>NC_133125.1:182618577-183818577 GCF_048418815.1 Hemitrygon akajei
ATCTTAGAAAAGATGTGCTGGCACGGGAGAGGGTCCAGAGGAGGTTCAGAAGGATGATTCCAAGAATGAAGGGGTTATCACACAAGGAATGTTTGATGGCTCCAGGTCTGTACTCACTGGAAGTCAGAAGGATGAAGGGGATCTCATTGAAACCTTTCGAATGTTGGAAGGCCTAGACAGAGTAGACGTGAAAAGGACGTTTCCCATGGTGGGAGAGTCTAGGATGAGGGCACAGCATCAGGATAGAGGGGCACACTTTCAAAACAGAGATGTGGGGATATTTCTTTAGCCAAAGGGTGGTGAATTTGTGGAATTTGTTGCACATGCAGCTGTGGGGCCAGGTCATTTGGTGTATTTAAGGCAGAGATTGATAGCTTCTTGATTGGACATGGCATCAAATGTTATGTGGAGAAAGCCAGGAACTGGGGTTGAGGAGGAGAGAAAAAAGGATCAGACATTTGGAAAGAGGTGAAATCATCGGACAAAGTCAGCATGGATTTGTGAAAGGAAAATCATGTCTGACGAATCTTATAGAATTTTTTGAAGATGTAACTAGTAGAGTGGATAGGGGAGAGCCAGTGTATGTATATTTAGATTTTCAAAAGGCTTTTGACAAGGTCCCACACAGGAGATTAGTGTGCAAACTTAAAGCACATGGTATTGGGGGTATGGTATTGATGTGGATAGAGAATTGGTTGGCAGACAGGAAGCAAAGAGTGGGAGTAAACGGGACCTTTTCAGAATGGCAGGCAGTGACTAGTGGGGTACCACAAGGCTCAGTGCTGGGACCCCAGTTGTTTACAATATATATTAATGATTTAGACGAGGGAATTAAATGTAGCATCTCCAAGTTTGCGGATGACACGAAGCTGGGCGGCGGTGTTAGCTGTGAGGAGGATGCTAAGAGGATGCAGGGTGACTTGGATAGGTTAGGTGAGTGGGCAAATTCATGGAAGATGCACTTAAATGTGGATAAATGTGAGGTTATCCACTTAGGTTGCAAGAACAGGAAAATGGTGACAAATTAGGAAAAGGGGAGGTGCAACGAGACCTGGGTGTCATTGTACACCAGTCATTGAAGATGGGCATGCAGGTACAGCAGGCGGTGAAAAAGGCAAATGGTATGTTGGCATTCATAGCAAAAGGATTTGAGTACAGGAGCAGGGAGGTTCTACTGCAGTTGTACAAGGCCTTGGTGAGACCACACCTAGAGTATTGTGTGCAGTTTTGGTCCCCTAATCTGAGGAAAGATATTCTTGCCATAGAGGGAGTACAAAGAAGGTTCACCAGATTGATTCCTGGGATGGCAGGACTTTCATATGAAGAAAGACTGGATTGACTAAGCTTATACTCGCTGGAATTTAGAAGATTGAGGGGGGATCTTATTGAAATGTATAAAATTCTAAAGGGATTGGACAGGCTAGATGCAGGAAGATTGTTTCCAATGTTGGGGAAGTCCAGAATGAGGGGTCACAGTTTAAGGATAAAAGGGAAGCCTTTTAGGACCAAGATGAGGAAAAACTTCTTCACACTGAGAGTGGTGAATCTGTGGAATTCTCTACCACAGGAAACAGTTGAGGCTGGTTCATTGGCTATATTTAAGAGGAAGTTAGATATGGCCCTTGTGGCTAAAGGGATCAGGGGGTATGGAGAGAAAGCAGGCACAGGGTTCTGAGTTGGATGATCAGCCATGATCATGCTGAATGGCGGTACAGGCTTGAAGGGCCGAATGGCCTACTCCTGCACCTATTTTCTATGTTTCTATGTTTCTACATGATTGAATGGCGGAGTAGACTCGATAGGCCAGATGGCCTAATTCTACTTCTATGTTTTCTGGTCTTATGGACAGAGGTACAGATAAATGAGGAGGGGATGATGCCTTTTGATCAGGGAGGACATAGCATCAGTGATTAGAGATGACATCCTTGGAGGTTCGTTCAGTGAAGCCGTATGGTTAGAACATAATTTCAAACTCCTGGGAGTGCACATCACACACACCCTCTCATGGTCCCAGAACACATCCTACACGGGCTGGAGAGCTCACCAATGCCTCATTTTTCCGAGGAGTCTGAGAGAGCTGGACTTTGCACATCCATACTCACGTCATTCCACAGATGCACAGTAGAGGGCAGCCTAACAAGCTGCATCACTGCTTGGTACGGAAACTGCACTGCGGTGAACAGGAAGCTCCACAATGGGGAGTTAAAACTGACCAAACCATCACTGGCACCAGCCTACCTGCCATCAATGACATATCGTGTGTAGAGTACGGTGTGGGAAAAGGATCAGTAACATCATGAAGGATCTCACACACCCTGCTCATGGACTGTTTGTCCAACTCCCATCAGAGAGGAGGCTGCTTAACATTCACAGCAAAACACACAAAATGCTGGAGGAACTCAGCAGGTCAGGCAGCAACTATGGAAATGAATGAACAGTCGACATTTCGAGCTGAGAGCCTTCTTCTGGGTTGAGAAGAAAGGAGGAAGATGCCAGAATAACAAAGTGGGGGGAGGAGGAGGGGATGGAGGCTAGCTCGAAGGTGATTACTGAAGCTGAGTTGGTGGGAATGATAAAAGATGAGAGAAAAAGGAATCTTATAGCAGAGGAAAGTGGACCATAGGAGAAAGGGAAGGAGGAGGAGACCAAGGGAGCAGTGATCAGCAGGTGAGAAGGTAAAAGGCCAGAGTGGAGAGGAGGAGAAGGGAAAAATTACCAGAAGAAGAAATTGATATTCATGTCATAAGGTTGGAGGCTACCTAAAATTGTCCCTCCCCACTCATCCCCTTCCCAGCACTTATCCCTCCAAACAGCTTAAGTGCTACACCTGCCCATTCACCTCCTTCCTCACCTCAATTCTTTCCAGTGAGGCAACACTTCACCTGTCAATCTGCTGGGGTTCTTTATTGTGTCTGGTGGCCTGGACTGACATGTTAGATTGGAAATGGAAATGAGAATTAAAATGTTTGGCCACTGGGAATTTTTGCTTTAGGTGGATGGAGCAGAGTTGCTCAATGAAGGGATCCCCCAATTTACAACGGGTCTCACTGATGTACGAGAGGCCACATTGAGAACACCGGACCCAATAGAACACTTCAGCAGATTTGCAGATGAAGTGTAGCATTTCAGCATGAATATCAACTTCTTCTGGTAATAATTCCCTCCCCCTCCCTTCTTCATCTATTCCCCACCCTGGCCTTTTATGTCTTCTCACCTGCCTATCACTTCCTCCCATTTCCCCTCCTCCTTCTCTTTCTCCTGTGGTCCATTCTCCTCTCCTATCAGATTACCTCTTCTCCAGCTCTTTACCTTTCCTGCCCACCTGGCTTCACCTGTCAACTTCCAGCTTCCCTCCTTCCCCTCCCCCCATCTTTTTATTCTGGCATCTTCCCCCTTCTTTCTCAGTCCTGACGGAGGCTCTCAGCTCGAAATGTTGACTGTTTATTCATTTCCAAAGATGCTGCCTGACCAACTGAGTTCCTCCAGCATTGTGTGTGTGTCGTTTTGGACTTTCAGCATCTGCAGACTCTCTCGTGTTTACTTAGCATCCACGCCAGGACCACCAGACTCAAAAACAGTTACTTTCCCCAAGCAGTGAGGCTGATCAACACCTCCTCCCACTAACTCCACCACTACATTATTATTTCCCATCACTGACATTATGTACAACCAAGTGTCACTTTATGGACAAACAATCAATCTACAAATGTTTGTATGTATATAAGCTGTTTGTTTATTTATAGTAATTTTGTGAATTTTATCAAGGCAAGTCAAGTCGCTTCTTATTGTCATTTTGACCATAACTGCTGGTACAGTACACAGTAAATTGAAACAATGTTCCTCCAGGACCATGGTGCTACATGAAACAACACAAAACTACACTAGACTAAGTGAGACAACACAAGGCTACACTAGACTACGTAAAACAACACAAAAACTACACTAGACTACAGACCTACACAGGACTACATAAAGTGCACAAAACAGTGCAGGCAGTACAATTAATAATAAACAAGACAATAGGCACAGTAGAGGACAAATTCCAATATAATAATAAATTATGTAGCTGTCAGTCTAGACTCTGAGTATTGAGGTGTCTGATAGCTTGGGGGAAGAAACTGTTGCACAGTCTGGTTGTGAGAGCCCGAATGCTTTGGTAACTTTTGCCAGATGGCAGGAGGGAGAAGAGTTTTTATGAGGGGTGCGTGGGGTCCTTCACAATGCTGTGGGCTTTACATGTGCAGTGTATGGTGTACATGTCTGTAATGGCGGGAAGAGAGACCCTGATGATCTTCTCAGCTGACCTCACTATCCGCTGCAGGGTCTTGCGATCTGAGATGGTGCAATTCCTGAACCAGGCAGTGATGCAGCTGCTCTGGATGCTCTCAATATATCCTCTGTAGAATGTGATGAGGATGGGGGGTGGAAGATGGACTTACCTCAGACTTCGCGGAAAGTAGAGACGCTGCTGGGCTTTCTTGGCTACGGAGCTGGTGTTGAGAGACCAGGTGAGATTCTCCACCAGATGAACACCAAGAAATTTGGTGCTCTTAATGATCTCAACGGAAGGGCCATCAATGTTCAGTGGAGGGTGATCGCTCCAAGCTCTCCTGAAATCAACAACCATCTCTTCAGTTTTATTCACATTCAGAGACAGGTTGTTGGCTCTGCACCAGTCCGTTAGCTGCTGCACCTCCTCTCTGTAAGCTGACTCATCGTTCTTGCTGATGAGACCCACTATGGTTGTGTAATCGGCAAACTTGATGATGTGGTTCAAGTTGTGTATTGCTGCATAGTCGTTGGTCAGCAGAGTGAACAGCAGCGGACTGAGCTCACAGTCCTGGGTGGCCCTCGTGCTCAGTGTGATGGTGTTGGAGATGCTGCTCCTGATCCGGACTGACTGAGGTCTCCCAGTCAGGAAGTCTAGGATCCAGTTGCAGAGGGAGGTGTCCAGGCCCAGTGGTTTCAGCTTTCCAATCAGTTTCTGAGGGATGATTGTGTTGAATGCTGAACTGAAGTCTATGAACAGCATCCGAACATACGTGTCTTTTGTCCAAGTGGGTGAGAGACAGGTGGAGGCTGATGGCGATGGCGTCGCCTGTTGAGCAGTTGGTATGATACGCGAACTGCAGGAGGTTCAGTGAGGGGTGCAGCAGGGTCTTGATGTGCCTCATGACGAGCCTCTCGAAACATCTTCATCTTGTGTATTTTTTTGGTACTGAAAGAGTAATGATTATTTTGTTTTTGCACTTCTGTACAGGAAATGACATTGAGCATCTTTGAAAAATTTCCTGAGTAGAAAGACCGAGACAGAGGGTGCAGTACTGGACCACCTCTTGGAGAATGAGGCAGGGCAAGCAACTGAGGGGGCAGACAGGGAGTACTTTGGCTCCAGTGACCACAATTCTTTTAGTTTTAAGATGGTGATGGAAAAGCAAACATAGGTCCCCAAGTTAGGGTTCAAAACACAGCTGGGCTAATTTGATGGGAACTAGGCAGGATCAAACAGGGGATTAAATTGAATTATGTGCATTTTATGTGGATAAATTCTCAGGGCTTGACTGAGCATATCATCAGACTGTATAGGAGGATATTTGCTTCATTTTTAATTCTCAAAGACTGGGAAGTTTAAGAAGATTAACAAGGAGAAGCCAGGGAATTACTTGAAGAAGTAGCTAAAATGTAGATGAGAGTAGCACAGTGGATGTTGTCTACTTTGACCTTTGCAAAGTGTTCAAGGTAACCCACATGGAAGTTTAGGTCAAACAGCAACACACACAAAATGCTGGTGGAACACAGCAGGCCAGGCAGCATCTATAGGGAAAAGAGCTGTTGACGTTTCGGGCCGAGACCCTTCGTCAGGACTAACTGAAAGGAAAGATAGTAAGAGATTTGAAAGTAGTGGGGGGAGGGGGAAATGCGAAATGATAGGAGAAGACCGGAGTTTACGTCTCATGGATTCCAGGGAGTGTGATTTGGGTGAATTCAAAATGAGTTTAGAGGTAGGAATCAGAGGTTGTTTAAAGGTTGTTTCTCGGAATGGAGACCAGTGGTTAGTGGTGTGCTCTATGGGTCAGTGCTGGGACCCTTGTTACATGTTACTTATAGAATGATTTGGATGTGAATACACAAGGCTTGGTCAGCAAATATGCAGATCACACAAAATGAGGAGATGTTGATGATAGTGAAGAAGGTTATTGTAGATTACACAGTGATTTCGATCATTTGGGGAAGTGGCTGAGAAGTAGCAAATAGATTTCAATAGAGATAAGTATAAGGTATTGGATGCATTTTGGAAAGTCAAACCAGTGTGGGACTGGTACTCTGAATGTTTGGGCACCAGGGAGTGTAATGGAATAGAGAGATCTCAGAGTACAAGTACATCGTTCATTGAAAGTGGTGTCACAGGTAGACAGAGTGGTGGAAAGGACATTTAGCATGCTGGCCATCTTCAGTCAGGACATTGAGTAGGGGAGTTTGGTCATTATGCTGCAGTTGTATAAATCATTGGTAAGGCTACACTTGGAGTACTGTGTACAGTTTTGTTCAGCCTGTTATAGGAAAGATGTAATTAAACTAAAAAAAGGGCAGAAATGATTTATGAGGATATTGCCAAGACTAGAGTTATAGGGAGAGGCAAACACGAGGAAATCTGCAGATGCTGGAAATTCAGGCAACACACACAAAATGCTGGTGGAACACAGCATCTATAGGAAGAAGCACTGTCGACGTTTCAGGCCGAGACCCTTTGTCAGGACTAACTGAAAGGAAAGATAGTAAAATAGTAAAGATAATACTATCTTTCCTTTCAGTTATTCCTGACGAAGGGTCTCGGCCTGAAACATCGACAGTGCTTCTCCCTATAGATGCTGCCTGACCTACTGTGTTCCACCAGTATTTTGTGTGTATTATAGGGAGAGGTTGGCCGGGCTAAGTCTTTATGGATTGGAACATGGGGGAATGAGGCCTTGTAGAAATGTTTAAAATAATGAGAAACATAGATAAGTTGGATGGAATCAGCCTTCCCCAGGTAGGGGAGCTCAAAACATGAGGCAGAGATTTCGGGTGAGAGGGGAAAGATTCAACAGGGATCTGAGGAGCAACATTTTCACACAGAGGTTGGTGAGTAGATGGAATGAACTGTCAGAGGAAGTGGTTGTGGGAAGTACAATCTTTTCATGTGGGAAATACTTGGATCTATCTATCATGTTGTATCAGGACACAGACACTGTAGTGCTAGGAACATGGCAGGACGAGGGACTGGGAACAAGGAGCCTGGGGTGGACTCTGAGCCCGAGACTGGACAAGGACCCAGAACCTGGGTCTTGCCTCGGGCTCAGACCCCCAAACCCAGGCAAGGACGTGACGAGGCTTGGCTAGGGACTTGGAGTCTTGAGGCTTGGCTAGAGACTTGTGACTGGGGTCGATGCTTGGCTTGAGGCTCGAGGCTGGGGTTGAGGCTTAGCTTGAGGCTTGAGGCTGGGTTCGAGGCTTGGCTTGAGGCTCGGGGCTGGGGTTGAGGCTTGGCTTGAGGCTTGAGGCTGGGGTCGAGGTTTGGCTTGAGCTTGGAGGCAGACTAGGAACTGTACATAAACATAGAGCCGGTACTTCTCCTTCGACAAGCCGGGACTCATCTTTAACAAGACACTAACACGAGATTGGACAGTACGTAGACATAGAGCCAGGACTTCTCCTTCGACAAGCCGGGACTCAACTTTCACTCCACACCAAGGTGGGGCAGAACCATCTATCAGGTAATGGCAGAATGGCCTGACTTACCCCATGGAGGCGAGGACAAGACAAGACAGATTTCCCCTGCAGGGCAACGGCAGCACAACCTGACATACCCCATGGGGCGAGGACAGGAAGAGACAAACACCGAAGAATGACAGACAGTTCCATCTCTGCATCGGGGATGCTCTGAGTAGCCGTTACGGCCAGCAACCTTGGCTGGCTACGGAAACAACCGGATCTCTACCCAGCTCGGAGTGGCTGACGGCCACCCATCTAGCTCGGGAAACAACTGAATCCATACCGCAATGACAGCTCCGACTCGGACAGTAAGGCTCCAAGAAGCAAAGATTCCCCAACGCATCCTAAAGATGGCAAGTGGCCGTACCAACCTTCCACCAGCCATTTGCTCCATGAGAATCTTGTCAGGGAAGCTTGACAAGACGACCCCTCCAACCACACTCAATCCCAGGGCCACTTATATTCCCAGCCAACAAGATGAGCGTCAGGTGTTTATCGTTTAGTCCATCCGAAACAAGGGACAGCCGGAGGACCCGGAGTCTGGAGCCCGCGGGCCATGAACCGGAACACGGACCCCAGACCGGACCACGACAGGATCGGTACATTCAGGGACAGTGCTTGGAGGGATATGGGACAAATACAGTAAATTGTTACGAGCTGGGAGAACAATGTGGTCAGCATGGACTGGTTGGGCTGAAGGGCCTGTACCCGTGCTGTATTCTCTATGATTCTACATTGCAACTTTACAAACACTGGATAGGCCACACTGGGAGTACTGTGTGTAGTTCTGGTCACAACACTACAGGAAGGATGTGGTTGCACTGGAGAGAGTGCAGAGGAGATTCGCCAGGATGTTGCTGGATTGGAGGAGTTTGGTTCTGGGGAGAGATCGCATCGGCTGGGCTTGGTTTCCCTGGAGTGAAGGCAGCTGAGGAGTGACCTTTATAAGTATACAAGGTTGTGAAAGGCATAGATGGGGTAGAGAGTGAAAATCATTTCCCGTAGAATGGCAGGGGTATCAAAAACAACTTTTGGGTTTAAACTGAGATGAAAGAGTTTTGAAGGAGATGTGTGGGATTTGCTTTTGAAACAGAGAATGATTGATACCTGTAATACACTGACCAAGGAAGCATTTAAATAGACATGGTTTAGAAGGGTACGGACCTCATGTGGACAAATGGGATTGGTGTCGATGGGCAAAATGCACAGCATGATGAGATGGGCCAAAGGGCCTGTTTCTGTGCTGTACAAATCTGTGACTCAGCCGTGAATAAGTGGTAGGTTAAAACAGCAGCAATTAACTTACAACAATGTATATCATTCATTAGAATTTATAAGGGATTATTTCATTCATTACAGGCAGAAACGAAGGAACTAATGAGAACAGCCGTGCTGAAATAGAACAGGTATTTTGTTCATATAAATTCCTGCAGTTTTCTTGTGTTTAAATAGTTTGTAAATTCACTGTTATTTCTCCGTCTCTCAATTCACACATGTATAAACTCATTGGAATCTTCCTGCTGTATTTATAACGCCACTCTCTCTCATTTATTGACACATGGGTTAGTGGGAATCATGACCTCTGTTACTGTCGATAATATCTGGTTAAATTTAATTTAATGGACAGGATCCCTTAGTGTTTCATTACATTCTTGTTTGGACATGATTATGGATATTTACCATTTCTCCCAGTCTGTGTCTGGTTCTGTAGAAAGTGGTTGTCTATAAGCCCTGGATCACTAGTCACATCAAAGGCCTCCTAAACCAGAAGAAGAGGGCCTTTAAAGATGGTGATCGGTTGGAGCTTAAAAGAGTTCAGAAGGAACTCAGAGTACAGATAAGGGGGGCAAAGGAGCAGTATAGGAGAAAGTTAGAACAAAAGCTGCAGAAAAAAAGCATGAAGGAGGTGTGGGATGGGATGAAGATCATCACCGGATGTGGTGCAAAGCGGGGGGCAAACATAAGTGGAGATGTGGAGAAAGCGAACCAGCTGAACAACTTCTTCAATAGGTTCAACAGCACAATCTCACCCTCACTGCAGAACTCCACACCAGGCTTACTTCTCTCACAGGAAAATAGCCACTCACAGGAGACCTGGCCCACGCCCAGGTTTACGGCTGCACAGGTGGAAGGTCAACTGAGGAAGATCTGTACCAGCAAGGCGGCTGGACCAGATGGAGTTTCCCCATGATTACTGAGGGCCTGTGCGACTGAACTGGGAGAACCACTACAGCGCATCTTCAACATGAGTCTAGATCAGAGAAGAGTACCCAGACAGTGGAAAACATCCTGTATTGTCCCGGTACCGAAGAAACCACAACCAAAGGAGTTGAATGACTTCAGACCTGTTGCCTTGACGTCGCACGTGATGAAGACCATGGAGCGGCTGATAATACAGAATCTGAGGCCACAAACCAGGCACGCCCGGGATCCGCTTCAGTTTGCGTATAAGGAGAAGGTGGGAGTGGAGGATGCTATCACGTATTTGCTGCACAAATCACTCTCTCACCTAGATGGGGTCAGTTGTGCTGTGAGGATTACATTCCTCGACTTCTCTAGTGCCTTTAACACCATCCAGCCCAAGATCTTAAAGCACAAACTAACGGAGATGGGAGTAGACTCTCACATGGTGGATTGGATAGTGGACTACTTGACAGATAGACCTCAGTATGTGCGGTTGGGAGACTGTAGGTCTGACACGGTGGTCAGCAGCACAGGAGCGCCACAGGGAACCGTACTCTCTCCGGTCCTGTTCACCCTGTACACATCAGACTTCCAATATAACTCAGAGTCCTGCCATGTGCAGAAGTTCGCTGATGACACGGCCATAGTGGGATGTGTCAGGAATGGACAGGAGGAGGAATATAGGAAACTGATACAGGACTTT
This sequence comes from Hemitrygon akajei, assembly GCF_048418815.1. Lineage (NCBI taxonomy): Eukaryota > Metazoa > Chordata > Chondrichthyes > Myliobatiformes > Dasyatidae > Hemitrygon > Hemitrygon akajei. Next base: position 182,629,217 of record NC_133125.1, read on the forward strand.
GTGATATGGTGCAACTCAAACTACCTGCGTCTCAATGTCACCAAGACCAAGGAGATGGTGGTGGACTTTAGGAGATCTAGGCCTCATATGGAGCCAGTGATCATTAATGGAGAATGTGTGGAGCAGGTTAAGACCTACAAGTATCTGGGAGTACAGTTAGACGAGAAGCTAGACTGGACTGCCAACACAGATGCCTTGTGCAGGAAGGCACAGAGTCGACTGTACTTCCTTAGAAGGTTGGCGTCATTCAATGTCTGCAGTGAGATGCTGAAGATGTTCTATAGGTCAGTTGTTGAGAGCGCCCTCTTCTTTGTGGTGGCGTGTTGGGGAGGAAGCATTAAGAAGAAGGACGCCTCATGTCTTAATAAGCTGGTAAGGAAGGCGGGCTCTGTCGTGGGCAAAGTACTGGAGAGTTTAACATCGGTAGCTGAGCGAAGGGCGCTGAGTAGGCTACGGTCAATTATGGAAAACCCTGAACATCCTCTACATAGCACCATCCAGAGACAGAGAAGCAGTTTCAGCGACAGGTTACTGTCGATGCAATGCTCCTCAGACAGGATGAAGAGGTCAATACTCCCCAATGCCATTAGGCTTTACAATTCAACTGCCAGGACTTAAGAACTTTTTTAAAGCTATTATTAATGCTTTTTGAGTTAGTGATTTAGATGCATATCATATTATTACTGAGTTAAGTATTGTATGTAATGAGTTTTTGCTACAACAAGTGTATGGGACATTGGAAAAAAATGTTGAATTTCCCCATGGGGATGAATAAAGTATCTATCTATCTATCTATCTATCTATCTATCTATCTGTCTGACCCCTTTGTAACATCAGTTATGTCCAATTAGTCACCTCTGCCTCTCCCTTGTCCCACTCCCCTCCACTGCCCTGTCCCACACCCCTCCCCCCACTCTGCCTGATCTTTATCTCAGTGAACAAAGTGAAGATTTGTCATCATGTATAACAAACACATTCTGTCCATTTTAGGATCGTGGAGAAGTTCAGGAATTACAAACTCTCAGCCCAGGTCATGAAGCTGAACCTGAAAATCATCCGGTCAGTTAGAAGGGACACGGCAGCCTTCAGTTCCAGAGGTGACTGTGAGGGCAGGTTCTGTGTCCCTGCTGTAGACTGGAGCCTGGAAAATCCTTCCCTCCAACAGTGGGGAACATGGTGCTCTGCAGCTGTAACTTGTCTCACCCTGAGTGAGAACAACACTGCACTCATTTCAGCTCTCAGCTTCCGGTGAGAAATTCAATCCTTGATCATCTGGCAAAATTCTCATTGGCACTGGAATCATTTTCAGGGATCTATTTCAATTTGTCATTTTCCTGCCTAGATTATCTGCTGTTCATCAAACTGAAGACAGTGTGTTGACAACCTCACCTTTGTGTTGTTGTATCAGACTAAACCTGTGAATCCAAACCCAGAAATCCTTTGCATTGTTTGAAATCACTGTTTTTTAATAATTATTTTATGAAATTTGTACGTTTTAACAAACTCATGTATTTTTTGTAGTATGTGATGGTTCATTCCCACTCATTGGCAGATTGTGATATGTCATCTAAACTAGCAATTTATCACCTTTTTCTGTTCTCTTTGACTAAGTATTAGCACATGAAGTATGTAGCCTATTAATCAGTTTATTCCTATGTAAAGGATTTATTAGCTTATCAATAACGGTGATGGATATTTTGGAGGCACAACTTTTGATGGTTGCATTCTTGGCCGATCAGAAATTAAACAGAGATGCAACTCCATTTTCTGCAAGTATTAAAACTGCTCTGTCCGTTACACTAATGCTGTCATAAAGATTGTGATTTTCCCTAATACCAAAACCAGGTACGACATTTCCTCACAAAATCACTCCCATTTCTGTACAGTGAGCAGTTAAGCTGCAATAAAACCCTGCAGTGATTCCATTATCCAGATCACTGACATATAATGTAAATAAAATCAATCCCAACACAGCCCTTATGGAAAGCTACTAGTCACTGGCAGCCTACCAGAAAAGGTTCCCTTTATTCCTAAACTTTGTCTCCAGCAAATCACCCACTGCTTTATCCATGTTGAAATTTTTCCTGTGATACCATAGGCTCATGGCTTGTTAAACAGTGTGTGACACTTTATCAAAGGCCTTTTGAAAATCCAAATAAACAATTCCAACCAATTCTCCTTTGTCTAGTCTGATTTTTATTTCTTCAAAGAATTCCAACAGATTTGTTAGGCAAGATTTTCCCTTCAAAAAACCATATAACAATTTCAGCACGGAAACAGGCCATCTCGGCCCTTCTGGGCCGTGCCACCGCTTACTCTCACCTAGACCCACTGGCCCGCACTCAGCCAATAACCCTACATTCCTTTCCTGTCCATATGCCTATCCAAATTTAGTTTAAATGACAATACCGAACCTGCCTTTACCACTTCTACTGGAAGCTCATTCCACACAGCTACCACTTTCTGAGTAAAGAAATTCCCCCTCATGTTAACATTAAACTTTTGCCCCCTAACTCTCAACTCATGTCCTCTTGTTTGAATCTCCCCTACTCTGTTGGAAAAAGCCTATCCACGTCAACTGTATCTATCCCCCTCATAATTTTAAATATCTCTATCAAGTCCCCCCTCAACCTTCTATGCTCCAAAGAATAAAGAACTAACTTGTTCAACCTTTCCTTGTAACTTAGGTGCTGAAACCCAGGTAACATTCTAGTAAATCTTCTCTATACTGTCACTATTTTGTTGATATCTTTCCTATAATTCAGTGACTAGAACTGTACACAGTACTCCAAATTCGGCCTTACCAATGCCTTGTACAATTTTAACATTACATCCCAACTCCTATACTCAATGCTCTGATTTATAAAGGCCAGCATACCAAATGCTTTCTTCACCACCCTACCCACATGAGATTCCACCTTCAGGGAACTATGCACCATTATTCCCAGATCACTCTGTGCCACTGCATTCTTCAATGCCCTACCATTTACCATGTATGTCCTATTTTAGTTATTCCTACCAAAATGTAGCACCTCACACTTATCAGCATTAAACTCCGTCTGCCATCATTCAGCCTACTCTTCTAACTGGCCTATATCTCTCTGCAAGCTTTGAAAATCTACTTCATTATCCACAACGCCACCTACCTTAGTATCATCTGCATTCTTACTAATCCAATTTACCACCCCATCATCCAGATCATTAATATATATGACAAACAACATTGGACTCAATACAGATCACTGAGGCACACCAGTAGTCACCGGCCTCCAAACTGACAAACAGTTATCCACCACTACTCTCTGGCATCTCCCATCTAGCAACTGTTGAATCCATTTTACTACAAAGTACTTCAATATTAATACCTAATGATTGAACCTTCCTAAATAACCTTCTGTGTGGAAACTTGTCAAAGGCTTTACTGAAGTCAATATAGACAACATCCACTGCCTTACCCTCGTCAACTTTCCTAGTAACCTCTTAAAAAAAATTCAATAAGATTTGTCAAACATGACCTTCCATGCACAAATACATGCTGACTATTCCTAATCAGACCCTGTCTATCCAGATAATTATATATACCATCTCTAGAATACTTTCCATTAATTTACCCACCACTGACGTCAAACTTACAGGCCTATAATTGCTAGGTTTACTCTTAGAACCCTTTTTAAACAATGGAACCACATGAGCAATATGCCAATCCTCCAGCACCATCCCCGTTTCTAATGACATTTGAAATATTTCCGTCAGAGCCCCTGCTATTTCTACACCAACTTTCCTCAAGGTCCTAGGGAATATCCTGTCAGGTCCTGGAGATTTATCCACTTTTATATTCCTTAAAAAGCGCCAGTACTTCCTCCTCTTTAATTGTCATAGTTTCCATAACTTCCCTACTTGTTTGGACAATTCAATATCCTTTTCCTTGGTGAATACCAAAGAAAATAAATTGTTCAAAATCTCCCCCATCTCTTTCAGCTCCACACATAGCTGTCCATTCTGATTCTCTAAGGGACCAATTTTATCTCTCACTATCCTTTTTTTAATATAACTGTAGAAACCCTTTGGATTTATTTTCACCTTACTTGCCAAAGCAACCTCATATCTTCTTTTAGTTTTTCTAATTTCTTTCTTTAAAAATTTTTTTTATTGGGTTTTCAAATGATTACAGAAAGAAAGAAAAAAAATATCAACCCTTCCCCCCCTCCCCTTAACCCCTCCCTCCTAACATATCCCTATAGAAAGAAAGAAAAAGAAAGAGAAGAATAAAGAAAGAAAGAAAGAAAGAATGCCTGGATATCAGAAGATCCCCACATGCTCCACGGAGTTCATAATAGCTTTAGTATATATATTTATTTCTTTCCCCAAATAGCCAATAATTTTATCTTCAGAGCACCTATATATTTAATCCTGTCTTTTGTAAGTAAGGGCCCCAGATTTTCAGAAATGTTTCATATTTATCTCTTAAATTATAAGTAATTTTTTCAAGTGGAATACAGCTGAAAATTTCGTTCTTCCAACCATCTGTACTTAAGTATGAATCCGATTTCCAAGTAACTGCAATAGCCTTTTTGGCTACTGCCATTGCAATTTTTATGAATTCTTTTTGATATTTATTCAATTTGGGTTTCGGTTTTATCCCTTCAATATCACCTAATAAAAATAATATTGGGTTATGTGGAAGTTGTACTCCAATAATTTGTTCCAGTAAAATTCTTAAATTTGTCCAAAAAGGTTGAATTTTAGAACAAGACCAAGTAGAGTGTAAAAAGGTACCAATTTCTTGATTACATCAGACACATTGATCAGATAAATTTGGGTTTAATTTATTTATTTTTTGTGGTGTAATATATAATTGATGTAAAAAATGATATTGCACTAATCTTAACCGGACATTTGTTGCATTTGTCATACTGTCAAGACATAGTCTTGACCAACTTGTTTCTTCAATTTTAATATTCAAGTCAGTTTCCCATTTTTGTCTTGACTTATGAATTCTTTGTTTAATTGCCTGTTTTTGAATCAAACTATACATACAAGAAATAATTTTTAAAATTTTTCCTTTTTGAATTAAAGTTTCTATTTCATTAGGTTTCAGCAATAACATTGTTTGACCCAATTTATCTTAAATAAGCCCTTAATTGGAAATAACAAAAAAGAGTGTTGTTTGATATTTTCTATTTATTCTTTAATTGATCAAATGACATTAATATACCTCCTTCAAAACAATATCCTATATATCTAATCCCTTTTTGAAACCAGTTGTATAAAAGTTTATTATCCATTGTAAAAGGAATAAGCTGATTTTGAATTAAAGATCTCTTTGCTAATAAAGATTTCCTTATCTCATCATCAACATTTACTTTATTCCATAGATCAATCAAATGTTTTAATATAGGAGATTCTTTCTTTTCCGGTATCCATTTAGATTCCCATTTATATATAAAATCTTCTGGTGTATTTTCTCCTATTTTATCTAGTTCTATTCTAATCCATGCCAGCTTATCTTTATCAAAAAAGGATGCAATAAATCTAAGTTGATATGCTTTATAATAATTCTTAAAGTTTGGAAGTTGTAACCCTCCTAGATCAAATTTCCATGTCAATTTTCCCAACGATATTCTTGACATCTTACCTTTCCAAAGGAACTTCCTCACATATTTATTTAACTCTTGAAAAAACTTCTGGGTAGTTGTATTGGTAGTGTTTGGAATAAGTATTGTAATCTAGGGAATATATTCATTTTTACAGCATTTACTCTGCCTACTAATGTTAACGGCAATATCATCCATTTATCAAGATCTTCTTGAATTTTTTTCAATAATGGTAAATAATTTAATTTATATAGGTACTTTATATCATTATCAACTCTTATACCTAAATATTTTATACCATTTATCGGCCATCTAAATTGAGTTATTAATCGACATTGACTATAATCTCCTTTAGTAAGAGGTAGGATTTCACTTTTATCTTGTAGCCTAATATTTTCCATATTCTTCCAATCTAGAAAATAATTTACACAGCAAATACAATGGGTTTGTTAAATAAAGCAGAACATCATCAGCAAATAAGTTAATCTTGTATTCCTCCTGGTTAACTCTGAAACCCTTAATATCTGGGTCCGTTCTAATTAATTCAGCTAATGGTTCTATCGCCAACACAAATAAAGCAGGTGATAATGGACAACCTTGCCTAGATGACCTTGTTAACTGAAATGGTGTTGAAATTTGACCATTTGTCACTACTTTAGCTTTGGGATTAGTATTTAAGGTTTTAATTCATTTTATAAAGGATACTCCTAATCCATATTTTTCCAATACCTTAAATAAAAAATCCCATTCCAATCTATCAAATGCTTTTTCTGCATCTAAAGCAACTGCCACACTCATTTCCTCCCTCTTTTGTGCCAAATGAATTATGCTAAGTAACCGGGTTACATTATCTGCCGATTGTCTATTTTTGAAAAATCCTGTTTGATCCATATGTATTAATTTTGGTAGGTATTTAGATAATCTACTAGATAAAAAATTTGATATTATTTTATAGTCAGTGTTTAACAAAGAAATAGGTCTATATGATGTTGGCTTTAGAAGATCTCTATCTTTTTTTGGCAATACTATTAAAATAGCTGTCAAAAAAGATTCTGGAAGTTTATGCGTTCTTTCCGCTTGATGTATTAACTCCATGAAAGGAGGAATTAGTAAATATTAAAACTTTTTGTACAAGTCAGGCAGAAAACCATCTTCTCCTGGGGATTTATTACTCTGAAGTGATCCTAGAGCTTCTTCGACCTCTTTTAATGTAAAAGGCATATCTAATCCCTTCTGTTCTTCCGAATTCAATTTTGGAAGAGTTATTTGTGATAAAAACCTTTCTATCTTGACATTATCATTTTGTGATTCTGATTGATACCATTCAAAATAAAAATTCTTAAAAGTTTCATTAATCTCTAAAGGTTTATAAGTAATTTTGTTAACACTTGTTCTAATTGCATTTATCGTTTTGGAAGTCTGGTCTGTTTTTAACTGCCAAGCAAGAACCTTATGTGATCTTTCACCTAGTTCGTAATATCTCTGTTTAGTTCTCATAATTGCTATTTCTGTTCGATAAGTCTGAAGTGTATTATATTGTAACTTCTTGATAACAAGTTGTCTTCGTTTTTCTTCTGTCATATATCTTTGAGATTCTTTTACCAATTTTGTAATCTCTTTTTCCAATTGATCTATTTCTATCATATATTCCTTCTTAATTTTAGAAGTGTAACTTATTATCTGGCCTCTCAAATATGCCTTCATTGCTTCCCACAATATAAATTTATCATCAACTGAATATGAATTTGTATCTTAAAAAAATGGAATCTGCTTTTTCATAAAATCACAAAAATCTTGACTTTTTAATAATATTGAATTAAATCTCCATCTGTAAATTGATTCCTCTTTATCTATCATTATCATTGTCATTATCAAGGGAGAATGATCTGACAATATTCTTGCTTTATATTCTATATTTTTCACTCTGTCTTGAATATTCATTGATAATAGGAAAAAATCTATCCTTGAATAAGTTTTGTGTCTATTTGAATAAAATGAATAATCTCTTTCTTTTGGATTAATTCTTCTCCATATATCAATCAAATTTAAATCTTTCATCAATGATAAAGTTAATTTTGCTACTTTTGATTTTCTAACAACCTTTGTTGATCTATCTAAAACTGGGTCTAGACAAAAGTTAAAATCTCCACCTATTAATATTTTGTCATGTGTATTAGCCAAGTTCAAAAAGAACTCTTGTATAAATTTTACATCATTTTCATTTGGTGCATAATTCATAAGAGTCCATAGTTCTGAAAAAATTTGACAATGTATAAATACATATCTCCCCACCGAATCAATTAATAGATTTTGTATTTTAATTGGTAGTTTTATTAACCAAAATTGCAACTCCTCTTGCCTTTGAGTTAAATGAAGCTGCAATAACATTTCCAACCCAATCTCTTTTTAATTTCTGATGTTCTATCCCTGTTAAGTGTGTTTCGTGTAAAAAAGCTATATCTATTTTCATTTTCTTAATGTATGTTAAAAATTCTTTTTCTTTTCACTGGTCCATTAAGCCCATTAACATTAAAACTTTAAAAAATCAGTAAATTAGTCATTGTTTTTAATAGGGTTACTCCAATCTATAATAATACCTAATCTTTCAACTTTCGTGGTACCTTGGGGAATTTTTTAAAAATTCTCCATGTTGCTATGTGTCTCCCCACCGATCATCCAGGCAAAGAAAGAAAGATAGAAGAAAAATAGATTATAAAGAAAAAAAAAATACCCCCCTACTAATGTTGTGAATAAAAAAAGCACATTACCCCCCCTCTGTTGTATGGGTCATGGCAATCACCATGATTACACACGTGAATCCTGTAGCAATCGATCCGAAGTTCCCCCAGCTCCCCGTAACATAAAAAAGTATATATATGAGAAGAAGAAAAAATAATAATATCACAACTCTCAATTAATGTTTCCCAAATGTTTACCTTTCTCCCCTTGTATCATATAATTAAGAATATATTTAAATATTCTTCTGTCCTTAAATGTCCATCAATTTCTTTCACTGTCCCTGTCTTCATCTTTAATCCATTTCACTTTTAAATCTTTGGGTGTAGTTAGCCAATATTTGGGAATTTTTGTGCAAACTCTTCCGCATCTTGATAATCAGTAAACAATCTTCTTTTTCCTTCATCCAAAAAAATTATCAGTGTTGCCGGGTGACACATTATAAATTTATAACCCTTTTCCCATAAAACTTTTTTCGCTGGATTAAATTCCTTCTTTCTCTTCAAAAGGCTATAACTTATATCAGGATAGAAAAGAACTGTTTTCCCTGCTATCATCAATGGCACATTGGGCAGCCGCCTTCAGGATCTTTTTTTTAATTTTGATATCTTAAGCATTTTATCAAGATTGATCGTGGATTTTGATCAACTTGAGGTCTTGATCTTCAGGCTCTGTGAGCCCTTTCAATTTCAATTGATTGAGTTCCTTCTTCCATTTCCAAGTTTTCCGGGATCCATTATTGAAAAAAATTTATTGGATCCTCTCCTTCTATATCTTCTTTAAGTCCAACAATCTTAATATTATTTCGTCTGCTAAAATTTTCAAGCATGTCCACTTTTGCCAATAACTGTTTTCTTTCTGATGTCCAGGGAGAAATATTATCTCCCATTTTATTTATTCTTTCAGCGAAGTCTCCCATTGTTTCTTCCAAGTCTGTAGTTCTCTTATCCATTTTGTCCTGTCCTTTTATCATTTCATCAAACATAATCTTCATATTTTTAATCTTTTTATTGCTTTTAATGCATTTAATTTTTCTAATTTATGCATTATTTGCATCAAAGCTTTCCTACATCTCCAGAAAAACTTTTACCTTCGTCTTCATCTGATTTATCCAGAGAATCTGAATCTACCTTGGATTCACTTTCACTTCCGGTTTCAATCATAACTGGGATTTGTAGTTCAGGTTGCTCACGTTTGCGCATGCTCCTTCCTTCGCGTTTGCGCAATTCTTGTTGGTCTTTTTCTTTAGAGATGGTTGATGTTGCCGCAGTTTCCTGTTCTGTATCGCCGGAGGTAAGATGTACTTGAGCCCGCGGTTCTTTTGTGGCGGTGGGCCTTGATTCTGTTCCAACTTGCGTTGTCTTCAAGGTAGTAGTTTTCTTCTGCTTCTGTTTATGAGACATAGTTTGAAACAGTCCTGAGTAGTTTATAAGTAACTTTTAGAAAGTATTTACTAACTTTTCTTCACTTAAACATTAATTTATTGATTTTTTACGGGAGAGCCGGATTTCCACATCTCAATCCTACGTCATCACGTGACGTCCCCCCCCCAATTTCTTTCTTAAGATTTTTTTTACATTCTTTATATTCCTCGAGCACCTCATTTACTCCATGCTGCCTATATTTATTGTAGATCTCCATCTTTTTCCGAACCAAGTTTCCAATATCCCTTGAAAACCATGGCGCTCTCAAACTTTTAACCTTTCCTTTCAACCTAACAGGAATATAAAGATTCTGTACCCTCAAAATTTCATCTTTAAATGACCTCCATTTCTCTATTACATCCTTCCCATAAAACAAATTGTCCCAATCAACTCCTTCTAAATCATTTCGCATCTCCTCAAAGTTAGCCTTTCTCCAATCAAAAATCTCAACCCTGGTCCTATCCTTCTCCATAAGTATATTGAAACTAACGGCATTGTGATCACTGGATCCTAAGTGCTCCCCAACACATGTGTCTGTTAGCTAACCTATCTCATTTCCTAACAGGGGATCCAACACTGCCCCTTCTCTAGTCAGTACTTCTATGTATTGCTGCAAAAAGCTATCTTGCACATATTTTACAAACTCCAAACCATCCAACCTTTTTACAGAATGGGCTTCCCAGTCTATGTGTGGAAAATTAAAATTTCCCACAATCACAACCTTGTGCTTACTACAAATATCTGTTACCTCCTTACACATTTGCTCCTCCAATTCTTGCTCCCCATTAGGTGGTCTATAATACACCCCTATAAGTGTTGCTACACCTTTCCCATTCCTCAATTCCACCCAAATAGTCTCCCTAGATGAGCCCTCTAATCTATCCTGCCAAAGCACCGCTGTAATATTTTCTCGGACAAGCAATGCAACACCTCCTCCTCTTGCCCCTCCGATTCTATCACAGCTGAAGCAATGAAATCCAGGAATATTTAGTTGCCAATCACACCCCTCCTGCAACCATATTTCACTAATAGCTACAACATCATATTTCCATGTATCAATCCATGCTCTAAGCTCATCCACCTTTCTTACAATGCTCCTAGCATTAAAATAGATGCATTTAAGAATATCTCCACCTCTTCCTCTCTGTTGATCCCTAACAATGTGATCAACTTTATTATCTGTTTCTTCCTTCTCCCTTACATCTTCGGTCTGAGTGCTCCCCTTCTCTATCACCTGCCTATCCTCCCTCACACACTGTTTACTAGCTTTCTCTATTTGTGAACTAACCTCCTCTCTCCAGTCTCATCAAATTGATTCCCACCCCCCAATCATTCTCGTTTAAAGTCTCCCCAGTAGCCTTAACAAATCTCCCCACCAGGATATTGGCCCCCCTAGGATTCAAGTGTAACCTGTCCTTTTTGTACAGGTCACACCAGCTCCAAAAGAGGTCCCAATGATCCAGAAACCTAAATCCCTGTCTCCTGCTCCAATCCCTCAGCCACGCATTTATCCTCCACCTCATTCCATTCCTATTCTCACTGTCGCATGGCACAGGCAGTAATCCCAAGATGACTACTTTTGTGGTCCTTCTTCTCAACTGCCTTCCTAACTCCCTATATTCTCCTTTCAGGATCTCTTCCCTTTTCCTACCTATTTCAATGGTACCTATATATAGCACGACCTCTGGCTCCTCACCCTCCCACTTCAGGATATCTTGGATGTGATCAGAAACATCCCGAAACCTGGCACTAGGGATGCAAACTACCATCTGGGTCTCCTGATCACGTCCACAGAATCGCCTGTCTGAACCCCTAACTATCGAGTTCCCTATTACTAATGCCTTCCTCTTCCTTTCCCTACCCTTCTGGGCTGGACTCTGTGCCAGAGACACGGCCACTGTCGCTTCCCCCAGGTAGGCTGTCCCCCCCAATAGTACTCAAACAGGAGTACTTATTGACAAGGGGTACAGCCACTGGGGTATTCTCTAGGACCCGACTCTTCCCCTTCCCCCTCCTAACTGTGACTCACCTGTCTGCCTCCCATGGCCCCGGTGTGACAACCTGCCTGTAACTCCTCTCTATCAACTCCTCACTCTCCCTGACCTGACGAAAGTCATCGACCTGCAGCTCCAGTTCCCTAACACGGTTCCTTAGGAGCTGCAGCTTGGCGCATCTGGTGCAGATGTGGTCGTCCAGGAGGCTAGGAGACTCCAGGACCTCCCACATCCAACACCGAGAACAACAGGCTTCCCTCACACTCATACTTCCCCTTTCCTAAAATAACAGGTAAAACTGAAACCTAAACCTATCTTGCCTCAGCCGCTTCCACCTAAGCCCGATGAGCCCAAGCCCTTAAACCTTCACTCTGTTCCCAGCTCACTCCACTGCCTGCTGTATAAGGCTGTGTCCTTTTTAAATCTTCCCCGCTTCACTGCCCGCCATCACATGCCTGCGCAGTCCCGCCTCTCTTAACTCCGAAGAGAATAAGAAAAATTCAAGATGGCTCCCGCCGCTCTCCCATTCTGATCCTCTGACTTCCTTCTCCAAACCATATGGACTTTGATCTATTTTATCATATGGCTCCAAGTACCTTAAAAATACATCCTTAAAAATCAACTCCAACCATTTTCCCAACCACTAATGTCAAACTAACTGGCCTATAATTTACTTTCTTCTGTCTCTCTCTCTCCTACAAGTGGAGTGAAATTTGTAATATTTTAGTCTTCTGGAACTATTCCAGAATCTAGTGATTCCTGAAAGGTCATTAATAATACCTCCACAATCTCTTCAGCCACCACTTTCAGAACACTGGGGTGTATGCCAAATGGCCCAGGTGAACTTAATTACGTTCAGACCATTCAGTTTGCCAAGAATCTTCTCTATAGTAATGGTAACTTCACACACTTCCTGATCCATGACACCTGGAACTTCCACCATGCTGCTAGTGCCTTCCGCAGTGACAGAAAATACTTATTCAGGTTGTCCACCATTTCATAGTCCCCATTACTACCTACCCAGAAACATTTTCCAGTGGTCTGATATCCACTCTTGACTCTCTTTTACACTTCCTTTATCTGAAAAAAGTTTTGGTATTCCCTTTAATGTCATTGGCTAGCTTACTTTTGTGTTCTATCTTTACGTTCTTCTCCTTCTTCTTGTTTTACGGTGGTTGTCACCCAGTTTAATGATGCATTACCACCACCTTCTATTCCAGGGTGTGGATCAGATGAGACACTTACATTCTAAAATCCCTTCACCCATTCATACACACATATACCCTATATATCCCTTCATACACACACATACACTTTATCCTTCCTTCTTTGGCCATCCTAGTACTCTATTCCTGCTTATCCATCATATCCTGTAAAAAACCCCTCTATCCCTTAAGAAATCTAAAAGTACCCTGACCTGTGCTCTCTCACCCATGCCCAGTAACCCTTTTAATGTGAATTCCTGCACCCCCAATTCCCTTAGATTAATTCTCATCATCTCTCAGGTACTAGGGTAGGCAGTGGATACAGAAGAGAGGAACCTGTGTGGACTAGGTTAAGGCTGGGGCACTCTGCATTAAACAAAATATTGAAAATGATAGGGAAATACCAGACAGGATTGTGTGAGGAATGTCAGGAAGAGGAGTCAGTAGAACATGTAATTCTGAGTTGCAGGAAGTATGGGATACAAAGAGAGATGATGAAAATTAATCTTTACGTTCTTAATGACTTTATTAGTTGCCTTCTGTTGTTTCGTAAAATTTAAAGGACTAATTTTTGCTCTATTATATGCCCTCCCTTCCGCTTTTATTTTGACTTTGACTTCTTTTATTAGCCAAGGTGTGTCACCTTGCCTTTAGAATACTTCTTCCTCTTTGCAATGTTTATATCCTGTGCCTTGCTAATTGCTTCCAGGAATTCCAGTCATTGCTGCTTTTCCGTCATCCCTGCCAGGGTTCTTGTCCAATCAAGTTTGGCCATCTCCTCTCTCATACCTCTGCAATTCCCTTTACTCGACTGTCGCACTGATACATCTGACTTTAGCTTCTCCTTCTCAAATTTTAGAGTGAATTTGATAATATTATGATCACTTTCCCTGAGGATTCTTTTACCTTAAACTGTCTAATTAATTCTGGTTCATTGCATAACACCCAATCCAGAATAGCTGATCCTTCAGTGGGCTCAACAACGTGGAGGTCTAAAAAAACAATCTCATAGGTATTCTAGAAACTCCCCCTGTAGGAATTCAGCACAAACCTGATTTTCCCAGTCGAGCTGCATATTGAAATCCCCCATGACATTGGCTTTTTGGCATGCATTTTCAATCTCCCATTGTAATTTTTAGACCACATCCTTACTACAGTTTGAGGGTCTGTAAACACCTCCCATCAGTGTCTTTTTACCTTTGGAGCTCCTTAGCTCTATCTACTGTTACGAAACCAGTAACTGGTTTCACTTACCAGCAAAGATAGATATGTCAGTTGAAGTCCAATGGTACTATTTTCAAACGTTTTATTAATAAAGGGGCACAAAAATTAAGGTTAATACAAACATTCAGATAACATGCGTCAATACTCAATCTAAAACGCAGGTACATTAATAATCACTCAGAAATAAGCTCTTTCGTTGTCTAGGGTATATAATACTGAGTCCAATTGGAAATATAAAGAGTCACTCTGAAGTCTGCAGGCTTTTCTCTTTTGGTTTCACGTGTTGGAGAGAGAGAGAGATAAAACGGAAAAACTTGCCCGAAACATCCATGGAATCAGGGGAGCGATCTTCCCCGTTGTTAGTTAAAAGCGATCTTCCGTTGGTTCCAGCCACAAACCCCGCATTCGGAATTTAACGCACGTGGCTTATTTCAAAATGGCTTCCCGTTCCCATGGGAAGCGGTATCGTGCTTCTTGGTGTCTCCTTGGTGCGTCTGAGGGTCGTCCTCTTTCAGACCCTTCTTTATACTGCCTCACGGGATCTCAGGTGTCAATCAGGTTGCAGGTGATGCAATCTCTCTCTCAACCAGCCCACTTTGCCCGAGGGCTTTACAATGTCCCTGCGAGTTGGCACGTCTGCAGTTCCCAGGTGTCTCCTGAGAACAATGCCACAGTCTCCAGCTTTTGTCCCAGTGGAATGCGGTATCCAGCACGTTGCTGTCTTTCCATTTCCTGTGTCCATTCAGCCTGTCTCTCTCTCTCTCTTGCTCTCTCTCTCGGGTCACTGACCCCCCCTTCCCTAGGGCTCTTGCAATTCTCACAAAGGAGGGGGCTGGTATCATAACACCTCCCCTCTTAAAAAGGTTTTTACCAGCGGTTAAAACCCAGTGGTACAGTCTTACAGAAATTTTGAATCTAATACAATACAGAAGCTTTTCTTTTCACTACAGAGTAATACAGTTAGACATTCAAGTCAGCATCTAAACAGTTAACAAGTACAGTGCCCCTTTCCTTTAATACCTTAACCTCACGTGCCATGCTAACGCCTGGCAGCATCAGACTTCAGCTCAATAACCAGCTTATTTATTTGCTTTTTCAGCCACAAAACTGCGGAGGTGTGATCTTAGCTTAGGTGCATCTACAAAAGTTTATGCGAATACTAATCGTTTCGGTCGGTTTACTTCGCCGGCAAGTCTCCAAAGGTCTGTCTTTATTATTCACAGGCTTTGGCGCAACCCGTAAAACCTGCTTTGCTGTTTAAAAAAAATGGCATCCCCATTAACCGTCACCTCTTTTCTGGCGAGTCCCCCCGTTGGGACTTTGAGTAATTTGGCGTGGTGAACTCCCGCCCGCCTCGTTCATCGGGGCTATTTTTTCAACACCATGCCCCAAACTGTCAAGACCCTTCAGGCTATTTGTTTTTAATTCCAACTCCTCTTTCAGGTAGCATTTCGAATGCCACCTCTTCACACCCCACCCTGGCGTAACAATAGAGTGGGGGGCCCCGCTATTTCCCGACTCACTCGGTGAGCGATCTGCCAGGTTTAAAATTTCTTCCTTCGACTTGGGAACTACAGACTTTCCGTTTCCTTCAGTAACAATCCTCATTCCCCCCTTAAATTCGGCATTAACCTTGGCCCCACTCTCGAATACAAACACCGTGGAACTCACACTTCCCACGGTTACCAAGGTTAACCCTTTTCCTACTGAACCAACCCTATCTGATCCACAAAGACGGCCGCCCCGTCCCCCTGAATCAAACACCTCAGACTTCCCCTGAGCTCTGTTACCAGGTTCAGCACCACGTGCGCCCCCATCTTGGACACACTCAAACGGGACATTGGCCCCTTCCAGGCTTTCAATACCCGTACCTTTTTCAAATTCTAACGTCCCCCGATCCTTCCAGTTACTCTCTAGGCAGCCCCCCGTTGGGGAAGGCGCAACCCTGCGAGCTGAAACAACCTCCTCGGCCATTTCAGCTGACTTCTCCACAGCAAGGATACCCTTCCTCTCTAAGACTGCCCTCATTTCACTCTCGAGACCATCGAGAACACCTTTAGAACTCTGAACTTCTTCAAACAATTCTGCCAAACCAGACAGATTAACCATGTCCAACTCTGGACATTTTAACAACTTTATCCGTTTCTCAACTTTAGTTCCTACCTCTAGGACCTTTCTCTTCACTAAGGGCAGGGCTATTTCCTCTCCCTTACCCCCTTTTACTTTACTGCTTTCTGTTTTACCACCCTCGGAACCCTCATGGTACAGGGTCGGTAAAAACATCTTGGCCAGATCACCGCTGGCTTCATTTAAACTGTCCTCTTTCTCAGCCGCTTTTTCCGACAGGCTGCGTGTGACCGCGCATGCGCGATAGCTTTGGGACTCTAGGGGCGGGGCCACCGCACTCGCCGGTCGGCGGGTCGGCATCATGGCTGCCCAAATCCTCCCTCCTGCTAACACACTTTGTAACAACGCGACCCACTGCTCTTGTGGCCACTTCTGGTTCACTGCCACCTTTTCAAAAAGCAAGAAATAACTATCAACATCCGTCTCTTCGAACGGAGGTACTACTCTCAGCTCCCGACTAACATTAAACCGCTCTCTCCTTAGCTCCTCCCTCTCTCTTTCTCTCCCCGCTGCCGCTCTCTCGGCTGCTGCTAACTCTCTGATCCGAATTTCATGCTGTCTTTGCCTCTCAGCTTGATCCTGCTCGTTTTCCATCTCTAACCCCTTCGCCAAATTTAACAAGTCTGATTTGGTGCTCACCTCTAGCGCCGCCACAGTCGCGCTTTCCATAAATTCACACACGTCCATCCTTGCTGGTTTTTCTGTCTGGCTACCTGCGTACCAGATCCAAATTATTTTGTTTTGACTTACAATCCCGATTGACTGACCTCCCCCTTTTTTGGTGTCAAATCCCGAGACGAGAACCCCACTTGTTACGAAACCAGTAACTGGTTTCACTTACCAGCAAAGATAGATATGTCAGTTGAAGTCCAATGGTACTATTTTCAAACGTTTTATTAATAAAGGGGCACAAAAATTAAGGTTAATACAAACATTCAGATAACATGCGTCAATACTCAATCTAAAACGCAGGTACATTAATAATCACTCAGAAATAAGCTCTTTCGTTGTCTAGGGTATATAATACTGAGTCCAATTGGAAATATAAAGAGTCACTCTGAAGTCTGCAGGCTTTTCTCTTTTGGTTTCACGTGTTGGAGAGAGAGAGAGATAAAACGGAAAAACTTGCCCGAAACATCCATGGAATCAGGGGAGCGATCTTCCCCGTTGTTAGTTAAAAGCGATCTTCCGTTGGTTCCAGCCACAAACCCCGCATTCGGAATTTAACGCACGTGGCTTATTTCAAAATGGCTTCCCGTTCCCATGGGAAGCGGTATCGTGCTTCTTGGTGTCTCCTTGGTGCGTCTGAGGGTCGTCCTCTTTCAGACCCTTCTTTATACTGCCTCACGGGATCTCAGGTGTCAATCAGGTTGCAGGTGATGCAATCTCTCTCTCAACCAGCCCACTTTGCCCGAGGGCTTTACAATGTCCCTGCGAGTTGGCACGTCTGCAGTTCCCAGGTGTCTCCTGAGAACAATGCCACAGTCTCCAGCTTTTGTCCCAGTGGAATGCGGTATCCAGCACGTTGCTGTCTTTCCATTTCCTGTGTCCATTCAGCCTGTCTCTCTCTCTCTCGGGTCACTGACCCCCCCTTCCCTAGGGCTCTTGCAATTCTCACAAAGGAGGGGTCTGGTATCATAACACTACAAAGATTCAACACCTTCTGAGCCTATGTCACTGCTTTCTAATGATTTGCTTTCATTTTTAACCAACTGAGCAACAGCAACCCCTCTGCCTTCCTACCTGTCCTTTCAATACAATGTGTGACCTTGGACATTAAGCTTCAAGCTATAATCTTTTTTCGCCATGATTTAGTGATGCCTACATCACACATGCCAATCTGTAAAGGTAAGACACGTGTGTTCCAGCAGTTACCAGGAGAGGGAGCCATGGGACAATATGGACTCATTACTCATAACTGGAGACGTGCAACGGCGGATGCTGGAATCTGAACTTTAATCCCTACCTTTCACACAGTCTTTGTCTTCCCTTGCTACACCTGGTTCCCTCTGCCCATTGGCCCCACCTCTTCCGGTCCATCTTCTATCTGCCAGCCCATGTCTGTTCAATCCCTCTCAACATTTTGCTCAATCTTCCCTCCACGCTCTCTGTCCTGATGCAAGGTCATGGTCAGGAACTTCAAACATTCCTTTGCCTCCACAAATGCAGCTTCCTCTGGAAGTCTTTTTTAATATTTGCACCCCCCACACACCCCACCCACAATGTTTCAAAGGGTTGTTTGCTCATCTGATTCACCAGAATCCACCTGAATTCAATTCAAAGTTCAGGGTAAAATTCTGTGTTGTAGAATACTGGGACGTTGGAGTTCGGGTATGTGGATCCCTAAAATTGGAGTCACAGATAGACAAGATGGTAAAGAAGGCAAAGTGCTACGAGGTGACCCAGTCTGACACATCGCAGAGTGAGCCTGGCCACAAACAGGGAGAAACCCGGACAGTGCTGAACCAACCCTACCCAATAGGTTGTACGAGATGCAGGAGAGGCTGCATATGGAGTATTGTGTTCCATTTTGGCTGCTGTACTAAAGGAAAATTTCTTTGGTGAGGCCTGCTCGGTTTTCCAGCCTCTGTAGATTTTCTCTTGTTTGTGGTTTAAATAACAGTCAAGAGCTTTGATATCCTCTGGGTGTGATCGTTTTCGCCCTCATCCATCTTCACTCTCACAAAACATACAGTATCTATCAGGCTTGTAGCGGTTTCTGAAGGATTTTCTCGCCAGACATTTGCACACCGTCCTATGTAATTTGCTTGCTAAATGGCACTTTATAAAGTCAAGTTTCCAACTATCACTCCACTTTTTACCACTTGGAAATTCTCCAGCAACTTTGCATTGGAACAATACACGCAGGTAACATCATTTTAGGTAACACCTAACCATGGGCGTTTTACTCTCCTCCCATCCGGTAGGCACTACAGGAGCCTCCGCTCCTGCACCAGCAGGCACAGGAAGAGCTTCTTCCCTGAGGCTGTGACCCTGCTGAACCTCACATCACAGTGCTAAGCAGTATTGCACCCATATTGTACTATCTGAGTACTTTTATATTTGTGTGCTGCAGCACTTACTTTTTATTCACAGTTAATTTGTAAATAACACTATTCTTTGCATTTCTGGTTAGATGCTAACTGCTTTTCATTGGCTTTGTATTTGTACTCGGTACAGTGACAATAAAGTTGAATCTAATCTAATCCAAACTAATTTTCTGTACTGTACATAAATATTTGTCGTAGCTGCACGTTCCTGACCTCATGAGCTTTCAGAGCAGCAGTTTCTACTGTTTCATTAAGCCATTCCGCTTTAAATGAACTAGCAGTTCTTTTACGGTTCACGCCCTTTGTTTCTTTGGAATTCAACAATGAATCAATAAATTCTTCAATAAAAACAGTATAAATACCAGTTCTAAAATCTGCAGATAAAAGATTTAAAAAAATTCACGTTGCCATCACCGTACGCATCAGAAACCGGAAACGGAAATGTAATCGTGAAATATGTTTAATATGCCAACAAGGTAGAGAGCGACAACCTTCAGTGCGCAGTTTAAAATCCTTTGTGCGTGGGTAGCAAAAGATGTGCATGTACACATATCAGAGGGAGCATTGCGCGGTGTTTAGTATCTGTTCTCTTTTGTTTTGTGGACCCACCAGCTTGTTATTTTGCAGTTTTGCAATAAACTATTGGTTATTTTCCAGGGCACTGCATCTCCTGACAAAGGTGATTGGGAACACCAATACCTACAGGTTACCTTCCATGTCGCTCTCAACCTTCGTTTGAAAATAAGTGCAACTCCCTTATAATCACTGGGTCTGAACCCTCGAATTACCACCCCAAAAGCACTGTCAGGTCACCTTCATCAGAAGAACTGCAACGGTTCAAGTAGGCGGCTCACTCCCGCCTTCTCAAAGGCATGAACTGCTGGTCTTGATGGTGACGCCCGGTCCAACAAAACTGGCCACGTCGCCGAATCTTCTGAACTCAATGAGTCCAAAGTGTTACGAAACACACACAACATGTGAGACGAGCTCAGCAGGTCAGGCAGTATCTCCCGAGAGAAATAAAGCGACGAGATGCGGACCGAGTTCCTGATGAAGGATCTTGGCCAGAAACGTCGGGAACTTAGCTCCTAGAGTGATCTCACAGTGCGTTCTGGACAAAGAACGATCCAAGCGAGACCGCAACGGAGGAAGATGATGACACAATAACAGTGAAAGCGGTGGAAGGCCGTAGCAGTGAAGGGTCCCAGTCACTGACCCTGACCCTGATATGTCAAGGACTGTGTGGTAGCTGCCCGTGCATCAGCCGTGCAAACAAAGTCATTCACAGGCACACTCCATGATGGGAATTAACCCTAGCATCCCGGAGACAACCCCTCAGGAAAACATTATGTTCAAAGTTCAAAGTAAATGAATTATCAAAGTACATATATGTCACCATAAACAATCCTGAGATTCATTTTACTGGGGACACTGACATGAATACGACGAAGCACAACAGAATCAGTGAAAAATCACACACAACAAAGACGGACAAACAACCAGTGTGCAAAAGACGACTGCGCAAATACAAAACATAGAAAAAACTAAATAATAATAATAATAATAATAATAATAATAATAATAATAATAATAATAATAAACAATAAATATCGAGAACATGAGTTAAAAAGTTCTTGAAAGTGGTCCATAGGTTGTGGGAATAGTGCTGGGGGAGTGAAGTTGAATGAAGTTATCCTCACTGTTTCACAAGCCTGACAGTTGAGGGGTAATAACTGATCCTCATCCTGGTAATATGGGACCTGGGGCTGCTTTACCTCCCTCCTGATGACAGCAGTGACAAGAGTATGTGGCCTTTCCCTCCAACCTGATGGCATGAATATCGATTTCTCCTTCCGGTAAACTAATGCCCCCATTCCTATATTCCCCTATCTGACCTTTAACCTCGTCACCCTCCTATTACTTTCCCCTGTGTTCCCTCCTCCTTCCCTTTCGCCTTTGGTCCACTCGCCTCTGCTATCAGATTCCTTCTCCTCCAGCCTTTGACTTTCCTACCCACCTGGCTTCACCTATCACCTTCCAGCCGGCCTCCTTCCCCTCCTTCCATCTTTTTACTCCGGCATTTCCCCTTCGTTCTCAGTCCTGAAGAACGATCCTGGCCCGAAACGTTGACTGTTTAACGCCGCCTGACCTGTTGAGTTCCTGCAGCATCTTGTGTGCGTTGCTGGTTAATGGAAGCTGCTTTCCTGCGACAGGCGGAGTTGCGAAGCCCCGTCCATTTTACTCCTGGAGAAAGCTATTGCCTGAGTTGTAACAAATGGTTTTAGTTTCAACAAACCTGAGCACGTCTGTCCCACACTGACCCCGTCAGCTGTTCTCTCGGCACCTATTCAGTGAATGACGGGAACAAGGGACACTGCAGAGTCTCAGCCTTTTCCAACGATGCCGGATCATCGATACCGGAATTTCTTTAGCCGTGGATCTGTGGTGTTGACCCACCGCCGGTCTTCAATCGGGAGCCAAAAAGGGCACCCGTCCTAAGGAAGTTAGTGTTGACAGATCCCCGTTGACAATGTCCGCTCCGAGATCTGGGAGCTCACAGACACGGGGCATTTCCACTATTCCACCGAGCCTGCGGTGCGGGGCCCGCAGATTGCGGAAAGTGGACATCCCCCTGATGCCGGTTTTGTCCCGACACTCCCCACAGGTTAAAACAATAACCATCAAAGGGTTAATCTATCTAATGTTGGGTTATTGAGGCCGGAACCCCACCCGCTCCCGGGACCCGAGACTGGGTGAGTATCACTGCGGAGTTGTGAAACTCACTGACAGTGGCCGAACATTCGCCCCGTGAACTCAACGTCCCTCAACAGTTTAACACAGCCCGCAGCACCATGCGGTTTACAGAGGCTCCTGGAGTGTGCGGTCTCGCTATTTTCGCTTACCTGTCCGTTGTTACCGGTGAGAGTCCCCACGGTTAACCATCGCGATTCTGCCTTGTAGCATTTATTTGGGATGTAGACGTGTCTGAGGAATTATCTGGGATAATCCGCCCGTTCAGTGAAACAGATCCGTAACTCCCGCGTGTTCAGCACTTGGGTTTTGGTTGGAAATTGGGTTTGTGTCAATAACATAACCACAGGAAAGTTTTCCAAATAGGCTCCATGGGCCGATCGGCCTCCTGCTCTGTCTGATTCGAATCAGAATCGCTGTTGACTGAATCAGAACTGTCCGGGTAATCCCGGGGCAGGAATGGAGCCGGTTCTCCCCGGGATGGACCCGCACTTGTTCCACAACCTCCCGACCCCGGCGCTGTCCACCAGTCAGTGTTTAACGGTGACGGGAAGGTTCAGAATTATCGCGCCGCGGGTCCTTCCCCGGGGACCGGTGGATCGTAACACTGGATGTCCCGGACTGGGACTGTTGTTGGGGAACGGCTCAGACTCAATGGGCCGGAGAACAGAAAGAACCCACGTTAAACCCAGCGGGTCCGAGATCATTACAGCGCGGTGGTGAGATGTGTGAAACACCGACAGGATTTATTTCAGTTAGTTACACTCTGCAGCCCAAACAATGCTTATGTCTATTGTTTAAATGTCGCCACTTTATATTACAACAATTCCCATCTCCACCTTCAGCCGCTCTAACACTGAGGGTGCATCAGGACAGAGTGAATGGAACCGTCGGCCAGTCCGTGCTCCTGCCCGTCTCTTACACAGTCCCGGACCCACACGGGTATCTGCGGATCACATGGACCAGAGGCGGGAACGCTAGTGTATGTGTGGAATATACCTGCTTCTCGGGGCAAGAATGTCACCTCAGTGACGGGAGATCGCTCATCACTGTCTCCGAACCGTATAAACACCGGGCGCTGCTTTTCCCGGAGAACGCTTCACTGTTACTGAGAGACCTGCAGATCAACGACAGTGGGATTTATGAATTATCCATCAGCGACTCTACGGGAACGGAGAAGGGAAGCTCGGTGTTAACAGTTCGATCTGATGGAACAACTTCCCAGGGTCAGATCGTTCGTTCGTTTTGTGCCGTGCTGTATGGCGTGGGCGATCACGATCTCTCCCTGACCATGATTGTTCTTGGCAATTTTTTCAACAGAAGGGGTTTGCCATTGCCATCTTCTGGGCAGTGTCTTTACAAGAGGGTGACCCCAGCCATTATCAGTACTCTTCAGAGATTGTCTGCCTGGCGTCAGTGGTCGCATAACCAGGGCTTGTGATATGCACCGTCTGCTCGTACGACCACCCACCACCTGCTCCCGTGGCTCCACATGTCCCTGATCCGGGGTGAAGCAGGTGCTACACTTTGCCCGGGGGTGACCTGCAGGCGAGCGGGGGGAAGGAGCGCCTTACACCCCCTCTGGTAGAGACGTATCTCCACCCCGCCACCCTCGGGTTTTTAAAACTCCGGGTAAGATTGAGTTTTAAAAACAAAATGTTGGAAACGCTTGGCAGGTTAGGCAGCATCAGTGGAAAGAGAAACAGACGACGTTTCTGGTCAAAGACCCTTCGCCAGAAGTCAATATTACGCCGCAGAGGAGGCGAGGGCGGGTTGGATGGGACAAAGGCCGTTCTAGAGTTCAAAACAGACCGCTCTCTGAGAAAGAAATGGACACGGAGGCACTGGCTGCAGACGAGGAGTTCAGCGGTTTATTGGGCTGGAATTATTAAATTAAAATGATGGGAAAAGATGTGGGTGAGGTCAGAAGCTGAGGACCGATCGCTCGGGAAAGGAGAGGGGAAGATCAGTCTCGAATCCAGACTATAGATGGTGAGAATGCGGCGGAGGGAGGGGGTTTGGGGGAGTTGGGACTTGTCAGTGTGGAAAGTGAAGAGGCAATGGAAACCCAGGAGCGGCTTTGTTGAGGTTTACAGTCGTTCGCTTTAGAAAGGAGGGGACACGTTGTCTGTGTCAGCACCGAATGTTACAGAGGATAAAGTGGAGTTGTGGATCACGACAGCGCTGAGACAGGTTGTTGTAGAGAGAGGTCAGGGGTATGTATGTTGAATTGAATTGAATTCATTTCTTACATCCTTCACATACATGAGGAGTAAAAATCTTTACGTTACGATTCCATCTAAACGTGCAATGTGCAATCATAGTAATTTGTAATAAATAGAACAGTCAATGTAATATAGAGTACACTCAAGTCAGCGTGAGTTCATCAGTCTGATGGCCTGGTGGAAGAAGCTGTCCCCGAGCCTGTTGGTTCTGGCTTTTTTGTTGTGGTACCGCTTCCCGGATGGTAGCAGCTGGAATAGATTGTGGTTGGGATGACTCGGGTCCCCAATGATCCTACTCTCAACATGGGACAAAAGTATTGCAAGGAGAAATTTCAACGTAAATTTATTATCAAAGGACGTGTATGTTACCAGCTGCTACCCTGAGATTCGCTTCCTTAGACATTGGAACAAAGATATGGAATAGAATCAATGATAAACTGCACACAAAGACAAACAAACAACCGATTGCAGAAGAAGAAAAATCGCAAATAACTAAAAATATGTAAACACAAACAAATAAATAGCTAAATCAACAAACAAACACAACGCTGAGGCCATGAGTTGTGGAGTCCTTGAAAGTGAGTCCATAGGTCGCTGGGTAGTCGGAACCCACCCGTGATCCAGGGTGGTTCTGAAATGTAAATGGTGGATATTCAGTTGGATTTCACGTGGGATCAGTTGGAGCTCAGTTTGCAGGAGAGAGATGTTACTGGGTGAAGACACATGGCTTTGGTCAAAGACAAGAAAGGAAAGACGAATCACTGAGGGTGAACACAGTAAAGCCCATCGGAGAGTGAAGGGGAATGCCTTCAATTCCACATTACTGGAAGAGAAGTGACAGTGAACTCAACAGTGAATTTAAAATAAACTGCTTATATTGGACGTCCAGACAAGAAGAGAAAACTTTGGAAACTCTCTGAATGTCGGGCAGCGTCCGTGGACAGAGGAGCAGTGTTGATATTCCAGGTTGAAGTTGCTTCAGCAAAACTCGGAGAGAAAATACATAAGAACATTAGAAAGCTTTTGAGAAGAACAGGCCATTCGGCCCAACAAAGCTTGCCAGATTCCTCTTCACACGGTGTGTTGAAATAACTATTGAGTTAATAACATTCAGCAGAATTTGGAAATTCAGAGCAACACACACAAAATGTGGAGGAACTCAGCAGGTCAGGCAGCATCTATGCAGATGAAAGATCAGCCGATGTTCGGGGTCGAGATTGTTCTTCGGGACTCATTATTCCTCTCCATAGGTGCAGTCCAATGTGTCGAGTTCCTCCAGCGTTACCTTGGTATTATGTTGGAGAGAGAGTGGAGGGGAGATGGACAGGGCAGACAAAATATCTCTGATAGAGTGAGGCTAGGGTGGTCGTGGGGATAAATGGTGAAAACCCTCTGTAAGTGGAGTCACAGACACTCAGGAAAATTGTAACAAAAACTTTTTGAGATGGGGGCAGCTGACGACTGAGAGTAAAAAATAAAGAGGTTATGAAAAGTAGTGTAGTTCGAGTCTGGCAGCCCAGACTATGCTGACAAAGAGAGAAACTCTGAGCAAATATTGAGGCGAGCGACTTACCACCGCGCTACCCAGTTCCAGGCAGGTTATGTTCGGTTGCTGAGAAATTTTTAGCGCAGAAAACATGGACAGGAACTGGCGGCAGCGTGAGCATTCATTGGGGGGATTATTGTTTAAAATTTTGCTGAGCCATTCCTCTCCAGCTCCAATGCTTGCTATTCCATAAGACCATAAGATATAGGAGCAGAATTAGGCCATTTGACCCACAAAGGGCTGTGAAGTTCAACTTAGGAATGCTGTGTCAGCCAATCAGGATGGTGGAATTGGGAGAAAGTTCTAAAGAAGGCTGTGCACTGAGAGAAATGTGACAGACTCTGGTGGGGTTCCTGCTCTTTTTGGCAGGACCTGAGAAAGGACAGGAGGAAAATTAGCTGAGGATGTTGTCCCTGTTGCACAGCATGGTTTGTGCAGATAAAAAATTTCCAAGAAGGAAGGGCCAATAGGGAGTCCATTTGTTCGAGATGGATGTCAAGGGACGTTGGTGATGTAGTGTGTGCTTTCATGCAGGCCGTGAGTCCAGGGCATGAGTTAAAGACAACTACAAGATGAGCTCCAATTGGACTGGGTTATCTGTAATGGGCCCTTTTACTTAATGTTTTCTTTTCTTTTTCCTACTATCTATTCGATAAAGCTGAAATTACCCTTCCTTTATAAACGTATGCTATGTACGATCTGTTATTTCTTGCCAATGGAAAATTGTGTGTGAGCAGTATTTACACAGTATTCACTCAGATTGGGGTTTGGGTGATCAAAAGATCCCAACCTCCCAGTTTGGTGGGACCCAAGTCATACTGACCCTAGACTTACAGAGTTCGAGAAAGGTGGTTTTCTCACTGCAGAGTCCAGGGGCTGTTATTGTGGGGCTAACGAGGCATGTTTCTAGAGTCACCCGGTAAAGAAGGGTTTCATATACATAAAACTTGACCTTCATAACTGCCTGTGCCAGAGAATTCCAGAGATTCACCACTCTCTGGCTGAAGAAGTTCCTCCTCATCTCCATTTACAAAGGATGCCCCTCTATTCTGAGTCTGTACCCTCTGATCTTAGACTGTCCCACAACAGGAAACAGCCTCTCCACATCCACTCTATCAAGCCGTTATGCCATTCGATACGTTTCAATGAGGTTACCCATCATTCTTCTGAATTCTAGTGAATACAGGCCCAGAGCCATCAAATGTTCTACATATCACAAGCCATTCAATCTTGGAATAATTTTTGTGATCCTCCTTGGAACCCTCTCCAGTTTCAGCAGTTTCAACATAACATCTTTGCTTTTATAATCTAGTCCTCTTGAAATGAATGCTAACATTGCATTTGCCTTCCTCATCACAGACTCAACCTGCACGTTACCCTTCAGGGAATCCTGCACCTCATTTGCACCTCATTTTTGGTATTTTTTCTCCATTTTAAAAATAGTCAACTTTTTCATTTCTTCTATCAAAGTGCATGACCATACACTTTCCCACACTATATTCCATCTGCCGTTTCTTTGCCCATTCTTCTAATCTAAGTACTTCCGCAGCCTCTCTACCTCTTCAAAACTTCCTGCCGCTCCACCTATCTTTGTATTCTCAGCAAACTTTGTAAAAAAGCCATCAATTCCATCATCCAAATCATTAACATAACAGAAGAAGAATTGGTCCCAACATAGAGCTCTGTGGAACACCACTAGTCACAGGCAGCCAACCGGAAAGGACCCCTTTAATTCCAACACTTTGCCTCCTGCCAATCAGCCACTGCTTTATCCATGCTAGAATCCTTCCTGTAATACCATGGGATTGTAGCTTTTTAAGCAGCCTCATGTGTGGTACCTTGTCAAAGACTTTCTGAAAATGCAAGTACACAGCTTCAACCAATTCTCCTTTGTCTATCCTGCTTGTTGTTTCATCAAAGAATTCCAACAGATTTGTCGACAAGATTTTCCCTTGAGGAAACAATGCTGACTATGGTCTATTTTATCATGTGATTCCAGGTACCCTGAGACCTCATCTTTAATAATCATCTCCAGTACCTTCCCAACCACGGAAGTAGTCTAATCAGACTATATTTTCCTTTCTTCTGCCTCTCCCTCATCTTGAAGTGTGGAGTGACATTTGCAATTTTCCGGCCATCTGGATTGATTCCAGAATCTACTGATTCTTGAAATATCTTTCCCAGTGCCTCCACGATCTCTTCAGCCACTTCGTTCAGAACTCTGGAGTGCACACCATATGGTCCAGGTGATTTATCTACTTTCAGTCCTTCCAGTATTAACCATATAACATATATAACCACATAACAATTACAGAACGGAAACAGGTCATCTCGGCCCTTCTTGTCCATGCTGAACACTTACTCTCACCTAGTCCCACCGACCTGCACTCAGCCCATAACCCTCCATTCCTTTCCTGTCCATATACCTATCCAATTTTACTTTAACTGACAATACCGAACCTGCCTCTACCACTTCTACTGAAAGCTTGTTCCACACAGCTACCACTCTCTGAGTAAAGAAATTCCCCCTCGTGTTACCCTTAAACTTTTGCCCCCTAACTCTCAACTCATATCCTCTTGTTTGAATCTCCCCTACTCTCAATGGAAAAAGCCTATCCACTTCAACTCTATCTATCCCCCTCATAATTTTAAATACCTCTATCAAGTCCCCCCTCAACCTTCTACGCTCCAAAGAATAAATACCTAACTTGTTCAACCTTTCTCTGTAACTTAGGTGCTGAAACCCAGGTAACATTCTAGTAAATCTTCTCTATACTCTCTATTTTGTTGACATCTTTCCTGTAATTTGGTGCCAGAACTGCACACAATACTCCAAATTTGGCTTTACCAATGCCTTGTACAATTTTAACATAACATCCCAACTCCTATACTCAATGCTCTGATTTATAAAGGCCAACATACCAAAAGCTTTCTTCACCACCCTATCCACATGAGATTCCACCTTCAGGGAACTATGCACCAGTATTCCTAGATCACTCTGTTCTACTGCATTCTTCAATGCCCTAAGATTTACCATGTATGTCCTATTTGGATTATTCCTACCAAAATGTAGCACCTCACACTTATCAGCAATAAATTCCATCTGCCATCACTCAGCCCACTCTTCTAACTGGCCTAAATCTCTCTGCAAACTTTGAAAACCTACTTCATTATCCACAACGCCACCTACCTTAGTATCATCTGCATACTTACAAATCCAATTTACCACCCCATCATCCAGATCATTAATGTATATGACAAACAACATTGGACCCAGTACAGATCCATGAGGCACACCACTGGTCACCGGCCTCCAACCTGACAAACAGTTATCCACCACTACTCTCTAGCATCTCCTATCCAGCCACTGTTGAATCCATTTTACTACTTCAATATTAATACCCAACGATTGAACCTTCCTAACTAACCTTCCGTGCCGAACCTTGTCAAAGGCCTTACTAAAGTCCATATAGACAACATCTACTGCTTTACCCTCGTCAACTTTCCTCGCAACCTCTTCAAAAAATTCAATAAGATTTGTCAAATATGACCTTCCATGCGCAAATCCATGTTGACTGTTCCTAATCAGTCCCTGTCTATCCAGATAATTATAAATACCATCTCTAAGAATACTTTCCATGAATTTACCCACAACTGACATCAAACTTACAGGTCGGTAATTGCTAGGTTCACTCTTAGAACCCTTTTTAAACAATGGAACCACATGAGCAATATGCCAATCCTCCGGCACCATCCCTGTTTCTAATGACATTTGAAATATTTCTGTCAGAGCCCCTGTTATTTCTACACTAACCTCCCTCAAGTTCCTAGGGAATATCCTGTCAGGACCTGGAGATTTATCCACTTTTATATTCCTTAACAGAGCCAGTACTTCCTCTTCTTGAATCGTCATAGTTTCCATAACTTTCCTACTTGTTTCCCTTACCTTACACGATTTAATATCCTTCTCCTTAGTGAATACTGAAGAAAAGAAATTGTTCAAAATCTCCCCTATCTCTTTCGGCTCCACACATAGCTGTCCACTCTGATTCTCTAAGGGACCAATTTTATCCCTCACTATCTTTTTGCTATTAATATAACTGTAGAAACCCTTCAGATTTATTTTCACCTTATTTGCAAAACAACCTCATATCTTCTTTTAGCTTTTCTAATTTCTTTCTTAAGATTCTTCTTATGTTCTTTATATCCCTCGAGCACCTCATTTACTCCATGCTGCCTATATTTACTGTAAATATCTCTCTTTTTCCTAACCAAGTCTCCATCCCTTGAAAACCATGGCTCTCTCAAACTTTTAACCTTTCCTTTCAACCTAACAGGAACATAAAGATTCTGTACCCTCCAAATTTCACCTTTAAATGACCAACATTTCTCTATTACATCCTTCCCATAAAACAAATTGTCCCAATCTACTCCTTCTAAATCCTTTCGCATCGCCTCAGAGTTAGCCTTTCTCCAATGAAAAATCTCATCCCTGGGTCCGGTCCTATCCTTCTCCATAATTATATTGAAACTAATGGCATTGTGATCATTGGACCCAAAGTGCTCCCCAACACATACCTCCGGCACCTGACCTATTTCATTCCTTAACAGAAGATCCAACACTGCCCCTTCTCCAGTTGGGACCTCTATTTACTGCTGCAAAAAACTATTGTGTACACATTTTACAAACTGCAAACCATCTATCCCTTTTACAGTATGGGCTTCCCAGTCTATGTGTAGAAAATTAAAATCTCCCACAATCACAACCCTGTACTTACTACAAATATCTGCTATCTCCTTGCAAATTTGCTCCTCCAATTCTCGCTCCCCATTAGGTGGTCTATAATACACCCCTGTAAGTGTTACTACACCTTTCCCATTCCTCAATTCCACCCAAATAGCCACCCTAGACGAGCACTCTAATCTATCCTGCCAGAGCACCGCTGTAATATTTTCTCTGACAAGCAACATAACACCTCCCCCTCTTGTCCCTCCAATTCTATCACACCTGAAGCAATGAAATCCAGGAATATTTAGTTACCAATCACACCCCTCCTGCAACCATGTTTCACTAATAGCTACAACATCATATTTCCAGGTATCAATCCATGCTCTAAGCTCATCCACCTTCCTTACAATGTTCCTAGCATTAAAATAAATGCATTTAAAACATTCTCCACCTCTTACTCTCTGTTTATCTCTAACAGTACAAAGAAATTTACTGTCTTCTTTTTCTTCCTTCTCCCATACATCTGTTCCTACACTCTGGTTCCCCTCCCCCCTCATATCTAGTTTAAATCCACTGGAGCCTCTCTAGAAAACCTACCTGCAAGGATATTTGTCCCCCTCCAGTTCAGGTGTAAACCGTCCCGCTGGAACAGGTCCCACCTTCCCTGGAAAACTGCCCAATTATCTATAAATCTGAAGCCCTCCGTCCTGCACCATGTTGAGCCATGTGTTGATCTGCACTATCTTACTATTTCTAAACCCACCTGCACATGGCACTGGTAGCAATCCTGAGATTACTATCCTGGAGATCCTTCAACTTGGCACCTAGCTCCCTAAACTCACCTTTCAGCACCTCCTCACTCTTCGTACCCACGTCATTGGTCGCTACATGGACCACGACATCTGGCTGCTCACCCTCCCTCTTGAGAATACTGAGAACTCGATCTGAGATATCGCGGACCCTGGCACCAGGGAGGCAACAGACCATCCAGGATTCTTGATCTCTTCCACAGAAACTCATATCTGTCCCCCTAATTATCGAATCCCCTATCACTACTTCTCTCCTCTTTTCCCTCCTTCCCTTCTGAGCGGAGGGTCCAGTCTCAGTGCCAGAGACACTACCACTGCAACTTGTCCCTGGTAGGTCGTCCCCACCAACAGTATCCAAAACGGTATTCTTATTGTTGATTGAAACGGCCACAGGGGTGCTCTGCTCTTCCTGTCTATTCCCCTTCCCTCTCCTGATATTCACTCAACTACCTGTCTCCTGACTCCTAGGGGTGACTATCTCCCTGAAATTCCTGTCTATTTCTGCCTCTGCCTCCCGAATGATCCGAAGTTCATCCAGCTCCAGCTCCAGTTCCAGTTCCCTAACACGGTTTGTCAGGAGCTGCAGCTGGATGCACCTTCTGCAGGTGTAGTCATCAGGGACAACAGTGCTCACCCTGACTTCCCACATACTGCAAACGGAGCCCTCGACTGCCCTAACTGCTGCCTCCATTACCTACTCCTAATCTAATTAGATTAATTAAAGGAGATTACCCGGCTTTACCTCACCTGGAGTGAAGCTCGTACTTAGCCTCTGCTCGCTATTTAAATTCTCCCGCTGCCTCACGGGCTGACCTTTACGCTCTTGCGCAGTTGTGCCCCGTTCAACCTCGCCTCTGCATGATCGCACCGAGGTCTGATTGAGCCAAAGCCGACCCACTCTGCCTCAGTCCACTCCGACGATGGCCGCTGTATATGGCGGTCTTTCTTTTTAAACCTTTGGCGCCTACATCACGCACCTGCACAGTCTAGCCTCTTTGCCCTGATCAGTTAAAAAACCAGCTTCTCTCCGAGCTTCTTTTACCTCTTCCCTCTCCGCCTCTTGCTGCGATTTAAAGTAGTGAAGAAGGTTATCCTAGATTACACAGTGATCTCGATCATTTGGGAAAGTGGCTGAGAAGTGGCAAATAGATTTCAATACAGACAAATATAAGGTATTGGATGCATTTTGGAAAGTCAAACCAGTGTGGGACTGGTATTCTGAATGGTCGGACATCAAGGAGTGTAACAGAAAAGAGAGATATTCCAAGTACCTTCTCTCTAGTAATGGTAACTTCACTCACTTCATGACCCCTGACACCTGGAACTTCCACCACACTGCGAGTGAAGATTGATGCAAAATACTTATTCAGTTTGTCCAGCAATTCTTTGTCCCACATTACTACCTCTCCAGCATCATTTTCCAGTGGTCTGATATCCACTCTCACATCTCTTTTACACTTCATGTGTCTGTAGAAACTTTTGGTATCCTCTTTAATATTATTGGCTAGGTTCCTTTCATATTCCACTCTTACCTTCTTAATGACTTTTTTAGTTGCCTTCTGTTGTTTTTTAAAAACTTACCAATACCCTAAGTTCCTACTAATTTTTGCTCTATTATATGCCCTCTCTTTGGCCTTTATGTTGGCTTTAACTTCTCTTGTTTGCCATGGTTGTGACAGCTTTCCTTCTGAGTACTTCCAAGGACCGCAAATATAGTAATCTTGGGATTACTGCCTGTGCCACGCGACAGTGAGAGTAGGAATAGAATGAGGTGGAGGATAAATGTGTGGCTGAGGGATTGGAGCAAGGGGCAGGGATTCAAGTTTCTGTATCATTGCGACCTCTTTTGGGGCAGGTGTGACCTGTACAAAAGGGATGGGTTGCACTTGAATCCTAGGGGGACCAATATCCTGGTGGGGAGATTTGCTAAGGCTAATGGGGAGACTTTAAACTAGAATGGTTGGGGGATGGGAATCAAATTGAAGAGTCTAGGAGAGAGGAGGCTAGTTCACAAAAAGAGAAAGCTTGTAGACATTGTATGAGGTAGGATAGGCAGGTGATAGAGAAAGAGAGCGCTCAAGCCGAAGATGTAGGGGAAAAGGAAGAAAAAGAAGACAGTAAAGTTCTTTGTACTGTTAGGGATAAACAGAGAGTAAGAGGTGGAGAATTTCTTAAATGCATTTACTTTAATGCTAGGAGCATTGTAAGAAAGGTGGATGAGCTTAGAGCATGGATTGATACTTGGAAATAGGATGTTGCAGCTATTAGTGAAACATGGTTGCAGGAAGGGTGTGATTGGCAACTAAATATTCCTGGATTTTGTTGCTTCATGTGTGATAGCATCGGAGGGACAAGAGAGGGAGGTGTTGCATTGCTTGTCAGAGAAAATATTACAGCCCTGCTTTGGCAGGCTACTTTAGAGGGCTCGTCTAGGGAGGCTATTTGGGTGGAATTGAGGAATGGGAAAGGTGTAGTAACACTTATAGGGGTGTATTATAGACCACCTAATGGGGAGCGAGAATTGGAGGAGCAAATTTGTAAGGAGATAGCAGATATTTGTAGGAGCACAAGTTTGTGATTGTGGGAGATCTTAATTTTCCACACATAGACTGGGAAGCCCATTCTGTAAAAGGGCTGGATGGTTTGGAGTTTGTAAAATGTGTGCAGGATAGTTTCTTGCAGCAATACATAGAGGTACCAACTAGAGAAGGGGAAGTGTTGGATCTGCTGTTAGGGAATGAGATAGGTCAGGTGCTGGAGGTATGTGTTGGGGAGCACTTCGGGTCCAGTGATCACAATGCCATTAGTTTCAATATAATTATGGAGAAGGATAGGACTGGACCCAGGGTTGAGATTTTTGATTGGAGAAAGGCTAACTTTGAGGAGATGCAAAAGGATTTCGAAGGAGTGGATTGGGACAATTTGTTTTATGGGAAGGATGTAATAGAGAAATAGAGCCCATTTTAAGGTGAAATTTTGAGGGCGCAGTATCTTTATGTTCCTGTTAGGTTGAAAGGAAAGGTTAAAAGTTTGAGAGAGCCATGGTTTTCAAGGGATATTGGAAACTTGATTCAGAAAAAGAGAGATATCTACAATAAATATAGGCAGCATGGAGTAAATGAGATGCTCGAGGAATATAAAGAATGTTAAAAAAATCTTAAGAAAGGAATTAGAAAAGCTAAAAGAAGATATGAGGTTGCTTTGGCAAATAAGGTGAAAATAAATCCGAAGGGTTTCTACAGTTATATTAATAGCAAAAGGATAGTGAGGGATAAAATTGGTCCCTTAGGGAATCAGAGTGGACAGCTATGTGTGGAGCCGAAAGAAATGGGGGAGATTTTGAACAATTTCTTTTCTTCGGTATTCTCTAAGGAGAAGGATATTGTATTGTGTAAGGTAAGGGAAACAAGTAGGGAAGTTATGGAAACTATGATGATTAAAGATGAGGAAGTACTGGCGCTTTTAAAGAATATAAAGTGTATAAGTCTCCAGGTCCTGACAGGATATTCCCTAGGACCTTGAGGGAGGTTAGTGTAGAAATAGCTGGGGCTCTGACAGAAATATTTCAAATGTCATTAGAAACGGGGTTGGTGCTGGAGGATTGGCATATTGCTCATGTGGTTCCATTGTTTAAAAAGGGATCTAAGAGTAAACCTAGCAATTACCGACCTGTAAGTTTGATGTCAGTCGTGGGTAAATTAATGGAAAGTATTCTTAGAGATGTTATATTTAATTATCTGGATAGACAGGGTCTGATTAGGAACAGTCAACATGGATTTATGTGTGGAAGGTCATGTTTGACAAATCTTACTGAATTTTTTGAAGAAGTTACTAGGAAAGTTGACGAGGGTAAAGCAGTGGATGTTGTCTAAATGGACTTCAGTAAGGCATTCGACAAGGTTCCACATGGAAGGTTAGTTAGAAAGGTTCAATCATTAGGTATTAATATTGATGTAGTAAAATGGATTCAACAGTGGCTGGATGGGAAATGCCAGAGAGCAGTGGTGGATAACTGTTTGTCAGGTTGGAGGCCGGTGACTAGTGGTGTGCCTCATGGATCTGTACTGGGTCCAATGTTGTTTGTCATATACATTAATGATCTGGATGATGGGGTGGTATATTGGATTAGTAAGTATGCAGATGATACTAAGATAGGTGGCATTGTGGATAATTAAGTAGGGTTTCAAAGCTTGCAGAGAGATTTAGGCCAGTTAGAAGAGTGGGCTGAAAGATGGCAGATGGAGTTTAATGCTGATAAGTGTGACGAGCTACATTTTGGTAGGACTAATTAAAATAGGACATATATAGTAAATGGTAGGGCATTGAGGAATGCAGTAGAACAGAGTGATCTAGGAATAATGGTGCATAGTTCCCTGAAGGTGGAATCTCATGTGGATAGGGTGGTGAAGAAAGCTTTTGGTATGCTGGCCTTTATAAATCAGAGCATTGAGTATAGGAGTTGGGATGTAATGTTAAAATTGTTCAAGGCAATGGTGAGGCCAAATTTGGAGTATTGTTTATAGTTCTGGTCACCAAATTATAGGAAAGATGTCAACAAAATAGAGAGTATAGAGAAGATTTACTAGAATGTTACCTGGGTTTCAGCACCTAAGTTACAGAGAAAGATTGAACAAGTTAGGTCTTTATTCTTTGGAGCATAGAAGGTTGAGGGTGGGACTTGATAGAAGTATTTAAAATTATAAGGGGAATAGAGTTGATGTCGATAGGCTTTTTCCATTGAGAGTAGGGGAGATTCAAACAAGAGGACATGAGTTGAGAGTTAGAAGGCAAAAGTTTAGGGGGAACTTCTTTACTCAGAGAGTGGTAGCTGTGTGGAACGAGCTTCCAGTAGAAGTGGCAGAGGCAGGTTCGATATTGTTATTTTTTAAAAAATTGGATAGGTACACAGACAGGAAAGGAATGCAGGGTTATGGGCTGATTGCAGGTAGGTGGGAGTACGTGGGAGTAAGCGTTCGGTACGGACTAGAAGGGCTGAGATGGCCTGTTTCTGTGCTGTAATTGGTATATGGTTACTTCTTCCTTTTTGGTATGACTATTTTCCGTGTCTTCCAAATTGCTTCCAGAGATTCCAGCCATTGCTGCTCTGCAGTTATCCCTACCAGCTTTCTTTTCTAATCAATTCTGGCCAATTCCTCTCTCATGCCTCTGTAATTCCATTTACTCCACTGTAATGCTGATAACACTGATACATCTGACTTTAGTTCCTCCTTCTCATTCAGTGATATTATTTTCATTCATTTTTCATTATGTGCCGTGTTGTATAACGAGGGTGATCATGGTGTTTCCATGACCATGATGTTCG
Source organism: Hemitrygon akajei (assembly GCF_048418815.1). Lineage (NCBI taxonomy): Eukaryota > Metazoa > Chordata > Chondrichthyes > Myliobatiformes > Dasyatidae > Hemitrygon > Hemitrygon akajei. The sequence goes on from NC_133125.1 coordinate 182,665,954, forward strand.
TGGCAATTTTTTCTACGGAAGTATTATTTATTATTGCCTTCTTCTGAGCAGTGTCTTTACAACACAGGTGCCCCCAGCCATTATCAACACACTTCAGAGATTGTCTGCTTGGTGTCAGTGGTCGAATAACCAGGACTTGTGATTTGCTCCAGCTGATTGTACGACCACCCACCACCCGTTCCCATGGCTTCACCTGACCCTGACCGGGGGACTAAGCAGGTGCTGAATCTCGCCCAAGAGTGACCTACAGGTGAGTGGATGGTAGAGACGTATCTCCACCCTGCCATCCAAATATTAATTTAAGGTTTTTAAAATATGTTTGAAATATTTTGCAAAATGCATTGCTTCCTAGAAGAACTGAATTAGATAGTCAAATTTAAGAGTAAACCTCCTACTCAACAAGTCTTCACAAAACCATATCTCCCTGGGTCATTCCGCCCGGTCAGTATCCCAGTTCTAATGCAATAGAATCACAGCTTGATTATATACAAGAAGCCACTGGGCCATCGCTAGAGTGAGGAATGTATATTCTTGATATTAAATTAGTCTCGTGGCCTTGTTCTTTCCTCAGAGTTCTGTGGATGCTGACTGTATATTAAACCACATTGGAAGTGAGTCCTGAATCTGTTTCCATCAGACTTTCATCCAGTGAATCCTAGAATATGACAATGTGCTGTGAGTTTTACTCCCTGACTGTTCTACTGACTCACACCCCACATTGTCCCCAGGGATTATGGCACTTTCACCACTGGAGATAATATGAAGACGCTTCACTCTTTCAGTTTCCTGCTCTGCAGAGAATGCAAAAATATTCCACATTACTGGTGTCTTCATTTCCTGGCACCGTTTCAGTAAATCCCTCACCACCTGTTAAGGATCCAGCCTGAACACTGGGTCGAAGGGCCTCTGCTGATAGCTCTGGACCACGACAGCTCTCAATTTCTGCCTTCTTTCACCTGGCCATGTGGGTTTTGACCCAGCCCCCTTCCTTATTGGACTTTTGTCAATTACCCACTTATCTCCTCACTAGCACCCACCTGTTTCTGTTTTCACTCATTACCCGGTCCATTTAAACACTGCCTTGACCCACATTCTCTGCCAGTTTGTCCCAGCTCTGACCTGAGTTGTTCTAGCCTGCCATTGTGATGGCTGCCAACTGATTTTGCTGGACTCTGTGTTTCTGGATTTTGCCTGTTTTGGAATCTGATTTTTGCCTGTGTGCTGTGGATCGTCTGCCCTCGCCGGACAGCCTTTCCTGGGTAAGACCTCCGCCTGCCATTCCGGATTTGGGCCTGCCTCCTGTTTTTGAAAGCCTGTTGCCCTTGTGCTCCCTAATAAATCCTGGTAAAAGAGCATTCATTGGTCTGCACTTGAGTCCTACCGTAACCCAACCCAAACTGACACTAACCCATCCAAAGCCAGGGTATCTATCCAGATTGAGCTATCCAGAACCAGATACAAAAATCCAGTTGGACTGAGAAAGCGTGGATAAAGATTTACATCGATTTCCTTCGTATTGTGCTTTAGATTTCATTTGTAAACCTTAGGTTTGTGTCTGATTTGACCTAATCTCAAATAATATCGAGGCAGTTTGCAGAGAAATTATCACCCTGACACAGTGATGTCAAGAAAACAACCTCTCCCTCACTGTCACAAAAACAAAGGAGCTGGTTGTGGACTACAGGAGGAATGGAGACAGGCTCACCCCTATAGACATCAATGGATCTGGGGGTTGAGAGGGTGAACAGCTTTAAGACCCTCAGCATACACACCACCGAGGATCTCACGTGGTCTGTACATACCAGCTGTGTGGCGAAACAAACACAACAGATGGTTGAAGAAGTTTGGTATGGGCCCCCAAATCCTAAAGACTTTCTACAGTGGCACAATTGAGAGCATTCAGACAGGCTCCATCACTGCCTGGTATGGGAACTGTACTTCCCTCAGTCGCAGGAGTCTGCAGAGAGTGGTGCAGACAGCTCAGTGCATCTGGAGAAGTGAGCTTCCCGCTGTTCAGGACATTTACAAAGAAAGGTGCGAAGGTGCGTAGAAAGGGCTCAAAGGATAATTGGGGACCTGAGTCACCCCAACCACAAACTATTCACTGCTACCCTCCGGGAAATGGTACCACAGCATAAAAGTCAGCACCAACAGGCTCCAGGCTGCTTCTTCCACCAGGACATGGACATGGACAAATCAATCCATCAGATGGATTAATTCACACTGATACTATGGTATTTCTATGTTATATTTATGTCCTTTTGTACATACTATTTATTACAAATTACTATAGATTGCACATTGTACATTTAGATGGAGATGTAGTGTAAAGATTTTTCTCATGTATATGAAGGATGTAAGTAATAAAATCAATTCAAATTCAGTTTATATATTGCTAGCACACAGCAAAACTGTACAAGAAATGTATGAGTTCCAAGGTGATTTCACACTTCATAAATGTAGTGGCAGTGTAATGTTTAAATATCTGGGCAAACAGTCAAAGTTTCTGTCCTCTCCTATCGGACTTCCCCTTCTCCAGCCCTGTATCTCTTTCACCAATCAACTTCCCAGCTCTTAACTTCATCACTCCCCCTCCCGGTTTCACCTATCACATTGTGTTTCTCTCTGCTCTCCCCCACCATTTAAATCTACTCCTCAGCTTATTTTCTCCAGTCCTGCCAATGGGTCTTGGCCCAAAATGTCGACTGTATTTTTTTCCATAGATGTTCCCTGGTCTGCTGAGTTCCTCCAGTATTTTGTGTGTGTTGCTTGGATTTCCAGCATCTACAGATTTTCTCATGTGAGTGTAGTTTCTGCTCTTATTTCCAGTTTCTATTTTAAGTCCATAATTTCTATGTGTTTTCCTGGCCCATCCAAATCAGGTTCTCAATGGACTCCATGCCATCCATCTCCTTTCACCCTATTTTGTTTCAGGATAGGGGAACAGGAACCAACTTGTTTTCAATTTTCTTTATTTTCCTGCCAAAACTCCCCAATTCTGAGACTGAATGTTCAGAAAAACTCACCCTTGGTCAGACCTGTCGCTATCTTCTTGGAACATCTGTTCCAACCTCAAATCTTCGATATGCCCATGTACATTGCTTTTCAAGTCTACGAAATCAGGACCATCATTTACATTAATTGTTATGATCCATTGGTGATAATATTCCTGTTCCTCCCCCATGAAATTCAACTGATTGATATGTTACCATTTACTTTTATCCAGAGAAATCAGTAGTATGTACACTCATGGACTTGCTTTGTCTATAATTTCATAGTGCTCTGCAAACCTTGGATTTAAAATGAGGTTAGTACATTCTAATCATCACTCTTTGTCCTAGACTTAATTCTGAGGGTTTGACTTTTAATTCAAAGTAGGCTTGTCTCTGTTTATTTCTTTCCAGAATGATGGACTGCCACATAATTGGCCTCCTCCACTAACTCTACCCACTGTTGTACCCACTTTTCAAACACAAGCCCACCTGTTTCGGGTTCTGGCAAATCTAATCCAAACAACTCCTCCAATCCTCTCATGTCTCTACTGGTCATGAACTTATTGGGGTGTAACCTGTCGATGATGGCAATGTATTCCTTATTATCATCAGTGCACAAGGCAAAACTGCTTGTCATGTTGTTGCATGGTATTGTACTATTTTGACAATTGTATTTCTTTTCGATTTGATTCATCCTTTCCACAATTCCACTAGACGGTGGTCTATAGGGTATATGAAATCTCTGCTTGATCCCTAAAAGTGCCATGACATCTTGCATTACCAGGGCAGTAGAATGTGTGCCTTGATCCGAAACAATACTCTGAGATAATCCCCAGTGAATAAAGACATTGGCTTTGGCCATGTTTGTTCTAGTCGTGAAAACTTCCATCCACTTGGTGAAAGTATCTATCACTACAAGAATATCTTTGTTCCCCCCTGGGGTGGGTGGCACGGATCCAACATAATCTATCTGTAAATTAGTCTAAGACCCTTCCACTTCTGCTCCTTGGTTAAATCCTTAACCTTAACCTTTTGTTCCTACTGCCTTCCCATCTCCCCAGTCTGCAGCTGCCGTTCCTGCCCATTTAAAACACCTTGCTTCGCTAATTCATCAGCTTTCTTATTCCCCTCGGGATAATTTTGAGTGGGTTTTCACCTTTGCAACCCCATATTCTTTACTCTTTTCTTCTTCAAATGGATACTATAACAGAGCAGCACAATGGGAGGGGCTTTCCATCAGCTGAACCAAACCCTCTTGCTTCCCACAGAGGCAATGTTTCATAAGGCTGTTACAAATGTTCATACTATCAGAGTGTATGACTGACCCTGGCGGAAAACATTCTGGGTGGCTAACCACAAATGCCACAGCTGTCAATTCTGCTGCCTGTGCACTCATGGTGTTGGGTAACTTTAAAGCTATACTCTACCTTTCCTGGCCATGCTCATTGTCTGCATATATGCTGCACCCAGTTCTCCTCTCCCCCATCTGAAATGTTGAAGAGATACAGTGGCATGCAAAAGTTTGGGCACCCCTGGTCAAAATTTCTGTTACTGTGAATAGCTAAGTGAGTAAAGATTACCTGATTTCTGAAATGCATAAAGTTAAAGATGACACATTTCTTTAATATTTTAAGCAAGATTATTTTTTTTAATTTCCATTTTTTACACACTTCCAAAATAACAAAAAAGGAAAAGGGTCCGAAGCAAATGTTTGGGCACCCTGCATGGTCAGTACTTAGTAAAACCCCCTTTGGCAAGTGTCACAGCTTGTAAACACTTTCTGTAGCCAGCTAAGAGTCTTTCAATTCTTGTTTGGGGGATTTTCACCCATTCTTCCTTGCAAAAGGCTTCTAGTTCTGTGAGATTCTTGGGCCGTCTTGCATGCACTGCTCGTCTGAGGTCTATCCACGGATTTTCGATGATGTTTAGGTTGGGGCACTGTGAGGGCCAAGGCAAAACCTTCAGCTTGCGCCTCTTGAGGGAGTCCATTGTGGATTTTGAGGTGTGTTTAGGATCATTATTCTGTTGTAAAAGCCATCCTCTTTTCGTCTTCAGCTTTTTTACAGATGGTGTGATGTTTGCTTCCAGAATTTGCTGGTATTTAATTGAACTAATTCTTCCCCCTACCAGTGAAATGTTCCCCATGCCAGTGGTTGCAACACAAGCCCAAAGCAGGATCGATCCACCCCTGGGCTTAACAGTTGGAGAGGTGTTCTTTTCATGAAATTCTGCACCCCTTTTTCTCCAAACATACTTTGCTCATTGCGGCCAAAAAGTTTTATTTTGACTTCATCAATGCACAGGACTTGTTTCCAAAATGCATCAGGCTTGTTTAGATTGCAAACACGAGGAAATCTGCAGATGCTGGAAATTCAAGCAACACACACAAAATGCTGGTGGAATGCAGCAGGCCAGGCAGCATCTATAGGGAAAAGTGCTGTCGACGTTTCAGGCCGAGAACCTTCGTCAGGCTTGTTTAGATGTTCCTTTGCAAACTTGCGATGCTGAATTTTGTGGTGAGGACGCAGGAAAGGTTTTCTTCTGATGTCTCCTCCATGACAGTCATATTTGTGCAGGTGTCACTGCACAGTAGAACAGTGCACCACCACTCCAGAGTCTGCTAAATCTTCCTGAAGGTTTATTGCAGTCAAACGGGGGTTATGATTTGCCCTTCTAGCAATCCTACGAGCAGTTCTCTCGGAAAGTTTTCTTGGTCTTCCAGATCTCAACTTGACCTCCACCGTTCTTCTTAACTGCCATTTCTTAATTACATTATGAACTGAGTAAATGGCTACCTGAAAACACTTTGCTATCTTCTTATGGCCTTCTTCTGCTTTGTGGGCATCATTTATTTCAATTTTCAGAGTGCTAGGCAGCTGCTTAGAGGAGCCCACGGCTGGTGATTGTTGGGACATGGTTTGAGGAGTCAGGGTATTTATAAAGCTTTGGAATTTGCATCACCTGGCCTATCCTAATGACGACTGTGAACAAGCCATAGCCCTAACAAGCTAATTAAGGTCTGAGACCTTGGTAAATGTTACCTAGGAGCTCAAATCTCTTTGGGTGCTCAAACTTTTGCATGGTGCTTCTTTCTTTTTTTTTCACTCTAAAATTGTAGAAAATAAAAATAATACACTAATCTTGCTTAAAATGTTGAAAAGAATGTTTCATCTTTAACTTTATGACTTTTGGAGATCAGTTCATCTTCTACTCACTTAACTATTCACAGTAACAGAACCAGGGGTGCCCAAACTTTTGCATGCCACAGAATGCACAAAGATTTTATAGTAGGGATTTTTCTTTTGTTTGTGTCTTTTCTCAGGTATTTCTTTCTGATCTTCCACCTCCCCCCTTACTATTTTGATAGAAATGGTCCCTCGGGATGTTTATTACATTTGTTTTATTTTTTAAACAAAATATACTTTATTCCAAAATAAAATTATATACAATAACCTTTCAATTCTTTACAGTTGGTACCATTACTGTCTTTACATTTTCCAAGTTCTAATGCTTTGCCATCCACGTGGCACTTTGTTCTTTCATATTTACATTCAGGGGGTATACCCCCAACCCCCCCCACCCCTCAACTCCCACGGGAGAAGAACCCTAGACTGTGGTCCTTCCCCACCGGGCCCTTGCGATGGCTGCACCGAGTTTGAGTGCGTCCCTCAGCACGTACTCCTGCAGCCGAGAATGTGCCAGTCGGCAGCATTCCCCCACGGACATCTCCGTGTGCTGGCAGACCATCAAGTTTCGGGCCGACCAAAGAGCGTCTTTCACCGAGTTGATGATCTGCCAGCAGCACCGGATGTTGGTCTAGTGGAGGAGGAGGAGGATGGAGTCCTCTGTCACGCAGCTGCTGGGGATGAACCTCGACACTGCCCCTTCCATCCTCCTCCACACCTTCTCCGCGAACCCACAGTGTGCAAAGAGGTGGGTCACCGACTCCTCCTCACTGCAGTCCTCCCGTGGGCAGAGGGGTGTGGAGACAACGTTCCGGGCGTACAGGAGGGATCGGACTGGGAGGGCCCCTCTCACCGCCAGCCAGTCGAGGTCTTGGTGCCTGTTGGTGAGGTCTGGCGATGAGGCATTTTGCCAGATGAACTGGACGGTCTGCTCAGGGATCCACCCCACTGTGTCCATCTCGTCCTTCTCCTACAGTGCCTGCAGGACCTTACGTGCTGACCACTGCCTGATGGCCCTGTGGTCAAAGGCGTTGACCTGAAAGAACTTCTCTACGAAGGACAGGTATGGCGGCAACGACCAGCTGACAGGGGTGTTGCGCGGGAAAGGGGCCAGACCCATCCTTCGTAGCCAGGGCGACAGGTAGAACCTGGGCACGTAGTGGTACTTGGTGCCCACGTACCTGGGATCCCCACACAACCTGATGCAGCCACACACGAAGCTGGCCATCGGGGTAAGGGCGACATTGGGGACGTTTTGCCCCCGTTGTCCAGGGACTTGTGCATGGTGGTCCGCCTGACCCGCTCCATCTTGGATCCCCAGACGAATCTGAAGATGGCTCGGGTGATTTCCGAGCTGAAGGAGCGGGGGACTGGCCACACCTGCGCCAAGTACAGCAGCCCTGAGAGCACCTCACACCTGATGACCAGGTTCTTGCCCGCTATCGATAGGGAGCGCCCTCCCCACAGCCCCAGTTTCTGTTTCACCTTGGCAGTCCGCTCCTGCCAGTTCTTGTTGCACGCCTCGGCCCCTCCGAACCAGATCCCCAACACCTTCAGGTGATCAGCCCTGATGGTGAAGGGGACGCTGGATCGGTCGGGCCAGTTGCCGAAGAGCATGGCTTCGCTCTTCGTGCGGTTGACCCTGGCCCCCGACGCCTGCTCGAACTGTTCGCAGATGCCGATCAGCCTGCGAACTGACCTCGGATCGGAGCAGAAGACGGTGACGTCGTCCATGTACAGGGAGGTTTTGACTTGTGTCCCTCCGCTGCCTGGCAGTGTCACCCCTCTTATGCCCCCATCCCTCCTGATAGCTTCGGCAAAGGGTTCTATGCAGTACACGAACAAGACAGGGGAGAGAGGGCAGCCCTGCCTGACTCCAGACCTGATGGGGAAGCTGTCTGTTTCCCACCCGTTGACCTGGACTGCGCTACAGATGTCGTGTAGAGCAGTTTGATCCAATTCCGGATTCCCTCCCCAAATCTCATTTTGGAGAGTACATCCGCCATGTACGTGTGCGATATCCTGTCGAAGGCTTTCTCCTGGTCCAAGCTGACCAGGGAGGCGTCCACCCCCCTGTCCTGCACGTAGGCGATGGTGTCCCTCAGCAGCGCGAGGTTGTCTGAGATCTTCCTGCCCGGTACAGCACAGGTTTGGTCCGGGTGGATCAGCTGCTCCAGTGCAGACTTGACCCTGTTGGCGATAGCCTTGGACAGGATCTTGTAGTCCACATTCAGGAGTGAGATGGGCCTCCAATTTCTAATGTCTTCCCTCTCCCCCTTCTGCTTGTAGATGAGGGTGATGATGCCCTTCCGCATGGATTCGGACATGCTGCCTGCCAGGAGCGTAGCGTTGTACACTTCCAGCAGGTCGGGGCCCATCCGGTTCCACAGAGCCGAATACAACTCGACCGGTAAGCCGTCGGTTCCGGGAGTCCTACCCGACTCAAAGGAATGGACGGAACCAGTCAGCCCGTCCAGGGTCAGCGGCTGCTCCAGACTCTCCCGCTTGCCGTCGTCTGAGACCTGCGTGATAGACGACAGGAAGGTGCGGGAGGCTGTGGAGTCTGTGGCCTTTTCTCCGTACAGACCGGCGTAGAAGGACCTGCAGATCCTCAGTATGTCTGTCTGCGAGGACGCGACTGAGCCGTCCTCTTCCTTAAGGTCGTGGATCACTGAACTCCCCCTGTGCGCCTTTTGGAAGAAGAATCGTGAGCACGTCTTGTCCTGCTCCACGGTTTGGACCCTGGATCGGAAGATGATCTTGGAGGACTCGGCGGCAAAGTGCTGGGCCTGCCGGCCCTTCACCTCCTGCAGTTCCTCCCTGACATCCACTCCCTCGACTGCAGAAGGGGGAGTTGCTGCAACTCTGTCTGGAGTTTACGCAGTTCCCTCTGCCCCTGCCTTGCTCTCTGGATACCCTTGCGGATGAAGAACCTCTTGATGTTCTCCTTGGTGGCTTCCCACCAGTGAACCGGGGAATCAAAGAAGGCTTTCAAGGTTCTCCAACCTGTGTACTCTTTCTCTAGTTCCTCGATGTTCTCTGGGGTCAGCAGCTTGACGTTCAGCTTCCACGTCCCCCTCCCTGCCTTCCGGTCCTCCCGCAGGTGACAGGTATCTCGCAGGAGGCAGTGGTCAGTGAAGAACACCCGGCGTGACGTCGGTGGTTCTGACCGTGAGGGGCTCTGACAGGAAGAGGAAGTGGATCCGGGATCGGGCTGAGCCGTCCGGTCGTGTCCAGGTGGCTTGCGGCTGAGCTCCACCTGTGGGGTCGCCAAAGGCGTCACACAGCTTGGCTGTCTTTACCGTGTCCATCAGGAGTCTGGAGGTACTGTCCAGCCTGCCGGATCGTCCAGCCGCACCAATGGTGGAGTTGAAGTCTCCGGACAGAACGACCGGCCGGGCCGTCACCAGCAGCGGTGGGAGCCGCTCGCTCCGCACGGGGGAGGCGGACACGGTGATCAGCCGGAGCGGAGTGCCCCGGTATTTATCGTCTGCTACCAGGAGGCGCCCGGCAACCACCTCTTTGACTGGGGTGATTGTGAAGTTGCCTCCCCGTAGCAGAATCCCCTGGCCGGAAACGCGACAATCGTTGCCCCCCGAACACACCGACAAACCCCGGGTCCACCAACGCGACCGCCTCCGGTGGCAGTCCACAATCCTGGAGGAAGGTCACGTCGGCCTTTACCGAGTCCAAGCACAGGAGCGTGCTGACACATCGCCCGGTACTCTTCAGACTGCGCACATTGACAGATGCCAGTGAAATGTCCGCCATTTAAAGTTCTTTATTTCAGAAGCACACTGTCCTTACCTTCGCAGTCCTGAGCCTTCATGCCCACGGCCTTTGTGAAGTCCTTCACCTTCTGTGGGCTCAGGAACTGCAGGTTATTCTCCCCTGGGTGTGGCAGTTGCTGTTCTGTGCCTGGGGGCTTGGTGTCTCCCAGGCCTGCTGCCCCTTCAGGCTGAGAGGCGCCATACGTGGCTCCGCTCCCGGGTTCCCCGAGCTGGGGGTCTCTGGTGGTCTCCGCCTCCTGTGCTTGTGCTTGGGGGGTGGCCAGCAGACTTTCCCCACTCTCTCTCTTCCTCTCCGCTGGCTTTGCCCGTCACCTCATCTTCTGGGGCTGCTGCTGGCCTCCCCCAACTCCTTCCTGGTCTGAAGTGGGCAGATTGCTGCAGGCTCCGTGGTCCCCTGCCTTTCTCTTCACAAGCTCCTTCCGTTCCGCCTTCTGTCGTTTGGCCGGAGCTTTTTGGGCCTTCTTTCATTTGCCCACAACACTCCAGCCTTCCTCCCCCTCGGCTCTCCCCTCCTCCATGGACTCCTCCTCCTTTTCCTGTGGAGGGTCCTGGAGGGTCTGCAAGGGGGTGGGGGCTCTCGGGGTGGCTGCGCCTTCTCCTCTGTTGGCGTCCTCCGTTGCTTCAGGTTTCGCCTCTGCAGGGGTGGCGGGTACATCCGATCCTGCCGGGGCCCTTCCACTGCCAGCACCTCCCCTGGTCGCCTGTGCATAGGTGCCGGCACGTTTCGGACAGGCCCTGTACAGGTGGTCGGTGTCTCCGCAGAGGTTGCAGGACTTGGCCTGAGTGCAGTCCTTGGTGAGGTGGCCCTCCACCTTGCAGTTCTTGCAGATTGTAGCTCTGCACTGGGCTGCGACGTGCCCCGCCTTGCCGCAGTTGCGGCTCACCCTGGGCTGCCCGGCGTAGACCAGGTAGCCTCGGTTCCCTCCGATGGCGAACACCGAGGGTGGGCGGACGACGCAGCCATTGGAGTCGACCCTCAGTTTCACCTTCACCTACCGTTTGCTTGTCCAGCGCCCCAGGCTGTCCTTCACGTCCAGACAAGCTCCTTCGCTCTCCACATACCGAGCGAGGAATGTAAGGACGTCGGCCACCGGCACGTACAGGTTGAACATGTGCACGGTGGCGGTCCGTTCCTGCTGGGCGGCAGCGAAGAGAGGCTGTGCTTGCAGCAGCGACAGCGTTGCCTCTCTCCCCTTCTCCTGGAACAGCTGGAGCAACTTCTGCCACCCTGCGGGTCGTCGGAAGGTGACATCGAAGAACCCAGCAAAGTCCTGGACGCAGTAGATGTCGTCGATCGTGAAACCACAACAGTCCATCAGGACCTTCTGGATGAAGGTCACTCTGGTAAATCCATTGCCCTCGCTCTGGTGTCGCACTGTCAGCCGGACAGTGCTCTTGATGCCCAGGCCTCGAGCCGATGCGCTGTGCTCTTCAGCCATCCTCTTCACTACTGTCGTTGTTGTCGCTGGAAAGGGGTGTCAGATTGGGAGCCAATCAGCATTAGGATCCACCCCTGCGTCAGCGCAAAACCTTCTCTGCCTTCCGATCGTCGCGTATCCCAAGGGAACTCCACTTGATCTTAGCCTTATCACATCTTGATGCCCATTGGTTCTCCATGACAATGAAGAGTATCTGCAAGGAGGTAGAAACTTTAATACCGTTTACAGCTACATCTCAACCTTGTAGTGCCAAGGCTGATGGACCAAAATATTTCAATTCAAACACCCAGCAGTAGCTAGATAAATGTCTGCTTTAAGATGGAGAGGAAATTAATGCTGAAATACTGTTTGGACCAGCCCAATATTTAAATTGAACTTCCAATTGCAATTTACATGACAAAATACTGATTGCTTCAAGGGGATCTCAAACTTAAAATCAATATCGAAAGTCTTGAGCAACATCTTTTATATTCTGTAAAAGAAAGCAATTTTCAGTATTACTCATCAATTTGATCAATTTTGTCCCCAACTTCCACCATGCCCTCAAACTTACCTGGTCCATTTCCAACACCTCCCTCCCCTTTCTCAATCTCTCTCTCTATCTCTGGAGAGAGTTTATCTGCTGATTTCTTCAATAAACTCACTGATTCTCTGAGCTACCTGGACTCTACCTCTTCCCACCCTGTCACTTGTGAAAGTGCCATCCCCTTCTCTCAATTCCTCCATATCTGTGGCATCTGCTCTTAGGTGGAGGCTTTTCATTCAGGAACTGATGAGATGTCCTACTTCTCCAAAGAAAGGGGCTTCCCTTCCTCCACCATCAACACTGCCCTCAACTGCATCTCTTCCATTTCACACAGGTCTGCCGTCACCCCACCCTTCCACCACCTACCAGGGATAGGGTTCCTCTTCTCCTCGCTTACCACCCACTAGCCTCAAAGTCCAGCACATAATTCTCACTAACTTCACCATCCCCAATGAGATTCCACCAAAAACCATATCTTTCCTTCCCCCCGCTTTCTGCATCCGCAGGGATCGCTCCCTACATGACTCCCTTGTCCGTTCATCCCTCCCCACTGAACTTGTCCTTGCAAGCAGAACAAGTGCCACAGCTTCCCCTACACCACCTCCATCACTACCATTCAGATCCCCAAACACTCTTTCCAGGTGAGACAACATTTCACCTCTGAGTCTGCTGGGGTCATCTGCTGTATTTGGTGCTCCCAATGTAGCCTCCTGTATGTCGGTGAGACCTGACGTAGATTGGGAGATCGCTTTGACAAGCACCTCTGCTCTGTCTGCAAGAAAAAGTGGTTTCTTCCAGTGGCCACCCATTTCAATTCAACTTCCCATTCCCATTCTGACATGTCAGTCCATGGTCTCCTCTACTGCTGCGATGAGGTGACACGCAGGTTGGAGAAGCAAATTATATTCCATCTGGATACAGGGGCATATCTATGGAAAATAGCGCCTATGGTAAGCTCTGTAATTGTGCCCCTGTCCAAATATCTGACACCCATCTTTTATCTAACTTTACCATAATATCAGCTCAAAAATACAAGTCAAGCTCTTTAATCTTTTAATTAACAAATTATGGCACTACATGAAAATTATAACTGCACCTTCCTTGATGCAAATCGGTCCATGATGTGATCAAAGTAAGTTTTTTCAGTTTCTTCTCTTTCTACACTCAGCAGAACAAGATCACAGTGTCTGCACTCTCTGTTAAGTCACCAAGAAGAGGTCAATTTCTCAAGAGTAAATGAGAGAGTATTGAAAATTTTTGGTGACTGTTGGTGAGACAATTAATTGAAATATTGAATATCCATAATGATTGGATTATTTTCTTTATTATAGGGAGAAAGAAAATCAACATTAATGAAAAAAGACCACAGGTATTTTGTTAGTATTAATTCCAGCAATGTATTTTATGCAGTAAAGCTCATTTAATATGTTATAAATTACTGACACACAGCTACAAATTTGTGCACATTGAAATTTTCCCACTCTGTTTATACAAGTCAGACATTGATACTCACAATCCAATACGTTAAGTCAAATCCAATCACATATATCTGACACACTCACAGAAATTACCTCAGAGGCCAAATCTGGATTGTGAATATTAATATATATAGTGCCTATGAAAAGTATTCACCCCCCACGAAGCTTTCATGTTTTATTGTTTTACAACATTGAATCACAATGGATTTAATTTCCCTTTTTTGACACTGATCAACAAAAAAAGACTTTCATGTTAAAGTGAAAATAGACCTGTACAAAGTGATCTAAATTAATTACAAATATAAAACACAAAATATTGATTGTGTAAGTATCCACCCCCTTCAAGTCAGTATTTAGTAGATGCACCTTTGGCAGCAATTACAGCCTTGACTCTGTGTGGATAGGTCTCTATCAGCTTTGCACATCAGGACACTGCAGTTTTTCCTCCATTCTTCTTTACAAAACTGCTCAAACTCTGTCAGATTGCATGGTCAACCTCATCCTATTACTGCAATTTTTGGCTTACCAATGGTGGATAATAGTTATTTATCCCCTTCGGCTCGACGGATGATTGCATTTGTTACATTAGTGTCTAGAAGATCCATTCTATTGAACTGGAAAGAAATTAATCTCCCAACTACATTTCAATGGTTTTCCCAAACTATATCTTGCCTGAGTTTAGGAAAAATCAGAAGTGTCATTTTTGACCCTTCGGTCAAATTTGAAGAAACTTGGAGACCATTTATTCAACATTTTCATGAGTTAAATTGACCTTTCCTGAACCATTTTCTTATCACCTTTAGTTATTTAGTTCAAGGTGTGGAGTTATTGACACTACTGTGTATACCTGATAGGATACAATAGCCCATGTTGGTTCGGTTGGTGGTTGTTAGTTTTTTTTGGGGGGGGGTTTTATCTCCCAAGTTGCAGTTCTCTTACAGACTGCATCTCAGTTTTCCTGCGGGATTTCCCTGTATTTTGCTGCATCCATTTTACCCTCTACTTTCACAGTCCTTCCAGGGCGTACTGCAGTGAAGCATCCCCACAGCATGATGTGGCCATCACCATGCTTCATGGTAGAGATGGTGTGTTTCTGATGATGTGAGGTGCTTGGCTTATGCCAAACGTAGCATTTAGTCTGATGGCCAAAAAGTTCAATTTAGGTTTCATTAGACCATAGAACCTTCCAGCTGATTTCAGAGTCCCCAACATGCCTTCTGGCAAACATTAGCTGAGATTTCATGTGAGTTTTTTTAACAGTGGCTTTCTCTTTGCCACTCTCCCATGAAGCTGTGACTGGTGAAGCACCCGGACAGCAGTTGTTATATGATTTATTACAGCATTTGTACCCCATGGTTCCTGTACCCTACCATAACTTTCCTGTCTCATTGGAACGTACTTATGCCGAACTCCACTCAAATATCCTCTGAACATTTGCCACATTTCTTCCATACTTTTCCCTGAGAACATCTGCTCCCAATTTAAGCTTCCAGTTTCCTGCTTGATAGCCTCATAATTCCCCTTACTCCAATTAAACACTTTTCTAACTTGTCTGTTCCTATCTCTCTCCAATGCTATAGTAAAGGAGATAGAATTATGATCACTATCTCCAAAATGCTATCCCACTAAAAGATCTGACACCTGACCAGGTACATGAGGTTTTTTTTCAATAGTGGCTTTGTCTTTGCCACTCTCCCACAAAGCTGTGACTAGTGAAGCACTCGGGCAACAGTTGTTGTATGCGCAGCCTCTCCCATCTCAGCCACTGAAGCTTGTAACTCCTCCAGAGCAGTCATAGGTCTCTTGGTGGCCTCCCTCACTAGTCCCCTTATCGCACGGTCACCCAGTGAATGGCAAACTTACAGCTGTGCCATATTCTTTCCATTTCTTGATGGTTAACAGCTGTACTCCAAGGGATATTTAGTGATTTGGAAGCTTTCCTGTATCCATCTCCTGATTTATGCTGTTCAGTGACCTTTTTGCAGAGCTTCTTGGAGAGTTCTTTTATCTTCATGGTGTAGTTTTTGCCAAGGTACTGACTCACTAGCAGTTGGGCCTTCCAGATACAGGTGCATTTTTACTACAATCAGTTGAAATACCTCTATTTGACTATACGACTAGAGATGGGGCAGTGTTGGATCTCCTGTTAGGGAATGCGATAGGTCAGCTGACAGATGTATGTGTTGGGGAGCACTTCGGGTCCAGTGATCACAATAGCATTAGCTTCAATATAATTATGGAGAAGGACAGGACTGGACCTAGAGTTGAGATTTTTGATTGGAGAAAGGCTAACTTTGAGGAGATGCGCAGGGATTTAGAGAGAGTGGATTGGGTCAAGTTGTTTTATGGGAAGGATGTAATAGAAAAATGGAGGTCATTTAAGGGTGAAATTATGAGGGTACAGAATCTTTATGTTCCTGTTCGGTTGAAAGGAAAGGTTAAAGGTTTGAAAGCGCCATGGTTTTCAAGGGATATTAGAAACTTGGTTCGAAAAAAGAGGGATGTCTACAATAGATATAGGCAGCATGGAGTAAAGGAATTGCTCGAGGAATATAAAGAATGTAAAAGGAAACTTAAGAAAGAGATTAGAAAAGCTAAAAGAAGTTACAAGTTTGGTTTGGCAAATAAGGTGGAGGTAAATCCGAAAGGCTGCTACAGTTATATTAAAAGCAAGAGGATAGTGAGGGATAAAATTGATCCCTTAGAGAATCAGGGTGGTCAGCTATGTGTGGAGTTGAGGGAGATGGGAGAGATTTTGAACGATTTCTTCTCTTCGGTATTCACTAAGGAGAAGGATATTGAATGGTGTAAGGTGTGGGAAACAAGTAAGGAAGTTATGGAACCTATGACAATTAAAGAGGTGGAAGTACTGGTGCTTTTAAGAAATTTAAAAGTGGATAAATCTCCGGGTCCTGACCGGATATTCCCCAGGACCTTGAGGGAAGTTTGTGTAGAGATAGCAGGAGCTCTGACGGAGATCTTTCAGATGTTATTAGAAACGGGGATTGTGGCGGAGGATTGGCGTTATTGCTCATGTGGTTCCATTGTTTAAAAAGGGTTCTAGAAGTAAGCCTGGCAATTATAGACCTGTCAGTTTGACATCAGTGGGGGGTAAATTAATGGAAAGTATTCTTAGAATAGTATTTATAATTATCTGGATAGACAGGATCTGATTAGGAGTAGCCAGCATGGATTTGTGCGTGGAAGGTCATGTTTGACAAACCTTATTGAATTTTTTGAAGAAGTTAAGAGGAATGTTGACGAGGGTAAGGCAGTGGATGTAGTCTATATGGACTTCAGCAAGGCCTTTGACAACGTTCCACATGGAAGGTTAGTTAAGAAGGTTCAGTCGTTAGGTATTAATGCTGGAGTAATAAAATGGATTCAACAGTGGCTAGATGGGAGATGCCAGAGAGTAGTGGTGGATAATTGTTTATCGGGATGGAGGCCGGTGACTAGCGGGGTGCCTCAGGGATCTGTTTTGGGCCCAATGTTGTTTGTAATATACATAAATGATCTGGATGATGGGGTGGTAAATTGGATTAGTAAGTATGCTGATGATACTAAGGTAGGAGGTGTTGTGGATAATGAGGTGGGTTTTCAAAGCTTGCAGGGAGATTTATGCCGGTTAGAAGAATGGGCTGAATGTTGGCAGATGGAGTTTAATGCTGAGAAGTGTGAGGTTCTACATTTTGGCAGGAATAATCCAAATAGAACATACAGGGTAAATGGTAGGGCATTGAGGAATGCAGTGGAACAGAGAGATCTAGGAATAACAGTGCATAGTTCCCTGAAGGTGGAGTCTCATGTAGATAGGGTGGTGAAGAAGGCTTTTGGAACGCTGGCCTTTATAAATCAGAGCGTTGAGTACAGAAGTTGGGATGTAATGTTAAAATTGTACAAGGCATTGGTAAGGCCAAATTTGGAATATTGTGTACAGTTCTGGTCACTGAGTTATAGGAAAGATATCAATAAATTAGAGAGAGTGCAGAGACGATTTACTAGGATGTTACCTGGGTTTCAGCACTTAAGTTACAGAGAAAGGTTGAACAAGTTAGGTCTCTATTCATTGGAGCGTAGAAGGTTGAGGGGGGATTTGATCGAGGTATTTAAAATGTTGAGAGGGATAGATAGAGTTGATGTGAGTAGGCTGTTTCCATTGAGAGTAGGGGAGATTCAAACGAGAGGACATGATTTGAGAGTTAGGGGGCAAAAGTTTAAGGGAAACACGAGGGGGTATTTCTTTACTCAGAGAGTGATAGCTGTGTGGAATGAGCTTCCTGTAGAAGTAGTAGAGGTCAGTTCAGTTGTGTCATTTAAGGTAAAATTGGATAGGTATATGGACAGGAAAGGAGTGGAGGGTTATGGGCTGAGTGCGGGTAGGTGGGACTAGGTGAGATTAAGAGTTCAGCATGGACTAGGAGGGCCGGAATGGCCTGTTTCCGTGCTGTGATTGTTATATGGTTATATGGTTACCTTGACTGCACACAGGTATCCAAAAAACAGATTTCTATTTAACTAATTATGTGAGTTCTAAAACCAATTGGCTGTACCAGTGATGATTTAGTGTGTCATATTAAAGGAGGGAGGGTGGGTGAATATATATGTAATCAATTATTTTGTGTTTTATATTTGTAGTTCATTTAGATCACTTTGAAGAGATGTGTTTTCATTTTGACACGAGAGTCTTTTTCTGTTAATTAGTGTCAAAAAAAGCCAAATTAAATCTCTAGTTCAATGTTGTAAACAATAAAACATAAAAACTTCCAAGGGACTGAATACTTTTTATAGGCACTATATATAATTTTATGTATTGCACTGCACTCTGGCACAAAAAAAACACAAATTTTGTGACATGTGAGTGATGATAATCCTGATTCTGATTTGGGTCTCGATTTTGGACTGAAAGTGGGAAGGAGGCAGGGAGAGGGGAATCCTGGTTGGGAAAAGGGGAAGGGAGCGGGAAGCACCAGAGAGGTGCCCGAGTCACCCCAACCACAATCTATTCCAGCTGCTACCACCTGGGAAATGGTACTGCAGCATTAAAGCCAGGACCAACAGGTTCTGGGACAGCTTCTTCCACCAGGTCATCTGACTGATTAATTCATGCTGATACGATTGTATTTCTGTGTTACATTGACTGTTCTGATGTACATACTATTTATTATAAATTACTATGATTGCACGTTGCACATTTAGATGGAGATGTAACAAAGATTTTTACTCTTCATGTATGTGAAGGATGTAAGTAATAAAGTCAATTCATTACATTTGGGCATTGAAATAGTTGATGACATTTAATCTGGAAGTGTGTGAGGTGATGCACACTGGGAGATCAAATGTAATGGGGAAGTACACGATTAATGGCCGGACCATTTAGCAGTATTGATATATAGAGGGATCGAGTGGAACCAGATCATAGCTCCCTGAAAGTAGCCACAGAAGTTAATAGAATACACACAAAATGTAGAGGAACTTGGTAGGTCAGACAGCATCTCTGGAGAGGAATAAACTTTCAACATTTCAGGCTGAAATCCTTCATCAGGGCTAGAGAGGAAGAGAGAAGAAGGGAAAGACTACAGGCTGGTAGGTGTTAAGTGAACAGCTGAGGGGGAGGGTAGGTGGGTGATTGAGGTGGGATGAAGTGAGAAGCTGGGAGGTGGAAGAGGTAGAGGGCTGAAGGAGAAAGAATCTGATTGGAGAGAACAGTGGCCCATGGGAGAAAGGGAAGGAGGAGGGAAGAGGAGCCAGAATAGGGAATGGAAAAAGAGGGAAGGGGGAGGTGAAGAAGGTGTGTGGAATGTTTACCTTTATTTCTTGAGGGATTGAGATCAAACTCAGGAAGTTATGTTGCAGCTTTGGGCTGCGTGTGGAATAATGCATTCGATTCTGGTCGCACCATTATGGGAAAGACATGGAGACATCAGAGAGAATGCAGAAGTGGTTTACCAGGAGACCGCCTGGATTAGAGGGCAGGTGCTACAAGGACAGTTTGGACAAACTGGAATTTTTTTCTCTGGAGTAGGAGAGGCTGAGGGAAGACCTGACAAGTTTGTTTATGAAATTATGAGCACATAGATTGAAAGGACAGCTGGTGATGTTTTATCAGGGTTGAAATGTCTGTGAGTGCAAGCATTTGCAATGAGAGGAGGAATGTTTTACGGAGAGTGGTGGATGTCTTGGGTTCTCTGTCAGGGTGGTGGTGAAGATGTGTAATATAGGTACATTTAACAGACTTCTATATGGGCATATGAATATGGTGAGACAGGGAGGTAGAAAGGATAAGTGTAATCAGATGTCACAAACTTAATTAAGGGCCTGTTCCACTTCTGTACTGTTCTAGAATCTCAGTTCGATGCCTGGATGTCACCAGTAGTGCCCGGATTTATTGGGAAACTGAGATTGCCATCAGTAGCTGACATCTGTTTTATAAATAGAGTACCTGGTAAGGTTCTGAAAACCTGTGCCAACCAACTGGCGGAAGTATTCAAGGACATTTTCAACCTCTCACTGCCATGAGTGGAAGTTCCCACTTGCTTCAAGAAGGCAACAATTATACCAGTGCCTAAGAAGAATAATGTGAGCTGCCTTAATGACTATCACCCAGTAGCACACACATCTACAATGATGAAATGCTTTGAGAGGCTGGTCATGACTAGACTGAGCTCCTGCCTCAGCAAGGACCCGGACCCATTGCAATTTGTCTATCGCCATAATAGATCAATGGCAGATGCAATCTCAATGGCTCTTCAAACTGCTTTAGACCACCTGGACAACACAAACACCTGTGTCAGTGCGCTGTTCATCGACTATAGCTCAGCATTTAATACCATCATTCCCACAATCCTGATTGAGAAGTTTCAGAACCTGGGCCTCTGTACCAACATCTGCAATTGGATCCTTGACTTCCTAACTGGAAGACCACAATCTGTGCAGGTTGGTGATAACATCTGCTCCTCCCTGACGATCAGCACTGGTGTGTGCTGAACCCACTGCTCTACTCTCCGGATACCCATGACTGTGTGGCTAGGCATAGCTCAAATACCATCCATAAATTTGCTGACTAAAATTTATTTTATATCCTGAAAAATCTTCAAATTCATTAAATAATTTTAGCAAAGCAGGAATAGATTCATTAGGCTTAGATATATAAATCAATAAATCGTCAGTGTAAAGAGAGATCTTGTGCAGGGTCTCATTCACAAAAATCCCATGAATATTTTTGGCTTCATGAACAGCAATAGCAAGGGGTTCTAATATTAATTTAAATAACAAAGGACGTAATGGACAACCTTGTCTTGTCCCCTGTGATAGCTGAAAAAATGGAGACCTACAGTTGTTAGTGACAACAATAGTGCAGAGTACCATTGTTACGAAGGAGGTACCCAGTTACGGGGTACGTAACACCATCTAAATGGGGAGAAGGCTCAAACATCAGAAGTGCAGAGTGACTCTGGAATCCTCGTGCAAGACTCCCAGAAGGTGAATTTACCCAGAGTGTGGTAAAGAAGGCAAATGCAACGTTGGCATTTATTTCAAGGGGAATAGAATATAAAAGCAAGGAAATGATGCTGAGCCTTTATAAGTCACTAGTCAGGCCGCACATACAAGTATTGTCAAGTTTTGGGCCCCACATTTCAGAAAGGAGGTGTTGTCATTGGAGAGAATCCAGAGGAGGTTCACAAGGATAATTCTGGGAATGCAGGGGTTAACGTATGAGGAGTGTTCGGCAGATTTGGGTCGGTACTCACTGTAATTTAGAAGAATGTAAGGGAATCTCATTGAAAGCTACCAAATGTTGAAGTGACGAAATAGGGCGGATGTGGAGAGGATATTTCCTATGGTGGGGGTTTCAGAACTAGAGGGCACAGCCTCAAAATCGAGGGTAAACCCTTTAGAACAGAGGTAAAGGGAATATTTTTTAGTCTGAGAGTAGTGAATCTGTGGAATGTTCTGCCGCAGACTGCGGTGGAGGCCAAGTCCGTGCGTATAGTTAAGGCGGAAGTTGACAGTTTCCTGATCGGTCAGGGTACGTAGTACATGGCGAGAAGGCAGGTGCATGGGGTTGAGAAGGATCCGGAATCAGCCGTGATGGAATGGTGGAGTGGACTTGATGGGCTGAATGGCCTAATTCTACTCCTATGTCTTATGGTAAAGTTTTCATTCTGAATGCAGGGTATAGTTATAAGGGAACAGCACGGTGTCACAGTGGTTAGCACAATGGTTTAAGTACATGCAACACGGGTTCAATTGTGATGCTGCCCGTTAGGTGTTTGTACGTTCTCCTTGTGACTGCGTGGGTTTCCTCTGGGTGCTCTGGAGTCTTCCACAGTCCACTGAGGACTTTCAAGGAGCAAATAGTTAATTTTTTTGAAAGATCTGAGAACTTATGGTGATGTAAAACTGTCAAGGAAGAGGGACCACATCAATCATACTGAATGGTGGGGCAGGCTTGATGGGCTGAAGGACTGACTCTTGCTCGTATTTTCCTGTTACTCATCAACTTGAAAAATCAACAGAGCCACTCTCCCTGGAGCTCACGTGCAGGGTAACGCAATTACAGCTTGGGGCATGGGAGTTCTCAGGTCAGTTCTGGCCTCATCTATAAAGGGTCTGTATGTCCACATGGAATGAGTGGGTTTTCCCTGGGTGCTCTAATTTCCTCCCACAGTCCAAAGACATATGGGTAGGGTAATTGGTCATTGTAAATTGTCTCATGATCAGGTTACGGTTAAATTGGAGTTGTCAGGGATTGCTGGGGTAGTGAGGCTTGAAGGGTCTCTTCTGCACTGCACCACTAAATAAATAAATATATAAATCTCTCCACTGTTTCTCAAACTTACGACGCACTAACTCAGAGATGAGTGTGCTGCCCATTGAGCTACAGGTAACCGGATCCCCATCTGGTCTGTATCACTAAGGGAAGAAAGGAGCTTGATTTGCTGTTGTTCTGTTGTTGATATTGTTGCTGGTGTTAGACATAGAACACTACAGCACAGAAACAGGCCCTTCAGCCCATCTAGTCCATGCACAACCATTAATCAGACTAGTTCCATTGACCTGCTCCCAGACCAGAGCTCTACATACCCCTTCTATCAAGATACCTATCCAAATTTCTCTTAAATGAACCTACATCCACCCCTTGTGCTGGCAGCTCATTCCACACTCTCACTATCCTGAGAGCAGAAGTTCCCCCCCACCCCCCCGCTCCTCTTACACATTTCACCCTTAACCTATGACTTCTAGCTGTAGGTTCATCAAACCCAAGTGAGAAAAACCTGCCTGCATTTACCCTATCTAAATTCCTAACCTAATCAACCTCTCCCTATAACTCAGGTCTGAGGAATGTCTCTTTGTAATTTTTTTCTGTACTCTTTCAATCTTATTTACATCTTTCCTACAGGTAGGTATCTAAAACTGCAGATAATACTTCAGATTAGGCCTCACCAATGTTTCAAACAATTTCAACATAACCTGAGTTCCTCCAGCATTGGATGTGTTGCTCGGATTTCCAGCATCTGCAGATTTTTTTCCTGTTGTGATCCCAACTCCTGTACTCAATACATTGATTTATGAAGGCCATGTGCCAAAAGCTTTCTTTATGACATGTGCAACCACTTTCAAGGAATTATGGATCTGTATTCATAGAAGCTTGTTCGATTGCACTCCTCAGAGCCCTACCATTCACCGTGCAGGTCCTGGATGGTCCTCACAAAGTGCAACGCCTCATACTTGTCTACATTAAATTCCATCTGGCATTTTTCAGCCCATTTTCCTGCTGGTCCAGATCTAGTTGCAAGTTCTGATAGTCTTCCATACAGTCCACATCACCCCCAATCTTTGTGTCATCCATAAAATTGTTGATCCAGTTAACCACATTATCACCCAGATCGTTGATGTAGATGACGGACAACAACGGATTCAGCTCTGATCCCTGCGGCACACTACTAGTCACTGACAGAGAAGCAACCATCTACTACCACTCACTGGCTTCTCCCATGACGCTAATATCTAATCTAATATCCTACCTCATCTTGGATGCCAAGTGACAATGTTCTTGACCAACCTCCCATGGGGGTCCTTGTCAAACACCTTGTCAAACCCACAACCGAGAGGAGATGTGAGCCTGTACCTCAACTCAGAATAAGGCAGAGATTGTTGTATTTCTGGCCTGGATATTTTACTTTGGGATGCTATCACTGAAGTCAAGAAAGTGGTTGGAGGATGTCTCTTTATGGCACATATAAGATACAGAAATGTCCTGCCTCGAAAGGACCAATAACTGGCTATCCTTCAGCAGCTCCCACCACTGCTGAAGGACACTGAGAAGTTTGGTGTAGGAAATTATTAAAACCCATTGACTTGATATTTTATATGTACATATTCTGGATATTTAAATTATTACATATTCTAGAATGGCTCCTGCAGACAGAATGGAAACAGACATGATCTACTTACAGAGTAGTTACTGGCATGATTAGAGCATTGGTGGATTGGTAGGATGCAGTGAGTGGGAATAAAAGGATCCTTTTCTGGTTGGCTGCCAGTGACCAATGGGGTTCCACAGAGGCTGGTACTGGGTCCGCTTCTTTATGCACTGTATATCAATGATTTAGATGATGGAATAGATGGCTTTGTTACCAAGTTTGCAGGTGATACAAAGATTGGTGGAGGGGCAGGTAGTGTTGAAGAAACAGGTAGGATGCAGAAGGACTTAGATTAGCAGAATAGGCAAGAGAGTGACGAATGAAATACACTGTTGGAAAATGTATGGTCATGCACTTTGGTAGTAGAAATACATGTGCAGACTATTTTCTAAACAGGGAGAAAATCCAAAAATCTGAAATTGAAAGGGACTTAGGAGTCCTTGTGCAGAACATCCTCAAGGTTAACTTGCAGGTTGAGTTGGTGGTGAGGGAGGCATATGCAATGCTAGCATTCATTTCAAGAGGTCTAGAGTACAAGAGCAGGGATGTGATGCTGAGGCTTTGTAAGGCACTGGTGAGGCCTCACATTGAGTATTATGAACAGTTTTGGACGAAAAGATGTGCCAGGATTGGAGAGGATTTAGAGGAGATTCACAAGGATGATTCCAGGAATGAAAGGGTCATACGAGAAAAGTTCGATAGCTCTGGGTCTGTACTTGCTGGAACTTAGACGGATGGGGGTGGGAGGATCTCATTGAAAGCTTTTGAATGTTTAAAGGACCAGACAGAATAGATGTAGAAAGAATGTTTCCCTTGTTGGGGAGTCTAGGACAAGAGAACACAGCCTCAGGATAGAGGGTTGTCCATTGAAAACAGATGCAGAGAAATTTCTTTAGCCAGAAGATGGGGAATTTGTGGAATTTATTACCACAGACAGCTGTGGAGACCATGTCATTGGGTGTATTTAAGGCAGAGCTTGATAGGTTCTAGATTGAACACAGCATCAAAAGTTAGTGGGGAGAAGGCCAGGGAGTGGGGCTGAGGAGGGGATACAAGGATCAGCCATGATTGAATGGTGGAGCAGACTTGACGGGCCAAATGGCCTAATTCTGCTCCTATGTCTTAGGGTGGCGTTATTGAAGTGAGACAGAAAGTAAGGAAGTCCTGAATTGTGAACTTGATATTAGTATTTTGGAAAATGATGGGCCACGTGTTGGAATTCTCTGTTTCCTGAGTTAAATTGTGAATTTTCTGGATATTAAAGGAAACTAAACGATGTGTGAGCCACGGGTACATCAGGCATGATATGGCAGAGCAGGGTCGCGATCTTAATTTTTTATATATCAGTAATATACAGCATATTGTCCCAATAAGACTGATTTAGTGTGAACCACACCCTGAGTTTAACGTTCACCATTTCCTGTTGCTGTTGATTCTGGTTAGCTCGATCTCCGTCAGTCGGTGTCCCGGTCCTGGAGGGTTGAGGATCCCGGCGTGTTCGAGTTACCGGTCGGAGTAACCTGAGACTCTGGAAACGTCCCTCAATACACTGGGAGTTTCGCCTCCTGCTCGGCACTCGGACATGTTGTTACTCGTTCTCCAGTTCGTGCTTCTTGTGGTGAACACGGAAGGTGAGGGGCCGGGACTCGGGATGGTTCACAGAGAGGTGGGAAACCGGGACTCGGGACGGTTCATAGAGAGGTGGGAAGCCGGGACTCGGGACGGTTCATAGAAACATAGGAAACCGGGATTCGGGGACGATTCCTTGATCCAGCGCTCGGAACCGTTAGCTTCGGCGAACCCGGCGCAGTGCGCATGCTCCAGACCGCGCCAGTCCCGGTCTGCGGGACACAAACAAAGTGTTGGGAATCTGAAGGAGGGTCTCGGCCATGTGGGACTGGCTGTGAATGGAGTGGGGATGTTGGGGAATAGAGTCGGTTCAGGGAGTGGGGAGGATAGGGAATAGAGTCGGTTCAGGTAGTGGGGGTGTTGGGGAATAGAGTCGGTTCAGGTAGTGGGGATGTTGGGGAATAGAGTCCGTTCAGGGAGTGGGGATGTTGGGGAATAGAGTCGGTTCAGGTAGTGGGGGTGTTGGGGAATAGAGTCGGTTCAGGTAGTGGGGATGTTGGGGAATAGAGTCCGTTCAGGGAGTGGGGATGTTGGGGAATAGAGTCGGTTCAGGTAGTGGGGATGTTGGGGAATAGAGTCGGTTCAGGTAGTGGGGATGTTGGGGAATAGAGTCGGTTCAGGTAGTGGGGATGTTGGGGAATAGAGTCGGTTCAGGTAGTGGGGAGGATAGGGGAAAGGGATCGGAAATGGAGGGTTCGTTGAGGGCGGGTTGGCGGTAGGAGGTCGGAATGAAGTTGAACTTAGATCTGGAAAACGGGGAAAAGAAGCATAAGATTGGAATGATTTCAAGTGGTGGACAGGAAGAGCGGGATATTCTGGAAAATAAAGGAAAGAAGACTTCAGGGTATTGTTTAAATTTGACCCGGAATAGCCTTCTATCAATCCCATTAAATTTAACTGAAAAGTTTAAATCGGCCAAACAGAATACAGGCCTGAAGCCGTTCAGCAGCACTCTGCTCTTTTCCATCGATGCCGATGACTTGCAAAAAGTTAAACCACACTGTGATAAAGTATTACCTGTCAGAACAGGATGTGAGGTCAGAAGCCATACGTCGGCATCGTACTTCTCTTAATAAAGATACTTTACAAATTGATAAAATTAAGTTTGTGATGTTCATAACAAATGTGGTGAATTGTACTGCTCAGACATCTCGTCGCACAGGAAATTAAACTTACTGTGGAAGCCTCTGAAAATATCTGATCACGGGTGTTATGCGGGAAGCTAAATAAAACTCTGATGGGTGGGGTATCTGTATTTCTCTCCTTGTGAAGTTACATAATGGGTTTAAAATATTGCAGTGGAATGCGAGAAACCTGATTTCGAATAGTTAGGACTTTAAGAAATGTATTTGATTTATCAAATTCACCTGATTATATTTATTCGGGAAACGTGAATAGAAACATAGAAAACCTACAGCACAATACAGGCCCTTCCACCCACGAAGTTGTGCTGAAATGTCCCGACCTTAGAAATGACTAGGGTTACCCATAGCCCTGTTCTAAGCTCCATGCACGTGTCCACCGTTGCTGGCAGCCCAATCTACGCTCTCACCACTCTCTGTATTAAAAACTTACCCCGACATCTCTGTACCTACTCCAAAGCACCTTAAAACCATGTTCTCTTGTGGCAACCATTTCAGCCCTGGGAAAAAGCCTCTGACTATCCACACGATCAATGCCCCTCATCATCTTGTACACCTCAATCAGGTCACCTCTCATCCTCCGACGCTCCAAGGAGAAAAGGCCAAGTTCACTCAACCTGTTCTCATAAGGCATGCTCCCCAATCCAGGCAACATCCTTGTAAATCTCCTCTGCACCCTTTCTATGGTTTCCACATCCTTCCTGTAGTGAGGTGACCAGAACTGAGCACAGGACTCAAAGTGGGGTCTGACCAGGGTCCTATATAGCCGCAATATTACCTCTTAGCTCCTAAATTCAATTCCACAATTGATGAAACTCATACACCATATGCCTTTTTAACCACAGAGTCAACCTGTGCAGCTGCTTTGAGTGTCCTATGGACTTGGACCCCAAGATCCCTCTGATCCTCCACACTGCCAAGATTCTTACTGTTAATGCTATATTCTGCCTTCATATTTGACCTACCAAAATGAACCACTTCACACTTATCTGTGTTGAACTCCATCTGCCACTTCTCAGCCCAGTTTTGCATCCTATCAATGGCCCTGCTCTGTAACCTCTGACAGCCCTCCACACTATCCACAACGCCTCCAACCTCTGTGTCATCAGCAAACTTACTAACCCATCCCTCCACTTCCTCATCCAGGTCATTTATAAAAATCATGAAGAGTAAAGGTCCCAGAACAGATCCCCAAGGCACACCACTGGTCACTGACCTCCATGCAGAATATGACAAATCTACAACCACAAAGCAATGTCCCCTTGGATCCCATGCCTCCTTACTTTCTCAATAAGCCTTGCATGAGGTACCTTATTAAATGCCTTGCTGAAATCCATATATACTACATCTACTGCTTTTCCTTCATCAATGTGTTTAGTCACATCCTCAAAAAATTCAATCATGCTCGTAAGCAATGACCTGCCCTTGACAAAGGCATGCTGACTATTCCTAATCATGTTATACCTCTCCAAATGTTCATAAATCCTCTCTCAGGATCTTTTCCATCAACTTACCAACCACTAAAGCAAGACTCACTGCTCTATAATTTCCTGGGCTATCTATACTCCCTTTCTTGAATAAAGGAACAACATCTGCAAGCCTCCAATCCTCTGGAACCTCTCCTGTCCAAAGATCATTGCCAGAGGCTCAGTAATCTCCTCCCTCGCCTCCCACAGTAGCCTGGGGTACATCCGGTAACAGTGACTTATCCAACTTGATGCTTTCCAAAAGTTCCAACACACCCTCTTTCTTAATATCTACATGCTCAAGCTTTTCAGCCTGCTGCAAGTCATCACTACAATCACCAAGATCCTTTTCCATAGTGAATACTGAAGTAAAGTATTCATTAAGTACCTCTGCTATTTCCTCCGGTTCCATACACACTTTCCCACTGTTACACTTGATAGGTCCTATTCTTTCATGTCTTATCCTCCTGCTCTTCTCACACTTGTAGAATGCCTTGGGGCTTTCCTTAATCATGTCCGCCAAAGCCTTTTCATGGCCCCTTCTGGCTCT
Organism: Hemitrygon akajei; assembly: GCF_048418815.1. Classification (NCBI taxonomy): domain Eukaryota; kingdom Metazoa; phylum Chordata; class Chondrichthyes; order Myliobatiformes; family Dasyatidae; genus Hemitrygon; species Hemitrygon akajei. Next base: position 182,694,580 of record NC_133125.1, read on the forward strand.
CTTAATTTCCTTTTTAAGCTCCTTCCTGTTAGCCTTATAATCTTCTAGATCTCTAACATTAGCTAGCTCTCTGAACCTTTTGTATGCTTTTCTTCTTGACTAGATTTATTATAGACTTTGAACACTACGGTTCCTGCACCCTAGTACAACTTCCCTGTCTCATTTGAACCTACCTATGCAGAACTCCACACAAATATCCCCTGAACATTTGCCACATTCCTTCCATACTTTTCCCTGAGAACATCTGCTCCCAATTTAAGCTTCCAATTTCCTGCTTGATAGCCTCATAATTCCCCTTACTTCAATTAAAAGCTTTTCTAACTTGTCTGTTCCTATCTCTCTCCAATGGTAAAGGAGATAGAATCATGATCACTATCTCCAAAATGCTCTCCCACTGAGAGATCTGACACCTGACCAGGTTCATTTCCCAATACCAAATCAAGTACAGTCTCTCCTATTGTAGACTTATCTACATATTGTGTCAAGAAACCTTTCTGAACACACCAGCCAAACTCCACTCCATCTAAACCCCTTGCTCTAGGGAGATGCCAATTGATATTTGGGAAATTAAAGTCTCCCACCACGACAACCCTGTTATTATTACACCTTTCCAGGATCTGTTTCCCTATCTGCTCTTTGATATCCCTGTTACTATTGTGTGGCCTATAAAAAACACCCAGTAAATTTATTGACCAGTTCCTGTTCCTATCTTCCACCCACAGAGACTCTGTAGACAATCTCTCTGGGAATGGTACCATATTTAAGTTTTCTCTTGCATGATTATATTGTAACATAGAGAAGTGATCATTTTCCTATATTTTTAAACTTGTGTTTGGATCTATATAGGGGACAGAAAGCCAATTTTAGGAGATGGAATTTTGGTAAAGTAAATTGGGAGAAGTTTAAGGTTTTATAGAAGATAGAACATAGAATAGTACAGCACATTACAGGCCCCTCGGCCCACAATGTTGTGCCGACCCTCAAACCCTGCCTCCCATATAACCCCCCACCTTAAATTCCTCCATATACATGTCTAGTAGTCTCCTAAAGTTCACTAGTGTATCTGCCTCCACCACTGACTCAGGCAGTGTATTCCACGCACCAACCACTCTCTGAGAGAAAAACCTTCCTCTAATATCCCCCTTGAACTTCCCTCCCCTTACCTTAAAGCCATATCCTCTTGTACCGAGCAGTGGTGCCCTGGGGAAGAGGCACTGGTTATCCACTCTATCTATTCCTCTTAATATCTTGTACACCCCTATCATGTCTCCTCTCATCCTCCTTCTCTCCAAAGAGTAAAGCCCTAACTCCCCTAATCTCTGATCATGATCCATACTCTCTAAACCAGGCAGCATCCTGGTAAATCTCCTCTGTACCCTTTCCAATGCTTCCACATCCTTCCTATAGTGAGGTGACCAGAACTGGACACAGTACTCCAAGTGTGGCCTAACCAGAGTTTTATTGAGCTGCATCATTACATTGCATCTCTTAAATTCTATCCCTTGACTTCTGAAAGCGAGCACTCCATAAGGTTTCTTAACTACCCTATCTACCTGTGAGGCAACTTTCAGGGATCTGTGGACATGCAGCCCAGATTCCTCTGCTCCTCCACACTACCAAGTATCCTGCCATTTACTTTGTACTCTGCCTTGGAGTTTGACCTTCCAAAGTGTACCACTTCACACTTCTCCGGGTTGAACTCCATCTGCCACATCTCAGCCCTCTTCTGCATTCTATCAATGTCTCTCTGCAATCTTTGACAATCCTCTACACTATCTACAACACCACGAACCTTTGTGTCATCTGCCAACCCACCCTTCTACCCCCACATCCAGGTGGTTAATAAAAATCACAAAAAGTAGAGGCCCCAGAACAGACCTTTGTGGGACACCACTAGTCACAACCCTCCAATCTGAATGTACTCCCTCCACCACAACCCTCTGCCTTCTGTAGGCAAGCCAATTCTGAATCCACCTGGCCAAACTTCCCTGGATCCCATGCCTTCTGACTTTCTGAATAAGCCTACCATGTGGAACCTTGTCAAATGCCTTACTAAAATCCATGTAGATCACATCCACTGCACTACCCTCATCTATATGCCTGGTCACCTCCTCAAAGAACTCTATCAGGCTTGTTAGACACGATCTGCCCTTCACAAAACCATGCTGACTGTCCTTGATCAGACCATGATTCTCTAAATGCCCATAGATCCTATCTCTAAGAATCTTTTCCAACAGCTTTCCCACCACAGACGTAAGGCTCACTTGTCTATAATTACCCGGACTATCCCTACTACCTTTTTTGAACAAGGGGACAACATTTGCCTCCCTCCAATCCTCTGGTACCATTCCTGTGGGCAACGAGGACATAAAGATCCTATCCAGAGGCTCAGAAATCTCTTCCCTCATCTTGTGGAGCAGCCTGGGGAATATTCCGTCAGGCCCCGGGGTCTTATCCGTCCTAATGTATTTTAACAACTCCAACACCTCCTCTCCCTTAATATCAACATGCTCCAGAACATCAACCTCACTCATATTGTCCTCACCGTCATCAAGTTCCCTCACATTGGTGAATACCGAAGAGAAGTATTCATTGAGGACCTCGCTCACTTCCACAGCCTCCAGGCACATCTTCCCACCTTCATCTCTAATCGGTCCTACCTTCACTCCTGTCATCCTTTTGTTCTTCACATAATTGAAGAATGCCTTGGGGTTTTCCTTTACCCTACTCGTCAAGGCCTTCTCATGCCCCCTTCTTGCTCTTCTCAGCCCCTTCTTAAGCTCCTTTCTTGCTACCCTATATTTCTCAATAGACCCACCTGATCCTTGCTTCCTAAACCTCATGTATGCTGTCTTCTTCCACCTGACTAGATTTTCCACCTCACTTGTCACCCATGGTTCCTTCACCCTACCATTCTTTATCTTCCTCACCGGGACAAATTTATCCCTAACATCCTGCAAGAGATTCCTAAACATCAACCACATGTCCATAGTACATTTCCCTGCAAAAACATCTTCCCAGTTCACACCCACAATGTGTGATGAATGTCTGTCAGGGCTGAGTGTTGAGGATGATGTGGATTTCTGCAATGAAAGGTTATGTCATCAAACTGCAGTGGAATTGATTCCTATTAAAAAGGGCAATAATAGGAGTAAGGCTGTACCATGGTGGACTAGGGGATGTGCAGAGGCAATTAGGGAGAGAAAAAAGGCATTTAAGAAAGATAAGTTGTATCACTCTGCAAGTGACCTTATTAAGTATAAATGGGCACAGGGTGTGGAGAGGAAAGTAGTGAAGGTTGTGAAAGAGGTTTAGTAGAGGTCTTATTGTGATAGTATTGGAAGGGATATTAAACTTGGAGATGTCTGGGGAATGATTAAAAAATGGGGCTGATTCAAAGGTCTAATAACATTCCAGAATTGATTATAGAAAGTAATATGGTTGTTACTGAAACAGAGAATTGAATTATGGCTCAGTCATTTGGTGCAATTCCTAATCAAGAAAATTTAAGTGAAGAATCTAAATAAATAGGGATGAGGTTCTAAGTGAACACCCTGATGTGTTGGAAGCGAGCTGTAACAATGATAGTATTAGTGATGTTGTTTTCTTTGTGTGAATTTAAGAAAGCTATTAAAGTACAGGGCAGACAGCTCCAGGAAAGGATGATGTATATTATTGTATGTTTAAACATATGCCCGACAACTCTCAAGATAATATTAAAAATTATGAATCATACTTGGAATTTAGGCCATCTTCCCTTCTCATGGAAAATGGCAGTAATACCTATTCTAAAACATGGAAAACACATGTTTGATCCTTTAGTTATAGACCAATACCACTTACATCCCATTTGTATGAACTTATAGAATGTATGGTAATTCATTTTGGAAAAAAAGAGGTGTACAACGTTTTGTCAGAGCAGATTTCGAAAGGGTAGAATGACATTGGATTCAGTTTCAGGTTTGGAAGATGATATTGGGAAAGCACAGGTAAATAAAGAAGTTGTAATAGTATTTTTGCTATAGTAAACGCATATGATATCGCCTGTGGGAACAATGGCTAGGCCTAGAAACTGTATGTCCAGTGAGTGCCATTCAACATCCAACAAGTGTGCAGCTTCACAACACCAGTTGGCATGGACACAGCCATCCCAGGATGCTGCTCCTGCTCACACCTGCCATCCACCTTGCACATGGTAGCTGTACGCAACACACCACCTGCACCAACACTCCCTGTCTGCTGGGAAAATCCCTTTCAGAGTCAGGAAATTCCAATTATAGAAATAGTACACAGGGAAATACCAGCCCTTAAAGCACTCACCCCACCAGGGCTATTAAGGCTCAAGTCCCTGAAGGATGTTACCATACTCTAGGCTGAGGTTGGCTGGAATTGACTACCCCCTCCCAGCTCCCCCAAAACAGAATGCAAAAACCCAAGAGGCCAGATAATTTCCCCCAACAGTCTGTCTTTGGTGTCAAAGCGATCGATATTAGTGGCATTTCTTCTGTAAGGTAGTAAAGAGTCTTCACACAAATTCAGCAATCTGACCCATTGGTCCAGTGAGCAAATTCAAACCCCTCCACAGGAATGTATAACAGGATCTCCCACCACAAATCAGCATCCACACTTTATCATTCTGTAATGCAGGGAGATCCAAATGCACTCACTCCTGATAACTGGGATCTGTTTTGGGGTAAGGATGAATTGTACAAAGGAGACGGGTTGCACCTTAACAGGCGGGGGACCAGCATTCTGGCTTGCCACTGCTACACGGGTGTGTTTAAACTAATAAGTGGGGGGGGGGGTGGAGGAGACAAACTGGAAATATAAGGATGGAGTTAAAGGGAAAGAGAGAATAAGAAAAGTTAAGAAAGACAACAGAATTAAAGGGGCAGAAAGATCAGGAAGGGATCGGGGAGTATGGCCAAGTGCAATAGGGATCGATGTGAGAAGCGAGGGGAGTAATGGATTAAAAGTATTATATATGAATGCACGAAGTATAAGAAATAAAGTGGTTGAGCTTGAGTCTCAGTTGGAAATTGGCAAGTATGATGTTGTAGGAATAACAGAGACATGGCTTCAAGAGGACCAGGGCTGGGAAATGAATATTCAAGGGTATACATCCTATCGAAAGGACAGACAGGTGAGCAGAGGGGGTTGGGGTGGCTCTGCTGGTGAGGAATGAAATTCAGTCCCTTGTGAGGGGTGACATAGAATCAGGAGATGTAGAGTCAGTATGGATAGAACTGAGAAATTGTAAGGGCAAAAAGACCCTAATGGGAGTTATCTACAGGCCCCCAAATAGTAGCCTGGATATAGGGTGCAAGTTGAATCAAGAGCTAAAATTAGCATGTCGCAAAGGTAATGCTACGGTTGTAATGGGGGATTTCAACATGCAGGTAGACTGGGAAAATCAAGTTGGTACTGGACACCAAGAAAGGGAGTTTGTGGAGTGCCTCTGAGATGTATTCTTAGAGCAGCTTGTACTAGAGCCTACCAGGGAGAAGGCAATTCTGGATCTAGTATTATGTAATGAACCGGATTGGATAAGGGAACTCAAGGTAAGGGGGCCATTAAGAGGTAGTTACCATAATATGATAAATTTTAATCTCCAATTTGAGAGGGAGAAGGGAAAATCGTCAGTATTACAGTTGAACAAAGCGGACTATGGAGCCACGAGGGAGGAACTAGCCAAAGTTGACTGGAAGGATACCCTAGCAGGGATGACAGTGGAACAACAATGGCAGGTATTTCTGGGAATAATTCAGAAGGTGCAGGATCAGTTCATTCCAAAGAGGAAGAAAGATCCTAAGGGAAGTAGGGGGTGACCGCGGCTGGCAAGGGAAGTCAAGGACAGAATAAAAATAAAAGAGAAGTATAACATAGCAAAGATGAGTGGGAAGCCAGAGGATTGGGAATCTTTTAAAGAGCAACAGAAGATAACTAAAAAGGCAATACGGGGAGAAAAGATGAGGTACGAAGGTAAGCTGGCCAAGAATATAAAGGAGGATAGTAAAAGCTTCTTTAGGTATGTGAAAAGGAAAAAAATTAGTTAAGACCGAAATTGGACCCTTGAAGGCAGAAACGGGTGAATTTATTATGGGGAACAAGGAAATGGCAGACGAATTGAACAGGTACTTTGGATCTGTCTTCACTAGGGAAGGCACGGACAATCTCCCAGCAAAATTAGAGCACATGGTATTAGGGGTAGGGTACTAACATGGATAGAAAACTGGTTGGCAGACAGGAAACAAAGAGTAGGATTAACAGGTCCTTTTCAGAATGGCTGGCAGTGACTAGTGGAGTACCACAAGGCTTGGGACCGCAGCTATTTACAATATACACTGATTTAAATGAAGGGATTAAAAGTAACATCAGCAAATTTGCAGACAACAAGAAGTTGGGTGGCAGTGTGAAATATGAGGAGAATGTTAAGAGAAGGCAGGGAGACTTGGACAGGTTGGGTGAGTGGGCAGATGCCTGGCAGATGCAGTTTAATGTGGATAAATGTGAGGTTATCCACCTTGGTGGCAAGAACAGGAAGGCAGATTACTATCTGAATGGTGTCAAGTTAGGAAAAGGGGAAGTACAACAAGATCTAGGTGTCCTTGTTCATCAGTCACTGAAAGTAAGCATGGAGGTACAGCAGGCAGTGAAGAAAGCTAATGGCATGTTGGCCTTCATAACAAGGGGAGTTGAGTATGGGAGCAAAGAGGTCCTTCTGCAGTTGAACAGGTCCCTGGTGAGACCACACCTGGAGTATTGTGTTCAGTTTTGGTCTCCAAATTCGAGGAAGGACATTCTTGCTGTTGAGGGAGTGCAGCGTAGGTTCACGAGGTTAATTTCCGGGATGGCGGTACTGTCATATGTTGAAAGATTGGAGCGACTGGGCTTGTATACACTGGAATTTAGAAGAATGAGAGGGGATCTGATTGAAACATTTAAGATTATTAAGGGATTGGACACACTTGAGGCAGGGAACATGTTCCCGATGTTGGGGGAGTCCAGAACCAGAGGCCACAGTTTAAGAATAAGGGGTAGGCCATTTAAACTGGAGTTGAGGAAAAACTTTTTCACCCAGTGAGTTGTGGATCCGTGGAATGCTCTGCCTCAGAAGGCAGTGGAGGCCTATTCTCTGGATGCTTTCAAGAAAGAGTTAGATAGAGCTCTTAAAGATAACGGAGTCAAGGGATATGGGGAGAAGACAGGAATGGGGTACTGATTGTGGATGATCAGCCATGATCACATTGAATGGCGGTGCTGGCTCGAATGGCCGAATGGCCTACTCCTGGACCTACTGTCTAAGTCTCTGAACATTTAGAAAGCACATAAACAGTAGAACTACAAGAATTGCTCTTCCAATGCTCAATTTCCTCTGGAATGTGGGCATCTCATATCTGGAATAACGTTGCCCAAATATCATATGTCCTCTATGAAAAATGAGTAATCCGTGAAACAATTACAAAAAAAAACACAGGGAAATGAGTAACAAAGTGACAGACTAAGACACAATAAACACGTAACAGATTAGAACACAAAACACAAAACCCAGGCTGCTCTCTTTTTCTTTAAAACTTCCTGTGGAACTGCAAAAACAGAGAAACAGCACACTTATCAGATAACTGGGCGAGGCCCAACACATTTGTGATCTGTTAAAGACAAAGTACACACACACACACACACACACACACACACACACACACACACACACACACACACACACACACACACACACACACACACACACACACACACACAGTGTTCACACTGTTTACAGGGAAGAGGGATGTAGGTCGAGTGATCTCCCTCCCTCCCTACAACACTGAGGCGCTAACCACTCGCTGAATCCCACTGCTGCCGAACGTTAGCCGATATCCTTTACAGGAAACCCTGAATGGAATTGGAGGAATCCGGCAGGGAACAAAAAGAACCCCTTACCTGCAGAGGACTTGAACAATGACCCACCCCTCTCAACAGCCTCCCTTTCTTGTTCCTCCTGACAGTATTTCCACATTGTACAGAGGGTTGGGGTTGGAACCCCACTTACCCGCTCCTCCGGAACTCCAACTTTAAGCAACGCTGGACTATTTCTTTACGGGATTTGTGGGACTTTCCCCCACCCCACCCCCCAACTCTCCATCTACTTATCCAACTTCCTTACTTGGCTACGCGCACCCTCTTCGAGCCTTGATAACCAACAGTTGGTGCTATTAAAGACAGCACAAACCCTTTTATTGGAAATGCAGTGTCCCTCCTGGCTCTGTGGCACAGGAGGGAAGGAAAAAGAGTGGGAGAGCTATAGTGATAGGGGATTCGATTGTAAGGGGAATAGATAGGCGTTTCTGCGGCCACAAACGAGACTCCAGGATGGTATGTTGCCTCCCTGGATGTCTCTGAGCAGCTGTAGGACATTCTGGAGTGGGAGGGTGAACAGCCAGTGGTCGTGGTGCATGTAGGTACCAACGATATAGGTAAAAAACGGGATGAGGTCCTACAAGGTGAATTTAGGGAGTTAGGAGATAAATTAAAAAGTAGGACCACAAAGGTAATAATCTCTGGATTACTACCAGTGCCACGTGCTAGTCAGAGTAGAAATAGGAGGATACTTCAGATGAATACATGGCTTGTAAAATGGTGCAAGGGGGAGGGATTCAAATTTCTGGGGCATTGGAACCAGTTCTGGGGGAGGTGGGACCGGTATAAACAGGACGGTCTGCACCTGGGCTGGACTGGAACCAATGTTCTAGGGGGAGTGTTTGCTACTGCTGTTCAGGAGGCTTTAAACTAATGTGGCAGGGGGATGGGGACAGGTGCAGAGAGACAGAGGGGTGTAAAATGAGGGTAGAAGCAAAAAGTGGTAAGGTGAAAAGTAGAAGTAGCAGGCAGGCAAATCCAGGGCAAAAAGCAAAAAGGGCCACTTTTCAACATAATTGTATAAGGCTAAGAGTGTTGTAAAAACAAGCCTGAAGGCTTTGTGTGTCAATGCGAGGAGCATTCATAACAAGGTGGATGAATTGAATGTGCAGATAGTTATTAATGAATATGATATAGTTGGGATCACAGAAACATGGCTCCAGGGTGACCAAGGATGGGAGCTCAACATCCAGGGATATTCAATATTCAGGAGGGATAGACAGGAAAGAAAAGGAGGTGGGGTAGCCTTGCTGGTTAGAGAGGAGATTAATGCAATAGAAAGGAAGGACATTAGCCTGGAGGATGTGGAATCGATATGGGTAGAGCTGCATAACACTAAGGGGCAGAAAACGCTGGTGGGAGTTGTGTACAGGCCACCTAACAGTAGTAGTGAGGTTGGGGATGGCATTAAACAGGAAATTAGAAATGTGTGCAATAAAGGAACAGCAGTTATAATGGGTGACTTCAATCTACATATAGATTGGGTGAACCAAATTGGTAAGGGTGCTGAGGAAGAGGATTTCTTGGAATGTATGCGGGATGGTTTTCTGAACCAACATGTCGAGGAACCAGCTAGAGAGCAGGCCATTCTAGATTGGGTATTGAGCAATGAGGAAGGGTTAGTTAGCAATCTTGTAATGCGAGGCCCCTTGGGTAAGAGTGACCATAATATGGTGGAATTCTTCATTAAGATGGAGAGTGACATAGTTAATTCAGAAACAAAGGTTCTGAACTTAAAGAAGGGTAACTTTGAAGGTATGAGACGTGAATTAGCTAAGATAGATTGGCAAAAGATACTTAAAGGGTTGATGGTGGATATGCAATGGCAAGCATTTAAAGATTGCATGGATGAACTACTTGTTCATCCCAGTTTGGCAAAAGAATAAACCAGGGAAGGTAGTGCACCCGTGGCTGACAAGGGAAATTAGGGATAGTATCAAGTCCAAAGAAGAAACCTATAAATTAGCAAAAAAAAGCAGCACACCTGAGGACTGGGAGAAATTCAGAGACCAGCAGAGGAGGACAAACGGCTTAATTAGGAAAGGGAAAAAAGATTATGAGAGAAAGCTGGCAGGGAACATAAAAACTGACTGTAAAAGCTTTTATAGATATGTGAAAAGAAAAAGATTGGTCAAGACAAATGTAGGTCCCTTACAGTCAGAAACAGGTGAATTGATCATAGGGAACAAAGACATGGCAGACCAATTGAATAACTACTTTGGTTCTGTCTTCACTAAGGAGGACATAAATAATCTTCCAGAAATAGTAAGGGACCGAGGGTCAAGTGAGATGGAGGAACTGAGGGAAATACATGTTAGTAGGGAAGTGGTGTTAGGTAAATTGAAAGGATTAAAGGCAGATAAATCCTCAGGGCCAGATGGTCTGCAGCCCAGAGTGCTTAAGGAAGTAGCCCAAGAAATAGTGGATGCATTAGTGATAATTTTTCAAAATTCCTTAGATTCTGGATTAGTTCCTGAGGATTGGAGGGTGGCTAATGTAACCCCACTTTTTAAAAAAGGAGGGAGAGAAAAACCTGGGAATTATAGACCGGTGAATCTGACATCGGTGGTGGGGAAAGTGCTAGAGTCGGTTATCAAAGATGTGATAACAGCACATTTGGAAAGAGGTGAAATCATCGGACAAAGTCAGCATGGATTTGTGAAAGGAAAATCATGTCTGACGAATCTTATAGAATTTTTTGAAGATGTAACTAGTAGAGTGGATAGGGGAGAGCCAGTGGATGTGGTATATTTAGATTTTCAAAATGCTTTTGACAAGGTTCCACAAAGGAGATTAGTGTGCAAACTTACACGGTATTGGGGGTATGGTATTGATGTGGATAGAGAATTGGTTGGCAGACAGGAAGCAAAGAGTGGGAGTAAACGGGACCTTTTCAGAATGGCAGGCAGTGACTAGTGGGGTACCGCAAGGCTCAGTGCTGGGACCCCTGTTGTTTACAATATATATTAATGATTTAGACGAGGGAATTAAATGCAGCATCTCCAAGTTTGCGGACAACACTAAGCTGGGCGGCAGTGTTAGCTGTGAGGAGGATGCTAAGAGGGTGCAGGGTGACTTGGATAGGTTAGGTGAGTGGGCAAATTCATGGCAGATGCAATTTAATGTGGATAAATGTGAGGTTATCCACTTTGGTTGCAAGAACAGGAAAACAGATTATTATCTGAATGGTGGCCGATTAGGAAAAGGGGAGGTGCAACGAGACCTGGGTGTCATTGTACACCAGTCATTGAAGGTGGGCATGCAGGTACAGCAGGCGGTGAAAAAGGCAAATGGTATGTTGGCATTCATAGCAAAAGGATTTGAGTACAGGAGCAGGGAGGTTCTACTGCAGTTGTGCAAGGCCTTGGTGAGACCGCACCTAGAGTATTGTGTGCAGTTTTGGTCCCCTAATCTGAGGAAATACATTCTTGCCTTAGAGGGAGTACAAAGAAGGTTCACCAGATTGATTCCTGGGATGGCAGGACTTTCATATGAAGAAAGACTGGTTCAACTAGGCTTATACTCACTAGAATTTAGAAGATTGAGAGGGGATCTTATTGAAACGTATAAAATTCTAAAGGGATTGGACAGGCTAGATGCAGGAAGATTGTTTCCGATGTTGGGGAAGTCTAGAATGAGGGGTCACAGTTTAAGGATAAAGGGGAAGCCTTTTCGGACCGAGATGAGGAAAAACTTCTTCACACAGAGAGTGGTGAATCTGTGGAATTCTCTGCCACAGGAAACAGTTGAGGCCGGTCCATTGGCTATATTTAAGAGGGAGTTAGATATTGCCCTTGTGGCTAAAGGGATCAGGAGATATGGAGAGAGGGCAGGTACAGGGTTCTGAGTTGGATGATCAGCCATGATCATACTGAATGGCGGTGCAGGCTCAAAGGGCCGAATGGCCTACTCCTGCACCTATTTTCTGTGTTTCTATGTTTCAACCACGTGTCTTACGGTTGATTCAACATTCAACAAGTAAATTCAACATTCCCTGGTGGGACACCACTATCGCTGTATATTTCTGTGATAAGAGCCCACTGGTGTAGAACTTTAGTACCCCAATCTGATTTATTTTCTATTAAATTGAATTGACTTTATTTCTTACATCCTTCACATGCATGAGGAGTATTTACGTTATGTATCCATCTAAATGGGCAATCATAGTAATTGATAATAAATAGAACAGTCAATGTAATATAGAGTACACTCAATTCAGTGTGAGTTCATCAGTCTGATGGCCTGGCGGAAGAAGCTGTCCCGGAGTCTGTTGGTCCTGGCTTTTATGCTGCGGTACCGCTTCACGGATGGTAGCAGCTGGAATAGATTGTTTGATTGTTTGAATAGATTGGGACGGTTCGGGTCCCCAATGATCCTTCTGGCCCTTTTTACACACCTGTCCTTGTACATTTCCTGAATCATGGGAAGATTACAACTACAGATGTGCTGGGCTGTCCGCACCACTCTCTGCAGAGTCCTGCGATTGAGGGAAGTACAGTTCCCATACCAGGCAGTGATGCAGCCAGTCAAGATGCTCTCAATTGTGCCCCTGTAGAAAGGATTTGGGGGCCCATACCAAACCTGCTCAACCGCCTGAGCTGCAAGAGGTGCTGTTGTGCCTTTTTTCACCACACAGCTGGTATATGAGGTCCTTGGTGATGTGGATGCCGAGGAACTTGAAGCTGTTCACCCTCTCAACCGCAGATCCATTGATGCCAATAGGGGTTAGCCCGTCTCCATTCCTCCTGTAGTCCACAACCAGCTCCTTTGCTTTTACGACACTGAGGGAGAGGTTGTTTTCTTAACACCATCTGTCAGAGAGATGACTTCTTATCAATGTAGTGTCGTCAGCAAATTTAATTAGCAGTTTGGAACTGTGGGTGGCGATAAAGGAGGGGACTCAGTACACAGCCCTGAGGGGCACCTATTTTGAGAGCTCCACTCCACTCGGGGTTTTAAATTCCGTTCAGTGAGAGTGGGTTACCCATGTTTAACTGCTGCCGTTACGCAAATCCATAGTGATGCACGATGCTCAAGCGAAGCAAGTAGAGTTCTCAGGGCGTTATTGATCGCATGTTGGGACTATAAGCTCCTTAAGGCACCCTGTTAGATCTCTCTGTTAGATAGGACCACTCCGGTAATCCCCCTCCCCCTCATTCTATAACCTCAATAACCACACAGTCAATGACTCCCCAGCCTTTTGTACATAAACTCGCCAGTTGTTAGCGGAGAATTTTCTAAGCTCTGCTGTCTCGAAGGTGAATATCACTTCATCCTCCACACATTCCGGAGCCTCCTCCACCTCTGCGGAAGAAGCTGCGGAAGGTGCCTTCCACGGCGGGTGTTGGAACGTGTAATCACTGGCCTGGCACAGCCCATACTGTTTCGAACACACAAGGGCGATCATCTGGAGGATTAAACCAAGGGGCTACTCTATTTCCCTCATATTCACCATCCAGCAAGATAACCCTGTCTCCCAGCCCCACTGTAGGATCATTGCCCCGTCTCAACATTGTTCGAACTTTATCAGATCAGTTCCGTTCGAGCCACCTCTAAATTCTCTAAATTTCATTACCTGACTGTCTATCTGTATATTCGTGTCTTCTAACTTCATAGCACTACTAGTGATCCGCTCAGAATAATACAGCAATGATTGAGATCTTCCAGTTCATTCTTAAGACTCGCTATCGTTTTATAATTGCTGCAAAACACCAGAAAGCATCCCGCCGGCTATCTTTTCTTTCGGGAAAACCCAGTGATGTAACTATCGAAACAATGTGATGTCCCATTTCAACCCCGGCGACATCTAACTGGTCTGACCAACCTACCGGCTCCCCATAACCCATCGTTAGTGAGCGAGACTCCAAAGCCTTCACTTTAATTGTCCACCCTGGGACTCTGCATCTCTCAAACTGATGGTCCCCTCTTTCAAATAACCTTAAGAGATGCATTTCCGCTAAAAAAAAAACAGACCCTGCTCAAAGCAGCGCCCGTTGTAATGTTGACTCAGGTTCGCGGGTCCGGCAAGTGAGACAGGAAATGCACTGACTTCGAATAGGTGTATGTATTAATCAGTTACTTACCAACAGTAAACATTCCACCAAACATTCATCTTCCCAAGTTACAGACACTACAAAGCTGAATAACAAACATAAATAAAAGTTCACGTAGAATATACCTTCTGAATCATCATGTCTATCTTTGCCTTAAACAAAGGAAGAAGGGAGAAAGTCCTTTTCCCGTTCAGTTTTAGAAAACCAGGATATTTGAAACCGGACACCAGGCATCCAATGGGAAAAGCAGTTTTGAAACTAACCAATCACAATGGAAGCGACTTTCGACAGTCAGAATCAGGCACACACCCACAGGACAGAAAGGTGTATGCTGGCATCTATGAGATAGAGAATGGGACCCTTCAGGCAGTATTTGAAGCCGATTATTGTTTGATATTATGATTGATGATATTTTGTCTGAGATAGGCACTGGGGGGGGGGGGTAAATCACTTTTTGTAGATGATGGTGTTTTATGGATCAGAGGTATAAATTTCAATTTAACTGTATATAGGATGCAACTAATGATTAATAAGGTCAAACACTAGGCAGAAAGATGGGGATTTAAGCTTTCCGTAGCTAAAACACAAGTTATGTTTTACGAAGAGGATCAATATACCTGCACTTAATTTGAAATCATACGGTCAAACTCTGGAAGAAGTGTCAGTGGTGAGGTTTCTTGTCATGTGGCTGGATAATAAGCTGACATGGAAACACCACATCAGTAAAATAATTTACAAATGTAAAGGGGCATTAAATGCTCCTCAGACAGGATGAAGAGGTCAATACTCCCCAATGCCATTAGGCTTTACAATTCAACCGCCAGGACTTAAGAACTTTTTAAAAACTATTATTAATGCTTTTTGAGATAGTGATTTAGATGCATATCATATTTTTTTACTGAGTTAAGTATTGTATGTAATTAGTTTTGCTACAACAAGTGTATGGGACATTGGAAAAAAGTTGAATTTCCCCATGGGGATGAATAAAGTATCTATCTATCTATCTATCTATCTCTGGGCATCTGTGTGGGTATTCTTGGGATGCTACATGAAAATCTCTGCTGACCATTCATATTTGTTTAATTAGATCAGCACTGATTATGAATGTGTGGCTTCTGGATCAGGTAAATGGATGACAGTCAGGAGAGGAGAGGGGGAAGATCAGATAGTGGAGAGCAACCCGGTGGACATATGTACTCCATTTTGAGTACTTTGGGGGTGGGGAATGACCTACCTGGGGGAAGCAACAGCAGACTCTGGCACTGAGTCTGGCCGGAGGCTCAGCAGGGTAGGGAACTGAAGAGGATGGCAGCAGTAATAGTGGACTATAGTCAGCTGGACAGACAGGTGACTCTGTGGACGCAAAAGAGAGCACGGATGGTAGTTTGTCTCCCAGGTGCCAGGGTCCAGGATGTTTCTGCACGTGTCCACAATATCTGAGAAGGGAAGGTGATCAGCCAGATTTCATGGTACATATTGATACCAACGACAGAGGAAGAAAAGGGAGGAGGTTGTGAAAAAAGAATATAGGGAGTTGGGAAGGATGCTGAGAAGCAGGACCACAAGGGTAATAATCTCGGGATTGCTGCCTGATCAACACAACAGTGAGGATCGGAGTAGAATGAGGTGGCAGATAAAAGTGTGGCTGAAGATTTGCACTAGGGGACAGGGATACAGATTTCTGGATAACTGGGACCTCTTCTGAGGCAGGTGGGACCTGTACAAACGTGACAGGTTGCACTTCAGTCTGAGGGGAACCAATACTTTTGCAGACAGATTTACTAGAGCTGCTGGGAGTAGTTTAAACGTATAAGGCGGGTGATGGAAACCAGGATGATAGAGCTGAGGATGAGCCAGCAGGATTACAACTAGATGACAGGGTGTAACATGAATGCAAGGAAAGACAAGCCAATGATTGGGTACAAATGGAAACAGAGCAAAGAGTTCAATTGTACCACAGGGGCAAAATTCAAAAGGGCAAAGAATGCAGGACTGAAGGTGCTGTATTTAAATGCACATAGCATTCGGAATAAGGTGGACAAACTCGTGGCACAATTAGAGATTGGTCGGTATGACGTTGTGAACATCTCTGGGTCGCGGCTGAAAGAAGACCATAGTTGGGAGCTGAACATCAAAGAACAGACAAGAAGGCAGAGCTGCTGGTGTGGTTCTGTTGGTAAGAGATGGAATTACATCTTTAGTAAGAAGTGAGATAGGGTCAGAGATTGTCAAATCTTTGTGAGTCGAGTTAAGAAACTGTAGGGGTAAAAAAAAACATTATGGGTATCATATTAAATGCTGGTGGAACACAGCAGTCCAGGCAGCATCTATAGGAAGAAGCACTGTCGACGTTTCGGGCCGAGACCCTTCGTCAGGGCTACCTGAAGGGAAAGATAGCAAGAGATTTGAAAGTAGGAGGGGGAGGGGTAAATCTGAAAAAGGATAAAACAGGAGGGGGTGGGATGAAGCTAAGAGCTGGAAAGGTGATTTGCGAAAGTGATACAGAGCTGGAGAAGGGAAAGGATCATTGGATGGGAGGCCTCAGAAGAAAGAAAGGGGGGGGAGCACCAGAGGGAGATGGAGAACAGGCAAAGAGTGATGGGCAGAGAGAAAAAAAAGGAGGGGGGAAAATAAATAAATCAGGGATGGGGTATGAAGGGGAAGAGGGGCATTAACAGAAGTTAGAGAAATCAATGTTCATGCCATCAGGTTGGAGGCTACCCGGCCGGTATATAAGGTGTTGTTCCTCCAACCTGAGTGTGGCTTCATCTTGACAGTAGAGGAGGCCATGGATTGACATATCAGAATGGGAATGGGACGTGGAATTAAAATGTGTGGCCACTGGGAGATCCTGCTTTCTCTGGTGGACGGAGCGTAGGTGTTCAGCGAAACGGGATCCCAGTCTGCGTCCGGTCTCACCAATATATAAAAGGCCACACCGGGAGCACCGGACGCAGTATACCACACCAGCCGACTCACTGGTGAAGTGTCGCCTTACCTGGAAGGACTGTCTGGGGCCCTGAATGGTGATGAGGGAGGAAGTGTAAGGGCAGGTGTAGCACTTGTTCCTTTTACAAGGATAAGTGCCAAGCTGGAGATCGGTGGGAAGGGATGGGGGGGACGAATAGACAATGGAGCCGTGTAGGGAGCGATCCCTGTGGAAAGCTGAAAGGGGAGGGATTGAAAGATGTGCTTGGTGGTGAAATCCCGTTGGAGGTGGCGGAAGTTATGGAGAATTATACGTTGGACCTGGAGGCTGGTGGGGTGGTAGGTAAGGACAAGGGGAACCCTATCCCGAGTGGGGTGGCGGGTGGATGGGGTGAGGGCAGATGTGCTGGAAATGAGAGATGCGTTTGAGAACAGAGTTGATGGTGGAGGAAGGGAAGCCCCTTTGTTTAAAAAAGGAAGACATCTCCTTCGTCCTGGAATGAAAAGCCTCATCCTGAGAGCAGATGCAGTGCAGACAAAGGAATTGTGAGAAGGGGATAGCATCTTTGCAAGAGACAGGGTGGAAAGAGGAATAGTCCAGGTAGCTGTGAGAGTCTGTAGGCTTATAGTAGGTATCAGTAGATAGGCCATCTCCAGAGATGGAGACAGAAAGATCAAGAAAGGGGAGGGGGGTGTCAGAAATGGACCAGGTAAATTTGAGGGCAGGGTGAAAGTTGGAGGCAAAGTTTCATTTTTAAAATCTTTTTTATTAATTATTATTGAAGATTAACAAAAAATACATTAAGTCAATATGTCATTATGTACAATAAAGAATTAAATTTGCAAATAACTGATTAAGAAAGCTAAGCAATATATCAATAATAAGAAAAATTAAAGTGTTAAAAATATTTTTTTGAAAGAAAAAGAAGGAAAAAAAAGAACCCCAACTAACTAAAAAAAACCCTACTAACTGAAAAAAAGAACAAAAACAAAAAAAAACATCGGGAGCACAACCTTGGAGTTATATATCATACAAGCTTCCATAAAAAAAAACGTCAATCGGCCAACTCAAATCCACTTAAAAATCGGAAGGAAACCATATTAATTCATCAAATCAGATAACAGTAGTGGGCTAATGAACCCCACTTTTTCTCAAAATCAAATCGAGGATCAAAAGTTTGACTTCTGATTTTCTCCAAACTAAGACATAACATCACCTGAGAGAACCATTGTATCAAAGTAGGTGCAGAAGCATCTTTCCATTTCAACAGAATAGCCTTTCTGGTCAATAATGTAACAAATGCAATTACATGTTGGTCTGATGGAGAAATACCATGATTATATTGAGGGATTATACCAAATAAAACTGTCAATTTATTAGGTTGTAAATTAATTTTTAAAGCTTTAGAAATTGTAGAGAGAATAGACTTCCAAAAATGTTTCCTTAAAGAACACGACCAAAACATAATTTTTCTCAGTTTTACATCTGTCTCACTGACTAGCAACATTAGGAAACATTTTAGACAGTCTCTTCTTTGTCAGATAGCAACGATGTACAATTTTAAATTGAATTAAAGAGTGATTGGCACAAATTGAAGAAGAATTGACCAACTTCAAAATCCGCAAGCAATCGTCTTTTATCAGGGTCACGTTAAGCTCTCTCACCCAATCTTGCTTAATCTTAAGTGAAGGATAATTGTGTTGTTGTAACAATAAATTATTATTTTTTCCAATAAAATTCTACACTAAAGGATTCATTTTAAAAATAATATCTAACAAGTCAGGATCTTGTATATATGGAAAATAACTTAAGTATTTTGTAAGTATTTTTGTTTTGTAATAAACCCTTTTATTTCTCCAAAGCAGAAAAGTAGGATCACTTAATGAAGGTTTAAATAAATAATTTCGATAAATTAAATGAAAAAGTTTAAATTTTTTAAGATTAAAAAATTACAAAACTGGAACCAAATTTGTAATGACTGCTTAATCACAGGATATACATTTAAATTAGTAATTTTGGCCAGTTGTACAGGTAGAGAAGCTCCTAGTAATGAGGTTAAGTGAAACTGTTTCACAGTATTCAATTCCAAATCAGCCCAAGGTGGTCGTTCATTTCTATCAGCCCAATATAACCAAAAACATATATAACGTATGTTAACAGCCCAATAATACATGCTTAAACTAGGCAAAGCAAGACCTCCATCTTTTAAAAAAAAATTTGTAAATGATATTTACCAATTCTTGGTCTTTTATTATTCCAAACAAAAGATGAAATAATGGAGTCAACCTGATCAAAAAACATCTTAGTTAAAAAAATAGGGATATTTTGAAACACATATAAAAATTTTGGTAAAATCATCATTTTAACTGCATGAATTCGGCCAACTAACTAAAGTATAAGTGGATTCCATCTACAAAATAATTGCTTCATAAAATCCACTAAAGGAACCAAATTAGCTTTATAAAGTTCTTTATGATATTTAGTGATAATAATATTTAAATATTTAAATGAGTCGGTAACTCTAAAAGGAATGTCATCATATATAGAAGCAGAATCATTTAGGGGAAATAATTCACTTTTATCAAGGTTTAGTTTATATCCCGAAAACTTCCCAAAATCATTTAATAGTTTCAATAAACTAGGAATAAATTCTTCAGGATTCGAAATATAAACTAAAAGACCATCAGCATAAAGGGAGATCTTATGAACAGTCCCATTTATAAGAATTACATGAATATCTTTAGCTTCACGAAGCCAAGGGTTCCAGCACCAAATTAAATGACAAAGGACTTAACGGACATCCTTGTCTTGTACCCCGTGAAACCTGAAAAAAAGGAGATCTGCAATTGTTAGTAATAACAGTAGCAATAGGGCTTTTATATATCATTCCAATTCACTTACTAAAATTAATACCAAAACTGAATTTCTCTAAAACGTTAAATAAGTATTTCCATTCAACTCTGTCAAATGCCTTTTCAGCATCAAGTGAGACAACACATTGGGGAGCCTTAGAAGAAGATGAATATATAACATTTAATAGTCCCCGAACATCAGAAAAGGAATAATGGCCCTTTACAAAACCTGTTTGATCTTGAGAAATAATTTTAGCTAAAATGTTCTCCAGCCAATTAGCCATTATATTTGAAAGAATTTTAGCATCCATATTTAATAATGAAATAGGTCTACATGAAGCACAGTCAGTAGAATCTTTATCTTTCTTAAGAATTAAAGAAATAGAAGCTTCATAAAATGCGGGAAGTAACTCTCCTATCAATAAAGAATCTTTACGCGTTTCCAACATATATGAAGAGAGCAATTTTTCAAATTTTTTATAAAATCCTAAAGAATAACCGTCCAGTCTGGGAGCTTTACCAGATTGCATTGAAAAAAATAGCTTTATGAATTTCGCTTGCAGTAATAGGAGCATCAAGAGTTTGTTGATCTTTAACAGAAATTTGAGGAATATCAATCTTTTGTAAAAAGGCATTCATTTTGGAAGAATCAACTGGAAACTGAGATTTATAAAGTTCCATATAAAAGTCTTGAAAAATTTTATTAATATCTTCATAATTGCATGCTAAACTACCATTTCCCTTACAAATTTTAAAAATCTGCCTTTTAGCTCTAGCTACTTTTAATTGAGATGCTAATAGCTTATTATTTTTATCTCCAAACACATAAAATTGACTTTTCAATTTAAGCAAATTAATTTCAATAGGATAAGTTAATAATAAATTATATTGTGATTGGAGTTCAACTATTTGTTTAAATAAATCAATGTTAGGAGAGACTGCATAAATATTATCCAAGACTTTAATTTGTTTGGAAATCTTATCTAACTCTGTTTTTGTCTGTTTCTTAGCTTAGCTGAATAGGAAATTATCTGACCACACAAATATGCTCTAAATGTGTCCCATATAATTAATTTCGATACATCTCTCGTATTGTTAAAAAGAAAAAAATCTTTTATCTAAGTCTCAATAAATTTGACAAGTCCGGACTTTGTAATAAATTTCCTGGAAAATGCCAGGGCAATTTTGCCATAGCGACATCATTCAATTCAAAAGCTAAACTTAAAGGTGCATGATCCGAAAGAGCTATAACATCATATTCACATTTCTGGACTTTGGACAAAAATTGGGGATCAACTATAAAAAAAATCGATTCTTGAATATTTTTTGTGAACGTGTGAGAAAAAAGAATAATCTCTATCATTAGAATGTAAGTGTCTCCAAATTTCAACCAGGCCAAAATCAAATAGAAAAGAGTTAATAAGTGATGCAGAACAACTCGAAGCCGCTGATTGGTTGAACGCTTGTCAATCAAAGGATTGAAACAACAGTTAAAATCACCACCTATTAACAACATATATTCATTTAAATCCACAATAAAGCAAATACATTTTTTAAAAAAGGATCATCTACATTAGGTCCATATAGATTAACCAGAACAATTTTTCTATTACAAATTGTTCCTTTAACAATTAAAAATCTACCATTAATATCTGACACAATATCTTCTTGATAAATAAAATATTAGATGTAATAAAACTAGATACACCCTTTGTTTTATTTTGACAAGTAGCATGAAATTGAAGGCCCTTCCACATGTTAAAAAATCTGTTTTGATCACACGTTTTGATATGCGTTTCTTGAACAAAAATTAATCGGTTTGGAATCGATTAATGATTTTAAAAGTCTTCTTTCGCTTAATAGGATGATTCCAACCACGTACATTCCAACTTATAACATTTATCTGTTTTATTGGCATAAATTTTTTTTGATTTTACTTAACATATAAATGAACGCATACCAGTGCAGGCTAACCAAAACTGGCAGTGATAAGTACAACCATACACAAAATATGCATGCTCCGTAATGGGAAAAAAATACCAAAAACTAAAATTAATTTTGCAATTGATCCTGTAATTCAAAACTAACCCCAATCCTCCCACCACCCCAAAAAGCCCGAAATGCGGCAAAAAAAGCCGAAATGCCTCCCCATAGAACAAAAAAAGAAAGAGACTCCGCGAGCTGCCCATTTTATAATAGTGGTTTTAAAAAGCTTTCCTTAATTCCTCCACCCAGTTACAAAAAAGGACAACATATGGCCCTAAAATAGAAAAGCCCTACAAAGGAAGAAAAAAGTTTTTTGCTAAATATAAAAAGCCTAACACTACAAAGCAGCATAGCATCATATCAAGTCATGTTAACTGGTTCTTCTGCCCACTTACAGGCCTTGCTTCTAACTGATATATATGCAATTTAAATATCAATTTTATTTAATGCATTCCATTTCTTTACAGAGTATTATTGTGCTGAAACAATGGACACTGGTGAGGCTAGGTAATCATTAAAACATGGAGCAGATTCCCAGCTGAAATGGTTAATACAAGAGGACAGAATTTTATGTTGATCATGTAACCCCTGGGTCGCCTCAGGCATCGCTCAAACTCGTTCTAGTCTAGGGGGAGCAGCCTTCGGCCCCGCCAAACTGGGTAATCAGCTGGTGTGGATGCTGTGTGATGTCCCCGCCTCGCCCAAAAAAAACAGACAGTACACCTTATGCGATTAAATGAGTACAATTTATAAAGATTACTATAACTAAGCGATTACTAACGATACAGTATATATGAATAAGAGAAAAAAAAGAAAAGGCGCCAAACTTATCAAAGTCCAAACCACTTCGTGCACAACCGTTGGAGCTCAATTACTGAAGTCTTCTGGCCACCATTCGATCCCCTCTGACTTCCTCGACCCGCCTCCTGGGACCCCCACGGTGCGACCAGACGCTCCACACTCCTCTGTCTCCGTCTCCTCTCATCACCGAAAACCTTGGGCCGGGGACCGTCGCCCAGCTTCCAGCATCCCATCCTCTCTCTCTCTCACTCCATCGCCCCGACTCCCCAAAATCCCGCCAACAATCAGTTTACAGTCCCAAACAAGCTTCCAGCACTTATCATAACAAAGACGCTAGCATTCCTACTATTAACACAGGCGCCAGCATTCCTACTTTTAACAAAACAAAGACGCCATTTTGATTACATACACAGTAACAAAGAAAAAGAAACCCCCGTTACAATCAGAAGAAAGTATAGGGATCTCAGAGATTTTTTTTCATAGACTAGTGGGTACCTGGAAAGATCTACCATGGGTAGTCATAGAAGCAGTCACAACAAGGACATTCAAAAAGCTCTAAAGTAGGCTCATAGTGAAAGACAAATAGAATTCTCTAGAGGACAGAAGCATTAAATTAATCATAAAATAAATTGAAAGGTAAGCAGAACAATATAGGCCAAAAGGCCAGCACTGTTCTGTTTTTCTCTACAACATCTAGCTCCCCATATCCAGTATAAAAGTTCAGAAAAAAAAGTGTTTATACTTAATCCTTAAAAACACACTGGGGAATGCAAAACAATCTCCAAGGATGTCAAAGCTAAAAATTAAACAAAGAGAAAAATACCTATGTAATCTCTAGTGAAGAAAAATCAGCACCATTTTCCATTTAACTGACACGGCTAATGAAATTTTTTTTTGGGGAAAAAACTAATTATCTATTGACTAAGCCCTCCCAAATATATATACATATAAGAAAAAAAACCTTATCAACTATGGAAACTATCACTTAATTAATAGAAAAGGGAGAATAAAACAAATAATAAAACAGATAATCGAACAGTCTGTCCATTGTCTTTATTCACTCAGTAGACCAAACAGATTTCGAAAAGTCATTCATCATTCACATCCAAAGGTTCACATCTTATTTAAATGATCGATCAATCAAAGGACATCTTAAGCAAATCAAAAATATTCAAAGCTTACCTTCTTTCCGAAAGAACGATTATTCAGCAGACCTAAAATCATTCAAACCGCGGCTATAGCCAGAATAGACTTAACATAGTCCAACACCTCTTTGGGCTCCAGAAAAACACGTGGAGTCGAACATTTGGGAAATAATTTTAATTGGGCTGGATATTGAAGTGATGGGAATAATCCCTTATCATAGGCTATCTTCATGGTTGGAATGAATTTAGACCGCAAAGCCATAACCTCCCGTGGATAATCTTAATAAAAGTGAAGCTGGGAAATTTTAAATTTAAAAACTTTTTGTTTCTTCGCATATTTTATGATTTGGTCTTTAACTTAAAAATGAAGAAAGGAGACCAAAACTGACCTTGGCCTGTCTTGGCGAGGTGTCACAATAAAAATACTGTGTGCTCTTTCAACGTCGGGAGATTGAGATAAAATATCCAGAAACAGAGATTGAAACAGGATAGCAAAATAGTCTCATAAATTTCCAGTCTCAGATCCTTCCTTCAATCCAATAATCCCAATTATTATTCTGACGAGATCTTGCTTCCAAATCGATTATCTTCTTTTGTGACTTCTCCAAACGCGCTCACATTTCCGCAATTTGCCGCTTCGCCTCTTTAAGTTCAGAATTGAGGGAGATAATGTTTTCCTTCACAAATTGAAAACTCTCTCATAACGACTTCATCTCAGAAGAGGTAGCATCAAGTTTTACCGTGTTGTTGTCTATTTTCTTATCAAGACTCATCAGCGAATTTTCTAATTGCTCGACCCAAGCTGGTGCTTTGTCAGACTTTTTCCCCTTTCCATTGCTGGATTCAGGAAGCTGCTTTCCACTTCTTAAAAATTGTGACGTAATAACAACTATTCCCCTCTAAGATCTGACAAATAAAAGTTAAAAATTCAAAGTTTAAACTGGGGAAAGGGAAGAATTAATTGCAGCCACACAAATCTGTGTGTCACTCCATAGACAGTAGATGGAATCCCCCCTCGGAGGCAAAGTTAATGAAGTCAACGAGCTCAGCATGTGTGCAGGATGCAGTGCCAATGCAGTGGTCGATGTAGAGAAGGAAAAGAGGGGGACGGATATCCATACAGGCTTGGAACATGGACTGTTCCACAAAACCAAGAAAAAGGCAGGCATAGAAGATACGACGTTGCTTTGTCAAGTAAGGTGAAAATAAATCCAAAGGGCTTCTACAGTTATATTAATAGCAAAAGGGTAGTGAGGGATAAAATTGGTCCCTCAGAGAATCAGAGTGGACAGCTATGTGTGGAGCCGAAAGAGATGGGGGAGATTTTGAACAATTTCTTTTCTTCAGTATTCGCTAAAGAGAAGGATATTGAATTGTGTAAGGTAAGGGAAACAAGTAGGGAAGTTATGGAAACTATGATAATTAAAGAGGAGGAAGTACTGGGACTTTTAAGGAATATAAAAGTGGATAAATCTCCGGATCCTGACAGGATATTCCCTAGGACCTTGAAGGAAGTTGGTGTAGAAATAGCAGGGGCTCTGACAGAAATATTTCAAATGTCATTAGAAACAGGGATGGTGCCAGAGGATTGGCATATTGCTCATGTGGTTACATTGTTTAAAAATGGTTCTAAGAGTAAACCTTGCAATTATAGGTCTGTAAGTTTGACGTCAGTGGTGGGTAAATTAATGGAAAGTATTCTTAGAGATAGTATGCATAATTATCTGGATAGACAGGGTCTGATTAGGAACAGTCAACATGGATTTGTGCGTGGAAGGTCATGTTTGACAAATCTTATTGAAATTTTTGAAGAGGTTACGAGGAAGGTTGACGAGGGTAAAGCAGTGGATGTTGTCTATATGGACTTCAGTAAGGCCTTTGACAAGGTTCCGCATGGAAGGTTAGTTAGGAAGGTTCAATCGTTAGGTATTAATATCAAAGTAGTAAAATGGATTCAACAGTGGCTGGATGGGAGATGCCAGAGAGTAGTGGTGGATAACTGTTTGTCAGGTTCGAGGTTGGTGACCAGAGTTGTGCCTCAGGGATCTGTACTGGGTCCAGTGTTGTATGCCATATACATTAATGATCTGGATGATGGGGTAGTAAATTTGATTAGTAAGTTATGCAGATGATACTAAGGTAGGTGGTGTTGTGCATAATGAAGTAGGTTTTCAAAGTTTGCAGAGAGATTTAGGCCGGTTAGAAGAGTGGGCTGAGCGATGGCAGATGGAGTTTAATGCTGATAAGTGTGAGGTGCTACATTTTGGTAGGAATAATCCAAATAGGACAAACATGGTAAATGGTAGGGCATTGAAGAATGCAGTAGAATAGAGTGATCTAGGAATAATGGTGCATAGTTCCCTGAAGGTGGAATCTCATGTGGATAGGGTGGTGAAGAAAGCTTTTGGTATGTTGGCCTTTATAAATCAGAGCATTGAACATAGGAGTTGGGATGTAATGTTAAAATTGTACAAGGCATTGGTAAGGCCGAATTTGGAGTATTGTGTACAGTTCTGGTCACCGAATTATAGGAAACATGTCAACAAAATAGAGAGAGTATGGAGAAGATTTACAGAATGTTACCTGGGTTTCAGCACCTAAGGTACAGGGCAAGATTGAACAAGTTAGATATTTATTCTTTGGAGTGTAGAAGGTTGAGGGGGGACTTGATAGAGGTATTTAAAAAATTATGAGGGGAATAGATAGAGTTGACGTGGATAGGCTTTTTCCATTGAGAGTCGGGGAGATTCAAACAAGAAGACATGAATTGAAACTTAGGGAGCAAAAGTTTAAGGGTAACATGAGGGGGAATTTCTTTACTCAGAGAGTGGTAGCTGTGTGGAATGAGCTTCCAGTAGAAGTGATAGAGGCAGGTTCGGTATTGTCATTTAAAGCAAAATTGGATAGGTATATGGACAAGAAAGGAATGGAGGGTTGTGGGCTGAGTGCGGGTCAGTGGGATTAGGTGAGAGTAAGCGTTCGGCATGGACTAGAAGGGCCGAGATGGCCTGTTTCCGTGCTGTAATTGTTATATGGTTATATATATAGCTGAGACCCTTATGGGTGCCCATGGCTACACCTTTGGTTTGGAGGAAGTGGAAGCAGGATTTCCCTGTGGACATGCATTTTAATTCCATGTCCCATTCCCATTCTGATATGTATATCCATGGCCTCCTCTACTGTCAAGATGAAGCCACACTCAGGTTGGAGGAAGAACACCTTATATTCCGTCTGGGTAGCCTCCAACCTGATGGCATGAACATTGATTTCTCTAACTTCTGTTAATGCCCCTCCTCCCCTTCTTACCCCATCCTTTACTTATTTATTTCCCCCCCTCCTTTTTCTTCTCTCTCTGCCCGTCACTCTTTGCCTGTTCTCCATCTCCCTCTGGTGCTCCCCTCCCGCTTTCTTTCTCCCTAGGTCTCCCGTCCCATGATCCTTTCCCTTCTCCAGCTCTGTATCCCTTTTGCCAATCACCTTTCCGGCTCTCAGCTCTACCCCACCCCCTCCGGTCTTCTATCATTTTGGATTTCCCCCTCCCCCTCCTACTTTCAAATCTCTTCTTTCAGTTAGTCCTGACGAAGGGTCTCGGCCTGAAACTTTGACAGTTATTCTTCCTATAGATGCTGCCTGGCCTGCTATGTTCCACCAGCATTTTGTGTGTGTTGCTTGAATTTCCAGCATCTGCAGATTTCCTCATGTATGGGAATCATATATAGGCCTTCAAATAGGAGCCAAGATGTGGGGTTGAGATTGCAAAGGGAGTTGGAAAACACATGTGATAAGGATAATGCTACAATTGTCATGGGAGACTTCAATATGCAAGGGGATTGGGAAAATCAGATCGGTGACGGATCATGAGGGGGAATTTGTTGAATGCCTACAAGATGGCTTTTCAGAGCAGCTCGCGCTTGAGCCTATTCAGGAAAAGGCCATCTTAGATTGGGTGTTGTGTAATAACCCAGAGGGAGCTTAATGTAAAGAAACCTTTAGGAGGTAGTGATCATAATAAGATTAATTCATACTGCAGTTTGAGAGGG
Organism: Hemitrygon akajei; assembly: GCF_048418815.1. Lineage (NCBI taxonomy): Eukaryota > Metazoa > Chordata > Chondrichthyes > Myliobatiformes > Dasyatidae > Hemitrygon > Hemitrygon akajei. Next base: position 182,722,300 of record NC_133125.1, read on the forward strand.
AGAAGCATAACTCACATGTATCAGTATCACAATGAAATAAAGGGAATTTCAGAGGCGTGAGAGAGGAGCTTGCCCAGGTGGATTGGATGAGGATACTGGTGGGGATTATGGCAGAAAAGAGATGGGTGAAGTTTCTGGGAATAGTTCACAAGGCACAGGATAGATATGTCCCACAGAGGAAGACGTTCCCAAATGGCAGGGGTAGGCAACCATTGCTGACAAAAGAAGTTAAGGATTACATAATAGCCAAGGAAGGGGCATATAAGGTAGCAAAAGTGAGTGGGAAGTTGGATGATTGGGAAGCTTTTGAAATCCAACAAAAGGCAACTAAAAAAGCTATAAGAAGGAAAACAATGAAATATCAGGGCAGACTAGCCAATAATGTAAAGCAGGATACTAAAAGTTTTTTTCAGTTATATAAAGTGTAAAAGGGAGATGAGAGTTGATATTGGACCACTGGAAAATCATGCTGGTGAGGTAGTAATGGGGGACAAAGAAATGGCAGATGAACTTGTGGGGTACTCTGCATTTGTCTTTACTGTGGAAGCCACCAGCACTGTGTCAGAGGTCCCTGAGGATCACGGAGCAGGAATTAGTTGCATTGGTATTACAAAGGAAAGAGTGCTAGACAAACTGAAGATCTTAAGGTGGATAAGTCACCTGGGCCTGGGAAAGGTTGTTGGCGAGATAATGGATGCATTGTTCATGATATTTCAAGAATCGCTTTATTTTGCCATGGTCCTGGTGGAGTAGAAGATTGCAAATGTCACTCGACTCTTTAAGATGGGAGGAAGACAAAAGAAAGGAAATTATAGGCCAGTTAGCCAAGCCTCAGTGGTTGGGAAAATTTTGAAGTCTATTATTAAGGGTAAAATTTCAAGGTACTTGGAGACTAATGGTACAAGTCAGCATGGTTTCTGTGAAGGGAAGTCTTGTCTGACAAATCTGTTAGAGTTCTTTGAGGAAGTAACTGGGTAGACAAAGGAGAGACAGTGGATACCAATTACTTGAACTTTCAAATGGCATTTGATAAGGTGCCACACATGAGGCTGCTTAACAAGATAAATTTCTATGGTATAACAGGTGTTACGTAACCCCGTAACCAGGTAACTTACCAGCAAAGATAGATGGATCAGCTGAGTCGGATGCTACTATTTTCAAACGTTTTATTCAAAAAAGGGCACAAACGTATGGTTAATACAAAACATTCAGATCATATACATCGTCAAAACTCAATCTAAAACACCGGTGTAATAATAATCAATCAGAAATAAGCTCTATAGTTGTCTAGGGGTAATACTGAGTCCAATTGAAATATAAAGAGTCACTCAGAAGTTTGCAGGCTTTCCCCTTTCGGGAACCGCTGGGGTTTTCACGTTGTAGAGAGAGAGAGATGATTTAGAAAAGATAAACACTTGCCCGTCGTCTTGGCAGAGCAAATCCTTGGAATCAGGGGAGCAGACTTCCCCGTTGTTAGTTAAAAGCAGTCTTTCGTTGGTTCTAGCCACAGATTCGAATTCGGAATCTAACGCACGTGGCTTCCTTCAAAATGGCGTCCCGCTCCCACGGGAATCGATATCGTGCTTCCTTGGTGTCTCCTGGGGGCGTCTGAGGGATCCCCCCCCCCCCCAGACCCTCCTTTATACTTCTTCACGGGATCGCAGGTGTCAATCAAGTTGCAGGTAATGCGATCTCTCTCTCAACCAGCCCACTTTGCCCGAGGGCTTTTCACATGGTCTCCATGAGACAATAGTCAATGTCACCTTTATTCTGCTTCTTGGGAGAACGTGGTCTCTCTCTCTCTCTCCCATTTCCCTGTGTCTATTCAGCACGTCCCTTCCTCTTTTGGGTCAGCTGACCCCCCCTTGACTAGGGTTCTTGAGATTCTCACAAAGGAGGGGGCCGGCGGCATAACACAGGAAAGATACTGGCATGGATAATGGAATGGCTGACAGGCAGGAGGCAGTGAGTGGGATTAAAAGGGGTCTTTTCTGGTTGGCTGCTGGTGACTAGAGGTGTTCCACTCCCTGGCCGTTAGCATTATCATGGAAAAGGATAGAATCAGAGAGGACAGGAAAATTTTTAATTGGGAAAGGGCAAATTATGAGGCTATAAGGCTAAAACTTGCGGGTGTGAATCGGGATGATGTTTTTGCAGGGAAATGTACTATGGACTTGTGGTCGATGTTTAAGTATCTCTTGCAGGATGTTAGGGATAAATTTTTCCTGGTGAGGAAGATAAAGAATGGTAGGGTGAAGGAACCATGGGTGACAAGTGAAGTGGAAAATCTAGTCAGGTGGAAGAAGGCAGCATACATGAGGTTTAGGAAGCAAGGATCAGATGGGTCTATTGAGGAATATAGGGTAGCAAGAAAGGAGCTTAAGAATGGGCTGAGGAGAGGAAGAAGGGGGCATGAGAAGGCCTTGGTGAGTTGGTGAGTAGGGTAAAGAAAAACCCCAAGGCAGTCTTCAATTATGTGAAGAACAAAAGGACGACAGGAGTGAAGGTAGGACCGATTAGAGAAAAAAGTGCAAGATGTGCCTGGAGGCTGTGGAAGTGTGCAAGGTCCTCAATGAATACTTCTCTTCGGTATTCACCAATGAGAGGGAACTTGATGATGGTGAGGACGATATGAGTGAGGTTGATGTTCTGGAGCATGTTGATATTAAGGGAGAGGAGGTGTTGGAGTTGTTAAAATACATTAGAACAGATAAGTCCCCAAGGCCTGACAGAATATTCCCCAGGCTGCTCCATGAGTCAAGGGAAGAGATTGCTGAGCCTCTGGCTAAGATCTTCATGTCCTAGTTGTCCACGGGAATGATACCGGAGGATTGGAGGGAGGCGAATGTTGTCCCCTTGTTCAAAAAAGGTAGTAGGGATAGTCTGTGTAATTATAGACCAGTGAACCTTACGTCTGTGGTGAGAAAGCTGTTGGAAAAGATTCTTAGAGATAGGATCTATGGGCATTTAGAGAATCATGGTCTGATCAGGGACAGTCAGCATGGATTTGTGAAGGGCAGATCGTGTCTAACAAGCCTGATAGAGTTCTTTGAGGAGGTGACCAGGCATATAGATGAGGGTAGTGCAGTGGATGTGATCTACATGGATTTCTGTAAGGTATTTGACAAGGTTCCATACGGTAGGCTTATTCAGAAAGTCAGAAGGCATGGGATCCAGGGAAGTTTGGCCAGGTGGATTCAGAATTGGCTTGCCTGCAGAAGGCAGAGGGTCATGGTGGAGGGAGTACATTCAGATTGGAAGGTTGTGACTAGTGGTGTCCCACAAGGATCTGTTCTGGGACCTCTAATTTTCGTGATTTTTATTAACGACCTGGATGTGGGCGTAGAAGGGTGGGTTGGCAAGTTTGCAAATGACACAAAGGTTGGTGGTGTTGTAGATGGTGTTAAGGGTTCTCGAAGATTGCAGAGAGACATTGATAGGATGCAGAAGTGGGCTGAGAAGTGGAAGATGGAGTTCTACCCGGAGAAGTGTGAGATGGTACACTTTGGAAGGACAAACTCCAAGGCAGAGTACAAAGTAAATGGCAGGATACTTGGTAGTGTGGAGGAGCAGAGGGATCTGGGGGTACATGTCCACAGATCCCTGAAAGTTGTCTCACAGGTAGATAGGGTAGTTAAGAAAGCTTATGGGGTGTTAGCTTTCATAAGTCGAGGGATAGAGTTTAAGAGACGCGATGTAATGATGCAGCTCTATAAAACTCTGGTTAGGCCACACTTGGAGTACTGTGTCCAGTTCTGGTCGCCTCACTATTGGAAGGATGTGGAAGCATTGGAAAAGGTACAGAGGAGATTTACCAGGATGTTGCCTGGTTTAGAGAGTATGGATTATGATCAGAGATTAAGGGAGCTAGGGCTTTACTCTTTGGAGAGAAGGAGGATGAGAGGAGACATGATAGAGGTGTACAAGATATTAAGAGGAATAGATAGAGTGGACAGCCAGCGTCTCTTCCCCAGGGCACCACTGCTCATTCCAAGAGGACATGACTTTAAGGTAAGGGGAGGGAAGTTCAAGGGGGATATTAGAGGAAAGTTTCTCACTCAGAGAGTGGTTGGTGCATGGAATGCACTGTCTGAGTCAGATACACTGGTGATGTTTAAGAGACTACTAGACAGGTATATGGAGGATTTAAGGTGGGTGGTTATATGGGAGGCAGGGTTTGAGGGTCGGCACAACATTGTGAGCCGAAGGGCCTGTAATGTGCTGTACTGATCTATATGTTCTATATATAATTCTATGTTCTATGTTCCTCAGTGGTCAGTGTGGGACTGCTGCCTTTCACATTGTTTGTCAATGATTTAGATAACGGAATTGATGGCTTTGTGGCAAAGTTTGTGGATGATCTGAAGATGAATGGAGGGGTAGGTAGTGCTGAGGAAACAATGGTAAAAGGAAAAATAGCGTGGGCTATTATCTAAAGGAGGAGAAGATTCAAACATTAGATGTGCAGAGGGACTAAGGAATCCTTATACAGGACTCCCAGAAGGTGAATTTACAAGTTGATTTATCAGACAGCAGTCAGGCTCAAAGTACATTTATTATCAAAGTATTTGTGCAGTATACAACCCTGAGATTCATCTTCCCACAGCCAACCAGGAAACAAAGAAACACCATGGAACCCATTCAGAGAAAACATCAAACACCCAAACGGCAAAAAACGAGCGAACAACACACAGAACATTAAACATCCAACCACAGAGCCTAGTAACAGTCCAGGAATGTTCCGTTTAGTTCAGTTCAGTTCAATTCAGTGCAGTGTTGTTCGTTGACTGCAGTCAGCAGAGCTGCTCCGATCAAAATGGGAAAAAATTGCAATGAAATGAAAGCAACCAGAAACAGAAACCCACATAACATGAACTGCAGATTCTAAACAAGTCCAGCCCACAAAGAAAATCGGGAGAGAATTCCAATTGTAGAGATACAAAGGGACTTGGGAGTCCTTGTGCACAATACCCTGAAGGTTAACTTCCAGGTTGAGTTGGTTGTGAAGAAGGCAATTGCAATGTTGGCATTCATTTCTAGAGGTACAGAATATAAGAGCAGGGATGTGATGTTGAGTCTCTATAAGGCACTCATGAGACCACACTTGGAGTATTGTGTGCAGTATTGGGCTCCTTATTTTAGAAAGGATATACTGACATTGGAGAGGGTTCATAGAAGATTCACAAGAATGATTCCAAGAATGAAAGGGTTACTGAATAGGGAACATCTGGCAGCTCTTGGGCTGTATTCCCTGGAATTCAGGAGAATGAGGGGGATCTCATAGAAAATGTTGAACATTAAAAGTCCTGAACAGGTTAGACAGACAGACATACTTTATTGATCCTGGGGGAAATTGGGTTTTGTTACAGCCGCACCATCAAGAATAGTGAAGGAATATAGCAATATAAAACCATAAATAATTAAATAATAATAAGTTAATCATGCCAAGTGGAAATAAGTCCAGGACCCGCCTATTGGCTCAGGGTGCCTGACACTCTGAGGGAGGAGTTGTAAAGTTTGATGGCCACAGGTAGGAATGACTTCCTATGACGCTCAGTGTTACATCTCGGTGGAATGAGTCTCTGGCTGAATGTACTCCTGTGCCTAACCAGTACATTATGGAGTGGATGGGAGTCATTGTCCAAGATGGCATGCAACTTGAACAGCATCCTCTTTTCAGACGCCACCGTCAGAGAGTCCAGTTCCACCCCTACAACATCACTGGCCTTACGATTGAGTTTGTTGATTCTGTCGGTGTCTGCTACCCTCAGCCTGCTGCCCCAGCACACAACAGCAAACATGATAGCACTGGCCACCACAGACTCGTAGAACATCCTCAGCATTGTCCGGCAGATGTTAAAAGACCTCAGTTTCCTCAGGAAATAGAGACGGCTCTGACCCTTCTTGTAGACAGCCTCAGTGTTCTTTGACCAGTCCAGTTTATTGTCCACTCGTATCCCCAGGTATTTGTAATCCTCCACCATGTCCACACTGACCCCTTGGATGGAAACAGGGGTCACCGGTGCCTTAGCCCTCCTCAGGTCCACCACCAGCTCCTTAGTCTTTTTCACATTAAGCTGCAGATGATTCTGCTCACACTATGTGACAAAGTTTCCCACCGTAGCCCTGTACTCAGCCTCATCTCCCTTGCTGATGCATCCAACTATGGCAGAGTCATCAGAAAACTTCTGAAGATGGCAAGACTCTGTGCAGTAGTTGAAGTCCGAGGTGTAGATGGTGAAGAGAAAGGGAGACAGGACAGTCCCCTGTGGAGCCCCAGTGTTGCTGACCACTCTGTCTGACACACAGTGTTGCAAGCGCACGTACTGTGGTCTGCCAGTCAGGTAATCAATAATCCATGACACCAGGGAAGCATCCACCTGCATCACTGTCAGCTTCTCACCCAGCAGAGCAGGACGGATGTTGTTGAACGCACTGGAGAAGTCAAAAAACATGACCCTCACAGTGCTCGCCGGCTTGTCCAGGTGGGCATAGACACGGTTCAGCAGGTAGTCGATGGCATCCTCAACTCCTAGTTGGGACTGGTAGGCGAACTGGAGGGGGTCAAAGTGTGGCATAATCATAGGCCGGATCTGCTCTAGAACAAGTCTCTCCAGGGTCTTCATGATGTGGGACGTTAATGCCATCGGTCCATAGTCATTGGAGCCACTGTGGTGTGGCGTCTTCTGTACAGGGACGAGGCAGGACGTCTTCCACAGCACAGGAACCCTCTGGAGACTCAGGCTCAGGTTGAAGACATGGTGAGGTACTCCACATAGCTGAGGGGCACAGGCTTTGAGCACCCTGGGGCTGACACCATCTGGGCCTGCAGCCTTGCTTGGGTGGAGACGTTTCAGCTGTCTTCTCACCTGTTCAACTGTGAAGCCCAACATGGTGGTTTCAGGTGTGGGAGGGGTGTTGTCACAAGAGCAGGGTGGGAGGCTGTGAGAAGGGGTAGGAGGGGAGAGTGGAGTATGTGTTGGTTGGGGGTCGACAACAGATGAATCATGTGGGGGATGGGCAGGGGCCACAGTGTCAAATCTGTTGAAGAACAGGTTAAGTTTGTTGGCCCTGTCCAAACTGCCTTCAGGTCCTCTGTTGCTAGTTTCCTGGAACCCAGTGATGGTCCTCATCTCACTCCAGACCTCTCTCATGTTGTTCTGCTGGAGTTTCCACTCAAGCTTCCTCCTATACCTGTCTTTAGCCTCCCTGATCTTGGCTTTCAGGTCCCTCTGTATTGTCCTCAGCTCCTCCCTATTTCCATCTCTAAATGCCCTCTTTTAGTGTTCAGGATGTCCTTAATGTCCTTTGTTACCCATGGCTTGTTATTTGAATAACAAAGGACAGTTCTTGCCGGAACATTGCAGTCCACACAGAAGTTGATGTAACCAGTGATGCACTCTGTGAGCCCATCAATGTCCTCTCCATGTGGCTCACAGAGGGCCTGCCAGTCTGTCACCTCAAAACAACCCTGGAGTGCCTCATAAGCCTCCACCAACCATTTCCTCACTGGTCTCGAGGTTTAATCTTTACCAGAGGCACGTAGCAGGATTTGAGATGCACCAGGTTGTGATCTGACCTTCCCAGTGGGGGGAGCTATGACAAAGTTAATCCCATGGTAGGGGATTTTAGGACAAGAGGGCACGACTTCGGGATTGAAGCCTGTCCATTTAGCTCTGAGATGTGGGGAAATTACTTTAGTCAGAGTGGTAAATCTAGAATTTCTTGCCATGAGTGGCTGTGGAGGCCAAGTCACTGGGTGTATTTAAGGCAGAGATAGATATGTACTTGATTAGCCAGGGCATCAAAGGGGATGGGGTGAAGGCAGGGGAGTGGGGATGACTGGAAGAATTGGACCAGTCCATGAATGAATGGTGGAGCAGACTTCATGGGACAGATGTCCTAATTGTGCTCCTATGTCTTATGGTCTTATGACTTCACCCGCCAGATCTTCGCCTTCTGCACATCCAGCAAAGGTTGGAAGATTGCCTGTCTCTAGACCATTCTGTAACCCAGTGTCACTCACCTCTCCACCTTCCCTGAACACTCCAAACCTCGTATCTCCTGTGACACCATCAGCTTTCTTCGCCTCTCTGATCCTTGCCATGTCTTCTCAATTTCCTCCGACCTTCCCCTCTTTGAGGCTGAATGTTCTGCCCTCAGAGAGGGCCTCAGCTTTGTACCCTTTTGCTCACACCTCTGTGAGTTCCATGCCCACCACAGCATTGAGCTCTTCTTCCATCACCACTATCTCCAAGCCCACTTCTTTGGCAAGAATTCCACATCCAGTGCTGATGACCCTTTCCGTCTCCTATCTCCCATCAATGAGGCATCAGAACTCTTCACTTCTTTCTTCCCTCAAGCACCATCCTCATCCATCTGGCTGAACTTGTCCTCACCCTCAACAATTTTTCCTTTGGTTCCTCCCTCTTTCTCCAAACTCATGGTGTAGCCATAGGAACTCGCAAGGGCCCTAGCTGTGCCTGACTCTTAGTTGGCAATGTAGAACAGTCCATGTTTAACCTTCCCCTGTTATACTCCCCAACTCTTCCTCTGCTACAATGACAACTGCATTGGTGCTACTTCATGCACCCATGCTGAGCTCGTCAATTTTATCAACTTTGTCTCTAACTTCCACCCTGCCCTTAAATTCACTTGGTCCATCTCTCTGACACTTCCTTCCCCTTTCTCATTCTCTCTGTCTCCATCTCTGGAGACAAGCTGTCAACCAACATCTTTTATAAACTTCTGATTTCTATGATTATGTTGACTAACCTCTTCCATATCTCTTGTAAAAATGATATTCCGTTTTCTCTGTTTCTTCACCTCTGCTGCATCTGTCGGCACAAAGTTCCAAAAGAGCTCAGGAGAGTCAGTTTTCTCCCTGCTGGTTGAAATCAGCTCTGGATCAATTAAAAGAAAGGAGGTGTAAGCACAGTGGCCATTGTCGGAGTGGGCCAGTGTTAGTGGTCCAGATTTGGCTCAACAGTCTTGGGGAAACATACCTGAAGGTTCTAAGGAAGTAAGCAAGGAAGTTTCTAGTAATATTTTTTTTCTGTTAGTACATATCTAGTGTGCTGAGAATGGGTCAGGAGTTAGTGGTGTGTTACTTCTAGAGAGCTATAGAACCATAGAACATTACAGCACAGAAACACACATTTTGGCCCTTCTTGGCTGTGCCGAACCATTTTTCTGCCTAGTCCCACTGACCTGCACCTGGACCATATCCCTCCAAACCCCTCTCATCCATATACCTGTCAAAGTTTTTCTTAAATGTCAAAAGTGAGCCCGCATTTACCACTTCATCTGGCAGCTCATTCCACACTCCCACTACTCTCTGTGTGAAGAAGCCCCCCCCCCCAATGTTCCCTTTAAACTTTTCCCCTTCACCCTTAACCCATGACCTCTGTGTTTTTCTCCCCTGGCCTCAGTGGAAAAAGCCTACTTGCATTCACTCTATCTATACCCATCATAATTTTATACACCTCTATCAAATCTCCCCTCATTCTCCTATGCTCCAGGGAATAAAATCCTAACCACTCAACCTTTCTCTGTAACTCAGTTTCTCAAGTCCCGGCAACATCCTTGTAAACCTTCTCTGCACTCTTTCAACTTTATTAATATCCTTCCTGTAACTAAGTGACCAAAACTGCACACAATACTCTAAATTTGGTCTCACCAATGTCTTATACAACCTCAACATTACATTCCAACTCTTATACTCAGTACTTTGATTTAGAAAGGCCAATGTACCAAAAGCTCTCTTTACAACCCTATCTACTTGTGACGCCACTTTTAGGGAATTATGTATCTGTATTCCCAGATCCCTCTGTTCTACTGCACTCCTCAGTGTCCTACCATTTATCTTGTATGTTCTACCTAGGTTTGACCTTCCAAAGTGCAATACCTCACACTTGTCCGCATTAAACTCCATCTGCCATTTTCCAGCCCATTCCTCCAACTGGTCCAAATCCCTCTCAAGCTTTGAAAACATTCCTCACTGTCCACTACACCTCCCATCTTTGTATCATCAGCAAATTTGCTGATCCAATTTGCCAAATTATCATCCAGATCATTGATATAGATAACAAATAACAGTGGACACAGCACTAGTCACAGGCCTCCACTCAGGGTAGCAATCCTCCACTACCACTCTCTGGCTTCTTCCATTGAGCCAATGTCTAATCCAATTTACCACCTCTCCATCATGTATACCTAGTGACTGAATCTTCCTAACTAACCTCCCATGCGGGACCTTGTCAATGGCCTTACTGAAGTCCATGTATACAACATCCACTGCCTTCCCTTCATCTACTTTCCTGGTAACTTCCTCAAAAAACTCTAATATATTGGTTAAACATGACAGACAGACAGACAGACCTACTTTATTGATCTCAAGGGAAATTGGGTTTCATTACAGCCACACCAAGAATAGTGAAGAAATATAGCAATATAGCAAAATAAAACCATAAATAATTAAATAATAGCAAGTTAATCATGCCAAGTGGAAATAAGTCCAGGACCAGCCTATTGGCTCAGGGTGTCTGACACTCCGAGGGAGGAGTTGTGAAGTTTGATGGCCACAGGTAGGAATGACTTCCTATGACGCTCTGTGTTACATTTCAGTGGAATGAGTCTCTGGCTGAATGTACTCCTGTGCCTGACCAGTACATTATGGAGTGGATAGGAGTCATTGTCCAAGATGGCATGCAAATTGGACAGCATCCTCTTTTGTGACCTACCATGCACAAAGCCATTCTAACTTTTTCTAATAAGTCCTTGTCTATCCAAATACTTGTAGATCCTATCTCTTAGTATTCCTTCCAATAATTTATCTACTACCGATGTCAGACTTATTGGGGTATAATTTCCCGGCTTACTTTTTGAGCCTTTTTTAAACAACGGAACTACATGACCTATCCTCCAATCCTCTGGCACCTGACCCGTGGATATCGATGTTTTAAATATTTCTGCCAGGGCCACTGCAATTTCAATACTAGTCTTCTTCAAGGTCCAAGGGAATACCAGTCAGGTCCTGGGGATTTATCTACTCTGATTTGCCTCAAGACAGCATGCACCTCATCCTCTTTAATCTGTATAAGTTCCATGACCTCCCTACTTGTTTGCCTTGTTTCCATAGACTCCATTCCAGTTTCCTTAATAAATACAGTTGCAAAAAAATCCCATTTAAGATCTCCCCCATTTCTTTTGGTTCCATACATAGCCGACCACTCTGATCTTCAAGAGGACCAATTTTATCCCTTACTATCCCTTTGCTCTTAACATACTTGTAAAAGCTCTTAGGATTATCCTTCACCCTGTCTGCCAAGAAACCTCATGTCTTCTTTTAGCCCTCCTGATTTCTTTCTTAAGTATTTTCTTACTATTTCTATACTCCTCAAGCATCTTATTTCCTCCCTGTTGCCTATACATGTTATACATCTCTCTGTTCTTCTTTATCAGAGTTCCAATATCCCTCGAGAACCAAGGTTCCTTATTCTTATTCATTTTGCCTTTAACCCTGACAAGAACATACAAACTCTGCACTCTCAAAATTTCTCCTTTGTAGGCCTCCCACTTACCAGTCACATCCTTGCCAGAGAACAACCTGTCCCAATCTACGCTTTTTAGATCCTTTCTCATTTCTTCAAATTTGGCCTATTTCCAGTTTAGAGCTTCAACCCGAGGACCAGATCTATCTTTATCCATGATCAAGTTGAAACTAATGGTATCACGATCACTGGAACCAAAATGTTCCCCTACGCACACTTCCATCACCTGCCCTAACTCATTTCTTAATAGGAGATCTAATATTGCATCCTCCCTAGTTGGTACATCTATATATTGATTTAGAAAACTTTCCTGAACACATTTCACAAGCTCTAACCCATCTAGACCTTTAACAGTATGGGAGTCCCAATCAATGTGTAGAAAATTAAAATCCGCTACAATCAGAACTTTCTGTCTCCTGCAGTTGTCTGTTATCTTTCTGCAGATTTGCTCCTCGAATTCTTGCTGACTATTGGGCAATCTATAATACTACCCTATTAATGTGGTCATACCTTTCCTGTTTCTCAGCTCCACCCATATGGCCTCAGTAGACAAGCCCTCTAATTTTTCCTTGCAAAGCACTGCTGTAATATTTTCCCTGACTAGCAAAGCCATCACTTCCCCCCCCCCCCCCCCACCCTTCATCCCTCTGCCTCTATCACGTCTGAAACATCAAAACCCTGGAACATAAAGCTGCCAGTCCTGCCCCTCCTGCAGCCAAGTTTCAGTAATGGCTACAATGTCATAATTCCACGTGTCAATCCAGGCCCTTAGCTCATCTGCCTCTCCCACAATACTCCTTGCATTGAAATATACACACCTCAGAAGATTGGTACCACCATGCACAACCTTGCTATTTGTGACTTTGCATGAAATACTAACATCATTTATTTTTACCCCCGTTCCACTACCTACTCTGGCATTCTGGTTCCCATCCCCCTGCAAATCTAGTTTAAACCCTCTCCACTAACACTAGCAAACCTCCCTGCAAGTATATTGGTCCCCTTGCAGTTTAGGTGTAACCTGTCTCTCTTGTACAGGTCCCACCTGCCCCAAAGAGGTCCCAATGATCCTGAAATCTGAAACCCTGCCCCCTACACCAGTTTCTCAGCCACGTGTTCATCTGCCAGAGCATCCTACTCTTACCCTCACTGGCATGTAGCACAGGCAGCAATCCAGAGATTACTACCCTTGAGGTCCTGTTTTTCAACTTCCTACCAAGTTCTCTGTACTCACTCTTCAGGACCTCCTGACTCTTTCTACCTATGTCATTGGTACCGATGTGTACCACGACATCTGACTGATCACCCTCCCACCTCAGAATGCTGTGCACGCGATCAGAGACATCCCTGACCCTGGCACTCGGGAGTAAACAAACCATCCGGGAGTCCGTGTCACGACCACAGAATCTCCTGTCTGTACCCCTGACTATGGAGTCCCCTATCACTACCACTCTCCTCTTCTTACTCCCTCCCTTCTGCACTGCAGAACCAGACTCAGTGCCAGAGATCCAGCTGCCGCAGCTTGTCCCAGGTAAGTCATCCTCCCCAATGGTATCCAAACCGGTCTACCTGTTTTGGAGGGGAATGGCCACAGGGGAACCTTGCACTACCTGCCGTTTCCCCTTCCCTCGCCTGGCGGTAACCCAATTACCTGTGCCCTGTTCCTTATGTGTAACTACCTCCTGGAAGCTACTATCTATAAACTCCTCATTCTCCCGAATGATCCGGAGGTCATCCAGCTTCTGCTCCAGTTCCCTAACTCGGTCTGTTAGGAGCTGCAGCTGGATGCACTTCTTGCAGGTATCATTGTTAGGGACACCGGAGGTCTCCCTGAGTTCCCACATCCTGCAAGAGGAGCATTCCAACATCCTGCCTGGCATATTCTCTAGTCTGAACAAAAAAAAACAAACAGAAATTCACCGGAACCTACTCTCGCCTCTGCCTGTTTCTCGCTGAAGCCTGTTGAGCCAAAGCTGTCCCACTCTGACTTAGTCCACTCCAACGGTGGCCGCTGTATATGGTGGTCTTTTTTTAAACCTTTGGCGCACTACGTCACGCGCCTGTGCAGTCTAGCCTCTTTTCCCCGATCAGTTAAAAAAAAGAAAAAAACGGCCAGATGTGGGATCTCTGGGAGACCTGCAGTGTCACTGATAACAACATCTGCATGGAGTGCACCGAGTTACATCTCCTCAGAGACTGTGTTAAAGAACTGGAGCTGCAGCTGGATGACCTTCAGCTCATACGGGAGAATGAGGAGGTGACAGACAGGAGATACAGGGAGATAGTCACCCCTCAGGTACAGGATGCAGGTACCTGGGTGACTGTCAGGAGAGGGAGAGGGAATAGGCAGCCAGTGCAGAGTACTCTCTCCGGTCCTGTTCACCCTGTACACATCAGACTTCCAATATAACTCGGAGTCCTGCCATGTGCAGAAGTTCGCTGATGACACGGCCATAGTGGGGTGTGTCAGGAATGGACAGGAGGAGGAGTATAGGAAACTGATACAGGACTTTGTGATATGGTGCAACTCAAACTACCTGCGTCTCAATATCACCAAGACCAAGGAGATGGTGGTGGACTTTAGGAGATCTAGGCCTCATATGGAGCCAGTGATCATTAATGGAGAATGTGTGGAGCAGGTTAAGACCTACAAGTATCTGGGAGTACAGTTAGACGAGAAGCTAGACTGGACTGCCAACACAGATGCCTTGTGCAGGAAGGCACAGAGTCGACTGTACTTCCTTAGAAGGTTGGCGTCATTCAATGTCTGTAGTGAGATGCTGAAGATGTTCTATAGGTTGTGGAGAGCGCCCTCTTCTTTGTGGTGGCGTGTTGGGGAGGAAGCATTAAGAAGAGGGATGCCTCACGTCTTAATAAGCTGGTAAGGAATGCGGGCTCTGTCGTGGGCAAAGTACTGGAGAGTTTAACATCGGTAGCTGAGCGAAGGGCGCTGAGTAGGCTACGATCAATTATGGAAAACTCTGAACATCCTCTACATAGCACCATCCAGAGACAGAGAAGCAGTTTCAGCGACAGGTTACTATCGATGCAATGCTCCTCAGACAGGATGAAGAGGTCAATACTCTCCAATGCCATTAGGCTTTACAATTCTACCGCCAGGACTTAAGAACTCTTTTTTTAAAAGCTATTATTAATGCTTTTTGAGATAGTGATTTAGATGCATATCATATTTTACTGAGTTAAGTATTGTATGTAATTAGTTTTTGCTACAACAAGTGTATGGGACATTGGAAAAAAGTTGAATTTCCCCATGGGGATGAATAAAGTATCTATCTATCTATCTATCTATCATCTATCTATCTACCCCTGTGGCCGCTTCCCACAGTAATAAGTATAACACTTTGGATCCTGTTGAGCAGCAGCTGGGTCTCTGGCACTGAGTCTGGCTCTGCAGCTTCGAAGGGAATGAGGAGAAGAGGAGTCCGTAATGACAGGGGATTCCATGATTAGAGGAGCAGAAAGCAGATTCTGTGGATGTGAAAGAGAAACCCGGATGGTCTGTTGCCTCCCAGATCCCAGGGTTAGAGTTGTCTTGGATCGAGTCCACGGCATTCTAAAGGGGAGGGTGAACAGCTGTAAGATGTGGTTCATATTGGTACCAATGACATAGGCAGGAAAAGGGAGGAGCTCCTGAAGAGAGAATCTAGGGAGTTAGACAGTCAGCTCTTAAGCTTCTTCTTGCTAGCCTTATAATCTTCTAGATCTCTATCATTACCTAGTTTTTTGAACTTTTCATAAGCTTTCCTTCTTGACAAAATTTTCAGCTGCCTTTGTTCCTGTACCCTACTATCCTTTCCCTGTCTCATTGGAATGTACCTGTGCAGAACACCACACAAATATCCCCTGAACATTTGCCACATTTTTGCCATATATTTCCCTGAGAACATGTTTGCAGTTTATGCTTCCAAGTTCCTGCCTGATAGCTTCATATTTTCCCTTACTCCAATTAAATGCTTTCCAAACTTGTCTTTTACTATCCCTCTCCAATGCTATGGTAAAGGAGATAGATTTGTGATCACTATCTCCAAAATGCTCTCCCACTGAGAGAGGCTTATGTACATACTGTGTCAGGAAATCTTCCCGAACACGCCTAACAAACTCCACCTCATCTAAACTCCTTGCTCTAGGAAGATGCCAATCAGTATTTGGGAAATTAAAATCTCCATTCACGACAACCCTGTCAGACCATAACATATAGGAGCCATTCGGCCCATTGAGTCTGCTCCGCCATTCAATCATGGGCTGATCCAATTCTTCCAGTCATCCCCACTCCCCCATCTTCTCTGCATACCTCTTGATACCCTGGCTAATCAAGAACCTATTCATCTCTATCTTAAATGACTTGCACTCCACAGCCACTCGTGGCAACAAATTCCACAGATTTACCACCATCTGACTAAAGTAATTTCTCCAAATCTTTGTTCTAAATGGACGTCCTTCAATCCTGAAGTCATGTCCTAGACTCCCCTGCCATGGGAAATCACTTTGCCATATCTAATCTGTTCAGGCCCTTTAACATTCAAAACTGTTATTACTGGATCGTTCCAGAATCTGTCTCCCTATCAGCTCTTCGATGTCACTGTTACTACTGGGTGGCTAGTAGATTACTGACCCCTTCCTGTTTCTAAATTCCACCCATGACTTCCTCCTTTTCTGCAGCCGTAACACTATCTCTGGTCAGCAATGCAATGCCCCCACCTCTTCAGCAACCCTCCCTGTTCTTTCTGCAACACTTACACGCACGCACACACACACACACACACACACACACACACACACACACACACACACACACACACACACACACACACACACACACACACACACACACACACACACACACACACACACACACACACACACACACACACACACACACCTCTGCTCCCTTTGCAATTTTTGCTCCTTTCTTTCTCAATTCCTGTTAAAAGATTGTTTACATTTACATTATTTATTGTTATATTGTAATTTGCCCTTTACTCTGCCTACTGTCTTGATTATTAATTATTGTACTGTCTTGCACTGTTTTGTGCACTTTATGTAGTCCTGTGTAAGTCTGAAGTATAATGTAGTTTTGTGTTATTTCATGTAGCACTGTGGTCCTGGAGGAACGTTGTTTCATTTTTACTGTGTACTGTACTAGCAGTTATGGTTGAAATTACAATAAAAGCGACTTGACCTGGTACATGTAGGTTAGAAAAATAGAGGGCTATGGGTAAGCCTAGTAACTTCAAAGGTAGGGACATGTTCAGCACAACTTTTGGGCCAAAGGACCTGTATTATGCTGTAGGTTTTCTATGTTTCTATCTAAAGCTGGCACTCTAAGTAGCCATTCCAGCCCCTGTCCCATCTAAGTCTCTGTAATGGCATCAACATCATAGTTCCAAGTACTAATCCACGCTCTAAGCTCATCCGCTTTGTTCGTGATACTCCTTGCATTAAAATAGACACATCTCAAACCATCAGTCTGAGCGCATCCCTTCTCTATCACCTGCCTATCCTCCCTCTCACACTGACTACAAGCTTTCTCTATTTCTGAGCCACTTCCTCTGTCTCTTCAGTTCAGTTCCCACCCCCCCAGCAATTCTAGTTTAAACTCTCCCCAATAGCCTTAGCAAACCTCCCAGCCAGGATATTGGTCCCCTTCAGATTCAAGTGCAACCTGTCCTTTTTGTACTGGTCATGCCTGCCCCAAAAGAGGTCCCAATGATCCAGAAATCTGAATCCCTGTAGCTTGCTCCAATCCCTGAGCCACGCATTTATCCTCCACCTCATTCTATTCCTATACTCACTGTCACGTGGCACAGACAATAATCCTGAGATTACTACCTTTGTGGTCCTGCTTCTCAGCTTCTTTCTTAACTCCCTGTAGTCTGTTTTCAGGACCTCCTCCCTTTTCCTACCTACGTCATTGGTACCAATATGTACCATGACCTCTGGCTGTTCACCATCCCACTTCAGGATATCGTGGATGCGATCAGAAACATCCCGGACCCTGGCACCTGGGAGGGAAACTACCATCTTTGGTTTCTTTCCTGCGTCCTGTGGCAAAGAATTCCAAGGATTCACCACTCTCTGGGTAAAGAAATTCCTCCTCATTTTCCTTCAATCCATGGTTGAAGAAATTTGGTATGGATCTCCAAAATATAAGGACTTTCTACAGGGGCACAATTGAGAGCATCCTGACTGGGTCGTTGGAGTGAGTGGTACGGACAGCCCATTGCATCTGTAGATGTGGAGGGCACGTAGTTTTGAGGAAATAGGGAGGCTACTGAAGGACAGGTTCGGAAAATGAGCAAAGAAATGGCAGATGGAATGTGGTGTCGGGAAGTGTAAGGTCATGCACTTCAGTAGAAGAAATAAAAGGGTTGACATTTTTTTAAATGAAGAGAAAATGCAAAAATCTGAGACACATAGGGATTTGAGAGACCTTGTGCAGGATTCCCTGAAGTTTAATTTGCAGGTTGAGTCTGTGGTGAGGAAGGAAAATGTGATGTGAGCATTCATTTTGAGAGGACTAGAATATAAAAGCAAGGTTGTAATGTTTCCAGTCAGAATCGTGGGAATGATTGTATTAAACACTGAGCTGAGGCCAATAAACAACATCCTGACGTAAGTATTAGTATTATCCAGGTGACCAAGGCTACAGATCAAGTCGCCCTACACAGCTTGGTCCTGAAACTGCAGTAAAATGTCCAATAACATCTGTTCATGTAATATTACTCCTGTGCTGTAGTTGTCTCACTTTCACCTGCTCTACAGTTTAAATGATTATATTTTCTTTTTATTCTAATCAGCTGAAAGGGAAGAAGTGGTTGGTGTCCTTGGTTCATCAGTTTTACTGGTTCCTGAAATCACCGTTGATTCCAGCAAGAATGATATCCTTTGGACTTTCAAAGCCAGCAACAAAAGCCATGATGTTATTTTGGATCACATCCCAGGTTTCGCCACATTGAAACAGAGTGAACAGTTCAAGGACCGTTTACAATTCAACGCTTTGAGTGGTGCACTGACGATAAGCAGATTAAATGCCAGTGACCAAGGAGATTACACCTTCACTGTTGATGGGAAAGAGTTGAAAATAATGGAGTTGCTTGTCATTGGTAAGAAGTTTCAGATATTTGTGATGTAGTGTGTGATTTATTAATGGCAGAATCTGCCATAGAAACTATGATCTGTGATTTTTATTTCCATCAAAGTCTAAGCAGGATAACTTCTGCTGTGACTCATCAACTGAGTCATCGGAGAGACGTTGAAGCTGGTGATATAAAAACAGCAGAATTTCTGCAGAGAATCTGATTCTCTTCTCATCACACAGTCTTATATTTTTTAAACACAAAGTGATAAATGAATAAACACAATTTCAATAGGTATAATTACCTACCAACCTCTAACATTTTGAATATCTGTTGAATTACATATTTATAATAGTCATACATCCCAGCCAGTAGAATCCTTTTGAAAGCTTCAGAGCACAAACTCCTAACACTCAAAATACATCTCTTTTGTTAAAGTGCTGAAGGATGGCTCTCTGAATACAGAACTGGCCAGAATATTAACTATATATCGCATTTATAATATATCGGTCAATTATGGATAACTCTGAACATCCTCTACATAGCACCATCCAGAGACAGAGAAGCAGTTTCAGCGACAGGTTACTATCGATGCAATGCTCCTCAGACAGGATGAAGAGGTCAATACTCCCCAATGCCATTAGGCTTTACAATTCTACCGCCAGGACTTAAGAACTCTTTTTTTAAAAGCTATTATTAATGCTTTTTGAGATAGTGATTTAGATGCATATCATATTTTACTGAGTTAAGTATTGTATGTAATTAGTTTTTGCTACAACAAGTGTATGGGACATTGGAAAAAAAAGTTGAATTTCCCCATGGGGATGAATAAAGTATCTATCTATCTATCTATCTATCATTGAACCATTGCTGCCAAGTTAACAAATTTCACGTCACGTGCAGTTGATTATAAGCCTGATTCTGATTCTGAAAAAAACAGACCTATCCCGAATGATGCATTGTGACAGGGAAACACTTTAACATTGTGGTAATGCAGACAATGGCCACTTAACGACTTCCCTGATCACACCCTGAGGATTTAAATGACCACCAATCAACATGAACATTCATGTATTGTCTTTCCCTGGAGCCGAATCAGAATGTCCCAAAAGCTCCAAAACCTGGGGTCTGTCCCTCCCTTCTTGACTTCCTCACTGGGAGACCAGTCAGAGCGGATCAGAAATAACATCTCCACCTAGCTGACAGTCAACATTGGAACACGTCTAGGATGAATGCTTAGCCCACTGTTGGTGACAAGGAGGCGTACAAGAGTAAGGTAGATAACACACACAAAGTGCTGGTGGAACACAGCAGGCCTGGCAGCATCTATAGGAAGAAGTATAGTCGACATTTCGGGCCAAGACCCTTCGTCAGGACTTCATCCTACAGATGCTGCCTGGCCTGCTGCATTCCACCAGCATTTTGTTTGCGTTGCATAATTTTCCAGAATCTGCAAATTTCCTCGTGTTTGTGAGGTAGATCAGCTGGCTGAATGGTGTGACAACACAACAACCGTACACTTAACGTAAGTAAGGCCAAGCAATTGATTGTGGACTTCCCAGTCCTCATCAGTGGATCAGCTGTGGAAAGGGTGAGCAGTTTCAATTTCCTGGGTGTCAACACCACTGAAGATCTGTCCTGGCCCTACGTATTGATGCAATTACAAAGAAGGCACAACAGCGGCTATGTTTCATTACGAGTTTATGGAGTCTTGGTATGTCATCAAAGACTCATGCAAGTTTCTACAAATGTACGTGGAGAACACTCTGGTTGCATCACTGTCTGGTATGGAGGGGCCACTGCTCAGGATCAGAAAAAGCAGCAGAAAGTTGGAAACTCAGCCAGATCCATCATGGGCACTAACCTGGTATCAAGGATACCTTCAAAAGGTGATGCTTCAAAAAGATGGTATCCATCATCAAGGACGTGCCCTCTTCTCAATGTAACCATCAAGGAGGAGGTACAGGAGGCTGAAGACACACTCAACATTTCAGGAACTGTTTCCTCCCCTCTGCCATTACATTTCTCAATGGACAATGAACCCATGAACACTACCTCACTGATTTGGTCCTCGGGTTGAGGTTCTGAACTGGAAAAAGGCCAAATTTGAAGAAGTGAGAAATGATCTAAAAAGTGTGGACTGGGACAGGTTGTTCTCTGGCAAGGATGTGATTGGTAAGTGGAAGGCCTTCAAAGGAGAAATTTTGAGAGTGCAGAGTTTGTATGTTCCTGTCAGGAATAAAGGCAAAGTGGAACCTTGGTTCTTGAGGGATATTGGGACTCTTATAAAGAAGAAGAGAGAGATGTATAACATGTATAGGCAACAGGGAGCAAATAAGGTGCATGAGGCGTATAAAAAGTGCAAAAAAATACTTAAAGAGATCAGGAGGGCTAAACGAAGACATGAGGTTGCTTTGGCAGTCAGGGTGAAGGGTAACCCTAAGAGCTTCTACAGGTATATTAAGAGCAAAAGAATAGCAAGGGATAAAATTGGTCCTCTTGAAGATCAGAGTGGTCGGCTATGTGTGGAACCAAAAGAAATGGGGGAGATCTTAAATGGGATTTTTTGCATCTGTATTTACTAAGGAAACTGGTATGGAGTCTATGGAGATAAGGCAAATAAGCAGTGAGGTCGTGGAACCTATATAGACTGAAGAGGAGGAGCTGCTTGCTATCTTGAGGCAAATCAGAGTAGATAAATCCCCAGGACCTGACAGGATATTCCCTCAGACCTTGAAGGAGACTAGCGTTGAAATTACAGGGGCCCTGGCAGATATATTTAAAATGTCAGTATCTATGGGTGATTGGAGGATAGATCATGTTGTTCCATTGTTTAAAACAGGCTCTAAAAGTAATTGGGAAATTATAGGCCGGTAAGTTTGATGTCGGTAATAGTTAAATTATTGGAAGGAGTACAAAAAGATAGGATCTACAAGTATTTGGATAGACAGGGACTTATTTTGGAGAGTCAACATGGCTTTGTGCGTTTCACCAATCTATTAGAGTTTTTCGAGTAAGTTACCAGAAAAGTGGATGAAGGGAAGGCAGTGGATGTTGTCTACATGGACTTCAGTAAGGCCTTTGACAAGGTCCCGCATGGGAGGTTAGTTAGGAAGATTCAGTCGCTAGGTATACATGGAGAGGTAGTAAATTGGATTAGACATTGGCTCAATGGAAGAAGCCAGAGAGTGGTAGTGGAGGATTGCTTCACTGAGTGGAGGCCTGTGACTAGTGGTGTGCCACAGGGATCAGTGCTAGGTCCATTGTTATTTGTCATCTATATCAATGATCTGGATGATAATGTGGCAAATTGGATCAGCAAATTTGCTGATGATACAAAGATTGTAGTGGACAGTGAGGAAGGTTTTCAAAGCCTGCTGAGGGATTTGGACCAGCTGGAAAAATAGGCTGACAAATGGCAGATGGTGTTTAATGCAGACAAATGTGAGGTATTTCACTTTAAAAGGACAAACCAAGGTAGAACATGCAAGGTAAATGATAGGACACTGAGGAGTGCAGTAGAACAGAGGGATCTGGGAATACAGATACATAATTCCCTAAAAGTGGCGTCACAGGTAGATAGAGTTGTAAAGAGATCTTTTGGTACATTAGCCTTATAAATCAAAGTATTGAGTATAAGAGTTGGAATGTAATGTTGAGATTGTATAAGACATTGGTGAGGCTGAATTTGGAGTATTGAGAGCAGTTTTGTTCACCTAATTACAGGAAGGATATTAATAAGATTGAAAGAGTGCAGAGAAGGTTTACAAGGATGTTGCCTGGACTTGAGAAACTGAGTTACAGAGACAGTTTGAATAGGTTAGGACTTTATTCCCTGGAGTGTAGAACAATGAGGGGAGATTTGATAGAGGTGTATAAAATTATGATGGGTATAGATAGAGTGAATGCAAGCAGGCTTTTTCCTCTGAGGCTAGGGGAGAAAAAAAACCAGAGGACATGGGTTAAGGGTGAAGGGGGAAAAGTTTAAAGGGAACATTGGGGTGCTTCTTCACACAGTAAGTGGTGGGAGTGTGGAATGAGCTGTCAGATGAAGTGGTAAATGCGAGCTCCCTTTTAACATTTGGAAAAACTTGGACAGAATGTCAACTTGGACTTGGATGAGAGAGGTATGGAGGGATATGGTCCAGGTGCAGGTCAGTGGGACCTGGCAGAAAAATGGTTTGGCACAGCCAAGAAGGGCTGAAGGGCCTGTTTTCTGTGCTGTAATGTTTTATAGTTCTATGGTTCTATGATTGATGTTTCTGGGCCTTTGCTCACTGGAATTTAGAAGAATGAGGGTGATCTCATTGAAACCTATTGAAAATTGAAAGGTCAAGATAGAGTGGATGTGATGAGGATGTTTGCTTTTGTGAGCGAATCGAGGACCAGAGGGCATAGCCTAAAAAGAGAGGGATGTCCTTGACGGCTCAGGCTGAGTGACCTGGACAAGAAATGTAATACAAGAACAAATCATAGACACAAAATTGGCATCTTTGAATGTGATCAGTGTAAAGAGAACGGTGTGATGTGTCAACACCTTACAATAACTGGCCAAGGTCAAGGCTGATGTGAGTTTTTTACAGGAGTGTGGGCTAACACACTCTGCAACTACCAGAGTTGGTTGTGATGGTGACCCCATGGTCCATCTGTGTGGTTGGGGGCAACGATTGTCATCCTACTGGCCTGGGAATTCTGTTACAGGGTGACAACTTCTCAATCACCCAAGTCAGAGAGGTGGTTGGGGTGTGGCTCCTTGTGGCATACATAATGTACTGAAACACTCTGCTCTGGTTAATGAACACGTACACCTCACCCGTGCGGAGCGAGTGGCTGGCCATCCTCGAGCCGCTCCCACCACTGCCGGTGACATCACAGCTGGTCATTCTGGTTGGTGACATCATCGATGCAGCCGGTAGTGCCGACAACAGGCTGGACAGCACCTCCAGATTCCTGATGGAAACAGTTAAAATAGACAAGCTGCACAATGCCCTCAGCACCCCTTCAGAAGGATGGTGATGGTTCACTGACTGAGTTGTACTCGGCTACGTGGGACTGATGGGCCCAAACCTGCTGGGAGTGTACAATGCAATACTTCCAGCTGGCAGCATGTCAGACTCCATGAGGAAGGGCATCATTCCTCTCATACAAGCAAAATAGGGAAAGGGATGACATCAGAATGGGAGGCCCATTTTACTGTTGAATGTCAACTGTAAGATTCTGTCCAAGGCCATCACCAATTGGGACAGTTTCTTCTGATTCACCTGACCAAACCAGTGCTGCACCTGGCAGGAAGATCTCCTCCACAATCTCCATCAGCACAGGAGCACCACAGGATCTCTGTGCTTATACCCCTGCTCTACTTGCTTTACACTGATGACTGTGTGGCTGAGCACAGCTCCAATGCCACATTCAAGTTTGCTGACAACACCACTGTCGTAGGCTGAGTCAAATGACTCAGGAGTTTGCAAAGACTTGACATAACATCTAAAACTGACAAACCACTATATAACCATATAACAATTACAGCAGGGAAACAGGCCATCTCGGCCCTTCTAGTTCATGCCGAACACTTACTCTCACCTAGTCCCACTGACCCGCACTCATCCCATAACCCTCCATTCTAGTAAATTTCTCTGTACTCTCTCTATTTTGTTAACATCTTTCCTATAATTCGGTGACCAGAACTGTACACAATACTCCACATTTGGCCTTACCAAAGCCTTGTACAATTTCAACATTACATCTCCACCCCTCTACTCAGTGCTCTGATTTATAAAGGCCAGCATACCAAAAGCTTTCTTCACCACCCTATCCACATGAGATTCCACCTTCAGGGAACTATGCACCATTATTCCTAGATCACTCTGCTCTACTGCATTCCTCAAAGCCCTACCATTTACCATGTATGTCCTATTTTGATTAGTCCTACCAAAATGTAGCTCCTCACACTTATCAGCATTAAACTCCATCTGCCATCTTTCAGCCCACTGTCCTAACTGGCCTAAATCTCTCTGCAAGCTTTGAAAACCTACTTTATTATCCACAATGCCACCTAACTTAGTATCATCTGCATACTTACTAATCCAATTTACCACTCCATCATCCAGATCATAAATGTATATAACAAACAACATTGGACTCAGTACAGATCCCTGAGGCACACCACTAGTCACCGGCCTCCAACCTGACAAACAGTTATCCACCACTACTGTCTGGCATTTCCCAACAAGCCATTGTTGAATCCATTTTATTACTTCAATATTAATACCTAACGACTGAACCTTTCTAACTAACCTTCCGTGTGGAACCTTGTCAAAAGCCTTACTGGTCCATATAGACACCATCCACTGCTTTACCCTCTTCAACTTTCCTAGTAACCTCTTCACAAAATTCAATAAGATTTGTCAAACATGACCTTCCATGCACAAATCCATGCTGACTATTCCTAATCAGACCCTGTCTATCCAGATAATTATCTATACCATCTCTAAGAATACTTTCCATTAATTTACCCACCACTGACGTCAAACTTACAGTCTGATAATTGCTAGGTTTACTCTTAGAACCATTTTTAAACAATGGAATCACATGAGCAATACGCCAATCCTCCGGCACCATCCCTGTTTCTAATGACATTTGAAATATTTCTGTCAGAGCCCCTGCGATTTCTACACTAACTTCCCTCAAAGTCCTAGGGAATATCCTGTCAGGACCCGGAGACTTCTCCACTTTTATATTCTTTAAAAGCACTAGTACTTCCTCTTCTTTAATCATCATAGTTTCCATAACTACCCTACTTGTTTCCCTTACCTTACACAATACAATATCCTTCTCCTTAGTGAATAGATGTATGGTGGTGAGTATATTTGCTGGTTGAGTCACAGACTGATATGGAAACATCAATGACTTTGAATGGAAAATCCTCCAAAAAGTATCGGATATGGTCCAGTCCATCATCAAGGAAAGCCCTCCCAACCACTGAGCACATCTACACAGAGTAATGTAGCAGCAAAGTAGCATTCATCATCAGGGACTCCCACCACCCAGGTTGTGCCCTCTTCTCACTGCTGTCATAAGGAAGAATTACAGGAGCCTCAGGACTCACACCACCAGGTTCAGGAACAGTTATTACCCCTCAACCATCATCAGGCTCTTGAACCAAAGGGGATAACTTCACTCAACTTCACTTGCCCCATCACTGAAATGTTCCCACAACCAGTGGACTGGCTTTGAAAGACAGTTCATCTCATGTTCTTGATATTTATTGCTTATTTATTACTATTATTATTTCTTCTTTTGTATTTTTTGGATGGGGCTGGTCATTCTTTGATTCATTTGTGTTTCTTGTAGTTATTGTGAATGCCCGCAAGAGAATAAATCTTATTGTTGTTTATGGTTACATATATGTACATTGATAATAAATTTTCTTTGTATTTTGAACTTTGAATAATAGCCTGGACTGAACTGTTGGGACTGTGGGGAGGGTGCTCCCTATCAATATCTGGGAAGAACCTGGTCAACAAGTGTGAGGTTCTCTCAGGCTGCTGTACTTGGTGCAAGTGTTGCCCATGCCCCACTCCTCCAGCTTGAGAATCACCCGAGCTGTTTTCAGGTTCATCTGGGGGTCCGAGATGGAGAGGGCGAGGCACAGATCACAACGCACAAATCCCTGTATAATGGGCGCAACAATTTACCCAATGTGTCCCTCACCCTGATGACCAACTTCATGTGTGTCTGCATCAGGCTGTGTGTGGAACCTAAATACATGGGCACCAGGTACCACCACGTGCTGAGGTTCTGCCTGTCCCCTGTGTTGCCAAGGTGTTGAAACTGAGGGTTGTTCCTGAAAAGGGGATGAATGAACCCCAGAGAAATCTGAAGGTGAGGCAATTCAACTTTCTGAGAGATGGAGAATGGAGAAATCTGAAGCCAGTGAATTGTCAGTTTTTGAGCCAGTGTAGATCAGAAGCACTGGGGTCTGGCTTGAACAGGTACAGTGTGAGAGTGTTGGATCAGCCAAAGTTGATGAGGGGTTTAAGGTGGGAGGTTGAGCAGGAAGAATTTTCACAACATTCTTGTCCGAAAGACAAGTTCCTGTAACCCCAGTAAAGAGTGGCACAATATCTATTCAGTAGTATGTTCTCATTTGCTGCAGTTTCACAAAGTTCTCTGTTTAAGTGTTTCACAGCCACCACATTTTAAATGAGTACAAATATTTTTATTAACAGATAAAGTTAAACAAGAGGTTCGTGTCCTTGGCTCATCAGTTTTACTGGATCCTGAACTCAAAGTTGATCCCAGCAAGAGTGAAATAGTTTGGAACTTCATCGGCAGGAGCATTTTGCGTCATGTCCCAGGTCACAGCTTAGTGGAACTGAGTGACCAGTTCAAGTTTCGTCTGCACTTTGATACTTCTAATGGTGCTCTGACTGTGAATGGAGCAGAACGTGGTGACAAAGGAGATTACACCTTCATTGTGGATGGACAAGAGCTGAGAATAATACAACTACGCCTTGTTGGTAAGTAGCTTTATGTTTCATAAAACGTAGAACTGTACAACATAGTTTAGGCCATTTGGCCCAAAATGTTATACTGACCTTTTAACCATAGAACCGTAGAACATTACAGCACAGAAACAGGCCTTTTGGCCCTTCTTGCGTGTGCTGAACCTTTTTTTTCTCCCTAGTCCCACTGACCTGCACCTGGCCCATATCCCTCCAAACCCCTCTCATCCACATACCTGTCCAAGTTTTTCTTAAATGTCAAAAGTGAGCCCGCATTTCCACTTCATCTGGCAGCTCATTCCACACTCCCACCACTCTCTGCGTGAAGAAGCGACCCCCCATGTTCCCTTTAAACATTTCCCCCTTCACCCTTAACCCATGACCTCTGTGTTTTTCTCCCCTGGCTTCAGTGGAAAAAGCCTGCTTGCATTCACTCTGTCTATACCCATCATAATTTTATACACCTCTATCAAATCACCCCTCATTCTCCTACGCTCCAGGGAATAAAGTCCTAACCTATTCAACCTTTCTCTGTAACTCAGTTTCTCAAGTCCTGGCAAGATCCTTGTAAACCTTCTCTGCACCCTTTCAAACTTATTAATATCCTTCCTGTAATTTGCTGACCAAAACTACACACAATACTCCAAATTCGGTCTCACCAATGTCTTATACAACCTCACCATTACATTCCAACTCTTATGCTCAATACTTTGATTTAGAAAGGCCAATGTACCAAAAGCTCTCTTTACAACTCTATCTACTTGTGACGCCACTTTTAGGGAATTATGTATCTGTACTCCCAGATCCCTCTGTTCTACTGCACCCCTCAGTGTCCTACCAATTTACCTTGTACGTTCTACCTTGGTTTGACCTCCCAAAGTGCAATACCTCATACTTGTCCGCATTAAACTCCATCTGCCATTTGTCAGCCCATTCCTCCAACTGATCCAAATCCCTCTGCAAGCTTTGAAAACCTTCCTCACTGTCCACTACACCTCCCATCTTTGTGTCATCATCAAATTTGCTGATCCAATTTGCCACATTATCATCCAGATCATTGACCTATTTCAAGATAAATCTAAGCCTTCCATCCCACATAGACATCCATTTTTCTTTCATCCGTGTGCTTATTCAGGATGGAATTTGGTCCAGAATTCACCATAGTTTTTGCAGTTATAATTTCCATTTGAGGCTAGGTTGGGTACTCACCTGATAGAATAAACACTGAGGTGCAGATATTGAATGCAGCTGTCATTCAACCCCCATCTCTGTGAGTACCTGTCATCCCAAGGAGGAGCCCATTCGAGATTTGATCCAACATTCATTGCTGCACTGGTGGGATGAGAGAAGAAGAACTGTTTGTCAAACCTGAGGCTTGGGTTTTCTGTTGGGGGGAACAGAAGGAAATGGTTGTGAAGTGAAAGTGTGGATGGATGGAAAAGGTGGAGAAACGGAAAAAGTAGCAAGAGAAGGGATGGGAGGGGAGGGAGGTAGAAAATGCATTCGATTAGGGTGGGAAATGGGGACAGGGGCATGGCATCATGATGGAACAATTTTCAATAACAATGATAATAAAAAGAACTTAATTTATTGAGCACTTTTCACACAGATGATGTAGTTCGAATGCTTTGCAATTGGATAAAAGTACAAATATAAAAAATAAACGTAAATAAAAGACAAAACGATGTTCATTAAAACCAAGGTAAAAATACTTTTAGGCTGTCATTTAAAAGTATCAACTGAGTTTGCCTCCCTATAGTTTTAGGCATTGAATTCCAGCATTTAGGAGCATAGTTTAAAAAAGCTGACCTGCCTATTTTCTTCTGAGGGAGATTTTTTTAAATTTAAGAGACCGGTGGCAGAAAACCTGAGAGTCTGAGCAGGATTATGAAAGGAAAGTGATTCTGTGATGTAATCTGGTCACAAACCATTAAGAGATTTAAAAACAGGGAAAACAAGATTAATATTAATTTTAAAAGATATAGAAAGCTTCTGGAGCTGCCAAATTCCACCCCACCATATTTTTATTGGCATGTTTATGTGATAAAACCATTGTCAGCACTGGGAAGTCAGCAATGTATTGTCATAAACTTTTCCATTCTGTTTGGTAATTCCAGGTACTGAGATAAGGACTAGAATTTTGGGAAACTGACCAGGAAGGAAGATGGAGGATATAAAAAGTATTAAGATTGGTGTCTCTGTTTATGTTTTTGAAATACATACAATGCCCACAATGATCACCATAATCTTGTTGTTTAAACCCTGCTTCTGACATAAACATTCAGCCCCTGGAGAAGATTATCAATGAGAAATATTTCGAGCCTGGCTAACAAAAAGGCAACAATCCTGAGGATGTTCTCTGAAATAACAAGACCAGAATCTTATTTAAAAGGCTGAGGTGTCAGGGTATCGATGTTCCCTGTGCCGATGGGTCACTGGTGGGTCAAAATGCACTAATGGAGTGTGAGGGAGGGGGTAATTCCATAGCTTATTGAATGTACACCTTCCCTTTCCTCCCGAGGTATCGA
Organism: Hemitrygon akajei; assembly: GCF_048418815.1. Lineage (NCBI taxonomy): Eukaryota > Metazoa > Chordata > Chondrichthyes > Myliobatiformes > Dasyatidae > Hemitrygon > Hemitrygon akajei. The sequence goes on from NC_133125.1 coordinate 182,751,981, forward strand.
GTCTGATTGTTTCCACGGCAGCACCCGTTTCGTTGATTTCAATGTCTGTTCCTCATGACAAAAGTCAGTAAAGCATTTCCATGTGTGAGGCTGCTCTGTCCCACTGGGAAAACAGCAAGAGTTCTTGGAGCTGGTGGTAATTCTGGGATGAAAGGTGGTGATGAATCAACATATAGGAGGGAGACTGAATATCTGTCTGAGTGGTGCCACAGCAATAACCTCTTCCCCAATGTCAGCAAGACCAAGGACCTGATTACTGACTTCAGGAGGAAACCAGATGTCCATGAGCCATTCCCATCAGAGGATCAGAGTCGGAGAGGGTCGCCAACTTTAAATTCCTTGGTGTCTCATTACAGAGGACTTGTGCTGGGGCAGCAGTTAAGAGCAAAATGAGGAAAGCGCAGCAGTGCCTCTACTTCCTTCGAAATCATTGGTCATGATCTTTCAAGAATCACTTGATTCTGGCATGGTCCCAGAGGACCAGAAGATTGCAAATGTCACTCCACTCTCTAAGACCATAAGATATAGGAGCAGAAGTAGGCCATTTGGCCCCTCGAGTCTGCTCTAACATTCAATCATGTGCTGATACAATTTGTCCAATCATCCCCACTCCCCTGTTTGATACCCTTTGATGCCCTGACTAATAAAGAACCTATCTATCTCTGCCTTAGATACACTCAGTGACTTGGCCTCCACAGTTGCTCGTGGCACAAAATTCCACAGATTTACAACTCTCTGACTGAAGTAATTTCTCCGCATCTCTGTTCTAAATGGATGTTCTTCAAACCCGAAGTCCTGCCCTTTGTCCTAGACTCCCCTACCATGGGAAATAACTTTGCCATATTTAATCTGTTCAGGCCTTTTAACATTTGGAATGTTTCTATGAGATCCTCCTTCATTCTCTTGAACTCCAGGGAATACAGCTCAAGAGCTGCCAGAAGTTTCTCATACGGTAACCCTTTCATTCCTGGAATCATTCTCGTGAATCTTCTCTGAACCCTCTCCAATGTCTCCATTAGCACTGGAGCACCATATGATCTCTCTGCTTATTCCCCTGCTCTACTCACTTTACACTGATGACTGTGTGGCTAAGCACAGCTCCAATGCCACATTCAAGTTTGCTGACAACACCACTGTCGTAGGCTGAGTCAAATGACTCAGGAGTTTGCAAAGACTTGACATAACATCTAAAACTGACAAACCACTATATAACCATATAAGCATATAACAATTACAGCAGAGAAACAGGCCATCTCAGCCCTTCTAGTCCGTGCCGAACGCTTACTCTCACCTAGTCCCACCGACCTGCACTCATCCCATACTTCTCTGTACTCTCTCTATTTTGTTAACATCTTTCCTATAATTCGGTGACCAGAACTGTACACAATATTCCAAATTTGGCCTTACCAATGCCTTGTACAATTTTAATATTACATCCCCACTCCTATACTCAATGCTCTGATTTATAAAGGCCAACATACCAAAAGCTTTCTTCACCACCCTATCCACATGAGATTCTACCTTCAGGGAACTATGCACCATTATTCCTAGATCACTCTGCTCTACTGCATTCCTCAATGCCCTACCATTTATCATGTATGTCCTGTTTTTGATTATTCCTACCAAAATGTAATACCTCACACTTCTCAGCATTAAACTCCATCTGCCTTCTTTCAGCCCACTCTTCCAACTGGCCTAAATCTCTCTTGCAGGCTTTGAAAACCTACTTTATTATCCACAACGCCACCTATCTTAGTATCATCTGCATACTTACTAATCCAATTTACCACCCCATCATCCAGATCATTAATGTATATAACAAACAACATTGGACTCAGTACAGATCCCTGAGGCACACCACTAGTCACTAGCCTCCAACCTGACAAACAGTTATCCACCACTACTGTCTGGCATTTCCCAACAAGCCATTGTTGAATCAATTTTATTACTTCAATATTAATACCTAACGACTGAACCTTCCTAACTAACCTTCCGTGTGGAACCTTGTCAAAGGCCTTACTGGTCCATATAGACACCATCCACTGCTTTACCCTCTTCAACTTTCCTAGTAACCTCTTCACAAAATTCAATAAGATTTGTCAAACATGACCTTCCGTGCACAAATCCATGTTGACTGTTCCTAATCAGACCCTGTCTATCCAGATAATTATCTATACCATCTCTAAGAATACTTTCCATTAATTTACCCATCACTGACGTCAAACTTACAGGCTGATAATTGCTAGGTTTACTCTTAGTGTAGCGGTGTGCTACACGCAGCGCTGAAATAACGACACGGAGTCGGTAAACTGCAGTTAAAGAAGATTTTATTTTATTCAAACTTCGCGGCCTCGCTTTAAAGCCTCCCTGATCCCGCCCTCCCCGGGCGTGGATGCTGTAGGGGGCACGTATTCACAGTCCTGTCCCGCGCGCGGATGCTGTAGGGGGCACGTACACAGTCCCGCGCGGGCTTTTCCCTTTGTTGGTGAAGTAGACCTGGTGCCCTTTTGGGACTGGCCTTTATGCCGGTGCGCTGGCTATTTGTGAGCCGGTTCGAGTGCGCTAGGAAGTGGGTCGCCACATTACCCCCTCCCCCAGAACCGGCGATACACCCCCCAATGTCCACAGTCTGGGCCAGACCCTGTTTGGGAGGTCGTCCTCTGCGTCATGGGGCCGGGAACTCGACCGGTTGCGCCACGTCCACATGGGCCGGTTTGAGTCGGTCCACCATGAAAACCTCCTCTCTCCCCCCAACGTCCAGCACGAACGTGGACCAACAGAACTTACCATTTTGCAGGTCATTGGGTACGCAGGTCGGGTTCTGCCCATGCTGCGAAGTGGGTACGGGGGCCAGGTTACCGAGCCTCTCGCGTAGTCTGCCCAGGACTGCTGCGGGTTCTTCCTCGTGCCCCATTGGGGCTGGTATCAACTCCGCGGGGACGACCAGGGGTGCGCCGTACACCAACTCGGCCGACGAGGTGTGCAGATCGTCTTTGGGCACCGTGTGGATGCCGAGGAGGACCCAGGGAAGCTCGTCCGCCCAGTTAGCTCCTCGCAGGCGGGCCATGAGAGCCGACTTCAGGTGACGGTGGAAACGCTCCACTAGTCCGTTCGACTGTGGGTGATAGGCAGTTATGTGGTGCAGCTGTGTCCCCAAAAGGCTGACCATAGCTGACCACAGGCTGGAGGTGAACTGGGCGCCTCTGTTGGAGGTAATGTGGGCCGGTACACCAAAGCGGGACACCCAGGTGGCGATCAGCGCCCGGGCGCAAGATTTGGAGGTGGTGTCGGTGAGCGGGACCACCTCTGGCCATCTGGTGAACCGGTCCACGATAGTCAGGAGGTGCCGCGCTCCTCGCGACACTGGCAGGGGCCCCACGATATCCACATGAATGTGGTCGAAACGCCGGCAGGTGGGGTGGAACTGCTGCGGCGGGGCCTTGGTGTGTCGCTGCACCTTGGCCGTCTGGCAGTGCATGCACGTTCTGGCCCATTCACCGACCTGCTTGCAGAGTCCGTGCCAAACGAACCTGCTGGAGACCATCCGGACGGTTGTCCTGATGGAGGGGTGCGCTAAGTTATGAATGGAGTCGAAAACGCGTCGCCGCCAGTTTGCCGGGACGACGGGACGGGGCTGGCCGGTGGCGACGTCACAGAGTAGGATCCTCTCACCTGGGCCTACGGGGAGGTCCTGGAGCTGCAAACCGGAGACTGCGGTTCTGTAACTCGGGATCTCCTCGTCTGCCTGCTGCGCCTCTGCCAGCGCCTCAAAGTCTACCCCTTGGGAAAGGGCATGAATGTTAGGGCGAGAGAGCGCGTCCGCCTCGACATTGTCCTTACCCGAGACGTGCCGGACATCCGTCGTGTACTTGGAGATGTAGGACAGATGTCGCTGCTGGCGGGACGACCAGGGATCGGACACCTTCGTGAACGTAAAGGTAAGCGGTTTGTGGTCCGTGAACGCGGTGAAGGGCCTACCTTCTAAGAAGTACCTGAAATGCCGGATTGCCAGGTATAGCGCCAACCGTTCCCGGTCGAAAGCACTGTATTTGAGCTCGGGTGGTCGCAGGTGTTTGCTGAAAAACGCCAGGGGTTGCCAGCGACCCTCGATGAGTTGCTCCAGTACCCCACCGACTGCCGTGTTAGATGCGTCCACTGTGAGGGCGGTAGGGATGTCCATTCTGGGGTGCACTAGCATCGCGGCGTTTGCCAAGGCTTCTTTCATTTTAATGAAAGCGGCGGCGGACTCCTCGTCCCAGGTAATGTCCTTGCCCAGACCCGACATCAGGGCGAACAGGGGGCACATGATCCGGGCAGCTGAAGGGAGGAAGCGGTGGTAGAAATTTACCATACCCATGAATTCCTTTCTTTTCTTTTTCAATCTTTTTATTATTGTTATTAATATCAACAAAATAAAATGATACATAGATAATGGGATTACAAACATACACTTTCCAACTAAACATGAGAGAATACATAAGCAGTATAAATGAGTATTCCCAAATCATGAACGATACAATATACAAATAAACAAGTCAAACCTAGGTATATCATAATATACATTTTTTTTAAAAACAGAAAAAAGAAAAAAGAAAAAAAATTATGCAAAAAAACTAATCTAATAATCTAATAACTAGTAGAGAAAAAAAACAAAAAAAAGAAAAAAGAGAAAAAGAAAAAAAAAGAAAAAGGGCTGTTTATAATATCTCACAACAATAGAAAATCATCAATGTCGTCAACTCCGATCCTCTCAACATATATACAATCAAAACTGGAAAAACAAATAGGCTTGGAACAGGGTCATATTACATCATATGAAAATATTGAATAAATGGTCTCCATATCTTTTCAAATTTAATAGCAGTATCAAATACAACACTTCTAATTTTTTCTAAATTTAAACATAACATAGTTTGAGAAAACCAATGAAATACGGTAGGAGGATTAATTTCTTTCCAATTCAACAAAATAGATCTTCTGCCCATTAATGTAAGAAATGCAATCATTCGACAAGCGGAAGAGGATAAATGGAGTGAGTCCATCATTGGTAAACCAAAAATTGCAGTAATAGGATGAGGTTGTAAATTAATGTTCAATACCGCAGAAATAATATCAAAAATATCTTTCCAATATTTCTTCAAAAGCGGACACGACCAAAACATATGAGTTAAAGACGCTATCTCAGAATGACATCTGTCACAAATAGGATTTATTAAGGAATAAAAATGAGCCAATTTATCCTTGGACATATGAGCCCTATGCACAACTTTAAACTGTATTCATGGATGTTTAGCACATATAGATGATGTATTAACTAATTGAAGAATTTTAACCCAATTCTCAATAGGGATAATAAGGTTAAGTTCTCTTTCCCAATCATTTTTAATCTTATGAAAGGGCTCTGAATGTATCTTCATAATTATATTATAAAGTTTTGATATTAGCCCTTTCTGAAAAGGATTTAGTTCAAACCAATTCTCCAAAATACCTGAAGACACAAAATTTGGAAAAGTAGGAAGTATAGTATTTAAGAAATTCCTAATCTGTAAATATCTAAACAAATGAAATCTAGGCAAATTATATTTATTAGATAATTGCTCAAAAGACATAAAACAATTATCCAAAAATAAATTGGAAAATCATAATAATCCTTTAGTCTTCCAAGCTGAATAAGCTTGGTCTATAAATAGAAGGATAAAAAAAGCAATTGGATACAATAGGAATATTTAAAACAAACTGAGTCAACCCAAAAAAATTCTGAAATTGAAACCATATATGTAAAGTATGTTTAACTATCGGGTTGTCAATTCGTTTCGGCAATTTAGAAAGAGCAAAGAGAAGAGAAGCCCCTAAAATAGAACCCAATACAAATCCTTGTACAGATTTAATTTCCAAGTTCACCCAATGAGGGCTAAAAGATATATCCCAATCCTTTAACCAACATATCAAATATCGGATATTAACTGCCCAATAATAAAATCTAAAATTAGGCAATGCCATTCCACCTTCCTTCTTTGCCTTCTGTAAATATATTTTACCTAACCTAGGATTTTTATTCTGCCATATATATGAGGAAATTTTTGAATCAACATTAGCAAAAAAAGATTTCGGAATAAAAATTGGTACCGCTTGAAATATATATAAAAACTTGGGTAAAATAACCATCTTAATAGCATTAATCTGACCTATCAGAGATAAAGATAGTGGTGACCATTTAGTAAACAAACATTTAATTTGATCAATTAAGGGTAAAAAATTAACCTTAAATAAGTCTTTATAGTTTTTTGTGATTTTAATCCCTAAGTAAATAAAAGAGTCATTAACTAATTTAAAAGGTAAATTTCCATAAATTGGAACCTGTCTATTTACAGGAAACAATTCACTCTTATTAAGATTTAATTTATACCTGGAAAAATCAATAAATTGAACCAACAATGATAAAACTGCAGGAATGGATTTCTCAGGATCAGAAATAAATAATAACAAATCATCTGCATATAATGATAACTTATGTATATCTGTCCCACGATTAATGCCAAAAATGTTCTGTGATTCTCTGATAGCAATTGCCAAGGGTTCTAAAGCAATATCAAATAATAATGGACTAAGAGGACAGCCTTGTCTAGCCCGGAAATAAACGAAAAAAGGGAGATCTTAGATTGTTAGTAAGCACCTAGGCTACTGGAGTATGATATATCAGTTTAATCCAGGAAATGAATGTCAGACTAAAATTAAACTTCTCAAGCACATAAAATAAGTATGGCCATTCAACTCTATCAAATGCTTTCTCCGCATCTAATGAAATCACACATTCTGAAGTGCTATGTGAAGGAGTATAAACAATATTCAATAATCTCCTAACATTGAAAAAAGAATAGCGATTTTTAATAAAACCGGTTTGATCTTCCGAAATAATTTGGGGTAATACCTTCTCCAGCCTAGATGCCAGTAACTTGGAAAAGATCTTGAAATCTACATTCAATAAAGATATTGGTCTATAGGATGCACAGTCAGAAGGGTCTTTATCTTTCTTCAGTATTAAAGAAATGGAAGCTCTATAAAAAGATTGTGGCAGATTGCCCAATCTAATTGCTTCTTCAAAAACCCTGCATAACCAAGGAGAAAGAGTAGCGGAAAAACATTTAAAAAATTCTACTGCATACCCATCTGGACCTGGTGCTTTCCCAGAATTCATAGAGGAAATAACCCCTTTAATTTCTGCATCCGTAATAGGAGTTTCTAATATTGAAAGATCGTCTGATGATAATTTTGGAAAATTCAATTTCCCAAGAAAATCACACATGGTATTACGATCATTAGGGAATTTGGAATGATACAGGGAGGTATAAAAATCTTGAAATGATTTATTTATCTCATCATGGTTAACTGTCAGATCCCCATTCTGCTGATGGATCTTAGTAATTTGACGTTTAACCAAATCATTCTTCAATTGACTAGCTAACAGTTTACCCAATTTATCACTATGTATATAAAAATCAGATCTGGTTTTCATTAATTGATTTTCAATCGAAGATGTAAGTAATAAACTATGTTCCATTTGAAGTTCAACCCTTTGTTTGTAAATCTCCTTGCTAGGAGTAATCGAATATTTCTTGTCAATCTCTTTAATTTTATCAACCAATAAAAGAGTGTCCTTCTTAATACGTTTTCTCAGACCAACAGAGTAGGAGATAATCTGTCCATGTATATATGCTTTAAAAGTGTCCCAAAGTGTTCCGCAAGAAATATCATCCATGGAATTAGTTGAAAAGAAGAAATCGATCTGTTCCTTCATAAATTTAATAAAATCCGGATCTTGCAATAAGGTAGAATCAAATCACCATTGTCTAGCACTAGAAGCTGTATCCGTAAATTTAATAGAAAGTTTTAATGGAGCTTGGTCAGAGATGGCTATAATATCATAATTACAACCAATTACCGATGGAATAAAACAAGAGTCAATAAAAAAATAATTAATTCTCAAGTAGGAATGATAAACATGTGAGAAAAAGGAAAACTCTTTGTCCTTAGAATGCCGAAATCTCCAAATATCAAAAATTCCATTATCAGTCAAAAAAGAGTTAATACAAGTGGCCGACTTATTAGGTAAAGTCTGAATAGATATAGATTTGTCCATCAAAGGATTTAAACAACAATTAAAGTCACCACCCATTATTAACTTATATTCATTTAGATTAGGTAAAGAAGTAAATAAGGACTTAAAAAAATCGGGACAATCCACATTTGGAGCATAAACATTAACCATAGCAACCTTTTTGTTAAAAAGTAAGCCAGTAATTAACAAAAATCTACCATTCGGATCCGAAAAGATATCATGTTGGACAAATACAATAGAGGAGTCAATAAAAATTGAAACTCCCTTTACTTTGGCATTCGAATTCGAATGATACTGTTGATCCCTCCAAAACCTAAAAAAGCGATAATTGCCCTCTTTCCTCACATGAGTTTCTTGTACAAAAATAATATGAGCATTAAGTCTTTGGAATACCTTGAAAATCTTTTTCCATTTAATCGGATGGTTTAAGCCATTAGTATTCCAAGAGACAAAATTAATAGTCTGAGCCATATTTCTGAAATCAACCTTTTAGTATATAAAGAGTTAACCAAATTACGAACTCATGCACCCGGAAGAGGAACAAAAATAAGGGGCGGACTCGGAAGTGATGACATAGTGGACATTTTTGTAGTTTAATATCAGCCCAAATGAAAAAATTAAAAAAAACTAGTATAAGAACCATAAGATTTAGAAGAAGACCTCCCACCCCCCACCCAAGAAGAAGAAAAAAGACCATCCCAGCCAGGGATAGGCTGGGAAAAAAGAGGAATGAAACTAACTCTACCCCCATATCAGCAGAAGACAACTCCGTATATAAAGGATAAAAAAAAGATCCACCCAAACTCTAAAGAAATAATAATCACTATACTAAAACCAAACTTCTTAATATAATTAATCGTAAAAAAAACAAAAAGTATATAATCACTAGTAACTTATAAATCAGGTTAAAAACCCAAACACCAAAAAAAATTTAAACTGTGATAAGAGATGCATTGTAGGAAGAAGACGAGAGATAAAAAATGGCGAAATAAAAAAAAATATTTTAGAGAAGAAACCGCCATCTTAGTAAAAAAAATCACCTTCAAAGGATTAATAATAATAACCAAAGATAAAATACAGTGGTTGAAGTAAGTAAAATAACAAGATTAGTACGTCAAAAAAAACTTTAACTAGAGTATAAAATATAGAGTAAACCTACACCAATAGCCAGAAACAAAATCTGGTTTTGGAAACAAAAATCATCTTGCAACGATCAAAATCACCCATTTATTAGAGATGAGAATCCACAACAGTAGGGAAGTTCTCATTCAGGATGCTTCGAGCTTCAGATGTAGAAAGGAAAACACGCCGTGATGCATTGGGAGGTGAGATTCTGAGCTTCGCAGGGTATAAGAGCGCAGGTTTTAGATTTTTCTCATAACATTCGGACATCAGAGGTTTAAAAAGAAGCCTTGCCTTCATTACTTCTGGACTAAAATCTTCCACTAATCGAAAATTGAATTCTTAAAATTTGACCATCCCTACACCCCGAGCCACATGAATAAGTTGCTCTCTAACATGCACATAGTGAAATCGGACAATTACAACTGGTGGTTTAGCTGAAGCACTTGTTGATCGACGCATAATTCTGTGAGCGCGATCAAGTAACGGAGGACTGTCTGGAAATACAGAAGGGAACGCATCCTTTAAAAGTTGAGCAAAGTACCATACCCATGAATTCCTGAAGGCCTTTGATTGTGGTGGGTCGGGGAAAATGGCGGACTGCGTCTACCTTAGCGGGCAGAGGGGTTGCCCCGTCTTTAGTAATCCTGTGGCCCAGGAAGTCGATGGTGTCGAGCCTGAACTGGCATTTGGCCAGGTTGATTGTTAGATCGTACTCACTCATTCGGGTGTAGAGTTGACGGAGGTGGGACAGATGCTCCTGATGACTGCTGCTGGCTATGAGGATGTCGTCCAAATAGATGAAAGCGAAGTCCAGGTCGTGTCCTACCGCGTCCATTAACCGCTGGAACGTCTGTGCGGCATTCTTCAGGCCGAACGGCATGCGGAGGAACTTGAAAAGGCCGAACGGGGTGATGAGAGCCGTTTTGGGGACATCGTCCGGATGCATCGGGATTTGATTTTATCCCCGGACGAGGTCTACCTTGGAGAAGATCCGTGTGCCGTGCAGGTTTGCTGCAAAGTCCTGAATGTGCGGCACAGGGTCACGGTCCGGTGTTGTAGCCTCGTTCAGCCTGCGGTAGTTGCCGCATGGTCTCCAGCCCCCTGTCGCTTTGGGCACCATGTGCAGGGGGGAGGCCCATGGGCTGTCGGACCGCCGTATGATCCCCAATTCCTCCATCCTCTTGAACTCCTTCTTCGCCAGTCGGAGCTTGTCCGGGGGAAGCCGCCGAGCACGGGCATGGAGGGGTGGTCCCTGGGTCGGGATGTGGTGCTGTACGCCGTGTCTGTGCATGGCGGCCGTGAACTGCGGTGCCAGAACCGATGGGAAATCCGCCAGGACCCTGGTGAAGTCATTGTCGGACAGCGTGATGGAGTCAAGGTGAGGGGCTGGCAACTGGGCTGCACCCAGGGAGAACGTCTGAAAGGTCTCTGCGTGGACCAGTCTCTTCCTGGGCAGGTCGACCAGTAGGCCGTGAGACCGCAAAAAAATCCGCGCCCAGAAGCGGTTGGGCTACAGCGGCCAGTGTGAAGTCCCACGTGAACTGGCTGGAGCTGAAATGTAGCCGCACCGTACGGGTGCCGTAGGTCCTTACTGTGCTGCCGTTCACGGCCCTCAGGGTAGGACCCGGTGCCCTGTTGCGGGTGTCGTAACTCGTCGGAGGTAAGACGCTGATCTTGGCTCCGGTGTCGACCAAAGAGCGCCGTCCCGACCGCTTGTCCCACACATACAGGAGGCTATCCCGATGGCCTGCCGCCGTAGCCATCAGCGGCGGCTGGCCCTGGCGTTTCCCAGGAACTTGCAGGGCGGGCGACAGCAGCGGGCTTCTGCTCCCCACCGCTGGTGGTAGAAGCACCATTGTTCATTGGCCTCCTCACCCCTCCCTCTGGGGTTAGTGGGCTCTGCGGCTGGGCCTGGTCTGGTTTGCTGCTGGGAGCGTGGCCTGGTGATCTGTGGGACGGACGCCCCACTCTCCTTCTTGGCTTTCCACAGCAAGTCCGCCCGGGCTGCCACCTTCCGGGGGTCGCTGAAATCCGTGTCGGACAGCAGCAGGCGTATGTCCTCGGACAGCTGCTCCAGGAATGCCTGCTCAAACATGAAGCAGGGTGTGTGTCCTCCGGCCAGAGACAACATCTCATTCATTAAAGCCGATGGAGGTCTGTCTCCCAAACCATCCAGGTGCAGTAAGCGGGCAGCCCGCTCGCGCCCTGAGAGTCCGAAAGTCCTTATGAGCAGGGCTTTGAATTCCGTGTATTTGCCGTCCGCTGGGGGAGACTGTATGAACTCCTCAACCTGGGCCGCTGTGTCCTGGTCGAGGGAGCTCACCACGTAGTAGTAATGGGTGTCCTCCGAGGTTATCTGCCGAACGTGGAATTGGGCTTCTGCTTGCTGGAACCATAGGTGAGGTCGCAGCGTCCAGAAGCTTGGCATTTTCAACGAAACCGCATGAACAGATGCGGTGTCGGTCATCTTCGGCCCAAATATCGTTTGGGCCGTTGGGGTCACCAATTGTAGTGGTGTGCTACACGCAGCGCTGAAATAACAACACGGAGTCGGTAAACTGCAGTTAAAAAAGATTTTATTCGAACTTTGAGGCCTCGCTTTAAAGCCTCCCTGATCCCGCCCTCCCAGGGCACGGATGCGGTAGGAGGCACGTGTTCACAGTCCCGCTCGGGCTTTTCCCTTTGTTGGTGAAGCAGACCTGGCGCCTTTTTGGGACTGGCCTTTATGCCGGTGCGCTGACTATTTGTGAGCTGGTTCGAGTGCGCTAGGAAGTGGGTCGCCACAGTATGAGTAGTAACAAATGTTTCAAAGTTATCATTTGTACCAAAACTATACGGGAGATGTTCAGAGTCAGGAAAACAGACCCTTTTAAAATGTTCCACAGATGGATGAACTGTGAAGTGGATAAGTGAGTGGGATGAAAGTGTAGATGGGTGGGTTAGTAAGTTTGCAGTAAGTTTAAGATGAGTAATGTTGTGGGTAATGTAGAAGACTGGCAGAAATTACAATGGGACATAGATCAGTTGCAGATATGGGCAGAGAAATGGAAGATAGGGTTTAACCCGACCAAACATGGTGTGTTGTGCCTTGGTAGATCAAATGTAAAGAGACAGTATACTGTTACTGGCAAGATCTTTAACAGTGTTGATGAAGAGGGAGTTCTCGGGGTCCAAGTTCATAACTCATTGAGAATGGCTACACAGGTTGATGGGACGATTAAGCAGCCATATGGCACACTGGCCTTTATTATTCAAGGCATGGAGACCAAAGTCAGGAAGTTATGTTGCAGCTTTACGCAATACTCCAGATGCGGCCTAACTAGAGTTTTTCAAAGTTCTGGTCACTCTTGTAAAGAGAAAGGTCTCTGCTTCCACATTGTTCATGGGTGGTCTCATAAATAAAACCATGGGGTGATTTAAAATTGAGCAAACGAATCAGTAAGGGAACGAGACTGATCGTACACTCAGTGGTCACTGGCGATACCTAATGAAACTCATAAAGGGGGTGCTGTGTGTATGTTTGTGGTCTCCTGCTGCTATAGACAATCTGCTGCTAGGTTTGACGTGTTGTGCTTTCTGAGATGCTCTTCTGCACACCACTATTGTACGTGTGGTTATTTGCGATACTGTCACCTTCCTGTCAGTTTTAACCAGTCTGACCATTCTCCCCTGACCGCTCTCATTAACAAGGTGTTTTCACCCACAGAACTGCCGTCCACTGGATGTTTTTGTTTTTCACACCACTCTCTGTAAACTCGAGAGATGCTGTGCATGAAAAAAACAGGAGATCAGCAGTTTCTGAGATCCTCTCACCATCACCAGTGATTATTCCACAGTCAAAGTCACTGCGTTTCTTCCCCATTCTGAAGTTGGGTCTGGACAACCAGTCAACCTCTTGACCATGTCTGCATGCTTTTGTGCATTGAGTTGCTGCCACATGATTGGCTGATCAGATCTTTGCATTAATGGTCAGGTATAAGGGTCTATCTAATAAAGTGCCTGATGTGTGAATAAGAGAAGACAGCAGAGATTAAAAAGTACACTCTACGAAAAGTTGGTGAAACTAGATGCATTCTAAATAAATGTTTGCAAAATTCAGGAGCTTATCTAACCAACCCCACCTCTGGAAAAAGAAAACCTGCTGATCCACTGCTTTTTGCCGGAATGGAAAGGAAACAAATCATCTCCCCTATCTGATTTCACATTCTCCAGAGCATTCCTACCTGGGGCAGGTGGAGGTAGGGAGTAGGGGGGATGCCCCTGAGTTCAGGGTCGGACGTACTGGCTGGAAAAGAAGTGTTGGAATACACAAATTCCATTATATAAGTAACAAATGTTTCGAAGATTATCATTTGTACCAAAACTATTTGGGAAATGTTCAGAGTCCAGAAAACAGACCCCTTTTAAATGTTCCACAGATGGATGATCTGTGAAGTGGATAAGTGACCGGGATGAAAGTGTAGATGGGTGGGTTAATAAGTTTGCTGATGATATGAAGACTAGTACTGCTGTGGGTAGCGTAGATGACTGTCAGAGATTACAATGGGACATAGATCAAACCCAGCCAAATGTGAAGTGTTGTCCCTTGGTAGATCAAATGTAAAGAGACAGAATACTGTTAAGGACAAGATCCTTGACATTTTTGATGAGCAGAGGGATCTTGGAGTCCAAGTTCATAGCTCATTGAAAACGGCTCGACAGATTGATGGGTGGTTAAGAAGGTGTTCGGCATGCTTGCCTTTATTAGTCGAGGCATTGAGTTCAAATGTCAGGAAGTTATGTTGCAGCTTTATAAAACTCTAGTTAGGCCGCATCTGGAGTAATGCAAATAGTTCTATAGGAAGGGAGTCCAGGCTTTGGAGATGGTACAGAGGAGGTTTACCGGGACGCTGTCTGGATCAGAGGGCATCTGCTGTAACGAGCGGCTGGTTAAACTTGGGTTGTTTTCTCTGGAGCAATGGAGGCTGAGGGGAAATCTGTTAGAGTTTATAAGAATATCAGAGGCATAGACAGAGTAAACAGAGATTATATGTTCCCCAGGGTAGGAATGTCTAATACCAGAGGGCATGGATTTAAGGTGCAAGGGGATCATTTCAAAGGAGATGAAAGGGCAGGTTTTTACACAGAATGGTGTCTGCCTGGGGTGGTGGTAGAGGCAGAAACATTAAAGACTTTTAAGGGACATTTTGATAGGCTCATGAATGTGAGGAAAATGGAAGGCTATGGACAGTGTATGGAGATTAGTTTAATTAGCCATTTGATTACAATTGTATTGGTTCAGTACAATATTGTGGGCCGAAGGGCCTGTTCCTGTACTGTACTGTTCCATGTTCTATGGATCATCCATGGTGGAAGTTGAGAGGAAAACGGGGTTCAGTGTTTCTGTTGAGGATTTTCATTAACGTGTCGCAGCAGACAGTCAGCCGTTCTTGTCTGGCGTGTGGTGTCAGGATTGGTCTCCTTTCGGATTAACCAGGTCACGATATGAACGTTCCTGGCTCGACCCTTTTTTCTTTAACGAGGCCGAGTGGCTAGCTCGACGCTCACTGGCACGGATGGAAACCGTGATCAGGGGGGTGGCCTGACTTGGATTCGAACTCGGGACCCTTCGCTCCGGAGTCCGGTGCTGATGCCATTGCGCCACCTGCTGGCCCCTGTTCAGGATGACAGCAGACCAGAGATTATGACAGCAGCTCAAACTATCAGAAACCACGAGCGCACAACACACTGAATTAGTGACTGTGACATGGACAGTTAGTGATTCAGAATAATTGGGGAGTCATAGAATCATTGAGCACTACACCACAGAAACAGGATCTCCAGCACATCTAGTCTGTGCTGAACTGGTATTCTGTCCAGTCCCATTGACCTGCACCTAGAACACAGCCCTCCATACCCCTCCAATCCATGTACGTATCCAAACCTGTCTTAAACGTTCCAGTCAAACCCTCATCCACCACTTCTGCTGGCAGCTCGTCCCATGCTCACACCACCCACTGAGTGAAGAAGTTCCCTTTCAGGTTCCACTTCAATATTTCACCTTTCACCCTTAACCTATGGCCTTGCTCCTCACTGTCTGCATCACCCAGGACATGTCCTCTTCTCATTGCTACCATCAGGGAGAAGGTACAGGAAACTGAAGGCTCACACTCAACGATTCAGGAACAGCTTCTTCCCCTCTGTCATCAGATTTCTGAATGGACATTGATTCCTTGAACACGACCTCACTACATTTTTTGCTCCTTGTAGCACTATTTATTTAATTTAACTATATATACTGTATATAGTTACTGTCATGTGGTTATTTTATTATTATATATTGCAATGTACTGCTGCCGCGTAACAAAAATTTCATGACAAATGCCAGTGATATTAAACCTGACTGATTCTGCTCTTCACTTTGTTTGTCACATAACTAATTATTCGGCATTGTTACTGTGATGAATTGCTCTGGTGTTAAATCTGCTCTTCAGTGGGAGTTCAGTGAAACACTCTCTCAGTGCTTCTCCTCTGTGATCACAAAATACTTTACAGATTCTGGGGTCAAAGTAACACGTACAACACACTGGAGGAACTCAGCAGGTCGGGCAGCATCCGTGGAAACAAACAGTCAACATTTCGGGCCGAGACCCTTCGTCAGGACTGAAGAGGGAGGGGGCAGGGACCCTGTAGAGAAGGTGGGGGAGGGTGGGAAGGAGAAGGCTGGTAGGTGCCAGGTGAAAGACCAGTAAGGGGAAAGATCAAGGGGTGAGGGAGGGGAAGCAGGGAGTGGATAGACAGGAAAGGTGAAGAAGGAATGTACGGGGAAAGTAATATGGGTAGTAGAAGGAGGCGGAACCATGAGGGAGGTGATAGGCAGCTGGAGGAGGATACCGTTTGGGTAGTCTCCAGCCCCGTGGTATGAACATCGAATTCTCCAACTTCCGGTAATTCCCTCCCTCCCCCTTTCCCCATCCCAGTTTCACTCTGCCTTTTCTTCCAGCTGCTTATCACCTCCCTCATGGTTCCGCCTCCTTCTACTACCCATACTGCTTTCCCCTTACATTCCTTCTTCACCTTTCCTGCCTGTCCCCTCCCTGCTTCCCCTCCCCCACCCTTGATCTTTCCTCTGATTGGTTTTTCACCTGGCACCTTCCGCCCTCCCCCCCCCCCACCTTCTTTATAGTGCCCCTGCCCCCTCCTTCTTCGGTCCTGACGAAGGGTCTTGGCCCGAAACTGTTCGTTTCCACGGATGCTGCCAGACCTGCTGAGTTCCTCCAGCTTGTTTGTACAACTGCATTGATGCTACTTCATGCACCCATGCTGAGCTCGTCAATTTTATCAACTTTGTCTCTAACTTCCACCCTTCCCTTAAATTCAGTTGTTCCATCTCTGACATCTCCCTCCCCTTTCTCGATCTCCCTGTCTCCATCTCTGGAGATAAACTGTCAACCAGCATCTTTTATAAACCTCTGATTTCTATGATTACGTCGACTAACCTCTTCCCTGTCTCTTGTAAAAATGTTATTCCCTTTTCTCTGTTTCTTCGCCTCCGCTGCATCTCGTTTGTGATGTAGCACAAAGTTTCTAAAGAGCTCAGGAGAGTCAGGTTTCTTTCTGCTGGCTGAAATCAGCTCTGGATCAATAAAAAGAAAGGAGGTGTAAGCACAGTGGCCATTGTCGGAGTGGGCCAGTGTTAGTGGTCCAGATTTGGCTCAACAGTCTTGGGCAAACATATTTGGAGGTTCTAAGTAAGTAAGCAAGAAAGTGCTGAGAGTGGATCCGGAGTTAGTGTGTGTTACTTGTAGAGATGTGGGAACTCTGGGAAACCTGCAGTCTCACTGTGCACCGAGTTACATCTCCTCAGACACTGTGTTAAAGAACTGGAGCTGCAGCTGGATGACCTTCAGCTCATACGGGAAAATGAGGAGGTGACAGACAGGAGATACAGGGAGGTAGTCACCCCTCAGGTGCAGGATGCAGGTACCTGGGTGACTGTCAGGAGAGGGAAAGGGAATAGGCAGCCAGTGCAGAGTACCCCTGTGGCCGCTTCCCACAATAATAAGTATAACACTTTGGATACTGTTGAGCAGCGGCTGGGTCTCTGGCACTGAGTCTGGCTCTGCAGCTTCGAAGGGAATGAGGAGAAGAGGAGTCCGTAATGACAGGGGATTCCATAATTAGAGGATCAGAAAGCAGATTCTGGGGATGTGAAAGAGAAACCCGGATGGTCTGTTGCCTCCCAGATCCCAGGGTTAGAGTTGTCTTGGATCGAGTCCATGGCATTCTAAAGGGGAGGGTGAACAGCTGTAAGATGTGGTTCATATTGGTACCAATGACATAGGTAGGAAAAGGGAGGAGCTCCTGAAGAGAGAATCTAGGGAGTTCGACAGTAAGCTGAAAAGCTGGACAATCAGGGTAGTAATCATTGGATTAACACCTGTACCACGTGTCAGTGAGGGTAAGAATAGGATGATCTGGCTGAGGAATTGGTGCAGGGGGCAGGGTTTCAGATTTCTGGATCACTGGGATCTCTTCTGGGGAAGGAACCACCTGTACAAAAGGACAGGTTACACCTGAACCTGAGGGTCCAATATTCTTGCAGGCATGTTTGCTAGAGTTGTTGGGGAGGGGTTAAAGTAATTTGGCAGCGGGATGGGAACTGCAGTGATAGGGCTGAGGATGGGCAGTTGGTATACAACTAGTTGCAGTGTGCAGTGAGGCTGTGAGGACAGACAGGGAAACGATAGGGCAAAATTGCAGTCAGTGCGATGAGTTAAATTGTAACAGGGGGCCAGAAACAAAAAGGGTGATGAAGGTGTTATATTTCAATGTACACAGTAGATGGAATAAGGTAGTTGATCCTGTGGCTCAGTTAGAGATTGGCAGGTATGATGTTGTGGGCATCTGAGTTGTGGCTGAAAGAAGATTAGAGTTGGGAGCTTAATATCCAAGTGTGCACATTGTATCAAAAAGATAGGCGGGTCGGCAGAGGGGTTGGGGTGGCTCTATTGGTAAATATTCAATTAAATCCTTGGAAAGAGATCGACATCAGAAGATGTAGAAACCTTGTGGGTAGAGTTAAGAAACTACAAGGGTAAAAAGATCCTGATGGGAATTATATACAGGCCTCCAAACAGTAGGCAGAATGGGGGCTGCAAATTACAAAGGGAGATAGAAAAAGGGCAATATTTTGATAATTATGGGGTATTTAAATATTCAGGAGATTAGGAAAATCTGATTGGAAGCTAGGTTTCAGCAGAGTGGCCATTGTGTGAGTGGGCCAGTGTTAGAGTCGGATTTAAGGGTTTGGCTCATCGAGGCTTAGGGGAGGATTAGTCCGTAGGTAGATTTTTCTTTGCCATTTATTCTTTCATTCTTCCTTTTTGAAGATTTAGAGCAGTGGGGGTGCCAGACAGGGCAGTGGAATTCTCTTCTTGCAGGATGTGGGAAGGCAGGGAGACCTTCAGTGTCCCTGACAACAAAACCTACAAGAAGTGCATCCAGCTGCAGCTTCTAATAGACTGTGTGAAGGAGTTGGAGCTGGAACTGGATGAACTCTGGATCATTCAGGAGGTTGAGATCATTTGATAGACAGCACACACAGTCAGGTAGTTCCACACACTGTGCAGGACACGGGTAAATGGGTGACTGTCAGGTGGAGAAGGTGAGAGGCAGCCAGTGCAGAGTACCCCTGTGGCCTTTCCCCTCAACAGCAGGTAGGATGTGTTGGATACTGTTGAGGCGGGGTATCACCTAGCAGAGGAAAGCCACAGCAGTCGGGTATCTGGTACTGAGTCTGGCTCTGTGCCTCAGAAGGGAAGAGGGAGAAAAGGCAAGCGGCAGTGACAGGGGATTCAGATTGATGAGGGTAACAGAAAGGAGCTTCTGTGGCTGAGAGTGAGATTCCCAGATGATATGTTGCCTCCTGGGTGCCAGGATCAGGGACATCTCAGATGAAGTCCACAGTATTGTTAAGTGGATGGGTGAGAGGCCAGAGGTTGTGGCCTACGTCAGTATCAATGACATGGGTAGGAGGGTGATGAGATCCAGCAAAGTGAGTCCAGGGAATTAGGTGCCCAGTTAAAGGGCAGGATCTCCAGGGCTGTGATCTCAGGATTGCTACCCATACCATGTGCTAGTGAGGCCAGAAGTAGGAAGATCATACAGTTTAACATATGGCTGAGGAGATGGTGCAGGATGGAGGGTTTCAGATTTTTTGATCATTGTGCTTTCTTTCTGGAAAGTGAGACTTGTACAGAAGGTATGGTTTGCACCCGAACTGGGGGACTAATATCCTAGTGGGAAGGGTTACTGGGGGGGGTTTGGTGGTGGTTGAGTGGTGGTGGAGTTTAAACTCGAGTTGCAGGGGGATGTGAACCAGAGTGCCCAAACAGATCATGGAGTGGATGTAGAGAAAGGTGTTGTTCAGCCCATGTACAAAGTCAGGTAATTGAAAGATTGAGCATAGTAGGGCAAATTTCCTGAGCTGTGTATATTTCAATGTAAGGAGTATTGTGGGAGAGGTGGGTGAGCTTAGGGCATGGATCAGCCTGTGGAGTATGACATTGTAGTCATTACTGAGATTTGTTTGCAGGAGGGAGGACTGGCAGCTCAATGTTCTGGGGTTCCGTTGTTTTAGACATGATGGAGCAGGAGGGGTGGCATTACCAGTGAGGAAAAATGTCATGGCCGTGCTCAGTCAGGACAGATGGGAGAGCTCATCTCGTGAGGCTTTTTGGGTGGAACTGAGGAATGAGAAAGGTATGGCCAAGTTAATGGGATAATATCATCAACCATCAGCAGTCCACGGGATTTGGAGGAGCAAATTTGCAGAGATTGCAGACTGTAGGAAAAAGAACTCAAGGTTGTGCTAATAGTCGAATTTATCTTTCCACATATTGACAGGGTCTCCCATGCTGTAAAAGAGGTGGATGGGAAAGAGTTTGTCAAATGTGTTTAGTGAAGTTTCCTTAATCATTGCATAGAAATCTGAACGAGAGAGAATGTGCTACTACATCTCCTATTAGGAAACGAGACAGGGCAGGAGACAAAAGTATGTGATCATAATGCCATTAGTTTTATGGTAATTATGGAAATGGATTGATGTGGTCATTTTATGGTAATTATGGAAAAGGATTGATGTGGTCGGGTTAAGATGCTAAATTGCAGAAAGGCTAAATTTGACGGTATCAGCCAGGATATGGCAAATGTGGATTGGGACAGGTTTTTTGGGAAAGGTATACTTGGGAAGTGGGAGGCCTTCAAAAGTGAAATTTTGAGAATACAGAATTTGTATATTCCTGTCAGAATTTAAAACAATGATAATAGATTTTGGTAATCTTGATTTTTGAGAGATATTGATGCCCTGGTTAGGTAGATGGAGATGCATAACAGTATAGGCAGGTGGGAACAAATGAGATACTTGAGCAGTATAAGGAATAGAAGAGAACAATATAAAGAATGTAAAAGAATCTTAAGAAAGAAATTAGAAAAGCTAAAAGAAGATACGAGGTTGCTTTGGCAAGTAAGGTGAGAATAAATCTAAAGGGTTTCTACAGTTATATTAATAGCAAAAGTATAGTGAGGGATAAAATTGGTCCCTTACAGAATCAAGAGTGGACAGCTATGTGTGGAGCCGAAAGAGATGGGGGAGATTTTGAACAATTTATTTTCTTCGGTATTCACTAAGAGATGGATATTGAATTGTGTAAGGTAAGGGAAACAAATAGGGAAGTTATGGGAATTATGATGATTAAAGAGGAGGAAGTACTGGTGCTTTTAAGGAATATAAAAGTAGATAAATCTCCAGGTCCTGACAGGATATTCCCTAGGACCTTGAGGGAGGTTAGTGTAGAAATAGCAGGGGCTCTAACAGAAATATTTCAAATGTCATTAAAAACGGAGATGGTGGCGGAGGATTGGCATATTGCTCATGTGGTTCCATTGTTTAAAAAGGGTTCTAAGAGTAAACCTAGCAATTATAGGCCTGCCAGTTTGACATCAGTGGTGGGTAAATTAATGGAAAGTATTCTTAGAGATGGTATATATAATTATCTGGATAGACAGGGTCTGATTAGGAACAGTCAACATGGACGTGCGTGGAAGGTCATGTTTGACAAATCTTACTGAATTTTTTGAAGAGGTTGCGAGGAAAGTTGACGAGGGTAAAGCAGTGGATGTTGTCTATATGGACTTCTGTAAGGCCTTTGACAAGGTTCTGCATGGAAGGTTAGTTAGGAAGGTTCAATCGTTAGGTGTTAATATTGAAGTAGTAAAATGGATTCAACAGTGGCTGGATGGGAGATGCCAGAGAGTAGTGGTGGATAACTGTTTGTCAGATTGGAGGCCAGTGACTAGTGATGTGCCTCAGGGATCTGTACTGGGTCCAGTGTTGTTATATGCATTAATGATCTGGATGATGGAGTGGTAAATTGGATTAGTAAGTATGCAGATGATACTAAGGTAGGTGGTGTTGTGGATAATGAAGTAGGTTTTCAAAGCTTGCAGAGAGATTTAGGCCAGTTAGAAGAGGGGGCTGAACGATGGCAGATGGAGTTTAATGCTGATAAGTGTGAGGTGCTACATTTTGGTAGGAATAATCGAAATAGGACATACATGGTAAATGGCAGGGCATTGAAGAATGTAGTAGAACATAGTGATCTAGGAATAATGGTGCATAGTTCCCTGAAGGTGGAATCTCATGTGGATAGGGTGGTGAAGAAAGCTTTTGGTATGCTGGCCTTTATAAATCAGAGCATTGAGTATAGGAGTTGGGATGTAATGTTAAAATTGTACAAGGCATTGGTAAGGCCGAATTTGGAGTATTGTGTACAGTTCTGGTCAGCGAATTATAGGAAAGATGTCAACAAAGTAGAGAGAGTACAGAGAAGATTTACTAGAATGTTACCTGGGTTTCAGCACCTAAGTTACAGGGAAAGGTTGAACAAGTTAGGTCTTTATTCTTTCTAGCGCAGAAGGTTGAGGGGGAACTTGATAGAGGGATTTAAAATTATGAGGGGGATAGATAGAGTTGATGTGGATAGGCTTTTTCCATTGAGAGTTGGGGAGATTCAAACAAGAGGACATGAGTTGAGAGTTAGGGGGCAAAAGTTTAAGGGTAACACGAGGGGAAATTTCTTTACTCAGAGAGTGGTAGCTGTGTGGAATGAGCTTCCAGTAGAAGTGGTAGAGGCAGGTTCGGTATTGTCGTTTAAAGTAAAATTAAATAGGTATATGGACAGGACAGGAATGGAGGATTATGGTCTGAATGCGGGCCAGTGGGACCAGGTGAGAGTAAGCGTTCGGCACGGACTAGAAGGGCCGAGATGGCCTGATTCTGTGCTGAAATTGTTATATGGTTATAGGTTTATATAGTTAATTTACCCGTGTCCTGCACAGAATGCCATGGGAAGGAGAGTCCCTATTGCAAGAGGTCCTTTGTGCAGGTGGATATCTCCAAGGATGAGTGCCAATACTCATGAGAGAAAGCCAGTTTGCTGAAGATGGCCTTCAAGGGAAGTTAGGACTGTGGTGGGTGCTTTCAGGGAGACCGGGGGTTCAGTACCATGAGTAACGGTTATACCCAGCTTTGGAAAAGATGAGCTCCAATATTTAGACAGGTTTAACTGTAATAAGCCCTTTTTTAACTTCTTTCTTTTCTTTAATAACTATTTGATGAATCTGAAATTGGTAAATACACTTTCTTTATAATATTATGTGGTGTATAATCTGTTATTTCTTGCCAATTGATAATTGGGCTTAGGCAGAATTTACAAAGCATTCGCTCAAATTGAGGTTTCTTTAATGAGAAAATCATGACGTTCCTGTTTGGTTTGAACCCAAAATCATACCGACCCCAGATGTATATTGTTTATGAAAGGTGGCTTCTCACCGCTGAGTCACGTGGCTGTTGTTGCACCAGGAACATTGAAGACAAGGCGTGGATGTTGTTTACATAGACTTTAGCAAGGCCTTTGAAATGGTCCCACGTGGGAGGCTGCTCAAGAAGGTTCAGTTGCTTGGCATTCAAAATGAGGCAGTAATTTGGATTGGACATTGGCTTCACTGGAGAAGAGAGAAGCCAAAGAGTGGAAGTAGACAGTTACCTCTCTGACTGGAGAGCCGTGACTAATGGTGTGTCACAGGGATCACTGCTGGGTCCATTAGTTGTTTGTCATCCATATCAATGATCTGGATGATAATGTCGTATTCTGGATCAGCAGATTTGTGGATAACACTAAGATTGAGGGTCTGGTGGATCGTGAGGAAGACTTTCAAAGCTTGCAGCAGGATCTGGAGCAGCTGGAAAAATGGACTCAAAATGGCAGATGGAGTTTAGTGTAGACAAGTGTGAGGTGTTGCAATTAGCAGGATCATCCAGGCTAGGGCTTGCAAGATGAGGGGTCGGGCACAGAGGTGTGTTTGTAGAACAGAGAGATCTGGGAATGCAGATGCATAATTCCATGAATGTGGCATGACACGTAGATATGGTCGTAAAGAAAGCTTTTGGTACATTTTGAGCACAGGAATTGAGATTCTATATTCAAATTGTATAAACATTGGTGGTCATAATTTGGAGTATTGTGTCCAGTTGTGGTCATTCCCATAAGATATAGGAGCAGAATTTAGCCCATCAAGTCTGCTGTGTTATTTCATCATGGCTGATCCAATTTTCCTCTCAGCCCCAATCTCTGCCTTCTCCCCATATCCCTTCATAAGCTGATCAATCAAGACTCTATCAACCTCTTCCTCAAGTATACCGTACATAAATACTTGGCCTTCACAGCTTCCTAGAAGCATAGAAATGTAGAAAACCTACAGCACCATACAAGCCTTTCAGCCCACAATTCTGTACCTAACATGTCCTTACTTTAGAAATTACCTAGAGTTACCCATTGCCCTCTATTTTTCTAAGCCCCATGCACCTATACAGGAGTCTCTTCAAAGACCCTGTTGTATCCACCTCCAACAACATCACCAGCAGCACATTCCACGCACTCACCACTCTCTGCATCAAAAAACGTACCACTGACACCTCCTCTGTACCCACTTCCAAACACATTAAATCTGTGCCCTCTCGTGTTAGCCATTTCAGCCCCAGGAAAAAGACTCTGACTATCCACACGATCCTTGTAAATCTCCTCTGCATCCTTCCTATGGTTTCCACATCCTTGCTGTAGTGAGCTGACCATAACAGAGCACAGTACTCCAAGTGGGGTCTGACAAGGGTCCTATATAGCTGTAGCATTACCACTCGACTCTTGAACACAATCCCACTGTTGATGGAGGCCAGTGCACCATATGCCTTCTTAACCACATAGTCTACCTGAACAGCAGCTTTGAGTGTCCTTTGGACTCAGTCCCCAAGATCCCTCTGATCCTCCACACTGCCAAGAGTCTCACCATTAATACTATATTCTGTCATCATATTTTGACCTACCAAAAGGAACCACTTCACACTTATGTGGGTTGAACTCCATCTGTCACTTCTCAGCCCAGTTTTGCATCCTATCGATGTACCACTGTAACCTCTCCAGTCCTCCACACTATCCACAACACCTCAACCTTCGTGTCATCAGCAAATTTACTAACCCATCCCTCCACTTCCTCATCCAGGTAATTTATATAAACCACAAAGAGAAGGGGTCCCAGAACAGATCCCTGGGGCACTCCACTGGCCACTGACCCCCATGCAAAATATGACCCATCTACAACCACTCCTTGCCTTCTGTGTGCAAGCCAATTCTGGATCCACAAAGTGAGGTCTGCTTGCATCCCATGCCTCTTTACTTTCTCAATAAGCCTTGCATGGAGTAACTTATCAAATGCCTTGCTGAAATCCATATACACTACATCTACTGCTCTACCTTCATCAATGTGTTTAGTCAAAAAATTCAATCAGGCTCATAAGGCACGACCTGCCTTTGACAGGTCTATAATTTCCTGGGCTATCTCTACTTCCTTACTTGAATAAGAGAACAACATCTTACCTACTTTTTTGAACTTTTCTTGACAAGATTTTCACAGCCTTTGTACACCATGGTTTCTGTACCCTACCATCCTTTCCCTGTCTCATTGGAATGTACCTATGCAGAACACCACACAAATATCCCCTGAACATTTGCCACATTTCTGCTGTATATTTCTCTGAGAACAACTGTTCCCAATTTATGTGTCCAAGTTCCTGCCTGGTAGCTTCATATATCCCCTTACTCCAATTAAACGCTTTCCTAACTTGTCTGTTCCTATCCTTGTTCAACACTATGGTAAAGGAGATAGATTTGTGATCACTCTCTCCAAAATGCTCTCCCACTGAGAGACCTGACACCTGACCAGGTACATTTCCCAATACCAGATCACCTATAGCCTCTCCTCTTGTAGGCTGATGTACATACTGTGTCAGGAAATTTTCCTGAACACACCTTATGAACTCCACCTCATCTAAACTCCTTGCTCCAGGGAGATTCCAATCAATGTCTGGGAAATTAAAATCTCCCATCACGACAACCCTGTTAGATCCTAAGACCATAAGATATAGGAGCAGAAGTAGGCCATTTGTCCCATCGAGTCTGCTCTGCCATTCATTCATGGGCTGGTCCAATCCCCACTCCCCTGCCTTCTCCCCACACCCCTTGATGCCCTGGCTAATCAAGAACCTATCTATCTCTGCCTTAAATGCACCCAATGACTTGGCCTCCACAGCCACTCGTGGCAACAAATTCCACAGATTTACCATCGTCTGACTAGAACATCTCTGTTCTAAATAGATGTCCTTCAAACCTGAAGTCTTGACCTCTTGTCCTAGACTCTCCTACCATGGGAAATCACTTTGCCATATCTAATCTGTCAGGCGGCCTTTTAACATTCAAAACTGTTATTACTGGATCGTTCCAGAATCTGTCTCCCTATCAGCTCTTCGATGTCCCTGTTACTATTGGGTGGTCTATAAAAAAACACCCAGTAGATTTATTGACCCCTTCCTGATTCTAAATTCCACCCGTGACTTCCTCCTTTTCTGCAGCCGTAACACTATCACTGATCAACTGTGCCACGTCCACACCTCTGTAGCCTCCCTCTCTGTTCTTTCTGAAACATCTAAAGCCTGGCATTCTAAGTAGACATTCCTACCCCTGAGTCATATAGTCTCTGAAATGGCCACAACATCATAGCAGTGATCCACGCTTTAAGCTCTAAGTTCATGATACTCCTTTCATTAAAATAGACACATCTCAAACCATCAGTCTGAGCGCATCCCTTCTCTATCACCTGCCTATCCTCCCTCTCACACTGCCTACAAGCTTTCTCAATTTCTGAGCCGCTTCCTCCCTCTCTTCAGTTCAGTTCCCACCCCCCCCCCCCAGCAATTTCAGTTTAAACTCTCCCCAATAGCCTTTGAAAACTTCCCATCCAGGATATTGGTCCCTTTCAGATTCAAGTGCAACCTGTCCCTTTTGTACAGGTCACGCCTGCCCCAAAAGAGGTCCCAATGATCCAGAAATCTGAATCCCTTTACCCTGCTCCAATCTCTCAGCCCCGCATTTATCCTCCACCTCATTCTATTCCTATACTCACTGTCATGTGACACAGGCAGTAATCCTGAGATTACTACCCTTGTGGTCCTGCTTCTCAGCTTCTTTCTTAACTCCCTGTAGTCTGTTTTCAGGACCTCTTCCCTTTTCCTACCTATGTCATTGGTACCAACATGTACCACGACTTCTGACTGTTCACCATCCCACTTCAGGATATCGTGGATGCGATCAGAAACATCCTGGACCCTGGCACCTGGGAGGCAAACTACCATCTTTGTTTTTTTCTGCATCCTGGGGCAAAGAATTCCTTGGATTCACCACTCTCTGGCTGAAGAAATTCCTGCTCATTTTCCATCAATACATGATTAAGTTTGTTATGGATCCCCAAAACCAAAGGACTTTCGACAGGGGCACAATTGAGAACATCCTGACTGGCTGCATCACTGCCTAGTTATGGGAACTGTACTTCCCTCAATCGCAGGACTCCGCAGTGAGTGATGCGGACAGTGGTGAGTGTAGATGTGGAGTGCAGGTAGTTTTGAGGAAATAAGGAGGCAACAGAAGGACTTGGGTAGGTTAGAAAATGGGGAAAGAAATGGCAGATGGAATGTGGTGTTGGGAAGTGTATGGACAAGCACTTCGGTAGAAAAAATGAAAGGGTTGACGATTTTCTAATTGGAGAGAAAATACAAAAATCTGAGACACACAGGGATTTGAGAGACCTTGTGTAGGATTCCCTGAAGTTTAATTTGCAGGTTGAGTCTGTGGTGAGGAAGGCAAATGTGATGTTAGCATTCATTTTGAGAGGACTAGAATATAAAGGCAAGGTTGTAATGTTCCCAGTCAGAACCGTGGGAATGATTGTATTAAACCCTGAGCTGAGGCCAATAAACAACATCCTGACGTAAGTATTAGTATTGTCCAGGTGACCAAGGCTACAGATCAAGTCGCCCCACACAGCTTGGTCCTGAAACTGCAGTAAAATGTCCAATAACATCTGTTCATGTAATATTACTCCTGTGCTGTAGTTGTCTCACTTTCACCTGCTCTACAGTTTAAATGATTATATTTTCTTTCTATTCTAATCAGCTGAAAGGGAAGAAGTGATTGGTGTCCTTGGTTCATCAGTTTTACTGGATCCTGAAATCACCGTTGATTCCAGCAAGAATGATATCCTTTGGACTTTCAAAGCCAGCAACAAAAGCCGTGATGTTATTTTGGATCACATCCCAGGTGTCGCCACATTGGAACTGAGTGAACAGTTCAAGGACCGTTTAATATTCAACGCTTTGAGTGGTGCACTGACGATAAGCAGATTAAATGCCAGTGACCAAGGAGATTACACCTTCACTGTTGATGAGAAAGAGTTGAAAATAATGGAGTTGCTTGTCATTGGTAAGAAGTTTCAGATATTTGTGATGTAGTGTGTGATTTATTAATGGCAGAATCTGCCATAGAAACTATAATCTCTGATTTTTATTTCCATCAAAGTCTAAGCAGGATAACCTCTGCTGTGACTCATCAACTGAGTCATCGGAGAGACATTGAAGCTGGTGATATAAAAACAGCAGAATTTCTGCAGAGAATCTGATTCTCCTCTCATCACACACAGTCTTACATTTTTCAAACATAAATAAAGTGAAAAATGAGTCACCACAATTTCAATAGCTATGATTTCCTACCGACCTCTAACATTTTGAATATTTGTAGAATTACATATTTACAATAGTCGTACATCCCAGCTAGTAGAATCCTTTTGAAAGCTTCAGAGCACAAACTCCAAACACCCAAAATACATTTCTTTTGTGAAAGTGCTGAAGGATGGCTCTCTGAATACAGAACTGGCCAGAATATTAACTATGTATTGCATTGAACTGCTGCTGCTAAGTTAACAAATTTCACGTCACATGTCGGTGATAATAAACCTGATTCTGATTCTGACAAAACAGACCTGTCCTGAACGATGCATTGTGACAGGGATACACTTTGACATTGTGCTAATGCAGACAATGGCCACTTAACGACTTCCTTGATCACACCCTGACGATTTAAATGACCACCAATCAACATGAACATTCATGTATTGTCTTCCCCTGGGGCCGAATCAGAATGTTCCAGAAGCTCCAAAACCTGGGCCTCTGTACCTCCCCTCTTGACTTCCTCACTGGGAGACCAGTCAGGGCAGATCAGAAATAACATCTCCACCTTGCTGACAATCAACACTGGAACACGTCTTAGCCCACTGTTGGCGACAAGGAGGTGTACAAGAGTGAGGTAGATCAGCTGGTTGAGTGGTGTGACAACAACAACCTTACACTCAACGTAAGTAAGGCCAAGGAATTGATTGTGGACTTCAGGAAGGCAAAGTCAATAGAGAATACTCCCCAGTCCTCATCAATGGATCAGCCGTGGAAAGGGTGAGCAGTTTCAAGTTCCTCGATGTCAACACCACTGAAGATCTGTCCTGGGCCGAACATATTGATGCAATTACAAAGAAGGCACAACATCGGCTATGTTTCATTACGAGTTTACGGAGTCTTGGTATGTCATCAAAGACTCATGCAAGTTTCTACAAATGTACATGGAGAGTATTCTAACTGGTTACATCACTGTCTGGTATGGAGGGGACACTGCTCAGGATCAGAAAAAGCAGCAGAAAGTTGGAAACTCAACCAGCTCCATCATGGGCACTAACCTAGTATCAAGGGCACCTTCAAAAGGTGATGCTTCAAAAAGATGGTATCCATCATTAAGGAGCCCTATCATCTAGTATGTGCCCTCTTCACAATGTTACCATCAAGGAGGAGGTACAGGAGGCTGAAGACACACACTCAGTGTTTCAGGAACTGTTTCTTCCCATCTGCCATTACATTCCTCAATGGACAATGAACCCATCAACACTACCTCACTTTTTTGCTCTCTTTTTGCATTCTTTATTTAATTTATTTTCTAATATGCACTTATTGTAATTCATTGCTTTTTATTACTATGTGTTACAGTGTACTGCTGCTGTAAAAGAACACATTTCATGACCTATGTTGGTGATATTAAACCTGATTCTGATTCTGATTCAATGATTAGTTTCAGTCGCCTTAAACTGTCAGTTGAAGGTGGAGGGGCTGGTCGTGTTGAGGAAGCAGAGAGGCTGCGGAAGGACTTTGACAGATTTGGAGAGGTGTCAGATGGAATACAGTGTCAGAATTGTATGGTCATGCGCTTTGGTAGAAGGATTAAAAACATAGATTATGTTCTAAACGGGGGAAAAAATGAAAAATCTGAAGTGCAGAGGGATTTGGGAGTCCTCGAGGATTCCTGAAAGGTTAATTTGTAGGTTGAATTGGTGGAGATGGGAGTGGATGGGATGTTCACATTCATTTCAAGAGGACTGGAACATAAACACAAGGATGTAATGCTGATGCTGTATAAATTACTGGTGAGGCCTCACTTGGAGTATTGTGATTAGTTTTGGGCCCCTTATTTAAGAAAGGATGTGCTGACAGTGGAGAGGGTTCAGAGGAGGTTCACAGGGATGATTGCTGGAATGAAAGAGTTATCATACGAGTAGTGATTGAAGTTTCTGGGACTGAACTCAGAGGAATTTAGAAGAATGAAGGCGATCTCATTGAAACCTTTTGAAAGTTGTAAGTCCAAGATGGAGTGGATGTGATGAGGATGTTTGCTTTCGTGGGCGAATCGAGGACCAGAGGGCACAGTCTCAAAAGAGAGGGATGTCCGTGTTGGCTGAGGCTGAGTGACCTGGACAAGAAATGTAACACAAGAACTAATCATAGACGCAAAATTGGCATCTTTGAATGTGATCAGTGTAAAGAGAACAGTGTGATGTGTCAACGCCTTACAATAACCGGCCAAGGTCAAGGCTGATGTGAGTTTTTTACAGGAGTGTGGGCTAACACACTCTGCAACTACCAGAGTTGGTTGTGATGGTGGCCCCATGGTTTGTCCGTGTGGTTGGGGGCAATGATTGTCATCCTTCTGGCCTGGGAATTCTGTTACATGGTGACAACTTCTCAATCACCCAAGTCACAGAGGTGGTTGGGGTGTGGCTCCTTGTGGCATACATAATGTACTGAAACACTCTGCTCTGGTTAATGAACACGTACACCTCACCCGTGCGGAGCGAGCGGCTGGCCATCCTCGAGCCGCTCCCACCACTGCCGGTGACATCACAGCTGGTCATTCTGGTTGGTGACATCATCGATGCAGCCGGTAGTGCCGACAACAGGCTGGACAGCACCTCCAGATTCCTGATGGAAACAGTTAAAATAGACAAGCAGCACAATGCCTTCAGCACCCCTTCAGAAGGATGGTGATGGATAACGGACTGAGTTGTACTCGGCTACGTGGGACTGGAAGTGTGGAGTTTGCAAAGATTCAGTATGACATCTAAAACTCTGACAAACCTCTATAGATGTGTGGTGGAGGGTGTATTGACTGGTTGTGTCACAGCCTGGTCTGGAAACACCAATGCCTTTGAATGGAAAATCCTCCAAAAAGTATCGGATATGGTCCAGTCCATCATCAAGGAAAGCCCTCCCAACCACTGAGCACATCTACACAGAGTAATGTAGCAGCAAAGTAGCATTCAACATCAGGGACTCCCACCACCGAGGTTGTGTCCTCTTCTCACTGCTGTCATCAGGAAGAATTACAGGAGCCTCAGGACTCACACCACCAGGTTCAGGAACAGTTATTACCCCTCAACCATCGTCAGGCTCTGGAACCAAAGGGGATAACTTCACTCAACTTCACTTGCCCCATCACTGAAATGCTCCCATTACCAATGGACTGGCTTTCAAAGACTGCTCATCTCATGTTCTTGATATTTGTTGTTCATTTATTACCACTATTATTTTATTTGTATTTGCACAGTTTGTTGTCTTTTGCACATTTGATGGGGTGGGTCATTTGTGTTTCTTGTAGTTACTGTGAATGCCCGCAAGAGAATAAATCTTACTGTTGTATATGGTTACATATATGTACTTTGATAATAAATTTACTTTGTATTTTGAACTTTGAATAATTGTCTGGACTGGACTGAGAAGATAAAACTGAAATTGGGACTGTGGGGAGGATGCTCCCTATCGATATCTGGGAAGAACCTGGTCAACAAGTGTGAGGTTCTCTCAGGCTGCTGTACTTGGTGCAAGTGTTGCCCATGTCCCGCTCCTCCAGCTTGAGAATCACCCGAGCTTTTTTCAGGTTCATCTGGGGGTCCAAGATGGAGTCGGTGAGGCACAGATCACAACGCACAAATCCCTGTATAACAGGCGCAACAATTTACCCAATGTGTCCCTCACCCTGATGACCAACTTCATGTGTGTCTGCATCAGGCTGTGTGTGGAACCTAAATACATGGGCACCAGGTACCACTACGTGCTGAGGTTCTGCCTGTCCCCTGTGTTGCCAAGGTGTTGAAACTGAGAGATGTTCCTGAAAAGGGGATGAATGAACCCCAGAGAAATCTGAAGGTGAGGCAATTCAACTTTCTGAGAGATGGAGAATAGAGGAATTTGAAGCCAGTGAATTGCCAGTGTTGGAGCCAGTGTAGATCAGAAACACTGGGATCTGGCTTGAACAGGTATACTGTGAAAGTCTTGGATCAGCCAAAGTTGATGAGGGGTTTGAGGTGGGAGGCTGGGCCAGAAAGAATTTCCACAACATTCTTGTTTGAAAGACAAGTTCCTGTAACCCCAGTAAAGAGTGGCTCAATATCTATTCAGTAGTACGTTCTCATTTGCTGTAGTTTCACAAAGTTCTCTGTTTAAGTGTTTCACAGCCACCACATTTTAAATGAGTACAAATATTTTTATTAACAGATAAAGTTAAAGAAGAGGTTGGTCTCTTTGGCTCATCAGTTTTACTGGATCCTGAACTCAAAGTTGATCCCAGCAAGAGTGAAATAGTTTGGACCTTCATCGACAGGAGCATTTTGCATCATGTCCCAGGTCACAGCTTAGTGGAACTGAGTGACCAGTTCAAGTTTCGTCTGCACTTTAATACTTCTAATGGTGCTCTGACTGTGAATGGAGCAGAACATGGTGACCAAGGAGATTACACCTTCATTGTGGATGGACAAGAGCTGAGAATAATACAACTACGCCTTGTTGGTAAGTAGCTTTATGTTTCATAGAACGTAGAACAGTACAACATAGTTCAGGCCATTTGGCCCACAATGTTATGCTGACCTTTTAACCTATTCCAAGATAAATCTAATCCTTCCTTCCCTCATAGACAACCATTTTTCTTTCATCCCTGTGTTTATTCATGATGTGATTGGGTACAGAACTCGCCATAGTTTTTGAGGTTGTACTTTCCAGTCGAGGCTAAGTTGGGTGACTCACCTGATAGAATAAACACTGAGGTGTCAGATATTGAATGCTGCCGTCATTCAACCCCCATCACTGTGATGTACCTGTCATCCCGAGGAGGAGCCCGTTCGGGATTTGATCCAACATTCATTGCTGCACTGGTGGGGTGAGAGAAGAAGAACTGTTTGTCAAACCTGAGGCTTGGGTTTTCTGTTGGAGAGAACAGAAGGAAATGGTTGTGAAGTGAAAGTGTGGATGGATGGAAAAGGCAGAGAAATGGAAAAAGTAGCAAGAGAAGGAATGGGAGGGGAGGGAGGTACAAAATGCATTAGATTAGTGTGGGAAATGGGGAAAGGGGTGTGACATGATGGTGAAAGAAACATCAATAACAATCATAATAAATAAAAGATGAAATTTATTTATCGAGCACTTTTCAAACAGATGATGTAGTTCAAAGTTGTTTGCAATGGGATAAAAGTACAAATATGAAAAATAAAATAAAATAAAAATAAATGTAAATAAAAGACAAAACGATGCTCATTAAAAAGCAAGATTAAATAAATAGATTTTAAGCTCTCATTTAAAGGTGTTAACTGAGTCTGCATCCCCTATGGTTTTAGTATTGAATTCCACAGTTGAGGAGCATAGTTCAGAAAAGCTGACCTGCCTATTTCCTTCTGAGGGAGATTTTTTTTTAATTTAAGAGACCGGTGGCAGAAAACCTGAGAGCCTGAGCAGGATGATGAAAGGAAAGTGATTCTGTGACGTACTCTGGTCACAAACTAATAAGAGTTTTAAAAACAGGGAAGTCAAGTTTAATATTAATTTTAAAAGATACAGAAAGCTCCTAGAGCTGCCAAATTTCATCCCACCAAATTTTTATTGGCGTGTTTATGTGGGATAAAGCCATTCTCTGCACTGTGAAGTAAGCAATCTATTGTAATAAACTTTTCCATTCTGTTTGGTAATTCCAGGTACTGAGATAAGGACTAGAATTTTGGGAAACTGACCAGGAAGGAAGATGGAGGATATAAAAAGAATTAAGATTGGTGTCTCTGTTTATGTTTGTGAAATCCATACAATGCTCACAATGATCACATTAATCTTGTTGTTTAAACCCTGCTTCTGACATAAACATTCAGCCCCTGGTGATCTGTGAGAAATATTTCGAGCCTGGCTAACAAAAAGGCAACAATCCTGAGGATGTTCTCTGAAATAACAAGACCAGAATCTTATTGAAAATGCTGAGGTGTCAGGGTATCGATGTTCCCTGTGCAGATGGGTCACCGGTGGGTCAAAATGCACTAATGGAGTGTGAGGGAGGGGGTAATTCCACAGCCTATTAAATGTACACTTTCCCCTTCCTCCTGAGGTGCCGTGTCTGATGGTTTCCACGGCAGCGCCCGTTTCATTGATTTCAATGTCTGTTCCTAATGACAAAAGTCAGCAAAGCATTTCCATGTGTGAGGCTGCTCAGTCCCACTGGGAAAACAGCAAGAGTTCTTGGAGCTGGTGGTGATTCTGGGATGAAAGGTGGTGATGAATCAACATATAGGAGGGAGACTGAATATCTGTCTGAGTGGTGCCACAGCAATAACCTCTTCCCCAATGTCAGCAAGACCAAGGACCTGATTACTGACTTCAGGAGGAAACCAGAGGTCCATGAGCCATTCCCATCAGAGGATCAGAGTCGGAGAGGGTCGGCAACTTTAAATTCCTTGGTGTCTCATTACAGAGGACTTGTGCTGGGCGCAGCAGTTAAGAGCAAAATGAAGAAAGCGCAGCAGTGCCTCTACTTCCTTCGAAATTTGTGGAGATTCGGTGTGACACCTGAAAATCTGACAGACTTCTGTAGATGTGTGGTGGAGAGTATATTGACTGGCTGCATCATTGGAACCACCAATGCCCTTCAACAGAAAATCCTACAAGGAGTAGTGGATACGGCCCAGTCCATCATGGGTAAAGCCCTCCCCACCATTGAGCACATCTACATGGAGAGTTGTTGCAGGAAAGCAGCCTCCATCATCAGGGACCCCGCCACCACTCATTCAGAAACAAGTTTTGACCCTCAACCATCAGACACTTGAATCAAAGCAGAGTGAGTGGGAAGATGGATGATTGGGAAGCTTTTAAAATCCAGCAAAAGGCAACTGAAAAGCTATATGAAGGGAAAAGATGAAATATGAGTGTAGACTAGCCAATAATATAAAGCAGGATACCAAAAGCTTTTTCTGTTATATAAGGAGCAAAAGGGAGGTGAGAGTTGATATTGGTCCACTGGAAAGTGATGCCGATGAAGTAGTAATTTGAGACAAAGAAATGGCAGATGAATTTAATCGGTACTTTGTATCTGTCTGCACTGTGGAAGACACTAGCAGTGTGCCAGAGGTCTGAGTGTCACTGCTATTACAAAGGAAAAAGTGTGCGGCAAAGTGGAAGGTCTTAAGGTGGATGTCACCTGGGCCAGATGGATTACATCCCAGAGACCTGAGAGAGGTTGCTGAAGAGATAACAGATGCATTGGTCATGATCTTTCAAGAATCACTTGATTGTGGCATGGTCCTAGAGGACCAGAAGATTGCAAATGTCACTCCACTCTCTAAGACCATAAGATATAGGAGCAGAAGTAGGCCATTTGGCCTTCTGAAAATGCAAGTACACCACGTCCACTTCATCTGCTTTGTCCACCCTGCTTGTAATTTCCTCAAAAAATTGCAGCAGGTTTGTCAGGCAGGATTTTCATTTCAGAAAACCATGCTGGCTTTTGTCTATCTTGTCATGTGCCTCCAGACACTCTGTAATCTCATCCCTAGCGATCGATTCCAACAAATTCCCAACCACTGATGTCAGAGTAACAGGTCTATAGTTTCCATTCTGCTGCCTGCCACCCTTCTTAAATAGAGGAGTAACATTTGCAATTTTCTAGTCATCCAGCACGATGCCAGAATCTATCGATTCCATCAGGTGCAGGAGTTCTATCCACCCTCAGACCATTAAGCTTCCTGAGCAGCTTCTCAGTTGTAATTTTCACTGCACAAACTCCACTTCCCTGACACTCTTGAATGTCCGGTATACTGCAGTGTCTTTCACTGTGAAGACCGATGCAAAATATGCATTCAGTTCCTCTGCCATCTCAGCGTCTCTCCTTACAATACCTCCAGGGCCATTTTCTATTGGTCCTATATCTCCCCTCCACTCCCCTGTATGCTTAAAATAGCTTTTAGTATCTTCATTGATATTAGTCCCCAGCTTCCTTTAATAATTCATCTTTTCCTTCTTAATGAACTTCTTAGTTTCCTTCTGCAAGTTTTTAAGAGCTTCCCAATCCTCTATCTTCCCACTAGCTTTGGCTTCCTTGTATGTCCTCTCTTTTGCTTTTACTTTGGCTCTGACTTCACTTGTCAGCTACGGTAGTGTCCTTCATCCATTCTGATTTGGAATATATCTGCCTTGCACTTCCCTCATTTTTCACAGAAACTCCAGCCATTGCTGTTCTGCTGTCCTTTGTGCTAGTGTCCCTTTCCAGTCAATTTTGGCCAGCTCCCCTTAAGAAGAGAGGAAGAAGGCAAAAGAAAGGATATTGTAGTCCAGTTTGCCTAACCCCAGTGGTTGGGAATGTGTTGGAGTCTATTATTAAGGATGAGGTTTCAAGATATTTGGAGACTAATGGTAAAATAAGTCAAAGTCAGCATGGTTTCTGTGAAGGGAAATTTTCCCTGACAATTTTGTTAGAGTTCTTCAAGGAAGTAACAGGCAATGTGGACAAAGGAGAGGCAGTGGATGTCATTTGCTTGGATTTTCAGAAGGTATTTGATAAGCAACCACAAATGAGGCTGTTTAACACGATAAAATCCTATGGTGCTACAGGAAAGATTCAGCAATGGATAGCAGAACGGCTGGCAGGCAGGAGGCAGTGAGTGAGGGAAAAAGGGGCCTTTTCTGGTTGGCTGCCGGTGATGAGTGGTGTTCCTGGGGGGGGGGAGAGGTGTTGGTATTGGGACCGCTACTTTTCACATTGTTTGTCAGTGATGTAGATAATGGAATTGATGGCTTTGTGACAAAGTTTGCAGATGATACGAAGTTAGTTGCAGGGGTTGGTAGTGCTGAAAAAGCAATGTGATTGCAGCAGGACTTTGACAAATTGGAACACAAAAGTGGCAAATGGAATATAGTGTTGGGAAATATAAGATAATGCTTTTTGGTAAAAGGAACAATAGTGCGGACTGTTATCTGAATGGGGAAAAGGTTCAAACATCACTTCCTGAGCCACTCATTCATCTGTACCATCATCCTATTCCTGCTCTGACTGGCACGTCTATGAACTCGCAAATGAACATCTAAAACAGAGATGAAACAGTTTTGAGTTTTTGCTTCCACAGCTCTGAAGAAGATAGTTTGGAATCTGAAAATTTTAGAGGCAGAGGCAGATAGATCCTGGATAAGCAGAGAGGTGAACTGTTATCATGGGAAATGGGAATATCTACCATCAGGTTAGCTGTGATCTTGTGCAATGACAGAGCAGTGTTGTGGGGTTAAATGGCTTTTATTTCCATTGTTGTGTATATATTTGGTGTGTAGAACCGACTGTGCTTTTGTTCCTTTGTACATATCTGGTGCAATGTCACATGGTAAGATTGCATTCTACATCAAGATAGGAATATTATGGTTTCATATTCTCTCCTTTAGATGAGCTGTCAGAAGGTTCCATACTTACCAACATCGAATCACTGGGTGTCACGGTCGAGCTCACCTGTGAAGTCTTTGGAGATTTGAATGTGTATCAGTGGCAAAAGAATGGAGGAGAAATCTCCCAGCATCACCAACTAACAGATGAAAACAGAACACTTGTTATCCCAAGCGCTTCATCTGAAGACTGTGGAGTGTACACCTGCATCACAATCAATCCTGTCAGCTCCATCCAGACAAACTACACCTTAATGTTGCAAGGTGAGCTTCATTTATCAATGACATTTTGCAGTTAACATTTAGACCATATTGGTGGGCTATTGAATGCAGCCGATGCAAATCAGTGCTGCAGCAGAGAGAGGCAAAAGCTGAATTAATTGGGTTCACAGAATCCCAGAACAGTTATCGCAGAGAAGGAAGCCATTCACCCCTTTAAGAATGGATTGGTTCTATCACTGAGCAAACAACTGAATCCTATTGTTCTGTCCTCTCCCCCACAGCTCTGTAATTTCTTTCTTTCAGATAATTATCCAGCCCTCATATGAAATTACAGTTGAATATCCCTTCACCATTCCTGATGATGAATTCTAGACCCTGTCCACTACTGTGCATAAAGAGAATCCCCAAGATATTTTCTGTTCTTCTCCCAATCACCTTCATTCTCACTCACTACTGCTTTTAGAAAGTTTTACTATGATTTTGTTCCACTTTATGCCTCTATTCATGAAGGCAAAGATCCTATCTTTGTTAAACTACTTTCTTAACCCTTTCTATAAATCTCTTGTTGGTGTAACCCTTTTAGAATCGGCTCCTTAAGTTTGTATGCTCTTCTCATTCTTCCTACTCTTGGGATGGATCAATCGGCAGATAATGCACTTCACCGATCAATGAGAACAAACTGCCCACATGTGCATTTGTGTAGCAGCCCCTGACATCAGGTGGAAAGTAGCATCAGAGTGTGTGGTGACACTTGCAGGCTGCCCTGCCCTCAGCACATCCTCAGCTTGTGTTGGTTGTCAATGCAAACAATACATTTCATTGTATAAAAAAGACACAAAATGCTGGCAGAACTCAGCAGGCCAGACAGCATCTATGGGAGGAGGTAATAACGACAAGGAATGAATGGACAAGGGAGTCGTGTAGGGAGCGATCTTTGTGGAAAGCCGAGAGTGGGGGGGGGGAGGGGAAGATGTGGTTGGTGATGGGATCACGTAGGAGGTGGCGGAAGTTACGGAGGATTATACATTGGATCTGTAGGCTGGTAGGGTGATAGGTGAGGACCGGGGGACTCTATCCC
Organism: Hemitrygon akajei; assembly: GCF_048418815.1. Classification (NCBI taxonomy): domain Eukaryota; kingdom Metazoa; phylum Chordata; class Chondrichthyes; order Myliobatiformes; family Dasyatidae; genus Hemitrygon; species Hemitrygon akajei. Next base: position 182,791,044 of record NC_133125.1, read on the forward strand.
TGGTGGGCTGGCGGGGGGATGGGGTGAGGGCAGAGGTGTGTGAAATACGGGAGACGCGATGGAGGGCAGAGTTGATAGTGGACGAAGGGAAGACCTTTCTTTAAAAAAGGAAGACATCTCCTTTGTCCTAGAATGAAAGCAGATGTGGCGGAGGTGGAGGAATTGAGAGAAAGGGATAGCATTTTTGCAGGAGACAGGGTGGGAGGAGGAATAATCTAGGATCGCTCCCTACATGACTCCCTTGTCCATTCATCCCCCCCATCCCTCCCCACGGACCTCCCTCCGGGCACTCATCCCTGCAAACGGAAGAAGTGCTACACCTGCGCCCACACTTCTTCCCTCACCACCATCCCAGGCCCCAGACAGTCCTTTCAGGTGAGGCACCACTTCACCTGCGAGTCAACTGGGGTGATATACTGTATCCGGTGCTCCCCATGTGGCCATTTATACATTGGGGAGACCCGCCGCAGACTGGGAGACCGTTTCGCCGAACACCGGCGCTCGATCCTCCAGCAGTGGCGGGATCTCCCTGTGGCCACACACTTCAATTCCACAGACCACTCCCACTCCGACATGTCTGTCCACATCCTCCTCTACCGTCAAGATGAGGCCACACGCAGGTCGATGGAGCAATACCTTATCTCCCACCTAGGTAGCCTCCTTCCTGCTGGCATGAACATCCAACTCACTGACCTCCGTTGGTACCCCTGCCCCCCACCCTTACCCCCATCGCTATCTATTATTTTAGTCTGGTTCTCTTTCTCTCTCTTTTTCCCCCCTCACTCTAATCTCTCCCCCCAGCCCTACCTTTCTTTCTCTTTTATTTCCCATAATTCTCCACCTTCCCCCTCGCCCATTTTCCTCCAGCCTATCACTTCCCAGCTCTCTACTTTATCCCTCCCCCCACTTCTTATCCCCCCTCGACCATCCCATGTTACCTCACTCCTGATGAAGGGTTTCGGCCCGAAACGTCGTTATTACCTCCTCCCATAGATGCTGTCTGGCCTGCTGAGTTCTGCCAGCATTTTGTGTTTTTTTTAATTTATTTCCAGCATCCACAGATTCACTCGTGTTGCCTTTACATTTCATTGTATGTTGTAATGTACATCTGATAAATAAATGAATCTGAATAATCCATTCTTGACGGGTATAACGATGCATTGTGATTAATGATTCTCAGAGTAGAGTCAGTTGGTGTCAGCCTGGGTCACAGATCGGTGAGATTAGACCGGGGTTGGAACATTCCCTTCTCTGCAGGAAATTATGGAACATTATGGTTGTTGCATCATTTGTCATCCGCTGCCCGTGAGATGTTTAATGATTTGAATTTAATTTTAATTTCAGGGCTTTCCCTCAAGGATGTTATACTGATCGCTGTATTGACTGCAGGACAGGTGATTTCTGCACCATCTCTTCGTTCAGCCGTGTTACCGGACCAGTGGAGGTGGAAAACCCTCGGAGGTATCTGTCATTGATTAATTTGCTCCTGCATGAACTTTCAGACACCACCCAGTAAACCTGAATGAACTTTAACAAAAATAAGGGAAAATGTGGATAGTCGATTACACCTTTGACCCCTCCCCCCACTTCCCCTCTGATCTGTGACCTGTGAGATGCAATTGCCCATTTTTCCCCAGTTTTGAGGTGCTTTGCTGTGACACAGAATACCTGAAACAGTCCTGGAGTCACCTCTGACCAAACTGCAGAAGATATTTGGGAGAAGTGGCCATGAGAGGAGCCGTCTTCATTCACTCGTGTTTGCTGCATTGTGTTGCCTCATCTCACTGTGTCACCAAGTCTGTTTAGAGGTGGGACTGAGGGAAAGATGCCCTTTCATCCTGATGGTGGCTGTGCCTTTGGAAACAGGGGCCTCATTCACATAGAGGGCAGAGTTGTGAAGGGAGTTCTACTCCCATCTAGTGTCAGGGGTTTGAGCAGTTGTCTCTCAGACCTGCTGGTGAGCGTACAGTACATGTGGCTCTTTCTTTCAGACTTGATGGCAATTTCTCTTGGGTGTTTGCAAAAGTTTATTTTGAAAGAACCTCTCTTTCCAATGCAGTTTTCCACATGGGACACCTCTGTCTCCCAGAACCAAAGAAGATGCAACACCTGCTTTATTACCTCTTCCCTTTCCCCATTCCTGGCACACATATAACCCTCCAGGTAAAGCAGTGAGTGACTTGTACTTCCAATTCTGTGTCCTCACAGCAGTTTCCTGCACATTGGAGAAACCATTACAGGTTGTGTGACCACTTTGCAGAACACCGAGGGTAACAGTGAGCTTCCAGTTGCCCATCACTTTAGTTTTCTCTCTGATTTCCCATCTTTAACCTCTTCCCCAGTTCCAGCAAAGCCCATTGAGGAGCAGCATCCCTTATTCCACATTGAGTCCCAAGAGCTGCAATAATGAATTCATCAATTTCAGATAACCAGCCATTCCAGTTTATGTTAGAACTGACCACTTCTGATACAAGATCAGAGTGTGTGACCAAAACTCTGTTTTCCACTCTCCACAGATGCAGAAATGGAAATCCGGAATTCTTTTTTATTCCAAATTTCCAGCAACTGCAGTGTATCGTACACCGTTGTTTTTCTTTCTCTTGTATTTCTCAGGATTTCTCTCACGCTTCTCTGTGACTAGAAACATCAAATCTCTGCACAAATGCTGCTTCTACTGCAGTGTCCCTCCAGCATTTTCTCTGATACACTCAGCTCCCTCCTGTACCTAATAAAGTGGCCACTGAGTGTGTGTTCATGGTCTTCTGCTGCTGTAGCCCATCCACTTCAAGGTTCGATATGTTGTCTGTCAAAGATGTTCTGCTGCACACCACTGTTGTAACACCTGGTTATTTGAATTACTGTCACCTTCCTGTCAGCTTGATACAGTCTGGCCATTCTCTGACAAAACATTTTCAGCCACAGAACTGTCACTCACTGGATGTTTTATTTTGCTTTTTGGACCATTCTCTGTGAACTCTAGAGACTGTTGTGCATGACAATCTCAGTAGATCCGCAGATTCTGAGATTCTCAAACCACCACATCTGTCATCAACAATCATTCCGCAGTCAAAGTCACTTAGATCACATTTCTGCCCCATCCTAGTGTTTGGTCTGAACAACAATTGAACCTCATGACAATTTTTGAATGCTTTTATGCATTGAGTTGCTGCCAGATGATTGGCTGATTGGATATTCACATTAACGAGCAGGTATACAGGTGTACCTAATAAAGTGGCCACTGAGTGTATTTCAGATTCTCAACACGTGGGGTTTTCCAGTCACTATATTGTTTTGGACACATTGTGTTCAGCTCCAGTCACCAGGCAACCGGATGGATTTGAATGGCCAGACAGTGATGTTGCCATGGCTGAGCTGCAGGATTTTGCTTTTATTTAAATGCAGAGAGGTGACGATGGGAGATTTCAAAGTAGGAGGATCAATATCTGAGGAGAAGGAACCATTAACAATGTCAGTTAACATTTGCCCTGGAAGAGAAGTTGGCAGTGAAGAGGATCAATTGAACAAGAAGGGGCAGGATTAGAATGGGGATGGTACATCAGAGTTCAAAGTACATTTATTATCAAAGTATGTGTACGATATACAACATTGAGATCCGTCTCCTTACAGGCAGCCACAAAACAAAGACACACAATAGAACCCATGAAAAAGAAGATTGTCAAACACATGATGTGTAGAAAAAAATACAAACAATAAAATTAAACAGATAACATTCAGAACTGAAGTTGATGAAAGTGAGTCCACAGACACGAAGCCTGACACAGACACACGGTGGCTTTGTAGAGAAACTGAAATTAGAACTGAGATGGGATAGAATCCAGTGAGAGAGAGATGCAATTTCAACACCAGGGCAACAGGAACATTTGGGAACATTGATCCAGTGGGCAAAGGGATGGGAGGGAACCACAGAGACAGGTGGACAGTCTCAGTCACTCCCATCGATGGGCATCTAACAGGTTGTTGGAGAAAAATTACAGAGTCAAGAGCAAATCAGGGATTATTCTTGCACTTCAGGTTAATCTTTGAACAAATAATTTAGTGATGGGGAGGAAGACCGATGATGCTGAATCAGGTGCATCTGGTTCTGATGGTTTAGAACATTTCTCACCAAGGACATTTACTGTTATGTCTTTTACATTTGGGGAGATGAGATGGAGGGTTTGTCATTGGTAACAACTGGGGTGAGAGAGTAACGGTTAAAGTGGGGTCAAGGGTGGGATTGCGATTGATCCCTGGGGTGCTAGCATTGATTGATGTCCAGAATGGCCTCCAGTGTCATAATCAGTCTGCATAGATTGTTAATGGCTTGCGTATTTTTTATTTCTCCACAGGACGTCTGGGATACAGATTTTATTTTCTAAGCCTGTGGATCTGTAATACTTTGTCACTTACCGCCATGTACATTGTGTTAGTGTATTGGTCTGTGGTTGGAGGTACGTGACCAATACTCTTATCATTCACAATTGTTTAATGTAATGTAATGTATACCAATGTTAAGGAGAACAAAATAGTTATTATTCTGGAATGATGCAGCTAAATCATAATATTTAAATTATAATAATAATATTCACTTCAGAACCCATGGTACTGAGGTGGAAACAGATCAACCCTAATCCTGAGGGGCTGCTGATGTGCCGGATTTGATTGAGGTTTAATTGTGTTCATACAATGATATCACAGTGTCAGCACACTGAGGCCAGTAGTTTATTGTCTCTGGGTTAGTTTCCTGGAGTCTCTACCCAGTTCCCATCATGAGAGATTCCAGTGGGATGCTCAATATCAGCCTCTCAGGACAAGCTGAGGGGAGTAACTACAGGACCCACATCCCCCAAACCAGTGCGAGGGAAGTGTTGCATTTTCAGAAGTCTGGTCTTGGCCATTTAAACAAGTGATGGGGACTTCAGACGGTGTTACTGAGGCTACATTTACTCACTGAGAGGAGACCATGGCAGGTAGTCAGGAGCATCTCCAAGTTCCAGTCTAATGACACTGCAGTTTCCCGACAGGAGGATGTTGAACAGGAAATGACATCACCAGTGTTCCGGATGTGGAAACCCCATTAGGGTGTGAGGATGACCACTGTACACAGCACACTATTGAATTTCTGTGGAGGGCATTTCCACTCTGGAAAAGTAAATCCCAACTGTAAAACACTGAATCAAAACGGTGCTTTGTAAGGGAATTTCTGTGGTAACGTTTCTCAGTCCCAACATGTGGAAATAGCTTCCATCTACCATTAATATCTTGAAAACTCCAATTACATCTGAGTAAACGGCAGAGAATGCAGTCCTAGTCTGTGTAATCTCTGATAATTTAACACTCCAGTACACCTCTGCCTTTGGATGAGACATGAAACCAAGGAACCATTTATGTTCCCTGGGAGAATGTAACGGATCATCTGGTGATATTTCCTAAAGAGCAACAAAGTTCTCACCAATATCCAAGAAAATAATTCTCCCAACCGCATCACTAAAGCAGATTTAGCTTGGTTGTCAGAGGCAGAGGTGGCAATGGATGACAAATAGTGTACTGCAGTGATTAGTGCTCAGTCCCCTGTTGTTTGTCATTGATGTTAACGATTTGGACAAAAATGTAGGTGACATGGTCAGTATATCTGTGGACAACAGCAAAATTGGTGCGATAATGGACAGTGAAAAAAGTTGTCTAAGTGCGCTGTGTCAGTGGGCATAGGAATGGCAGATGGTAATTAACTTTGGACAAGTACATAGTTCCCTGGAAGTGGTGACACAGACAGACAGGATTGTAAAGAAGGTGCGTGGTGTGCTTGCCTTCATTGGTAGGGCATTGAGTACAAGGTTGGGACGTCACGTTACAATTTATTATCTTTAGTTGGGCCACACCTGGAGTATACTCTTCCAATCTTGCAGACATAAATAAATATTACAAATAAATGTAATCATAAAATGAATATTACATAATCAGAATTAGGTGTATTAGCATCAGCATGTGTCGTGAAATTTGTCAACTTAACAGTGCAGTTCAATGCAATACATAATATAGAAGAAGAAAATAATAATAACTAACTAAATCAATTACAGCGTATGTATATCGAATAGATTAAAAATTGTGTAAAAGAAGGAAAACTGAAATATTATATGTTAAAAAGGTGAGGTTATGTTCAAGGGCTCAATGTCTATTTAGGAATTAGATGGCTGATGGGAAGAAGCTGTTCCTGAATCGCTGAGTGTGTGCCTTCAGGCTTCTGTACCTCCTACCTGATGGTAACGGTGAGAAAAGGGCATGGCCTGGGTGCTGGGGGTCCGTAATAAAGGATGCTGCCTCATGTCCTGGGTACTTTGTAGGCTGGTACCCAGGATGGAGTCGACTAAATTTACAACCCTCCAGCTTCTTTCGGTCCTGTGCAGTAGCCCCACCCCACCCCCACACCAGACAGTGATGCAGCCTGTCAGAATGTGATTAGTCTAGAAAGAGTGCAGAAAAGATTCACCAAGATGGTGGGCAGAGTTAAAGTAGATTTTCACTGTGGCTCCCATTCACAGAATTTGTCTGAATTTTTCAATCTACGTACATCAGTGAATAGATATGCAGAGTCAAAGCAGCTGTCAGAAACACTCCTGTTCCCTTCCTCTGTTCACCATCTGACATTCCAACACAAACATCTGGAGTGATGGAGCTGGTGACAGTGACTGACATGTCTGAGTGTTCGATGAATGCCATGTACAGCTTTCTCTTCTCTGATGGACTGTTACCACAGCATGAAATGAGGGAAATTAGGTTGCAATCACACTGAATGCAGCCAGTGAGGAATTTCCACCAGTGAAGAATTGGCATCGAGCTCCAATTATGAGCAACAGATGCTATGGAAACTGGTCAGAATTGGAATGGGAATTTCAGCAGGTTTCTGTGATATTTATAGGTTTCTCCATAAGCAACTGTTGTGGATGTTGGGAGAAAGAGACTATGGACCTTAATGAACTCCTTAAGGTCTGGCCATTGGAACCAGTAGGAGCAGCCAGTGCAGAAATTGGCAGCAGGTGACATGTAAAGACTGGGCTGGAGACCCACGTGGAAAATAGAGTGGGCACCATGAATTAGTCATTCCTCCATGGCATTGCAGTTCAGTGTCTTGTTAATCTACCAGAGGGTCTGCTGGTGCAGGTCTGGGTCACAGGTTGGCACACTGGGTGGGAATTGGCATGTTCCCTTCACTGGGACATCAGTGTAAGAGTTTGGTTGTTGCAACCACTGGAAGTTTTCATTGACCTTTCTCTGGAGCTTTGTTACATGTTTGCTTATTTGATTTATTTTTAATTGCAGGCCTTTCACTGTTGGACTTTGTAGTGATTTGTGTGTTGATCGTAGGATTGCAGCTTTCTTCATTTTATATCAATGATCTTCTGGATGTGACCGAGATTTGGGAATTACTGAAAGGTATCTGTCATTGTTTAATGCACACTTGCATATAAATTTGCAAGCAAGTAAAATGTGACATATCTTCAAAAAGAAAAGGGTATCAAATTAAATCTCGTCTGAATTAACAACAACTTATCCCAATTCTTCCAGTCCTCTACATTTGGGTGAAGTTGTTCTTTTCCTTCCAGTTATAAGCTGATGTTTTGCACTGACACAGAATGCCTGGAAATATTTGGGAATTGTCTCTGAACTGACTCCAGAGGGGTCTTTAACAGAAGGGGCCCTGAGAGGGGCTGACTCAATTCATTTGTGTTTCACATTGTGTTGAACTTCAATGTAACACAAAATCAGTTTGGAGCTGAGGACCGAGGGAAAGGTTCCCCTCATGATCCAGACAGTGATAAGGTTGGGAAGGAGTAGAACAGTCTCCCTTGTGTCTCTCTTGGATACTTACAACAACATTTTCATTCAACAGCAGCTTTCAGCTCTGTGGCTTTTACCCCCAAGTTCCTTTCCAGCTTATAAAATAAAGTTCAAAATATTGTTATTCGTTCCTCTTGTCCTCATTCAGGAATTTCCTGGCTAAGTCCACTTCACAAATAAACTTTCAACACAGATTATAGTTCAAGAATAGTAGCAAAACCTCCAGTTCCTGGCATTAATATAACGAATTATATTAATTCATAAGGTTGTGCCTTACGAGCCTGATTGAATTTTTTGAGGATGTGACTAAACACATTGATGAAGGAAGAGCAGTAGATGTAGTGTATATGGACTTCAGCAAGGCATTTGATAAGGTACCCCATGCAAGGCTTATTCAGAAAGTAAGGAAGCATGGGATCCAAGGGGACATTGCTTTGTAGATCCAGAACTGGCTTGCCCACAGAAGGCAAAGAGTGGTTGTAGATGAGTCATAGTCTGCATGGAGGCCGGTGACCAGTGGAGTGCCTCAGGGATCTGTTCTGGGACCCTTACTCTTTGTAATTTTTTATAAATGACCTGGATGAGGAAGTGTAGGGATGGGTTAGTAAGTTTGCTCATGACCCAAAGGTTGGAGGTGTTGTGGATAGTGTGGAGGGCTGTCAGAGGTTACAGCGGGACATTGATAGGATGCAAAACTGAGCTGAGAAGTGGCAGATGGAGTTCAACCCAGATAAGTGTGAAGTGGTTCATTTTGGTAGGTCAAATATGATGACAGAATATAGTATTAATGGTAAGACTCTTGGCAGTGTGGAGGATCAGAGGGATCTTGGGGTCCGAGTCCATAAGACGCTCAAATCAGCTGCGCAGGTTGAATCTGTGGTTAAGAAGGCGTACTGTGTATTGGCCTTCATCAATCATGGAATTGAATTTAGGAGCCGAGATGCAATGTTGCAGCTATATAGAACCCTGGTCAGACCCTAATTGGAGTACTGTGCTCAGTTCTGGTCGTCTCATTACAGGAATGATGTGGAAGTCATAGAAAGGGTGCAGAGGAGATTTACAAGGATGTTGCCTGGATTGGGGAGCATGCCTTTTGAGAATAGGTTGGGTGAATCGGCCTTTTCTCCTTTGAGGGATGGATGATGAGAGGTGACCTGATAGAGGTGTATAAGATAATGAGAGGTATTGATCGTGTAGATAGTCAGAGGCTTTTTCCCAGGGCTGAAATGGTTGCCACAAGAGGGCACAGGTTTAAGGTGCTGGGGAGTAGGTACAGAGGAGATGTCAGGGGTAAGTTTTTTACTCAGAGAGTGGTGAGTGTGTGGAATGGGCTGCCGGCAATGGTGGTGGAGGCGGATACAATAGGGTATTTTAAGGGACTTTTGGATAGGTACATGGAGCTTATTAAAATAGAGGGCTATGGGTAAGCCTAGTAATTTCTAAGAGAGGGACATGTTCAGCACAACTTTGTGGGCCGAAGGCACTGTATTGTGCTGTAGGTTTTCTATGTTTCTGTGAAATATACTGTGAAGCTTCAGAGGCAAATTGCACAATAATATGTCGGCAAGTCACAGGGAACAATAATGATGCAGGTGACCCTGGACTGAACATAGAGTTCAGTTTGAAAGGAGGAGCACAAGTGCAGAGTTTCAGACAGGGAAAGTCAGAGTTTGGTCTTTGTGGTAAATCAAAGCACACACACCAGTGGTGGAGAGATGAAGATCAGGAGTTCACAGGAGAAGAGAGTTAGAGAAGTGAAGAAATTTCAAATGCATCTGGACTAAACTGTTGTAGAACTGGGTCAGGGAATGTGAGGTATAAAGATCTAGCAGGTTCTGAGAGCACAGATGAGATTTTAATCATTAGGCATAATAACAGGACACCTAAATCAGTAAAGATCAACATAGTTTTGTGAGAGGGATATTATTTTTGATCTATTTATTGGCCTCTTTTTACAGTGATAACGTGCTGTGGGTAAAGGTGGATCTGCTGTATTTAGATTTCCAGTGAACATTTACTATGGTGTCATATCAAAGGTTATTGTGGAGAATGTAAAACAGGAAGAAGACAGTCGGCATAAATGGGTCTTTTCTGGTTGTCTGGTTGTAAAACTGGATGCCGCTGTGTTTGGTTCTGGGAACAGAGATTTTCATAATTTTCTGTAATGTTCTTGCTGAGGGAGATGAAGGTACCAATGATATGGAGGTTAAATTTGACACCAACATAAGGAGGAAAGTAAATTGTGATGAGGACATATGGAGGGTCCAAAGTGATGAGAATGGGCAAATCATCTGACAAATGGAGTGTAAGGTGGCAGAATGTGGAATTGTTCATTTTGTCAGGGAAAACGAAGGAGTGTATTATTGAAATGGGGAGAGGCTGCAGATGCAGAGGGAGCTGGGTTCACTGGGTATCTTTAGCAACTGGGAAAATTTCAGCTTCAGCAAATAATCAGAGAAGCTATCAGAATGTCACATTTATTGTAGAGTGAACTGACTATACAAGAGTTAAAATTATCTTCAGTTAAATAGGACACGTTCAAGTTTATTGTCATCTGACTGTACATAATACAACCAAATGAAACAAATATTCCTCCAGACCACGGTGCACCCACAAAACACAGATCACTCACAGCAGAGAAAACAAAATATTACCACAAATAAATTAATAAAACATAATTCAGAGTGCATGTAGTGTGCAGCACAGGTAAACAGTAAACAGCTTGCTGAGGGGGAGCAGTTTCAAGTTGCTGGGTGTCAACATCTCTGAGGATCTATCCTGGCCCAACATCTTGATCCAATTACAGTGGCAGCGGCACGACAGCGGCTATATTTCCTGAGGAATTTGAGGACAACTGGGATGTCACCACAGACACTCACAACTTTCTGCCGATGCACTGTGAAGAGCTTTCTAACTGGTTGCATCACCGTCTGGTGTGAGGGTCACTGTACAGGATCGGAATAAGCTGCAGAAAGTTGTAAACTCAGTCAGCTCCATCACGGGCACCAGCCTCCCCAGCATCCAGGACATCTTTTAAAGGCAATGCCTCAAAAAGGTGGCATTGACCCTTCAGGCCCCCCATCACCCAGGATATGCCCTCTTCTCATTGTTAAGATCAAGGAGGAGGTAGAAGATCTGAAGACACTGATGTGAAGTTCCAAACCAACCTTGAGTCAACGATGGATCCTCGACAGCTGTGGCAGGGTTTGAATGCTATCACCTCTTATAAAGTTAAATCAAGTGACATGGGAGACAGCAGAGCTTCACTTCCAGATGAGCTCAATGTTTTCTCTGCTCACGTTGACTATCAGAACATGGAGGAACCATCGCAAACTCCCACATCCCCCGATGATCCGATGATCTGAAGTGTGGGTTGTCTTCAGGAGGGTGAATCCCAGGAAAGCGTCTGGACCGGACTGGGTAACTGGCCACGTACTAAAATGCTGATCAACTGTCTGGTGTGTTCACTGAGATCTTTAACCTCTTGCTTCAGCAGAGTGTGGTACCACCTGCATCAAGCAGGCTTCATTCATATTGGTGTTCAGGAAGAGCGTGGTGACCTGCTTCAGTGACTATCGCCCAGTTACACTGAGGTACATCGACAGTGATGACTTGTTTTGACAGGTTGGTGATGAAACATATCAGCTCCTGCCTGAGAGGCGACTTGGATCCTCTCCAATTTGCATCCGGAGCAACAGGTCTACAGCAGATCCCATCTCATTGGCCCCTCACTTAATCCTGGAACATCGGGACAGCAAAGATTCATCAGGATGTTCGTTATTATCTACAGCTCAGAATTCAATACCATCATCCCCTCAAATCTAATCAATAAGCTACAAGACCTTGGCCTCAATATCTCCCTGTGCAATTGCATCCTGAATCTCCTCACTTGTAAACCCCAGTCAGTTCAGATTGGCAACAACATCTCCTCCACGATCTCCATCAGCACAGGTGACCACAGGGCTGTGAGCTTAGACCCTGCTCTACTTGCTTTACACTTATGACTGTGTGGCTGAGCACAGTTCCAATGCCACATTCAGGTTTGCTGACAACACCACCGTCACAGGCCAAATCAAAGTGTTGATGAATCAGCATACAGGAGGGAGATTGAAAATCTGTCTGAGTGGTGTCACAACAACAACCTCTCACTCAATGTCAGAAAGACCAAGGAGTTGATTACAGACTTCAGGAGAAGGAAACCAAAGGTCCATGAGCCAGTCCTCATCAGAGGATCAGAGGCGGAGAGGGTCAGCAGTTTTAAATTCCTGGTGCTACTATTTCAGAGGACCTGTCCTGGGTCCAGCATGTACAGTCAGTCCCCGGGTTACATACGAGTTCCGTTCCTGAGTCCGTCTTTAAGTCGGATTTGTACGTAAGTCGGAACAAGTACAACTGGTATTATTTAGCGTCAGTTAGTCAAACGTTTGTCTTAGTATATAGTTTATATTTTACCTTACTGTGCATATAAAACACTTAAGAAACATATGTATTCCAATAATTAAACCACTGCGTTGCTTAGTAATAATTGTAGCTTTCATCGGGGCAGGGCATTTCAATTGCTCCATTATTCTCACTTTATCCATTACCCTTTAAAATTGTTCCGATCATTGACCGACTGTAGCCTAATGCTTTTCCAATGACTGATGACGTTTCACCTCTTTCCAAACGCTTTATTATTTCCACTTTATTTTCGATCGCGATTGCTTCCCGTCAATGGAACAGAAACACTGCTGGCGGCGGGTCCCGAGCTCAGCCGGCTTCTGAGGTCCGCTGGGTCCTAAGGACCACCTCACTGAGACAGGCTAAATGGGACAAGTGGGGGCTGTGCTGGGCTTGGGTATTTGATCCTCCACATATTCCACGTGGGAATTTAAACTGGAGGTGGCAGTGTTTTTTTTAACGAGGTCGAGTTGTGAGCTCGACATCAACCCAGCACGAACGGTACGGGAGTCAGTGGATCGACATCAACCCGGCACGGATGGTACGGGAGTCACTGGATCGACATCAACCCGGCGCGGGAGCAATCTGTCACTGGATCGAACCTCGGTTCTTGAGCCCAGCGCTGATCTCACTGCACCACCAGCTGACCGGAACCGGGGGGAGGGGGTTGGGGGGTGTGGGGCGGGGTCAGGGTGAATCTTACTAAGAACAATTTAAGCTAAATACAAAGTTAAACACTCAACACAGTGGCAACGACTTACAATAGCGGACGGTGTTCTCCTTCCTCGGTTCGTAAGTACGAGTTGTCCGTAAGTCGGACGTTCGTAACTCGGGGACTACCTGTAAATGCAATTCTGAAGAAAGCATGGCAGCACCTGCACCATTTCCTTAGCAGTTGGCAGAGATTCGGCACGACATCTAAAACTTTGACAAACTCTCTAACATCTACACTTCTATAGATGTGTAGTGGAGACTATATTGACTGGCTACATCATAGCCTGGTATGGAAATACTAATGACTTTAAATGGAAAACTTGACACAAAATAACAGATTCATCCCAGTACATCACGGGTAAAGCCCTCCGAACCATTGAGCACATCTACATGAAACACTGTCGTAGGAAAGCAGCACCCATCATCAGGGATTCCCACCAACCAGGTCATGCTCTCTTCTCACTGTGGCCATCAGGTAGAAGATACAAGAGCCTCAGGACTCGCACCACCAGGTTCAAGAACAATTACTACCTCTCAACCATCAGGTTCTTGAACAAAAGAGGATAACTACACTCAACTCCACTTGTCCCAACCTTGAAATGTTCCCACAACCAATGATCTCACTTTCAAGGACTCTGTCTCATTATCTCATGTACTTGTTATTTATCTGCATTTGCGCAGTTGTTGTCTTCTGCACTCTGGTTAATCTTTCATTGATCCTGTTATCGTTACTATTCTAGAGATTTGCAGGGCAGCACACAAGAAAGTGAATCTCAGGGTTGTATATGGTGATATTTATGTACTTTGATAATGAAATTGACTTTGAACTTTAAACAATTGACACTCTGCGAAGACCCTCAGGATTTTCTCGTAGAACAGTACAGCACAGGAACCGGCCCTAAGGCAGAGTGTCTGTGCTGAACATGATACCAAATCAAACTCATCCCTTCTGCCTGAACACCATCCATATCCCTCCATCCCCTGCAGACTCTTCTACCTGAACACGATCCATATCCCTCCATCCCCTGCAGATTCTTCTGCCTGAACACGATCCATATCCCTCCATCCCCTGCAGATTCTTCTGCCTGAACACGATCCATATCCCTCCATCCCCTGCAGATTCTTCTGCCTGAACACGATCCAAATCCCTCCATCCCCTGCAGATTCTTCTGCCTGAACACGATCCATATCCCTCCATCCCCTGCAGATTCTTCTACCTGAACATGATCCATATCCCTCCATCCCCTGCAGATTCTTCTGCCTGAACACGATCCATATCCCTCCATCCCCTGCAGATTCTTCTGCCTGAACACGATCCATATCCCTCCATCCCCTGCAGATTCTTCTGCCTGAACACGATCCATATCCCTCCATCCCCTGCAGATTCTTCTGCCTGTCTGAATGCCTTTTAAATGCCTCCCCCACCCCTGGCAGCCCACTCCAGACACTTGACACTCTGTAAAATAATTTGCCTTGCACATCTCCTTTAAACTTTTTCCAATTGACCTTCCAGCTACAGCCTCTAGTTTTTGACATTTCCACCCTGGGGAAAAAGACTGACTGTCTACCCTATCTATTCCTCTCATAATCTTATAAACTTCTGTCAGGTATTCCGCCTCACCCCTCAGCCTCTGACACTCCAGATAAAACAATCAGAATTTGCCCAATCTCTCTTTGTAGCTCATACCCTCTAATCCAGACAGCATCTTGGTAAAACTTTTCTGCACCCTCTCCAAAGCCTCCACATCCTTCCTACAACTGGGCAAACAAAACTGCACACAATATCTGTACAATGTCTGCAACTCTGCCAATATTCTTTTTGTCGTCAGAAAAGTTACCATCCAATTTCCATCCAAGTCACTTCTGGATTACAAACAACAGAGGTCCCAGCACAGATACCTACAAAACACCACGAGTCACAGACCCCCACCCAGAATAACAACCATGCTGAAGAGTAGAGGTCACCAACCTTTTTAAGCCCAAGATCCCCTACCTCGGCCTTAGTGAAAGGCAAGATCGACACCAGATCGATTAGTTACACGCATGCGCACCAGGGTAGAAAAGACTGGAAGTAAAACTCCGCAACCTGGAAGTAGAAATAATGCACGAAGACCAGCGGTCACTACAATTTTTTGCACCACGGACCGGTTAAATATTAACTATATTGTTGCAGACCGGCTGATGGGGAGGGGTGGGTGTGGTTAAACACGACCAGAATACAGCGATACTCGAAGCAGGCTCCTTATGTCCAGTCTATTCCGCAATTTAGTTTTCGTGGCTCTCAGCACTTAGCTTCTGTCCCACTGCTCATGTTTTTTCCACTGAAAAAACTCAGAGGGTTTGTCTTTAAGTGCAGGGTGCTTGGAGTCAAGGTGCCGAAGCAATTTTGAGGGATTCATTGCCTCATTACACAACCGCTTGCCCACCCGCTGCCAGGCACCTTGGCGAGGTGCAGCTGTTCCCGTACCAGGGCTGCGGCGGTCGCAGTCCAGAGACAGTGACCGACCGA
The DNA here is from genome assembly GCF_048418815.1 of Hemitrygon akajei. NCBI lineage: Eukaryota > Metazoa > Chordata > Chondrichthyes > Myliobatiformes > Dasyatidae > Hemitrygon > Hemitrygon akajei. Next base: position 182,806,543 of record NC_133125.1, read on the forward strand.
GCGAGGAGTGTGACAGGACGCGCATCCGCCCCCCCTTGTAGGATCTATCGGCCGACAAAAGTTTGGCTCGAGGGATAACTTTCAGTAGACCACAGCGAGGTAGCGGCTCTGCTACTTACGAAACCCTGAGCCCGAATTAGGTCGTCTGCGAATATTTTAGCAGCAGGTTCACGAATATTCGGTGTGGTAAGCAGATTTAGAGCCGGCGCCCATCTGTCCGTGCTCCTGGCCAGTAGCAACGGCACTTCCCGCCGGCCGCATGAGGCGGCCAGTTACCCGAGGCCAACTAGTGATCCCTGGTGGGATGTAGAGGGATTGTCCAGCCCAGCTAACACAGGTCTTTACAGACATCTTTAACATCTCTCTGAAACAGTTCACTGTCCCTGCAGGTTTCCAGGCAGCCACCATCATTTCAGTGTCCGAGAGAGACAGTAATTGGCCGAATTGATTACCACTCAGTGGCATTGACCTCAACAATCATGAAGTGCTTTGAGCAGCTGGTAATGGATCGTATGAAATCCCACCTTCCAGCTACATTGGACCCTTCCCAGATCACCCACCACTCAAACCACTCATGTCAGAGAGTTAACCATGAAACACACACCTTCTCCTTTTGCCTTCCCCGAGTCAGCAGTTGGGTCCATTCTGTGAATCGTGAATCCCTCTGGTCTGTCTGCTGCATCCGGCGTGTCTGGAGAAAGCCACGTTTCCATAAAGCATACATTCCCTACAGATTCTTCTGCCTGTCTGAATGCCTTTTAAATGCCTCCCCCTCCCCTGGCAGCCCACTCCAGACACTTGGCACTCTGTAAAATAATTTGCCCGGCACATCTCCTTTAAACTTTTACCCATTGACCTTCAAACTACAGACTCTAGTTTTCGACATTTCCACCCTGGGTAAAAGACTGACTGTCTTACCCTATCTACTCCTCTCATAATCTTATAAACTTCTGTCAGGTATTCCGCCTCACCCCTCAGCCTCTAAGACTCCACATAAAACAATCCGAGTTTGCTCAACCTCTCTTTATAGTTCAAACTCTCTAATCCAGGCTTTACTGCACCCTCTCCAAAGCCTCCACATTCTTCCTACAACTGGGCAAACAAAACTGCACACAATATCTGTACAATGTCTGCAACTCTGTCAACTTTCTTTTTTGTCATCAGAAAAGTTACTATCTAAATTTCCATCCGTCACTCCTGCATTACAAACAACAGAGGTCCCAGCACAGATACCTACAAAACACCACGAGTCACAGACCCCCACCCAGAATAACAACCATGCTGAAGAGCGTGGCCTCACTCTGCCCAAGGTTGCCACTGGTCCCCTAAAACTTTGGTAAAGTCTAATTTGGAGTACAGTGTGTAGTTTTGGTCACCTACCTACAGGAAAGATGTAAATAATTTTGAGAGAGAGCTTTTCATTATATTAATGCCAGGAGCTGGAGGTTTTGCTACTATTCTTGAACTATAATCTGTGTTGAAAATTTATTTCCGCAGGGATCGGTGCTGGGTCTGTTGTTGTTTGTCATCTATGTCAACAATCTGGTTGGTAATGTGATTCACTGGATCAGTAAATTTGTGACTGACACCAAGCGTGGGAGTGTCGTGGACAGTGAGGAAGGCTGTCATTGCTTGTGGGGGGATCTGGACCAGCTGGAAAAATGGGCTGAAAAATGGCAGATGGAATTTAACGCAGACAAGTGCTTGGTGATGCACTTTGGGAGGACCAACCAGGGCAGGTCTTACACAGAGAATGGTAGGGCACTGAGGAGGGTGGTAAAACAAGGGCATCTGGGAATACAGGTCCAGAGTTCATTGAAAGAGGTGTCACAGTGAGGGAGGGTCATACAGAAACCTTTTGGCACATTGGTCCTCTTAAATCAATATACTGAGTACAGGAGTGGGATGTTATGTTGAAGTTGGATATCGAAATTGGTGAGGCCCAGTTTGGAGTACTGTGTGCAGTTTTGGTCACCTACCAACTGGAAAGATGTAAATAAGGTTGAAAGAATGCAGAGAAAATTGGCAAGGATGTTGGAGGACCTGAGTTACAGGGAAAGATTGAATAAGTTAGGACTTTATTCCTTGGAAAGTAGAGGTTTGGGGGGAGATTTGACAGAGATTTTGAAGGGTACAGATAGGGTAAATACAAGCAGGATTTTTCCACTGAGGCTGGGTGGATCAACAAATAGAGGTCATGGGTTAAGTTTCAAAGATCAAAGTTTCAAAGTGCGTTTATTATCAAAGAATGTCAAAATTATACAAGGTTGAGATTTGTTTGCTTAAAGACAGTCACAAAGCAAGGAACTCGAAAGAACCCAATTGAAGAAAATGAGACCAACTCCCCAGTGCCCAGAGAGAAAGAGAAACAGAAACACCAAAACAAATCATATAAACAATGGAAGCGAGCAACAACAACAGCATTCCGAACCAAACTGAGTCTTTAGATCCAAATCCCTGGAGCAGCCTGGAGTAGGCCCAAAGCCTCGGTATTCACTTCATCATTGTAACGGGGTAAACAGCTGCAAAGTTCACAGACACGAAGCACAGCAACCGGGGTCAGTCTCACAACCTTAGCGTCATGGAGAGAGAAACCCCCAGACTATCTGAGCTGGTATTTAAATTCAAAGTACATTTTATTATCAAAGTATGTATACATTATACAACCTTGAGATTCATCTCCTAACAGGCAGCCATGAAACAATGAAACACAAACACTAACTCCATATATCTGAAAAAAGTCTAACACCCAATGTGCAGAGAATTACAAGGAACATGTCCAGAGGAAAGTACAAGAATAAATTAACCCACAAAAAGGACCTTTGAACCTCCGAACCTCAGTGGTTGAAGTTGTTGGAACCTCACACTGGAACCCAGGTTTTGCTACTGGTGAATCACTACGGGCTGAGATATAACTTTCGAAAGAGCTGTTCTCGACCTCTCCAAATCGCCCAGAGCAATCCAACCTCATCTGACTCTCGACATCCTGCCTTTCCAGTCTAAATGGGCCAGCATTTAGATGGTCCAAACAGTGGATTGTGCATCAAAATAGGAGCCTTGAAAACACAGCCCACGATTTGGTTCAGACGCGGATTTTGCTGCTGAAGAAGCTGTTCTCGCTCTCTCCAATTTGGCTCAGTGCTTCGAGAGTTCCATCCTCATACCCGGTTAGTTGGACGAGCATCGAACTCCTCTGTCCCGTCTTCTCCCCTCCGAACCATTCACTCCAACCAGCACGGCTCCAACTCCAAGTGCGTTGATCTTGCAGCGGACCAGCAGAGCACATCCCGTGAATTCACTTTGCCTTCACTCACTTCTTCATTGCTTGTGGTGGTAGTTTACCACAATTTATTTAAAGTGTCATTAATGATGTTTTTAATCGAATTCCTTTGCTTTCAAACTCGCAGTGAGCTGTCACCTGCCTTCGGTAGTGCTATCATAAACTGGAAAGGTGAAAGTTTAAGAGGAAACTTGTTCATTCAGAGGGTTGTGAGATTCTGCATCAAAGTGCCAGCAGAAGTGGTAGATGAGAGGTCAATTTCAATGTTTAAGGGAAGTTTGGATAGGTACATGGATGGGAGGGTATGAGGGCTATAGTCCGATGCAGGTCGATGGGAGTAAGCAGTTTAAATGGTTCAGCATAGACTAGATGGGACAAAGGGCCTGTTTCTGTGCTGTACTTTTCTATGACACTGTAGGTCCTGACAACATCCTTACACAAGTCTCCTGTGCACACTTTCCAGCTGATGGCATCTCTCCTGTAGGAGGGTGACCAAAACTGTTTTACTACTGTAACAGGACTGGGAACACTGACATTCAAACATCAAATTTCCCACTGACTTAGGAGAGGCCAACAAGGATTTGTAACAAGGAAAGGTAGGCTGGTGATGAGAAACACAATTACAAAGTCAGTGGGAATCTTGAAGTTGGGTGTGGGGTGGGGTAATGGTTAGTGGTTGGTCTATGAGAGGGGTAATGTTGGAGGTTTAACAGGTGGAAGATCAGTCCTGTCAAATTGTTAACATTCGGTGCTGGAAGGGAAATTGATAATGAATGGAAGGGATGCTTCAAGGGTAAGTTTAATGTGGGGAGGTAGTGGGATAAAATCGAGACTGAGATAAAATTCCATGATGGGCAACAAGGACAAAGAGAAAGGAGAGAGGCTGATGAATAGTTTGACCCACAAGTCTCCATGGAGATGGGAGACTGATGACACTGGGATCAGGAACAGAAAACAAGTTGCTGGAGGAACTCGGTGGGTCAGCAGCATCTGTGAAGGTAAAGGGGTTGCACACACAAAATGGTCCTGCCGAAGGGTTTCGGCCTGAAACATCGACTCTGCTTTGTTCTGCCTGGCCTGCCGAGTTCCTCCAGCATTTTGTGTGTATTCCTCGGATTTCCAGCATCTGCAGATTTTCTCTTGTCTGAGGTAAAGGGGTTGTGAACATTTCAGGTTGAGACCTGATGCAGCTTGTTTTATTTTTACACAAACATTCACGGTTTGGTTCATATTGTTGAAAAACATCAAGGTGATGACCTGGGGGATAACTTTGGATTCCAGTTCATCTTCAAACAGTTCAGTGGGCAAGAGCTGAATCTTTTTGTAATTACCGTAGATTCCGTACTACAGAGCGCACCTGATTAAAAGCCGCAGGCTCTAATTTTAGAAAGAAAATCAATTTTGTACTTGTACAAGCCGCACCGGATTTTAAGCCGCAGGTGTCCCACGTTGTAATATGAGATATTTACACAGAAAGATATTACACGTGAGGATTTTTTAACTTTTAATTAAATCCGTATGGTAACATAAACAAATACATATTGCAAATGCTTTTTTTCGAACCGTGCCTGTAACACGGCTACTTTTAAATATACATACGTATCGGTAACACACAAATTACGTTGCGTATACTTTTTTACTGAACAGTGCACGAACAACATTCCAATATCTCCTAACGACTGGTAAAAAAATATATACTGCAGCCTACCAGGAAAAGTTATTGATCGCCTTTAACTTAAAAGCAGCTTTTTCGCTCGGGTCTAATGCGCTCGCCCCCACCTTCCCGTTTATCGCAAACCGCCATTTTCCCACAAGACGCGGCGAAACCGGATGTGACGTCATAGCATCCCGGGATGTATTTAACTAGAAAATACTAACAAATAAATTACTAAGCGAAAATATTATAAACTAAATAACTGCCATAAAGGCAGCACAATGCTTTTCTTCGAGTGTTTTCCATGTTGATGAGGGTGAGTACAAATGACTGATTTACAATAATTTAATTGTGAAAGTGCACTTGATTTATCGTACAATTTTGTTGGACCTCTGTGAACTACTCATCAATTTTATTGGTCTACTGTTACGAGGCAAAATGTTTTTGGTGGCATGAAAAAAAACCATGTATTAGCCGCAACGTAGTAAAAGCCGCAGTGTTCAAAGCTGTTCAAAGCGTGGGAAAAAAGTAGCGGCTTATAATCCGGCATCTACGGTAGTTAAACCAGTTTATTAGACAGGGTGTTCAGGCCTGTTAAAGTTGAGTGTATAGCGATGGAAGTTGTGCCAATGGGCAGAGTCTCAGGTGAATGAGTTATAGTTATAATGGGGAAAGGAGATTTGGTGATATGAAGAGGGTTTGATTCAACACCTCAGTAACTCCTGCAATGTGGACTATAAGGTTGGGAATGTCAAAGAGCACTTGTGAGGAAATTGAGAGAAATTCTTTTTCAGTAATGTGGGGTCTGAAGAGGGTGGGAATTTAGGTGGTGGGTGCAAAATAAGAAACCAGCTCTTCCGCCCCCCCCCCCTTTCTTGAGAGCAATTGGAAATGAACAAAAACCACAACAAGAGGGGTGTCCTTGGATCGTGTGCACTGCTCACCACTGGATGTCCTGGACAACCTCTCCCCTTATCTGTATTAAATATCCCAGCATTTGGACAGTTCAGCCTGTACCCTTGAGCTGTTTAGTTTCAATGTTGGAATAAGCCACTGCCTGATGCTGTGAGCAGCTGTTCCAGTCCTCGGCATCAGAACAGGATTCACAGTCAAACAGTGGAACCTCAGTGTTACAGCTGGGGCTGGTTTTTGTTAACACTGGCAACTTGATGTCAGTCTCAGCCCTTGAGATCATGAGGGAATACAGCAGAGAATATCGACAGTGGGCTGTTGCCTTATCTGCTGGACATGTCCAGAGGGAAGCTGCAGTCTATCTGTTTCCACATGCACAGTCACTGGCTGAGGGTTTATCTAAGTTATCAAATGTAAAACAAATGCTGGTAGCAGCCACAAACTGTGTTTTGTGTCTCTCTGAGCTCCCCATTTGCTGCAGTGGTGAGTGAACTCCTGAACCTCCTTCAATCCAAAGCTCTGACATCTGATCCATTTCAGAGTTGTTTGGGTTGCTTGATGTTTAGGACATGCAATATCATCACCAATCGAAACAACCCTGAGTCAAGCTCTGTTACCGGGACATTTGTCCATTGATGCATGTGTTAAATCATTTATGTTGTGTGGTTATCAAATGTTGTAAATTTCTTTTTATTTTTGAAAAGGTTCTCAGATGATCACAATTTGGAGGAATTTGAAAGCCATCTGTGATATTGTCCTCATCAATTGTTTCATCATTGCCTGGATCGTCAGCGCTACGATTTCAGGTATGTGGTCAAATAAACTTGTATGAAAGTGATGAACTCAGTTCTCTGCAGGGTGGTTGGAATGCATTGAGTATCTCAGTCAGTACATTGTCAGATGCTTTATCAGGACCACCAGCATCTGCAGTCCTCAGCCCCACAACTGGGTGCAGGGAAACCTGCTGGAGGTTCAGACAGTAATGGCCAAACATCAACAGTTCAGAACCACCAGAAACACAGCACAGGTCAGCTGAACACATACAGGTCAGATAAATCACTGGAGGACACATAGGTAAACCGGACTGAGTGATGGAACTTGGGTGATTCGGTGAGTTTCCAGTGAAATTGTTGGACAGCTCCATAACCAGTTGTTGTGGATGTCAGGAGAGTCAAACCATGGACCATGTGGGATGTCTGGCTGCAGTGTTGTGCACTCCTCAAGGTGTGGCCATTGGAACACCAGAAGATGCAGCCAGTGCAGAATATTGACAGCAAGTGACCAGGATAGATTAGACTGCAGGGAATAATTCAGGTCTGGAATAACAGGTCAGCATGTTGTTATCCCACATTGGAGACCATGCAGTCAGTTGGTTCAGTCATGTAGACAAAGTTAGCAAGTCTGGGCAGAGGTTGGTACATTTCCTGCCCTGTGGAGATAAGTGGAAGAGTTTGGTTCTTTGCATCAATAGGCAGCTGTTATGGTCATTTACCTGATGAATTGTTACAGGTTTACTCATTTGAATTTCTTTTTAATTACAGGCCTTTCCACTGCAGGAATTGTCAGTATCGTCTTGTCAATCGTACTGCCAATTGCATTAATTTTAATTCTGATGTGTCGGTCCTTGGTCGCAGGTATTTGTCATTGTATTTTCACACTTGTGTATCAACTCCAGTCACATCTCCAAGTAATTTTAGACTCATTTTAATAAAAAGATAGAAAAGAAAAAACCCTGAATAATCTTCACCCCCACCGAACCCTCTGGATCCCTATGACTTGTGGGATGAAATTGTCGGACATTTTTCCCAGTTATGAAAGTCTGATTTACAGTGTCACCACAGCTGGAATGATTCTGGAGTCGCCTCTGATCTGACTCCAGAGGGTCTTTAGAAAATGTAGTCTGGAGAGGAACGTGTCTCAGCTCACTGGTGTTTGATCATGGTGTTGTCAAATTTCAGCATCATATCAGGTTGGTGTAAAGGATCCCAATGATGGTGAGTGAGTGAGTGTTTGGGGCCTTTCTCAACCTTGATACAGTTGGGTGTGGGAAGGCCTCTCCTTCAGGCTTATGTGTATGGAAGTGCCCACGGAGGAAGCATGGCTGTAGATCCGGGTTACAAGTGTGTTTAAGGAAACGGGGTTTTAAACTCCTTATACCGACTATCTTGCTGGCAAACATTCAGTCTCTGGTGAATAAAATCGATGATCTCAGACCCAGGGTGCTGAATCAGAGGGACATTAGGACAGCTTGTGTCCTTTGTTTCACGGAATCCTGGTTAACCCCTTCCATACTGGATGCAACAATTCAGATTGACAGGTTTACAATACACCATCAGGATAGATTATCTATAGAGTCTCTCAAAAGCAGAGGTGGAGGAGTATGCCTCATGATCAACTCTTCTTGGTGCACAAATATATCAGTGCTGTCCCAGTTCTGCTCACTAGACCTGGAATATCTAGCAGTTAAGTGCTGTCCTTTTTACCTACCACGGGAGTTCTCCGGGGTCATTTTGGTAGCAGTATACATTCCACCTCAGGCCAATGCCAATCAGGCTTTAGATGATCTGAGCAATGGGATCTACATGCACGAAACAGCGCATCCTCATGCCTTTACCATTGTTTTGGGAGATTTTAACCAGGCCAGTCTGAAAAAGTCACTAAGCAATTACCATCAACAGATCACTTGCAATTCCAGAGGAAACAACACACTGGACCACTGTTACACCACCATCAAAAATGCCTACCGTGCTATTCCACGCCCTCACTTCGGGAAGTCTGATCACCTGGCTGTACTTCCATTCCCTGAGCACAGGCAGAGACTGAAGACTGAAGCACCATGAAGGTTTGGTTAAGGAGCAGGAGCACCTACAGGACTGCCTTGAATCGGTGTACTGGACTATTTTCAGGGATTCATCTTCGAACCTGGATAAGTACGCTGCAGTTGTTACCGTCTTCATTAAAACCTGTGTGAATCAGTGTGTGCCTACAAAGACTTACTGTACATTCTCAAGCCAAAAGAAGTGGATGAACCAGGAGGTACGTTGTCTGCATTCAAGACTGGCGATCCAGACTTGTACCAGAAAACCATGTATGAGTTGCGGAGAGTTATTTGAAGGGTAAAGAGATCATTTCTAATGAGGTCGAAGGTGACCGGATGCCTGACGACTCTGGCAGGGTTTACAAGACATTACTTCCTACAAAGTGAAACCCAGTAGCATGAATGGCAGCGATGCTTCACTACCAGATGAACTCAATGCCTTCTATGCCCGATTTGAAAGGGGGAACACAACTACAGCTGTGAAGATCTCTGCTGCACCTGGTGACCCTGTGATCTCTGTCTCAGAGGCCGATGTTAAGCTGTCTTTAAAGAGAGTGAACCCTCGCAAGTTGGAAGGTCTCGATGGAGTACCTGGTAAGGCTCTGTAAACCTGTGCCAACCAACTGGTGGGAGTATTCAAGGACATTTTCAATCTCTCACTGCTATGGGCAGAAGTTCCCATTTGCTTCAAAAAGGCAACAATTATACCAGAGCCTTAGAAGAATAACGTGAACTGCCTTAATGATGATCACCCGGTAGCACTCACATCGACAGTGCTGAAATGCTTTGAGAGGTTGATCATGACGAGACTGAACTCCTGCCTCAGCAAGGACCTGGACCTTTTGGAATTTTCCATTTGCCACAATAGGTCAATGGCAGATGCAATCTCAATGGCTCTCCACACAGCTTTAGACCACCTGGACAACACAAACACCTATGTCAGGATGCTGTTCATCGACTATAGCTCAGCATTGAATACCATCATTCCCACATTCCTGATTGAGAAGTTGCAGAACCTGGGACTCTGTACTCCGGTCTGCAAATGGATCCTCGACTTCCTAACCGGAAGACCACAATTTGTGCAGATTGGTGATAATATCACTGATGATCAACACTGATGCACCTCAGGGGTGTGTGCTTAGCCCACTTCTCTACTCTCTGTATATACATGACTGTGTGGCTGGGCATAGCTCAAATACCATCTGTAAATTTGCTAATGATACAACCATTGTTGGTAGAATCTCAGGTGGCGATGAGAGGGTGTACAGGAGTGAGATATGCCAACTCGTGGAGTGGTGTCGCAGCAACAGCCTGGCACTCAATGTCAGTAAGATGAAGGAGCTGACTGTGGACTTCAGGAAGGGTAAGACAAAGGAACACATACCAATCCTCATAGAGGGATCAGAAGTGGAGAGAGTGAGCAGCTTCAAGTTCCTGGGCATCAAGATCTCTGAGGATCTAACCTGGTCCCAACATGTCGATGCAGATATGAAGAAAGCAAGACAGTGGCAATACTTTATTAGGAGTTTGAAGAGATTCGGTATGTGAACAAATACACTCAAAAACATCAATAGAAGTACCGTAGAGAACATTCTGACAGGCTGTGTCACTGTCTGGTATGGAGGGGCTACTGCACAGTACCGAAAGAAGCTGCAAAGGGTTGTAAATTTAGTCAGCTCCATCTTGGTTACCAGCCTACAAGGTACCCAGGACATCTTCAGGCTGCGGTGTCTCAGAAAGGCAGCGTCCGTTATTAAGGACCCTCAGCACCCAGGGCATGCCCTTTTCACACCACTACCATCAGAGAGGAGGTACAGAAGCCTGAAAGCACACACTCAGCGATTCAGGAACAGATTCTTCCCCTCTGCCATCCGATTCCTAAAAGGACATTGAACCCTGGACACTACCCACTTTATTTTTAATATACAGTCGGCCCTCCTTATCCACAGGTTCCGCATGCGCGGATTCAACCAACCGCTGATCGGGAAAACCCGGAAATTCTCTCTCCAGCACTCATTGTTTGAGCATTGTTCGCCTCGCGTCTCGTTTGGTCGCGACTTTGTTTCTGTGAAAAAAATGGCTCCTAAAAAGCAATTAAGTGGTCAAAGCAATTCCTCAAAGGCTAAGAGGGAGCGTAAAGTGCTATCTCTCGCTGAGAGAGTAGAAATCTCAGATCTTTTGAAAAGTGGCATGTCGCTTGCGGAAGTGGCCGTAAGAATGAATCGAGCATTCACACCATAAAGCAGAAAGAAGCTGAAATTCATGGAAGTGTTAGTGCTGCCCCGACAACGGCAAAAATGGCCTCTCTGGTTCGTGACTGAGAAAGCATTAAGTGTGTGGCTAGAGGACATGTCACAGAAGCATATCCCAGTTGATGGCCAAATTATACGTGAAAAAGCACTTAGTCTCTATGAGCACTACTCTGACGGGGTTGAGGAGAGTGAGAGTAAGGGTTGCTGGCTAATTCTGTAAAGCGCTACAGCCTCAAGAACTTAAAGATCACGGGAGAATCGGGATCAACTGGTGCCGAGGCAGCATCAGCGTTCCCAGAAGAGCTCAATAAACTCTTGTCATTATTCCCTGAACAATCCAGTATAACGACTATTTACATAGTGTTTACATTGTATTACATATTTAAGTAATCTAGAGATGATTTAAAGTGTACGGGAGGATGTGCGTAAGTTATAGACAAATACTACACCTTTTTATATAAGGGACATGAGCATCCGCGTTTTGGTATCCGTGGGGGGTAACGGAACCAAACCCCCGTGGATAAGGAGAGCCGACTGTATAGTATTTCTGTGTATTTGCACGAATTTAATCCATTCAATATACGTTTACTGTATAAAGTATACTGAATAAGATTGACTTGTTTATTATTATTTATTTTCTTCTATTTTATGTATTGCATTGAACTGCTGCTGCTAAGTTAACAAATTTCACATCACATGTCGGTGATAATAAACCTGATTCTGATTTTTGTTTTCAACACCTTCCAATCAATGAATGCAAGGGAACACCATCTTCTCCCTTTTCCTCCTCAAGTTATAAACCATTCAAAGTTCAAAATATTGACATTCCTTCCTCATGGCCTAACTTTTGCAAGTCCTGGCTAAGTTCACTTTGAGAATAACTTAACCACACAGACTATAGTTCTGCAAGAACAGTACGAGTAACTACTGGTGTTTGTAGTGTAAATGTTCTCTGCTGATTCACAGACTAATTATCAAATGAAGTCTGTCACCGAGAGACAGGAGTCAGGAAAAGGGCCGATGACCCCAGGTTTGGTCAGGGGGTTGTGTATTAAAGAAGAGTTTAATGGATCAGGGAGGGATAGAGAGCTTTATTGGGGGTAAATTCAAGATAAGGAACAAGACAGCTCAAAGCACAAAGTGATGACGATCAGGTTGTCTCAGGTGGACAGGAGGAAATTGATGCAGAAATACAGAAACTTGTAGACTGAGAGAGACGGGGAGTGAAATGTAAAGTCAGAGGGGTCTGAAAGAACAGATCAGCATTTTAATATTGAACCATTGTCTGAGGGAGAACCATGTGGGACAGTAAACTGGGTACATTACCATCACCAGGGAAGAGGTACTGAGCACATTGTCAGAGCTTCCATCTGCCGAGTCCCAGGTCAAGATGAACTTCATCCTGGGGTCTAAAAGAACAAACTAGAGTTATAATTTATGATCGGTATTAATTTTCTTAAGTTCTCTTGATTGAGAGAAGGTTCCATTAGATTTGAAATCCATTTGACACTCCTCAGCCCTCTTCCCTAAATGGTCAAAAATCCCCCTGCAACCCACAATAGCCGCCCTCACTATCAACGACAACACCTAATTTTGTGTAATATGCAAACTTATTGATCGAGCCTTGCATTTTTGCATCCAAATCACTGATAAAAATATCAAATAACAAGAGTCCCTACACTGATACCTGCATCACACCACGAGTCACCAGCTTCTATAATGGAAAACAATTTTCTAACTCAGAGCCATTTTGAATCCCCCTGGAAGCCCCTGGATTCATGTCAGGATCATGTCAAAATAGATAACGTTCATTGTCCTCTCTACCCTTTTGGTTATCTCTTCAAAAAAAAAACACCCTGAACGATTCATCAACCATGACTTCCTGTACATAAAGCTATGATGTCTCCTCCTAATCAGATTCTGTCTAATGAAATCCTGGTGGATCCTATTGCTCAGAATTCCCTCCAGTAACTTCCCCACCACTGATGTCAGGCTGACCAGGCTGTAGTTCCCGGGCTTGTCCTTGCTGCCCCTCTTAAACAAAAGACCAACACCCAGCGTCACCATGAGAACAACAGAGATTCCAGTGGGAGGCTCACCATCCCCCTGTCAGGGTAAACGGACAGGGAATATCTGTGGCTTTACCAGCATCACCCACATTCTCAGAACCAGTGTGGAGGAAGTGTTGCACATTGAGAGATCTCCACTTTTGGATGAGACATTAAGCCAGAGTCCCATCTGCCTTCTTCGGGAAGGTGTAAAAGATCCTTTGGTGTTATTTCCAAAAGAGCAAAGGATTTCTCCCCAGTATCGGAAAAATAATTCTGTTAACCAACATCACAAAGCCAGCTTTTACATGACTGTTTGTTCAGCCTTACTCAGTACAAACTGAGTCTCATTCCCTCCAACAGTGACTGCACTTAAAGTACTTCACTGTCTGGGCCAGAGACTGGTAAAAGATGCTGTGAGATTACAGGTTCTGTTTCTCACGTGGAGAAGTTCACTCTGCCCCCGCTCACAGGAGTTGGCTGAATTTTTCAGTTCCTGTGTGACGTCATTGAAACGATATGAAGAATGTAAAGAGCTGTCAGACACACTCCTGTTCCTGGCACGATGCAACATCAGACCCTGATATCTGAAATAAAGTAGCTGGTGACAATAAGTGTGATGTGCAGGTGTCGGTCAGCTGTCTGGGCATCAACCTGCCCTCCACAAGGAGACTTTCTCTCCTCGAATGTGTCCCTGACCAGATTGTGGATATTGGCCAGAACCCCTCTAGCTAAATGAGTGGGAGAACTTTTGTGACAAAATGTGGAATCGAGCCAGGGGTTGAGAGTTTCAGTGACTTTCCAGTGAAATTGTGGGGTAACTCCATAACCAATTGTTGTGGAAGTTGGGAAAATCAAACCTGGATCATGTGGGTCAGTGTCGTGCACTCCCAGAGGAGTGGCCATTGCAACACCAGAAGGAGCAGCTGGTGCAGAATATTGGCAGGAAGTGACCTGGAAAGATCGGACTGGAGACCTCTGAGGACAACTGATCAGGGCTCGTGAATTGTCTGTTCTAGGTTTCCCACCTTACAGGACGTGCAATCGATAAGACTGGGCAGAGGTTGGCACATGCCCGTCCCTGCAGGGTGAAAGTGGAACAGTTTGGCTGTTTGCAACATTGTGCAGCTGTTGTGGTCATTTCTCTGGGGAATTGTTACATGTTTTCTTATTTGAATTTATTTTCACTTGCAGGTTATTCCATCAAGGACGCTTTAAATGATGTCTTGCTGATGTTGCCATTGGTGAATGTTCTGCTTCTGTTTTACTTGATCTACAAGAAGAAGTTTTATGGTATGTGACTTAACCTTTGTCTATAAGCTCCAGTTATCTCTCCAAGGAATTTGTGACTAATTTCAACAGACATTAATGAAATGAAAACTTGAAAAATCATCCCCCCGCCCCCACAGACCCCCCCCCCCCCCCCCGGACACACTGTGACCTGTGGGATGAAACTGCATCATTTTTCACCCAGTTGTGAAGTGTTGGTCACAGTGATACCATCTCTTACCTGACTCCAGAGGGATCTTTAGAAGAAGTCGGGTTGAGAGGAAGCTATCTCAGCTGTCTGGTGTTTGACACGTGGTGTTGTTCAACTTCAAAATGAAATCAGCTGAGGAATAAGGGACAGGATCCCCTTTATCCCAGTGATGGTGAGGTGTTTGCATGATAGGTATCCCTCTGACCCTCGATAGAATTCAGTGTTGGGAGGCCACACACCGATCTTTCCTGGATATTTGCAATAGTTTTGTTTTCAACAGCACCTTCCAGATAGTCAGCACAAGGGAACACATTCCCCCTCTTCCTCTCCAAGTTGTAAACTATCCAGGGTTCAAAATATTGACATTCCTCCCTCATGGCCGAATTCAAGCAAGTCCTGGCTAGGTTCACTTTGAGATCTACTTCACCGCAGAGGCTAAAGTTGTCCAAGAATAGAATCAATGTTTGTACAGTAAACACCCCCGGCTGTTTCACAGGCAAATGACCAAATGAAGTCTGTCACCAAGCCAAGTAAAGCAAGATGAGGGCAGATGACCCCAGGCTCGGTCAGACAGTGGGGTATCAAAGAAAAGCTTGAAGGATTAAGGAAAGTGCTGAGCTTTAGTGGGGTAAATTTAGAGATAAAGAACAATTTGCTGAAAGCACAGAGATCAAACTTGCTGAGAAGGAGGGGATTAGAACAGAAATATAAAGGTTTATAGACTGCAGAGAGGAAGGGGGAAGCGAGTTGTAAAGTCAAAGAGGTTTCTGAAAGTATTGATGAGCATTGAGCTGTAATCTGAGTGAGAACCAGTGTCGGGCAACAAATCTGAGAAAATGACAATCACCAGGGAAGAAATACTGAGTCAATTGTTGGAGCTGCCATCTGGCAAATTGGATATCCAGATGGACTTCATCCTGGGGTCTAAAAGAGGCAGCTAATAACACTTCATGCAACAATTTAAATGTTCTCCCCATTCTGAAAAGTTTCCATTAAATTGGACAACAGCAAACGTGATTGCTTTATACAAAGATACCAAGAAACGACAGGACAGTATGGGTGAGGGTGATGTGTGGATGTGAAACTTGGCAAGGAGATGGGGTGGAATATAGACAAATGAATCCGGAGACAGATACAATTTTCAGTACTGGAGTGATGGGTAACATTTCGAAGGGTTGATCCTGTGGGCAGATTGAAGGAGCAGAGACAGATGTATGATCTCAATCACAACCATCATGGCATCCTGATAAGTTGCTGCAAAAGTTAAAGGATGGAACTAAGGGATTATTTTTACATTCAGGATAATCTTACAACACGTCTACATAAAATGTTCCAGCATGTGGACTGTTCAGCCTGCACCCTCGTGGAGTTCAGTTTTCAATTTGAACCAGAACACTGTCCGATGCCATTGAACAGCTGGAAACAGTGATGTTGTGATTCTCTGCATCAGAACAGGCTAAACTGTCAGACATGGAACTCAGTCACTGGCAAAATGTTTAATTGCAGTCCTCCAGGTTACTGGGGTAATTCAGCAGAACTGATTTACAGTGGCCTGATATCCCATCCACTGGATGTACCCACGGACAAACTACAGAGTACCTGTCATTTCCACATGTGATGCCTGTGGGTCAGTAAGTTATCAAATGTAGTGTTTCCAGAGGGAACCAGAAGATGCTTTTGGTCCCTCCCTGGTCTCTCCACTTGTTGCCAGTGTGTGAGAGCTCTCTGAACCTCCTTCAGTCCAATGCTTGAATGTCTGGTCCAGTTCTGAGCTGGTTGATTGCCTCATGTTAGGACACTGAATATCACAATGAACCTGACCAAGCCCGGGTTCATCTCTGTTCACTGCAGCACTTCGTTGATGCAAGTTTTGAATAAGTTGTGTAGATTGTAACTCAGGGGGATTCCTACCATCAGGGAGGAGGCACAGGAGCCTGAAGACACGCATTCAATGATTTAGGGACAGCTTCTTCCCCTCTGTCATCAGATTTCTGAACGGTCCATGAACCCGTGAAGACAATCTTGATATTTTTGCTCTCTCTTTCACAACTATACATCTCAGTGTAATTTATAGTGTATTTTATTTATTGCTCTGTACTGTTGCCACAAAACAACCAATTTCATGATGTATGTCAGTAATGATTAACCTGAGTCTGAATTCTGATTCTGAGAATTTCAAATGGTTTTTATTTATTTGTTTTAGGTTGGATGTTCTTCCAAACTAGTTTCTTTAACCTGATGTTCTTACTTGGCATTTCTGTCAGCAATTCGATTTCAGGTAAGTGCTCGAACATAATTCTGTATTTACATGAAATGATGTACTTGGTACTGAGCAGAGGGATAGAATGAAGTGTCTCTGTCAGAACATTGTGAGCTGCTTCATCTGGACCACAAACACATACAGTCCTTGGCCCCACAGCTAAGGACTGGGCAACCTGCTGGAGGTTTAAAATATCTGAATGTCCATTTTAGTTTAAATCTCTGTTCAGAACATCTGGCCACACAAAATTTCAGACAGGCAATGATCTACTGCCTGTAGTCTGTATAGAGTCCATGAAGTTGATGCCATTTTGCCTTGCTTCTATAGCCTCTGTGTCTGTCTGCTGAGTAAATACAGATGTAAAATATGCATTTAAGATCTCCTTTATCACTTTTGGCTCCACACATGTATTACCATTCTGATCTTCCAGAGAAGCAATTTTGTCACTTGAAATCCTTTTGCTCTGAACATATCTGTAGAATCCCTCAGGATTCTCCTTCCCCTCGTCTGCTAAAGCAACCTCAAGCCTTCTTTTCACCCTCCTGATTTCTTTCTTAACTCTTCTCTCATTTCCTATACTCCATAAGGACCTCATTTGTTCTTACCTGCCTGTACCTGCAATGTACCTCTTTCTTTTTCTTAAACAAGGCCTCAATATCTCTTGAAAACCAAAGTTCCCCACACCTGTTATCTTTACCTTTTATTCAGACAGGCTTTGTATTCTCAAAACTTTATTTTTGAAGACCTCCCACTTACCAAGTGCACATTTGCCAGAAAAAATCCTGTCTGAATCCACACTTACTAGATCTTCTCCTATACCATCAAAATTGGCCTTTTTCCAATTTAGAATCTTAACTTGCAGACCAGACCTATCTTTCTGCATATTTTCTTCAAAACTAATGACATTGCGATTACAAGATGCTAAGTGTTCTCCTACACACACTTCTGTCACCTTTCCTATCTCATTCCCTAACAGCAGATCAAGTATCACACACTCTTTCGTTGGGACTTCTAGTACTGATTAAGAAAATTTCCTGAACACATTTGACAAACTCTATCCAGTGTGGACCTTTGACACTATGGGAGTCCAAGTCAATATATTGAAAGTTAAAATCAGCAACTATAACAACCTTATATTTCTTGCAACACTCTGTGATCTCTCCATAAATTTGTTCCTCTAAATCCCACAGATTTTCGTGTAATCTGTAATTTGCCCCATTAACTTGTTCACACTTCTCTTATTCCTCAATTCCACCATAATGCCTCACTAGATGAGTTCTCCAGTCTGGCCTGACTGAACACTGCCAGGATATTATCCTTGAATAGTAAAATATCCCCTCCTCCTTTAATCCCTCCCGCTCCATTGTGTCTAAAACAACGGAACCCCAGAATATTGAGCTGCCAGTCCTGCCCCTCCTGCAACCAAGTCTCCCTAATGGCTACAATACCATATTCCCAGGTGTTGATCCATGCTGTGAGCTCATCTGCCTTTCTTATAATACTGCTTACATTGAAGTATACACAGCTCAGGACATCAGTCACACAATGCTCAACCTTTTGATTCCCGTCTGTCCCCACAACCTCTCCACTATCTGTTCTGACACTCTGGTTCCCATCCAGATGCAACTCCAGTTTAACAACTTCTCCTCAACCCCGTGCAGCACTCAAAAACCTTCCCACTCGGATATTAGTCTCCCTCCAGTTCAGGTGCAAACTGTGACTTCTGTACAGGTTCCATTTTCCCTGGAAGAGAGCCCAATGTTCCAAGAATCTGACGCCCTCCCTCCTACACCAACTCCCTAGCCATATGTTAAACTGTATAAACTTCGTATTTCTGGCCTCACTCGCACGTGGCCTGAGTAGCAATCCTGAGATCACAACCTGGAAGTTCTGCTTCAACTTAGCACCGAACTCCTGAACTCACTTTGCAGAACCTTTTCACTCTTCCTACCTACCCGGACCACGACTTCTGTTTCACCTTCCACAGATGCTACACAAACTGCTGTGTGTTTCCAACATTTTTTTTTATTAAACACGGAGCTGATAGATTCTAAGTAGTAAATATTGTTACGTACTCCGGAATGAGTTAAAAGAACCAGCAGAAATGGAACACACCTGGAGTCTGGTTTTGCTAGAAACAAAACACTATTTATTAGTATCTACGTAGTGTGTAGGCCTCCATTAGTCTCGATAGACCATGGATTTACACCTTGGAAAGTTTCCAGGGTGCAAGCCTGGGCGAGGTGTTTTTTTTATGGAAGACCGGCAGTTGCCCAAGCTGCAAGTCTCCCCTCTCCACGCCACCGATGTTGTCCAAGGGAAGGGCATTAGGACCCATACAGCTTGGCACCGGTGTCATCGCAGAGCAATGTGTGGTTAAGTGCCTTGCTCAAGGACGGACACGCAGCCTCAGCCAAGGCTCGAACTAGCGACATATCCAGTTCCATGACATACGAAATAACTCCAACAGTGATTTACCACAGGGGTGCCTTTCTTCAGTGAAATACCACACCCAGACAAAGGGTAAATAAACATGTGGTACTCACAAAGGTTTCCCCTCACCAGAGAACCCACTCCTGTAGATTAACTAAGTGACAATCACACTTCCATAGCTGAATGGAAACAACTCACCCTTAGGGGCTACTTAGAGAGAGAGTCCAAACAGCGATGTCTTTGTCACTAGGCTTCTTCTGTTCCAAACCTTCTTCTCCTCTCTTCCATTCCTGCAAACTTGTTCTAGTTGCAGAAAACTTGTGAGAGTCATATGTCAAATACTCGGGATCGATCTTAACTCACCCCTTTTGGGCCACTGAAAGTTTAAACTCACTGGTGTCTTTCATTGACGGAATCCATCTTGACTCTAACTGTGTGTGTTTGTGTGTCTCTGTGTCTATAAGAGGAATCACCTGACCTTGCTTATTCAAAACAAGCTGCCACTTGTATGAACAATCACTGCTCACCATAGCAACCCAGCATTTCTGCAGTCAGTAGAAATCCAAAAAAAACAAAAGTTAGTCTCAATTCTTTTGGCATTTTAAAGTGACAGACCACAGAAAAAAAATGAACCCTAGGGGTACATAACAATATCTAAAAGCACCATTGATCCAATGAGGAAATTCGGACTGTACAAAAGGATATCAATAGATATCCTATCATTACAAACTCATTCGTAAGGCCAGTGATGTTGTTGGAGTGGAACTGGACTCTCTGACGGTGGAGTCTGAAAAGAGGATGCTGTCCAAGTTGCATGCCATCTTGGACAATGACTCCCATCCACTCCATAATGTACTGGTTAGGCACAGGAGTACATTCAGCCAGAGACTCATTCCACCGAGATGCAACACTGAACGTCATAGGAAGTCATTCCTGCCTATGGCCATCAAACTTTACAACTTCTCCCTCGGAGTGTCAGACACCCTGAGTCAATAGGCTGGTCCTGGACTTATATCCACTGGGCATAATCTACATATTATTATTTAATTATTTATGGTTATATATTGCTATATTTCTACACTATTCTTGGTTGGTGCGACAGTAACGAAACCCCATTTCCCTCGGGATCAATAAAGTCTATCTGTCTGTCAATGAGTGGGTGTTAACTCAGCACATGGAGTTTAATACAGGAAAGTGTGAGGTGGGGCCCTTGAGTAAGAGGAATCAGACTGTAATGTCAATGGAGAGGAATTGTAAATGAGTGAATTGCAGAGGGATCAAGATGTTCTTGTAAAGGAATCACAAAAGATCTGGTGCAGCAATAATTAGGAACAGGGGTGACGTATAAGGATTTGGAGTTTAGAAATGAGGAAGTACTGTTACAGTTGTGCAGAGTGTTGGAGACCCGCTTGATACTGTGCACAGTTCTGGTCCCCTTGTTTAAACACAATTGCACTGACACTGCAGGCAGTCCAAAAGTGATCCATATGAGTAATTCCTGGGATGAGTGGCTTTTCCCGCCACAAGCATTTGGGAGGTATTTAGAGAGATGGATAAATATTTGAAAGTTTGGGGAATTCGGGATTGTGTGGGACTGGAACAGAAGAGGAGATGGATAAATATTTGAAAGATTGGGGAATTCGGGATTGTGTGGGACTGGGACAGAAGAGGAGATGGGGCCTGAGGCAGATCAGCTCCAATTGTATTGAATGGTGGGGCAGGTTTAAGGAGCTGAGTGACCGACTCCCCTCTTATTTTCTTGTGTTTATTATCTTCTTGCAAAAGAACAATGGATTGTGGTCCTTAACACAAGAGATTCTGCAGATACTGGAAATCCAGAGAAACTCACACAAAATGCAGGAGGAACTCAGGAGGTCTGACAGCATCTATGGAAAGGAATAAAGAGTTGATGTTTCGCGCTACCCTTCATCAGGACCAGAAAGAAAGGGGAAAGAGCCAGAATAGGAATGTGGGGGGAGGGGGAAGAGTACAAGGTGAAAGGTGAAGCCATGTGGACGGGGAGGTAGGTGGGTGGGGGAGGGGTGAAGTGAGAAGCTGGGAGGTAATAGGTGCAAAAGGCAAATGGCTGACAAATGAATCCAATCGGACAGGAGAGTGGCCCATGAGAGGAAGGGATGGAGGAGAGGCAGGGGCTTCTGATAGTGAGCTCATCAAAATTTGGCTGTCTCAACACCAGAAGGAGCACCCAGTGCAGAATATTGGCAGCAGGTAACAGGGAAATACTGACTGAGGAAGAGTGAGTGAGTCAGTCCGTTCTTGGCCAGTGTAACAAATCAGTGGCTTGTTCACCCAGCACAGCAGGTAGAGTCAGTTGGTGCAGACCAGAAGTCAAGGTTGACAAGACTGGGCAGTGATGAGCACATCTCTTCCCTGCAGGAGATAAGGGGAACAAATTGGTTGTGGCAACAATTGACAGCTCTCCTGCTCATTTTTCTGGTGTATTGTTGCATGTTTGCTGATTTGAATGTATTTGTAATTGCAGGTTTTTACAGCGAGGACACTGTCACATTTGCTGCGTCAATCACAATGGTGGTGTTGCTTCCAGTGGCTTTTATTTCATTTCTGATTCTTTGGTGGAAAGCATTTCAGTATGGAGGTAAATGTTATTGTCTACACTTGTGTTTAAACTTCAGGCATCTCTCCAAGGAAATTGCAGTTAATTTTAAAAGAAAAATCACCCCCCCCCCCACCACTCTGGGTCCTTGAGACATGAGGGATGAAATTCCCCTGTATTTTTGCCCAGTTGTGGAGTGGTGTTTCACAGTGACACCACTGCTGGAACGATTCCAGAGTCACCTCTGACCTTGCGTCAGAGATGGTACTTGAGGGTAAAATGTCTCAACTCAATTGTGTTACGCACATTATGTTGTCAAAGGTGATGTGACTCGTGATGTAGAGGTGAGGAGTGAGGGACCACTCCTCACTACACACACGTGGCTCCTCCATGGAGAGAGTTAAGAGCACCAAGTTTCTGAGAGTGCACGTAACAGATAATCTCACATCATCCCTCATCACCACCTCTTTGGATAAGAAAGCAGAGCAGCATCTCCATTCCCTGAGGAGATTGGGTCTAACCCCCACCCCCATCCCCCATGATAATATCTGCACCTTGTTATTGGTTAATTTATTTGTGGTGATATTACTTTGTGTTATGCACGTGAGTTACATGTACTGTGTTGTGAACATTAATCCAGAGGAAAGTGGTCTCATTTGATGGTATTGAATGACAATAACTTGAAAGTTGCTCATTAATCCTGATGAAGGGGAGGTGAGAGAGTGGTAAAGCCCCTCCTCATGACATGGATTTTAGCAAAGTTTTGTTAAAGTTCCTCATGGCGTACTCAAGAAACTAAATGTCTATGGGATCCAAGAAAAGATGGTGTTGGAATAAAAACTGGTTCAGAGGGAGGAAGCAAACAGTGAGGATCAATGGGAGTTTCAGTGTCTGGAGGGCCATGTGTGGTGAGTTAAGCAGGGATCAGTAACAGGTCCCTTGTTGTTTAAGGTTCAGGTCAATGATTTGAACTTGAATTGAGGAACACGATCAGGAAGTTTCCTGTTGATCACAATATCAGCAGTTTGGTTGACAGTGAAGAAGAAAGGTCTGGGTCACAGGAAGATATCACCGGTCTCCTTGGATACAGAAAAGAGGAAATGGAATTCAGTCTGGAAATGTTTACAGCAGTGCTTTTGGAGAGGGCAAACTAGGCAAAGGAACAAACAGTAAACAGAAGACTAAGGCATGGAGAGGAACTGACAACTCTCAATGTTCATGGGCACAGATCCCAGAAAGATGGGTTGCTAGGTTACCTGGTTTCTGTCAATTGCAGTAGCATAAATGTGATAGACATGATGTAGATGTGGAGAGAAATGGTTTCAAGGAGAAGTAATCAGGAATGGACAGCTGAGTGAACTGGCATAGATGGGCTGAATGGCCTCTTTCCATGTGGTAAGGAAAGTGGGGTCTTGCCTTTTGTTTTGTGCACAGAGCTGGTGATGGGAGATGTGAAAGGGTGAGGAACAATACCTGAGGAGAGGGAACTATTAGCAATGGCATTAACATTGGAACCAGGAGAGGAGGTTGGTGATGAACAGGATCTAACAGAAGGAGGGTTGAGCATGAAAAAGAAATGGATAGAATCCAGACTCAATGCAATTTCAACACCAGGGCATCGAGGGACATTTGGGAGGGTTGGTCCAGTGGGCAAAGGGAAGTAGGGAAGCTACAGGGGCAGATGAACAGTCTGAATCCCAGCCATTCACGGGTTCAGTGCACATTGTTAGAATATTTCAGCATGGTGAATTGTGGAAACAGTGGTGAATTAGGGGTTCTCTTTGCATTTCTGCATAGACTTTGAATAAACAATTGGTGAAGGAGAGCAGGACCTGATGATGCTGAATAGGGTGCAGCCAGATCTGACGATGGGCGCTTAAAGCCATTTTTCACTGAGGACACACCCACACTTGCATCTCTCATTTGAGGGAGTGCAGATGGAGGCTCCACCACAGCAGACACTCAGATGAGGGATTAATGTAGGTTTTCACAAATAAGATGAAGTGAGGCATTTTATGTTTAATGAAACCCGTAACACATTTCATTGAACTCCCAAACCAACACTCAAAATGCGCTAGAACTCTTTACATAATAATGTCATCTCGTCAGACCAGCCTCTTAAAGTGAAACCCCAACTCAATGTGGATGGTTCTGAATTATGTACATTTCTGCCAATCACATTACCCTACACAGGCCCCTCTGGAATTAACTAAAACCAGCATTGGGAGCCTGTCTGAAGCTCGGATCAGCAGCCCGGCTCGGGTCCTGTGCTCGTCCAGAGGTGATGGCAGGGGCATGGCAGTGGAATACTCCAAATCTTGGTGGGTTTAAGGCGATCTTCTGAAATATGTTCAGGTTTATCCCTCTTATCAATGATAAAAGTCTTTTCCCTCCATTCCAAAATGGAGAATGGGCCATCGTAAGGGGGCCTAAGGGGATGTTGGTTTGCATCAGGGTGGATGAAAACAAACAAGGTGGAATTTAGGTCAACAGGAACCCAAGAGCAATTTATTTTGTAGCCATAAAAAAGTACACACTCAGGTCAACAAATACCTTTTCGGGTCTTTAATTCCTTTATCAATTTCAGATATTTTAATGCAGAAAGAGAGCATCAAAAGAAAAACAACAAAATGAATTTAAAGAAATGCACAGTTCCTGCTGTTACAATCTCAGCTTAACTTCAGTCCACACACTTGTGTGTCAACTAGTTACATATGCAGTATGAAAATAAACTAAACAAAATATACAAAACCAATGCAGTAGTGGAAATTCTAAAAACAATACAAACAACATTAGCACCTCACTTTCCCTGTACCTTGTACACAACATCGAATATATCAATAAATACATCTTACCTTATGTACACTCACTTTGACACACACGTGCTTAACTTCCAAACACGTACAGGCTCACGCTACTCAGCCGATAAGCAAAGGTATTTTTAACCTCTTTTACTGCTTCTCTGAATGGAACTGAACCTCGACCGGCCAGTATCTGTGACACTGCTGCAGGACTTATGGAGGCCACATCTCGGACTGACCTTGGTTCGTGATGTGGGTTAGAGTGCTGTCCAGCATTTACTCTTTTACTCCTGTGGGATACTACAACAGGAGGGCCACCAACATCTGACCCTGTATCATCAGTCACAGGTGCTACAGTCTCAGTTCCAGACATTCTTACAGTTCCAGAAGATATGCTGTCAAGGCTGGAGTCAAGATTCTGTACACCCTGTTCTGACACATCTTCTACCAATATCACATCATTCTCTAAATCCTCAGAATCTGATTCGTGTCCCAGGGACATGAGATTGTAGTCTCCTTTGAGGAGCTGGGGTGGGAAGGTTCTCACAGGGCCTGTTCACCCTCCTGATAGGCCCTCCCTCCAAAGGTTCCACAGTGTATGTGTTGTCTAGTTCCTACACCAGCCTGTAGTCAGTTGATTTCCAAGCATCCTGGACCTTATTACGGCCAAATGGCCTGTTCCTGAGGTAAACCAGTGTATTTACGTCAATCTTATGACAATGAATTTTACCCCCCAGTGAGGCAATATGTTCTGCAGCCTTCTCTTCAGAGTATTCCTTCACTCTGGCATGAGCATCACTCAGTTGTTTCTGGTGTGTGGCTAACCAGTCATATTTCCTGTCCACAGACTGTTCTCACCCCAGCAGGGCATCCACTGGCAAGTGGTGATCAACACCGAACGGTCGGTAATAAGGGGAATATCCGGTGGTGGTGTGAGGCGTCACATTATACTCATACACTAACTCAGGTAGATGCTCTGGCCACCTACGTTTCTTTTCTGGAGACAACGTACACAACAAATCACACATCGTCCTGTTGAAACGCTCACACTGAGTGTTGCCAGTAGGACGATGGGGTGTAGTACGGCTTTTCTTTACCCCGTAGAGTTTTCAGAGTTCAGCTATGACCTCACTTTCGAAGTCACGGTCCTGGTCAGAATGCAACCTCTCAGGAACACCGTACTTCATAAACCATTCGCTCAAGAGCACCTTTGCTGTGGTATCCGCCTTTTGATCCTGAGCTGGGAATGCTTAGGTGAACTTTGTAAAAATGTCTGTGACTACTCAGACATTCTCACGCCCATCAGCTGCCGGTTCAAACACAGTGAAATCTACAACAACAACTCGGAGCGGCCGAGAAGCAAGGAATGATTTCATGGGGGGGACAGATCTTAAGGTGAGGCATCTTAGTTAGCACACAATGTGGACAATTTTTGATCCACCGTGCCACATCCTCGTGCATGTCCACCCAAAAACATCTGCTTCTCAACAAGTGTGGAGTAGACTCTATGCCTTGATGGCCCATAGAGTCATGTACATACCCAAACACTTTACTCCTCAAGCTGGTAGGTAGCAGAAGCTGATAACACTCCCCATGCTTCTCATCCTCAAAAACATGATACTGTAACCACTTGCACTGCCTGATCAATACGTGGGAGCGGGAACTCTCATCAATACACGGGACTGGGAACGCATCATTATTGGTCTTAAGATTCAGTCTCCAATAATCTACACAGTCTTATGCTGCCATCAGTCTCCACTATGAAAAGGTGTGTGAAATCGGCAGAGCTGAGGATGGGTGAAATGGCTGGTTTTTCTTTGAGCAAGTCAAAGGCAGTTTGACATTCTTCTGTCCAAGACTGTTTTAACAGCTGGTTTGTTTTACTCGGACTCCCTGCATTAAAACACAAATTCACTACATCATGCAGAGGACCTGCAATCTTTGAGAATCCCTGAATGAGCCGTCGATAAGAACTGCAAACGCTGATAAATGATCTTCAGTCTTTGATTGTAGATGGTACTGGCCATTGCTGAACAGTCGAGACCTTCTCGGGATCTGTGCCTATCCCCTTGGTTGATATCTGGTGTCCTAAGAACTTAGCCTCTCACTGCAGAAAATGACATTTTTCCAATTTCACCTTCAGACCAGTTTCCTTGAGGTGCTGAAGCACAGTGTCAAGCCTCTCCAAGTGTCCCTGGAAAGTCTGTGAATGCATCAGAATATCATCCAGGTACACAAGCATAATTTGGAAGACTCAGTGATTCATGGTTGCCTGCACGAGTCTTTGAAAAGTCACCAGCCCATTGCAGACCCAAATGTCATGTGAAGATATTCATATAGAGCAAACGGGGACGAAAAGCAGTCTGATGCCTATCACACTCCTCTACCACTACTTAGTGGTAACCACTCGTGAGGTCTATTGTCGAGAAAAATTGTGCTCCCCGCCAGGGCATCAGGACTTTCATCAATACAGGGGAGCCGGGAACGTGTCCTATTTGGTCCTGAGATTCAGTCTCCGATAATCTACACACAGTCTTATGCTACCATCAGCCTTCTGTAGCAACACTACAGGTGAGGCATACACACTATTGCTCCTTCTGTACCAACATTACAGGTGAGGCATACACACTATTGCTCCTTCTGTACCAACATTACAGGTGAGGCATACACACTATTGCTCCTTCTGTACCAACACTACAGGTGAGGCATACACACTATTGCTCCTTCTGTACCAACACTACAGGTGAGGCATACACACTATTGCTCCTTCTGTAGCAACACTACAGGTGAGGCATACACACTATTGCTCCTTCTGTACCAACACTACAGGTGAGGCATACACACTATTGCTCCTTCTGTACCAACACTACAGGTGAGGCATACACACTATGGCTCCTTCTGTACCAACACCACAGGTGAGGCATACACACTATTGCTCCTTCTGTACCAACACTACAGGTGAGGCATACACACTATTGCTCCTTCTGTACCAACACTACAGGTGAGGCATACACACTATTGCTCCTTCTGTAGCAACACTACAGGTGAGGCATACACACTATTGCTCCTTCTGTACCAACACTACAGGTGAGGCATACACACTATTGCTCCTTCTGTACCAATCCTACAGGTGAGGCATACACACTATTGCTCCTTCTGGACCAACACTACAGGTGAGGCATACACACTATTGCTCCTTCTGTACCAACAATACAGGTGAGGCATACACACTATTGCTCCTTCTGGACCAACACTACAGGTGAGGCATACACACTATTGCTCCTTCTGTACCAACACTACAGGTGAGGCATACACACTATTGCTCCTTCTGTACCAACACTACAGGTGAGGCATACACACTATTGCTCCTTCTGTACCAACACTACAGGTGAGGCATACACACTATTGCTCCTTCTGGACCAACACTACAGGTGAGGCATACACACTATTGCTCCTTCTGTACCAACACTACAGGTGAGGCATACACACTATTGCTCCTTCTGTACCAACACTACAGGTGAGGCATACACACTATTGCTCCTTCTGTAGCAACACTACAGGTGAGGCATACGCACTATTGCTCCTTCTGTACCAACACTACAGGTGAGGCATACACACTATTGCTCCTTCTGGACCAGCACTACAGGTGAGGCATACACACTATTGCTCCTTCTGTACCAACAATACAGGTGAGGCATACACACTATTGCTCCTTCTGGACCAACACTACAGGTGAGGCATACACACTATTGCTCCTTCTGTACCAACACTACAGGTGAGGCATACACACTATTGCTCCTTCTGTACCAATCCTACAGGTGAGGCATACACACTATTGCTCCTTCTGGACCAACACTACAGGTGAGGCATACACACTATTGCTCCTTCTGGACCAACACTACAGGTGAGGCATACACACTATTGCTCCTTCTGTACCAACACTACAGGTGAGGCATACACACTATTGCTCCTTCTGTACCAACACTACAGGTGAGGCATACACACTATTGCTCCTTCTGTACCAACACTACAGGTGAGGCATACACACTATTGCTCCTTCTGGACCAACACTACAGGTGAGGCATACACACTATTGCTCCTTCTGTACCAACACTACAGGTGAGGCATACACACTATTGTTCCTTCTGTACCAACACTACAGGTGAGGCATACACACTATTGCTCCTTCTGGACCAACACTACAGGTGAGGCATACACACTATTGCTCCTTCTGTACCAATACTACAGGTGAGGCATACACACTATTGCTCCTTCTGTACCAACACTACAGGTGAGGCATACACACTATTGTTCCTTCTGTACCAACACTACAGGTGAGGCATACACACTATTGCTCCTTCTGTAGCAACACTACAGGTGAGGCATACACACTATTGCTCCTTCTGTACCAACACTACAGGTGAGGCATACACACTATTGCTCTTTCTGTACCAACACTACAGGTGAGGCATACACACTATTACTCCTTCTGGACCAACACTACAGGTGAGGCATACACACTATTGCTCCTTCTGTACCAACACTACAGGTGAGGCATACACACTATTACTCCTTCTGTACCAACACTACAGGTGAGGCATACACACTATTGCTCCTTCTGTACCAACACTACAGGTGAGGCATACACACTATTGCTCCTTCTGTAGCAACACTACAGGTGAGGCATACACACTATTGTTCCTTCTGTACCAACACTACAGGTGAGGCATACACACTATTGCTCCTTCTGTAGCAACACTACAGGTGAGGCATACACACTATTGCTCCTTCTGTACCAACACTACAGGTGAGGCATACACACTATTGCTCCTTCTGTACCAACACTACAGGTGAGGCATACACACTATTGCTCCTTCTGTACCAACACTACAGGTGAGGCATACACACTATTGCTCCTTCTGTACCAACACTACAGGTGAGGCATACACACTATGGCTCCTTCTGTACCAACACCACAGGTGAGGCATACACACTATTGCTCCTTCTGTACCAACACTACAGGTGAGGCATACACACTATTGCTCCTTCTGTACCAACACTACAGGTGAGGCATACACACTATTGCTCCTTCTGTAGCAACACTACAGGTGAGGCATACACACTATTGCTCCTTCTGTACCAACACTACAGGTGAGGCATACACACTATTGCTCCTTCTGTACCAATCCTACAGGTGAGGCATACACACTATTGCTCCTTCTGGACCAACACTACAGGTGAGGCATACACACTATTGCTCCTTCTGTACCAACAATACAGGTGAGGCATACACACTATTGCTCCTTCTGGACCAACACTACAGGTGAGGCATACACACTATTGCTCCTTCTGTACCAACACTACAGGTGAGGCATACACACTATTGCTCCTTCTGTACCAACACTACAGGTGAGGCATACACACTATTGCTCCTTCTGTACCAACACTACAGGTGAGGCATACACACTATTGCTCCTTCTGGACCAACACTACAGGTGAGGCATACACACTATTGCTCCTTCTGTACCAACACTACAGGTGAGGCATACACACTATTGCTCCTTCTGTACCAACACTACAGGTGAGGCATACACACTATTGCTCCTTCTGTAGCAACACTACAGGTGAGGCATACGCACTATTGCTCCTTCTGTACCAACACTACAGGTGAGGCATACACACTATTGCTCCTTCTGGACCAGCACTACAGGTGAGGCATACACACTATTGCTCCTTCTGTACCAACAATACAGGTGAGGCATACACACTATTGCTCCTTCTGGACCAACACTACAGGTGAGGCATACACACTATTGCTCCTTCTGTACCAACACTACAGGTGAGGCATACACACTATTGCTCCTTCTGTACCAATCCTACAGGTGAGGCATACACACTATTGCTCCTTCTGGACCAACACTACAGGTGAGGCATACACACTATTGCTCCTTCTGGACCAACACTACAGGTGAGGCATACACACTATTGCTCCTTCTGTACCAACACTACAGGTGAGGCATACACACTATTGCTCCTTCTGTACCAACACTACAGGTGAGGCATACACACTATTGCTCCTTCTGTACCAACACTACAGGTGAGGCATACACACTATTGCTCCTTCTGGACCAACACTACAGGTGAGGCATACACACTATTGCTCCTTCTGTACCAACACTACAGGTGAGGCATACACACTATTGCTCCTTCTGTACCAACACTACAGGTGAGGCATACACACTATTGTTCCTTCTGTACCAACACTACAGGTGAGGCATACACACTATTGCTCCTTCTGGACCAACACTACAGGTGAGGCATACACACTATTGCTCCTTCTGTACCAACACTACAGGTGAGGCATACACACTATTGCTCCTTCTGTAC
Source organism: Hemitrygon akajei (assembly GCF_048418815.1). Classification (NCBI taxonomy): domain Eukaryota; kingdom Metazoa; phylum Chordata; class Chondrichthyes; order Myliobatiformes; family Dasyatidae; genus Hemitrygon; species Hemitrygon akajei. The sequence goes on from NC_133125.1 coordinate 182,837,443, forward strand.
CAACACTACAGGTGAGGCATACACACTATTGTTCCTTCTGTACCAACACTACAGGTGAGGCATACACACTATTGCTCCTTCTGTAGCAACACTACAGGTGAGGCATACACACTATTGCTCCTTCTGTACCAACACTACAGGTGAGGCATACACACTATTGCTCTTTCTGTACCAACACTACAGGTGAGGCATACACACTATTACTCCTTCTGGACCAACACTACAGGTGAGGCATACACACTATTGCTCCTTCTGTACCAACACTACAGGTGAGGCATACACACTATTACTCCTTCTGTACCAACACTACAGGTGAGGCATACACACTATTGCTCCTTCTGTACCAACACTACAGGTGAGGCATACACACTATTGCTCCTTCTGTAGCAACACTACAGGTGAGGCATACACACTATTGTTCCTTCTGTACCAACACTACAGGTGAGGCATACACACTATTGCTCCTTCTGTAGCAACACTACAGGTGAGGCATACACACTATTGCTCCTTCTGTACCAACACTACAGGTGAGGCATACACACTATTGCTCCTTCTGTACCAACACTACAGGTGAGGCATACACACTATTGCTCCTTCTGTACCAACACTACAGGTGAGGCATACACACTATTGCTCCTTCTGTAGCAACACTACAGGTGAGGCATACACACTATTGCTCCTTCTGTAGCAACACTACAGGTGAGGCATACACACTATTGCTCTTCTGAATCACACCCTTCTTTGAGCTTTGCTCTTTCACTTCACTGTACTGATTGAGCGGAACGCGGTGGTGTGGCTGTGAAACAGGGTCATCATCAATTAACTGAATTTCATGCTTGACCTTGTCAGTGTACCCAAGGTCTTCATCTTCATCTGCAAAGATATTCAGGTACTTAGCCAGTAAAACTCTTAGCTGAGCTTGTTGTTCTTCACTACCCCAATGTCGAGCTTGTCTAGAATTGACTTTAACTTGTGGTTACTACTCTCCTGCTTTACACCAACAGTCACTTGTTCAATGCCAGCTGAGATCCACTGAAATCTTACAGCACATTGCTGATCACTATCTACGCACTCTAACTTTGACAGTATACCCAGTCGGGTCTTTGTGAGAGCCATACATCCTCTTGAGAGAGGTTTAAAACCTGTACTGGTACTGTACGACTACGAGAGTCAACGAGCATGGGAATAACTACAGGACCACCTGGCAGTGGGGTGTTAAGTGACCCAGGTCACACCCAACATCTCCAGTGGCCTTCCTAGCCACAATGGTAACTACAGATTCAGCAGGTTTGTGCTCAGTATCTTTTCCTGATACTCGGACTGCGTCTTTGCATTTCCTGAGGACTCTTAAAAACCACAGATGAGCCTCCTCTCGCACTTCTAACTGTGAGGACCCAGGGTTATTCCGCACAAATCAGAGAAGCTCCCTTCCAGGGGAAGGATCTCTGATCCCGTCTATAAATTGATCTCCGAGCACCATACTTTCATTGGCCAGAGCATCAGGGGAACAGTTCAGTTGAAAGTTACGAGCTTGGGCTAGGGTATGTGAAAACTTCTATGTCTTCACCCTCACACTGCTTGTGACTATAGAAGCTATGCAACAGCTGGGGTGCACTATGCTTGTCTCTGAAAGCCTCCCTGAGACAGGTGAACAAGTCATCAGCCTGGTCATCACTGCACATCAGTGCTTCTTCTAGAGCTGCACCCCTGAGCAGTGACATAACAAAATCATACTGATCCTGGTCAGTCTAATTTCCAGCATGAAGTACACGATCGATTTCTTCAATAAAGTCATCAACAGACCTCCCATCTTTCTCAGCATCCCCCATAAATGTGGCGATGTGTCTTTCCCTTGGAGTGTATACATAGGACCTTTTGCTTAATTTATCAACAGTTGCCATGGCTTCCTCATGCTGACCATGCATCTCTCTAATTTGTTCATTGAAATCAGGTTCAGTTTGCTCATCCTCTGAATGTAACATTATGAAAACTCAAGTCATTAAAAAGTCTCTGAGACAAGCCTGGAAAAGGGGTTGCTGACATCTCCTGCTGAAAACACAATGACTTCACGGCCGCAGTTGCTCTGGATCACCGTCACAGTTCTACATCCTGGCTTCAGTCCCTGATGTCCCAACCCGGCATCAAGACTCTACCATGGTCTCCACGTGACACCGTCTCACGGGAACGACTGTCCTGTCCTTCACCACTACCCTGTTATGTATTGTATATTGTACTGTAAACAAAAATCAAAAACCCTCTAAACTGGCTTGGAATTACCCCACTGCTGGTACCAAAGTTTGTAGCCTGGGAAGAACACACACTCAGAACAACAGATACTTTTTCAAGTCTTTAATTCCTTTATCTGGTTGTGATATTTTAATGCAGAAAGCAACTATCAAAAGCTTAACTTTGGTCCACACACTTGTGTATCAACTCGTTACGTATGCAGTATGAAAATAAATAAAACAACATATACTAAACCAATATGGTAGTGACAATTCAAAAAAAACAATACGAACTACATTAAAATCCCACCAACCTGTACCTTGTACACAACAACAAAAATCTGAATAAATACATCTCATCTTAACTCAGATCTATATTCACTTTGGCACACAAGTGCTTAACTTCCAAACACGCACAGGCTAGATCAGCCTTTCTCAAACTTGTTGCTCTGGAGGAACCCTTGAATTAATTTTCAAGTCTCAATGATCTCCTGATAAAAATTATTATATCTACAGCTCACAGTATGTTAGTGTGATCAGTATGTTGTATATATAATAATCCAAAACTAATTGTCAACCTTGTTTTGAATAGAGAATGAATTTTTTATCCAACCTGTCTTGAAAAAACAGGCAGTTACGTTTAGCTAACCGTTCTTGAAATTAATCTCTTCCTTTCCCTTTCATAATTTTTAAAAATTCATAAGGCAAACATAACAAATTTATGTTAAATAACTGACGTAAGTTAGTAAACTGACTTAAGGCACAGGAAATTTAATTGAAATAAAGGTTGTAAATTGATTTTAATTAATGCTATTTACAACATGAAAATTTATTGTCTACGTTGAAAAGTAAAGTTACTGAAAACTGTAAGCCAATGTTATATAAATAACAATATAGCCTAAGACACAATTTTATACAAGACTTTGAAAAAAGATTTTCTTACTAAGTGACATGATCAGGCACAAATATAGGCCTAGCATATGAAACCTGTGCTTGTCTTTTGCTGCACAAATACTCAAATCTGGGTCAAACTTGAGATAAGTACACACAGATTTGACCTTCAACTGAACGGAAATGTTTTCTATTCTTGCTTGTGTGCTTGTTAAACAAAAGAAAGCTTGCTGACACATGTAAGAAGTTGAAAACTGCAGCAAAATGTTCATTGCTTTCCTATGAATGACAGGATACTCCTCTTTCACAGAAATCCAGAACTTGTCCAGGGGCAGGTCAGTAAATCCCATCTTGAGTGCACGATCAGACGGCATCTCACAAAGTTCCTCCTTTTCTCTCAAAGTTAAGTTCTCAGGCTGAGCAGAAGATTCAGAGAAAGGGTCTCTCACCCAGTCATACACTTGTGTTGAAAGGGAGGAAAAATACTGTTCAATTTTGTTCTGCAGTTATTCCAGGGGGTTTTCAATAAGACTCGAGACTTTCTGATCCTTGCTCACACTCAAGCACAAGCAGCATTGGAAACATTTCAAGATTTCCTTTTGCAACATGATTTTTCCAAAGATTCAGTCCCTTTCAAATCCAACATTTTTGTCAGTTTAAGTCAAAACATTTTCTCCAGCACCTTGCAGAGACTTGTTCAGCTGGTTCATATGATGAAAAGTGTCTGCTAAGTAGGTTAGTTTCTGTAGACATTCTTCATCACCAATGCACTCAGCAAAACCTGGCCTACTATTTTCTTGCAAGTACTCCCGCAATTCACCTTCCAGCTCAGACATCCTGTTGAGAACTCTTCCTCTGCTCAGCCCCTGGATTTCTGCATGTGGGGGAGATCAGTGTGCTTTGTCCAGGTTTTCACACTTTTTTTAAAAACATTCTCAAGTGAATTGGTCTTTGTTAAATAAAGTCAACCATTTTTGAAGCATCATCCAGAATCTCTGTGAAGAAAGCAGTGTGTTGTGACAACATCAGGATTTTCTTTTTGACAAGAGAAATGAAACCTCTCATGGGGCCATCGAGGGGCACCATCAGTACAGATGCCAACACGGTTCCTCCAAGACAGACCTTTTGTTTCCGGATAGGAAGACAAAACATTAAATATATCTTGGCCTTAGCTTGTTTTGGGCAGCTCTTTGCAACAGAAAAAGTTTTCTTGAATTTCACCATCATTTGCAAATTTTACAAGTGCTACAACATGACAGTTATTGGTCAAATCTGTTGACTCATCACCCTGGATAGAGAAGCTGTTGTTTTTCACTTTGTCACACAAAACCTCCTTAGCATCATGTGACATGTCATCAACACGTTGACTTATCGAACTGTTTGAGGGTGGCCGCCTTCTTGCCCGAACAAAATCCATGTTAGAGCCCATTCTCAAGCTACTATTTATGGACAACTGTGCTCATCTCACGCACACAGAGGACCATGCTACAGGCTGCAGTCAATCAGTTCACCAAGGCTGCAAGGGCTTTAGGGTTAATGATCAGTCTGAAGAAAACAGTGATCCCCCATCAGAAGCCCCCTGGTGGGGTTTACAACCCCTCTCAGATCATCACTGACGACCACCCTCTCACCACGTTCACCTACCTGAGCAGTGTCAGATCCAATGACGCTACGGTAGTAAGGGACGTTGACGATCGACTTGCCAGAAGTAGCAGTGCCTTCAAATGCCTCCAGAAACATGTGGAAGAACACCAACTGTGTCTGTTCACAAAAATCCAGGTGTACAGGGCTGCCGTCATCACAACACTGCTATACGGCTCCGAAGCCTGGGTCTTGTACCGCAAGTAAATCCAGTTGCTCAAGTACTTCCATCAGTGCTGCCTCTGCTCCATCGTGGTTATCAGCTGACCAGATCGTGTCTCCAACAGTGAGGTCCCGGAGAAGCTCAACGTCCAAGCATTGAAGCCACTTTGCTGCTCAGGCAGCTCTGCTGGCCAGGACACGTCTCACATGGACAACTCCAGGTTACCGAAAGCTGTACTCTACAGAGAACTCTCTCAGGGAAAGAGAGATCACCGTGTCCTGCACAAGAGGTACAAAGACCAACTTAAGCAGCAGCTCTCTCAGACAGATATCGAGGTGAATGAGTGGCAGCAGCTGGCTTGTGACAGAGACCGCTGGAGAACACTGATCCACGGTGTAGACAGGAATTTTCAGGAATCCAGAAGAGCGACTGCTGAAGAGAAGAGGAGACGCAGGAAGGACGCAGTAAGTTGTTTGTCACAGACTAGGCTCAATGGAATAGGACAACTTGGATCACCAGTCCATGTAAAACCCATTGATAAATAGCTTTCATTGTAGAGACAGACTTGCTGATGATACAACGATTGGTGGAGGGGCCGGGAGTGTTGAGGAAAAAGAAAGGCTGCAGAAGGATTTAGACAGATGAGGAGAATGGGCAAGAGAGTGGCAAATTAAATACAATTTTGGAAAATGCATTGTCATGCACTTTGATAGTGGAAATAAATGTGCAGACTATTTTCTAAACAGGGAGAAAATAAAAAATCTGAGATGCAAAGGCACTTGGGAATCCTTGTGCATAACACCCTAAAGTCAAGTCACTTTTATTGTAATTTCGACCATAACTGCTGGTACAGTGCATAGTAAAAATGAGACAATGTTTTTCAGGACCATGGTATTGCATGACACAGCACAAAAACTAGACTGAACTACATGGAGAAAGCTACACTAGACTACAGACCTACACAGGACTGCGTAAAGTGCACAAAAACAGTGCAGGCATTACAATAAATAATAAACAGGACAATAGGGCAAGGTGTCAGTCCGGGCTCTGGGTATTGAGGAGTCTGATAGCTTGGGGGAAGAAACTGTTACATAGTCTGGTCGTGAGAGCCTGAATGCTTCGGAGCCCTTTCTCAGATGGCAGGAGGGAGAAGAGATTATATGAGGGGTGCGTGGGGTCCTTCATAATGCTGTTTCCTTTGCGGATGCAGCGTGTAATGTAAATGTCCGTGATGGCGGGAAGAGAGACCCCGATGATCTTCTCAGCTGACCTCACTACCCACTGCAGGGACTTGCGATCCGAGATGGTGCAATTTCCAAACCAGGCTGTGATGCAGCTGCTCAGGATGCTCTCAATACAACCCCTGTAGAATGTGATGAGGAATGGGTGGTGGGAGACGGACTTTCCTCAGCCTTCGCAGAAAGTAGAGATGCTGCTGGGCTTTCTTTGCTATGACACTGGTGTTGAGGGACCAGGTGAGACTCTCCGCCAGGTGAACACCAGGAAATTTGGTGCTCTTTACGATCTCTACTGAGGAGCCGTCGATGTTCAGTGGGGAGTGGTCTCTCCGTGCCCTCCTGAAGTCAACAACCATCTCTTTTGTTTTGCTCACATTCAGAGACAGGTTGTTGGCTCTGCACCAGTCTGTTAGCCGCTGCACCTCCTCTCTGTAAGCTGACTCGTCGTTTTTGCTGATGAGACCCACCACGGTCGTGTCATTGGTGAACTTGATGATGTGGTTCGAGCTGTGTGTTGCAGCACAGTCGTGGGTCAGCAGAGTGAACAGCAGTGGACTGAGCACGCAACCCTGGGGGGCCCCCGTGCTCAGTGTGATGGTGTTGGAGATGCTGCTCCCAATCCGGACTGACTGAGGTCTCCCAGTCAGGAAGTCTAGGATCCAGTTGCAGAGGGAGGTGTTCAGGCCCAGTAGGCTCAGCTTTCCAATCAGTTTCTGAGGGATGATTGTGTTGAATGCTGAACTGAAGTCTATGAACAGCATCCGAACGTATCTTGCAGGTTGAGTCAGTGGTGAGGAAGACAAATGCAATGTACATAGAAACATAGAAAACCTACAGCACAATACAGGCCCTTTGGGCATATCTCTACCTTAGAAATTACTAGGCTTATTTTTCTCTATTTTTCTAAGCTCCATGTACCTATCCAAAAGTCTCTTAAAAGACCCTATCATATCCGCCTCCACCACCGTTGCTGGCAGCCCATTCCACGCACTCACCACTCTGTGAGTAAAAAACTTACCCCTGACATCGCCTCTGTACCTACTCCCCAGCACCTTAAACCTGTGTCCTCTTGTGGCAACCATTTCAGCCCTGGGAAAAAGCCACTGACTATCCACATGATCAATACCTCTCATCATCTTATACACCTCGATCAGGTCACCTTTCATCCTCTGTCACTCCAAGGAGAAAAGGCTAAGTTCACTCAACCTATTCTCATCAGGCATGCTCCCCAATCCAGGCAACATCCGTGTAAATCTCCTCTGCACCCTTTCTATGGCTTCCACATCCTTCCTGTAGTGAGGCGACCAGAACTGAGCACAGTACTCCAAGTGGGGTCTGACCAGGGTCCGATATAACTGCAACATTACCTCTCTGCTCCTAAATTCAATTCCACAATTGATGAAGGCCAATGCACTATCTGCTTTCTTAACCACAGAGTCAACCTGCGCAGTTGCTTTGAGCGTCCTGTGGACTCGGACCCCAAGATCCCTCTGATCCTCCACACTGCCAAGAGTCTTACCATTAATACTGTATTCTGCCATCATGTTTAACCTGCCAAAATGAACCACTTCACACTTATCTGGGTTGAACTCCTGCTGCCACTTCTCAGCCCAGTTTTGCATCCTATCAATGTCCCACTGTAACCTCTGACAGCCCTCCACACTATCCACAACACCCCCAACCTTTGTGTCATCAGCAAACTTACTAACCCATCCCTCCACTTCCTTATTCAGGTCATTTATAAAAATCACAAAGAGTAAGGGTCCCAGAACAGATCCCTGAGGGTCTCCACTGGTCGCCGAGCTCCATGCAGAATATGACCCGTCTGCAACCACTCTTTGCCTTCTGTGGGCAAGCCAGTTCTGGATCCACAAAGCAATGTCCCCTTGGATCCCATGCCTCCTTACTTACTCAATAAGCCTTGCATGAGATACCTTATCAAGTGCTTTGCTGAAATTCTTATAGACTACATCTACTGCTCTTCCTTCATCAATGTGTTTAGTCACATCCTCAAAAAATTCAATCAGGCTCGTAAGGCACGACCTGCCCTTGACCATGCTATGCTGGCTATTCCTAATCATATTATACCTCTCCAAATGTTCATAAATCCTGCCTCTCAGTATTTTCTCCATCAACTTACCAACCAATGAGGTAAAACTCACTGGTCTATAATTTCCTAGGCTATCTCTACTCCCTTTCTTGAATAAAGGAACAACATTCACAACCCTCCAATCCTCCGGAACCTCTATCACCAGAGGCTCAGCAATTTCCCCCCTCGCCTCCCACAGTAGCCTGGGGTACATCTCATCTGGTCCCAGCGACTTATCCAACTTGATGCTTTCCAAAGCTCCAGCAAATCCTCTTTCTTAATATCTACATGCTCAAGCTTTTCAGTCTGCTGCAAGTCATCACTACAATCACCAAAATCCTTTTCCATAGTGAATATTGAAGCAAAGCATTCATTAATTACCTCTGCTATTTCCTCCGGTTCCATACACACTTCCCCACTGTCACATTTGATAAGTCCTATTCTTTCACCATTCCTGTCCCTGAGCCATCCAAGTCTCTGTAATGGCCACCACATCATATCTCCAAGTACTGATCCATGCTCTAAGCTCATCCGGTTTGCTCACAACACTCCTTGCGTTAAAATAGGCAAATCTCAAACCTGCAGTCTGAGCGTGTCCCTTCTCTATCACCTGCCTATCCTCCCTCACACACTGTCTCCTAGCTTTCTCTATTTGTGAGCCAACTGCCCCTTCCCCAGTCTCTTCAGTTCGGTTCCCACCCCACAACAATTCTAGTTTAAACTTTCCCCAGTAGCCTTAGCATCCTCCCTGCCAGGATATTGGTCCCCCTGGGATTCCAGAGCAACCAGTCCTTTTTGTACAGGTCACACTGGCCCTAAAAGAGGTCCCAATGATCCAGAAATCAGAATCCCTGACCCCTGCTCCAATCCCTCAGCCACACATTTAACTCCACCTTGTTCTATTCCTATACTCACTGTTGCGTGGCACAGGCAGTAATCCTGAGATTACTACCTTTGCTGTCCTGCTTCTCAACTTCCTTCCTAACTCCCTGTAGTCTGTTTTCAGGAGCTCCTCCCTTTTCCTACCTATGTCGTTGGTACCAATATGTACCACGACTTCTGACTGTTCTCCCTCCCACTGCAGGATATCTTGGACGTGATCTGATACATCCCGCACCCTGGCACCTGGGAGGCAAACTACCATCCAAGTTTCTTTCCTGCGTCCACAGAATCACCTGTCTGACCCCCTAACTATAGAGTCTCCTATCACTACTGCCTTCCTCTTCCTTTCCCTACCCTTCTGAGCTACAAGGCCGGACTCTGTGCCAGAGGTACGGCCACTGTTGCTTCCCCCAGGTAGGCTGTACCACCCAACAGTACTCAAACAGGAGTACTTATTGTCAAAGGGTACAGCCACAGGGGTACTCTCTAGTACCTGACTCTTCCCCTTCCCTCTCCTGACTGTGACCCACTCATCTGTCTCCCGTGGCCCTAGTGTGACCACCTGCCTGTAACTCCTCTCTATCACCTCCTCACTCTCCCTGACCAGGCGAAGGTCATCGAGCTGCAGCTCCAGTTCCCTAACTCGGTCCCTTAGGAGCTTCAGCTCGACACACCTGGTGCAGATATGGCCGTCCGGGACATGTTAACATGAATGTTAACATTCATTTCAGGAGGACTAGAATATAAGAGCAGGGATGTGATGCTGAGGCTTTATAAGGCACTGGTGAGGACTCACCTTGAGTATTGTGAACAGTTTTGGGCTCCTCCTCTCAGAAAATATGTGCTGGCATTTGAAAGGGTTCAGAGGAGGATCACAAGGATAATTCCGAGAATGAAAGGGTTATCATATGAGGAACGTTTGATGGCTCTGGGTCTGTACTTGCTAGAATTTAGGAGGATTTTGAATTTTGAAAGGCCTAGACAGAGTAGATGTGGAAAGGATGTTTCCCATGTTGGGGGAAGTGTAGAACAAGAGGGCAGAACCCCAGGACAGAGAGGCATCCATTTGAAACAGAGATGCGGATAAATTTCTTTGGCCAGAAGATGGTAAATTTGGTGTTGAATTTGTGGAATTTGTTAACAGAGGCAGTTGTGGAGGCCAGGTTGTTGGTTGTATTTGAGGCAGAAATTGATAGGTTGTTGATTGGCCAAGGCATTAAAGGTTATGGGGAGAAGGCCAGGGAGAGGGATTGAGGAGGGGTGAAAAGAGATTAGCCATGATTGAATGGCAGAGCAGACTCGATGGGCCAAATGGCCTAATTCTGCTCCTAGGTCTTATGGTCTTGTTGTCTTCTAAACAACAATTACTGAACCCATCAGAGTGAATGAATTAAAAATCTGGGTGAAGGAAAAGTGTCCCTTGGATCTTATGGTGTACAATCCCTCAGACATGTATCACTGGTTACCGATGGACTTCCTGGACAACCACTATCCTTATCCATGTTAAATGTCCCAGCATTTGGACAGTTTAGTCTGCACTCACATTGAGTTCAGTTTTTTCTTGGACCAGAACACTGTTTGAAGCCTTGAGCATCTGGGTGTGGTGATGGTTCAGTCCTCAACAACAGAACAGGCTTCACAGTGGAACTTCAGTGCTGTAGCTGGGGCTGGGTATTGTCACCACAGGCAGGACCACATCAACTGAAACCTTCACCATCTCTAGAATAATACAAAGCTGATTTGCAGTGGATTGTTACCTCATCTGCTGGATATGTACACAGGGAGACTGCAGTGTATCTGCCAATTCTGCATGTTCAGACACTCGATAAGGGATTACAGAAGTTATCAAATACGTGTTTGCGTTTATCTGTTGTTTCCTGGATTCTCTGCTTGCTGCCAGTGTGAGAGAGATCCCTGGACTTTCTTCAGTCTGGTGTTCTGATTTCTGCTCCATTTCTGAACTGGTTGGGTTTCTCTGTGTTTGAGAAGCCTGACTGACTCAGGGTCCATCTTCATTACCAAGAACACATTGTAAATTGATGCTTATGTGAAATAATTTGTGTAGATCTGTTACTATTGCTTTCAAACTGATTAGTTTTCATTTATCCAAAGCCTATTATAGATTGACAAGATGGATACCTGTCTGTAATGTTGGTTTTCTCATTGTCGTCGTCATTGCTACAATTTCCTGGATGGCGTTTAAAGGTATGTGCTGAAATATTATTCTGTATTTTCATGTAAATGATGAGCTCTGTTCTCTGGAGTTTGGTTGGAATGAAGTGAGTATGTTACTGGGACGTGGCAGTGGCGATGAGGGAGATGAGGAGAGAGGGGACATCGTCAGAGTGGTGATCTTGAGACTTTAGCTCTTCAAAGAGAGGCTTCACTCAGAGAAAGCAATGAAAAGACAACCTTAAGTTGTTTTTCCCTTCTCTTCTTTATATTTGCCCAGTTAGAACAGTAGAGATGCCAAGCAGGATAGTGAAATGCTCCCCTTGTGTGATGTGGGGAGGCAGGGAGACCTCCAGTGTCTCTGGTGACTACAACTGGGAGAAGTGCATCCAGCTGCAGCTTCTAACAAATGGCATTAGGGAATTGAAGCTGGAAGTGGATGAATTCCAGATCATTCGTGAGGCTAAGGGGGAGATAGATAGGACATATTGAGAGGTAGTTACACCCAAGATGCAGGACACAGGAAATTGGGTGAAAGTCAGGAAGGGGAAAGAGGTTAAGGAACCAGTGTAGAGTACCCCTGTGGCCATCCCCTTCAACAACAGGTATATCACTTTGAGAAGAATACAGATGGGACGGTTTGCCCCTGAACTGGAGAGGGAAGGTTTGTTAATGTTTCATGATGGGATTTAAACTGGAGTTGCAGGGGGATGGGAACCAGAGTGCCAGAACAGTCAGTGGAGAGGTTGTGGAGGCAGATGTTGGTAAGACCACAGATAAAGATAGAAATCAAAAGATTGTGCATGGTGCGACTGGTGTCCTGAGCTGCAAATATTTCAATGCAAGAAGTATTGTACAAAAGGAGGATAATGGTGACCAGAGTTGTCCCACAGGGGTCTGTGTTGGGACCGATTCCTTTTACGTTATGTGTCAATAATTTGGATGATCATTTCCATGTCAGGGACATGTGATGTCATTCCCTGTGCAACACTCCCCTCTAGTGGAACTGCAAGGTAACTGCATCATGTGTTTCTGGCCTCCCCTGTAACTATTGGTTTCAATATGGCAGCTCTGAACGTGGACACCTGTAGCTATTAATTACTGACCTTCATCCCTCAGGGCTCCCGACCACCCCGACAACAACCATTTGTTATGGTTGTGGTACCTTTGGTACCAATGACATAGGTAGGAAAAGGAAGGAGGTCCTGAAAACGGACGACAGGGACTTAGGAAGTTGAGAAGCAGGACCTCGAAGGTAGTGATCTCGGGATTACTGCCTGTGCCACGTGACAGTGAGTATAGGAATAGAATGAGGTGGAGGATAAATGCATGGCTGAGGGATTGGAGCAGGGGGCAGGGATTCAGATGTCCGGATCATTGGGACCTCTTTTGGGGCAGGTGTGACCTGTACAAAAAGGACGGGTTGCACTTGAATCTGAGGGGGCCAGTATCCTGGTGGGGAGTTTTGCTACAGCTATTGGGGAGAGTTTAAACTAGAATTGCTGGGGCGTGGGAACCAAACTGAAGAGACGGAGGAAGAGGCGGTTCTCTTGCAAATAGAGAAAGCTTGTAGACAGTGCTAGAGGGAGGATAGGCAGCTGATAGAGAAGGGACGTGCTCAGACCGATGGTTTGAGATGTATCTACTTCAATGCAAGGAGTATTATGAATAAAGAGGATGAGCTTAGAGTGTGTATCAGTAACTTGGAGCTATGATGTTGCGGCCATTACAGAGACTTGGATTGTGCAGGGACAAGTATGGTTACTTGGAGTGCCAGGCTATAGATGTTTCAGAAAGGACAGGGAGGGAGGCAAAAGAGGTGGGGGCATGGCACTGTTGATCAGAGATAGTGTCACGGCTGCAGAAAAGGAGGAAGTCATGGAGGGTTTGTCTACTGAGTCTGTGGGTGGAAGTTGGGAACAGGAAAGGGTCAATAACTACTGGATGTTTTTTATAGACCACCCAATAGTAAATGGGACATCGAGGAGCAGATAGGGAGACAGTTCTGGAATGGTGTAATAATCACAGAGTTGTCGTGGTGGGAGATTTTACTTACCCAAATGTTGATTTGCTTCTCCCTGGAGCAAGGGGTTTAAGTGGCGTGGAGTTTGTTAGGTGTGTTCAGGAAGGTTACTTGACACAATATGTAGATAAGCCTACAAGAGGAGAGACTGTATTGATTTGTTATTGGGAAATGAACGTGGTCAGGTGTCAGATCTCTCAGCGGGAGAGCACTTTGGAGATAGTGATCACAATTCTATCTCCTTTACCATAGCATTAGAGAGGGATAGGAACAGACAAGCGTTTAATTGGAGTTAGGGGAAGTATGAGGCTATCAGGCAGGGACTTGGAAGCATAAATTGGATGCTCTTGGAAATGTATGGTAGACATGTGGCAAATGTTCAGATGATGTTTGTGTGGAGTTCCTCATAGGTACGTTCCAATGAGACAGGAAATTGATGGTAGGGTACAGGAACCGTGGTGGACAAAGGCTGTTGTAAATCTAGTCGAGAAGAAAAGAAAAGCTTACGAAAGGTGCAAAAAGCTAGGTAATGATCAAGATCATGAAAATAATAAGGTTAGCAGGAAGGAGCTTAAGAATGAAATTAGGAGAGCCAGAAGGGGTCATGAGAAGGCCTTGGCGGACAGGATTAATGAAAACCCCAAGGCATTCTACACGTATGGGAAGAGCAAGAGGATAAGATGTGAAAGAATAGGACCAATCAAGTGTGACGGTGGAGAAGTGTATATGGAACTGGAGGAGATAGCAGAGGTACTCAATGAATACTTTGCTTCAGTATTCACTGCGGAAATGGAACTTGGTGATTGTAGGATGACTTACAGCAGATTGAAAAACTTGAGCATGTAGATATTAAGGAAGAGAATGTGCTGGGGCTTTTGGATAGCATCAAGTTGAATAAATCACTGTGACTGGATGAGATGTACACCAGGATACTTGTGGGAGGTGAGTGAGCAGATTGCTGAGCCTCTGGCAATGATCTTTGCATCATCAATAGGGATGGGAGAGGCTCTGGAGGTTTGGAGGGTGGCAGATGTTGTTCCTTTATTCAAGAAAGAGAGTGGAGATAGCCCAGGAAATTCTAGACCAGTGAAACTTACCACTTCAGTGGTTGATAAGTTGATGGAAAAGATCCTGAGAGGCAGGATTTATGAACATTTGGAGAGGTATAATATGATTAGGAGTAGTCACCATGGCTTTGTAAAGGACAGGTCGTGCCTTATGAGCCTGATTTAATTTTTTGAGGATGTGCCTAAACACATTGATGAAGGAAGAGCAATAGATGCAGTGTATATGGATTTCAGCAAGGCATTTGATAAGGTACCCCATGCAAGGCTTATTGAAAAAGTAAGGAGGCATGGGATCCAAGGGGACATTGCTTTGTGGACCAGAATTGGCTTGCCCACAGAAGTCAAAGAGTGGTTGTAGACGGGTCATATTCTGCATGGAGGTTGGTGACCAGTGGTGTGCCTCAGGGATCTGTTCTGGGACCCCTACTCATCGTCATTTTTATAAATGTCTTGGATGAAGAAGCGGATGGATGGGTAGTAAATTTGCTGATGACACAAAGGTTGGAGGTGTTGTGGATAATGTGGTGGGCTGTCAGAGGTTACAGCGGGACATCGATAAGATGCAAAACTGGGCTGAGAAGTGGCAGATGGAGTTCAACCCAGATAAGTGTGAGGTGGCTCATTTTGGTAGGTTAAATATGATGGCAGTATATAGTATTAATGATAAGACTCTTGGCAGTGTGGAGGATCAGAGTCCATAGGACTCTCAAAGCTGCTGTGCAGGTTGACTCTGTGGTTAAGAGGGCAGACAGTGCATTGGCCTTCATCAATCTTGGCATTGAGTTTAGGAGCTGAGAGGTAATGTTGCAGCTATATAGGACCCTGGTCAGACCCCACTTGGAGTACTGTGCTCAGTTCTAGTTGCCTCCCTGCAGGAAGGATGTGGAAACCATAGAAAGGGTGCAGAGGAGATTTACAAGGATGTTGCCTGGATTGGGGAGCATGCCTTATGAGAATAGGCTGAGTGAATTCCGCTTTTTCTCCTTGGAGCAACGGAAGATGAGAGGTGATCTGATAGAAGTGTGTAAGATGATGAAAGGCATTGATTATGTGCATAGTCAGAGGCTTTTTCCCCCAGGGCTGAAATGTCTAGCACGAGAGGGCACAGTTTTAAGGTGCTTGAAAGTAGGTACAGTGGAGATTTCAGGGGTAAGTTTTTTACTTTGAGAGTGGTGAGTGTGTGGAATGGGCTGCCGGCAACAGTGGTGGAGGCAGATATGATAGGGTCTTTGAAGAGACTCCTGGATCGGTACATGGAGCTTAGAAAAATAGAGGGCTATGGGTAACCCTAGGTAATTTCTATAGTAAGGAATTGTTTGGCACAGCTTTGTGGGCTGAAGGGCCTGTATTGTGCTGTAGGCTTTCTGTGTTTCTGTTTATTCTGCCGGTGCTGATTTTCTTTCCCCCTCCCTCCATTCCATCCCGTGACTCTGCTGATTCTCTCTGTTTTAGTTTTGCCATTTGAGTGAGCGTGGTATAGAGTTCCCAGATCTGTATCTGGATCCCAGGGGTTCTGGTCTCAATCCCCGTCCCCACAAAGCCTCCGTAACACTGGCCGTGTGGAGCTGGGTCATTTGTCAGCCGTGAACAGTTCGAGGGACTAAATCACCTGCTCCTGGAATTAAAAACTGAATCTGCTGGGAATCCTCAGCAAGTAGCAGGTGAAGCACAGACAAGAAATAGGTTGCAGGGAAATAGGGGGGTGGTTGGGAATGGGGTTGATGAGATTTGCTCTGAGAACTGACAAAGTGTCAGTGACGTCCCTCTGTATCATGAGGAAATATGAAACCAGCATCACTCATCAGCTTGTCGGTTTCTGTCACACTGCTTTTTGTTCAGCCTTGCTCAGTATAAACCACGTTCCACATCCCCTCCCACACTGACTGCATGAGATCATTGGCAGAGATCTGCTCTTGAACAGAGTGTGATGAAAGGTGTGTGAAATTGGAGAAGGTCACTGCTGTCCCTCTTCACAGGAAATTAGCTGAGTTTTTCAGTTCATGTGGGCATCAGCCTTCTGTTCAAGAGGCAGCATTCTCTCCTCTTATCACCTTGATTTGGTTACAGATACAGTTATTCAACTGTTTTTAATTGCAGGCCTCAGACCAGAGGATGTAGGAGTTGCCATTACATCGATGGTGGGACTGGTGTTTTCTACAGCATATGCTATTATATTCATGTGCTGGTCAAGGAAAGGATCTCCAGGTACCTGTTATTGTCTAATTTGCATTTCAGTAGAAATACCAAGTGACTCATGTTGACAAAATGAACTCCTCCCACACCCCCACCCATCCCCACAGAGTCTCTGGATTCCTGTGGTACCCAGAATGCAATTGTCCTACATGATTGACAGGTTGAGATATGAAGTGGTGACACAGAATGTCTGGAGTTGTTCTGGAGTCAACTCTGACCCGACTGCAGAGGGGTTTTGGGAGGAGTGACCCTGAGGAGGGAGGGTCAATTCATTCATGATTGACACATCTTGCTGTCAAATCATAATATAACACCAAGTTAGCGTCGAGGTGAGGATCAAATCAAATGAAATCAGGTTTAATTTTCATTCAAACGATACAGCTGAATGAGACAGTGTTCCTCTTGGGCCAAGGTGCAAAAAC
The DNA here is from genome assembly GCF_048418815.1 of Hemitrygon akajei. Classification (NCBI taxonomy): domain Eukaryota; kingdom Metazoa; phylum Chordata; class Chondrichthyes; order Myliobatiformes; family Dasyatidae; genus Hemitrygon; species Hemitrygon akajei. Next base: position 182,854,449 of record NC_133125.1, read on the forward strand.
ATGTCCGTGCATTCAAAATAACAAAAAAGTAAATAAAAGTGCATAATCACGTTGGAAAACACATTTTTCAAGACCCTGCGTGACAAGTCCATAAATGATGGTTCCCAGCAGTCCAGCCTATAATTCCATCAAGCCAACACCGGGGTGGGGCAGCACCAATGGGAGAGCCCACCCCCTCACTGTAACACAAGCCCAAGGACGGAGGCATAGACATCACTACAACTGAGGTGACACTGCTGCCTCGCTGCCTGGGAAGCAGCCCTGCGGCAATCAATGTCCAACAGGGTCTTGCGATCACAAAAGAAATGTCCAAGACAGTCACTCGTGGTTTCACTACACGCTGCCATCACGCCGACTCGAAAGCAGCAACTTCAAGTAGCCGGCAGCTGCATGGTCTGCTCTCCGATCAGCCTCGACCTTCATTTACCGTTAAATGCCCAATCTTTCATGCTGACCTGCCTGTCCCCATATTGTCACGTTTTCACCTTGGATTAGAGCATCACCTCTCACCACCGACACCTTTGAGCATTGAGGTGCCGTAATGTTCCAATATTCATCATGGGGACAGGGTTCCCAGTCAAACAGTGTAACTCCATTGCTGAAGCTGGGACTGGTTATTATCACCACTGGCAAGACCATGTCAATTGCAGCACTGGATCACTGGGGTAATACGACTGAGCTTATTTACAGTGGGGTCTTGTCTCATTGGCTCAGTGTGTACACAGAGAGACTGCAGTCTTCCTGCCATTTCCATCTTCACGGCCTGAGGATAATGGATACCCAGGTTTTACAATATATTTCCAGAACTAACGACAAGGTCTTTAGTCTCTCCGGGGATCTCCACACACTGACAGTGGAGTGAACTCTCTGACCCTCCCTCACTGCATTGCTCTGACACCTGGTCCTTTTCCAACCTGGTGGGATTGTCTCATGTTTAGGACATTCATTATCAGATAGATAGATAGATAGATAGATAGATAGATACTTTATTCATCCCCATGGGGAAATTCAACATTTTTTCCAATGTCCCATACACTTGTTGTAGCAAAAAAAAACTCATTACATACAATACTTAACTCAGTAATAATATGATATGCATCTAAATCACTAACTCAAAAAGCATTAATAATAGCTTTAAAAAAAGTTCTTAAGTCCTGGCAGTTGAATTGTAAAGCCTAATGGCATTGGGGAGTATTGACCTCTTCATCCTGTCTGAGGAGCCAACCTGACCAATCCCAGTCCATGTCTGTTATCTGGAACACTTGTCCACTGAAACATATGTAGAACTGTTTGTGTTGGTCAGTTTTGAAACAGTTTGAAACAGTTCTAATGTTGTTGTTCATTTCTCCCTGTGGACTCTAGACAACAAGCAGTGGTGGTGGTGCCTGAATATTTGTAACATTGTGGCTCTTGTCTCCATCCTCATTGCCCTCATTTGCTGGATTGTGTCTAAAGGTATGTGCACAAATATTCTTAAATTACATTAAAATGGTCGCTATGTTACTCAGTGCAGGAGTGGAATGAGTATGTCAGTCAGTACATTGTGAACTGCTTTGTATGGAACACCAGTGCCTGCTGTCAAGGTGGGCACTGGGAACGGACCCAAATGCAAAACACAGACACTGAAGTACGAGGGAGAGGACTAGGTGTATCAAGAAAGCACGGGAAGTGGTGAAGAAATGATGAGGAACTAGGAACTTGGACAAGGACTCCGAACCAAAGACTGGTCAAGGACCCGGAACCTGGGTCTTGACTCGGGCTTGGACTCCGGATCCAGGCGAAAACTGAATGTGGCAAGGCAACAGGACTGGACATGGGGGCAGGACGCAGGTCTCCAGGGCTGGACGAGGACATGTAGTTCAGACATGGTCTTGCTCGAGGGAGAGCAAAGTAGAAGTGGGGAGAGGCACAGCTGGACACGACACAGGGCCTGGACGAGACCAGGATTCAGGGCCTGGGCTACGACTTGGACTGGGACACGGACCAGGACCTGATTCAGGGCCTTGGACACGGACCAGGACCGGGACCTGACTCGGGGCCTTGGACACGGACTGGGCTTTGACACGGAATGACAAACAACAGTCCATTCGAGTAGCGGCAAACAGTCTACCTACTGAGCTGGATGTGAGATGACAAACCAACCACAGTCCATTAGAGTCTCGGCTCGGAGAAACAGCAACCGGACCAGGAAAACACCACTGGCCATGGAAATGGCAGAATTCATACCTTTGGCTCAGAGTGGCGCAAACAGCAGTCATCTCAGCTGGTCACAAAAACGACCAAATTCACAACACAGCCCCAGGTATCAGGCGAGGCTCCAGGCAAGGGCTATAGAAGGAAGGGGAAGGGAAGGGAACAGTCCAGCCTCAGGGTAACAGCAAAGATGGCCTGGCTTACCCAACGGAGGCGAGGACAGGATATGACAAGACAAACCCCACAGAGGCGAGGACAGGATATGACAAGACAAACCAGCAACCTCACTCGAACCCAGGGCCGCTTATATTCCTGGCACGAAGACGAGAATCACGTGCCTGTGATTAAGTCCAACTGAAACAAGAGACAGTCGGAAGACCCGGAGTCTTGCGTCCATAGACCGGACCGTGAACCAGAACGCGGACATCACGGACCGGACCATGACACCTCCAGTACTCAGCCCCACAGTCTACAGCTGGGGACTGGGAGACCTGCTGGAGGTTTGACCCAATATAGACACTGTAGGTTATACAGGGAGTGTCCGGACTTCCAGAAGCTGCTTGATAAACTCCCAAAGGTGAACCTGATGGAACTGAAAGCATACGACTGAGCAGACTGGAGAATTGATGGTGGTGAATCTGTTGTGACTGCAACTTTTCATCAGGTTGGGTCTGGTGATGGGATTTTAAACAGTCACAAACAAGTTTCCAATGACATTGTAACAGGGCAGCAATAAATCACAGAAAGTTGGTGTAAATGGGGAAGAATTATGTCAATGAATTTTAACACAGATGAATACAAAGTCTTTAATTGGATTTAAAAAGGACAGAACAGATGAGTTTCTAAATGGTGATCCATTAACCCTGTGTGTTCTGTGTTCATCAGACAATAACGTGTCATGGACATGTACACAGTGTCAGCAATGCAGTCAGTGGAATGTGGGTCTTTAGACCCAGAGTACCGGAGTACAGGGGAATAGGAGTTGTGCTACAGACATCAAAGCTCTGGTGAAACCACGTCTGCAGATCTGGGCCACACGTCACAGGAAGGACGTATTGGTCTTTGAGGGAGGACAGTGGAAATTTGCTGGAATGTTAAATTACATGCAGAGATTACAGAAACCAGGGATGCACTAGACAGTTAAGGAGTGAAATAATTACAGTTTCAGGATGTGAACAGTGACTGACAGGTTGATTAGAAACTGTTTCTGCTGGTCAAGGTGTTCAGGATTTGGAAACTTCAGTACACCCAACCAGCCCAACAACAACTATTGACTCTGCTGGTGTTGTTTTGTTCCCATTCACCCAGCTCCTTCAGTTGACTCTGCTGATCTCCATTTCAGTGAGGTGTGGATTTCCCAGAGCTTCATCTGGACCCTGGGATTCCAGTCCCAGTCCCCACCCCACAAATATCAGTCACTTTATCCATGTGAAGTTGTCTCACAGGTCCCCCTTGGTCCTTTTGAACAGCTCAAGCTCTCAATCACCTGCTCCTGTTCCAGGTCTGTGATCATGTGCTGACCACGAGAGCCTTCTGAGTGTGTGTCACTGTCCAGCTATCACGAGTAAATGGAGAGTCAGTCTCACCAATCACCATCTCCGTGACTTGTAAATGCCTGTCACTGGGTTACAGCTCAATAATGACCAGATAGTAATGATATCAGGTATCAGGTGAAGACAGGGAGGCAGTTTATTGTCACTGGGTCAGTATCCTGGAGTCCATACCAGTGTTACCATGAGAACAGCAGAGGTTCCCGAGGGAGACTCACCCTCACCATCTGAGGACAAGCAGATGTGGATCTGGTCTGACAGATCGAGAGAATATGGCCGGTATAAGAGGGTGGAGACAGAAGGTGCAGATCAAACTCTGGCAGGTGATGGGTGGATCCAGGTGAGGAGGGATAATGGTCAGATATAGGAGGGGAGAGTGGGGTTCACACCAGAACGGGAAGGTGATGGGTGGATCCAGGTGAGGAGGGATAACGGTCAGATATAGGAGGGGAGAGTGGGGTTCACACCAGAACGGGAAGGTGATGGGTGGATCCAGGTGAGGAGGGATAATGGTCAGATATAGGAGGAGAGAGTGGGGTTCACACCAGAACGGGAAGGTGATGGGTGGATCCAGGTGAGGAGGATAATGGTCAGATATAGGAGGGGAGACTGGGGTTCACACCAGAACGGGAAGGTGATGGGTGGATCCAGGTGAGGAGGGATAATGGTCAGATATAGGAGGAGAGAGTGGGGTTCACACCAGAACGGGAAGGTGACAGGTGGATCCAGGTGAGGAGGGATAATGGTCAGATATAGGAGGGGAGACTGGGGTTCACACCAGAACGGGAAGGTGACGGGTGGATCCAGGTGAGGAGGGATAGTGGTCAGATATAGGAGGGGAGAGTGGGGTTCACACGAGAACGGGAAGGTGACGGGTGGATCCAGGTGAGGAGGGATAGTGGTCAGATATAGGAGGGGAGAGTGGGGTTCACACGAGAACGGGAAGGTGATGGGTGGATCCAGGTGAGGAGGGATAATGGTCAGATATAGGAGGGGAGAGTGGGGTTCACACCAGAATGGGAAGGTGATGGGTGGATCCAGGTGAGGAGGGATAATGGTCAGAAATAGGAGGAGAGAGTGAGGTTCACACCAGAACGGGAAGGTGATGGGTGGATCCAGGTGAGGAGGGATAATGGTCAGATATAGGAGGGGAGAGTGGGGTTCACACCAGAACGGGAAGGTGACGGGTGGATCCAGGTGAGGAGGGATAATGGTCATATATAGGAGGGGAGAGTGGGGTTCACACCAGAACGGGAAGGTGATGGGTGGATCCAGGGGAGGAGGGATAATGGTCAGATATAGGACGTGAGAGTGGGGTTCACACCAGAATGGGAAGGTGATGGGTGGATCCAGGGGAGGAGGGATAATGGTCAGATATAGGAGGAGAGAGTGGGGTTCACACCAGAACGGGAAAGTGACGGGTGGATCCAGGGGAGGAGGGATAATGGTCAGATATAGGAGGGGAGAGTGGGGTTCACACCAGAACGGGAAGGTGATGGTTGGTGATGACAAAGGGCTGAAGGTGATTGAATCTGAAGTGAAGTTCTCCAAACACAAACAAGAGAAAATCTGCAGATGCTGGAAGTCAAAGCAACACACACAAAATGCTGGAGGAACTCAGCAGGCCGGGCAGCATCTATGGAAAAGAGTATAGTCGACGTTTCTGTCCGAGACCCTTCAGCAGTCTTTTTGATTTGATTGTTTGTCTGTCTGTGTTTGTGTGTAGTTATTCATTGTTTCTGTTGTATTTCTCTGTTCTACTGTGAATTCCTGCAAGAAAGTGAATCTTAAGTTAGTACATGGGGACATAGACGCACTTTGATAATAAATTTACTTTGTTTTGATTAACTTGTTGCTTTGTCTCATAAATGCCATTGGACATACGACTGTGTTAAATGTACGTTTAAACTGGGAGTGGGTGTGGAGAATCAGTGTGAATTTACTCAGTGGGTTCATTTCTGTACATTTCAGATCAAAGCTGCAAGACCAACATTCCAGTCTGGATCATATTGACTGTATCAGGGATCACATTTGTGATAGTATTGTCCAGATTCTTTCCAGTTTGCAGTAAGTATCAAAATCAAAGCTTCTTTAAACAACTCGATCACTGTGAAAACCTTCCCCTGATCTCACCATCACTTAAGCTTTTCAGGGAGCAGTTGAGGGGAACTCTCCAGCACATTATCAAATCTGTCCTAGCTGGCTGCTGTCAGTCGGGAACAGTTCTGGCTCAGATTTTACTGGATTTTGTTGGAGGTTCTGCACAGAGGTGCTGGGATCTCTGAGTAGGTGAGCTGATGGGGTTTGGGACTCCTGCTGGATTGTGGAAGTCCAGAACTTTTAATTTGAGTTATGACCATATAACCATATAACAATTACAGCACAGAAACAGGCCATCTCGGCCCTTCTAGTCTGTGCCAAACGCTTACTCTCACCTAGTCCCACTGACCTGCACTCAGCCCATAACCCTCCATTCCTTTCCTGTCCATATACCTATACAATTTTTTTTAAATGACAATATCAAGCCTACCTCTACTACTTCTACTGGAAGCTCGTTCCACACAGCTACCACTCTCTGAGTAAAGAAGTTCCCCCTCGTTTTACCCCTAAACTTTTGCCCCCTAACTCTCAACTCATGTCCTCTTGTTTGAATCTCCCCTACTCTCAATGGAAAAAGCCTATCCACATCAACTCTATCTATCCCCTCATAATTTTAAATACCTTTATCAATTCCCCCCTCAACCTTCTACGCTCCAAAGAATAAAGACCTAATTCATTCAGCTTTTCTCTGTAACTTAGGTGCTGAAACCCTGGTGACATTCTAGTAAATCTCCTGTGTACCCTCTCTATTTTGTTGACATCTTTCCTATAATTTGTTGACCAGAACTGTACACAATACTCCAAGTTTGGCCTCACCAATGCCTTGTACAATTTTAACATTACATTCCAACTGCTATACTCAATGCTCTGATTTAGAAAGGCCAGCATACCAAAAGCTTTCTTCACCACCCTATCCACATGAGTTCGGGTGATTTCCATCTGTGTCTGCATGGAAATTATTGGAGGGAATTCAAGTCATGGGAGTTGTGTATAATTGGACAGATCAGGATCTGATTATATCAGGAGCTGGCTGATGAACTAAATAAGTATTTTGCATCGTTCTGCACTGTGGACAACACTAGCAGTATGCCTGATGTTGTAGTGTGTGAAGGAAGAGAAGTGGGTGCAGTTACTGGTACAAGAGAGAAGCTGCTCAAAAAGCTGAGAGACCTAAAGGTACATAAGTCACCCGGACCAGATGAACTGCATCCTAGGGCTCTGAAAAATACAGTGTTAGAGATTGTGGTGGCATTAGAAATGATCTTTCAAAAATCATTGGACTCTGGCATGGTCCCAAAGGACTGGAAAATTACAAAAATCACTCCACTCTTTAACAAAGGAGGGAGGCAACAGAAAGGACATTATAGGCCAGTTAGCCTGACCTCAGTGGTTGGGAAGATGTTGGAGTCAATTGTTAACAATGAGGTGATGGAGTAGCATGGTTTCCTTCAGGGAAAATCCTGCCTGATGATCCTATTGGAATTCTTTGAGGAACTTACAAGTAGGATAGATGCTGTGGAACTTGTATATTTGGACTTTCAGAAGGCCTTTGACAATTTTCCACACATGAGGCTGGTTACCAGGTTAAGAGCCCATGGTATTACAGGAAAAATACTAACATGGTTAAAGCATTGACTGATTGGTAGGAGGCAGCGAGTGGGAAGAAAAAGATCCTTTTCTGGTTGGCTGCCAGTGACTAAGTGGTGTTCCGCAGGTGTCGGTGTTGGAACCACTTCTTTTTATGGTGTATATAAGTTATTTAGATGATGGAATGGATAGCTTTTAGATAGATGTAGAACCCCAGTTTCAACACCTGGGATGGTACATGGTGTACTGGGAATCTGTGTGTTATGTACCCCAGTATCAATTCTTGAGTCAGTACATGATGTACTGGAATCTGTGACTTTGTTTCTGTGAGTGTCATGCAATGGCCTACCCCAACAGTGTAAAAGGAGCAGCACAGATTGCTCAGGAGAGTTGAGATGATTTCGATCATGGAAAGTCACCGGTGAGTGGGGTCGCTGGTTTAGCCCAAAGGGGTGAGTTGAGATCGATCCAGTATTGATAAATGACTCTCACGGTTGCTGCAGCTGGAGGCAGTTGCAGAGAAGAGGAGAGAGAAAAGGCCTGAAACAGAAGAAACCGAGTGACAAAGAGATCACTATTTGGACTCTCTCCAGTAAAGGGTGAGTTTGATTCCATTCGAATACGAAAGTGTGGTTGTCACAAAGTTAATCCAGAGGAGTGGGTTCTCAGGTGAGGGAAAAACTTTCTGAATACCACGTCTGTGTTAACCCTTGTCTGGGTGAGGTAGTTCACTGAAGAAGGCACCCTGTGGCAAATCACTGTTGGAGCTATTTCATATGTTGTGGAACTGGATAATCCAAACGTGGACTTTTGGCACCCACTTTGGTAAACCCCTTCAAGGTCTCAGGTGTGTGGTGACCAGTCCTGGAAGAAGGACGTCTCCTGTCAGTTACGTGATGAAATTCTCACTTTTTGGGTACTGTGTGTCTGCTGAATCGCCTTCAGAAATGTATGGTGGCCGTTTCTGGCGTATCTCTGCGAGACTTGATTCTTCGCTGTATTTTTAATCTCCATCTTCAAAATAATCTCTTCACTACACTTCGAATCTAAAAGTATCTCCTATCAATTCACCCGTGAATCCCTGAAACTTTCTGAACTGACATTCTGAGACTGTGCTTCAGTAAGACTCTGTTAAGAATGTTTTCTAAGTTTAACCATTTGGGAGCTATAGACGCATAGAGCTGTTAACTTCATTTTAAGTTAGTCGCTTTTTAAATTTTGTATGTTTCTGCTTGAGTGTTAATATATTCTGTTGTTTTCTGATAATATCCTGACTCCATTCCACATCTATTATTGCTGCTTCTACGTAACAGTTGCCAAGTTTGCAGATGTTATGAAGATTAGTGGAGAGGGAAGTAGTTTTGAAGAAATAGGTAGAATGCAGAAGGACTTAGACAGATTAGGAGAATGGGCAAGAAAGTGGCAAATGAAATATAATGTTGGAAAATGCATGCTCATGCACTTTGGTAGTAGAAATAAATGTGCGGACTATTTTCTAAATGGGGAGAAAATCCCAAAATCTGAGATGCAAAGGGACTTGGGAGTTTTTGTGCAGAACACCCTAAGGTTAACTTAGGGTCAGTTCGAGTCAGTGGTGGGGAAGGCAAATGCCATGTTAGCTTTCATTTCATGAAGTCTAGTATACAAGAGCAAGGACGTGATGCTGAGGATTTATAAGGCACTGCTGAGGCCTCACCTTGAGTATTGTGAACAGTTTTGGGCCCCTCATCTTAGGAAAGATGTGCTGGCATTGGACAGGGCCCAGAGGAGGTTCACAAGGATGATTCCAGGAATGAAGGATTATCACACAAGGAATGTTTGATGGCTCCAGGTCTGTACTCACTGGAATTCAGAAAGATGAGGGAGATCTCATTGAAACCTTTCAAATGTTGGAAAGCCTAGATGGAGTAGACGTGGAAAGGATGTTTCCCAAGGTGGGAGAGTCTAGGATAAGATGGCACAGCCTCAGGATAGAGGGATGCCCTTTCGAACTGAGATGTGGAGAAATGTCTTTAGCCAAAGGGTGGTGAATGTGTGGAATTTGTTGCCACATGCAGCTATGGGGCCAGGTCGTTGGGTGTATTTAAGGCAGAGAATCATAAGTTCTTGATTGGACATGGAATCAAAGGTTATGGGGAGAAGTCCGGAAACGGGTTGAGGAGGAGAAAAAAGAGGATCAGCCGTGACTGAATGGCGGAGTAGACTCGATGGGCCAAATGGCCTAATTCTCCTCTGATGTTTTCTGGTCTTATGGACAGAGGTACAGATAAATGAGGAGGGGATGATGCCTTTTGATCAGGGAGGACATAGCATCAGTGATTAGAGATGACATCCTTGGAGGTTCATTGAGTGAAGCCGTATGGGTAGAACATCATTTCAAACTCCTGGGAGTGCACATCACACACAACCTCTCACGGTCCCAGAGCACATCCTACACGGGCAGGAGAGCTCACTAATGCCTCATTTTTCCGAGGAGTCTGAGAGAGCTGGACTTTGCACATCCATACTCACGTCATTCCACAGATGCACAGTAGAGGGCAGCCTAACAAGCTGCATCACTGCTTGGTACGGAAACTGCACTGCGGTGAACAGGAAGCTCCACAATGGAGAGTTAAAACCAACCAACCCATCACTGGACCCAGCCTACCTGCCATCAGTGACATATCGTATGTAGAGTACGGTGTGGGAAAAGGATCAGTAACATCATGAAGGATCACACACACCCTGCTCATGGACTGATTGTCCAACTCCCATCAGAGAGGAGGCTGCTTAGCATTCACAGCAAAACACACAAAATGCTAGAGGAACTCAGCAGGTCAGTAACAACTATGGAAGTGAATGTTTCGGGCTAAGGGACTTCTTCTGGGTTGAGAAGAAGAAGATGCTAGAATAACAAATTTGGGGGAGGAGGAGGGGACAGAGGCTAGCTCGAAGGTGATAATTGAAGCTGGGTCAGTGGGAATGATAAAGGGCTAGGAAGAAGGAACCTTATAGTAGAGGAAAGTGGACCAGAGGAGAAAGGGAAGTTAGAGGGGACCCAAGGAGAAGTGATAGGCAGGTGAGAGGGTAAAAGGCCAGAGTGAAGAATGAAGGGCAGGGAAAAATTACCAGAAAAAGAAATTGATATTCATGCCATAAGGTTGGAGGCTACCCAGATATAAAATCGTCCCTCCCCACTAATCCCCTTCCAGGCACATAACCCTGCAAGCAGCCTAAGAGCCACACCTGCCCATTCACCTCCATTTTTTCCAGTGAGGCAACAATTCACCTGCAAATCTGTTGAGGTTGTCTTTTGTGTCCTGTGCTCCCAATGAAGCCTCCTGTACATCAGTGAGACAGTTGTAAATTGGGGAATCCCTTCGTTGAGCACCTCTGCTCCATTGACCTAAAGCGGAAATTCCCAGTGGCCAAACATTTTAATTTTCATTCCTATTTCCAATCTGACGTGTCAGTCCATGGCCTCCTCTTGTGCCAAGGTGAGGCCACCCTCAGGGTGGAGGAGCAACACGTTTTATTCCGTCAGGGGAGCCTCCAACCCGATGGCAGGAATATCAGTTTCTCCTTTGGTAATTTTTTTCCCTCTCCATCCTCTTTCCCCTATTTCCCCTCCTCCTTCCCTTTCTCCTGTGGTCCATTTTCCTCTCCTATCGGATTACTTCTTCTCCAACCCTTTCCTACCCACCTGGCTTCACCTGTCAACTTCCAGCTTGCCTCCTTCCCCTCCCCCCACCTTTTTATTCTGGCATCTTCCCCCTTCTTTCTCAGTCCTGAAGGAGGCTCTAAGCCTAAAACGTTGACTGTTTATTCATTTCCAAAGATGCTGCCTGACCCACTGAGTTCCTCCAGCATTGTGTGTGTGTCGTTTTGGACTTTCAGCATCTGCAGACTCTCTCGTGTTTACGTAGCATCCATACCAGGACCACCAGACTCAAAAACAGTTACTTTCCCCAAGCTGACCAACACCTCCACCTGCTAACTCCACCACTACATGATTATTTCCCATCACTGACATTATGTACAACCCAGTGTCACTTTATGAACATGCAATCTATGTATATAATCAGTTTTGTGCATTTATGTCTATTTTGTGATTTTTATTATTAATAATGTGATCTTCATCTTCTGTATTTTTTGGTGCTGCATTGGATCCAGAGTAGCAATTATTTTGTCCTCCTTACACTTGTGAATACGAAATGACATTGAGCAATCTTTCATCTTTGAAAAGTTTCCTGAGTAGAGACATCTAGACGGAGGGTGTAGTACTAGATCTCCTCTTGGAAAATGAGGCAGGGAAAGTAGCTGTGGGGGCAGTCAGGCAGCACTTTGGCTCTGGTGACCGAAGTTCTAGTAGTTTTAAGATGGTGATGGAAAAGCAGGCATAGGTCCCCAAGTTAGGGTCCAAAACACAGCTGGGCTAATTTTGTGGGAATTAGGCAGGATCAAACAGGGGATTAAATTGGATTATGAGCATTTTTATGTGGATAAATTCTCAGAGCTTGACTGAGTATATCATCAGACTGTATGGAAGGCTAGAGAATAAATTGTGGAAGCCGTTGAAGAGATAGTTGCTTCATTTTTAACCACAGGTGAAATTGCCGAAGTTTGGAAAGTGGCTGCTGTCATTCCGTTGTTTAAGAAGAGTAACAAGGAGAAGCCAGGGAATTACTTGATGAAGTAACTAAAAATGTAGATGAGAGGCGGGCAGTGGATGTTGTCTACTTTGACCTTTGCAAAGTGTTCAAGGTGCCACATTGCAGTTTAGGTCCCATGGAATCCAGGGAGAGTGATTTGTGTGAATTCAAAATCGTCAAGTCACTTTTTATTGTCATTTTGACCATAACTGCTGGTACTGTACACTGTAAAAATGAGACAACGTTTTTCAGGACCATGGTGCTACATGAAACAGTACAAAAACCACACTGAACTACGTGAAAACAACACAGAAAAAAAAACTACACTAGACTGCAGACCTACCCAGGACTGCATAAAGTGCACAAAACAGTGCAGGCATTACAATAAATAATAAACAAGACAATAGGCACAGTAGAGGGCAGTAAGTTGGTGTCAGTCCAGGCTCTGGGTATTGAGGAGTCTGACAGCTTGGGGGAGGAAACTGTTACATAGTCTGGTTGTGAGAGCCCGAATGCTTCGGTGCCTTTTCCCAGATATCAGGAGGGAGAAGAGTTTGTATGAGGTGTGCGTGGGGTCCTTCATAATACTGCTTGCTTTGTGGATGCAGCGTGTAGTGTAAATGTCCGTAATAGCAGGAAGAGAGACCCCGATGATCTTCTCAGCTGGCATCACTATTCGCTGCAGGGTCTTGCGATCCGAGATGGTGAAGTTTCCGAACCAGGCAGTGATGCTGCTGCTCAGGATGCTCTCAATACAACCCCTGTAGAATGTGATGAGGATGGGAGGTGGGAGATGGACTTCCCTCAGCCTCCGCAGAAAGTAGAGATGCTACTGGACTTTCGTTGCTAAGGAGCTGGTGTTGAGGGAGGAATCAGAGGTTGTTTAAAGGTTGTTTCTGGGAATGGAGACCAGTGGTTAGTGGTGTGCTCTATGGGTCAGTGTTGGGACCCTTGTTACTTGTTATTTATAGAATGATTTGGATGTGAATACACAAGGCTTGGTCAGCAAATATGCAGATGACACATAATGAGGAGATGTTGATGATCGTGAAGAAGGTTATTGTAGATTACACAGTGATCCTGATCATTGAGGGAAGACAGCCGAGCTGTAGCAAATAGATTTCAATACAGATAAGTATAAGGTTTTGGATACATTTTGGAAAATCAAACCGGTTTGTGACTGGTACTCTGAATGGTCGGGCACCAGGGAGTGTAATGGAACAGAGAGACCTCGGAGTACAAGTACATCGTTCATTGAAAGTGGTGTCACAGGTAGACAGGGTGGTGAAACGGGCATTTAGCATGCTGACCATCTTCAGTCAGGACATTGAGAAGAGGAGTTGGGACATTATGCTGCAGTTGTATAAGTCATTGGTAAGGCCACACTTGGAGTACTGTGTACAGTTTTGTTCAGCCTGTTATAGGAAAGATGTAATTAAACTAAAACAAGTACACAAAAGATTTATGAGGATATTGCCAAGACTAGAGTTATAGGGAGAGGTTGGCCAGGCTAAGTCTTTAAGGATTGGAACATGGGGGAATGAGGCCTTGTAGGAATGTTTAAAATAATGAGAAACATAGATAAGGTGGATGGAATCAGCCTTCCCCAGGGAGGGGAGCCCAAATCATGAGGCAGAGATTTAGGGTGAGAGGGGAAAGATTTAACAGGGATCTGAGGAGCAACATTTTCACACAGAGGTTGGTGAGTAGATGGAATGAACTGCCAGAGGAACTGGTTGTGGGAAGTACAATCTTTCCATCTGGGAAATACTTGGATCGGTACATTCAGGGACAGTGCTTGGAGGGATATGGGACAAATACAGTAAATTGTTCCGAGCTGGGAGAACAATGTGGTCAGCATGGACTGGTTGGGCTGAAGGGCCTGTACCCGTGCTGTATTCTCTATGATTCTACATTGCAACTTTACAAAACACTGGATAGGCCACACTGGGAGTACTGTGTGTAGTTCTGGTCACAACACTACAGGAAGGATGTGGTTGCACTGGAGAGAGTGCAGAGGAGATTCACCCGGATGTTGCTGGATTGGAGGAGTTTGGTTCTGGGGAGAGATTGCATCGGCTGGGCTTGGTTTCCCTGGAGTGAAGGCAGCTGAGGAGTGACCTTTATAAGTATACAAGGTTGTGAAAGGCATAGATGGGGCAGAGAGTGAAAATCATTACCCATGGTATGGCAGGGGTATCAAAATCAACTTTTGGGTTTAAGTTGATAGGAAGGAGATTTGAAGGAGATATGTGGGATTAGTTTTTAAAACAGAGAACAATTGACATCTGGAACACACTGACAGAGGAGGACACGTTATGTTTAATATTGCAAGAAGGATTTAGAAAGGCATTTAAATAGACATGGTTTAGAAGGGTTTGGACCTCATGTGGACAAATGGAATTGATGTCGATGGGCAAAATGCACAGCATGATGAGATGGGCCAAAGGGCCTGTTTCTGTGCTGTACAAATCTGTGACTCAGCTGTAAATAAATGGGCGGCTAAAATAGCAACAGATACAGTAATCTTCAACAATGTATGTAATTCATTTAGAATTTATAAGGGATTATTTCTTTCATTACAGGCAGAAACAAAGGAACTAATGAGAACAACCGTGCTGAAATAGAACAGGTATTTTGTTCATATAAATTCCTGCAGTTTTCTTGTGTTTAAATAGTTTGTAAATTCACTGTTATTTCTCCCTCTCTCAATTCACACATGTATAAACTCACTGGAATCTTCCTGCTGTATTTATAACGCCACTCTCTCTCATTTATTGACACATGGGTCAGTGGGAATCATGACCTCTGTTACTGTCGATAATATCTGGTTAAATTTAATTTAATGGACAGTATCCCTTAGTGTTTCATTACATTCTTGTTTGGACACTATTATGGATATTTACCATTTCTCCCAGTCTGTGAAAGGTTCTGCAGAAAGTGGTTGTCTCTGTCTGACCCCTTTGTAACATCAGTTATGTCCAATTAGTCACCTCTGCCTCTCCCTCATCCCACTCCCCTCCCCTATCCTGTCCCACACCCCTCCCCCCACTCTGTCCCATCTTTATCTCAGTGAACAAAGTGAAGATTTGTCATCATGTATAACAAACACATTCTGTCCATTTTAGGATCGTGGAGAAATGCAGGAATTACAAACTCTCAGTCCAGGTCACGAAGCTGAAGCTGAACCTGAAAATCATCCGGTCAGTTAGAAGGGACACGGCAGCCTTCAGTTCCAGAGGTGACTGTGAGGGCAGGTTCTGTGTCCCTGCTGTAGACTGGAGCCTGGAAAATCCTTCCCTCCAACAGTGGGGACATGGTGCTCTGCAGCTGTAACTTGTCTCACCCTGAGTGAGAACAACACTGCACTCATTTCAGCTCTCAGCTTCCCGTGAGAAATTCAATCCTTGATAATCTGGCAAAATTCTCATTGGCACCGGAATCATTTTAAAGAACCAAGAAAGAGGAGCCCAGAGGGGCTCGGTCCACAAGACCTTATGGGTTTGTCTCTGATTTAGATCTCTGGAAGGTGCAATAACTACATAATATGTGCTTCAGAAGACAGTCCTGACTGCAATCTGGGACATCAAATGCAGGCTCCCACACACAGCTGAACTGCTTTCCCTGATGAAGACAACCACAATCAGGTTTATTTTCACTGTGTTATGAGATGAAATTTGTTGTTTTGTGACAAGATCACTACCTCTCAGATTCCTCGCCTCGGGATCATTCATTGCTGATCTCTACCACATCTCACACTTTACTCCTTGCTGCTGCCTGGCTGGAGCCCTGGAGGGTCACCAAGGCCCCCTTGTACAACAAGCACCTCTTGTGGTTAATGTTCCCCACCAGAATGACAAGCTCTCTCTGAGTCCCTCTCCTTTCCCATCATTTCCAATCTGTTTGTGAAGCAGCTTCACTTCCTATTGCTTGTATTTGTTTGTGCCATCGAGGCTGACTTCCCCTATCATAGCAGAAAGGTGAAGTGCTGGCAGCTGAGAGAGATCAAACTGAACATCCCGATGTCACCATATTCACTCTCGGCCATGGCATTGCTCTTCCATCACGTCGGTGTTACAGGAGTTACCCTTTGTACCCTCGCAGGAGTCAGTTGGAACTGGAGTTCCTCTGTTCACCTGTTTACTGGAATCTGTGCAATGAGATCACCTGGCTACAGTTTCAGGACAATAATCCCCATTCATACACGGATCGTTAACCCTGAGTATAATAATGAGGACGGCATCATCCGACTCGGAGTGACACATCAGTGATGAGCATTTTCTTCATCAATCTACAAACATCCAACTATTACTCCTGGGCCATCCTGAGAAGGGTCACAGAGTCACACAGCACAGAAACAGGCCCTTCGGCCCACCAAGTCCATGCTGACCTTGTTACGCATCTCCACTGATCCCATTTGCAATCATTGTGGGATCTACATCAAATTTGTCATTTTCCTGTCCAGATTGTCTGCTGTCAGTCAAACTGAGGACAGTGTGTAGACTCCACCCCACCTTTGTGTTGTTGTATCAGACTAAACCAGTGAATCCAAGCCCAGAAATCCTTTCCATTTTGTACAAGTATTAAAACTGCTCTGGCTGTTACACTGACACTGTCATCAGAAATCCCATAAAGATTGTGATTTTCCCCAGTACCAATACCAGGTACAACATTTCCTCACAAAGTCCCTCCCATTTCTGTACAGTGAGCAGTGAAACTGCAATAAAACTCTATAAGTTTGAATGTTATATTTGAGGGTGATTTTGGGATATTTTAATCCTATACTGTATGTACATGTGTACATTTATATTTTAAACATGTTACCTGATGCCTCTTTATGATCATTGCTGATTAAATAAATCACTTCTGTTTTGCTGTTGGTGATAATTCTTTAAAAGGAACAGCCTAATTTTGGGATAATTTACAATGTCCGATTAACCTCCCCCCTCTGGACTGTGGGAGGACAGTGGAGCATCCGAGGAAACCCACACAGTCATAGGGAGTGTGTACGAACTCCTTACAGACAGTGGTGGGAATTGAACCTGGGTTGCTAGTACCATAAAGCGTTGTACTAACCAATACGCTACCATGCTACAGAAAATGCTGGAAACACTCAGCAGTTCAGGCAGCATCTGTGGAACGGGAAACAGAATGAATGTTTCAGGTTGAGAACGTTAGAACTGGGAAAGATTGAAAACAGGTTGGTTTTAAATTACACGGAGGATGGAGGGGTCGGTAAAACAAAGGGTCAGAGTTCTCGTGGGGTACGTTGTAGATGAGGTCACTGGGTTTGTAATGAATGAAGTTATTAGGGAGGTGGAACATGAACAAAGGAACATAAAACTCTACAGTGAGGGAGAGGAGCACACACAAAGGGATGTAAAAGTTGTGAAATGTAGAGCTGTAGGAAATGCCCAGCAGGCCTGTTAATGGAGAGAGAAAAACTGAGTCAATGTTACAAATGGCTGAGCTGCAGCAGAACTGACGGTTCAGAGAGAATTAGAGACAACAGGCTGTCTGATGTTGAATATCGAGTCTGGGAGGCTGCAGTGTGGGCGGAGGAAGATTTTCATTTACAGTTGAGACAAAGTGAATTGAACCCACTGACAGGAACCACACTTTACACAAAGGGAGGTGGGTGTGGTTGTTGGAGTTTAATCATCCCAGACCCAGGACATTGCAAAAGGAGTCCCTCAGGGCAGTGTTCTACACCCGGCCATCTTTAGCTGCTCTGTCAATGACCTTCACACTGTCATGAGGTCAGTTCTGTCGGGCAATGAAGCAGTTTGTGCCCACACATACAGAACCTTGGACCGTGCTGAGGCCAGGAATGGTAAGTAGCAAATGTTGTTGGAGGGAGCTGTGAGGGATCGATTGGTGGAGTGTCTGTTGGTCGGGAAACCAATGTGATGAGAAAATCAAACACGAGGAAATCTGCAGATGCTGGAAATTCAAGCAACACACACAAAATGCTGGTGGAACGCAGCAGGCCAGGCAGCATCTATAGGGAGAAGCACTGTCGACGTTTCGGGCCGAGACCCTTCGTCAGGACTAACTGAAAGGAAAGATAGCAAGAGATTTGAAAGTAGGAGGGGGAGGGAAGATGCGAATTTTGTGTGTGATGAGAAAGTAATAGTCCTCAGTAAAGTGAAACGTAATCTCCAGAACACTGACCCGTGCGCTGGGTCAGAATGTGGGATATTTACCGTGAATGTCAGGTGATGAAGTGACTCTGTGACACTTGCTGTGAAGCCTCATGGCGCTCGGGAGGCGGTATCGGAGGGTCTGGTTGGAGGCTCGAAGTTTTCAGACGGACTCAGAGTCTGCTGTCGTCAGGTGCTTCCAAGGGCATTAGTTGTCAGTGCCTGGAACTTTATGGTGGGAAGAGTTTCTGCCTTTTGCTGCCTGATATCGGGACTATTGGAGTCGATCGGGACTTGAGACTTTTTTTAATAACCGTGCCCATGGTCTGCTCTTCATCAGATTATGGTATCGCTTTGCGCTGCTGTAACTATACGCTATAATTATGTGGTTTTGTCGGTGTGAGTCTTTGGTTTGTCTTTTTTTATTTTGTGATATCACTCCGGAGGAACATTGTATCATTTCTTAATGCATGCATGCATTTCTAAATGACAATAAACGAGGACTGAGTGTCCTCATAATCCGACCTAGAGACCAGCAACTCCCCAATTTAACCCCAGCCGAATCATAGGACAGTGTAGAATGACTAATTAGCCTACCAACCAGTACGTCTTTGGACTGTGGGAGCATAGTGGATACTGGAGGAAGATACGGGAGGAAAGTAGTCAGTAAAGGAGTGGAGCTTTGTGGTTTTGACTCGGGGAGCGGCCTTGTCGAGGGAAGTGCCTTGTGAGGAAAGTGCGAGCCTTTGGCTTGAGCCTTCGGCGAGGAGGCTGAGGGAGAAGACTATGCCACAGTTGCAGAGGGTGAGAGGTGGTGAAGAGATGACAGGTAAACTGATTCAGTGTGATGCTTGCCTGATGTGGGAGGTCAGGGACACTGATGGTGCCTCCGGCTGCTACAACTGTGATAAGTGTGTCCAGGTTCAGCTCCTGAAGGACCGTGTTGGGGCACTGGAGAGGCAACTGGATAACCTCAGGTTCATCCGGGAAAACGAGAGTTTTCTGGACAGGACCTACTGTGAGATTGTTACACTGAGGATACCGGAGGAGAGAATGGGGGCGACGATGAGGAAGGGAAGGATGCTTGAAGTACAGGAGACCCTGGGGGATGTGCCACTTGAAAACAGGTTCACCCTCTTGGAAGCTGTCGGGACAGAAGACACTGCCAGTTTTAGAAGCGGACAAGTCTTCAAGTCAAAAATTGGCACTGAAGCCAAGCCGAAGTGACAGACGACAGGCAGAGCCGTGGTAGTAGGGGACTCCATAGTGAGAGGTACAGAAAAGGGCTTCTGCGGCAACAGGCGGGATATAAGGATGGTGTGTTGCCTCCCTGGTGCCAGGATCCAGGACGTCACAGACCGATTGCAGGGCATCCTCAAGGGGGAAGGGGAGCAGCTGGAAGTGGTAGTGCATATCGGCACAAATGACATTGGGAAGAAGAGGGAAGAAATTCTGCAGCGTGACTCCAGAGAACTTGGAAGAAGGCTGAAAAGCAGGACCTCCAGGGTGGTTATCTCCGGTTTGCTTCCAGTTCCTCGTGCTGGAGAGGGCAGGAACAGGGAGATATGGGATCTCAATGTGTGGCTCAGGAGCTGGTGTGGCAAGCAGGGTTTTAGATTCTTGGACCACTGGGATCTGTTTTGGGGTAAGGATGAATTGTACAAAAGGAACGGGTTGTACCTTAACAGGCAGGGGACCAGCATTCTGGCAGGCAGGTTTGCTACTGCTACACGGGTGTGTTTAAACTAATAAGTGGGGGAGGGGGGGGGGGGAGGAGACGAGCTGGAAATAGAGAATAAGAAAAGAGAATAAGGAAAGAGAGAATAAGAAAAGTTAAGTAAGACATCAGAATTGATGGGGCAGAAAGCTCAGGAAGGGATCAGAGAGTATGGCCAAGTGCAATAGGAATCGATGTGAGAAGCAAGAGGAGTAATGGATTAAAAGTATTATATATGAATGCACAAAGTATAAGAAATAAAGTGGATGAGCTTGAGGCTCAGTTGGAAATTGGTAAGTACGATGTTGTAGGAATAACAGAGACATGGCTGCAAGAGGACCAGGGCTGGGAAATGAATATTCAAGGATATACATCCTATCGAAAGGACAGACAGGTGGGCAGAGGGGGTGGGGTGGCTGTGCTGGTGAGGAATGAAATTAAGTCCCTTGTGAGGAGTGACATAGAATCAGGAAATGTAGAGTCAGTATGGATAGAACTGAGAATTTGTAAGGACAAAAAGACCCTAATGGGAGTTATGTACAGGCCCCCAAATAGTAGACTGGATATAGGGTGCAAGTTGAATTGAGAGCTAAAATTAGCATGTCACAAAGGTAATGCTACGGTTGTAATGGGGGATTTCAACATGCAGGTAGACTGGGAAAATCAGGTTGGTACTGGACCCCATGAAAGGGAGTTTGTGGAGTGCCACCGAGATGGATTCTTAGAGCAGCTTGTACTGGAGCCGACCAGGGAGAAAGCAATTCCGGATCTAGTTTTATGTAATGAACCAGATTGGATAAGGGAACTCAAGGTAAAGGAGCCATTAGGAGGTAGTGACCATAATATGATAAGTTTTAATCTACAATTTGAGAGGGAGAAGGGAAAATCGGAAGTGTCAGTATTACAGTTGAACAAAGGGGACTATGGAGCAATGAGGAGGAGCTAACCAAAGTTGACTGGAAGGATACTGTCGCAGGGATGACAGTGGAACAACAATGGCAGGTATTTCTGGGAATAATTCAGAAGGTACAGGATCAGTTTATTCCAAAGAGGAAGAAAGATTCAAAGGGGAGTAGGGGGCGACCGTGGCTGACAAGGGAAGTCAAGGACAGTATAAAGATAAAAGAGAAGTATAACATAGCAAAGATGAGCAGGAAGCCAGAGGATTGGGAAACTTTTAAAGAGCAACAGAAGATAACTAAAAAGGCAATACAGGGAGAAAAGATGAGGTACGAAGATAAGCTAGTCAGGAATATAAAAGAGGATAGTAAAAGCTTCTTTAGGTATGTGAAGAGGAAAAAATTAGTTAAGACCAAAATTGGGACATTGAAGGCAGAAACAGGTGAATTTATTATAGGGAACAAGAAAATGGCAGACGAGTTGAACAGGTACTTTGGATCTGTCTTCACTAGGGAGGACACAGACAATCTCCCAGATGTAATAGTGGCCAGAGGACCTAGGGTAACGCAGGAACTAAAGGAAATTCACATTAGGCAGAAAATGGTGTTGGGTAGACTGATGGGACTGAAGGCCGATAAACCCCAGGGCCAGATGGTCTGCGTTCCACGGTACTTAAGGAGGTGGCTCTAGAAATCGTGGAAACAGTGGGAATCATTTTCCAATGGTCTATAGATTCCGGATCAGTTCCTGAGGATTGGAAGATAGCTAATGTTATCCCACTTTTTAAGAAAGGAGGGAGAGAGAAAACAGGGAATTATAGACCAGTTAGCCTGACATCAGTGGTGGGGAAGATGCTGGATTCAATTATAAAAGATGAAATAGCAGCACATCTGGATAGCAGTAACACGATCAGTCTGAGACAGCATGGATTTATGAAGGGGAAATCATGCTTGACTAATCTTCTGGAATTTTTTGAGGATGTAACCATGAAAATGGACAAGGGAGAGCCAGTGGATGTAGTGTACCTGGACTTTCAGAAAGCCTTTGATAAGGTCCCACATAGGAGGTTAGTGGGCAAAATTAAAGCACATGGTATTGGGGGTAAGGTAGTCACATGGATAGAAAATTGGTTGGCAGACAGGAAACAAAGAGTAGGGATAAACAGGTCCTTTTCAGAATGGCAGCCAGTGACTAGTGGGGTACCGCAAAGCTCGGTGCTGGGACCGCAGCTATTTACAATATACATTAATGATTTAGATGAAGGGATTAAAAGTAACATTAGCAAATTTGCAGATGACACAAAGCTGGGTAGTAGTGTGAAATATGAGGTGGATGTTAGGAGAATGCAGGGTGTCTTGGACAGGTTGAGTGAGTGGGCAGATGCAGTTTAATGTGGATAAATGTGAGGTATCCACTTTGGTGGCAAGAACAGGAAGGCAGATTACTATGTGGTGTCAAGTTAGGAAAAGGGGAAGGACAACGAGATCTAGGTGTCTTTGTTCATCAGTCACTGAAAGTAAGCATGCAGGTACAGCAGGCAGTGAAGAAAGCTAATGGCATGTTGGCCTTCATAACAATGGGAGTTGAGTATAGGAGCAACAAGGTCCTTCTGCAGCTGTACAGGGTCCTGGAGAGACCACACCTGGAGTATCGTGTTCAGTTTTGGTCTCCAAATTAGAGGAAGGACATTCTTGCTATTGAGGGAGTGCAGCGTAGGTTCACGAGGTTAATTCCTGGGATGGTGACACTGTCATATGTTGGAAGATTAGAGCGACTGGACTTGTATACACTGGAATTTAGAAGGATGAGAGGGGATCTGATTGAAACTTATTAGATTATTAAAGGATTGGACACGCTAGAGGCAGGAAAACTGTTCCCGATGTTGGAGGAGTCCAGAAGCAGAGGCCACAGTTTAAGAATAAGGGGTAGGCCATTTAGAACAGAGTTGAAGAAAAAAATTTTCACCCAGAGAGTTGTGGATCTATGGAATGCTCTGCCTCAGAAGGCAGTGGAGGCCAATTCTCTGGATGCTTTCAAGAAAGAGTTAGATAGAGCTCTTAAAGATAGCGGAGTCAAGGGATCTGGGGAGAAGGCAGGAGCAGGGTACTGATTGTGGATGATCAGCCATGACCACATTGAATGGCGGTGCTGGCTCTAAAGGCAGAATGGCCTACTCCTGCACCTATTGTCTACTGTCTATTGTCTATTGTCTCTTGGAGGAAACGCACATGGTCACAGGTGAATGTACAAACTCCTTACAGATAGCAGTGGGTGTGTGTTGCTGTGGCTTTATTTATTGATTTCCTCAAGCAAGACTTGTTCACTGCCTCTGATTGACAGTTTGAGGGTAAGAGGGTGAGGTGAGGAGAACTGAGGGTCAGTTCCATTGTGTCGGAAAAGGATAGGACACGGGTGTTCCAGAATTTACCAGGAGAGGGAGCCACAGGACAATATGGATATGTTAATCCTAAAGAGAAGACATGCAGGAATCTGGACTTTAATCCTTACCTTTCACACAGTGCTTGTCTTTGAATTATCCCTCTTCCCTACCCACACCTGGTTCCCTCTGCCCGTCAGTCTCCATCTCTTATCTGTCAGACCATGTCTCATCCCTCCCTCTCAACCCTCTGCACAATCTTCCCTCCACATTCTCTGTCCTGATGCAAGGTCATGGTTAGAAACCTCGACCATTCCTTTGTCTCCACAAAAGCTGCTTTCTCCGGCAATCTTTTTTTAATACTTGCCTCCATCCACAATGTTTCAGAGGGACATTTGCTCATCTGATTCTCCAGAATCCAGATGATTTCAATTCAAAGTTCAGAGTAAATTTATTATCAAAGTATGTATATCTCACCATATACGACCCTGAGATTAATTTTTCTCAGCCATTATGAAATTGTCATTATCCTGTTTTGATCCATCCACATGCGTGTATCTGTCAGGAGTTTGTATGTTCTCCCTGTCACCACATGGGTTTCCTCCAGGTGCTCCAGTTTCCTCCCACAGTTCCAAGACACACCCATTGATCGGTTAACTGGTCATTGTAAATTGTCTCATATTAGGCCAGGGTTAAATCGAGGGCTTGCTGGGTGGTGCGTAAGGGTCTATTCTGTGCTGTATCTCAGTGAATCAATAACACGTAATGTTGAGGCATTGGTCAGATTGCACTTGGACTATTGTGAGCGGTTTTGGACCCTGATCTAAGAAAGGATGAGCTGGCACTGGAGAGGTTTCTGAGGAGGTTCATGAGAATGATCCCAGGAATGAAAGGGTTCATGGATGAAGAGTGTTTGATGGATGTGGGCCTATACTTGGTTTGGAAGAATAAAGGGTGTATCTCATTGAAACCTTTGAATATTGAAAGTCTGAAATAGAATGGATGCCGAGAGAATGTTTCCTATAGTGGTGAAGGCTAGGAATAGAGGGCACAGCCTCAGATACAAGGACACCACTTTAGAACAGAGATGAGAAGGAATTTCAGTGTTTCTCTACAGACTGAGTTATTTAATGATCCGTTGTCCTGTTTGATGTGAGGTTGAGGAGAGTGCTGAGGTCTGAAAGCAATTCAATACAATATCCGTCATAGCATCATTTGGGGAATTATTGAGTGAACAGAGGCCAGCATTCAATACCATTTCCCTAACCTTGTTTTGTATCTGCTGGGCACAGGGTCAGACCACCCCACCATTTGGTATTTATGCAACACCCAGACTTTGGTATATTCAGTATCAGCTCAGTGTTTGCAGGTGATGTGAAATCAGAGATGAAGTCAGCAGTGAGGTGGGTGGAAAAACGATGTAATCCATTTGAATGATATCATACAGCTTTGTGATTCTTTGATTTATTAATAGACAGAGAATGGAATAATAAGGATATTGAGGGACGCTGACACATCTTATAGTACAGATTCAGGTTCAGCTGGAATATTGTGCTCAGTTATGTGTAGCTCACTGTATGAAGAACATTAGACAGGATGCAGAAGAGACTTAATTGAATGATCACAGGGTTGGGGGAACACCAATTCCATGGGGACAATGGAGAATTTGGGGGCTGCTCCCATGGAGAGGGAAGATTATGAGAGGATTTGATGGAGATGTTCCAACTCTTGAAGGATTTCATAGAGAGCAACAGTTTCCCTGCAGTAAACTTGAAGCTTCCAGGTCAAGAGGTGAGAGTAGGTGAAGAGGGTGAATTGGACAATGTCACCAAACAAATGAGAAGGAATAGTCTCACCTCTGTTGCTCTTTCCCAACTTCCCGAAGTACCTTCTGTCCAGTGAAGAGCATTTAGATCTGTGGCCAATGATGTAATACAGGAAGTACAGGAATCAATGTCCAGCCAGCCAGCTCCAACTCACGGCAACGTAACCAGATCATCTGCTTTAGTGAAGTTGATCCAGAGCTGGTTTCATTGTGCTCTCTTCCTCAAGATGCACCATTGGCTCTTTCACATCGACCGGAAAGGACGCAAGACCGTGGGTTATGTCAGATCTGAGAGTCAGCACATACAATTAGCAACACACCCTTTCTGCACAATTGAAACCATTGGACCTGGACTTCATGCTCATCCCTGGTGTCGGACTTCAACCCAGAGCTGAGTCACCCATTGAGCCATAGGTGTCAGTAGCACCATCTTCATCTGTACCAAGAAGTGAAACTGGTGCAGTTGGGATAGGCAGATTCATGCAAGAGGTCTCCAACTTAGAACAGATCATCCCACGATGGAGATGGAGCTTGTGGAGAGATATCATGAAATAAAAACTGACAAGCATCTGGTAGGTCAGGCAGCATTTATGGAAGGTGAAATAGTTAAAGTTTCGATTGTGAGACCCTTAAACAGACTGAGAATGGGAAGGAAACCAGAAGAATGGTCTTAACCTCAAAGTTCAAAGTTGAAAGTAAATTTGTTATCGAAGTACCTGTACGTCACCATATGCAATGCTGAGATTTGCTTTCTTGCGGGCATACTCAGTAAATACAAGAAACACAACAGAGTCATGAAAGGCCCCAGCCGATAGGACAAGCAAATCACAACAAATTCTGCAATAAATAAATAAATAAACAAACAAACAAATAAATACACAATAAATATTGTGAATATGAGATATTCTCCACCACACATCTATACAAGTTTGTCAAAGTTTTAGTTGCCACACTGAATCTCCATTTACTTCTAAGGAAGTAGAGGCACTGCCTAGCTTTCTTCATACTTATCTTACGTGCTGGGCCTAGGACAGGTTCTCTGAAATGCTAACAGGAATTTAACGTGGCTGCCTCTCTCCACCGCTGATCCTCCAATAAGGATTGGCTCATGGACCTCCAGTTTCCTCCACCTGAAGTCACCAATCATCTCCTTGATCTTGCTGACATTGTTTCCCAAATGTGCTGGCACGTGTGCTCAGGCAATAAGGGGCAGTTGTCACCAATAATGACCAGAAAATGCTGATGTGCCACCACCAGCACAGAAAGCACAGGCAGCACTGAAACGAGACTGACACTGAGGAAAGGGTGACCACCTCTATCTCCCAACCCCTCCCCCAGCTGAGACCGATGATAAAGGCAGCGGAAATGCCAAACAGGAGAGGTTAAATTGGAAGGGAGCCTACAGGCAAATATGGATAAGGAAGGAATTCTGCTGAATACCCCAGCCTCGGGAGATGCCATAGGCATCCAGATCCATCAGAGTGTGAACAATACAGTGTCCAGTACATACCAGCTTTGGGAAACCAGGGGTTGTAGAAAGGACAGTAGACCCCCACCCTTACCCCCCTCCTGGAGTCCGGGAGCAGACTAGTGTCCGGCGCCCCCCTGTTCAGAGAGACGGACGGTGTGGGTCAACTGGAGCAGGATGTTGGAGGAGGAACAGTGACCAGTCTCCCCCCCAGACACACCACCACATCACCTCACACATTGGGGGATCACCTGCAGTACCTCAGGCAGATTACCAAGGCTGTGGGCGTGACAGTTCAGAGTGAGACCTGTGATTCCAGAACTCAAGTGTGGAGATACAAACAGGCTCTTTGGACATGCACAGTGTGAAGAAAATTGTGACGTGTGTTGCCAAGGTCAAGGGCTGATGTGACTTTGTCAAAAGAGTGTGGGTTACTACATCTCCAGAACTACTGCAGGAGGTCACAATGGTGTCCCATGGTTTGTCTGTGTGGTTGGGTGAAGAGTGTCTGCAAAGGGGTTCAGAGAGCAAGACAGGATCAGAGGGAACTGTGCAAACTCCAGACAGAGTTGGAGCAACTTCTGCTGCAGTCAAAGGGGATGGACGTGAGGGGAGGAGATACAGGAGGTGAAAGGCAGGCAACCCCAGCTCTTCCTGCTGAACCCTCCAAGGTCATCTTCCAACCCAGAGTCCACACCATGGAACAGTGTGAGGAATGCTCACACTACTTGTTCTAAAAGTCTCACAGTGGGTATCTGTGACCCTCAGCCCTGAGGAAGAGGAGGGCTCAGTAGCATCCTCACAGGTGGACATGTCGAGGGTCTGCAGATGCCAGTCATTATGACAGAGAGGTCACGAACAGCACAGCTTCCCAGAACCTCCTGTCCTATACCACTAGCAGTAAATGGGAGAGTCTGGACCAACCACTGACCATGGAGAAGCTGATGGGCTCCATCCATTCCTTCCACTCGAATAAAATTCCCAGGTGCGAGGGCTTACCGGCTGAGTTATACTCGGCTCTGTGGGACTGAAAGGGATGTCATCAGAAGTTGGTGGCCCATCTGTTGAATGTAGATTACAAGATCACGTCCAAGGCCAGGCCAGTGTTATCTCTGCTCTGGGACAGGTGTCCACCCAGTCCAAAGCTGTGCTGTACCTACAGGAGGATCTTTGACAGCCTTGCCCTTGTCAGACATGTCATGCCTACATGTCGGATGGGGGGAGTAGATGCCTGCCTGATCATTCTGGACCTGCAGAAAGGCTGTCCTCAGAATATCAAATTCACAAGTGATGGACGTACTCTCCAAAATAAGCTTTGAGGCAGCATTCAGGAATTGTATCCAGCTGCTCTATACAGATGTCTGCAGTACAGTACAAATCAATGGTTGGGAAGGAGAGGCAGGGAACAAATGTGGAGTCAGACTGGTTTTCCATTCCTCCTTCTCTTGTGTGCTGTATAGAACCCCTTGCCAAAGTTATCATGATGAAGAGGGTGACGTTGCTGGTCAGTGGATTGGATCCAGGTAAAAACCTTGTACATGGAGAGAACATCAGCATTCTCTGCTTGGATCCAAGGGTTAGTTTTCAGGCTGATCAGCATCTGCAACCAGCTGAAGTTGGCATCAGGGGCCAAGGTTGACCACACGAAGAGCGAGGCCATGCTCTTTGAAACTGGCCCGACCAATCCAGTGTCCTTTTCACCAAAAAGCCTTAATACGTGAAGGTGCTGGGGATCTGGTTTGTAGGGGCCAAGGTGTAAACAAGAATTGTCTGGAGTAGTGACAATTGCCAGGTCTTTAACATTTGATATATATGATATATTACAAGTCCTCTTTTCCCAACTTCTGAGCTTGATGCTATTCAAGGTTCAGTTTATTTACTAAGGAAAATAATTGTGAACCTTATTCAAACTTCGGTGCTATTATAAAATATAATTAGAAGAAGGATGGTATGGTAGCGTAGCACTATTACTGCGCCAGCAACCTAGGTTCAATTCCGCCAATGTCTGTAAGGAGCCTTTAGGTTCTCCCCATGACCGCGTGGGTTTCATCCAGGTGTTCCGTTTCCTCCCTCCTTCTGAAGACACTCGGATTAGTAGGTTAATTGATCACATGGGTGTAACTTGGCAACACCATTTTGTTGGGCAGAAAGGGCCTGTTACTGTGCTGTATCTCTAAATATATATATAGTGTATAGAGAGAGAAAGAGAAAGATAGGCTTGGAGATAAGATGGAGATAGAGAGAGATACTATGTTTGAAATTTATAAAAGGAATTCCTGGGCAAACCAGTTCTTGCCTGCTCTGTCAATCCCTCACTCCTCTTCTTTGTCAAAACAACGTCACAGAGGAATTGTTAAACCCGGGACAGAAATTAATAATCCTTACCGAACAGGCTGAACGCGATGTATTCACCTGGGATAGTTCAGCCCGTGTAGAGTCTTGATTGATGTTGAAGCGTTATGAGTTCACTCCACATCATTCTGCAAATCCACTCCCCGCTGGGAAGCTCCGTGACCCGGAGTACGGACACTTCTCTGCTCTGTGTGTGACAGTGAACAGGGTCAGTATCCCAGAGCACAGATCCGGCACAGATTATCTGCGAACGGGCATGGATCGGATGAGCTTCAGAACCAGAAAACTACATTCCCGGGTCGAGAAACCTGGATCACCCCTCAGTCTCTGGATATTTTCACTCGTTCACCTTTTCTGGCTTCTGCTCCAGCTTGGTGTGGTCGGTGCCGAAGGTAAGGGAATGACTTCAGATGTGAATCCGAGAGCCACAGTCTCCATTTCCGCGCTCGGAGACTGTGGTGTCACCACAAAAGATTGCTGACTGAACAAGCTTTTTCTTTCGGGGAACTGCAGCTTTGCAAGCTGAAGTCTGTTGTCCGAGGCATAAGTATACAGAGTATAAATAAATGACACGGCCATTCGCTTTTTTAACAGCATAGTACATTACAAACATGACAAAGATCTTTAAATTTTGTTCACGTGACTGAAGGTATGCACAACTTACATGAACAAATAAACACAACACACCGGTGCCAGCTGAGAGAGAGAAGGAGGTAGTGTTCGGGGTTTTCAGTTCAATTCCAGACCCTGACTGTAATGGTAAATTGGAGGGACATGTAAAACTTTTCTTTTACATGTCATACTGAACTCCCGCGACATCAGTACATTGAGGTGGTACAAAGGAATATGTACAACAACGGAATGAGGTATGAAGAGTTACAGTTCCCCAGAAAGCTCAGTGCAAGCAGACTATGAGGTGAAAGGGCATGATGAGGTCAATTGTGAGGTCAAGTCTGCATCTTATCGTACTAGAGAACCATTCAAGGATCCTGGAGCAAATTTATTTGCCATAAATATTAACATGTATTCGGAATTTGCTGTAAGCACAAAAGGTCTCAGCCCAAAATGTCTATTGCTCATTAATTTCCAGAGCTGCTGCCTGACCTGCTGAGTTCCTCCACCATTTTGTGTGTGTTGCTGTGAATTTGCTGTTTCTGTGCTGGTGAGACATGAACATTGGCTTTCAGAGATCAAAGTATTGAGTCCAGGAATTGGGATGTTACGTTGAAGTTGTATAAGACATTGGTCAGCCTAATTTGAAGTATTGTGTGCAAGTTTTGGTCAATTACCTACAGAAAGGATGTAAAAGATTAAAAGAGAAAATTTACATGGATGTTGCTGGGACTCGAGGACCCGAGTTATAAGGAATGATTGAACAGGTTAGAACTTTATTCCCCAGAATTTGGAAGATTGAGAGTAGATTTGATAAAGGTATATAAAATTATGAGGGGTATAGATAGGGTAAATGCAAGCAGGCTTTTTCTGCTGAGGTTGAGTGAGACTGCAACTGAAGGTCGGGGGATAAGGTGAAAGGTGAAATGTTTAAGGGGAACATGAGGGAATCTGTGGTGGTGAGAGTGTGGAATGAGCGGCCAGTACAAGTGGTGAACGTGGTTTCGATTTCAATGTTCAAGAGAAGATTGGATAGGTACATGGATGGGAGTGGTATGCAGAGCTATGGTTTTGGTTTAGGTCGATGAGACGCTAAGGTTTCAATGGTTCTGTATGGACTGGATGGGCCAAAGGGCCTGCTTCTGTTGTTTTCTAGGACTAGGACTTCTAATAAACAGCATTCAATAATTATAAAGAATAATAAATGATATAAAATAAATTTAGAGTTTAAAGGACAGATATGGAACATAAATACATAGACGTATAAATGTAAAAGTGTATAAATACATAAATACCTGTCTCTATTCACAATGTAAACAGCTTTATGAAAAGTAGTTTACAGTGCAGTCCAACGACTGAGGTAATATATGGAGGTGGGTGTAACTGAAATAATTGATCAGATTTATTACCTGGTGAAGAAACTTTTAAGATATGAAGTTTTTGTTTCAATGGTCCCATAATAGGTGGGCAGAAGTTGTCCTTGAGCCTGATGGGACGTGCTTTCAGGCTTTTGTATCTATTGCCCAATGGGAGAGTGGAGAAGAGAGAGTGACCGGGGTAGATGGGTCTTTCATCGTCCTGACTACTTTTCTGAGACAGTGAGAAGTATAAACAAAGTCCAGAAATTGTTATGGAACTTTTGAGGTGCAGGTTTCTGGGCTCCATTACCTCTTGCCTGATGCCAGCATCAAGAAGAGGGCATGGCTGGGACAGTCAGCGTCCTTGATCATGGAATTCACAGAAGTTTTGTTTTGACTTTTTACACATGTGGAAATAAGATGCTAAGACATAATCTGATTAGGGATAGTCAGTATGGCTTTGTCAAGGGTAGGTTGTACCTTATGAACCTGATTGAATTCTCTGAGGATGTATCAAAACACATTGATGAAGGTAGAGCAGTTCATGTAGTGTATATTGATTTCAGTAAGGTTCCCCATGCAAGGCTCATTCAGAAAGTAATGAGGCATGGGATCCAAGGACACCTTGCTTTGTGGATCCAAAATTGGCTTGACTACAGAAAGCAAAGAGGGATTGTGGATGGTTCATATTCTGCATGGAGGACGGTGACCAGTGGTGTTCCATGGGGATCTGTCCTGGGACCCCTACTCTTAGTGATTTTTATAAATGACCTGGATGAAGAAGTAGAAGGGTGGATTAGTAAGTTTACTGATGACACAAAGGTTGAGGGTGGTGTGGATAGTATGGAGGGCTGTCAGAGGTTACAGTGGGACAGCGATAGGATGCACAGCTGGGCTGAGAGGTGGCAGATAGAGTTCAACCCAGATAAGTGTCAAATGGTTCACTTTGGTAGGTCAAATTGGAAGACTGAATATAATATAATTTAATATAATTGGAAATTGTTTATATTATAAACACTCCTGGCAGTGTGAAGGAATAGAAAGATATTGGGGTGAATGTCCATAGAACACTCAAAGCTGCTGCACAGGTTGACAGTGTTGTAATGAAAGCGTTTGGTGTGTTGGCCTTCATCAACAATGGGATTGAGTTTGAGCCGTGAGGTAATGTTAAAGCTATGTAAGACCTCAGTTAGACCCCAGTCAGAGTACTGTGTTTGGTTCTGGTCACCTCACTATAGGAAGTACAAGGATGCTATGGGTAGAATGCAGAGGAAATTTACATGGATATTTCCTGGATTGGGCAGCATGCCTTATGAGAATCAATTGAGTGAACTTGGCCTTCTCTCCTTGGAGCGATGGTAGATGAGAGGTGTCCTGATAGAGTTGTATAAGATGATGAGAAGCATAGATCGTGTGGATAGTCAGAGGCTTTTTCCCAGGGCTGGGGCTAACATGAAACATAGAAGAATAGAACATATAAACATAGAAAACTTACAGCACAATACAGGCCCTTCGGCTCACAATGTTGTGCTGAAAATTAGCACCTTTCAAAACCTTTGAACTAGCTAGGCTTACCCATAGTCCTCTATTTTTCTAAGCTCCACATACTTATCCAGGAGTCTCTTCAAAGTCCTTATCATTTCCGCCTCCCCAGCCACCGCCAGCAGCCCTTTCCACGCACTCACCTCTCTCTGTGTAAAAACAACTTACCCCTGACATCTCCACTGTACCTACTTCCAAGCACCTTAAAACTATGCCCTCTCGTGTTAGCCATTTCAGCCCTGGGAAAAAGCCTCTGACAATCCACACAATCAATGCCTCTCATTATCTTGTACACCTCTATCAGGTCACCTCTCATCCTCTGTCACTCCAAGGAGAAAAGGCTGAGTTCACTCAACCTGTTCTCATAAGGCATGCTCCCCTATTCAGGCAACATCCGTGTAAATCTCCTCTGCACCCTTTCTGTTGCTTCCATATCCTTGCTGTACTGAGGTGACCAGAACTGAGCACAGTACTCCAAGTGGGGTCTGACCAGGGTCCAATATAGCTGTAACATTACCTCTTGGTTCTTAAACTCAATCCCATGATTGAAGAAGGCCAATGCACCGTATGCCTTCTTACCACAGAGTCAAGCTGCATAGCAGCTTTGAGTGTCCTATGGACTCGGACCCCAAGATCCCTCTGATCCTCCATACTGCCAAGAGTCTTACCATTAAATGCTATATTCTGCCATCACATTTGACCTACCAAAATTAACCACCTCACATTTATTTGGCTTGAACTAATGTCCCGCTGTAACCTCAGACAGCCCTCCACACTATCCACAACACCCCCAAACTTTGTGTCATCAGCAAATTTATTAATTCATCCCTCCACTTCCTCACCCAGGTCATTTATAAAAATCACGAATTGGAGGGGTCCCAGAACAGATCCCTGAGGCACACCACTGATGACTGACCTAGATCTATAGATTTTCAATGTTCTAATAACCAATGAGATGAGCGTGGAATTGGTGTAAGTGGGTGGTGGGTTGTTGGTGGAAACTTGCTGGGCTGAAGGTCAATGCTGTGTCTCTGTCTTACAATGACTAACTGCGATCACATTGCGACTCAAATGCAGGGCATGAATTTGCAGGAAGTGCAAGTTAGTCACTGCTTCACCTGTCAAGACAGGTTTGGTTACGTGGGTGGTAGGAAGGCGAGAGTTTAAAGGACAGATGTTGCATCTGAAAACTGCAGATACTGAAAATCTGACAGATAAACAGGAAATTCCAGGAAAACCTCCAACAGATCAGGCAGTATCTGAGAAAAGAAAAACATTTATTGTTTTCTGTCTTCAAAACATCATCAGTTACTGTTCAGTGTTCCCAGCATTGTCTGTGTTCCATTTTGGGCATTGCATCTCCTGTGGTTGTATGGGGAAGCACCTTATGATACGGAAGTGTTGATGGGAATGGAAGAGTGGATCAGGGATTCACAAAGGGAGTGATTCATTTAAAAACTGGATAGGAGATGGGATGGGAGTATGAGTCTGCCAAAATCCTGGCATCAATTGTGAAGACTAGGCTCATAAAGGCTGATGGAGGAGAAGGTGAGGAGCAGTGGACCTTTGTTAATGTTCTGTCCAGGAGGAGAACAGGGTGAAAACAGATGTGTGTGATTCAGTCAAGGCCCTTGCCTGTTGAGGAGAAGCTACTGTTTGGGAGGAAGGAAGACCTTTCTGAGGCAACTGCAGAATGATCATCACCAATGAGGCCTGTCATATGGGGAATGCAGCTGAAGGAGAACGTGTTCAATGTTAGGATGAATCTGATCATCAGACCCTCCTGATCTGAGACACCAGTGCAGATGGATTGCATATCCATGGTGAAGATAAACTGACTGGAACAAAGGAATTGTCAATATTCTGATAAAATTCTGATTAAATTGGGCAGATTTCCAGGGAAGGTGGGACCTGTTCCGGCAGGATGGTTTACATCTGAACTGGAGAGGGACAAAGGTAGGTTTGCTAGAGAGGCTCCAGTGTATTTAAACTAGATACGAGGGGGAAGGGGAACCAGAGTGTAGGAACAGATGTATGGGAGAAGGAAGAAAAAGAAGACAGTAAATTTCTTTGTACTGTTAGAGATAAACAGAGAGGAAGAGGTGAAGAATTTCTTAAGTGCATTTATTTTAATGCTAGGAGCATTGTAAGAAAGGTGGATGAGCTTAGAGCATGGATTGATACCTGGAAATATGATGTTGTAACTATTAGTGAAACATGGCTGCAGGAGGGGTGTGATTGGCAGCTAAATATTCCTGGATTTTGTTGCTTCAGGTGTGATAGAATCGGAAGGACAAGAGGGGGAGGCGTTGCATTGCTTGTCAGAGAAAATATTACAGCAGTGCTCCAGCAGGATAGATTAGAGGGCTTGTCTAGGGAAGCTATTTGGATCATATCGAGGAATGGGAAAGGTGAAGTAACACTTGTAGGAGTGTAATATAGACCACCTGATGGGGAGCAAGAATTGGAGGAGCAAATTTGCAAGGAGATAGCAGATGTTTGTAGTAAGCACAGGGTGGTGATTGTGGGAGAATTAAATTTTCCACACATAGACTGGGAAGCTCATACTGTAAAAGGAATGGATGGTTTGGAGTTTGTAAAATGTGTGCAGGATAGTAGTAGGTACCAACTAGAGAATGGGCAGTGTTAGATCTACTGTTAGGGAATGAAATAGGTCAGGTGACAGAGGTCTGTGTTCGGGAGCACTTCGGGTCCAGTGATCACAATGCCATTAGTTTCAATATAATAATGTAGAAGGAAAGGTCTGGACCCAGGGTTGAGATTTTTGATTGGAGAAAGGCTAACTGAGGAGATGCAAAAAGATTTAGAAGGAGTGGATTGGGACAATTTGTTTTATTGGAAGGATGTGATAGAGAAATGTTGGTCATTTAAAGGTGAAATTTTGAGGGTACAGAATCTTTATGTTCCTGTTAGGTTGAAAGGAAAGGTTAAAAGTTTCAGAGAGCCATGGTTTTCAAGGGATATTGGAAACTTGGTTCAGAAAAAGAGAGATAGCTACAATAAATATAGGCAGTGTGCTGCTTTTATGATAGTTATTTAGTTTATAATATTTTCGCTTAGTAATTCGTGTGTTAGCACTTTTTAGTTAAAGTTAGGATTGTTTAAGTAAATTTGTTGTCTGTAATATATTGCGGCATGCGATGACGTCACATCTGGTTTTGCCGTGTCCTGTGGGAAAATACCGGTTTGGGAAAGACGGGAAGGTGGGGGCCACACATGTGCCAGTCCAGCGCAAGAAAGGTTGTCTTCTACGCACCAGAAACATAGTGAAAGCAACGCTGTAAGTCATAGATAATCGATAGGTTGAATTAAAATGTTAACGCTGATTCCGTTAAAAGTAACCACGGTCGATAAGGTTTATGTTTTTGTTAGTTAAAGAGTCGGGATAGTTTGTGTTGAAGTGTATTTAAAGCAGTCAATGGCGTAGATAGATTCTGACTGTATGCTGCACTTTAATGTAATGTAGTTGTTGTAGTTTTACCTTTGCAAGTATTCACGATGTAAATGTGATATGTAGAAGAAAACAAATACTGTACCAATCTTGTATTGTTTTATCAACAGTTTTCACCATACGTTAATGTGGAGGAGTGAACTTACTTAATCTTACTGGTTAATCTTACTGCGACCTTGTTTTCATTGACTACGGTTTACCTCGGCGTTTAACTCGGGTTCCGTTACACCCGAGCGAGAATGTTACAGTGAAAAAGCGTCATTATCAGGTGTTTCAAGTGCAGCAATGACAACTCGGTTCAGCATCAAGTCGTTGCCATCCAGCAACAGGGGCAGTAGGGCATCAAGTAAGGCCACCCAAGTAAGAGCTAAAGCAGAAGCCGCCAAGGTGCGAGTGCGCTACGCCAAACAAGAAGTAGAAATCAAAAAGGAAGCGGCTGCCAGAGAAGCCGAAAACCAGAGGGAAAGAGCAAGGATAGCAGCAGAGTTAGAAGTGCTGATGCTAGAACGAGAAGAAGAAGAAGCTGCCTGGGTGGAAGCAGATTACATAGAAGAGGCTGAAGGAATGCATGATCCGGTTGACGGAAAATCTACTTCAGAAAAGATCAGGTTGGAACGCACAAGCGACTATGTCCAATCTCAAATAGACTGGAAGATTTGTTCTTCCTCTCCACGCTCATTTGATAACGTCCCACTTCATGAGGAGTCTCAGAGAGGCCTGATCGCATCACATCCATCCGAGGAAATCAATTTACGCTCGCAACTCCACGACAAACTCAAGAGTGAAAGGGCTCACGACAAGTACTTCTCGACACCAAACTTACCAGATTTGGGGAGAAGAGAGGCAAAGACCGAATTCAGAACAGCAAATTCCATAACAGATGTACGCCCTCAGTCGTATACCCGCCGACATGTTTCCCCAGCCTGCATGCCACTTGCAGTCGAACCCGTAGCACGGTATTTAGCACAACGGGATCTCGTCACTTCAGGACGATACCAGTTCGACGATAAACCTGAAAATTACCGTGCATGGCACTCCACATTCACCAATGCTATCAACGGAGTCCAGCTCAGAGCAACCCAGGAGTTGGATCTTATGATGAAATGGCTGGGAAAAGAATCATGCGAACAGGTGAGACGCTTACGTTCAGTGTACATCAACAAACCCGAGCTAGCCTTGAGCAAAGCATGGGCGAGACTTCAGGAGGGCTATGGGGCCCCCGAAATTATTGAAGCGGCGCTATGCCGACATCTGGAAAATTTTCCTAAGGTGTCAGCCAAGGACCACATTAAGTTAAGGGAGCTCGGAGATTTACTCATGGAGATTCAAGGCGCCAAAGAAGACGGCTACTCAACTGATCTAGTATACCTAGATACTCCATCCGGGATTAGACCAATCGCGGACAAACTTCCATTTGGGCTGCAGGACAGGTGGGTGTCTGTTGCCTCAGAGTACAAGGAAGATCGCAAAGGTCAATTTCTTCCCTTTGAGTATTTCACAAGGTTTGAGTGCAAGGAGGCGAAGAAGCGAAACGACCCTAACCTCATGGGTCCAGGAAGCAGTACAATTTACACCAAGCCAGATAAATCCTCTTCGAATAATTTCAACATCAATAAACCAGTCTCAGTGCTTAAGACTGAAGCCTTTACAACTAACAACGACCCTAGCAAGAATTGTCCATTGCATAACAAACCCCACCCCCTCAAGAAATGCAGGACGTTTAGGGAAAAATCCCTCGAAGAGAGGAAGGCCCTTCTCAAGGAGAAAAGAATATGTTTTAAATGCTGTTCCTCGACCTCTCACTTTGCTAGAGAGTGTACGATCACCGTGAAGTGCGCGGAATGTAATAGCACTAATCACGATGGGGCCATGCATCCTGACCCGTTACCACGAACCGACAACGTTCCTTCACCCCCACAACGGGATGGCGGGGAGGGAGAAGCTCACTCCAGGACAACTGTTGTCAGCTCGAGCTGTACAGAATTTTGTGGTCAAGCTCAGTCAAGCCGTTCTTGTTCAAAGATCTGTCTCACTAAGGTGTACCCTAAGGGAGCCAAAGACAAGGCCATCAAAGCCTATGTAATTCTGGACAATCAGAGCAATCGCTCGCTAGTCAGTCCAGAGTTCTTTAACTTGTTCAACATTGAGAGTGAGCAGTTCCCATACTACCTTAGAACTTGCTCAGGCAACATGGAAACTTACGGAAGGAAGGCTGAAGGCTTCCAGATCGAGTCCCTGGATGGTAAAGTCATTATCTGTCAACCTCCACTCTTAGAGTGCAATGAAATCTTGAATAACCGCACTGAGATCCTGACGCCAAGTGCGGTGCTACACCAGCCACATCTCCACCACATCGCCAAACACATCCCAGAACTGGATCCAAAAGCAGAAATACTCCTGCTATTAGGAAGAGATGTTCTCCAGGTGCACAAGGTTAGGCAGCAGGTCAATGGACCACACAACGCCCCCTTTGCCCAACGCCTGGATCTGGGCTGGGTGGTGATAGGAGAGGTGTGCCTTGGCAATGTACACAAACCGACTGGTAACACACTCAAGACCAATGTACTACAGAGTGGCCGCCATTCAATTTTTCAACCCTGCACAAGTTTCATGTGTATCAGGGAAGCACGACAAGGCTTTAACAAATGTAAAGTAACCGACAAGACGCTGGGTCAGTCAGTCTTCGTTCAAACTGAGCATGATAATAAACTTGCTCCGTCAGCACAAGACGCCATTTTCTTAGAAATAATGGACACCGAGGTCTTCAGAGATGAAGCAAATAATTGGGTCGCCCCACTACCTTTCAGAGAACCACGCCAGTGCTTGCCAAACAACAAAGAGCAGGCAGTCAAGCGGTTCACGTCCTTGCAAAAAACCCTGAAAAGTAAACCTGAGATGCAGCAACAATACGTAGTATTTATGGAGAAGATCTTCGCTAACGGACATGCTGAAGTAGCACCGCCACTGAGGAAAGACGGGGAGTGCTGGTACCTCCCAACATTTGGGGTTTACCACCCACAAAAGCCCAATCAGATCAGGGTGGTCTTTGACTCCAGTGCTCAGTGCACTGGTATCTCCCTCAATGATGTGCTCCTCACAGGCCCCAGCCTTAACAATACCCTTCTCGGGGTCCTGCTGCGCTTCCGGAAAGAGAAGGTCGCAATCTTAGCGGACATCCAGCAGATGTTCCATTGTTTCTTAGTAAAGGAGTACTATCGCGATTTCCTCCGTTTCTTATGGTACAAGGACAATGACATTAACAAGGAAGTCATTGAGTACCGGATGAAAGTCCACATTTTCGGCAATAGTCCATCACCTGCCGTGGCCATCTATGGGCTGCGAAGAGCCATCAGAGAGGGCGCACAGGAGCACGGCGATGACACCGTTCAGTTTGTAGAAAGACACTTCTATGTCGACGACGGCTTGATATCACTACAGAAAGAAGACGAAGCAATCGATCTGCTCGGATGTACACAAGCCTCACTCGCTGAGTCAAACCTCCGCTTGCACAAGTCCGCATCAAACTGTCAGGCAGTAATGGAGGCCTTTCCACACGATGACTGTGCTCCGGCAATCAAAGACCTAGATTTAGATGGAGAAACCATACCCACGCAAAGGAGCTTGGGTCTCCTTTGGGAGATTACAACTGACACATTCACCTTCTCCGTGCCGGCAGTGATCAAGCCATTTACCCGCCGTGGAGTTCTCTCCACTGTTAACAGTGTTTTCGATCCCTTGGGTCTACTTGCGCCAGTTACGATCCAGGGAAGAGCCCTTCTCAGGGAACTTACCTCTGAGCTCTCCGACTGGGATACTCCCCTACCAGAAGACAAGCTAAGCAAATGGGAAGCTTGGAGAGATTCACTTCAAGATCTAAAACAGCTTCATATCCAACGTACGTACACTGCGACCTCACTCACCGAGGCAGCGCACACAGAATTGTGTGTTTTTTCGGATGCGTCTACCAAGGCCATCGGTGCTGTGGCTTACTTGAAAGTGGTCAGGAAGGGTGGTCAAGTCGAAGTAGGATGGTCAAGTTGAAGTAGGATTTGTAACCGGTAAGGCGAAGCTCACTTCCCAGTCCGAGCCGACAATTCCAAGGCTTGAACTGTGCGCAGCTGTCCTGGCTGTGGAAATGGCAGATCTTATCCAGGACGAGCTAGACCTAGAGCTGGACGATATCAAGTTCTACACGGATAGCAAAGTAGTGCTTGGTTATATTTATAATGAATCAAAACGCTTCTACGTGTACGTTCATAATAGAGTTCAATATATCCGCCTGTCTTCAAAGCCCAAACAATGGCATTATGTATGTACCGAGGATAACCCTGCAGACCATGCGTCGAGATTCTTACCTGCATCCCGCCTGGCTCAGACATCCTGGTTCACCTGACCCCCCTTTCTGTATCAGCCACCAACGGAAAAGACTCAAATGAGCGAGACATTTGAGCTGATCGAATCCGAAAGAGACTCGGAAATTCGCCCACAAATACAAACAGGAGCCACCTAACTCGAAGAATCGATACGTACTAACGAACGCTTTCAACGGTTCTCCACTTTGCATTCTTTAGTGAGAGGACTTGCGTTCCTCATTCACATGGCCAGATCACACAAACGGTCGTCCCGAAACAGTAAATGTAGGGGATGGCACAAATGTAACTTACCTCGCACTGCGGACGAATTGGCCCAGGCAAAGGACGTCATCTTTAAAGCAACTCAAAGAGCGGCTTTTGCAGGGGAGTTTTCAGCTCTCCAAGTTAATAAACCAATACCAAAGGACAGCCCTTTGAGGAAATTCAGCCCGATCCTGAAGAACGATATCATCTGCATCGGAGGCCGGTTAATCCACTCCCAACTTCCAGCTGCAGAAAAAAGTCCAGTAATCCTGCCCAAAGACAGCCACGTGTCCTTACTGCTCACTCGCCATCACCATGAACAGGTAAGGCATCAGGGCCGTCACCTGACGGGAGGAGCAATAAGGGCAGCGGGACTGTGGATCTTGGGTGGTAAAACACTGA
Source organism: Hemitrygon akajei (assembly GCF_048418815.1). Lineage (NCBI taxonomy): Eukaryota > Metazoa > Chordata > Chondrichthyes > Myliobatiformes > Dasyatidae > Hemitrygon > Hemitrygon akajei. The sequence goes on from NC_133125.1 coordinate 182,895,294, forward strand.
TCAATGCAGTACTTCATAAATGCGTAACCTGCAGGAAACTGCGAGGCAGGTTGGAAGTTCAACGTATGGCGGACATCCCACCAGAACGCCTCAAAGCCTGTCCTCCTTTTACATATGTGGGGCTCGACGTATTTGGTCCCTGGACTATCACTACAGGATGCACCAGAGGGGGACAAGCAGAGAGCAAGCGGTGGGCCATCATGTTTAGCTGCGTGAGTTCAAGAGCGGTACACATTGAGGTCATCGAATCTTTAGATACATCCAGCTGCATTAACGCTCTCATGTGCTTCGTTGCACTAAGAGGCCCTGCAAAACAGTTAAGGTCTGATTGCGGCACGAACTTTGTTGGAGCGTCCAAGGAGCTGGGGATGGACAAAACAGTGCAAAAATACCTCAGTCAGCAGGGATGCAACTGGGAGTTCAACACACCACACACCTCTCACATGGGAGGCGCATAGGAGCGGATGATTGGTATCGCCAGAAGAATTCTTGATTCAATGTTTCTGCAGCAACGCACCCGATTGACCCATGAGGTACTGTGCACACTAATGGCAGAGGTCACAGCCATTATAAATGCATGACCACTCCTACCCGTGTCTTCTGACCCGGAAAACCCCTTCATACTCTCGCCATCAATGCTCCTTACGCAGAAGGCAGGAGCTGCCCCTCCACCAGGGGACTTCTCTGATAAGGATTTGTACACAAAGCAATGGAGGCAAGTCCAGGCTCTGGCAAATCGGTTCTGGTCTCGTTGGAGACAGGAATATCTACCTTTGTTGCAACACAGACAAAAGTGGACAGAACCCGGCAGGAAAATTCAAGTTGGAGATTTAGTCCTGCTCAGGGACAAGCAAATCGCCTGCAACTACTGGACAATGGCCAGAATCACTGCCACATTCCCTAGTCGGGATGGACATGTCAGGAAAGTCGAGTTGAAAACTACCGACCAAGGCGATGTGAAAATTTACCAAAGGCCAGTTACAGAAGTCATTCTACTTCTACCTAATGACTGATTTATAGACTGAAGTTTTGTATTATGTTCATTGTGAACTTACGAAGGTCAAGCGGGGAGTGTGCTGCCTTTATGGCAGTTATTTAGTTTATAATATTTTCGCTTAGTAATTTGTGTGTTAGCATTTTTTAGTTAAAGTTAGGATTGTTTAAGTAAATTCGTTGTCTGTAATATATCGCGGCATGCGATGACGTCACATCCGGGTTCGCTGCGTCCTGTGGGAAAATACCGGTTTGGGAAAGACGGGAAGGTGGGGGCCACACATGTGCCAGTCCAGCACAAGAAAGGTTGTCTTCTACGCACCAGAAACATAGTGAAAGCAACGCTGTAAGTCATAGATAATCGATATGTTGAATTAAAATGTTAATGCTGATTCCGTTAAAAGTAACCACAGTCGATAAGGTTTATGTTTTCGTTAGTTAAAGAGTCGGGATAGTTTGTGTTGAAGTGTACTTAAAGCAGTCAATGGCGTAGATAGATTCTGACTGTATGCTGCACTTTAATGTAATGTAGTTGTTGTAGTTTTACCTTTGCAAGTATTCATGATGTAAATGTGATATGTAGAAGGAAACAAATACTGTACCAATCTTGTAGTGTTTTATCAACAGTTTTCACCATATGTTAATGTGGAAGAGTGAACTTACTTAATCTTACTGGTTAATCTTACTGCGACCTTGTTTTCATTGACTACGGTTTACCTCGGCGTTTAACTCAGGTTCCGTTACACCCGAGCAAGAGCATGGAGTAAATGAGGTGCTCGGGGAATATAAAGGATGGAAGAAAGGATTTAAGAAAGAATTGGAAAAGCTAAAAGAAGATATGAGGTTGCTTTGGCAAGTAAGATGAAAATAAATCTGAAGGGTTTCTACAGTTATATTTAATATCAAAAGGATAGTGAGGGATAAAATTGGTCCCTTAGAGAATCTGAGTGGGCAGCTATGTGTGGAGCTGAAAGAGATGGGGAAGATTCACTAAGGAGAAGGATATTGAATTGTGTAAGGTAAGGGAAACAAGTAGGGAAGTTATGGAAACTGTGATGATTAAAGAGGAGGAAGTGCTGGTGCTTTTAAGGTATATAAAAGTGGATAAATCTCCAGTTCCTGACAGAATATTCCCTAGGACCTTGAAGGAAGTTGGTGTAGAAATAGCAGGGGCTCTAACAGAAATATTTCAAATGTCATTAGAAATGGGGATGGGGCTGGAGGATTAGCGTATTGCTCATGTGGTTCCATTGTTTAAAAATGGTTCTAAGAGTAAACCTAGCAATTATAGGCCTGTCAGTTTGACGTCAGTGGAGGGTAAATTAATGGAAAGTATTCTTAGAGATGATATATATAATTATCTGGATAGACAGGGTCTGATTAGGAACAGTCAGCATGGATTTGTGCGTGGAAGGTTATGTTTGACAAATCTTATTGAATTTTCTGAAGAGGTTACAAGGAAAGTTGACGAGGGTAAAGCAGTGAATGTTGTCTACATGGACTTCAGTAAGACCTTTGACAAGGTTCCGCAGGGAAGGTTAGTTAGGAAGGTTCAATTGTTAGGTATTAATATTGAAGTAGTAAAATGGATTCAACAGTGGCTGGATGGGTGATGCCAGAGAGTAGTGGTGGATAACTGTTTGTCAGGTGGAGGCCGGTGACTAGTGGTGTGCCTCAGGAATCCGTACTGGGTCCAATGTTGTTTGTCATATACATTAATGATCTGGATGATGGGGTGGTAAATTGGATTAGTAAGTATGCAGATGATATTAAGGTAGGTGGCGTTTGTGGATAATGAAGTAGATTTTCAAAGCTTGCAGAGAGATTTAGGCCAGTTAGAAGAGTGGGCTGAATGATGGCAGATGGAGTTTAATGCTGATAAGTATGAGGTGCTACATTTTGGTAGGAATAATCCAAATAGGACATACATGGTACAAGGTAGGGCATTGAAGAATGCAGTAGAACAGTGTGATCTAGGAATAATGGTGCATAGTTCCCTGATGCTGGAATCTTATGTGGATAGGGTGGTGAAGAAAGCTTTTGGTATGCTGGCCTTTATAAATCAGAGTATTGAGTATAGCAGTTGGGATGTAATGTTAAAATTGTACAAGGCATTGGTAAGGCCAAATTTGAAGTATTGTGTACAGTTCTAGTCACCAAATTATAGGAAAGATGTCAACAAAATAGAGAGAGTACAGAGAAGATTTACTAGAATGTTACCTAGGTTTCAGCACCTAAGTTACAGAGAAAGTTTAAACAAGTTAGGTCTTTATTCTTTAGAGTGTGGAAGGTTGAGGGGGGACTTGATAGAGGTATTTAAAATTATGAGGGGGGATAGATAGAGTTAATGTGGATAGGCTTTTTCCATCGAGAGTAGGGGAGGTTCAAACAAGAGGACATGAGTTGAGAGTTAGGGGGCAAAGGTTTAAGGGCAACACAAGGGGGAATTTCTTTGATCAGAGATTGGTAGCTGTGTGGAACGAGCTTCCAGTAGAAGTGGTAGAGGCAGGTTTCGTAATGTCATTTAAAGTAAAACTGGACAGGTATATGGACAGGAAAGGAATGGAGAGTTATGGGCTGAGTGTGGGTCAGTGGGACTAGGTGAGAGTAAGCGTTCAGCATGGACTAGAAGTGCCGAGATGGCTTGTTTCCGTGCTGTAATTGTTATATAGTTATATCGTTATATAAAATTCAAAGGTCAAAGTACATTTTTACTTGGCTTATGCTCAGTTTCTATTAACTTTCAGCTGTTTTATTTAGTGATACAACACGGAGCCAGCCCTTCTGGGCCTTAGAGCCACGTCACCCCAGCAACCCCAAACAAACCCAATTAACCCTAACCTAGTCACCAGACAATTTACAATGACCAATTAGCCTCTTTGGAGGAAATTCTGAGGAAATCAGAGGAACTGGAGGAAACACATGCATTCTACAGGGAGGATGTACAGAGACTCATTACAAATTGGTGCAGGAATTGAACACCAAATGTCAGAATGGTGAGATTTGTAATGGCATCATTCTAACCACTGCACCACTGTAGCACTTGCTGTGTGCAACATCACAGGTAAACTAGTTGCAGGGAAGATGTGTGAGAATCTTGTTGTGTATATTATGGATGAGAGGAGGTAATTTCAAAGGATATGAATGGGCAGGTTTTTAACACCAAGAGTGGTTGCTACCTGGGTGGTGGGACAGGCAGAAACATTAGAGACTTTTCAGAGACCTTTAGATCGACAGATGAATGTGAGGAAAATGGAAAGATATGGACAGTGTGTAGACAAAGAAGCTATTTTAATTTACAACAATTAAATTGGTTCAGCACAACATTGTGGGCTGAAAGACCTGTTCCTGTACTGTATGGATCCATGGTGGAAATTGAGAGAAAAACGGGGTTCAGTGTTTCTGTTGAGGATGACAAGAGATTGTGACAAGCCATCTGCATTGATTCCTGACGAAGGGTCTCGGCCCGAAACGTCAACAGTGCTTCTCCTATAGATGCTGCCTGGCCTGCTGTGTTCCACCAGCATTTTGTGTATGTTGCATTGCTGTTTTGTTTGGTATCCTTGAACAATCTGAGAATTGTTGCATTCCACAATCATCAGTGATCTTGAGGCAAACACAATCAGACGTTCAGATCCACTTTTCAAAGTGTGTGACAAAATGGCTCCAATGGCATAAGGGGATGCATCACATGCCAGTATGATGGGCGGAGATGGGTCATAATGTGTGAGCAGTACATCAGATGTTAATAGTCTCTGTTTCCTTGAATGCTCTTTCACATCTTTCTGACCATTCCCCCTTAGCTGCTGTTTACAACAATGCATACACTGGGTGCAGCACTGTAGCAATGTTGGGGACTAACCAAAGTAGTAGTTTACAAGACCTGAGTGGTAACATATTTCTGGTTTGAGTGTCTGCAGCACTGCTTCAAGCTTCTCTTGTAAGCCACACTTGACAATGACATGTCCACAATATAAGATTTCGTTTTTGAAAAACTCACATTTCTCTCTCTTTGCATGCAGACCACACTCACTCAGCCTGTAAGCACTTTACCAAGGTTCTGAAGGTGCTCTTCATTATTCTTGCCAGTTATGATGTCCTCAAGGTAACATTGTGTTGCTCGGGTATTTTGGAGAACTTGGTCCATTGTTCTTTAACAAGGTGCTGATGTGATGTCAAAAACGAAGTGATTAGATTGAAAGAGTTCCTTGTGAGAGTTGATTGTGAGGAACTTCCTGCTTTTCGCCTCAGTCTCCATTTGCAGATAGGCAGTCTCTTGTTAGTGGTACTGTTTGGGCTGCAGTTGCATGTTGATGATACATTGAGAGCTTTGATTGAATGCCAATCTAGTTGGATTTTTCTCAACCATTCAAGTCCCAAAAGTGCTGGCCCTCCATCATTCAACATAAAGCTCTAACTGCTGTGTTTGGCCTCCATACATCACATTCACTTTCAGTTTGCTTTTGGGAGACACTTTTTCACCTGTGTGGGACGTTAGCATCACTGAGGTCTTCTCTAATGTTATCTCTGAAAACAGTCCGTTGTAGTCAGCCTCTGAAATTATAGACAAAGCTGACCCTATGTCCCTGCACCCTCTCCTGATGAAGGGTTTCGGCCTGAAACGTCGTCACTACCTCCTCCCATAGATGCTGTCTGGCCTGCTGAGTTCTGCCAGCATTTTGTGTTTTTATTTATTTCCAGCATCTGCAGATTCACTCGTGTTGCCCTGTATCCAGCTCCATTTTTACTTTTACACCAGTCACACCTGTTGAGATCCATATGATTTTGTAATCTGTTTCAGTAACACTGTGCAGTTCTGAGCATGACAGCTCACCTCCATCAGACTCTGTGTTGTCTGATTTTGTTTTCTGTTCAGTCACTTTATGCATTTGATTAACTTTGTGTTTGAAACTTTTCACTTGGTGTATTTTTTTTTTGTTTGTGCTTTTTGTCAGCCTTGCACACTCTCTCTGTGTGACTTTGTCTGTGACATTTTCTGCAAACATTTTCTTAGAACCAACAATCATTTGCATCATAGGAGGATTTGCCACATCATAAAGTTTTTGCTATTTGCACCATTCAAGGACATTTTCTGCATTTCACATTTTAACCTCTTTTTCTTTAGTTCTGCTATATCATTTGCTGTTGTCTCCAATGGTGTTGCAATGACCAATGCCTTAGGTCTCTTTCTGACTGTAGTCTCTTCTGAGTGCTTTGACTATGCATGCCACATCCAAGCCTGTCCCTTAATGCATCAGAAAATCCATCTCTAAGGTCACAGTGCTGAGAAAGTTTGCACAGTTCTGCAATGTATTCAGATATGCTTTCATCCTTTGAATGTTTTTTTTTGGTAAAATCTAAATCTCTCAGCTATTACCAGTGGTTTAGGGCTCAAGTGATTTTGTAAAATTGTAACAATTTTGTCAAACATCTTGCTTGCTGGCTGGCTTATCAGGGGTTACAACCTTGTATAAGAGACTGCTTGTCCTAGCACCCCAGTTGAAACACCATGGTTTCCTTGGCTGTGTAAGTTGAGTGAAGACAAGCTCTGGTCCCGCCAAACTCATGAGATTAAGGGACGCTTGTTCCCACCCCAAACCCTTGTTTGCATGGATGCTGTGTCATTTACTATCCTGTTACAAATTAATGCCATGAAATAACAGAGAGTACACTGTATACAATTAAAGGAAACATGTTTATGAATCTGAACTAAAGGGTTAGTGGAGAATAACAAAAAGAAAAGGGCCCATTTTAATTAAACAGTCAAATGTGCACAAGTTGGAGCTCATCTTGAACTCCTCTGTCACTTACATTCTGGGCCCTCGGTCAATGTGAATGTACAGAGCACTTTCCAACTTCTCACAATCCACCTCGAACAAATGGGTCTGCTACTAGATTTTATGCCATGACCGGTTCTCCTCAGCATCTTCTCTCTTCATCTCCTCTTGAACGAAAGCTCTAAGCCCAACCTTGGTGTCCCTCACCAGAGAAACCTCTCTTTAATCTGATTATCCTATTCAGATGCTACACATTTCTCCTCTTATCTTCAACAGTAACCTGAACAAGTGTGAAAACAGAACAGACTGCTCTTACAGAGCTGCCAAAATGAAATACATTCAGCATAACAGTAAAAAATATGAAGCAGTGCATTACACTCTCCCCACACCAAAATAGTCATGTCCTCCTGACTTTGAAATTATTTGCCATTCACGTCATTAATAACACCACTTTCAGAAGAATTTCATAATGTCCGAACCTCCAACCCATTTGTAAATGATAGTGACTTATCTCACTAGGGGGATAGTCGCAAGCCTCTGTACCCCGAAGCCACATAGGCTGGCCTATCTGGGGGTCTCCTGACTCTTTGAACTGCCATATCCCATCATCTACATCTTCAGTTTCAGACATTCCTTGGGATACTTCTGGTCTACATGACAAGGCCTCCCCTGCTCTATCACTCGTGCCTTCCTGCATCTGAGATCCCTCTGCCACTTGGCTGAGTTCAGTTTCATTCCCAGTTACTTCAGAGCCCAGCCCTCCTTCGTGGTCCAGCTGCAAACCTGCCTGTCCACAGACAGTTACCCCAGTTTCACCTGGCTCAGCGTGAGAACGGTTGCGAACCTCTTCCTCAATTATGGGGGAGTTGGCAAAAGGCAGCATACACCACACCCCCGTTCCCTCATCCTCCAAATCTGTATCCCATTCAGGGGCAGAGGCCGGTCTAATATTTCCTGCTGCTGATCCTTCAGTCTCTCCATGTCAACACAGTGTCCTCTTCCTAGGTGTACGGTCCAGGTCAGACTCTGGGTCAACACACACCTCTTGTCCCAGAGGTAGAAGGTGGTTCCAATGAAGAGTCTTGATAGGCCCATTCCCATCCTCTGGATTCACCTGGAAAACTGGTACATTTGACATCTGACTCTCCACTACGTAGGGTGTAGCCACCCAGTGGTCAACCAGCTTATGCTTCCCAGGTAGCGCTAAATTCTTTATAAGGAATCTGTCTCCAGACATGAGTTGGGAGAACCTGATTGTTTGATTATACTTCCTCTTATTTCCTCGATTCTGCTTTTCCAAAACTGCAGCTAATTCATAAGCCTTTTTCAGCTCCCTTCTCATATCAGACACATATTTCAGATAAGTATTTACAGACGGACAGACATACTTTATTGATCCCAAGGGAAATTGGGTTTCATTACAGCTGCACCGCCAAGAATAGTGAAGAAATATAGCAATATAAAACCATAAATAATTAAATAATAATAAGTTAATCATGCCAAGTGGAAAAAATAAGTCCAGGACCAGCCTATTGGCTCAGGGTGTCTGACACTCCAAGGGAGGAGTTGTAAAGTTTGATGGCCACAGGTAGGAATGACTTCCTATAATGTTCAGTGTTACATCTCGGTGGAATGAGTCTCTGGCTGAATGTACTCCTGTGCCTAACCAGTACATTATGGAGTGGATGGGAGTCGTTGTCCAAGATGGCATGCAACTTGGACAGCATCCTCCTTTCAGACACCACCATCATTTTCTTTATTGGACTCACTCATGGGGATCTGGTAATACCCACTCCTCAAGTCCAGCACACTGAACCACAGTGCACCATTCAGGCAGGCCAGCACATTCTCGACTCTCGGTACTATATACTGATCGGGGACTGTATGCCTGTTCAGGGTCCGAAAGTCCACACTCATCCATACCTTCCCATTCTTCTTCCTGGCCACCATGACTGGAGACACGTAAGGGCTTCTGGACTCAGTGATGATCCCAGCTTCCTTTAACTTCCGCAGATGCTGCCAAACGTCCTCCACCTCTACAGGTGCCAGTTGCCGTGGTCTTTCTGTGAATAAGGTGTTGTCTGTTACCCAGATGGTGTTGTGAATGCTCTTTGAACAATGCATATCAAACTCATCAGTAGAAAAGACATCTTTCAGCTTGAACATTTTCTCTATCAACCTCTTCTTCCAACCTCCAGGTACTGGGGAGTCCCCAAAGTTTAATGACTCGGCAGTCACCTTTTCTCTTTTCAGAGAGAGATTCTCCCTGGCTTTTCTCAAAGGGACACAAGACATTACCATCACTGGGAACAGGTGCATCATTGGCATCCCCTACCTGAGGGTGAATTCCCTATCCAAGGCGTTCCTGGCGCTCACTGTTGTCCTGTTCACCCGTACAACTGAGGACTTCTCAGAATCAGAATCAGGTTTGCTATCACTGGCATTGTAAAATTTGTTAACTTAGCAGCAGTAGTTCAATGCAATACATAATATAAAATAACAGGAAAATAAATCAATCAATCAATCAGTTACAGTATACGTATATTGAATAGATTAAAAATCATATAAAAACAGAAATAATATATATTAAAAAGTGAGGTCAATGTCCATTTAGGAATCGGATCGCAGAGGGGAAGAAGCTGTTCCTGAATCGCTGAGTTTGTGCCTTCAGGCTTCTGTACCTCCTACCTGTGAAAAAAGGACATGCCCTGGGTGCTCGAGGTCCTTAATTATGTACACTGCCTTTTTGAGACACCACTCCTTGAAGATGTCCTGGGTACTTTGACCTTCTGCAGTTTACTTTGGTCCTGTGCAGTCACTCCGCCCCCATGCCAGACAGTGACACAGCCTGTCAGAATGATCTCCATGGTACATCTATAGAAGTTTTTGTGTGTGTTTGTTGACATACCAAATCTCTTCAAACTCGTAATAAAGTATAGTCACTATCTTGCCTTCTTTGTAACTGCATCGATATGTTGGGACCAGATTAGGTTCTCAGAGATCTTGACACCCAGGAACATGAAACTGCTCACTTTTTCCACTTCTGATCCCTCTATGTGGATTTGTATATGTTCCTTTGTCTTACCCTTCCTCAGAGCTACAATCAGCTCTTTTATCTTACTGACATTGAGTGCAAGGTTGTTGCTGCGACATCACTCCACTAGTTGGCATATTTCCCTCCTTTACGCCCTCTCGGCTCCATCTCAGATTCTACCAACAATGGTTGTATCATTGGCAAATTTACAGATGGTATTTGAGCTATGCCTAGCCACACAGTCATGGGTATAGAGAGAGTAGAGCAGTGGGCTAAGCACACACCCCTGAGGTTCACCAGTGTTGATCATCAGCGAGGAGGAGATATCATCACCAATCTGCTCAGATTGTGGTCTTCTGGTTAGGAAGTCAAGGGTCCAGTTGCAGCAGGAGGTACAGAGGTAACTTCTCAATCAGGATTGGGGGAATATTGAGCTACAGTCAAAGAAAAGCATTCTGACATAGGTGTTTGTATTTTCCAGTTGGTCTAAGGCCGTGTGAAGAGCCATTAAGATTGCATCTGCTGTTGACCTTTTGCGGCGATAAGCAAATTGCAATGGGTCCAAGTCGCTGCTGATTCAGGAATTCACTCTAGTCATGACCAACCTCTCAAAGCACTTCATCACTGTAGATGTGAGCACTACTAGGCGATAGTCCTTAATGCAGCTCACGTTATTCTTCTTAGGCACTTGTATAATTATTGCCTTTTTGAAGCAAGTGGGAACTTCTGCCCGTAGCAGTAGGAGGTTAAAAATATCCTTGAATACTCCCACCAGTTCATTGGCACAACTTTTCAGAGCTTTACCTGGTACTCCATTGGGACTTTTGCCTTGCAAGGGTTCATTCTCTTTAAAGACAGCCTAACATCAGCCTCTGAGACAGAGATCACGGGGTCACCGGGTGCAGCAGGGATCTTCACAGCTGTAGTTATATTCTCCCTTTCTGCAGTTCAGGGCTCAACAGTGCCTCATCAGGTAAGCCTGACTCCTCTTCGTGGTCTTCCAGAGTATCCACCGAGAGGGCCTTGGCCACAGGTGTTCCTGGAAATTTGGAATTCACTCTTGGTACTTCCCCAGACTGCAACACGACTGGTTTTGAGTGGGTGAATCACAGTCCCTCGTTTATGCTCATCATCCAGTCCAGAGCAGCCATGCGCTTCCTCAAAAGCAGCTCCAAACACAGGATGAATGGAAAATGTTTTCAGACAGTTCTCTCCAACTCCAACTCTCCTTCCAGGCTCCCACTAGCCTCCTCACAATAGGAGTATTCGTCCCCATGAGAATTGAAGCTACGTCCTTCTCAACTGGGTCCGGACAAACCAGAACTACTGTATCAAGGGCCTCAGCTACTCCCACATCTGCCTCCGAAAACTCCAGCTTCAATGGCAAGTACGGATAGTCAAACTCCAGCTTCAATGGCAAGTACGGATAGTCTTCCATACTAAGATCCCAGATCTCTCACGCACTGAGTGGAGTCAATGGTAAATGCATCAAATACTGGTTGTAAAATGAACAGTGCAGTAACCTGAGAGCTGGTGACAAGTGAGACCCTCACTGGGTCTCTCCACTTAGGTACCCAGGGGTTCACTCTCCGAGGGGATTCCGGGCATTCACACTCCTGCCTGAAGTGTCCCTCTTCAACACAGTTATAACAGAAAATACCTGCCGCTGCCCTTCTCGCGGGACCCCAACCTCTGGCAGCCCTCTGCGTAGTCTATCCCCTTGGAGAGTCCGCTTCCCTAAACTCTGCCAAAAGCTCCTTCACCACTCCACAGGGTGGGTTATCAGTGGTCACCTCAGCCAAGGGGACCACTACCGAGGACTGTACCTTGAGGACGTAGGCCTCCCACATTCTCCTCCTCTGATCAGCTTAACAAGCGAGGGAGGTTGGTGCATCTTACAAAATATTCTTAGACCCTAAGCGATCAGGTCCGGTGAATGGGAACTGTTCACCATTTGGTCCATTCTTAACTGATTCACCTCCGCTGTTTGAATGGCCCCTCTACGTCACAAGCAATTTAGCTGCCTCTGTAACCGAAAAATGTATGCAGAAAGCTTCTCTCCCTTCTCCTGAAACATATTCTGAAACCCCGTTGTAAGCTCCAATGGGCTTCCCATCACGCCAAACACCTTTTCTAGCACAGGCATGTTGGCTGCAGAGGTAACAAAGGGGTTCTGTTTCTTTACAGATCTCACTACATCAACAGCTGGCCCCTTCAAACTTCCAACCAATCTCTGTCTCTCTTGCTCATCAGAGCACTGCCCCTCAGTTACTCACGCGTCCCTTTGTGAGCATCCATGACAGCCTACTCCATACTGTTCAACTCCTTCCTCTCACTGTCTCATCCCAGAACTGTTGGCGATATTCTCTGACATTCAGGTTCGTACTTGCTATCAATTTGTTGTGTCTGTGCAATTACATATCAATTAAATAAAGGCATGCACATGGGAGATGGCTTTAACTGGTGTATTCTCACTACAGTGTGAGAGAGAGAGAGAGAGAGAGGGGCAATGTGCATGTGTAGACAACAGTCCATACGTAGTGCTAAGAGTGGGTCATTGCTCTAAAAGAAATAGATTGGCAAGATAGACAAAGGAGAATCAATTGAAGTTGTGAACTTGGATTTTCAGAAGGCATTTGACAAGATGCCACACAAGGCTGTTTAATAAGCTATGAGCCCGTGGTATTACAGGAAAGATTGTAGCATGGATAAAGCAGTGGCTGATGACAGGAGTGGGACTAAAGGAAGCCTTTTCTGATTGGCTGCCAGAGACTAGTGGTGTTCCACAGGGGTCTGTGTAGGGACCAATTCTTTTTCTGTTATATGTCAATCAATCGGCTGATGGAATTGATGGCATAGTTGAAAAGTTTGCAGATGATATGAAAATAGGTGTAGAGACAGGTGGTTTTTAGGAAGTAGGCTACTGAAGTAATTAGATTAGGAGAATGGGCAAAGAAATGACAGATGGAATACAGTGTCAGGAAGTGTATGGTCATGCAATTTGGTAGAAGAAATGAAATGGTTGAATATTTTCTAAATGGGGAGAAAATACAAAAAACTGAGGTGCAAACGGACTTGGAAGACCTTGTGCAGAATTACCTAAAACCTAATTGGCAGGTTGTATCTGTGGTGAGGAAGGCAAATGCAATGTTAGCATTCATTTCAAGAAGACTAGAATATTAAAGCAAGTATGTAATGTTGAAACTTTATAAAGCACTGGTCAGGCCTCACTTGGAGTACTGTGAGCAGTACTGGGCCATGTATCTTAGAAAGGATGTTCTGAAGCTGGAGAGAGTTCAAAGGAGATTCACAAAAATGATTCCCAGATTGAATGTCTGGTCATATGAAGAGCATTAGATGGCTCTGGGCCTGTATTCACTAGAATTCAAAAGAATGAGGGATGACCTCACTGAAACTTACCGAATGGTGAAAGGCCTTGATAGAGTGAATAGAGAGGATGTTTCCTGTAGTGGAGGAGTCTAAGCGGACCAGCATAGACCAACGGACACAACCTCAGACCAGAGGGGCATCCTTTTAGAACGCAGATGAGGAGGAATTTCTGTGGAATCTGTGGAACAGGCAGTTGTGGAGACCAAGTATTTATGTATATTTAAGGCATAGTTTGATAGATTCTTGTTTGGTCAGGGCATGAAGGAATACTGGGAGAAAGCAGGAGATTGGGGCTGAGAGGACAATGGGATCAGCCATGACAGAATGGCGGAGCAGATTTGATGGGCCAAATGGCATAATTCTGCTCCTATCTGCTCTTATACACCTGCCGTGTGAGAGGGAACAGCTGTCAGCAGTTGATAGAATGACCCTGTGTCAGGGATGAGGAGATCAGATCTGGATATTTAAATGTTATGTATCCAATCTGTTGTTGTGTACAGATAGGGTCCTAACTAATTAGATTTAGTGGTCTTTGTTATTATTACTGAGAATACATGTGTATTAAGAGATGGAAAAGAAATGTTTCAATATAATTTTTTTATTCTGACTCTATCTGCCCACTGAGTGTATAAGACAAGGCAGCAGTCAGTAATCAATGAAATAGTTGGGATGGTATTCTTAACAATTCATTCTTCAGAGGTATCCTCAGTATTGTACCTGCTCAGGGATGGCAGATAATAGGAATGAAGCAGTGGAAACAAGATGATAAAAGAAAGGTAGAAATAAAATATTAAGAAAAGCGTCAGTACCACAAGCTGAGTTTTTGAAGAAATAAGCATGAATCTGCATAAGAAAACAGAAAATCCTTCAGGGAGGGATAGCAGAGATAGAAAAATACAGCTGAAAATACACTCAGAGAACACTTTGTGAAACTAGATGCATGCTAAAGAAATGTTTCCAAATTCAGGAGCTTATCTAACTAGCCCCGCCTCCAGAAAAAGAAAACCTGTTGATCCACTGTTTCTCAGCAGTGAGGAAAGGAAAGGAATCGTCTGCCCTATCTAATTTCATACTCTTCAGAGCATTCCTACCTGGGGCGAGGTGGGGGGAGGTGCCCCTGAGTTTGGAGCAGCACGTACTGGTTGTTAAACAAGTGTAGAAATACACAAATGCCATTGTATGAGTAACAAATGTTTCAAAGGTATCATTGCACCAAAACTATATGTTGTGGGGGGGGGGGGGGTTTATCAGAGTCAGGAAAACAGACCCCTTTTAAAATTTTTCACAGATGGATGATGTGTGAAGTGCATAAGTGACCAGGATGAAAGTGTGGATAGGTGGGTTAGTAGGTTTGCTGATGATATGAAGATTGTTTGCATCGTGCATAGTGTAGAAGACTGGCAAAGAAGAGATCAGTTGCAAATCTGGGCAGAGAAACGTCAGACTGTGTTTAAACCAGTGAAATGTGAAGTGTAAAATGTAAAAAACAAGATCCTTCGCAGTGTTGATGAGCAAGTGGATCTTGGGGTCAATGCTCATTGATAATGTTGACATAGATTGTAGGGTGGTTAAGAAGGCAGATGGCATTTAGCCTTTATTAGTCAAGGCAGTGAGTTCAAAAGTTAGAAAGTTTTGTTGCAGCTTTATAAATCTCTCCCTGCCAGCAGGTGGCGTAGTGGCATCAGCCCTAGACTTCGGAGCGAAGATTCCAGAGTTCAAGTCCAGCCAGGTCCCGAGCTGAGCATCAAGCTAGCAACTCAACCTCTTAAAAATCAGAAGGCCTGCAAAAAAAGTGCTTTCACAATGGCATCCAGATGACTTCACTCGGAGTTAAGGGCTTTCTTCTTTTTCTTCTTTATAAATCTTTAGCTTGGCCACATCTGGAGTATTGCATAGAGTTCTGGTCAACCATTATAGGAAGGATGCCTTGGATTTGGAGAGAGTAGAGAAGAGATTTACCAGGATGGCATCTGGATTAGAGGACATATGCAATAACGAGAGGTTGTTTTCTTTGGAGCGTTGGAGTCTGAAGGGAGATCTGATAGAGGTTTATAAAATTATGTGAGGCATAGATAGAGTAGACAGAGAGTATATTTTTTCCAAGGGTGAAATGTCTAATACCAGAGGAGTATTTAAGGAGAAGAGGGTAATTTCAAAGGAGAAATGAAGGGCAATTTTTTTACACAGCGTGGTGGCTACCTGGTGTGATGGTAGAAAATGGAAGCATATGGACAGTGTGTAAACTAAAGAGATTAACTTCATTAGCCATTTGATCACTAATTGAATTGGTTCAGCACAACATTGTGGGCCAAAGGGCCTGTTCCTGTACAGTACTGTTTGCTGTTCTATGGATCACCCATGGTGGAAGCTGAGAGGAAAACGGGGTTCAGTGTTTCTGTTGAAGATGGCAGCAGATGAGAGATTATAACACCAGCTCTTAAACCATCAGAAACCACGAGTACAACACACTGAATTAGTGACTGTGATATGGACAGTTAGTGATTCAGAATAATTGGGGAGTCATAGAATCATTGAGCACTACACCACAGAAACAGGATCTCCAGCACATCTAGTCTGTGCTGAACTGGTATTCTGTCCAGTCCCATTGACCTGCACCTAGAACACAGCCCTCCATACCCCTCCAATCCATGTACGTATCCAAACCTGTCTTAAACGTTCCAGTCAAACCCTCATCCACCACTTCTGCTGGCAGCTCGTCCCATGCTCACACCACCCACTGAGTGAAGAAGTTCCCTTTCAGGTTCCACTTCAATATTTCACCTTTCACCCTTAACCTATGGCCTTGCTCCTTACTGTCTGCATCACCCAGGACATGTCCTCTTCTCATTGCTACCATCAGGGAAGAGGTAGAGGAGCCTGAAGGTTTCTGATTCGGCAACAGCTTCTCTCCCTCCATCATCAGATTTCTGAATGGACATTGAACCATAAACACGATCTCTACTCTTTTTTCTCTTTAGCACAACTTCTTTAATTTAACTGTTTTACATAAATATATATATACACCGTAATTTACAGTTTTTTTTGTTATTTATTGCAATGTACTGCTGCAGCATGACAACAAATTTCATGACAAATGCCAGTGATATTAAACCTGATTCTGATTCTGCTCTTCACTTTGTTTGTCACGATAACACTTTATTCTGCATTGTTATTGTTTTCCCTTGTACTACCTCGATGTACTGATGTGATGAATTGCTCTGGTGTTAAATCTGCTCTTCAATGGGAGTTCAGTGAAACCCTCTCTCACTGCTTCTCCTCTGTGATGTCTGCTGCTCTCCGACTCTT
This sequence comes from Hemitrygon akajei, assembly GCF_048418815.1. Taxonomy (NCBI): domain Eukaryota; kingdom Metazoa; phylum Chordata; class Chondrichthyes; order Myliobatiformes; family Dasyatidae; genus Hemitrygon; species Hemitrygon akajei. Next base: position 182,911,794 of record NC_133125.1, read on the forward strand.
CCACCATGTGCTCACCAAGACCCTCTACCACAACCACGTAACCTTCCTGGGAGCTTGTCTATGCCACCATCTTGTGCCACATGGCTTCCAGCTGCGTTTTCAGGTCTCTACGTCTGGACCCACTGAGGATTCCAGGTACTCATGTTTAATTGACTGCTTCTCCCTCCACTTTCCACACATCACTCTTTCTGCCATGCAGAGATACCTGGTGACTCTGTCTCAGTATCTGCCACAGCTCTGGGCCTTTCTCTCTCCAGCCTGTCATGGGCCTCTTTGATATTTTATCCTGAATTAGATCCATGCCTTCACCAGCCAGATCTTCGCCTTCTGTAATTCCAGCAAAGGTTGAAAGATTGTCCACCTCCAGACCACTCTGCAACCCTGTGTCTCTCACCTCTCCACCTTCCCTGAACACTCCAAACCTCGTCCCTCCTGTGACACCATCTGCTCTCTTCTCCTCTCTGATCTTTGCCATGTCTTCTCAATTTCCTCTGACCTTCCCCTCTTTGAGGCAGAATGTTTTTTCCTCAATGAGGGCCTCACCTTTGTACCCTTTTGCTCACACCTCTGTGAGTTCCATGCCCACTACAGCATTGAGCTCTTCTTCCATCACCCCCATCTCCAGGCCCACCTCTTCGGCAAGGATTTCACACCCTGTGCTGATGACCCCTTCTCCTGTCTCCTATCTCTCATCAATGAGGCCTCTGCGCTTCTTTCTTGACGAAGAACTAACCATTTCCCCTTCACCACCATACTCCTTCGTCTGGCAGAACCGGACCTCACCCTCAAAAATTTTTCAAATTTGGCTTCCTTCCTCTTTCTCCAAACTTGAGGTGTAGCCATTGGAACTCGCATGGGCCCTAGCTACGCCTGCCTCTTCACTGGCAATGTAGAACAGTCCATGTTCGGCCTTCCCCAGTTATACTCCCCAACTCTTCCACTGCTACAGTGACAACTGCATTGGTGCTACTTCATACACCCATGCTGAGCTCGTCAATTTTATCAACTTTGCCTCGAACTTCCACCCTTCCCTTAAATTCACTAGTTCCATCTCTGACATCTCCCTCCCCAGTCTCGATCTCACTGTCTCCATCTTTGGAGGTAAACTGTCAACCAGCATCTTTTATAAACTTCTGATTTCTACGATTATGTCGACTAACCTCTTCCCTATCTCTTGTAAAAATGTTATTCCCTTTTCTCTGTTTCTTCACCTTCACTGCATCTGTTTGTGATGGAACACAAAGTTTCTAAGGAGCTCAGGGGAGTCAGTTTTCTTTCTGCTGGATGAAATCAGCTCTGGATCAATAAAAAGAAAGGAGGTGTAAGCACAGTGGTCATTGTCGGAGTGGGCCAGTGTTAGTGGTCCAGATTTGGCTCAACAGTCTTGGGCAAACATATTTGGAAGTTCTAAGTAAGTAAGCAAGAAGGTTTCTGGTAATATTTTTTCATTTAGTACATAGCTAGTGTGTTGAGACTGGGTCCGGAGTTAGTGTGTGTTACTTGTAGAGATGTGGGAACTCTGGGAGACCTGCAGTCTCACTGATAATGACATCTGCATGGAGTGCACAGAGTTACATCTCCTCAGACACTGTGTTAAAGAACTGGAGTTGCAGCTGGATGACCTTCAGCTCATACGGGAAAATGAGGAGGTGACAGACAGGAGATACAGGGAGATAGACACCCTGAAGTTGCAGGATGCAGGTACCTGGGTGACAGACAGGAGATACAGGGAGATAGTCACCCCTCAGGTGCAGGATGCAGGTACCTGGGTGACTGTCAGGAGAGGGGAAGAGAATAGGCAGCCAGTGCAGAGTACCCCTGTGGCCGTTTCCCACAATAATAAGTATAACACTTTGGATACTGTTGAGCAGCGGCTGGGTCTCTGGCACTGAGTCTGGCTCTGCAGCTTCGAAGGGAATGAGGAGAAGAGGAGTCCATAATGACAGGGGATTCCATGATTAGAGGATCAGAAAGCAGATTCTGTGGACGTGAAAGAGAAACCCGGCTGGTGTGTTACTTCCCAGATCCCAGGGTTAGAGTTGTCTTGGATCGAGTCCACGGCATTCTAAAGGGGAGGGTGAACAGCTGTAAGATGTGGCACATATTGGTACCAATGACATAGGTAGGAAAAGGGAGGAGCTCCTGAAGAGAGAATCTAGAGAGTTAGACAGTCAGCTGAAAAGCTGGACCATCAGGGTAGTAATCACTGGATTATCACCTGTACCTCATGCCAGTGAGGGTAAGAATAGGATGATCTGTCTGAGGAATTGGTGCAGGGGGCAGGGTTTCAGATTTCTGGATCACTGGGATCTCTTCTGGGGAAGGAACCACCTGTACAAAAGTACAGGTTACACCTGAACCTGAGGGTCCAATATTCTTGCAGGCATGTTTGCTAGAGTTGTTGGGGAGGGTTTAAAGTAATTTGGCAGCGGGATGGGAACCGCAGTGATAGGGCTGAGGATGGGCAGTTGGTATACAACTAGTCGCAGTGTGCAGTGAGGCTGTGAGGACAGACAGACAAACGATAGGGCAAAATTGCAGTCAGTGCGATGAGTTAAATTGTAACAGGGGGCCAGAAACAAAAAGGGTGATGAAGGTGTTATATTTCAATGTGCACAGTAGATGGAATAAGGGAGTTGATCCTGTGGTGCAGTTAGAGATTGGCAGGTATGATGTTGTGGGCATCTGAGTTGTGGCTGAAAGAAGATTAGAGTTGGGAGCTTAATATCCAAGTGTACACATTGTATGGAAAAGATAGGCAGGTAGGCAGAGGGGTTGGGGTGGCTCTATTGGTAAATATTCAATTAAATCCTTGGAAAGAGATCTACATCAGAAGATACAGAATCCTTGTGGGTAGAGTTAAGTAACTACAAGGGTGAAAAGATCCTGATGGGAATTATATACAGGCCTCCAAACAGTAGGCAGAATGTGGTCTACAAATTACAGAGGGAGATAGAAAACACATGTAAAAAGGGCAACGTTGTGATAATCATGGGGTATTTAAATATTTAGGAGATTGGGAAAATCGGATTGGAAGTTAGCTTTCAGCAGAGTGGCCATTGTGTGAGTAGGCCAGTGTTAGAGTGGGATTTGAGGGTTTGCCTCATCGAGGCTTAGGGGAGGATTAGTCCGTAGGTAGATTTTTCTTTGCCATTTATTCTTTCATTCTGTCTTTTTGAAGATTTAGACCAGTGGGGGTGCCAGACAGGGCAGTGGAATTCTCTTCTTGCAGGATGTGGGAAGGCAGGGAGACCTTCAGTGTCCCTGATGACAAAACCTACAAGAAGTGCATCCAGCTGCAGCTTCTAATAGACTGTGTGAAGGAGTTGGAGCTGGAACTGGATGAACTCTGGATCATTCAGGAGGCTGAGATCATTTGATCTCAGTCAGGTACACACAGTCAGGTAGTTCCACACACTGTGCAGGACACGGGTAAATGGGTGACTGTCAGGTGGAGAAGGTGAGAGGCAGTCAGTGCAGAGTACCCCTGTGGCCTTTCCCCTCAACAGCAGGTAGGATGTGTTTGATACTGTTGAGGTGGGGTATCACCTAGCAGAGGAAAGCCACAGCAGTCGGGTATCTGGTACTGAGTCTGGCTCTGTGCCTCAGAAGGGAAGAGGGAGAAAAGGCAAGCGGCAGTGACAGGGGATTCAGATTGATGAGGGAAACAGAAAGGAGCTTCTGTGACTGAGAGTGAGATTCCCAGATGATATGTTGCCTCCTGGGTGCCAGGATCAGGGAAATCTCAGATGAAGTCCACAGTATTGTTAAGTGGGTGGGTGAGTGGCCAGAGGTCGTGGCCTAAGTCAGTATCAATGACATGGGTAGGAGGGTGACGAGATCCAGTAAAGTGAGTCCAGGGAATTAGGTGCCCAGTTAAAGGGCAGGATCTCCAGGGCTGTGATCTCAGGATTGCTACCCATACCATGTGCTAGTGAGGCCAGAAATAGGAAGATCATACAGTTTAACATATGGCTGAGGAGATGGTGCAAGATGGAGCATTTCAGATTTTTTGATCATTGCGCTTTTTTTCTGGAAAGTGAAACTTGTACAGAAGGTATGGTTTGCACCTGAACTGGGGGACTAATATCCTAGTGGGAAGGGTTACTACTGCTGCACAGGTGCGGGGTGGTATTAAGGAAGGAGACAGGGCAAGTGACAAAAGTATGTGATCATAATGCCATTAGTTTTATGGTGATTATGGAAAAGGATAGATATGGTCAGGTTAAGATGCTAAATTGCAGAAAGAATAATTTCAATGGTATCAGAAAGGATATGGAAAATGTGGATTGGGACAGGTTGTTTTCTGGGAAAAGTATACTTGGGAAGTGGGAGGCCTTCAAAAGCAAACTTTTGAGAATACAGAATTTGGATAATAATTTTTGGTAATCTTGATTTTTGAGTGATATTGTGCCCTGGTTAAGTAAAAGGAGATGCATAACAGTATAGGCAGGTAGGAACAAATGAGATACTTGAGCAGTATAAGAAATGGAAGAGAACAATGAAGAAGGAAATCGGGGGGGCTAAAACAAGACATGACTTTGTGCGTGGTAAGTCAAGTCTAACCATTTTTACTGTATTTTTGAAGGTAGTTACCAGTGTAATGCCCTGGTTAAGATTTCCAGTGCTATGTTGTAGGTGTTTCATTTTAGCAAAAGCATTGTGTCCTGCTGGTAGAACGTTTTGGTTATGGCTAAGATAAGGAGACCTGCTGTTCAACTAAGGAATATTGTATCAGCCAATCAGGATGGTGGGATCTGGAGAAAGTTCTCAAGAGAGTGAAGTGGATGGAGCTTTGTGATGCACAGTAGTCAGGTTTGGGGTCATTTTAGCAGGAGCTGCGGAGTGGGACAGAAGGGAAGATACCACAGAATGTCATGGGAAGGAGAGTCCCCATTGCAAGAGGTGCTTTGTGCAGATGAATATCTCCAAGGACGAGTGCCAATACTCGTAAGACAAAGCCGGTTTGTTGAAGATGGCCTTCAAGGGAAGTTAGGACTGTGGTAGGTGTTTTCAGGCAGACTGGGGGTTCAGCACAATGAGTAACGGTTATACCCAGCTTTGGAAAAGATGAGCTCCAATATTAAGACAGGTTTAACAGTTATAGGACCTTTTATTTCTTTCTTTTCTTTCTTTTAATAACTGTTTGATAAAGCTGCAATTGGTAAATATACTTTCTTTATAATATTATGTGGTGTACAATCTGTTATTTCTTGCCAATTGATAATTGGGTGTGGGCAGAATTTACAAAACATTCGCTCAAATTGAGGTTTCTTTAATCAGAACATCATGACCTTCCTGTTTGGTTATGAAAGGTGGCTTCTCACCATTGAGTCAGGTGGCTGTTGTTGCAACAGGAACGTTGAAGACAAGGCATGAATGTTGTTTACATAGACTTTAGAAAGTCCTTTGAAATGGTCCCACATGGGAGGCTGGTCAAGAAGGTTCAGTTGCTTGGCATTGAAAATGAGGTAGTAATTTGGATTGGGCATTGGCTTCACTGGAGAAGAGAGAAGCCAAAGAGTGGAAGTAGATAGTTACCTCTCTGACTGGAGAGCCGTGACTAATGGTGTGCCACAGGGATCACTGCTGGGTCCATTAGTTGTTTGTCATCTATATCAATGATCTGGATGATAATGTCGTATTCTGGATCAGCAAATTTGTGGATGATACCAAGATTGGGGTCTGGTGGATAGTGAGGAAGACTTTCAAAGCTTGCTGCTGGATCTGGAGCAGCTGGAAAAATGGGCTCAAAAATGGCAGATGGAGTTTAGTGTAGACAAGTGTGAAGTGTTGCACTTGGCAGGATCTTCCCAGCTGGGCTTGCAAGATGAGGGGTTGGACACAGAGGAGTGTTTGTAGAACAGAGAGATCTGGGAATGCAGATGCATAGTTCCGTGAATGTGGCATGAATGTGAATATGGTTGTAAAGAAAGCCTTTGGCACATTTTGTGCACAGAAGTTGAGATGCTATATTGAAATTGTATAACCATTTGTGGTCATAATTTGGAGTATTTTGTCCACTTGTGGTCATTTCACATAAGACTATTAGACCAGAAGATATAGGAGCAGAATTTGGCCCATCAAGTCTACTCCGCCATTTCATCTCAGTCCCAATCTCTGCCTTCTCCACATATCCCTTCATGCCCTGACCAATTCAAGAATCTATCAACCTCTTCCTTAAGTATACCATACATAAATACTTGGCCTTCAGAGCTTCCTAGAAACATAGAAAACCTACAGTTCCATAGAGGCCATTCGGCCCACAATGCTGTGCCTTACATGTCCTTACTTTAGAAATTACCCAGGGTTACCCTTATCCCTCTATTTTTCTCAGCCCCATGCACCTATACAGGAGTCTCTTAAAAGACCCTGTTGTATCCGCCTCCACCACCATCACCGGCAGCCCATTCCACGCACTCACCACTCTCTGTGTCAAAAAACGTACCGCTGACATCTCCTCTGTACCCACTTCCAAACACATTAAATCTGTGCCTTCTCGTTTTAGCCATTTCAGTCCCATGAAAAAGCCTCTGACTATCCACATAATCAATGCCTTTCATCATCTTATACACATCTATCAGGTCACCTCTCATTCTCTGTCGCTCGTAAAAGAAAAGGCCAAGTTCACTCAACCTATTCTCATAAGGCATGCTCCACAATCCAGCAACATCCTTTTTAATCTATTCTGCACCCTTTCTATAGTTTCTGCATCCTTCCTGTAGTGAGCTGAGCATAACTGAGCACAGTACTCCAAGTGGGGTCTGACAAGGGTCCTATGTAGCTGTAACATTACCACTCGGCTCTTGAACTCAATCCCACTGTTGATGGAGGCCAGTGCACCATATGCCTTCTTAACCACAGAGTCAACCCGCGCAGCAGCTTTGAGTGTCCTTTGGACTCTGTCCCCAAGATCCCTCTGATCCTCCACACTGCCAAGAGTCTCACCATTAATACTATATTCTGTCATCATATTTGGCCTACCAAAATGAACCACTTCACACTTATCTGGGTTGAACTCCGTCTGCCACTTCTCAGCCCAGTTTTGTATCCTATCAATGTCCCACTGTAACCTCTCACTGTCCTCCACACTACCCACAACACCCATAACCTTTGTGTGTTATGTACCCGTGACACGTGACAGTGGTACCCTTGTCACGTGACTGGGGTTGAAGCTATACTGGACTTGAGGTAATGGTCTTGTGATGGTGGAGTGACGTCATTTTCCCACCAGTAGAGGTCATGTGACAGGTTTTTTTTACAGGGTATAAAAGGGGGACCCCTCCCTGTGAGGAGGGGCAGTTCGTGGCTGGATTTGCCATGTTGACTTCATGCCACTGCGTGATTTAATGTTATGACGCAGTTTAGTTGAAAGATGAAGTTTTATCTAATGCCTAAAGTTTAAAAGGTCATTGCCAGCAGTTTCTTTACAATACTGCTAGTTGAGAAACAGTGGAGAGTGAAGATCGGAGTTCGGGAGTTAAAGATCGAGGAGAATCGATTTCAACGGTGAAACGGGTTCGACCTTGTTTGATCCTTATTCGGAAGGATTTTGTTGACTATTCTCGTGTTAATCCCTGGGAAATACCAGAAAGGATTGAGAATGGTGGTAAAGGAAAGGTCAGTGTCTTTAAGCCGTTTCGTTCCGTAAATTCTTCATGGGAAACGTTCGACTTTGGGGAACTGAAACAAAACGACGTGAAAGAGAATTTAAATCGTCTTAAAAAGTCTCTCCTTTTAAATGGACTGTGAGCATCTTGAACTTTTGGCAATACTACTTTGAAGAACTGTTTTTGCAACATCGCTTCAAGAACTGTTTAAGCTTCATTGCTTTAAGGACTGTTTAAGCTGCCGCACAGTAGCTGATTTCCGGTTACGTTAGTGATTTGTTTACTTTTGGGGGGATTGTTTTCAGTGTTTAATAAATGTGTTATTTGTTATAAAAACCCTTGCCTAACTCATATATTTATTGTTGCCTGAATCCGTAACATATATATGGGGGCTGCGTCCGGATTGGATCATTTGAGTTTAAATGCTTGTTGAATTTTGAGTCGGTGTTTTGGAAACAGGGTATTCTTCATTCTTTTGTTTGATTGGCTTGTGTGTTGTATTCAGCAACAATGAATATTGATGAGTTTCTGGCTTCGCCAGGTGCTGAGTTGTTAGCGAAGGCGAGGAAAACTGAGGTATCTGAGATAGCTAGTAAATTGCAACTTAAAGGTATTTTGCAGACTACATCAAAGGCTTTAATACAGAGGAAAATCACGTCATACTATGTGGATTCGGGTGTTTTTGATTAATCGATTTTAGAGTCGTTTCCAATAAGTAATCTGGAGATGCAGTTGCAAATTGAACAAATGAAGTTGGAACAAAGTAAAGCAGAATTGGAGCGTTGTAAGTTAGAAGCTGTTCAGAAAAAGAGGGAATTTGATTATGCAATGGAGGAATTAAAGTCTGGGAATCAGTCTTCTGGTTCTAAAAAGCCATTTGTTGCTAGTCAAGAAATTAAATTGGTCCCTCCATTTAGTGAAACAGAGGTGGAAAGATATTTCCAACATTTTGAAACTATTGCTCAGATGTCAGAGTGGCCGGAAGATAAATGGTCAGTGTTGTTACAGAGTGTAATTAAAGGTAAAGCACAACAAGTTTACACAGCTTTAACTGCTGCGCAAGCACTTGATTATGATATTGTGAAAATGCATATTCTAAAGTCATACGAATTAATCCCAGAAGCGTATAGAGAAAGATTCAGAAGTTTGAAAAAGTCTGTGGAAAAAACTTATGTGGAATTTGCCTATGATAAAGCTATGTGTTTTGAGAGATGGGTTTCTTCTAAAAATGTAAATGGGGACTATGATACATTGAGAGAGCTGATTTTAATGGGGGAATTTAAAAGAAGCATTCCTGTTGAAGTAAGGACCTACTTAAATGAGAGGGATACTGATAAATTGCAGGACTGTGCTAGATTAGCTGATGAGTATGTTTTAATCCATAAGAATAAATTTCCTCGGGGCAGAATTTTTAAGAGGAAAAATAACATGGAGACTCAAGGTAAATCAGAAATTAAATCAAATGTTAATGAGAAAGGTAAGGAGGAAGGAAAACCTGTGAAGGAAAGACAGTTTGGTTTTATTTGTAACTATTGTAAGAAGCCTGGCCATGTAATAGCTACCTGTTTCAGATTGAAAAAGAAAGAGAAGGAAGCAGTTCCAGATGCTTGTGTGCAACATACTGAAACACCTGTAATATTACAGGGTTTGATAAACACAAATGAGGCTTTGTTAGAGTCTGACCAAGTTAAAAAGGGATATGATAATTTTATAACTGAAGGGTTTGTATCCTTGAAAGAAGGATCTACTCTGGTGCCAATAAAAATCCTTAGAGATACTGGAGCTTCTCAATCACTGATGTTAGACAGTGTGTTGAAGTTTCATGAAAAGTCTGATATTGGTGAGGTAAATTATATAAGAGGTGTTGGGAGTGATTTTATGTCTGTACATTTACATAAAGTAAATTTAAAATCAGGGTTAGTTACAGGATTTCTTAAAGTAGGATTACAGCATAGCTTACCTGTGAAGGGTATTTCTTTATTGTTAGGTAATGACTTGGCAGGTGGACAAGTTTTCCCTGAAGTGCATTTGACAATGGAGTCAGAGGAACCAGAGATAGATAGATAGATAGATACTTTATTCATCCCCATGGGGAAATTCAACCTTTTTTTTCCAATGTCCCATACACTTGTTGTAGCAAAACTAATTACATACAATACTTAACTCAGTAAAAATATGATATGCATCTAAATCACTATCTCAAAAAGCATTAATAATAGCTTTAAAAAAGTTCTTAAGTCCTGGTGGTTGAATTGTAAAGCCTAATGGCATTGGGGAGTATTGACCTCTTCTTCCTGTCTGAGGAGCATTGCATCGATAGTAACCTGTCACTGAAACTGCTTCTCTGTCTCTGGATGGTGCTATGTAGAGGATGTTCAGGGTTTTCCATAATTGACCGTAGCCTACTCAGCGCCCTTCGCTCAGCTACCGATGTTAAACTCTCCATTACTTTGCCCACGACAGAGCCCGCCTTCCTTACCAGCTTATTAAGACGTGAGGCGTCCCTCTTCTTAATGCTTCCTCCCCAACACGCCACCACAAAGAAGAGGGCGCTCTCCACAACTGACCTATAGAACATCTTCAGCATCTCACTACAGACATTGAATGACGCCAACCTTCTAAGGAAGTACAGTCGACTCTGTGCCTTCCTGCACAAGGCATCTGTGTTGGCAGTCCAGTCTAGCTTCTCGTCTAACTGTACTCCCAGATACTTGTAGGTCTTAACCTGCTCCACACATTCTCCATTAATGATCACTGGCTCCATATGAGGCCTAGATCTCCTAAAGTCCACCACCATCTCCTTGGTCTTGGTGATATTGAGACGCAGGTAGTTTGAGTTGCACCATATCACAAAGTCCTGTATCAGTTTCCTATACTCCTCCTCCTGTCCATTCCTGACGCACCCCACTATGGCCATGTCATCAGCAAACTTAGAATCAGATGAATTCTAACACAGATTCTTCCTGTGTTGTGACTAGAGCTATGGCTAAAAAGATTGATGCGCAGAATGAGGTTGTTACTCATGACTGTTCAACTCAGGATATGAGTTTTGAGGATGTGTCAGAGACTTTCTTACCTTCGTTGTTTGAACAAGATTCTTGGAGTAAGTCTGACTATGAAGATTTATCTCTGTCTTGGAAGGAGATGATAGCAGAGCAGAATAGAGACCCTGAGATTATAAAATTAAGGGAACAGGCTTTACCAGATAGTGAAATTGAGAAGGTGCCAGTAGGATATTACTTGGAAAAAGGAGTGTTGATGAGGAGGTGGAGGTCACCTACAATTCCTGCAAGTGAGGAATGGAATGTTGTTTATCAGGTAGTTGTCCCTAAAGTTTATCGAAATGAGATTTTGACTTTAGCTCATAGTGTGCCTTTAGGTGGACATCAAGGGTAAGGAAAATTGTGGACAAGATTTTAAAACATTTTTATTGGCCTGGTCTAAGAAAAGATGTGGCGATGTTTTGTAAAACATGCCATACTTGTCAAATTGTGGGTAAACCAAATCAAGTTACACCAGTAGCTCCATTACAACCTATTCCAGCATTTGGTGAACCATTTTCTAAAGTTATTGTACATTGTGTTGGTCCATTACCAAAGACAAAAACTGGTTATCAGTATTTGTTGACTATCATGTGTACTTCGTCTAGGTTTCCAGAGGCAGTACCACTTAGGAATATAAAAGCTAAAACTGTGACAAAGGCTCTTATAAAATTCTTTACTTATTTTGGATTGCCTAAGGAAATACAAACTGATCAAGGCAGTAATTTTATGTCTGGATTGTTTCAACAGATAGTTTATAAATTGGGAGCTAAGCAAATCGCTTCATCTGCATACCATCCAGAATCGCAAGGTGCCTTGGAGAGGTTTCGTTCTACCCTCAAGAATATGATTAGGACATATTGTGTGGAAAATGAAAGTGACTGGGATGCGGGTATAAACTTACTTTTATTTGCAGTAAGGGAATCGGTACAGGCATCTTTAGGTTTCAGTCCATTTGAACTTGTATTTGGGCATAGAGTTAGAGGACCTTTAGCTTTATTAAAAGAACAGTGGATTAGTAAGGAAGTACACACTAATTTGTTGGACTATGTTTTGAAATTTAAGGACAGGTTACATAAAGCTTGTAGCTTAGCCAAGGAAAATTTAAAGCTGGCTCAGGAGAAAATGAAAACTTGGTATGATAAGGAAGCTAGGATGAGGATGTTTAAGCCTGGAGATAAGGTGCCAGTTCTTTTCCCAGTGCAGACAAATCCTTTACAAGCTAGATTTCATGGTCCTTATGAAATTGTGTCTAAAATCAATGATATGGATTATGTGATTAAAAACTCCAGATCATAGAAGGTCAACACAACTTTGCCATATAAATATGATAAAACCATATTTTGGGAAACAATCTGATACTGTGACTGTTGTGGTTAGTGAGAATGGGTTTGATTTAACTAGGAACATGATAGATGATTCATCTGACTTTCATTCTAAATCCAACATTGTTTCTGTTAGGTTACCAAATTCAACCATTCTGGAAAATATTGATGAGAAATTAGCACATTTACAGCTAGAGCAGAAACGATAGATGAAGGAATTAATTTTTAAATATAAGGATTTGTTTCCAGATGTTCCGAGAAGGACTACTATAGCTTCACATGATGTAGATGTTGGAGATGCCAAACCTATTAAACAACACCCATATAGGATGAACATAGAAAAATGTGAACTTGCTGAGAAAGAAATTAAATATATGTTAGAGAATAATATTATTAGACATTCTAACTCGAATTGGAGTTCACCATGTGTTATGGTGCCAAAACCAGATGGTAGTATTAGGTTTTGTACGGACTATAGGAAGGTGAATGCTGTAACGAAAACGGATGCATATCCAATTCCTAGAGTAGATGATTGTGTAGATAAAGTTGGAAAAGCAAAGTTCCTTACAAAGATTGATTTATTGAAAGGGTATTGGTGTGTTCCATTAACGGACAGAGGTAGAGAGATTTCTGCATTTGTAACTCCATCTGGGTTATATGAGTATAATGTTCTTCCATTTGGGATGAAGAATGCCCCAGGTACTTTCCAGAGGATGACTAACTCTGTGATTCAGGGATTGAAAGATACTGATGCTTATATTGATGATTTAGTGACAGGAAATGATACTTGGGAAGCACACATTATTGTGGTGGAGAAATTGTTTGAAAGACTTTCAAAAGCTAACTTAACTATTAATTTAGCTAAGAGTGAATTTGGACATGCCACTGTGACTTACTTTGGTTATGTTGTGGGTCAAGGTAAGGTAGCTCCTGTTCAGGCAAAAGTTCGGGCAATTTTAGAGATTCCCACTCCAACAGGGAAAAAAACTCTCAGAAGATTCGTGGGAATGGTAGGATATTATTGAAAATTTTATAAGAATTTTGCTAATGTTGCCCTTCCATTAACTAACCTTTTGCAGAAGAATGTGAAGTTTGTGTGGACAGTTCCTTGTCAAGAAGCATTTGAAAAATTGAAAACAATGATATGTCAGCAACCTGTGCTCAAGGCACCTGACTTTGGAAAACCTTTTTCATTAGCTGTAGATGCTAGTGATGAGGCTGCAGGAGCAGTATTGATGCAAAGGAATGAGGGTGATGAGGTTGATCATCCAGTAGCTTACTTTTCTAAGAAATTTAATAAGCATCAAAGAAACTATTCGACAATAGAGAAAGAATTGTTTTCTCTTGTTTTAGCTTTGGAATATTTTGAGGTATATGTTGGTACAACTCAGAAACCACTTATTGTTTACACTGATCATAATCCGTTAGTTTTTCTGAGTAAGATGAAAAACAAAAACAGAAGATTATTAAATTGGAGTTTGATGTTACAAGAGTACAATATTGTGATAACTCATATTAAAGGTAAAGATAACGTGGTTGCTGATTGTCTATCTCGATGTTGAATGTACAATGTAATTTTTTTATGGAGTTTTTTTTTACAATTGTAACACTCCTACTGTATTGTAAGATGTTATATGATGGTATTGTATATTGTGTATATTATAATATTTATACATTTGTTTTTCTTGTAAATAATTTTTGAAATTTTTGTTCTTGTCAGACCAAAAATGTTTTTTGGAGGGAGGTGTTACGTACCCGTGACACGTGACAATGGTACCCTTGTCACGTGACTGGGGTTGAAGCTATACTGGACTTGAGGTAATGGTCCTGTGATGGTGGAGTGACGTCATTTTCCCACCAGTAGAGGTCATGTGACAGGTTTTTTTTACAGGGTATAAAAGGGGGACCCCTCCCTGTGAGGAGGGGCAGTTCGTGGCTGGATTTGCCATGTTGACTTCATGCCACTGCGTGATTTAATGTTATGACGCAGTTTAGTTGAAAGATGAAGTTTTATCTAATGCCTAAAGTTTAAAAGGTCATTGCCAGCAGTTTCTTTACAATACTGCTAGTTGAGAATCAGTGGAGAGTGAAGATCGGAGTTCGGGAGTTAAAGATTGAGGAGAATCGATTTCAACGGTGAAACGGGTTCGACCTTGTTTGATCCTTATTCGGAAGGATTTTGTTGACTATTCTCGTGTTAATCCCTGGGAAATACCAGAAAGGATTGAGAATGGTGGTAAAGGAAAGGTCAGTGTCTTTAAGCCATTTCGTTCCGTAAATTCTTCGTGGGAAACGTTCGACTTTGGGGAACCCGAAACAAAACGACGTGAAAGAGAATTTAAATCATCTTAAAAAGTCTCTCCTTTTAAATGGACTGTGAGCATCTTGAACTTTTGGCAATACTACTTTGAAGAACTGTTTTTGCAACATCGCTTTAAGAACTGTTTAAGCTGCCGCACAGTAGCTGATTTCTGGTTACGTTAGTGATTTGTTTACTTTTGGGGGGTTTGTTTTCAGTGTTTAATAAATGTGTTATTTGTTATAAAAACCCTTGCCTAACTCATATATTTATTGTTGCCTGAATCCGTAACATGTGTCATCAGCAAATTTACTAACCCATCCCTCCACTTCCTCATCCAGGTAATTTATATAAACCACAAAGAGAAGGGGTCCCAGAACAGATCGCTGGGGCACTCCACTGGTCACCGGCCCCCATGCAAAATATGACCCATCTACAACCACTCTTTGCCTTCTGTGTGCAGGCCAATTCTGGATCCACAAAGTGAGGTCTGCTTGCATCCCATGCCTCCTTACTTTCTCAATAAGCCTTGCATGGATTAACTTATCAAATGCCTTGCTGAAATCCATATACACTACATCTAATGCTCTACCTTCATCAATGTGTTTAGTCACATCCTCAAAAAATTCAGTCAGGCTCGTAAGGCACGACCTGCCTTTGGCAAAGCAATGCTAACTATTCCAAATCATATTATGCCTCTCCAAATATTCATAAATCCTGCCTCTCGGTATCTTTTCCATCAACTTACCAACCACTGAGGTAAGACCCATTGGTCTATAATTTCCTGGTCTATCTCTACTCCCTTTCTTGAATAATGGAACAACATCTGCAACCCTCCAATCCTCCGGAACCTCTTCCGTCCCCATTGATGATGCAAAGATCATTGCCAGAGGTTCAGCAATCTCCTCCCTCGCCTCCTACAGAAGCTTGGGGTATATTTTGTCCTAACTTGATGCTTTCCAAAAGCTCAGCAGATCCTCTTTTTTAATATCTATATGCTCAAATTTTTCAGTCATCCCTACAATTGCCAAAAGACCTTTTCCGTAGTGAATACTGAAGCAAGGTATTCATTAAGTACCTCCACTACCTCCTCCGGTGCCATGCACTCTTTCACTGTTACACTTGATTGGTCCTATTCTCTCATGTCTTATCCTCTTGCTCTTTACATACCTGTAGTATATCTTGGTGTTTTCCTTAATCCTGCTCACCAAAGCCTTCTCATGGCCCCTTCGAGCTCTCCTAATTTCATTCTTAATCTCCTTCCTACTAGCCTTATAATTTTCTAGATCTCTACCATTACCTAGTTTTCTGAACTTTTCGTAAGGTTTTCTTCTTGACAAGATTTTCCCAGCCTTTGTACACCATTGTTTCTGTACCCTACCATCCTTTCCCTGTATCATTGGAATGTACCTATGCAGAACGCCACACAAATATCCCCTGAACATTTGCCACATTTCTGCCATATATTTCTCTGAGAACAGCTGTTCCCAATTTATACTTCCAAGTTCCTGGCTGGGAGCTTCATATTTCCCCTTACTCCAATTAAACGCTTTCCTAACTTGTCTGTTCCTATCCTTGTCCAACACTATGGTAAAGGAGATAGATTTGTGATCACTATCTCCAAAATGCTCTCCCACTGAGAGACCTGACACCGGACCAGGTTCATTTCCCAATACCAGATCACGTACAACCTCTCATCTTGTAGGGTGATGTACAAACGTACATACTGTGTCAGGAAATCTGACGCACCGAACAAACTCCACCCCATCTAAACTCCTTGCTCTGGGGAGATTCCAATCAATATCTGGGAAATAAAAATATCCCATCACGACAACTCTGTTAGACCATAAGACTATAAGATATAGGAGCAGAAGTAGGCCATTCATCCCATTGAGTCTGTTCTGCCATTCCTTCATGGGCTGACCCAATTCTTCCAGTCATCCCCATTCTCCTGCCTTCTCCCCATACCCCTTGATGCCCTGGCTAATTAAGAACCTATCTATCTCTGTCTTAAATGCACCCAATGACTTGGCCTCCACAGCCACTCGTGACAACAAATTCCACAGATTTACCATCCTCTGACTAAAGTAATTTCTCCACATCCCTGTTCTAAATAGACATCCTTCAATCCTGAAGTTGTGACCTCTTGCCCTAGACTCCCCTACCATGGGAAATCACTTTGCCATATCTAATCTGTTCAGACGGCCTTTTAACATTCAAAACTGTTATTACTGGATCGTTCCAGAATCTGTCTCCCTATCAGCTCTTCGATGTCCCTGTTACTATTGGGTGGTCTATAAAAAAACACCCAGTAAATTTATTGACCCCTTCCTGATTCTAAATTCCACCCGTGACTTCCTCCTTTTCTGCAGCCGTAACACTATCTCTGATCAACTGTCCCACGTCCACACCTCTGTAGCCTCCCTCTCTGTTCTTTCTGAAACATCTAAAACCTGGCATTCTAAGTAGCCATTCCTGCCCCTGAGCCATATAGTCTCTGTAATGGCAACAGCAACATGGTAGTGATCCACGCTCTGAGCTCAGCCGCTTTGTTCATGGTACTCCTAGCATTAAAATAGACACATCTCAAACCATCAGTCTGAGTGCATCCTTTCTCTGTCACCTGCCTATCCTCCGTCTCACACTGCCTACAAGTTTTCTCTATTTCTGAGCCACTTCCTCTGTCTCTTCAGTTCGGTTCCCACCCCCCCAGCAATTCCAGTTTAAACTCTCCCTAATAGCCTTCGAAAACTTCCCATCCAGGATATTGGTCCCCTTCAGATTCAAGTGCAACCTGTCCCTTTTGTACAGGTCACACCTGCCCCAAAAGACGTCCTAATGATACAGAAATCGGAATCCCTGTACCCTGCTCCAATCTCTGAGCAACGCATTTATCCTCCACCTCATTCTATTCCTATGCTACTGCCATGTGGTACAGACAGTAATCCTGAGATTACTACCCTTGTGGTCCTGCTTCTCAGCTTCTTTCTTAACTTCCTGTAGTCTGTTTTCAGGACCTCCTCCCAGGCAGGTCATTCCTGCCTGTGGCCATTAAACTTTACAACTCCTCCCTCGGAGTGTCAGACACTCTGAGCCAATAGGCTGGTCCTGGACTTATTTCCATTTGGCATAATTTACCTATTATTTAATTATTTATGGTTTTATATTGCTATATTTCTACACTATTCTTGGTTGGTGTGACTGTAACAAAACCCAATTTCCCTTGGGATCAATAAAATATGTCTGTCTGTCTGTCTGTTTTCCTACCTATGTCGTTGGTACCAATATGTACCACGACCTCTGGCTGTTCACCATCCCACCGCAGGATATTGTGAATGCGATCAGAAACATCCTGGACCCTGGCACCTGGGAGGCAAACTACCATCTTTGGGGTTTTTTCTGCGTCCTGGGGCAAAGAATTCCTTGGATTCACCACTGTCTGGCTGAAGAAATTCCTCCTCATTTTCCTTCAATACATGGTTAAGTTTTTTTATAGATCCCCAAAACCTCAGGACTTTCTACAGGGGCACAATTGAGAACATCCTGACTGGCTGCATCACTGCCTAGTTCCCTCAATCACAGGACTCCTCAGTGAGTGATGCGGACAGTGGTGAGTGTAGATGTGGAGTGCAGGTAGTTTTGAGGAAATAAGAAGGCTGCAGAAAGACTTAGACAGGTTAGGAAAATGGGGAAAGAAATGGCAGATGGAATGTGGTGTCGGGAAGAATATAGTCATGCACTTCGTTGGAAGAAATGAAAGGGTTGATGATTTTCTAAGATTTTCAATCTTTTTATGAAGCTCTTATTTCTCTTATTCTTAAAAAAAACAAAAATCCAGCTGAATGTTCTTCATACAGACCAATTTCTTTATTAAATATTGATGCAAAAATTTTATCCAAAATCTTAGCTTGAAGACTTGAAAATATTTTACCAGCTATTATATCATGACCAGACAGGATTTATTAAAAATCGTTACTTACATTTTAATATACATCGGTTATTGAATGTGACATATTCACCATCCAAAAAAATATCAAAGCTTTTATCCTTACATGCAGAAAAAACCTTTGATAGGATTGAGTGGAATTATCTTTTTAAGACCTTAGAAAAGTTTAATTTTGGGCCTAATTTTATTCATTGGGTTAAATTAATTTACTTGTCTCCTACCGCTCAGGTTATTGCTAACTCTCAAATTTCTAAGCCCTTTAAATTACAGCAGGGAACTAGACAAGGTTGCCCTCTTAGTCCTTTACTTTTTGCTTAACTATAGAACCCTTAGCAATAGCATTTCAAGAATCTAAGGACATTTCTGGTATACTAAGGGAAAGTATGACTCATAAAATTTCGTTATACGCTGATGATATTTTACCTTTTATCTCTAACACTGAAACTTCTTTACCTTCAGTTCTTTCTTTAATTTCCCAGTTTAGTTCTTTTTCAGGATATAAGCTGAACTTACATAAAAGTGAGTTATTTCCTTTAAATGACCTAATGTCATCAAATGCCAAATTTCCATTCCAAGTTGTTACAAGTCAATTTACATATCTAGGTGTAACAATTACTAAAGGCTTCAAGAATTTATTTAAAGAAAACTTAAACCCCTTATTGAATTATGTGAAAAAGACGCTTTCTAAATGGTCTCCTCTTTCTTTCTCCCTAATTGGCCAAATTAATTCGATTAAAATGAAGATTCTTCCTAAATTTTTATATCTTTTTCAGGCCTTACCTATTTTTATTCCTATGACCTACTTTGATTCTTTAGATTCAATTTTAACATCTTATATTTGGAATAATAAACAAGCTCATTTAAGTAAAGTTTACCTACAAAGAAATAAAGAGATGGGTGGATTAGCCCTACCCAATTTTAGGTTTTACTATTGGGCTGCCAATAAAAAGAATATTACTTTCTGGTCCTATTATATTTATCGTAAAGATTGCCCATCATGGGTTTCCTTAGAAGTTAATTCTGTAAAAAATTCATCTATTGTCTCTCTTCTTGGATCATACTCTTCTTTTTCAGTAAATAAAACAACAGATAACATGATTGTTAACTTTAAGGATTTGGTCTCAATTTAGGAAATTTTTTGGTTTAGCGAATTTTTCATTATCATCTCCCATTCTCCTTAATTATTTTTTTTTATCCCTTCCATGACTGACAAAGTCTTTAAGGATTGGGATGAACTAGGTATTAAGTGTTTTTGGGACCTGTTTATCTCAGGATCTCTTGCTTCATTTGACCAATCGTCAACTAAATTTGAACTCCTAATAACACATTTTTACAGATACCTTCAAATTAGAGATTTCTTATGTTTCCAATAGGTCCTGATAAAAATTTACTGGACGATCTTTTAAATTTAAAACCTTTTGTTAATGGTTCTATTACGGGAATCTATAACTTGTTGATTGATTCTAGACAAGACTTTTTAGATAAAATAAATAAAAGCTTGGGAGGATGACCTAAATTTTCAGATTTCTGATGATAGATGGAATAGAATTCTTAAACGGGTTAATAAATCATCTTTCTGTGCTCGTCATTCTCTTCTACAATTTAAAGTGGTCCATAAAGCTTACATTTCTAAACAGAAGCTGTCCAGTTTTTATCCGAATATTTCTCCACTTTGTAATAAATGCAACTCTGCTGATGCCTCTTTAATTCATATGTTTTGGTTTTGCCCTAAAATTGAAAAGTTTTGGTGGGAAGTATTTCATATCATCTCACAACTTTTTAGGGTCCAATTTGACCCAAATTCCCTTACTGCCTTGTTTGGTATTATTGCAAATGAAGATATAACTTTAAATTCTCCTAACCTACAGGTTTTAGTTTTTACCTCTCTTTTAGCAAGGAGAGCAATCTTGCTTAAATGGAAGGAGTCTACCCCTCCTACGCATCTTCAATGGCTACGTGATATTATATCTTATTTAAATTTAGAAAAGATCCGCTGCTCAGTCTTAAGTTCGAAACAATCTTTTTATGATATCTGGGGACCTTTCCGAAATTATTTTTCCAATTTATAAAGTTTAACAGTGCACAGACTTTTATGTATATTTTTATCTTCTCTTCTTAAGCGAATATGTTTTTTTTTCTAATTATCCATTATCATCCATCAGCTTTTTTCTTTGGTAGTTGATAGAGGTTTGTCTTTTTTTTATATAAAAATTTTCTTTTATGATCTATGACCTATCTTTAAATTTTTGATTACGGAGTGGTATACCCTTATGTGTTATGCTGTAACATTTTGATCAATTTTATTACAATATATGAATGTACACAAGTTATGTTGAGATGTATCTATGTGTTGCAATCTGTAAATCATGTTTTTTTTCTTCTGAATAAAAATATTGTAAAAACAAAAGAAAGAAAATATAAAATTCTGAGACACACACGGATTTGAGAGACCTTGTGCAGGATTCCCTGAAGTTTAATTTGCAGGTTGAGTCTGTGGTGAGGAAGGCAAATGTGATGTGAGCATTCATTTTGAGAGGACTAGAATATAAAAGCAAGGTTGTAAAGTTTCCAGTCAGAACCGTGGGAATGATTGTATTAAACACTGAGCTGAGGCCAATAAACAACATCCTGACGTAAGTATTAGTATTGTCCAGGTGACCAAGGCTACAGATCAAGTCGCCCCACACAGCTTGGTCCTGAAACTGCAGTAAAATGTCCAATAACATCTGTTCATGTAATATTACTCCTATGCTGTAGTTGTCTCACTTTCTCCTGCTCTACAGTTTAAATGATTATATTTTCCTTTTATTCTAATCAGCTGAAAGGGAAGAAGTGGTTGGTGTCCTTGGTTCATCAGTTTTACTGGATCCTGAAATCACCATTGATTCCAGCAAGAATGAAATCCTTTGGACTTTCAAAGCCAACAACAAAAGCCATGATGTTATTTTGGATCACATCCCGGGTGTCGCCACATCGGAACCAAGTGAACAGTTCAAGGACCGTTTACAATTCAACACTTTGAGTGGTGCACTGACGATAAGCAGATTAAATGCCAGTGACCAAGGAGATTACACCTTCACTGTTAATGGGAAAGAGTTGAAAATAATGGAATTGCTTGTCATTGGTAAGAAGTTTCAGATATTTGTGATGTAGTGTGTGATTTATTAATGGCAGAATCTGCCGTAGAAACTATGATCTGTGAGTTTTGTTTCCATCAAAGTCTAAGCAGGATCACCTCTGCTGTGACTCATCAACTGAGTCATTGGAGAGACATTGAAGCTGGTGATATAAAAACAGCAGAATTTCTGCAGAGAATCTGATTCTCCTCACATCACACACAGTCTTACTTATATTTTTAAACATAAATAAAGTAAAAGTGAGTCACCACAATTTCAATAGCTATAATTTCCTACCGACCTCTAACATTTTGAATATTTGTAGAATTACATATTTACAATAGTCATACATCCCAGCCAATAGAATCCTTTTGAAAGCTTCAGAGCACAAACTCCAAACACCCAAAATACATCTCTTTTGTTAAAGTGCTGAAGGATGGCTCTCTGAATACAGAACTGGCCAGAATATTAACTATGTATTGCATTAAACTGCTGCTGCTAAGTTAACAAATTTCATGTCGCATGCCAGTGATAATAAACCTGATTCTGATTCTGACAAAACAGACCAGTCCTGACAAATGCATTGTGACAGGGATACACTTTGACATTGGGCTAATGCAGACAATGGCCACTTAACGACTTCCCTGATCACACCCTGAGGATTTCAATGACCACCAATCAACATGAACATTCATGTATTGTCTTCCTCTGGGGCTGAATCAGAATGTCCCAAAAGCTCCAACGCCTGGGCCTCTGTACCTCCCTTCTTGACTTCCTCACTGGGAGACCAGTCAGAGTGGATCAGAAATAACATCTTCACCTTGCTGACAATCAACACTGGAACATGTCTAGGATGAATGCTTAGCCCACTGTTGGTGACAAGGAGGCGTACAAGAGTGAGGTAGAGCAGCTGGATGAGTGGTGTGACAACAACAACCTTACACTCAACGTAAGTAAGGCCAAGAAATTGATTGTGGACTTCAGGAAGGCAAAGTCAATAGAGAATACTCCCCAGTCCTCATCAATGGATCAGCCATGGAAAAGGTGAAAAATTTCAAGTTTCACAATGTCAACACCACTGAAGATCTGTCCTGGGATGAACATATTGATGCAATTACAAAGAAGGCACAACATTGGCTATGTTTCATTACGAGTTTATGGAGTCTTGGTATGTCATCAAAGACTCATGCAAGTTTCTACAAATGTACGTGGAGAACACAGGATCAGAAAAAGCAGCAGAAAGTTGGAAACTCAGCCAGCTCCATCATGGGCACTAACCTAGTATCAAGGACACCTTCAAAAGGTGATGCTTCAAAAAGATGGTATCCATCATTAAGGAGCCCCGTCATCCAGGATGTGCTCTCTTCTCAATGTTACCATCAAGGAGGAGGTACAGGAGGCTGAAGACACACACTCAGCATTTCAGGAACTGTTTCTTCCCATCTGCCATTACATTCCACAATGGACAATAAACCCATCAACACAACCTCACTTTTTTTTTGCTCTCTTTTTACACTATTTAATTTATTTTTTAATATACACTTATTGTAATTCATTGCTTTTTTTATTATGTGTTACAATGTACTGCTGCTGTAAAAGAACAAATTTCATGACCTTTGTCGGTGATATTAAACCTGATTCTGATTCTGATTCAATGATTAGTTTCAGTCACCTTAAACTGTCAGTTGATGGTGGAGGGGCCGGTCGTGTTGAGGAAGCAGAGAGGCTGCGGAAGGACTTTGACAGATTTGGAGAGGTGTCAGATGGAATACAGTGTCAGGAATTGTATGGTCATGCACTTTGGTAGAAGGATTAAAAACATAGATTATGTTCTAAATGGGGAAAAAATCAAAAATCTGAAGTGCAGAGGGATTTGGGAGTCCTTGAGGATTCCTGAAAGGTTAATTTGTAGGTTGAATTGGTGGTGAGGAAAGTGAATGAGATGTTCACATTCATTTCAAGAGGACCAGAACATAAACACAAGGATGTGATGCTGATGCTGTATAAATTACTGGTGAGGCCTCACTTGGAGTATTGTAATTAGTTTTGGGCCCCTTATTTAAGAAAGGATGTGCTGACATTGGAGAGGGTTCAGAGGAGGTTCACAGGGATGATTGCTGGAATGAAAGAGTTATCATACGAGTAGTGATTGAGGTTTCTGGGCCTGAACTCAGAGGAATTTAGAAGAATGAGGATGATCTCATTGAAACCTTTTGAAAGTTAAAAGGCCAGATGCAGTGGATGTGATGAGGATGTTTGCTCTCGTGGGCGAATCAAGGACCAGAGGGCACAGCCTCAACAGACAGGGATGTGAATCACCTGAGCTGTTTTCCGGTTCATCTGGGGGTCCAAGATGGAGTGGGTGAGGCGCAGATCTGAATGCACAAATCCCTGTATAACGGGTGTGTTGTGAAGGATGAACAGCTCTGATGGGCAGAAGGGTGCAGAGTTGCCCATGTTCCCCCCCCCCCCCGGGAGAATCACAAACTGTTACTGTTGCAATGCTGCTCATGAGAGAGAGAGATGAGGAGAAAACATGCAAGAACATTTGCTACAGATAAGAGAGAGATAAGAGAGGGGAGAGAGTCTTGTTGATTCACCGTATTATGACTTTTGAGAGGGTTATTTGTCTTATACCATTCTGATCATTAACATTCCTCAGTGGACAGCCGGAGTGGGCTGGTTTGATGAACTAAGCCATTCAAAACTGATTGATAGCTGAGAACCTGTGAGTAGGGATAAAAGTGAGGTCTGGAGAGACACTCTTCAGACACACCAGGAGACACACCGTTGAGCACTGATTGAGTGTTGGAACCCACGGGAAAGTGTGGGACATCGGAGACTGAACAAAGAGATCGGTCAGTTAAACTTACAGTGTTATAGCAGGGCTGGTGGGGACTTGTGTGTGTGTCCACTCATGCCAGAGTGACGAGTCCACCACAGAAGAACGGTCTAGCTGAAGGACAGAGGGGTCATAACCGAATGGCCACAACGATACGACGGATCAAGAACGCAAAGGAAGGTTTGGCTGACTGTAGCTGTTACTTCTTGCTCCCTCTCTCTCTCTCTCCAACGATTACAACACAACAACCAATATCTACCTCAGCACGCATGAACTGAACTGAACTTTATACTTTTCTATGTCAATTCATTATCCCATAGACATCGATAGAGCTTGTTTATTATTGCTTATTAATATTCCCACACTTTTAGGTTTATTATTGCTAATGTGTGTTATCTATATATTTGCATTATTGGTATTGATTTGCTTATTTTACTAATAAACACTTTTGAATATAGTACCACCAGACTCCAACGGATTCTTCTTTCTATGGTGGTCAGACACCCAGTTACAGGGTACATAACAAATTGGGGCCTCGTCTTCCGGGATTTGATTACCAAATTGAGAGGCCAGTGAATCAGGATAAAAGTCCCTTATCTGATCTGGTTGTGTGGGTAACCAGACGGGAAACCAGCAGAGATGGAAATAGACAAATTTGTAGAAAACCCGACTTTGAAGGCGCTAGAGGGTGCCATGAAGACGGAATTGGTGAGCGTTGCGAAACAACTAAATCTCTCGGCAGTAAAACCGTCGATGAGAAAGTCAGAGATACAGAGGGCCATAGCCCAACATTATGTATCTGAGGATGTGTTCATGTCTGGGGTATTGGAACTGTTCCCTGAGAGGAAATCAGTCGATGGGGAGGTTCAGTGAGAGATGGTAAAATTAAGGTTGGATGCGGAAAAGAAGAAAATGGAGTATGAGATCCAGCTAAAGGAGTTGGAGGCGAGAAGGGAGAAGGAAAGAGCTGAGTTGGAGGCACAAACGGAGAAGGAAAAAGCTGAAAGAGAGGAAAGGGAGAAAGAGAGGCAGCATGCACTGGAATTGGAAAGGTTAAAGCAGCAGGGGAGAGACCGGGCGGCAGACTCAAGTGAGGGGTTCAGGATTGGTCGGGAGATCCAGATGGTATCTCCATTTGAGGAGACGGATGTCGATAAGTTCTTCCTCCATTTTGAGAAAGTGGCTGTGAATCAGAACTGGCCTAAGGGGAAATGGGCCGTTCTGTTACAGAGCGTACTTAGGGGGAAGGCTCAGCAAGTATATTTGGCATTGTCCATGGAGGAGTCTAGGAATTATGAGGAAGTAAAAAGGGCTGTATTGAGGAGCTACAAGTTGGTGGCAGAAGTTCCGGAACTTGAGAAAGCCCTGGAACCACACGTATTTAGAGTTTGCCCGTGAGATGCAGATGTCTTATGAGCATTGGTGTGCCTCAAAAGGGGTTGTTGGAGATTATGACATACTGGTGCAGTTAATGTTGATGGAGCAATTTAAAAGTTGTATCCCTGAGAGTATGAAGATGTACTTGGACGAGAAGGAGACAGAGACTCTGTCTGCGACTGGCAAGTTAGCAGACGAGTACGCCCTAACCCACAAGGCAAAGTTTTCCTCAAATAAGAGTTACCAGAAAGGCAGTAGGGATGGTAGAGAAAGTCTGCCGGCTAAGGTAGAGAATAAGCCGGGAGCTAGTGGTAAAGGTAAGGAGGATGAAAAGCAGGCTGGCAAGAAGGTTCCTAGCTTGACCTGTTATAATTGTGGAAAAGTTGGTCATATTGCATCTAAGCGCTTTGCTCCGAGGAAGGAGACGGGAAAAGGGAAAACAGAGATCCCTACAGGTTGCATTGAGTTGGTCAGCAGATCAATGAGGAAGGCAAGGGTAGATAGAGCACAAGAGGGGCGTGAGAAATTTATTTCGGAAGGGATGGTGTCTGTGAAAGAAGGAGAAACCCCAGTTCCAGTGAGGATCTGGAGGGATACTGGGGCTGACCAGTTATTGATCCTAAGTAAGGTGCTAGATTTCGGTCCTGAAACTGGAGAGGTGGTATTAAGAGGCATAGGAAAAGGGACAGAAGCTGTACCTTTGCACAGGATCATTTTAAAATGTGACCTGGTATCTGGAACAGTTGAAATAGGGGTGCAGTCAGAATTACCGAGAGACGGCATGGACGTCCTTCTTGGTAATGATTTAGCAGGTGGTGACGTGTTCAGCAGTGAAATTAACAAGCAAGCCTGTGAGTGCTGAGGACCCGGCCCTAGATTCTAAGATTTATCCCGCATGCGCAATCACTCGCAGCATGTCGAGAAAGGTGGCTGAGAAAGAGGACAGTTTAAATGAGTCCAGTGTTGATTTGGCTGAGACATTTTTACCGACCCTGTACCAAGAGGGGTTAGAGGGTGGTAAAGCGGAGGATAGTGGATCTAAGGAGAGTAAAGGAGAGGAGGTAGATCCACCTTTAGTCAAGAGGAAATTTATAGAGGCACAGAGTAAAGATGAGAAACAGATATGGCAGTTAGAAGGTCCAGGGTTGGCATGGATAATCTGTCTGGCTTGACAGAGCAGTTTGCAGTTGAAGAATTTAAATGTGTTCCCGATAATGATGTAAGGGCAGTCCTAGATGACAAGGATGCCGCTACCTTGAAGGAGTCTGCTGGGTTAGCAGATGAAGTTGTTTTAACCCGCAAGGTTGAGTTTATTCCGAAG
The DNA here is from genome assembly GCF_048418815.1 of Hemitrygon akajei. Classification (NCBI taxonomy): domain Eukaryota; kingdom Metazoa; phylum Chordata; class Chondrichthyes; order Myliobatiformes; family Dasyatidae; genus Hemitrygon; species Hemitrygon akajei. The sequence continues at coordinate 182,938,671 of NC_133125.1, forward strand.
GGGAGTTGCCCAGAGAGTAACTGGGAGGATCAGGGGAACTTAGAATTTGAAAAAGGGACTGGTATTGAAAGCCTGGAAGAGGTAGATGTCCCATTTGAGTGTGGTCAGGATGTGAAGGATGTGGATGCACAGGGTACTGAACCTAGTAATGAAACTCAGGAAAAGTCTGAGGTATCTGATTTAGTTGAAAAGGAATGCAGTCCTTTTGGGTCAGATGGACTTGGTTCACTGAAGAAAGGGTTAACCTTGGTACCAGTGGAAAGTGAGAATTCTCAGTTGTTTGTGTTAGAAGGGGTGTTAAAAGTTAGTGAGGAGATGAAAGCTGGTGATGTGAATATTATTGAAGGAGAAGGGAAAGGTGTTGTTCCTAAATTGAATAAAGAAAATTTAAAGTCTGAATTGGTTTTAGACGAATTGACAAAAGGGAAGGGACCGTTAACTGAACAATGGCTTGTTAACAAGGTGCCTGTGAATCAATGACAGTTTGTTTTGGAATTTAAAGGTAAGCAACTCGCTGATGTTATTCAAGGAGGTGATTTGGAGAGACAGAAACAAAAGTGTTGTTTTGACAAAGAGGGATCACTTGCAGATGTTAAACTGAAAACTAATAGAATGAAGGGTCCTGAAGATAAAATTAATGACCTGCTTAAAATTAATGAATTGTGTGGAAGTTCAGCAAATGGGCTTAGTTTGGAAAACATTGGTGATAAGATAGCTCCTGTGAAAGGAGTCTGTGAAGGCCTATTCCACACTGGTGAGCAAGCTAACCACGTGAGAGTTAAGTGGAAAAGGGACAAAGGTTGACCAAATGCCACTTTGAATAACAGGATCTGGTTTTGAGGGAATTCGACAAAGCATGTAAATAATAAAGACAACACCATGGAAGATTGACTGTTTGAATGTTAAGTTTAAAAGTAAAACAGAGATTAGTATTTGCACAAACTTTTGTAATGTACTATATTATAATCACACATGTATTGGATCACATTTTGTAACACTTAAGCTAAGATCACAACCCTTTGGTATTTTTGGCTAACATGAAAAATAAAAATAGGAGGTTACTAAGTTGGAGTCTGATGCTACAGGAATTTGATATTAAAATATAACATATTAAAGGGAGTGACAATGTAATTGCTGACTGTTTATCTAGATGTTAATTTGAAAGTATATCTATTATTTTTGTAGTTAAGACCACTTCTGTATTTTGTTAAATTCTGTAATTCTGTAAGATGCTGTATTAGTTAATTTTCACCTTGTTGAAAATTCCCAGAAGGATGGGGGTGTTATGAAGGATAAACAGCTCTGATGGGCAGAAGGGTGCAGAGTTGCCCATGTCCCCCCCACCCCCCGGGAGAATCACAAACCATTACTGTTGCTATGCTGCTCATGAGAGAGAGAGATGAGGAGAAAACATGTAAGAACATCTGCTACAGATAAGAGAGGGGAGAGAGACTTGTTGATTCACCGTATTATGACTTTTGAGAGGGTTATTTGTCTTATACCATTCTGTTCATTAACATTCCTCAGTGGACAGCCGGAGTGGGCTGGTTTGATGAACTAAGCCATTCAAAACTGATTGATAGCTGAGAACCCGTGAGTAGGGATAAAAGTGAGGTCTGGAGAGACACTCTTCAGACACACCAGGAGACACACCGTTGAGCACTGATTGAGTGTTGGAACCCACGGGAAAGTGTGGGGCATCGGGGACCGAACAAAGAGATCGGTCAGTTAAACTTACAGTGTTATAGCAGGGCTGGTGGGGACTTGTGTGTGTGTGTCCACTCATGCCAGAGTGATGAGTCCACCACAGAAGAACGGTCTAGCTGAAGGACAGAGGGGTCATAACCGAATGGCCACAACGATACGACGGATCAAGAACGCAAAGGAAGGTTTGGCTGACTGTAGCTGTTACTTCTTGCTCACTCTCTCTCTCCAACGATTACAACACAACAACCAATATCTACCTCAGCACGCATGAACTGAACTGAACTTTATACTTTTCTATGTCAATTCATTATCCCATAGACATCGATAGAGCTTGTTTATTATTGATTATTATTATTCCCACACTTTTAGGTTTATTATTGCTAATGTGTGTTATCTATATATTTGCATTATTGGTATTGATTTGCTTATTTTACTAATAAATACTTTTGAATATAGTACCACCAGACTCCAACGGATTCTTTTTAACCTGCTGGTCAGGCACCCAGTTACGGGGTACGTAACAGGTGCAACAGTTTACCCAATGTGTCCCTCACCCTGATGACCAGCTTCATGTGTGGCTGCATCAGGCTGTGTGTGGAACCTAAATACATGGGCACCAGGTACCACTACGTGCTGAGGTTCTGCCTGTCCCCTGTGTTGCCAAGGTGTTGAAACTGAGGGATGATTCTGAAAAGGGGATGAATGAACCCCAGAGAAATCTGAAGGTGAGGTAATTCAACTTTCTGAGAGATGGAGAATAGAAAAATTTGAAGCCAGTGAATTGCCAGTTTTGGAGCCAGTGTAGATCAGAAGCACTGGGGTCTGGCTTGAACAGGTATAGTGTGAGAGTCTTGGATCAGCCAAAGTTGATGAGGGGTTTGAGGTGGGAGGCTGGTCCAGAAAGAATTTCCACAACATTCTTGTCTGAAAGACAAGTTCCTGTAACCCCAGTAAAGAGTGGCACAATATCTATTCAGTAGTATGTTCTCGTTTGCTGTAGTTTCACAAAGTTCTCTGTTTGTGTTTCACAGCCACCACATTTTAAATGAGTACAATTATTTTTATTAACAGATAAAGTTAAAGAAGAGGTTGGTCTCCTTGGCTCATCAGTTTTACTGGATCCTGAACTCAAAGTTGATCCCAGCAAGAGTGAAATAGTTTGGATGTTCATCGACAGGAGCATTTTGCATCATGTCCCAGGTCACAGCTTAGTGAAACCGAGTGACCAGTTCAAGTTTCGTCTGCACTTTAATACTTCTAATGGTGCTCTGACTGTGAATGGAGCAGAACATGGTGACCAAGGAAATTACACCTTCATTGTGGATGGACAAGAGCTGAGAATAATACAACTACGCCTTGTTGGTAAGTAGTTTTATGTTTCATAGAACATAGAACAGTAGAACACAGCTCTGCCCATTTGGCCCACAATGTTATGCTGACCTTTTAACCTATTCCCAGATAAATCTAACCCTTCCCTCCCATGTAGGCATCCATATTTCTTTCATCCCTGTGTTTATTCAGGAAGTGATTGATACAGAATTCAGCATAGTTTTTGTGGTTGTATTTTCCAGTTGAGGCCAAGTTGTGCACCTCACCTGATCGAATAAACACTGAGGTGTCAGATATTGAATGCAGCCGTCATTCAACCCCCATCACTGTGATGTACCTGTCATCCCAAGGCGGAGCCCGTTCGGGATTTGATCCAACATTCATTGCTGCACTGGCGGGATGAGAGAAGAAGAACTGTTTGTCAAACCTGAGGCTTGGGTTTTCTGTTGGAGAGAACAGAAGGAAATGGTTGTGAAGTGAAAGTGTGGATGGATGGAAAAGGTGGAGAAATGGAAAAAGTAGCAAGAGAAGGGATGGGAGGGGAGGGAGATGCACAATGCATTAGATTAGTGTGGGAAATGGGGAAAGGGGGTGACATGATGGTGAAAGAAACTTCAATAACAATGGTAATAAATAAGAGATGAAATTTATTTATCGAGCACTTTTCACAGGTTGTAGTTCAAAGTTGTTTACAATGGGATAAAAGTACAAATGTGGAAAAATAAAATAAAAATTAATGTAAATAAAAGAGAAAACGATGCTCATTGAAAACAAGATTAAATAAATAGATTTTAAGCTCTCATTTAAAGGTGTCAACTGAGTCTGCATCCCTTATAGTTTTAGTATTGAATTCCACAGTTGAGGAGCGTAGTTCAAAAAAGCTGAACTGCCTATTTTCTTCGGAGGGAGATTTTTTTAAGATTTAAGAGACCGGTGGCAGAAAACCTGAGAGCCTGAGCAGGATTATGAAAGGAAAGTGATTCTGTGACGTACTCTGCTCACAAACCATTAAGAGTTTTAAAAACAGGGAAAACAAGATTAATATTAATTTTAAAAGATACAGAAAGCTCCTGGAGCTGCCAAATTCCACCACACCTAAATTTTATTGGCATGTTTATGTGGGATAAAGCCATTCTCTGCACTGTGAAGTCAGCAATGTATTGTAATAAACTTTTCCATTCTGTTTGGTAATTCCAGGTACTGAGATAAGGACTAGAATTTTGTGAAACTGACCAGGGAGGAAAATGGAAGATATAAAAAGAATTAAGATTGGTGTCTCTGTTTATGTTTTTGAAATCCATACAATGCTCACAATGATCACATTACTCTTGTTGTTTAAACCCTGCTTCTGACATAAATATTCAGCCCCTGGTGATCTGTGAGAAATATTTCGAGCCTGGCTGACAAAAAGGCAACAAACCTGAGGATGTTCTCTGAAATAACAAGAGCAGAATCTTATTGAAAATGCTGAGATGGGTGTCGATTTTCCCTGTGCGGATGGGTCACTGGTGGGTCAAAATGCACTAATGGAGTGTGAGGGAGGGGGTAATTCCACAGCTTATTAAATGTACACCTTCCCCTTCCTCCTGAGGTGCCGTGTCTGATGGTTTCCACGGCAGTGCCCGTTTCATTGATTTCAATGTCTGTTCCTCATGACAAAAGTCAGGAAAGCATTTCCATGTGTGAGGCTGCTCTGTCCCACTGGGAAAGCAGCAAGAGTTCTTGGAGCTGGTGGTAATTCTGGGATGAAAGGTGGTGATGAATCAACATATAGGAGGGAGACTGAATATCTGTCTGAGTGGTGCCACAGCAATAACCTCTTCCTCAATGTCAGCAAGACCAAGGACCTGATTACTGACTTCAGGAGGAAACCAGAGGTCCATGAGCCATTCCCATCAGAGGATCAGAGTCGGAGAGGGTCGGCAACTTTAAATTCCTTGGTGTATCATTACAGAGGACTTGTGCTGGGCGCAGCAGTTAAGAACAAAATGAGGAAAGCGCAGCAGTGCCTCTACTTCCTTCGAAATTTGTGGAGATTCAGCGTGACACTTGAAAGTCTGACAGACTTCTGTAGATGTGTGGTGGAGAGTATATTGACTGTCTGCATCATTGGAACCACCAATGCCCTTCAACAGAAAATCCTACAAGGAGTATTGGATAGAGGCCAGTCCATCATGGGTAAAGCCCTCCCCACCATTGAGCACATCTACATGGAGAGTTGTTGCAGGAAAGCAGCCTCCATCATCAGGGACCCCCACCACTCATTCAGAAACAAGTTTTGACCCTCAACCATCAGACACTTGAATCAAAGCAGAGTGAGTGGGAAGATGGATGATTGGGAAGCTTTTAAAATCCAGCAAAAGGCAACTGAAAAGCTATATGAAGGGGAAAGGTTAAATATGAGGGTAGACTAGCCAATAATATAAAGCAGGATTCCAAAAACTTTTTCAGTTATATAAGGAATAAAAGGGAGGTGCGTGTTGATATTGGTCCACTGGAAAGTGATGCCGGTGAAGTAGTAATTTGAGACAAAGAAATGGCAGATGAACTTAATCGGTACTTTGTATCTGTCTTCACTGTGGAAGACACTAGCAGTGTGCCAGAAGTCCGTGAGTGTCACTGCTATTACAAAGGAAAAAGTGCGCGACAAACTGAAAGGTCTTAAGGTGGATGAGTCATCTGGGCCAGATGGACAACATCCCAGAGCCCTGAGAGAGGTTGCTGAAGAGATAACAGATGCATTGGTCATGATCCTTCAAGAATCACTTGATTCTGGCATGGTGCCAGAGGACCAGAAAATTGCAAATCTCACTCCAGTCTCTAAGACCATAAGATATAGGAGCAGAAGTAGGCCATTTGGCCCCTCGAGTCTGTTCTGCCATTCAATCATGTGCTGATACAATTTGTCCAATTATCCCCACTCCCCTGTCTTCTCCCTATCCCTTTGATGCCCTGACTAATAAAGAACCTATCTATCTCTGCCTTAAATACACCCAGTGACTTGGCCTCCACAGTTGCTCGTGGCCCAAAATTCCACAGATTTACAACTCTCTGACTGAAGTAATTTCTCCACATCTCTCTTCTAAATGGACGTCCTTCAAACCTGAAGTCCTGCCCTTTGTCCTAGACTCTCCTACCATGGGAAATAACTTTGCCATATCTAATCTGTTCAGGCATATTAACATTTGAAGTTTTTCTGTGAGATCCCCCTTCATTCTCCTGAACTCTAGGGAATACAGCTCAAGAGCTGCCAGACGTTTCTCATACAGTAACCCTTTCATTCCTGGAATCATTCTCATGAATCTTCTCTGAACCCTCTCCAATGTCAGTATATCCTTTCTAAAATAAGAAGCCCAAAACTGCACACAATACTCCCAAGTGTTAAATCACGAGTGCCTTACAGAGCCTCAACATCAAATCCCTGCTCTTATATTCTCTACCTCTAGAAATCAATGTCAATATTGCATTTGTTTTCTTCACCACCAACTCAACCTGGAGGTTAACCTTTAAGGTATCCTGCACAAGAACCCTGAAGTCCCTTTGTATCTCTGCATTTTGAATTTTCTCTCCATCTAAATAACAGTCTGCCTGTTTATTTCTTCCACCAAAATTGATGATCATACACTTTCCAACATTGTATTTCATTTGCCCATTCCCCTAAACTATCTAAGTTTCTCTACAGGCTCTCTGTTTCCTAAACAGTACCCGCTCCTCCACCTATCTTTGTATCATCAGCAAATTTAACCACAAATTCATTATCCCATTGTCCAAATCATTGATGTACATCGTAAAAAGCAACAGTCCCAACACCGACCCCTATGGAACTTCACTGGTAACCGGCAGCCAGTCAGAATAGGATCCCTTTATTCCCACTCTCTGTTTTCTGCCAATCAGCCAATGCTCCACCCATGCTAGTAACTTCCCTGTGATTCCATGGGATATAATCTTGCTCAGCAACCTTATGTGCAGCACCTTGTCAAAGACCTTCTGAAAATGCAAGTACACCACGTCCACTTCATCTCCTTTGTCTACCCTGCTTGTAATTTCCTCAAAAAATTGCAGCAGGTTTGTCAGGCAGAATTTTCCTTTCAGAAAACCATGCTGGCTTTTGTCTATCTTGTCATGTGCCTCCAGATACTCTGTAATCTCATCCCGAACAATCGATTCCAACAACTTCCCAACCACTGATGTCAGACTAACAGGTCTGTAGTTTCCATTCTGCTGCCTGCCACCCTTCTTAAATAGCAGAGTAACATTTGCAATTTTTGAGTCATCCTGTACAATGCCAGAATCTATCGATTCCATCAGGTGAAGGAGTTCTATCCACCCTCAGACCATTAAGCTTCCTGAGCACCTTCTGAGTTGTAATTTTCACTGCACATACTTCACTTCCCTGACACTCTTGAATGTCCTGTATACTGCAGATGTCTTCCACTATGAAGACCGATGCAAAATATTCATTTGGTTCCTTTGCCATCTCAGCATTCCTCCTTACAATACCTCCAGGGTCATTTTCTATTGGTCCTTTCTCTCCCCTTGACTCCCCTTTACCCTTCTATATACTTTTTTAAAAAAAAGCTTTTAGTATCTTTGATATTAGTCACCAGCTTCATTTCATAATTCATCTTTTCCTTCCTAATGAACTTCTTAGTTTCCTTCTGCAAGTTTTTAAGAGCTTCCCAATCCTCTATCTTCCCACTAGCTTTGGCTTCCTTGTATGCCCTCTCTTTTGTTTTTACTTTGGCTTTGACTTCACTTGTCAGCTACGGTAGTGTCCTTCATCCATTCTGATTTGGAATATATCTGCCTTGCACTTCCCTCATTTTTCACAGAAACTCCAGCCATTGCTGCTCTGCTGTCCTTCCTGTTAGTGTGCCTTTCCAGTCAATTTTGGCCAGTTCCTCTTAAGAATGGAGGAAAGCAAAAGAAAGGATATTGCAGTCCAGTTTGCCTAACCCCAGTGGTTGGGAACGTGTTGCAGTTTATTATTAAGGATGAGGTTTCAAGGTTTTTGGAGAATAATAGTAAAATAAGTCAAAGTCAGCATGGTTTCTGTGAAGGGAAATCTTCCCTGACAATTTTGTTAGAGTTCTTCGAGGAAGTAACAAGCAATGTGGACAATGGAGGGGCAGTGGATATCATTTGCTTGTATTTTCAGAAGGCATTTGATAAGCAACCACAAATGAGGCTGTTTAACATGATAAAATCCTATGGTGTTACAGGAAAGATTCAGCAATGGATAGCAGAACGGCTGGCAGGCAGGAGGCAGTGAGTGGGGGAAAAAGGGGTCTTTTCTGGTTGGCTGCCGGTGATGAGTGGTGTTCCTGGGGGGGGTGGGGAGGTGTCGGTATTGGGACTGCTACTTTTCACATTGTTTGTCAGTGATTTAGATAATGGAATTGATGGCTTTGTGACAAAGTTTGCAGATGATACGAAGTTAGTTGGAGGGGTTGGTAGTGCTGAAGAAGCAATGTGAATGTAGCAGGACTTTGTCAAATTGGAAGAATGGGCAGAAAAGTGGCAGATGGAATACAGTGTTGGGAAATGTATGATAATGCATTTTGGTAAAAGGAACAATAGTGCGGACTATTATCTGAATGGGGAAAAGGTTCAAACATCACTTCCTGAGCCACTCATTCATCTGTACCATCATCCTATTCCTGCTCTGACTGGCACGTCTATGAACTTGCAAGTGAACATCTAAAATAGAGATGAAACAGTTTTGAGTTTTTGCTTCCAGCTCTGAAGAAAATTGTTTGGAATCTTTGAATATTTTTAAAGCAGAAGTAGATCCTGAATAAGCAGAGAGGTGAACTGTTATCGTGGGAGGTGGGAACATCAGGTTAGCTGTGACCTTGTGCAATGACAGAGCAGTGTTGCGGGGTTAAATGGCTTTTATTTCCATTGTTGTGTATATATTTGTTGTGTAGAACCAAATGTACTTCAGTACCTTTATACATATCTGGTAGAATGTCACATGGTGAGATTGCATTCTACATCAAGATAGGAATATCATGGTTTCATATTCTCTCCTTTAGATGAGCTGTCAGAAGGTTCCATATTTACCAACATCGAATCACTGGGTTTCACGGTCGAGCTCACCTGTGAAGTCTTTGGAGATTTGAATGTGTATCAGTGGCAGAAGAATGGAGGGGAGATCTCCCAGCGTCACCAACTAACAGATGAAAACAGAACACTTCTTATCTCAAGTGCTTCATTTGAAGACTGTGGAGTGTACACCTGCATCACAACCAATCCTGTCAGCTCCATCCAGACAAACTACACCTTAATGTTGCGAGGTGAGCTTCATTTATGAATGACATTTTGCAGTTAACATTTAGACCATATTGGTGGCTATTGAATGCAGCCGATGCAAATCAGTGTTGCAGCAGAGAGAGGCAAAAGCTGAATTAATTGGGTTCACGGAATCCCAGAATAGTTATCGCAAAGAAAGCCATTCAGCCCTTTAAGAATGGATTGGTTCTATCACTGAGCAAACAACTGAATCCTATTGTTCTGTACTCTCCCCACAGCTCTGTAAATTCTTTCTTTCAGATAATTATCCAGCCCTCATATGAAATTACAGTTGAATGTCCCTTCACTATTCCTGATGATGAATTCTAGACCCGGTCCACTACTGTGCATAAAAAAGTTCCCAAGATATTTTCTGTTCTTCTCCCAATCACCTTCATTCCCACTCTCGACTGGTTTTAGAAAGTTTCATTTTGATTTTCTTCCTCTTTGTACATCTATTCATGAAGGCAAAAATCCTATCTTTGTCAAACTACTTTTATATGTCTTTCTATAAATCTCTTGTTGGTGTAACCTTTTTAGAATTGGTTCCTTGAGTTTGTATGCTCTTCTCATTCTTCCTACTCTTGGGATGGATCAATCGGCAGACAATGCACTTCACCGATCAATGAGAACAAACTGCCCACATGTGCATTTGTGTAGCAGCCCCTGACATCAGGTGGAAAGTAGCACCAGAGTGTGTGGTGACACTTGCAGGCTGCCCTGCCCTCAGCACATCCTCAGGTTGTGTTGGTTGTCAATGCAAATGATACATTTCATTGTATGTTGTGATGTACATCTGATAAATAAATGAATCTGAATAATCCATTCTTGACGGGTATAACGATGCATTGTGACTAATGATTCTCAGAGTAGAGTCAGTTGGTGTCGGCCTGGGTCACAGATCGGTGAGATTAGACGGGGGTTGGAACATTCCCTTCTCGGCAGGAAATGATGGAACATTATGGTTGTTTCATCATTTGTCATCCACTGCCCGTGAGATGTTTAATGATTTGAATTTAATTTTAATTTCAGGGTTTTCCCTCAAGGATGTTATACTGATTGCTGTATTGACTGCAGGACAGGCTATTTCTGCACCATCTCTTCGTTCAGCCGTGTTACCGGACCAGTGGAGGTGGAAAACCCTCAGAGGTATCTGTCATTGATTAATTTGCACTTGTGTGAACTTTCGGACACCACCCAGTAAACCTGAATGAACTTTAACATAAACAAGGGAAAATGTGGGTAATCGATTACACCACTGACCCCTCCCCCCACTTCCCCTCTGTCCCTGTGACCTGTGGGATGCAATTGTCCATTTTTTCCCAGTTTTCAGGTGGTTTGCAGTGACACGGAATACCTGAAACAGTCCTGAAGTCACCTCTGACCAAACTGCAGAAGATATTTGGGAGAAGTGGCCATGAGAGGAGCCGTCTTCATTCACTCGTGTTTGCTGCATTGTGTTGTCTCATCTCATTGTGTCAGCAAGTCTGTTTAGAGGTGGGACTGAGGGAAAGATGCCCTTTCATCCTGATGGTGGCCCTGCCTTTGGAAACAGGGACCTCATTCACATAGAGGGCAGAGTTGTGAAGGGAGTTCTACTCCCCATCTAGTGTCAGGGGGTTGAGCAGTTGTCTCTCAGACCTGCTGGTGAGCATACAGTACATGTGGCTCTTTCTTTCAGACTCGGTGGCAATTTTTCTTGGGTGTTTGCAAAAGTTTATTTTGAAAGAACCTCTCTTTCCAATGCAGTTTTCCACATGGGACTCCTCTGTCTCCCAGAACCAAAGAAGATGCAACACCTGCTTTATTACCTCTTCCCTTTCCCCATTCCTGGCACACATATAACCCTCCAGGTAAAGCAGTGAGTGATTTGTACTTCCAATTCTGTGTCCTCACAGCAGTTTCCTGCACATTGGAGAAACCATTACAGGTTGTGTGACCACTTTGCAGAACACCGAGGGTAACAGTGAGCTTCCAGTTGCCGATCACTTTAGTTTTCTCTCTGATTTCCCATCTTTAACCTCTTCCCCAGTTCCAGCAAAGCCCATTGAGGAGCAGCATCCCTTATTCCACATTGAGTCCCAGGAGCTGCAGTAATGAATTCATCAATTTCAGATAACCAGCCATTCCAGTTTATGTTAGAACTGACCACTTCTGATACAAGATCAGAGTGTGTGACCAAAACTCTGTTTTCCACTCTCCACAGATGCAGAAATGGAAATCTGGAATTCTTTTTTATTCCCAATTTCCAGCAACTGCAGTGTATTGTACACCGTTGTTTTTCTTTCTCTTGTATTTCTCAGGATTTCTCTCACTCTTCTCTATGACTAGAAACATCAAATCTCTGCACAAATGCTGCTTCTACTGCAGTGTACCTCCAGCATTTTCTCTGATACACTCAGTGACCACTTTATCAGCTCCCTCCTGTACCTAATAAAGTGGCCACTGAGTGTGTGTTCATGGTCTTCTGCTGCTGTAGCCCATCCACTTCAAGGTTCGATATGTTGTCTGTCAAAGATGTTCTGCTGCACACCACTGTTGTAACACGTGGTTATTTGAATTACTGTCACCTTCCTGTCAGCTTGATACAGTCTGGTCATTCCCTGACAAAACATTTTCATCCACAGAACTGTCACTCACTGGATGTTTTATTTTGCTTTTTGGACCATTCTCTGTGAACTCTAGAGACTGTTGTGCATGACAATCTCAGTAGATCAGCAGTTTCTGAGATTCTCAAACCACATCTATCACCAACGATCAGTGAGAGAGAGATGCAATTTCAACACCAGGGCAACAGGAACATTTGGGAACATTGATCCAGGGGGCAAAGGGATGGGAGGGAACCACAGAGACAGGTGGACCATCTCAGTCACACCCATCGATGGGCATCGAACATGTTGTTGGAGCAAAATTACAGAGCCAAGAGCAAATCAGGGATTATTCTTGTACTTCAGGTTAATCGTTGAACAAATAATTTAGTGATGGGGAGGAAGACCGATGATGCTGAATCAGGTGCTGCTGGATCTGATGGTTTAGAACATTTCTCACCAAGGACATTTACTGTTACGTCTTTTACATTTGGGGAGATGAGATGGAGGATTTGCCATTGGTAACAACTGGGGTGAGAGAGTAACGGTTAAAGTGGGGTCAAGGGTGGAATTGTGATTGCTTCCTTGGGAGCTAGCATTGATTGATGTCCAGGATGGCCTCCAGTGTCATAATCAGTCTGCATAGATTGTTAATGGCTTGCGTATTTTTTATTTCTCCACAGGACGTCTGGGATACAGATTTTATTTTCTAAGCCTGTGGATATGTAATACTTTGTCACTTACCACCATGTACATTGTGTTAATTTATTGGTCTGTGGTTGAAGGTACGTGACCAATACTCTTATCATTTACAATTGTTTAATTCAGAATTGTTTAATGTAGTACACAAATGTTAAGGAGAACTATATAATTATTAAGGTAAGGTTATGCTCAAGGGCTCAATGTCCATTTAGGAATCAGATGGCAGAGGGGAAGAAGCTGTTCCTGAATCGCTGAGTGTGTGCCTTCAGGCTTCTGTACCTCCTACCTGATGGTAACAGTGAGAAAAGGGCATGGACTGGGTGCTGGAGTTTGTTCGTAATAGACGCTGCCTTTCTGAGCCACCGCTCCATGAAGATGCCCTGGGTACTTTGTAGGCTGGTACCCAGGATGGAGCCGACTGAATTTGCAACCCTCTGCAGGTCCTGTGCAGTAGCCACCCACCCCATACCAGACAGTGCTGCAGCCTGTCAGAATGTGATTCGACTCAAAAGAGTGCAGAAAAGATTCACCAAGATGGTGGGCAGAGTTAAAGTAGATTTTCACTGTGGCTCCCATTCACAGAATTTGTCTGAATTTTTCTATCTACGTACATCAGTGAAAAGATATGCAGAGTCAAAGCAGCTGTCAGAAACACTCCTGTTTCCTTCCTCTGTTCACCATCTGACATTCCAACACAAACATCTGGAGTGATGGAGCTGGTGACAGTGACTGACATGTCTGAGTGTTCAATGAATGCCATGTACAGCTTTCTCTTCTCTGATGGACTGTTGACCACATCAGGAAATGAGGGAAATGGTATATGGAGGAATTTAAGGTGGGGGGGTTATATGGGAGGCAGGGTTTGAGGGTCGGCACAACATTGTGGGCCAAAGGGCCTGTAATGTGCTGTACTATTCTATGTTCTATGAAATTAGGTTGCAATCACACTGAATGCAGCCAGTGAGGAATTTCCACCAGTGAAGAACTGGCATCAAGCTCCAGTTATGAACAGCAGACACGATGGAAACTGGTCAGAATTAGAATGGAAATTTCAGCAACTTTCTGTGAAATTTATGGGTTTCTCCATAATCAGTTGTTGTGGATGTTGCGAGGAAGAAACTACGGACCTTAATGAACTCCTTAAGGTCTGGCCATTGGAACCAGAAGGAGCAGCCAGTGCAGAAATTGGCAGCAGGTGACATGTAAAGACTGGGCTGGAGACCCACGTGGAAAATAGAGTGGGCACCGTGAATTATTCATTCTTGCCTGACACTGCAGTTCAGTGTCTTGTTAATCTATACAGGGTCTGCTGGTGCAGGATTGGGTCACAGGTTGGCACACTGGGTGGGAATTGGCATCTTCCCTTCACTGGGACATCAGTGTAAGAGTTTGGTTGTTGCAACCACTGGAAGTTTTCACTGACATTTCTCTGGAGCTTTGTTACATGTTTGCTTATTTGATTTATTTTTAATTACAGGCCTTTCACCGTTGGACTTTGTTGTGATTTGTGTGTTGATCGTAGGATTGCAGCTTTCTTCATTTTATATCAATGAACTTCCGTATGTGACCGAGATCAAGAAATTACTGAAAGGTATCTGTCATTGTTTAATACACACTTGGATATAAATTTGCAAGCAAGTGAAATGTCACATATTTTCAAAAAGAAAAAAATATCAAATTAAATCTCATCTGAATTACCAGCACCCTGTTCCGACTCTTCCAATCCTCTACATTTAGGTGAAGTTGTCCTGTTCATTCCAGTTATAAGCTGATGTTTTGCAGTGACATAGAATGCCTGGAAATATTTGGGAATTGTCTCTGAACTGACTCCAGAGGGGTCTTTAATAGAAGGGGCCCTGAGAGGAGCTGACTCAATTCATTTGTGTTTCACATTGTGTTGAACTTCAATGTAACATAATCCGTTTGGAGCTGAGGAACGAGGGGAAGTTTCCCCCTTTGATCCTGATAGTGGTAAGGTTGGGAAGGAATAGGACTGTCTCCCTTGTGTCTCTCTTGGATACTTACAACAACATTTTCATTCAACAGCTGCTTTCAGCTCTGTGGCTTTTAACCCCAAGTTCCTTTCCAGCTTATAAAACAAAGTTCAAAATATTGTTATTCCTTCCTCATGTCCTCATTCAGGAACTTCCTGGACAAGTCCACTTCACAAATAAACTTTCAACACAGGTTATAGTTCAAGATCAGTAGCAAAACCTCCAGCTCCTGGCATTAATATAATGAAAAGTACAGTGAAGCTTCAGAGGCAAATTGCACAATAATACATCAGCAAGTCACAGGGAACAATAATGATGCCGGTGACCCTGGACTGAACATAGAGTTCGGTTTGAAAGGAGGAGCACAAGTGCAGAGTCCCATTTATTGTCGAGCAAACTGACTATACAAGAGTTAAAATTATCTTCAGTTAATTATGACACAAGTTCAAGTTTATTGTCTTCTGACTGTACATAATACAACCAAATGAAACAAATATTCTTCCAGAGCACAGTGCACCCACAAAACACAGATCACTCACAGCACGGACAACAAAATATTATCACAAATACATTAATAAAACATAATTCAGAGTGCATGTAGTGTGCAGCACAGGTAAACAGTAAACAGCTTGCTGAGGGGGAGCAGTTTCAAGTTGCTGGGTGTCAACATCTCTGAGGATCTATCCTGGCCCAACATCTTGATACAATTACAGTGGCAGCGGCACGACAGCGGCTATATTTCCTGAGGAACTTGAGGACAACTGGGATGTCACCACAGACACTCACAACTTTCTGCCGATGCACTGTGAAGAGCTTTCTAACTGGTTGCTTCTCCATCTGGTGTGAGGGTCACTGTACAGGAGGGTGAATCCCAGGAAAGCATCTGGACCGGACTGGGTAACTGGCCACGTACTAAAATGCTGATCAACTGTCTGGTGTGTACACTGAGATCTTTAACCTCTTGCTTCGGCAGAGTGTGGTACCACCTGCATCAAGCAGGCTGAGGCAGAGTGTCTGTGCTGAACATGATACCAAATCAAACTCATCCCTTCTGACTGAACACGATCCATATCCCTCCATCCCCTGCAGATTCTTCTGCCTGAACACGATCCATATCCCTCCATCCCCTGCAGATTCTTCTGCCTGAACACGATCCATATCCCTCCATCCCCTGCAGATTCTTCTGCCTGAACACGATCCATATCCCTCCATCCCCTGCAGATTCTTCTGCCTGTCTGAATGCCTTTTAAATGTCTCCCCCACCCCTGTCAGCCCACTCCAGACACTTGGCACTCTGTAAAATAATTTGCCCTGCACATCTCCTTTAAACTTTTACCCATTGACCTTCAAGCTACAGCCTCTAGTATTCGACATTTCCACCCTGGATAAAAGACTGACTGTCTACCCTATCTACTCCTCTCAAAATTTTATAAACTTCTGTCAGGTATTCCCCTCCCACTCAGCCTCTGACACTCCAGATAAAACGATCAGAATTTACCCAACCTCTCTTTGTAGCTCATACCCTCTAATCCAGGCAGCATCTTGGTAAAGCTTCTCCGCACCCTCTCCAAAGCCTCCACATCCTTCCTACAACTGGGCAAACAGAACTGCACACAATATCTGTACAATGTCTGCAACTCTGCCAATACTCTTTTTGTCATCAGAAAAGTTACCATCTAAATTTCCATCCAAGTCACTTCTGCATTACAAACAACAGAGGTCCCAGCACAGATACCTACAAAACACCACGAGTCACAGACCCCCACCCAGAATAACAACCATGCTGAAGAGCATGGCCTCACTCTTCCCCTGGTCGACCCTGGTCCCCGATGCCAACTCAGACTGGTTGCAGATGCTCATCGATCTGTAATCTGACCAAATGTGGTTTCTCATGACCCATGCAAAGGTGCAGGGCCAGACAACAGACCTGGTTGGGATTGTCCAACCCAACTAACACAGGTCTTAACAGACATCTTTAACATCTCTCTGAAACAGTTCACTGTCCCTGCAGGTTTCCAGGCAGCCACCATCATTTCAGTGTCCGAGAGAGACAGTAATTGGCCGAATTGATTACCACTCAGTGGCGTTGACCTCAACAATCATGAAGTGCTTTGAGCAGCTGGTAATGGATCGTATGAAATCCCACCTTCCAGCTACATTGGACCCTTCCCAGATCACCCACCACTCAAACCACTCATGTCAGAGAGTTAACCATAAAACACACACCGTCTCCTTTTGCCTTCCCCGAGTCAGCAGTTGGGTCCATTCTGTGAATCGTGAATCCCTCTGGTCTGTCTGCTGCATCCGGCGTGTCTGGAGAAAGCCACGTTTCCATAAAGCATACAATTGAGCCGACTCTCAGCTGCCTCTGATGCAGCAGTCTTGCCCTCAGATCCGTGATTTTGTTCTCCAGTGACGGCACATTTGCCAACAGGATGCCGGGTAGAGGAGGCCTCACCCCCCTGTGTTTCAGCCTGGCTTGGATTCCCCTCTCCGGCCTCACTTTCAGACATGGCGATGAGCCTTAAAGGCCCCACACCTGACTGGTCCGGGACCTTTTAAGTGTTATTGATGTTCCTGCCTCAAACACAATATACAGGTTGAGTAACCCTTCTCTGAAATGCTCGGGGCCAGAAGTGCTTCAGATTTTGGAATATATAATAAGATAGTTTAGTATCGCCATCATTTCCAACTCTGAATTTATGTGCTACCGGTAAGCAGACTTTGTCTTACACTTGCTCATCACACATCCGTACGTCACTGTAAAATTTGTTACATAACATTAATATAATGAAAATATAATGTGTGCAGGGTAACAAAAGCAGCCCAGCAGCATCAGAGAATACCTGAATCAGCTGCTGAACAACAAACAACGGCAGGATTTCAGTCTCCAGTTACAACGTCGTGTTTTCATAAAAACATTACAGCATACTGTATTTTATTTTTAAGATTTTAAGGTATAAAACAATCAGCATTATAAATTTGTTCTGGTGTTAGATTTTCATCAATAACAATCTTTGCAAACTTATCACTGAATTCCTCTGATCACAATATGCCTTTCATTGGGGATAGTCGCTTGGTTTTGTGCGTGATAGTTCATGTCTAACCAATATTTTGGAGTTTTTTGAGGAAGTTGGTCAGAAAGGTTCAGACACTTGGCTTTCAGGATGAGATAGTAAATTGATTAGACATTGGCTTTGTGGGAGAAGCCAGACAGTGGTTGCCTCTCTGACTGGAGGCCTATGACTAGTGGAGTGTCACAGGATCAACACTGGGTCTGTTGTTTGTCATCAATATCACTGATCTGGATGATAGTGTGGTTAACAGGATCAGTAAATATGCAGGTGACACCAGGATTAGGAGTGCATGGTAGGGCACCGAGGAGTGTGGTAGAACAAAGGGATCTGGGAATACAGGTCCAGAATTCATTGAAAGAGGTGTCACAGTAAGAGAGGGTCATAAAGAAACCTTTGGGCACATTGGTCCTCTTAAATCAACATATTGAGTACAGGAGTGGGATGTTATGTTGAAGTTGTATACAAAATTGTTGAGGCCTAGTTTGAAGTACTGTGTGCAGTTTTGGTCACCTACCAACAGGAAAGATGGAAATAAGGTTGAAAGAATGCAGAGAAAATTTGCAAGGATGTTGGAGAACCTCAGTTACAAGGAAAGATTGAAAAGTTAGTCTGGAGGGAGATTTGACAGAGGTATACAAAATAATGGAGGGCATAGATAGGGTAAATACAAGCAGGTTTTTTCCACTGAGGCTGGGTGGATCAACAAATAGAGGTCATGGGTTAAGTTTCAAAGATCAAAGTTTCAAAATGCATTTATCATCAAAGAATGTAGAAATTATACAACATTGAGATTTGTATCAAGGCAGTCACAAAGCAAGGACCTCGAAAGAACCCAATTGAAGAAAATGAGACCAACTCCCCAGTGCCCAGAGAGAAAGGAGAAGCCTGGAGTAGGCCCAAAGCCTCGGTATTCACTTCATCATTTTAACGGGGTAAACAGCTGCAAAGTTCACAGACACCAAGCACAGCAACCAGGGGCAGTCTCACAGCCTTAGCATCGCGGAGAGAGAAACCCCCAGACTATCTGAGTCAGTGTTTCAATTCAAAGTTCAAAGTACATTTTATTATCAAAGTATGTATACATTATACAACCTTGAGATTCATCTCCTAACAGGCAGCCATGAAACAAAGAAACACAAACACTAACCCCATATATCTGAAAAAAGTCTGTCTAACACCCAATGGGCAGAGAATTTAAAAAAACACATGTCCATAAGAAAGTAAAAGAATAAATTAACCCAAATTAGGAGCCTTGAAAACACCGCCCAGTGATTCGATTCAGACCAGGATTTTGCTGCTGAAGAAGCTGTTCTCGACCTCTCCAATTTGTCACAGTGGTTAGAGCGATCCATCCTCATACCCGGTTAGTTGGACGGGCATCGGACTCCTCTGTCCCATCTTCTCCCCTCTGAACCATTCACTCCAACCAGCACGGCTGCAACTCCAAGTGCGTTGATCTTGCAGCGCACCAGCAGGGCACATCCCGTGAATTCACTTTGCCTTCACTCACTTCTTCATTGCTTGTGGTGGTAGTTTACCACAATTAATTTAAAATAAAATGTTATTAATAATGGTTTTAATCGAATTCCTTTGCTTTTGAACTAGCAGTGAGCTGTCTCATTCCTTCGGTAGTGCTATCTTAAACTGGAAAGGTGAAAGGTGAAAAGTTTAAGAGGAAACTTGTTCATTCAGAGGGTCGTGAGATTCTGCATCGAAGTGCCAGCACAAGTGGTGCATGAGAGGTCAATTTCAATGTTTAAGGGACATTTAGATAGGTACATGGATGGGAGGGGTATGAGGGCTTTGGTCCAGGTGCAGGTCGATGGGAGTAGGCAGTTTAAATGGTTCGGTATAGACTAGATGGGACAAAGGGCCTGTTTCTGTGCTGTACCTTTCTATGACTCTATAGGTCCTGGCAACATCCTTACGCCAGTCTCCCGTGCACACTTTCCAGCTGATGGCTTCTCTCCTGTAGGAGGGTGACCAAAACTGCTTCACTACTGTAACAGGACTGGGAACCCAGACATTCAAACATCAAATTTCCCACTGACTTAGGAGATGCCAACAAGGATTTGTAATGAGGAAAGGTAGGCTGGTGATGGAGAAACTCAATTACAATGACAGTGGGAATCTTGAAGTTGGGTGTGGGGTGGGGGGGGTGGTTAGTGGTTGGTCTATGAGAGGGGTAATGTTGGAGGTTTAATAGGTGGAAGATCAGTCCTGTCAATTTTGTTAATATTCAGTGCTGGAAGGGAATTTAGTAATGAATGGAAGGTATGCTTCATGGGTAAGTTTAATGTGCGGAGGCAGTGGGATAAAATCCAGACTGAGATAAAATTCCATGATGGGCAACAAGGACAAAAAGAAAGGAGAGAGGCTGATGAATAGTCTGACCCACAAGTCTCCATGGAGACAGGAGACTGATGACACTGGGATCAGGAACAGAAAACAAGTTGCTGGAGAAACTCGGTGGGTCAGCAGCATCTGTGAAGGTAAAGGGGTTGCACACACAAAATGGTCCTGCCAAACGGTTTCGGCCTGAAACATCGACTCTGCTTTGTTCTGCCTGGCCTGCCGAGTTCCTCCAGCATTTTGTGTGTATTCCTCGGATTTCCAGCATCTGCAGATTTTCTCTTGTCTGAGGTAAAGGGGTTGTGAACATTTCAGGTTGAGACCTGATGCAGCTTGTTTTATTTTTACACAAACATTCACGGTTTGGTTCATATCGTTGAAAAACATCAGGGTGATGACCTGGTGGATAACTTTGGATTCCAGTTCATCTTCAAACAGTTCAGTGGGCAAGAGCTGAATCTATTTGTGATTAGTTAAACCAGTTTATCAGACAGGTGTTCAGGCCTGTTAATCTTGAGTGCATAGTGATGGAAGTTGTGCCAATGGGCAGAGTCTCAGGTGAATGAGTTATAGTTATAATGGGGAAAGGGGATTTGGTGATATGAAGAGGGTTTGATTCAACACCTCAGTAACTCCTGCAATGTGGACGATAAGGTTGGGAATGTGAAAGAGCATTTGTGAGGAAATTGAGAGAAATTCTTTTTCAGTAATGTGGGGTCTGAAGAGGGTGGGAATTTAGGTGGTGGGTGCAAAATAAGAAACCAGCTCTTCCACTCCCCCCCCCCCCCCCCGCTTTCTTGAGAGCAATTGGAAATGAACAAAAACCACTACAAGAGAGGTGTCCTTGGATCGTGTGCACTGCTCACCACTGGATGTCCTGGACGACCTCTCCCCTTATCTGTATTAAATATCCCAGCATTTGGACAGTTCAGCCTGTACCCTTGAGCTGTTCAGTTTCGATGTTGGAATAAGCCACTGCCTAATGCTGTGAGCAGCTGTTCCAGTCCTCGGCATCAGAACAGGATTCACAGTCAAACAGTGGAACCTCAGTGTTACAGCTGGGGTTGGTTTTTGTTAACACTGGCAACTTGATGTCCGTCTCAGCCCTTGAGATCATGAGAGAATACAGCAGAGAATATCGACAGTGGCTGTTGCCTTATCTACTGGACATGTCCAGAGGGAAGCTGCAGTCTATCTGTTTCCATATGCACAGTCACTGGCTGAGGGTTTATCTAAGTTATCAAATGTAAAACAAATCCTGGTAGCAGCCACAAACTGTGTTTTGTGTCTCTCTGAGCTCCCCAT
Organism: Hemitrygon akajei; assembly: GCF_048418815.1. NCBI lineage: Eukaryota > Metazoa > Chordata > Chondrichthyes > Myliobatiformes > Dasyatidae > Hemitrygon > Hemitrygon akajei. Next base: position 182,960,019 of record NC_133125.1, read on the forward strand.
TTGCTGCAGTGGTGAGTGAACTCCTGAACCTCCTTCAATCCAAAGCTCTGACGTCTGATCCATTTCAGAGTTGTTTGGGTTGCTTGATGTTTAGGACATGCAATATCATCACCAATCGAAACAACCTGAGTCAAGCTCTGTTACCAGGACATTTGTCCATTGATGCATGTATTACATCATTCATATTGTTTGGTTATCAAATGTTGTACATTTCTTTTTATTTTTGAAAAGGTTCTAAGATGATCAGAATTTGGAGGAAGTTGAAAGCCGTTTGTGATGTTGTCCTCATCAATTGTTTCATCATTGCCTGGATCGTCAGCGATATGAGTTCTGGTATGTGGTCAAATAAACCTGTATGAAAGTGATGAACTCAGTTCTCTGCAGGGTGGTTGGAATGCATTGAGTATCTCAGTCAGTACATTGTCAGATGCTTTATCAGGACCACCAGCATCTGCAGTCCTCAGACCCACAACTGGGTGCAGGGAAACCTGCTGGAGGTTCAGACGGTAATGGCCAAACATCAACAGTTCAGAACCACCAGAAACACAGCACAGGCCAGTTGAACACATACAGGTCAGATAAATCACTGGAGAGCACATAGGTAAACCAGACTGAGTGATGGAACTTGGGTGATTCGGTGAGTTTCCAGTGAAATTGTGGGACAGCCGCATAACCAATTGTTGTGGATGTCAGGAGAGTCAAACCATGGACCATGTGGGATGGCTGGCTGCAGTGTCGTGCACTCCTCAAGGTGTGGCCATTGGAACACCAGAAGATGCAGCCAGTGCAGAATATTGACAGCAAGTGACCAGGATAGATTAGACTGCAGGGAATAATTCAGGTCTGGAATAACAGGTCAGCATGTTGTTATCCCACATCGGAGGCCATGCAGAGTCAGTTGGTTCAGTCATGTAGACAAAGTTAGCAAGTCTGGGCAGAGGTTGGTACATTTCCTGCCCTGTGGAGATAAGTGGAATAGTTTGGTTCTTTGCATCAACAGGCAGCTGTTATGGTCATTTACCTGATGAATTCTTACAGGTTTACTCATTTGAATTTGTTTTTAATTACAGGCCTTTCCATCGCGGGAATTGTCACTATCGTCTTGTCGATCGTACTGCCAATTGTGTTCATTTTAATACTGATGTGCCTGGTCATTAAAAAGGCTTTGGACGAAGGTATCTGTCATTGTATTTTCACTCTTGTTTATCTACTCCAGACACCCCTCCAAGTAATCTTAGACTCATTTTAATAAAAAGATAGAAAAGAAAAAAAGCTGAATAATCCTCACCTCCTCTGACCCCTCTGGATTCCTGTGACCTGTGGGATGAAATTGTCTGACATTTTTCCCAGTTATGAAATTCTGACTTACAGTGTCACCACAGCTGGAATGATTCTGGAGTCACCTCTGATCTGACTCCAGAGAGTCTTTAGAAAAAGTAGTCTGGAGAGGAACGTGTCTCAGCTCACTGGTGTTTGATCATGGTGTTGTCAAATTTCAGCATCATATCAGGTTGGTGTAAAGGATCCAATGATGGTGAGGTGAGTGAGTGAGTGTTTGGGGCCTTTCTCATCCTTGATACAGTTGGGTGTGGGAAGGCCTCTCCTTCAGGCTGCCAGGAATCTTGATTGGATATTTACATCAATTTTGTTTACAACAGCATCTTCTAATCAATGAATGCAAGGGAACACCACCTTCTCCCTCTTCCTCCCCAAGTTATAAACCATTCAAAATTCAAAATATTAACATTCCTTCCTCATGGCCGAATTTTTGCCAGTCCTGTCTAAGTTCACTTTGAGAATAACTTACCCACACAGACTATAGTTATCCAAGAACAGTACCAGTAGCTACTGGTGTTTGTAGTGTAAATGTTCTCTGCTGATTCACAGACAAATCACCAAATGAAGTCTGTCACCAAGAGACAGGAATCAGGAAAAGGGCAGATGACCCCAGGTTTGGTCAGGGAGTTGTGTATTAAAGAAGAGTTTAATGGATCAGGGAGGGATAGAGAGCTTTATTGGGGGTAAATTCAAGATAAGGAACAAGACAGCTCAAAGCACAAAGTGATGACGATCAGGTCGTCTCAGGTGGACAGGAGGAAAGGGATGCAGAAATAAAGAAACTTGTAGACTGAGAGAGACGGGGAGTGAAATGTAAAGTCAGAGGGGTCTGAAAGAACAGATCAGCATTTTAATATTGAGCCATTGTCTGAGGGAGAACCATGTGGGACAGTAAACTGGGTACATTACCATCACCAGGGAAGAGGTACTGAGCACATTGTCAGAGCTTCCATCTGCCAAGTCCCAGGTCAAGATGGACTTCATCCTGGCCTCTAAAAGAACAAGATAGAGATGTAGTTTATGAATTAGTATTAATTTTTTCAAGTTCTCTTGATTGGGAGAATGTTCCATTAGATATGAAATCCATTTTCCACTCCTCAGCCCTCTTCCCTAAGTGGTCAAATTCCCTCTGCAACCCACAATAACCTTCACTATCACCAACAACACCTAATTTAGTGTCATCCACAAACTTAATGATCAAGCCTTGTGCATTTGCATCCAAATCACTGATAAAAATATCAAATAACAGGAGTCACTACACTGATACCTGCATCACACCACAAGTTACCAGCTTCTATAATGGAAAATAATTTTCAACCACCGCCCTCTGCTTTCTACCTCAGAGCCAATTTTGAATCCCCCTAGAACCCCGAGGATTCATGTCAGGATCATGTCAAAATAGGTAACATTCATTGTCCTATCTACCCTTTTGGTTATCTCTTCAAAAAAACTCTGAATGATTCATCAACCATGACTTCCTGTACATAAAGCTATGATGTCTCCTCCTAATCAGATTCTGTCTAATGAAATCCTGGTGGATCCTATTGCTCAGAATTCCCTTCAGTCACTTCCCCACCACTGATGTCAGGCTGACCAGGCTGTAGTTCCCGGGCTTGTCCTTGCTGCCCCTCTTAAACAACAGACCAACACCCAGCATCACCATGAGAACAACAGAGGTTCCAGTGGGAGGCTCACCATCCCCCTGTCAGGGTAAATGGACAGGGAATATCTGTGGCTTTACCAGCATCACCCACATTCTCAGAACCAGTGTGGAGGAAGTGTTGCACATTGAGAGATCTCCACTTATGGATTAGACACTAAGCCAGAGTCCCATCTGCCTTCTTTGGGAAGATGTAAATGATCCTTCAGTGTTATTTCTAAAAGAGCAAAGGATTTCTCCCCCGTATTGGAAATCAATAATTCTGTTAACTAACGTCACAAAGCCAGCTTTTACATGACTGTTTGTTCAGCCTTACTCAGTACAAACTGAGTCTCATTCCCTCCAACAGTGTCTGCACTTAAAGTACTTCACTGTCTGGACCAGAGACTGGTAAAAGATGTTGTGAGATTACAGGTTCTGTTTCTCACGTGGAGAAGTTCACTCTGCCCCCGCTCACAGGAGTTGGCTGAATTTTTCAGTTCCTGTGTGACGTCATTGAAACGATATGAAGAATGTAAAGAGCTGTCAGACACACTCCTGTTCCTGGCACGATGCAACATCAGACCCTGATATCTGAAATAAAGTCGCTGGTGACAATCAGTCTGATGTGCAGGTGTCAGTCAGCTGTCTGGGCATCAACCTGCCCTTCACAAGGAGACTTTCTCTCCTCGAATGTGCCCCTGACCAGATTGTGGATATCAGCCTGAGCTCCTCCGGCTAAATGAGTGGGAGAACTTTTGTGACAAAATGTGGAATCGAGTCAGAGGTTGAGAGTTTCAGAGACTTTCCAGTGAAATTGTGGGGTAACTCCATAACCAATTGTTGTGGAAGTTGGGAAAATCAAACCCTGGATCATGTGGGTCAGTGTAGTGCACTCCCAGAGGAGTGGACATTGCAACACCAGAAGGAACAGCTGGTGCAGAATATTGGCAGGAGGTGACCTGGAAAGATTGGACTGGAGACCTCTGAGGACAACTGATCAGGATTCGTGAATTGTCTGTTCTGGGTTTCCCACCGTACAGGACATGCAGTCGATAAGACTGGGCAGAGGTTGGCACCTGCCCGTCCCTCAGGATGAAAGTGGAACAGTTTGGTTGTTTGCAACATTGTGCAGCTGTTGTGGTCATTTCCCTGGTGAATTGTTACATGTTTTCTTATTTGAATTTATTTTCACTTGCAGGTTATTCCATCAAGGACACTTTAATTGAAGCCTTGCGGTTCATTGGCCTGATGTTCCCATTGGTGAATGTTCTGCTTCTGTTTTACTTGATCTATAAGAAGATTTTTGATGAAGGTATGTGACTTTGTGTAATTTACCTTTGTGTATAAGCTCCAGTCGTCTGTCCGAGTAATTTGTGACTAATAAAGACATTAATGAAGTGGAAAACTTGAAAAATCACCCCCATTCTCCCACAGAACCCCCCCCCCCACCCGCAACACACTGTGACCTGTGGGATGAAACTGCATCATTTTTCACCCAGTTGTGAAGTGTTGGTCACAGTGATACCATCTCTTACCTGACTCCAGAGGGATCTTTAGAAGACATTGGGTTGAGAGGAAGCTATCACAGCTGTCTGGTGTTTGACACGTGGTGTTCAACTTCAAAATGAAATCAGCTGAGAAATGAGGGAAAGAATTCCCTTTATCCCAGTGATGGTGAGGTGTTTGCATGATAGGTATCCCTCTGGATCCTCGATAGAATTCAGTGTTGGGCGGCTAAGTTCACTTTGAGATCTACTTCATCATACAGGCTAAAGTTGTCCAAGAGTAGAATCAATGTTTGTACGGTAAACATTTCCGGCTGTTTCACAGGCAAATGACCAAATGAAGTCTGTCACCAAGCCAAGTAAAGCAAGATGAGGGCAGATGACCCCAGGCTTGGTCAGACAGTGGGGTATCAGAGAAAAGCTTGAAGGACTAAGCAAAGGTGGTGAGCTTTAGTGGGGTAAATTCAGAGGTAAAGAACAATTTGCTGAAAACACAAAGATCAAGCTTGCTGAGAAGGAGGGGATTAGAACAGAAATATAAAGGTTTATAGACTGCAGAGAGGAAGGGGGGAAGCGAGTTGGAAAGTCAAAGAGATTTCTGAAAGTATTGATGAGCATTGAGCTGTAATCTGAGTGAGAGCCAGTGTAGAGCAACAAATCTGAGAAAATGACAATCACCAGGGAAGAAATACTGAGTCAATTGTTGGAGCTGCCATCTGACAAGTTGGATATCCAAATGGACCTCATCCTGGGGTCTGAAAGAGGCAGCTAATGACATACTTCATGCAGCAATTTAAATGTTCTCACTGTTCTGAAAAGTGCCCATTAAATTGGACAACAGCAAACGTGATTGCTTTATACAAAGATAGCAAGAAATGGCAGGAGAGTATGGGTGAGGGGGATGTGTGGGTGTGAAACTTGGCAAGGAGATGGGGTAGAATATAGAGACAGATGAATCTGGAGACAGATACAATTTTCAGTACTGGAGTGATGGGTAACATTTCGAAGGGTTGATCCTGTGGGCAGATTGAAGGAGCAGAGACAGATGTATGATCTCGATCACAACCATCATGGCATCCTGATAACTTGCTGCAAAAGTTAAAGGATGGAACTAAGGGATTATTTTTACATTCAGTATAATCTTTCAACACGTCTACATAAAATGTTCCAGCATGTGGACTGTTCAGCCTGCACCCTCGTGGAGTTCAGTTTTCAACTTGAACCAGAACACTGTCCGATGCCATTGAACAGCTGGAAACAGTGATGTTGTGATTCTCTGCATCAGAACAGGCTGTACTGTCAGACATGGAACTCAGTCACTGGCAAAATGTTTAATTGCAGTCCTCCAGGTCACTGGGATAATTCAGCAGAACTGATTTACAGTGGCCTGATATCCCATCCACTGGATGTACACATGGACAAACTACAGAGTACCTGTCATTTCCACTTGTGATGCCTGTAGGTCAGTAAGTTATCAAATGTAGTGTTTCCAGAGGGAACCAGAAGATGCTTTTGGTCCCTCCCTGGTCTCTCCACTTGTTGCCAGTGTGTGAGAGCTCTCTGAACCTCCTTCAGTCCAATGCTTGAATGTCTGGTCCAGTTCTGAGCTGGTTGATTGCCTCATGTTAGGACACTGAATATCACAATGAACCTGACCAAGCCCGGGTTCATCTCTGTTCACTGCAGCACTTCATTGATGCAAGTTTTGAATAAGTTGTGTAGATTGTAACTCAGGGGGATTACTACTATCAGGGAGGAGGCACAGGAGCCTGAAGACACACATTCAATGATTTAGGAACAGCTTCTTCCCCTCTGTCATCAGATTTCTAAATGGTCTGTGAACCCATGAAGACGACCTCACTATTTTTGCTCTCTTTTTCACAACTATATATCTCAGTGTAATTTATAGTCTATTTCATTTATTGCTCTGTACTGTTGCCACAAAACAACAAATTTCATGACATATGTCAGTGATGATTAACCTGAGTCTGAATTCTGATTCTGAGAATTTCAAACAGTTTTTATTTCTTTTTTTAGGTTGGGTGTTCTTCCAAACTAGTACTTTTAACCTGATATTCTTACTTGCCATTTCTGTCAGCACTTCGATTCCAGGTAAGTGCTCGAACATAATACTGTATTTACATGAAATGATGTACTTGGTACTGAGCAGAGGGATAGAATGAAGTGTCTCTGTCAGGACATTGTGAGCTGCTTCACCTGGACCACAAACACATACAGTCCTTGGCCCCACAGCTGAGGACTGGGAAACTGCTGGAGGTTTAAAATATCTGAATGTCCATTTTAGTTTAAATCTCTGTTCAGAACAACTGGCCGCACAAAATTTCAGACAATTATAGACAAATTATGGAAAGTCAGAGTTTATTTCTGAACATAATCTCAGGACATGTCATTCCTTTCTGGACTCGGTATTGAATTCAGTAACATTAGGTAACTTGCTTTCTCTGTTTATCTTTGTCAGAACCAGCCAGATAGATGATATAGATGACAATCAATGGACCCAACACCAGTCCCTCGGCCCTCTACTGGTCACAGGCCTCCAGTCAGACAGGCAATGATCTACTACCTGTAGTCTGTATAGAGTCCATGAAGTTGATCCCATTTTGCCTTGCTTCTATAGCCTCTGTGTCTATCTGCTGAGTAAATACAGATGTAAAAAATGCATTTAAGATCTCCTCGATCACTTTTGGCTCCACACATGTATTACTATTCTGATCTTCCAGAGGACCAGTTTTGTCACTTGAAACCCTTTTGCTCTTAACATATCTGTAGGGTCCCTCAGGATTATCCTTCACCTCATCTGCTAAAGCAACCTCAAGTCTTTTCACCCTCCTGATTTCTTTCTTAACTGTTCTGTAATTTCTTATACTCCATGAGCACCTCATTTGTTCCTACCTGCCTGTACCTGCAATGTACCTCTTTCTTTTTCTTAAACAAGGCCTCAATATCTCTTCAAAACCAAAATTCCCCACACCTGTTATCCTTACTTTTTATTCAGACAGGCACACACAAGCTTTGTATTCTCACAATTTTATTTTTGAAGGCTTCCCACTTACCAAGTGCATATTTGCCAGAAAAAATCCTGTCTGAATCCACACTTACTAGATCTTCTCCTGTACCATTAAAATTGGCCTTTCTCCAATTTAGAATCTGAACCTGCAGACCAGACCTATCTTCTTGCAGATTTTCTTCAAAACTAATGGGATTGTGATTACGAGGTGCAAAGTGTTCTACATACACTTCTGTCACCTTTCCTATCTCATTCCCTAACAGCAGATCAAGTATCACACACTCTTTTGTTGGGACTTCTAATACTGATTAAGAAAATTTCCTGGACCCATTTGACAAACTCTATCCAGTATGGTCCCTTGACACTATGGGAGTCCGATTCAATATATTGAAAGCTAAAATCAGCAACTATAACAACCTTATATTTCTTGCAACACTCTACGATCTCTCCATAAATTTGATCCTCTAAATCCCACGGACTTTCACCACGTGTCCCATCATGGCCGACGTGAGAAGAACCCTGTGCAGGGTCGACCCACGGAAGGCTGCTGGACCAGACCACATTCCTGGTAGAGTGCTCAGAGGATGTGCAGACCAGCTAGCAGATGTTCTCACTGACATCTTCAACATCTCCCTGAGCAGTGCCACCATTCCAACGTGCTACTAGGCCGCCACCATCGTCCCTGTGCCGAAGAAGTCTTCAGTGTTCTGCCTCAATGACTACCGTCCCGTTGCACTTACATCCATAATCATGAAGTGTTTCAAGAGGCTTGTCATGAGGCATATCAAGACCCTGCTGCCCCTTGCAGTTTGCGTATCGTCCCAACCGCTCAACTGATGACGCCATTGCCACCACCCTCCACCTGGCCCTAACCCACTGGACAAAAAAGACACATACGTTCGGATGCTGTTCATAGACTTTAGTTCAGCATTCAACACAATCATTCCTCAGAAACTGATTGGAAAGCTGAGCCTACTGGGCCTGAACACCTCCCTCTGCAACTGGATCCTAGACTACCTGACTGGGAGACCTCAGTCAGTCCGGATTGGGAGCAGCATCTCCAACACCATCACACTGAGCACGGGGGTCCCCCAGGGCTGTGTGCTCAGTCCACTGCTGTTCACTCTGCTGACCCACGACTGTGCTGCAACACACAGCTCGAACCATATCACCAAGTTCGCCGATGACACGACTGTGGTGGGTCTCATCAGCAAGAATGACGAGTCAGCTTACAGAGAGGAGGTGCAGCGGCTAACAGACTGGTGCAGAGCCAACAGCCTGTCTCTGAATGTGAACAAAACAAAAGAGATGGTTGTTGGCTTCAGGAGGGCACAGAACAACCATTCCCCGCTGAACATCGACGGCTTCTCGGTAGAGATCGTAAAGAGCACCAAACTTCTTGGTGTTCACCTGATGGAGAATCTCACCTAGTCCCTCAACACCGGCTCCATAGCAAAGAAAGCCCAGCAGCGTCTCTACTTTCTGCAAAGGCTGAGGAAAGTCCATCTCCCACCCCCCATCCTCATCACATTCTACAGGGGTTGTATTGAGAGCATCCTGAGCAGCTGCATCACTGTCTGGTTCGGAAATTGCACCACCTTGGATCGCAAGACCCTGCAGCGGATAGTGAGGTCAGCTGAGAAGATCATCGGGGTCTCTCTTCCCGCCATCATGGACATTTACACTACACGCTGCATCCACAAAGGAAACGGCATTATGAAGGACCCCATGCACCCCTCATACAATCTCTTCTCCCTCCTGCCATCTGGGAAAAGGCTCCAAAGCATTCGGGCTCTCACAGCCAGACTATGTAACAGTTTCTTCCCCCAAGCTATCAGACTCCTCAATACCTGAAGCCTGGACTGACACCTTGCACTACTGTCCTGTTTATTATTTATTGTAAATACCTGCACTGTTTTTGTGCACTTTACGCAGTCCAGTGTAGGTCTGTAGTCTAGTGTAGCTTTCTCTGTGTTGTTTTTTTTTACGTAGTTCAGTCTAGTTTTTTGTACTGTGTCATGTAACACCATGGTCCTGAAAAATGTTGTCTCATTTTTACTATGCACTGTACCAGCAGTTATGGTCGAAATGACAATAAAAGTGACTTGACTTGACGTGACTTTCGTATAATCTGTAATGTGCCCCATTAACGTGTTCACACTTTTCTTATTCCTCAGTTCCACCATAATGCCTCACTAGATGAGTCCTCCAGTCTGGCCTGGCTGAACACGGCCGGGATATTATCCTTGAATAGTAAAATATCCCCTCCTCCTTTAATCCCTCCCACTCCGTTGTGTCTAAAACAACGGAACCCCAGAATATTGAGCTGCCAGTCCTGCCCCTCCTGCAACCAAGTCTCCCTAATGACTACAATACCATATTCCCAGGTGTTGATCCATGCTGTGAGCTCATCTGCCTTTCCTATGATACTTCTTACATTGAAATATACACAGTTCAGGACATCAGTCGCTCCATGCTCAACCTTTTGATTCCCGTCTGTCCCCACAACCTCTCCACTATCTGTTCTGACACTCTGGTTCCCATCCAGATGCAACTCCAGTTTAACAACTCCTCCCCATACCCCGTGCAGCACTCGAAAACTTTCCCACTCGGATATCAGTCCCCCTCCAGTTTAGGTGCAAACTGCGACTTCTGTACAGGTCCCATTTTCCCTGGAAGAGAGTCCAATGTTCCAAGAATCTGACACCCTCCCTTCTACACCAACTCCTTAGCCATGTGTTAAACTGTATAATTTACCTATTTCTGGCCTCACTCGCACGTGGCCTGAGTAGCAATCCTGAGATCACAACCTGGAAGTTCTGCCCTTCAACTTAGCACCGAACTCCTGAACTCACTTTGCAGAATCTCGTCACTCTTCCTACCTACACGGACCACAACTTCTGGCTGTTCACCCTCCTACTTAAGAATGCTGAAGACTTAATCCAAAATGTCCTGGACCCAGGCACCCAGGAGGCAGCATAACATCTGGAAATCGCATTCTTGTCCACAGAACCTCCTTTCTGTTCCCTAATGAATGAATCCCCTGTCACCACAGTTCACCCCTTCTTCCCCCTTCCCTCCTGAGTTACAGAGCCAGGCTCAGTGCCAGAGACCTGACCGCTGTGACTTTCCTCTGCTAGGTCATCCTCCCCTAACAGTATCCAAGTGGTGTACCTGTTGTTGATGGGGATGGCCACAGTGGTACTCTGCACTGGCTGTTTAATCCCTTTCCCTGTCCTGACTGTCACCCAATTTCTCGTGTTCTCTGCCTTGGGTGTAACTACTTCTCGATATGTCCTATCTATCAACCCCTCAGCTTCCCAAATGATCTGGAGTTCTTCCAGTTCCAGCTCCAAATCCTTAACACAGAGTGTGTGAAGCTGTAGCTGGAAGCATTTCTCACAGGTGTAGTTGTCAGGGACACTGGAGATCTCCCTGACTTCCCACATCCCACAAGAGGAGCATTCCACTATCCTGCCTGGCATCTCTACTGTTCCTAACTGAGCAACCATAAAGAAGGAAAAACAATAAAATGTGTGGGGGGGGGGGGAGTGGAACTCTACCTGCAGCTTTGTTTTTGCTGTCTTTGACTGAAAACTCTCCTCACTGAAGCCTTGAAGAGCTAAAGCCTCAAAATCTCCACTCTAACTCTGACCACTCCAATGATGGCCGCTCCACTAGCCACTGCCTCACTCTAATTTGTTCATGCCAATCAATCCTGAATTCTGGTTGGACACTGCCCAAAGCACCAAACTGCCACAAGTCACTGCATTTTCTGCACAATGGGCGAACGGGAGTGAACCATGTCTTCTGAAGCGTCCAATCTCTCCAATAGAGCGCTGTTCAAACAAATATCTAAAGGTCATTCTCCCTTTTCTGACAGTGTCTAGGACCTGCAATATTAACTCTGTTTCACCTTCCACAGATGCTACACAAACTGCTGTGTGATTCCAACATTTGTATTTATTATTAAGCACAGAGCTAACAGATTCCAAATAGTGAATATCTAAAAGCACTAGTGATCCAATACCCATGGGGAGCAGAGTTTCTAATTATTGATTCATATAATGTAATGAACGGATATTGAAATTTGTCAAAACTGGAGGAAAAGCAAGTTCCAATGAGGAAATTTGGACTGTACAATAGGATATCGATAGATTCAATGAGTGGGTGATAACTCAGCACATGGAGTTTAACACAGGAAAGTGTGAGGTGGGACCCTTGAGTAAGAGGAATCAGACTGTAATGTCAATGGGGAGGAATTGTAAATGACTGAATTGCAGGGGGATCAAGATGTTCTTGTAAATGAATCACAAAAGATTTGGTGCAGCAAGTAATTAGGAACAGGAGTGACATATAAATGTTAATTGCAAGGGATTTGGAGTTTAGAAATGAGAAAGTACTGTTACAGTTGTGCAGAGTGTTGGGGAGTCCATTTGATCTGTGCAGATCCCCTTGTTTAAACACAACTGTGCTGACACTGCAGGGAGTCCAAAAGTGATCCATAAGGGGATCATTGGGATGAGTGATCCAGGGTTGAGTGGCTTTTCACACCACAAGGAAGTATTTAAAGAAGAGATGGATAAATATTTGAAAGATTGGGGAATTCAGGATTGTGTGGGACTGGGACAGAAGAGGAGATGGGTAAATATTTGAAAGATTGGGGAATTCAGGATTGTGTGGGACTGGGACAGAAGAGGAGATGGATAAATATTTGACAGATTGGGGAATTCGGGATTGTGTGACACTGGGACAGAAGAGGAGATGGATAAATATTTGAAAGATTGGGGAATTCGGGATTGTGTGGGACTGGGACAGAAGAGGAGATGGGTAAATATTTGAAAGATTGGGGAATTCGGGATTGTGTGGGACTGGGACAGAAGAGGAGATGGATAAATATTTGACAGATTGGGGAATTTGGGATTGTGTGACACTGGGACAGAAGAGGAGATGGATAAATATTTGAAAGATTGGGGAATTCGGGATTGTGTGGGACTGGGACAGAAGAGGAGATGGATAAATATTTGAAAGATTGGGGAATTCGGGATTGTGTGGGACTGGGACAGAAGAGGAGATGGGGCCTGGGACAGATCAGCTCCAATTGTATTGAATTGTGGATCAGGTTTAAGGAGCTGAGTGGCCGACTCCCCTCTTATTTTCTTGTGTTTAATCATCATCATCGAGATGGCGGCACGATGCAGTGTGCAGCGGCCTCTCCAGAGTTGATATCTGTTATTTGTCAAGCGGGGTGTCGTGCACAATCCTAATCTGATGAAAAACGGATGTGGGAACATGGAGGAACATCTGGAAATCTCTAGGAAGGCCTTTCTCGGTGCTGCTGTTGTTGTGAGGTCCAGGTCTCTGCTGGAAAGGACAGGCCCCCCAGTCCTCGGGGTTGCATTGCCAGTGGCGGGGGCATCATAGTGCGCTCGGCAGAGGATGGTGCTCAGAGAGGCTGTGCCGAAGGGGATGGTTGGAGGCTCGGAGGTTCGATGGACTCGGAGTCCGCTGCAGTTGGGGTGCTTTCCCTGTGTGCTGCGTCTGCCAGGCTGAGTCCGGCAAGGCGAGGCGGCGCAGTGGAAGTCCATAGCGGGGGTATTCCCTTCTGCCGCTTGTGTGGGATGATGAGTCTATTGGGACCCTGAGGACTTGTGGAAACTGTACTGTGGATTTTTTTGAACTTATAGTCTTTTAACATCTTTGGACTATTTTTACTGTGCCCATGATCTGTTTTTTATCAATTATAGTATTGTTTGCACTGTTGTAACTATGTGGCTTTGTGTAGATCTTGTAGCTTTAGTTTTTGGTTTGTTGGGTGGTAGAGTTGGTCTCCTGACTTGGTGTATCTGGGTAGTCTTGTTTTGTCTGGTGGGTTTGGAGCTCCTTTCTGGGAAACGCGCTAAGATGGTAGCGCGATATCAATACGCAGCAGCCTCTCCGGACTCTGGTTTTGGGGATTGCCAAACGTTATGTGGATTTTCTGGTGTAGTCTGTTTTGTCGTGTGCTTTTGTGATATCATTCTGGAGTAACGTTGTTTCATGTTTTAGCTGCATTGCAGTTGTGGTTTCTAAATGACAATAAATCGAAATTCAATTTAATTCAATTCAATTCAATGTTTATTATCTCCTTGCAAAAGAACAATGGATTGTGGTCCTTAACACAAGAGATTCTGCAGGTACTGGAAATCCAGAGAAACACACACAAAATGCAGGAGGAACTCAGGAGGTCTAACAACATCTATGGAAAGGAATAAAGAGTTGATGTTTCGGGGTACCCTTCATCAGGACCAGAAAGAAAGGGGAAAGAGCCAGAATAGGAACGTGGGGGGAGGGGAAAGAGTACAAGGTGAAAGGTGAAGCCATGTGGAGGGGTAGGTAGGTGGGTGGGGGAGGGGTGAAGTGAGAAGCTGGGAGGTGATAGGTGCAAAAGGCAAATGCCTGACAAATGAATCCAATCGGACAGGAGAGTGGTCAATGAGAGGAAGGGATGGAGGAGGGGCAGGGGCTTCTGATAGTGAACTCATCAAAATGTGGATATCTCAACACCAGAAGGAGCACCCAGTGCAGAATATTGGCAGCAGGTAACAGGGAAATACTGACTGAGGAAGAGAGAGTGAGTCAGTCTATTCATGGCCGGCGTAACAAATCAGTGGCTTGTTCACCCAGCACAGCAGGTAGAGTCAGTCGGTGCAGACCAGAAGTCAAGGTTGACAAGACTGGGCAGTGATGAGCACATCTCTTCCCTGCAGGAGATAAGGGGAACAAATTGGTTGTGGCAACAATTGGCAACTCTCCTGATCATTTTTCTGGTGTGTTGTTGCATGTTTGCTGATTTGAATGTATTTGTAATTGCAGGTTTTTACAGCGAGGACACTGTCACATTTGCTGCGTCAATCGCAATGGTGGTGTTGCTTGTAGTGGCTTTTACTTCATTTGTGATTCTTTGGTGGAAAGCACTTTGGTATGTAGGTAAGCGTTATTGTCTACACTTGTATTTAAACTTCAGGCATCTCTCCAAGGAAATTGCAGTTAATTTTAAAAGAAAAATCACCCCCACCACTCTGGGTCCCTGAGACATGAGGGATGAAATTACCCTGTATTTTTGCCCAGTTGTGGAGTGGTGTTTCACAGTGACACCACTGCTGGAACGATTCCAGAGTCACCTCTGACCTGGTGTCAGAGATGGTACTTGAGGGTAAAATGTCTCAACTCAATTGTGTTACACACATTATGTTGTCAAAGGTGCTGTGACTCGTGTTGTAGAGGTGAGTAGTGAGGGACCACTCCTCACTGCACACACGTGGCTCCTCCATGGAGAGAGGTAGGAGCACCAAGTTTCTGAGAGTGCACATAATTGATGATCTTAACTAGTCCCTCAACACCACCTCTTTGGATAAGAAAGCAGAGCAGCATCTCCATTCCCTGAGGAGATTGTGTCTAACCCCCATCCCCATCCCCCATGATAACCAGTTTTTACAGGACCCAATCGAGAGTGTCCTGACCGGCTGCATCTCTGTCTGGGACGGGAATTGCAAGGCATCTGATCACAAACCCAACAAAGGATCACAAGTGTTGCTGAGAGGATCACTGGGGTCTCTCTCTCACCCAGTAGATATATTTATCAGGAGTGTTACATACACGGGGCACTTAGCATTGTCAGTGTTCCCTCCCATCCGTCCAGTAATCTGTTTGATCCCCTACCATCAGGCAGGATGTACTGTAGCATTAGGACAAGAACTGTTGGGATGAGAAACAGTTTCTTCCCTCCAGGATGTAAAACTATTGAACTTCATGCCGCCACCCAGGTCTCATCATGTATGAAGCACCAGTAGTGTTATACTGTTTACTTTTCAGTTGTATTATATATGCACCTTGTTATTGGTTAATTTATTTGTGGTGATATTACTCTGTGTTATGCACGTGAGTTACATGTACTGTGTTGTGAACATTAATCCAGAGGAAAGTGGTCTCATTTGATGGTATACATGTATACGGTTGAATGACAATAACTTGAAAGTTGCTCATTAATCCTGATGAAGGGGAGGTGAGAGAGTGGTAAAGCCCCTCCTCATGACATGGATTTTAGCAAAGTTTTGTTAAAGTTCCTCATGGCGTACTCAAGAAACTAAATGTCCACGGGATCCAAGAAAAGATGGTTTTGGAATAAAAATTGGTTCAGAGGGAGGAAGCAAAGAGTGAGGATCAATGGGAGTTTCAGTGTCTGGAGGGCCATGTGTGGTGAGTTAAGCAGGGCTCAGTAATAGATCCCTTGTTGTTTAAGGTTCATGTCAATGATTTGAACTTGAATTGAGGAACACGATCAGGAAGGTTCCTGTTGATCACAATATCAGCAGTTTGGTTGACAGTGAAGAAGAAAGGTCTGGGTCACAGGAAGTTATCACTGGTCTCCTTGGATACACAAACGAGGAAATGGAATTCAGTCTGGAAATGTTTACAGCAGTGCTTTTGGAGAGGGCAAACTAGGCAAAGGAACAAACAGTAAACAGAAGACTAAGGCATGGAGAGGAACTGACAACTCTCAATGTTCATGGGCACAGATCCCAGAAAGATGGGTTGCTAGGTTACCTGGTTTCTGTCAATTGCAGTAGCATAAGTGTGGTAGACTTGATGTGGATGTGGAGAGAAATGGTTTCAAGGGGAAGTAATCAGGAATGGAGAGCTGAGTGAACTGGCATAGATGGGCTGAATGGCCTCCTTCCATGTGGTAAGGAAAGTGGGGTCTTGCCTTTTGTTTTGTGCACAGAGCTGGTGATGGGAGATGTGAAAGGGTGAGGAACAATACCTGAGGACAGGGAACTATTAGCAATGGCATTAACATTGGAACCAGGGGAGGAGGTTGGTGATGAACAGGATCTAACAGAAGGAGGGTTGAGCATGAAAAAGAAATGGATAGAATCCAGACTCAATGCAATTTCAACACCAGGGCATCGAGGGACATTTGGGAGGGTTGGTCCAGTGGGCAAAGGGAAGTAGGGAAACTACAGGGGCAGGTGCACAGTCTGAATCCCAGCCATTCATGGGTTCAGTGCACATTGTTAGAATATTTCAGCATGGTGAATTGTGGAAACAGTGGTGAATTAGGGGTTCTCTTTGCATTTCTTGCATAAACTTTGAATAAACAATTGGTGAAGGAGAGCAGGACCTGATGATGCTGAATAGGGTGCAGCCAGATCTGACGATGGGCGTTTAAAGCCATTTTTCACTGAGGACACACCCACACTTGCATCTCTCATTTGAGGGAGTGCAGATGGAGGCTCCACCACAGCAGACACTCAGATGAGGGAGTAATGTAGGTTTTCACAAATAAAATGAAGTGAGACGTTTTAAGTTTAATGAAAGCCATAACACATTCTATTGAACTCCCAAACCAACACAGAAAAACGTGCTAAAACCCTTTACATAATAATGTCATCTCGTCAGATCAGCCTCTTAAAGTGAAACCCCAACTCAATGACGATGGTTCTGAATTATATACATTTCTGCCAATCACATTACCCTACACAGGCCCCTCTGGAATTAACTAAAACCAGCATTGTGAGCCTGTCTGAAGCTCGGATCAGCAGCCCGGCTCGGGTCCTGTGCTCATCCAGAGGTGATGGCAGGGGCATGGCAGTGGAATACTCCAAATCTCGGTGGGCTGGTTTAAGGCGATCTTCTGAAATATGTTCAGGTTTATCCCTCTTATCAATGATAAAAGTCTTTTCCCTCCATTCCAAAACGCAGAATGGGCCATCGTAAGGGGGCCTAAGGGGATGTTGGTTTAAATTATGGTGGAATGTAAAGGCACTTGGGAATCCTTGTGCAGAACACCCTAAAGTTTATCTTGCAGGTTGAGTCAGTGGTGAGGAAGACAAATGCAATGTTAACATTCATTTCAGGAGGACTAGAATACAAGAGCAGGGATGTGTTGCTGAGGCTTTATAAGGCACTGGTGAGGCCTCACCTTGAGTATTGTGAACAGTTTTGGGCTCCTCATCTAAGAAAAGATGTGCTGGCATTTGAGAGGGTTCAGAGGAGGTTCACAGGGAGGATTCCGGGAATGAAAGGGTTATCATATGAGAAACGTTTGATAGCTCTGGGCCTGTACTCGCTAGAATTCGGAAGGATTTTGAATTTTGAAAGGCCTAGACAGAGTAGATGTGGAAAGGATGTTTCCCATGTTGGGGAAGTCTAGAATAAGAGGGTACAACCCCAGAATAGAGGGACATCCATTTGAAACAGAGACGTGGAGAAATTTCTTTGGCCAGAAGATGGTAAATTTGTGGAATTTGTTAACACAGGCAGCTGTGGAGGCCAGGTCGTTGGTCGTATTTGAGGTGGAAATTGATAGTTTGTTGATTGGCCAAGGCATTAAAGGTTACGGGGAGAAGGTCAGGGAGTGGGACTGTGGAGGGGTAAAAAAGAATTAGCCATGATTGAATTGCAGAGCAGACTCGATGGGCCGACTAGCCTAACTTTGCTCCTATGTCTTATGGTCTTGTAGCCTTCTAAACAACAATTACTGAACCTGAGGAAATCTGCAGATGCTGGAAATTTAAACAACAGCACACACAAAATACTGGTGGAACACAGCAGGCCAGGCAGCATCTATAGGGAGAAGCACTGTCGACGTTTCAGGCCGAGACCCTTCATTACTGAACTCATCAGAGTGAATGAATTAAAAAATCTGGTTGAAGGAAAAGTGTCCCTTGGATCTTATGGTGGACAATCCCTCAGACATGTATCACTGGTTACCGATGGACTTCCTGGACAACCACTATCCTTATCCATGTTAAATGTCCCAGCATTTGGACAGTTTAGTCTGCACTCACAATGAGTTCAGTTTTTTCTTGGACCAGAACACTGTTTGAAGCCTTGAGCATCTGGGTGTGGTGATGGTTCAGTCCTCAACAACAGAACAGGCTTCACAGTGGAACTTCAGTGCTGTAGCTGGGGCTGGGTATTGTCACCACAGGCAGGACCACATCAACTGTAACCTTCACCATCTCTAGAATAATACAAAGCTGATTTGCAGTGGATTGTTACCTCATCTGCTGGATATGTACACAGGGAGACTGCAGTGTATCTGCCAATTCTGCATGTGCAGACACTCGATAAGGGATTACAGAAGTTATCAAATATGTGTTTGTTTGCGTTTATCTGTTGTTTCCTGGATTCTCTGCTTGCTGCCAGTGTGAGAGAGATCCCTGGACTTTCTTCAGTCCGGTGTTCTGATTTCTGCTCCATTTCTGAACTGGTTGGGTTTCCATGTTTAAGAAGCCTGACTGACTCAGGGTCCATCTTCATTACCAAGAACACATTGTAAATTGATGCTTATGTGATATAATTTGTGTAGATCTGTTACAACGGCTTTCAAATTGATTAGCTTTCATTTATCCAAAGATGATGATAGATTTGGAAGATGGACATCCATCGGTAATGTTGGTTTTCTCATTGTCGTCGTCATTGCAACAATTTCCTGGATGGTGTTTAAAGGTATGTGCTGAAATATTATTCTGTATTTTTATGTAAATGATGAACTCGGTTCTCTGGAGTTTGGTTGGAATGAAGTGAGTATCTCAGTCAGGATGTTGTGAACTGCTTTACCAGGACCACCAGCACCTGAAGTCCTCAGTCCCACAGCTGAAGTCCTTTCCCATAGGGGGATCTGCTGGAGGTTTAGACTTTAATGACATTTCACTGATGCTCATGGAACTGAAGGCAAAATGTTGACCTGAGCAGACAGTTGCCTCAATGGGACAAGGCAGAGTGTGGGGATAATTTGCAGGAGATCACATGACCCATGTTGGGAGAATGTGACTAATGGTGTCCTGCAAGGATCTGTGATTTGCCCCTGACCTGGAAAGGGAAGGTTTGTTGATGCTTCATGATGGGATTTAAACTGGAGTTACAGGGAGATGGGAACTAGAGTGTCAGAACAGTCAGTGGAGAGGTTGTGGAGGCAGATGTTGGTAAGACTACAGATGAAGATCAAAAGATTGTGCATGGTGCAACTAGTGTCCTGAGCTGCAAATATTTCAATGCAAGAAGTATTGTACAAAAGGAGGATAAAGGTGTCCAGAGTTGTTCCACAGGGGTCTGTGTTGGGACCGATTCCGTTTATGATATATGTCAATAATTTGGATGATGGAATTGATGGCTTTGTTGCAAAGTTTGCAGATGATATGAAGACAGATGGATTGGCAGGTCGTTTTGAGCAAGTAGAGAGGATACAGAATGACTTAGACAGATTAGGAGAATGGGAAAGAAATGACAGATGGAATACAGTGTCAGGAACTGTATCGTCATGCTCTTTGTTGGAAGAAGGGAAAGGGTTGACTATTTTCTAAATGGAGAGAAAACACAAAACAATGAGGTGCAATGGGGCTTGAGAGTCCTTGTGCAGGATTCCCTAAAGGTTAATTAACAGGTTGAGTCTGTGGTGAGGAAGACAAATGCAATGTTAGCATTTATTTCAAGAGGACTAGAATAGAATCAGGTTTATTATCACTGGCATGTGACGTGAATTTGTTAACTTAGCAGCAGCAGTTCAATGCAATACATAATCTCACAGAGAGAAAAAAATTAAATAATAAATAAACAAATTTCACGTCACATGCCAGTGATAATAAACCTGATTCTGATTCTGAATAGAGATGAGGAGGAATTTCTTGAGCCAGAGGGTGGTAAATCTGTGGAATTCTTTGCCGGCCAAGTCTTTGTGTATGGCATATTTAAGGAAGAGGTTGATAGATTCTTGATTGTTTAGGGCATGAAGGGATACAGGGAAAAGGCAGAGATTGGGGCTGAGAGGAAAATTGGATCAGCCATGATGAAATGGCAGAGCAGACGCGATGGGCCAATTGCCTAATTCTGCTCCTATATCTTATGGTCTTATGGTCTGAATAAAAGGTCACGGGGAGATAGAGAGTCCTGCTGCTGCTTGAGGGTATCTGGGACTGGGAAACTTGGAACAGGAAATTTAATTGATGAACATTGGTTTGTTCCAGTGTTTTACAACTGGGAATCCCTTTTCCTGTGTGAAAAAAGAGTAACACACACTGTACAAATGTAACCGGTCACCCTCATGCCCCATCATTTCCATGTCAGAGACACGTGATGCCATTCCCTGTGCAACACTCCCCTCTAGTGGTAATGAGGGGTGGCTGCATCATGTGTTTCTGGCCACACCTGTAACAATTGGTTTCATACCGCAGCTCTGAACTGGGACACCTGCAGCTATTAATTACTGACCTTCATCCCTCAGGGCTCCTGAACACCCCGACAACAACCATTTATTCTGCCGGTGCTGATTTTCTTTCCCCCTCCCTCCATTCTTTCCTGTAACTCTGCTGATTCTCTCTGTTTTAGTTTTGCCATTTGAATGAGTGTGGTGTAGATTTCCCAGATCTGTATCCGGATCCCGGGGGTTCTGGTCTCAATCCCCGTCCCCACAAAGCCTCCGTAACACTGGCCAAGTGGAGCTGGGTCATTTGTCAGCCATGAACTGTTCGAGGGAATAAATCACCTGCTCCTGGAATTAAAAACTGGATCTGCTGGGAATCCTCAGCAAGTAGCAGGTGAAGCACGGACAAGAAATAGGTTGCAGGGAAATGGGGGGGTGGTTGGGAATGGGATTGATGAGATTTGCTCTGAGAACTGACAAAGTGTCAGTGACGTCCCTCTGTATCATGAGGAAATATGAAACCAGCATCACTTATCAGCTTGTTGGTTTCTGTCACACTGCTTTTTGTTCAGCCTTGCTCAGTATAAACCACATTCCACATCCCCTCCCACACTGACTGCACGAGATCATTGGCAGAGATCTGCTCTTGAACAGAGTGTGATGAAAGGTGTGTGAAATTGGAGAAGTTCACTGCTGTCCCTCTTCACAGGAAATTAGCTGAGTTTTTCAGTTCATGTGGGCATCAGCCTTCTGTTCAAGAGGCAGCATTCTCTCCTCTTATCACCTTGATTTAGTCACAGATACAGTTATTCAACTGTTTTTAATTGCAGGCCTCAGACCAGAGGATGTAGGAGTTGCCATTACATCGATGGTGGGACTGGTGTTTTCTACAGCATATGTTATTATATTCATGTGCTGGTCAAGGAAAGGATTTCCAGGTACCTGTTACTGTCTAATTTGCATTTCAGCAGAAATACCAAGTGACTCATGTTGACAAAATGAACTCCTCCCACAACCCCCACCTCCATCCCCACAAAGTCTCTGAATTCCTGTGGTACCCAGAATGCAATTGTCCTACATGATTGACAGGTTGAGATATGAAGTGGTGACACAGAATGTCTGGAGTTGTTCTGGAGTCAACTCTGACCCGACTGCAGAGGGGGTTTTGGGAGAAGTGACCCTGAGGAGGGAGTGTCATAGAAAAATACAACACAGAAACAGGCCTGTCGGCCCATCTAGTCTTTGCCAAACCATTTAAACTCCCATTGACCTGAACCAGCACCATAGCCCTCCATACCCCTACCGTCCATGTACCAATCCAAACTTCTCTTCAATGTTGAAATCAAGCTTGCAAGCTCCAATTGTGCTGACAGCTTCTTCCATGCTCTCACGACTTTCATGTTCCCTTTAAACTTTTCACCTTTCACCCTTAACCTGTGAACTCTTGATTGTAGTCCCACTCAACATCAGTGGAATTTACCCTGTCTATACCCCTGATAATTGTGTGTGCCTCTGTCAAATCTCCTCTCAATATTCTACATTCCAGGGAATATAATCCTAGCCTGATCAATCTTTCCATATAACTCAGGTCTCTCAGAGTGTAAATTTCCTCTGCACTCGTTCAACCTTGTTTACATCTTTTCTGTAGGTAGGTGACCAAAACTGCACACAATACTCTAAGTTAGTCCTCACCAATGTCTTATACAACTTCAACATAGCATCCCATCTCCAGTACTCAGCACTTTGACTTGTGAAGGCCAAAGTGCCAAAAGCTGTCTTTATGACCCTATCTACCTGTGACTCCACTTGTCTGCATCAAATTCCATCTGCCATTTTTCAGCCCATCTTACCCCTTCCTCATGCCACCCTGCCAGGGATAGGGTCCCTCTTGTCCTCACCTACCACCCCGCCAGACCGCATCCAGCACATAATTCTCTGGAACTTCTGCTATCTCCAACAGGATCCCAACACCAAGTACATCTTTCCCTCCCCGCCGCCCTTTTTCTGCTTTCCACAGGGATCGGTCCCTATGCAACTCCCTTGTCCATTCATCCCTCCCCACTGATCTCCTCTTGGCACTTATCCTTGCAAGTGGAACAAGTGTTTCATCTGCTCCTACCCCTCCTCCCTCACTACTATTCAGGGCCCCAATCAGTCTCTCCAGGTGAGACGACACTTCACCTGTGACTCTGTTGGGGTCATATAATGTATCCGGTGCTCCAGGTGTGGCCTCCTTTATATCAGTGAGACCGGACGTAGATTGGGAGCCCGTTTCACCAAGCATCTACGCTCCATCTGCCAGATGAAGCGGGATCTCCCAGTGGCCACCCATTTAATTCCACTTCCCATTCCCATTCTGATATGTCAATCCATGGCCTCCTCTAGTCACACTGAGGCCACACTCAGGTTGGAGGAACAACACCTTATATTCCGTCTGGGTAGCCTCCAACCTGCTGTCATGAACATCGATTTCTCTAACTTACGGTAATGTCCTCCACTCTCCTTCACCATTCCCCATCCCCTTTTCCCTCTCTCACCTTATCTCCTTGCCTGCCCATTGCCTCCCACTGGTGCTCCTCTCCCCTTTTCTTTCTTCCATGGCCTTCTGTTCTCTCCCATCGGACACCCCCTTCTCCATTCTTCATCAATCAACTTCCCAGCTCTCTACTTCATCTCTCCCCCTCCTGGTTTTATCTATCACCTTGTGTTTCTATCTCCCCTCCCCCACACCTTTTAAATCTACTCCTCAGCTTTATTTCCCCAGCCCTGCTGAAGGGTCTCGGCATGAAACACCGACTGTACTTTTTTCCTTAGATGCTGCCTGGCTGCTGAGTTCCTCCAGCATTTTGTGTGTTGCTCGGACTTCCAGCATCTGCAGCTTCTCTCTTGTTTGCACCCACAATGAACCTTCTCTTTTTCTTCATAACCAGGCCTCAATATCTCTGGAAAACCAAGGTTCCCTACACTGGTTATCTTTACCTTTTATTCTGACAGTCACATACAAGGTCAGCACTTACAAAGTTTCATTTTTGAAGTCTCCCACTTACCAAGTATGTTTTTGCCAGAAAACAGCCTGTCCAGTCCATACTTGCCAGATCCTTTCTGATACCTTCAAAATCAGACTTTCTCCAATTTAGATTTGCAACCCGTCGACCAGCCCCATCTTTTGGCATATTTGCTTTGAATCAAATGGTATTGTGACCTCTCGATGCAAAGTGTTCACCTACACAAACTCCTGTCACCTGCCCTGTCTCATTCCCTCAGAACAGATTCAGTATCGCACATTCTCTCGTTGGGACTTCTACGTACTGACTGAGGAAACTTTCCTGAACACAGATGACAAACTCTATCCCATCTAGTCCTTTTACACTATGGGAGTCTCTGTCAATGTGTGGAAAGTTAAAACCACCTTCTTTGCAAAAGTCAGCAATCTCTCTGCAACTTTGTTCCTCTAAACAAAGTTTCAGAGTTTGCATACGGTAACATGTACCACACGCCCATTTCCTCATCCTCTGAGTCCGTACAGCATTCAGTGGTTAGGTCCTTTTCAGCTCTTTCCGCTGATTGCCTCTCTGCTCTTCTCCTACTAGGTGTAGGGTCCGTGTCAGGCTCTCGGCCAACACGTACCTCCTGCCCTGGAGATAAAATGTGATTCCAATGGAGAATTTTGACAGCCATTCCCGGCTTCTGGCTTCACCCAGGAAACTGGCGCATTTGACATCTGGCTGTCCGCTATGTAAGGCGTAGACACCCAGTTATCTGCCAACTTCTGCTTCCTCCAAATAGATCAAATGCAGGACTTACAGTATTCTCAAACCTCAGGCTTCATTCGGGGCCAATAGAACCGATCTCAGACCAATCTTTAGCTCTTGTTGTTAAAAAAAATATTACTTATAAGGATGATTAGTGAGGGCAGAGAGATCTGTATTAACTGACAAGTACCTTTATTGTTTAAACTAACAAGAACGTGAATTCATACACTAAATAACTAGTGTTCACTCCCGCTAAGTATCCCTGACTCTCCTGAACAGTGAAAGAATAGCCAAGGTATTACCTGGGCAAAGGAGTTTACGCTGGCCAGGCGTTCCTCGTTGCCCTGATTCACTCACCACGTGTTTCACACAGGGTTCCTCACGCTTGTATCTGCAATGGTTATTCTTCAAAGTTACCACTACCAGCACACACAAAGCATCCACTTTTATATCAATTTGTTATCGATTCAAATATCGCATTCCAGTGTCATTGACCACAGGTCATGTGTCTGACTTAAACACGTTGTTATTGGCTCTGCTCCAAGCCAGAATGAATTTATTGCCCTCTTCTCATCAAGTGACAGTCGATAATTTATGTTTTCAATCAGCAACGAACTCGAATCACTTCAGGCAGGCATCTACCCTAACATTCACAAACCTGCATGTTATATCCAACCAAAGAACATCTCACAAATAACTTCTTATTGGAAATTATCTCCAGTCCAGCAGATTATCTGAAATATCATTGTGTCCTCTTTAAAACATTGATCAAGCTCAGCATATCAAGCTCACAAAATGGAGAACAGAGTGTCTTCACAAAATGGTAGCCTCCATCCCCAAGCATGCGGCAGGAACAAAGACAAATAGTCTGTCTGCTTCCACTGTCCTTGATTCATTTGAATTGACTGATTTATAGATTATCATTCTTTCTGACCAACAGTCTTGTCAAACCCCCAAATAACCAGAATCATCATGAAGTGACTTCAACACAATCCTCTGATGCTTCTCAGACAAAACCAACTGGGAATGCTGAGTCCTGTCTGGGGGAGACGTGACCCTGTATAAAACCTGGTTCCTCAACTCCAGGTTTGTTCCATTCCCTCATCAGTAGGGGTATGGTAGGGTGTTTCATCCTTTCAACTTGGGCCATATCCCCTTCTGCAACAGATGACCAAATGGCACCTATACAAGGGTTGTCTCACTGGGCTGCTGCCAATCCCACAGGACTCAATGCAGGCAACTGCTTTGTATCCAGAGCTGTCAAGTTGCAATAAACTTGTGGAATGGCACAACCCGAAGCTCCAAAATGATCCACAGCTCTATCCTGCCACAGCCTTGCTGCTGATTTCCCCGTGGTAGAAAGCTGGCACGTTGCTTTAACACCAGAGGCAGGAACACTCTCCCACTCTCCGTCCATTTCCAGAACCTCATGTGACCATCAGGACAATGAATCCACATCAATGTTCTGATTCCCCAGCCGATATTTCAGGCTGAAATCATAAACAGACAATGCTACTGATCAACGGTGACCTGTGGCACCCAACCTCACCAAGGTCAGGATTGTTGTCTGTCCTCACCTCCAACTTGACACCATATAGATGGTCACATAACTTATCCACCACAACAATTTTCAATGCCAGAAACACCAATTTGTGCATAGGGTAGTTTCGTTCAGAGGGTGACAGACTCCAGCTGATGAAACCCTCGGGGCTGGTGTCAGTGTGCAGGACGTACAGCAACTGGGAGTTTGCAAAGCTCAACACAGGTGCTTCAGTCAGCAGCTCTTTCAGCAGCTGAAAGACTCTTCACATTTGGCATCCCATCTTTATCCAAAATACTCCGAAGGACTAAGATAAACATTACCTTCTTCTCTTTTTGTTCTCCTCCCTTTATTCCCCAAGGGAGGGTAACCACACAGAAGCTGATTCAAAGGGTTGCTTTCTTTGGAGTAATCCTTCACGAATCTCTGGTAGAACCCACAGAATCCAAGGGATGAGAGTAGAGTTCTCACATTCTTGGGCCTTGGCCATGTGGTCACCACCTCGACCTTGGACAGATAACATGGATATTCCATCTTGAGGGACTATATGCCTGACGTAATTGACTGACATCTTGCAGAACTGGCATTTGTCCAGTGACAGATTTAACCCTTCAGTTTTCAGGTGGTCTAGCACCTTCATTAGTCTCGTCTTGTGCTCCTCCAGTGTGGACTCGAACACTATGAGATCATTCATGTACACCAGTACCTCAAGCAAGTTCATGTCCCAACAGTCCTCTCCATGAAATGTGCACAGTGTTGGAGATCATATCTTCCAAAATCTGGGTGTGTCCCTTACTCACGGTGCCAACTCCTCATCACCGATCACCAGTAGAACTTCCCATCTTGGACTCCTTTGAATCACACCTTCCTGTTGGATCAAATCCTGCAGCTGCCTCTCCCGATCCTCTCCTCTCTCCATCTCCCGCCAAAAGACCGAGAACACCACCGGTGTCTGTCACAAATGTCTCTCCGCCCAGACTTCTCCAGAACCTTCTCCCAATTCCACCATCCTGATTGGCTGACTGGTAGGACCATGTCAATTGCAGCACTGGATCACTGGGATAATACGACTGAGCTTATTTACAGTGGGGTCTTGTCACATTTGCTCAGTGTGTACACAGAGAGACTGCAGTCTTCCTGCCATTTCCATCTTCACGGCCTGAGGATGACGGATACCCAGGTTTTACAATATATTTCCAGAACTAACGACAAGGTCTTTAGTCTCTCCGGGGATCTCCACACACTGACAGTGGAGTGAACTCTCTGACCCTCCCTCACTGCATTGCTCTGACACCTGGTCCTTTTCCAACCTGGTGGGATTGTCTCATGTTTAGGACATTCATTATCACAGCCAACCTGACCAATCCCAGTCCATGTCTGTTATCTGGAACACTTGTCCACTGAAACATATGTAGAACTGTTTTTGTTGATCAGTTTTGAAACAGTTTGAAACAGTTCTAATGTTGTTGTTCATTTCTCCCTGTGGACTCTAGAAGACAAGCAGTGGTGGTGGTGCCTGAATATTTGTAACATTGTGGCTCTTGTCTTCATCCTCATTGCCCTCATTTGCAGGATTTTGTCTAAAGGTATGTGCACAAATATTCTTAAATTACATTAAAATGGTCGCTATGTTACTCAGTGCAGGAATGGAATGAGTATCTCAGTCAGTACATTGTGAACTGCTTTATATGGAACACCAGCACCTGCAGTCCTCAGTCCCACAGTCTACAGCTGGGGACTGGGAGACCTGCTGGAGGTTTGACCCAATATAGACACTGGAGGTTATACAGGGTGTGTCCGGACTTCCAGAAGCTACTTGATAAACTCCCAAAGGTGAACCTGATGGAACTGAAAGCATACGACTGACCAGAGTGGAGAATTGATGGTGGTGAATCTGTTGTGACTGCAACTTTTCATCAGGTTGGGTCCAGTGATGGGATTTTAAACAGTCACAAACAAGTTTCCAATGATATTGTAACAGGGCAGCAATAAATCACAGAAAGTTGGTGCAAATGGGGAAGAATTATGTCAATGGATTTTAACGCAGGTGAATACAAAGTCTTTAATTGGATTTAAAAAGGACAGAACAGATTAGTTTCTAAATGGTAATCCATTAACCCTGTGTGTTCTGTGTTCATCAGACAATAACGTGTCATGGACATGTACACAGTGTCAGCAATGCAGTCAGTGGAATGTGGGTCTTTAGACACAGAGTACCGGAGTACAGGGGAATAGGAGTTGTGCTACAGACATCAAAGCTCTGGTGAAACCACATCTGCAGATCTGGGCCCCACGTCACAGGAAGGACGTATTGGTCTTTGAGGGAGGACAGTGGAAATTTGCTGGAATGTTAAATTACATGCAGAGATTACAGAAACCAGGGTGCGCTAGACAGTTAAGGAGTGAAATAATTACAGTTTCAGGATGTGAACAGTGACTGACAGGTTGATTAGAAACTGTTTCTGCTGGTCAAGGTGTTCAGGATTTGGAAACTTCAGTACACCCAACCAGCCCAACAACAAGCATTGACTCTGCTGGTGTTGTTTTGTTCCGCTTCACCCAGCTCCTTCAGTTGACTCTGCTGATCTCCATTTCAGTGAGGTGTGGATTTCCCAGAGCTTCATCTGGACCCTGGGATTCCAGTCCCAGTCCCCACCCCACAAATATCAGTCACTTTATCCATGTGAAGTTGTCTCACAGGTCCCCCTTGGTCCTTTTGAACAGCTCAGGCTCTCAATCACCTGCTCCTGTTCCAGGTCTGTGATCATGTGCTGACCACGAGAGCCTTCTGAGTGTGTGTCACTGTCCAGCTACCACCAGTAAATGGAGAGTTAATCTCACCAATCACCATCTCCGTGACTTGTAAATGCCTGTCACTGGGTTACAGCTCAATAATGACCAGATAGTAATGATATCAGGTATCAGGTGAAGACAGGGAGGCAGTTTATTGTCACTGGGTCAGTATCCTGGAGTCCATACCAGTGTTACCATGAGAACAGCAGAGGTTCCTGAGGGAGACTCACCCTCACCATCTGAGGACAAGCAGATGTGGATACGGTCTGACAGATCGAGAGAATATGGCCGGTATAAGAGGGCAGAGAGAGAAGGTGCAGATCAAACTCTGACAGGAGATGGGTGGATCCAGGTGAGGAGGGATAATGGTCAGATATAGGAGGGGAGAGTGGGGTTCACACCAGAACGGGAAGGTGACGGGTGGATCCAGGTGAGGAGGGATAATGGTCAGATATAGGAGGGGAGAGTGGGGTTCACACCAGAACGGGAAGGTGACGGGTGGATCCAGGTGAGGAGGGATAATGGTCAGATATAGGAGGGGAGAGTGGGGTTCACACCAGAACGGGAAGGTGATGGGTGGATCCAGGGCAGGAGGGATAATGGTCAGATATAGGAGGGGAGAGTGGGGTTCACACCAGAACGGGAAGGTGACGGGTGGATCCAGGTGAGGAGGGATAATGGTCAGATATAGGAGGGGAGAGTGGGGTTCACACCAGAACGGGAAGGTGATGGGTGGATCCAGGTGAGGAGGGATAATGGTCAGATATAGGAGGGGAGAGTGGGGTTCACACCAGAATGGGAAGGTGATGGGTGGATCCAGGTGAGGAGGGATAATGGTCAGATATAGGAGGGGAGAGTGGGGTTCACACCAGAACGGGAAGGTGATGGGTGGATCCAGGTGAGGAGGGATAATGGTCAGATATAGGAGGGGAGAGTGGGGTTCACACCAGAACGGGAAGGTGACGGGTGGATCCAGGTGAGGAGGGATAATGGTCAGATATAGGAGGGGAGAGTGGGGTTCACACCAGAACGGGAAGGTGATGGGTGGATCCAGGTGAGGAGGGATAATGGTCAGATATAGGAGGGGAGAGTGGGGTTCACACCAGAACGGGAAGGTGATGGGTGGATCCAGGTGAGGAGGGATAATGGTCAGATATAGGAGGGGAGAGTGGAGTTCACACCAGAACGGGAAGGTGACGGGTAGATCCAGGTGAGGAGGGATAATGGTCAGATATAGGAGGGGAGAGTGGGGTTCACACCAGAACGGGAAGGTGACGGGTGGATCCAGGTGAGGAGGGATAATGGTCAGATATGGGAAGGGAGAGTGGGGTTCACACCAGAACGGGAAGGTGATGGGTGGATCCAGGGCAGGAGGGATAATGGTCAGATATAGGAGGGGAGAGTGGGGTTCACACCAGAACGGGAAGGTGATGGGTGGAGATGACAAAGGGCTGAAGGTGTTTGAATCTGTTCAGAGGGAAAAGTGGAAAATGGAATAAATGGAATAGGGGGCAGGGCAGATGGAGAGGAGTGGGAGAGGGGAACCAGTTGGGATGGTGTATGTGATGGACAGATGGAGCAGTGGGAGAGGGGAACCAGTCGGGGTGGTGTGTGTATGTAATGGGCAGATGGAGAGGGTAGAGAAGGGGGAAGAGTTATCTGACTGATGGAAAATGAGGAGAGAGGGAAGGACTATCAGGTTTGGAGGAGGAGAAATAATGTAGTGTTAACATTTGCCTTTTGCAGAGTAATTAGTGCTGACTGTGTAGCTGTTATCAATGACATAACCTTGGATCTTGGTGTATGGGGAATTTTACAGGTTTCACATGTTTACCTCTTTCTGGGAATTAGTTTTGTGTTTGTATTTAATAAATACATTTAACTGAACAAGCAAAAATCTGCAGATGCTGGGAAATCAAGCAACACACACAAAATGCTGGAGGAACTCAGCAAGCCAGGCAGCATCTATGGAAAAGTGTACAGTCGATATTTCTGTTCAGCAGTCTTTTCAATTTGATTGTTTGTCTGTCTTTGTTTGTGTGTAGTTATTCATTGTCTTTATTGTATTTCTGTATTCTACTGTGACTTCCTGCAAGAAAGTGAATCGTAATTTAGTAAATGGTGACATATTCATATTTTGATAATAAATTTACTTTGTCATATGATTAACTTGTTGCTTTGTCTCATAAATGCCATTGGACATATGACTGTGTTAAATGTACGTTTAAACTGGGAGTGGGTGTAGAGAATCAGTGTGAATTTATTCAGTGAGTTCACTCTGTACATTTCAGATCAAAGCTGCAAGATCAACGTTCCACTCTGGATCATTTTAATTACATCAGGGGTCACAGTTACAACAGCATTATCCAGATTCTTTCCAGTTTGCAGTAAGTATCAAAATCAAAATTTTTTCTAAAGAACTCAATCACTGTGAAAACTTTTCCCTGATCTCACCGTCACTTAAGCTTCTAAAGGGAGCAGTTGAGGGGAAATCTCCAGCACATTATCAAATCTGTCCTAGCTGGCTGCTGTCAGTCGGGAACAGTTCTGGCTCAGATTTTGCTGGATTCTGTTGAGATTCTGCACACAGAGGTGCTGGGATCTCTGTGTAGGTGAGATGATGGGGTTTGGGACTCCTGCTGGAGTGTGGAAGTCCAGAACTTTCGATATGAGTTGGAGTGATTTCCATCTGTGCCTGCATGGAAATTATTGCAGTGAATTCAAGTCATGGGAGTTATGTGTAATTGGAGAGATCAGGATCTGCTTAGGGATTGTCAGTAAGGACAGAGTCAGGAAAATCATATCTCTCTAATCTGAGGAGATGATGAAGAAGATTTATGAAGGCAATGTGAAAGATGTTCTCCATGTGGACTTTAGTAAGTCATTTGACACGGTCCCACATGAGAGGCTGATCCAGAAGCCTAACACACCTGGGATCCAAGGTGATCCAGCTAAAGGGATCCAAAATCAGCTTGGTGACAGAAGGCAGAGGTTGTGTTGGAAGAATGATTTTTTTTTCTGATTTGAAGTCTGCATCTACTTGTGTACAATGGTGAATGGTTCTAGGATTTCTGCACTTTGTGATATATTAATGACTTAGTCATTAGTTTAGGAGGAATGATTATTAAGTTTACAAATAAATGAGAATTGGTGGTGAGGAAAATTATCCAAGTCTGCAGTAGGATATGGATCAGATGGAAAGTTGGGTAGAGCATTAGCAAATGGAAATTGATTCCGACAAGTACAAGGTAAATTTTGCAGAGCTGAAATAGGATATGGACTTCTGCAGTACGTGGTAGAAATGTTCAACAGAGAGACTGAGGATTCCAAGTTCATAGTAAGACACACAAATTGCTGGAGAAACTCTGCAGGTCAGGCAGCAACTATGAAAGTTAATAAACAGTCGATGTCTGGGCTGAGACCTTTAATCAGGACTGGAAAGAAGGGGGAAGAAGCCAGGAAAAGGAAGAGGGGAAGGGGAAGGAGAACAAGCTCGAAGGAGATCTGTGAAGCCAGGTGGGTGCAGGAGGGGGATGAAGGAAGATGCTGGGAGGTGCTAGGTAGAAAAGGCAAAGGGCTGGAGAAGGAATATGACAGGAAAACAGAGTAGAATGTGGAAGAAACATAGAAAACCTACAGTACAATACAGGCCCTTTGGCCCACAAATCTGTGCCAAACACACCCTTACCTTAGAACTACCTAGGCTTACCAATAGCCCTTTATTTTCCTGAGCTCCATGTGCCTATCCAGGAGTATCTTAAAAGACGCTATCATTTCCGCCTCCACCACCACCACTGGCAGCCCATTCCACACACTCACTACTCTCTGTGTAAAAAAAACTTACCCCCAACATCTCCTGTGTACCTTCTTCCAAGAACCTTAAAACTATGCCCTCTTGTGCTAACCATTTCAGCTCTGGGGAAAAAAGCCTCTGACTATCCACACGATCAATGCCTCTCATCATCTTGTACACCTCTATCTGGTCACCTCTCATCCTCCATTGAGAAAAGGCTGAGTACACTCAACCTGTTTTCATAAGGCATGCTCCCCAATCCAGGCAACATCGTTGTAAATCTCCTCTGTTCCCTTTCTATGGTTTTCACATACTTCCTGTAGTGAGACAACCAGAATTGAGCACGGTACTCCAAGTGGGGTCTGACCGGGGTCCTATATAGCTGCAACATTACCTCTCAGCTCTTCAACTCAATCCCACGATTGATGAAGGCCAATGCACCATACGCCTTCTTAATCACAGAGTCAACCTGCTTAGCAGCTTTGAGTGTCTTATGGACTCGGACCCCAAGATCCCTCTGATCCTCCACACTGCCAAGAGTCTTGCCATTATTGCAATACTCTGCCATCATATTTGACCTACCAAAATGAACCACCTCACACTTAACTGGGTTGAACTCCATCTCCGGAAATGGAAAGAAGAGGGGTAATAGGCAGGTGAGGAGAGGGGGCACAGTGGCAAATAGAAGAAGAAGGAAGGGAAGGGAGAAAAATTACTGGAAGTTGGAGAAATCAATTTTCATGCCATTAAGTTGGAGGCTACCAGATAGAATATGAGGTGTTGCTCCTCCAACCTGAGAGTTGCCTCATCATGGCAGTAGAGGAGACCATGGACTGACAAGTCAGAAGGGAGACTGGAATTAAAATGGTTGGCCACCGGGATGGTGGATGGTGTGGAGAATGATGTGCTGGATGCAGAGTCCCATGGGTGGCAGGTGAAGACAAGAGGAACTCGGTCAGTGTTAAGGATACAGAGTCCCGTGGGTGGGAGGTGAAGACAAGAGGAACTCGGTCAGTGTTAAGGATACAGAGTCCCGTGGGTGGGAGGTGAAGACAAGAGGAACTCGGTCAGTGTTAAGGATACAGAGTCCCGTGGGTGGTAGGTGAAGACAAGAGGAACTCGGTCAGTGTTGAGGATACAGAGTCCCGTGGGTGGGAGTTGAAGACAAGAGGAACTCGGTCAGTGTTAAGGATACAGAGTCCCGTGGGTGGTAGGTGAAGACAAGAGGAACTCGGTCAGTGTTAAGGATACAGAGTCCCGTGGGTGGTAGGTGAAGACAAGAGGAACTCGGTCAGTGTTGAGGATACAGAGTCCCGTGGGTGGGAGGTGAAGACAAGAGGAACTCGGTCAGTGTTGAGGATACAGAGTCCCGTGGGTGGGAGGTGAATACAAGAGGAACTCGGTCAGTGTTAAGGATACAGAGTCCCGTGGGTGGGAGGTGAAGACAAGAGGAACTCGGTCAGTGTTAAGGATACAGAGTCCCGTGGGTGGGAGGTGACGACAAGAGGAATTCGGTCAGTGTTAAGGATACAGAGTCCCGTGAGTGGGAGGTGAAGACGAGAGGAACTCGGTCAGTGTTAAGGATACAGAGTCCCGTGGGTGGGAGGTGAAGACAAGAGGAATTCGGTCAGTGTTAAGGCACTGAGATGATGTTTGGAGGGCAGATGCCTGTGAAGTGGAGGAGATGCGAGTGAGGGAAACGTCAATTGTGGAGGAAGGGAAACCCTGTTCCTTGAAGAAGTAGAACATATCTGATTTCCCAGAAAAGAAAGCCTCACCCTGGAAACAGATGGGATGGACACAAAGGAACTGATAAAGGGAATGGCATTTTTACAGGAGACATGTTGGGAGGAAGTACAGTGAAGATGGCTGTGGGATTCGGTAGGTTTACAAAAGATATCAGTAGACAGATTATTCCCAGACATGGAGACAACAAGATCAAGAAAGGAGAGAGAAAGATGTGTCACAAATGGACCAAGTGAATTTAAGGGCAGGGTGGAAGTTGGACCATAGCTCCAAGTTCATAGATCTCTAAGAAGGAACATTGGTTGCTAGTGTGGAGAAGAACACACATGACATGCTGATCTTTATAATTTGGGACACCAAGCAAGGTCAGAAATAGAAAGACAGGCCGGATGAATTTGTGGCTGAGGTGCTGGAGCAGGGGGAGAGGTTCAGGTTCTTGGGATTTCTTCTGGGGATGGAAGCAACCTGTACAAGAGGGACAGGTTACACTTGAACCAGAGAGGGGCCAATATCCTCGCAAGAACCTTTGGGGGTGGGATGGAACTCTGAGCAGGAGCAACACATGGGATAAAGCAGTAATTTGCAAAAGCAAGTTTTGTATTCAGGATAGCCAGGATATCAGGATAAAGGGAAGGAAAAGAATACTCATTTAATTCACAGCGTGAGGATGAAGAGGTAACGTGAGTGAACTCAGAATGTGGATTGGCTCTGTGGACTGGGATGTCACAGCCATAACAGAAACATGGCTGAGAGAAGGGCAGGACTGGCAGCTCAATGCTCCAGAATATAGATGCTACAGCCATGACTGTAGATAGAGGATTGGGAAGCTTTTAAAAACCTAGAGAGAGCAACTAAAAAAATTAGTTAGAAGGGAAAAGATGAAATATGAATGCAAGCTAGCAAATAATATCAAAGTGGATAGTAAAAGTGTTTTCAAGTATGTTAAAAATAAAAGAGATGAGATTGGATATAGGACTGCTAGAAGATGAGGCAGGAGAAATCATAACGGGGAACAAGGAGATGGATGATGAACTAAATGAGTATTTTGCATCAGTCTTCACTGTGGACAACACTAGCAGTATGCCTGATGTTGTAGTGTGTGAAGGAAGAGAAGTGGGTACAGTTACTATTACAAGAGAGAAGCTGCTCAAAAAGCTGAGAGACCTAAAGGTACATAAGTCACCCGGACCAGATGAACTACACCCTAGGGTTCTGAAAGATAGTGTTAGAGATTGCGGTGGCATTAGAAATGATCTTTCAAAAATCATTGGACTCTGGCATGGTGCCAGAGGACTAGAAAATTGCAAATGTCACTCCACTCTTTAAGAATGGAGGAAGGCAGCAGAAAGGAAGTTATAGACCAGTTAGCCTGACCTCAGTGGTTGGGAAGATGTTAGAGTCAATTGTTAAGGATGAGGTGATGGAGTACTTGGTGACACAGGACAAGATAGGACAAAGTCAGCATGATTTCCTTCAGGGAAAATCCTGCCTGACGAGCTGGTGGAATTCTTTGAGGAGCTTACAAGTAGGATAGATAAAGTGAATGCTGTGGAAGTTGTATCTTTGGACTTTCAGAAGGCCTTTGACAAGGTGCCACACATGAGGCTGCTCACCAAGTTTAGAGCCCGTGGCATTACTGGAAAAATACAAACATGGTTAGAGCATTGGCTGATGAGGAGGAGGCAGTGAGTGGGAATAAAAAAATACTTTTCTGGTTGGCTGCCAGTGACTAGTGGTGTTCCGCAGGTGTCAGTGTTGGGACCACTTCTTTTTATGTTGTATATAAATTATTTAGAAGATGGAATAGATAGCTTTGTTGCCAAATTTGCAGATGATACGAAGATTGGTGGAGAGGCAAGTAGTTTTGAGGAAATGGGTAGAATGCAGAAGGACAAACAGATTAGGAGAACGGGCAAGAAAGTGGCAAATGAAATACAATGTTGGAAAATGCATGGTCATGCACTTTGGTAGTAGAAATAAATGTGCAGACTATTTTCTAAATGGGGAGAAAATCCCAAAATCTGAGATGCAAAGGGACTTGGGAGTCCTCATGCAGAACACCCTAAAGGTTAACTTGCAGTTCGAGTCGGTGGTTCGGAAGGTAAATGCTATGTTAGCATTCATTTCAAGAGGTCTAGAATACAAGAGCAGGGACGTGATGCTGAGGATTTATAAGGCACTGCTGAGACCTCAACTTGAGTATTATGAACAGTTTTGGACCCCTCATCTTAGAAAAGATATGCTGGCACTGGAGAGGGTCCAGAGGAAGTTCACAAGGATGATTCCAGGAATGAAGGATTATCACACAGGAATGTTTGATGGCTCCAGGTCTGTACTCACTGGAATTAAGAAGGATGAGGGGGATCTCATTGAAACCTTTCAAATGTTGGAAGGCCTAGACAGAGTAGATGTGGAAAGGATGTTTCCCAAGGTGGGAGAGTCTAGGATGAGGACACAGCCTCAGGATAGAGGGGCGCCCTTTCAAAACAGAGATGTGGAGAAATACCTTTAGCCAAAGGGTGGTGAATTAGTGGTATTTGTTGCCACATGCAGCTGTGGGGCCAGGTCTTTGGGTGTATTTAAGGTAGAGATTGATAGTTTCTTGATTGGACATGTCATCAAATGTTACAGGGAGAAGTCCTTGAACTGGGGTTGAGTAGGAGAAAAATAAAGGGTCAGCCATGATTGAATGGAGGAGTAGACTCGATGGGCCAGATGTCCTAATTGTCCTCCAATGTTTTCTGGTCTTATGGACAGAGGTACAGATAAACGAGGAGGGGATGATGCCTTTTGACTAGGGAGGACATAGCATCAGTGATTAGAGATGACATCCTTGGAGGTTCGTTCAGTGAAGCCATGTGGATAGAACATCATTTCAAACTCCTGGGAGTACACATCACACACAACCTCTCATGGTCCCAGAGCACATCCTACACGGCAGGAAAGCTCACTAATGCCTCATTTTTCCGAGGAGTCTGAGAGAACTGGACTTTGCACATCCATACTCACGTCATTCCACAGATGCACAGTAGGGGGCAGCCTAACAAGCTGCATCACTGCTTGGTATGGAAACTGCACTGCGGTGAACAGGAAGCTCCACAATGGAGAGTTAAAACTGACCAACCCGTCACTGGCACCAGCCTAACTGCCATCAATGACATATCGTCTGTAGAGTACGGTGTGGGAAAAGGATCAGTAACATCATGAAGGATCACACACACCCTGCTCATGGACTGTTTGTCCAACTCCCATCAGAGAGGAGGCTGCTTAACATTCACAGCAAAACACACAAAATGCTGGAGGAACTCAGCAGGTCAGGCAGCAACTATGGAAATGAATGAACAGTCGATGTTTCGGGCTGAGAGCCTTCTTCTGGGTTGAGATGAAAGGGGGAAGATGCCAGAATAACAAAGTGGGGGGAGGAGGAGGGGACGGAGGCCAGCTCAAAGGTGATAATTGCAGCTGGGTCAGTGGGAATGATAAAGGATGAGAGAAGAAGGAATCTTATAGCAGAGGAAAGTGGACCAGAGGAGAAAGGGAAGGAGGAGGGGACCCAGGGAGAAGTGATCGGCAGGTGAGAAGGTAAAAGGCCAGAGTGAAGAGGGGAGGGGAGGGGAAAAAAATTACCAGAAGAAGAAATAGATATTCATGCCATAATGTTGGAGGCTACCCAGATATAAAAGCGTTCCTCCCCATTCAGCCCCTTCCCAGCACTTAACCCTACAAGCAGCCTAAGTGCTACACCTGCCCATTCACCTCCTCCCTGACCTCCATTCCCTCCAATGAGGCAACACTACACCTGCCCATTCACCTCCTCCCTGACCTCCATTCCCTCCAATGAGGCAACACAACACCTGCCCATTCACCTCCTTCTTCACCGCCATTCCTTCCAGTGAGGCAACACTACACCTGCCCATTCACCTCCTTCCTCACCTCCATTCCCTCCAGTGAGGCAACACTACACCTGCCCATTCACCTCCTCCCTCACCTCCATTCCTTCCAGTGAGGAAACACTTCACCTGTCAATCTGCTGGATTTGTCTATTGTGTCCTGTACTCTCGATGAAGCCTCCTCTACATCAGTGGGACCCGTTGTAAACTGGGGGATCCCTTCATTGAGCACCTCTGCTCCATCCACCTTAAGAATTCCCAGTGGCCAAACATTTTAATTCTCATTCCCATTTCCAATCCGACATGTCAGTCCATGGCCTCCTCTTGTGCCAAGGTGAGGCCACCCTCAGGGTGGAGGAGCAACACGTTTTATTCTGTCTAGGTAGCATTCAACCTGATGGCAGGAATATCAATTTCTCCTTCAGTTATTTTTAACCCTCGCCATCCTCTTTTTCTATTTGCCCCGGGGTCCCTTCCTCCTTCCCTTTCTCCTGGGATCCATTCTCCTCTCCTATCAGATTATTCTTCTCCAGCCCTTTACCTTTCCTGCCCACCTGGCTTCACCTGTCAACTTCCAGCTTGCCTCCTTCCCCTCCCCCCACCTTTTTATTCTGGCATCTTCCCCCTTCTTTCTCAGGCCTGAAGGAGGCTCCAAGCATGAAACGTTGACTGTTTATTCATTTCCAAAGACTCTGAGTTCCTCCAGTGGGTGTAGTTTTGGACTTTCAGAATCTGCAGAATTTCTCACGTTTACGTAGCACCCACTCCAGGAACACCAGCTTCAAAAACATTTACTTTCCCCAAGCAGTGAGGCTGATCAACACCTCCACCAGCTAATTCCACCACTACTTTATTATTTCCGATCACTGACATTATGTACAGTCCCAGGTCACTTTATGGACATACCATCAATCTATGCATGTAAGCTGTCTTAAGTATTTATATTTATTTTGTGATTTTTATTATTAATAATGTGTTCTTCATCTTCTGTATTTTTTTGGTACTGCATTGGATCCAGAGTAACAATCATTTTGTTCTCCTTACACTTGTGAATACGAAATGACATTGAGCAATCTCTCATCTTTGAAAAGTTTCCTGAGTAGAGAGACCTAGACAGAGGGTGCAGTACCGGACCTCCTCTTGGAGAATGAGGCAGGGCAAGTAACTGAGGGGGCAGTCAGGGGGCACTTTGGCTCTGGTGACCACAGTTCTTGTAGTTTTAAGATGGTGATGGAAAAGCAAGCAGAGGTCCATAAGTTAGGGTCAAAAACTCAGCTGAGCTAATTTTGTGGGAAT
The DNA here is from genome assembly GCF_048418815.1 of Hemitrygon akajei. Lineage (NCBI taxonomy): Eukaryota > Metazoa > Chordata > Chondrichthyes > Myliobatiformes > Dasyatidae > Hemitrygon > Hemitrygon akajei. The sequence goes on from NC_133125.1 coordinate 182,999,528, forward strand.
TCAGCAGAATCGAACGGGAGGTTAAATTGGATAATGTGCAGTTTTATGTGGATAAATTCTCAGGGCTTGACTGAGTATATCAGACTGTATGGGAGGCTAGAGAAGAAATTGTGGAAGCTGTTGAAGAGATATTTGCTTCATTTTTAGCCACTGGTGAAATTCCCAAAGACTGGAAAGAGGCTACTGTCATTCCGTTTTTTTAAGAAAAGTAACAAGGAGAAGCCAGGAAATTACTTGAAGTAACTAAAAATGTAGGTGAGAGTAGGGCAGTGGATGTTGTCTACTTTGACCTTTGCAAAGTGTTCACGGTCCCACATGGCAGTTTAGGTCCCGTGGAATCCAGGGAGAGCGATTCAGGTGAATTCAAAATGAGTTTTTAGGTAGGAATCAGAGGGTGTTTAAAGGTTGTTTCTGGGAATGGAGACCAGTGATTAGTGGTGTGCTCTATGGGTCAGTGTTGGGACCCTTGTTATTTGTTATTTATAGAATGATTTGGATGTGAATACACAAGACTTGGTCAGCAGATATCCAGATTGCACAAAATGAGGAGATGTTGATGATCGTGAAGAAGGTATTCATAGATCACACAGTGATCCTGATCATTACAGAAGTGGGCCAAGTAGTGGCAAATAGATTTCAATACAGATAAGTATAAGGTTTTGGATGCATTTTGGAAAATCAAACCAGTGTGGGACTGGTACTCTGAATGATCGGGCACCATGGAGTGTAATGGAACAGATAGACCTCGGACTACAAGTACATTGTTCATTGAAAGTGGTGTCACAGGTAGACAGAGTGGTGAAAAGGGCATTTAGCACGCTGACCATCTTCAGTCAGGACATTGAGTAGAGGAATTGGGACATTATGCTGCAGTTGTATAAGTCATTGGTAAGGCCACACTTGGAGTACTGTGCACAGTTTTGTTCAGCCTGTTATAGGAAAGATGTAATTAAACTAAAATGAATGCAGAAAGGATTTACGAGGATATTGCCAAGACGAGAGTTATAGGGAGAGGTTGGCCAGGCTAAGTCTTTATGGATTGGAACATGGGAGAATGAGGCCTTGTTGAAATGTTTAAAATAATGAGAAACATAGATAAGGTGGATGGAATCAGCCTTCCCCAGGGAGGGGAGCCCAAAACTAGGGGGCAGAGATTTCAGGTGAGAGGGGAAAGATTTAACAGGGATCTGAGAGATACATTTTCACACAGAGGTTGGTGAGTAGATGGAATGATCTGCCAGAGGAAGTGGTTGTGGGAAGTACAATCTTATCATGTGGGAAATACTTAGATCGGTACATTCAGGGAGAGTGCTTGGGGGGATATGGGACAAATACAGTAAATTGTTACGAGCTGGGAGAACAATGTGGTCAGCATGGACTGGTTGGGCTGAAGGGCCTGTACCCGTGCTGTATTCTCTATGATTCTACATTGCAACTTTACAAAACACTGGATAGGCCACACTGGGAGTACTGTGTGTAGTTCTGGTCACAACACTACAGGAAGGATGTGGTTGCACTGGAGAGAGTGCAGAGGAGATTCGCCCGGATGTTGCTGGATTGGAGGAGTTTGGTTCTGGGGAGAGATTGCATCGGCTGGGCTTGGTTTCCCTGGAGTGAAGGCAGCTGAGGAGTGACCTTTATAAGTATACAAGGTTGTGAAAGGCATAGATGGGGTAGAGAGTGAAAATCATTTCCCGTGGTATGGTAGGGATATCAAAAAGAACTTTAAGTTTAAGGTGAGAGGAAGGAGATTTGAAGAGAATGTGTAGGATTAGCTTTTTAAAACGGAGAATGATTGACATCTGGAACACACTGACAGAGGAGGCATTTAAATATAAAGGGTTTAGAAGGGTACAGACCTCGTGGACAAATGGGATTGTTGTCGATGGGCAAAATACACAGCATGATGAGATGGGCCAAAGGGCCTGTTTCTGTGCTGTACAAATCTGTGACTCAGCTGTGAATAAATGGTCAGTTAAAATAGCAACAAATAATCTTCAACAATGTATATCATTCATCTCAAATTTATAAGGGATTATTTCATTCATTACAGGCAGAAACGAAGGAACTAATGAGAACAACCGTGCTGAAATAGAACAGGTATTTTGTTCAAAATAAATTCCTGCAGCTTTCTTGTGCTTAAACAGTTTGTAAATTCACTGTTATTTCTCCCTCTCTCAATTCACACATGTATAAACTCACTGGAATCTTCCTGCTGTATTTATAACACCACTCTCTCTCATTTATTGACACATGGGTTAGCGGGAATCATGACCTATAGAACCATAGAACACTACAGCACAGTACAGGCCCTTCAGCCCTCCATGTGGTGCCAACCCATATAATCCTTTAAAAAAAAGTACTAAACCTACACTACCCCATAATCCTCCATTTTTCTTTCATCCATGTGCCTGTCCAAGAGACTCTTGAATACCCCTAATGTTTTAGCCTCCACCACCATCCCTGGCAAGTCATTCCAGGCACTCACAACCCTCTATGTAAAAAACTTACCCCTGATGTCACCCCTAAACTTCCCTCCCTTAATTTTGTACCTATGTCCTCTGGTGTTTGCTATTGGTGCCCTGGGAAACAGATACTGACTATCCACCCTGTCTATGCCTCTCATAATCTTGTAGACCTCTATCAAGTCCCCGCTCATTCTTCTACGCTCCAAAGAGAAAAGTCCCTTGCTTCATATGACTTGTTCTCCAATCCAGGCAAGATCTTGGTAAATCTCCTCTGCACCCTCTCCATAGCTTCCACATCCTTCCTATAATGAGGTGACCAGAATTGAACTAAGTGCAGTCTGACCAGAGATTTGTAGAGTTGCAACATGACCTCTCTACTCTTGAACTCAGTCCCCCTGTTAATGAAGCCTATCATCCCATATGTCTCCTTAACTACCCTATCAACCTGCGCAGCGACCTTGACGGATGTATGGATTTGAACCCCAAGGTCCCTTTGTTCATTCACACTCTTATGTAATTGACCATTAATCCTGTACTCAGTCTTCTGGTTTATCCTTCCAAAATTCATCACCTCACACTTGTCTGGATTGAACTCCATCTGCCATTTTTCTGCCCAACTCTGCAGCCTGTCTATATCCTCTTGTAAGCTTTGACCACCTACAGCTCCATCCACAACTCCTCCAATCTTCGTGTCATCCACAAATTTACTCACCCATCCTTCCGCCTCTACATCCAGGTCATTTATAAAAATCACAAATAGCAGGGGTCCCAGGACAGATCCCTGCGGCACTCCACTAGTCACTGACCTCCAGGCAGAATACTTCCCTTCCACAACTACCCTCTGCTTTCTTCCTTTAAGCCAATTTTTTATCCAAACAGCCAAGGTTCCACTAATCCCATACCTCATGACTTTCTGGATGAGTCTCTCATGAGGGACCTTGTCAAATGCTTTGCTAAAGTCCATGTAGATCACATCCACTGCCCTACCCTCATCAATTTCTTTTGTTACCTCTTCAACTCAGTCAGGCTTGTGAGGCATGATCTTCCCTTCACAAAGCCATGTTGACTATACATGAGTAGACTGTACTTCTCCAAATGCTCGTAGATCCTATCCTTAAGAATCCTTTCCAGTAGTTTGCAGACCACCGACGTAAGACTCACCGGTCTATAGTTCCCAGGTTTCTCCCTATTACCTTTTTTAAACAAGGGAACTATATTTGCCATTCTACAGTCCTTCAGCACTTCCCGTGCAGCCAAAGAGGATTCAACGATCATGGATAATGCTACTGCGATCTCTTCTCTCAATTCCCACAACAACCTGGGGTGCATCATATCTGGCCCTGGGGATTTATCAGTCTTAATGTTTTTAAGAAGATCCAGCACTTCTTCTTCCCTAATCTCCACATTGTCCAGCACACAAGCCCGGTCTACTTCGACCTCATCCTGATCAAGATCCTTTTCACTTGTGAGTACTGAAGCAAAGTATTCATTTAGGACCTCTCCAACCTCCTCCGCCTCCAGGCACATGTTGCCCTCTTTATCCTTTAGCAGTCCCACCTTCGTTCTCGTCATCCTCCTATTCTTCACATATGCATAGAACACGTTGGGGTTCTCCTTAATCATACATGCCAAGGCCTTCTCATGCCCCCTTCAAGCTCTCCTAAGTCCTTTCTTTAGCTCCTTCCTGGCTACCCTATATTTCTCATAAGCCCTTCCTACTTCCTGCTTCTTATACCTAACATATCCTTCCTTTTTCCTCTTGATGAGTTGCCTCACATGTTTCATCAGCCACGGTTCCCTTTTCCTACCATTTTTTTCTTGCCTCAGTGGGACAAACCTATCCTGAACCCAGCTCAAGTGGTCCCTCAACTTCTCCCACATTACTTCTGTGCTTTCCCCTTTGAACATCTGTTTCCAATTTACTCTCGCTAGTTCCTGCCTTATCCCTTCAAAGTTAGCCCTTCCCCAGTTAAGCACTTTACCATTTTGTCTGAATTTATCCCTTTTCATAGCTATGCTGAAGCTAAGGGAGTTGTGGTCACTCTCACCAAAATGCTCCCCCAACAAGAGGTCTGTCACCTGACCAGGTTCATTACCCCAAACTAGATCCAGTATAACTTCTCCTCTCATCGGTCAGTCCACATACTGTGTCAGGAATCCTTCTTCAACACACCTGACAAAATCAGCCCCATCTATCCCCTTTGCACTCAGGAGGTGCCAGTCAATATGAGGGAAGTTGAAACCACCCATAACTACTAAGCTATATTTCCTGCACCATTCTAAAATCTGCCTGCTTATCTGCTCCTCGGTGTCCTGAGGGCTATTTGGGTCCTATAGACTACTCCCAGCACAGTGATTGATCCCTTCCTATTTCTGACTTCCACCCAGACTGACTCTGTGGACACTCCTTCTGCAGCGTCCTCCCTTTCTATAGCCGTGATACTATCCCTGAACAGCAATGCCACTCCCCCCTCCTTTTCTACCTCCCATCCTATTCATTTTAAAACACCTGAACCCCGGGACCTGCATCATCCAATCCTGCCCTTCCTCCAACCAAGTTTCAGTAACGGCCACAACATCGTAGTTCCACGTACTAATCCATGCTCTAAGTTCATCCTCCTTGTTCCTAATACTCCTAGCATTGAAATAAACACATTTCAACCCCTTTAACTGGCTACAATTATGTTCTGTCCCCTGCCTGTCCTTCCTCATCAACTCAGAACTCTTAGCATCATGCCCTTGTCCTTCTACCTTAATCCCTGCACTCACATTCTGATTCCCACCCCCCTGCCAAACTAGTTTAAAGCCTCCCCAACAGCTCTATCAAACCTGCCCTCCAGAATATTGGTCCCCCTGGGATTCAAGTGCAACCCGTCCTTTTTGTACAGGTCCCAATAATCCAGAAATCTGAATCCCTGCCTCCTGCTCCAATCCCTCAACCACGCATTTATCCTCCACCTCATTCTGTTCCTATTCTCACTGTTGCATGGCACAGGCAGTAATCCTGAGATTACTACCTTTGAGGTCCTGCTTTTCAACTTCCTTCCTAGCTCCCTGTAGTCTTCTTTCAGGACCTCTTCCCTTTTCCTACCTATGTCGTTGGTACCAATATGTACCACGACCTTTAGCTGTTCTCCCTCCCACTGCAGGATATCTTGAACATGATCAGAAACATCCCGGACCCTGGCACCTAGGAGGCAAACTACCATCCGAGTTATTTTCCTGTGTCCACAGAATCGCCTGTCTGAACCCCTGACTATAGAGTTCCCTATCACTACTCCTTCCTCTTCCTTTCCCTACCCTTCTGAGCCACAGGGCCAGACTCTGCGCCAGAGGCACGGTCACTGTTGCTTCCCCCAGGTAGGCTGTCCCCCCCAACAGTACTCAAACAGGAGTACTTATTGTCAAGGGGTACAGCCACAGGGGTACTCTCTAGTATCTGACTCTTCCCCTTCCCTCTCCCGTCTGTGACCCATTTCTCTGTCCCTCGTGGCCCCGGTGTGACCACCTGTCTGTAACGCCTCTCTATCACCTCCTCGCTCTCCCTGACCAGGCGAAGGTCATCGAGCTGCAGCTCCAGTTCCCTAACATGGTCCCTTAGGAGTTGCATCTCGATGCATCAGGAGTAGATGTGGCTGTCCGGGATGCCGGGAGACTCCAGGACTTCCCACAGCTGAGACCAACCACAGAAAACTGGCCTCACACACATACTACCTCCTTTTGCAATCAACAACTGCCTCACCTCGTCCTGTTACCGCCGAAGCCCATGGAGCCAAAGCCCTCTCACTCCGCTGCCCACTCCCAACGCTGTCTGCTGGATATGGCTGCCTTCTTTTTAAACCATTTGCACTCAACTGGCTGACGTCACGCACCTGCTCAATCTGGCCTCTCTTCCCCCGAGAACTCAAAATGTCTTCCTGCTGGAAATCCTTAAGTGCTCTCCCGCTGTCTTCTTCTTCTGAATCTGAGGTCTTCCGACCTCTGTTACTGTTGATAATATCTGGTTAAATTGAATTTAATGGACAGTATCCCTTAGTGTTACATTACATTCTTGTTCGGACACTATTATAGATATTTACCATTTCTCCCAGTCTGTGTCTGGTTCTGCAGAAAGTGGTTGTCTCTGTCTGACCCCTTTGTAACATCAGTTATGTCCAATTAGTCACCTCTGCCTCTCCCTCGTCCCACTCCCCTCCCCTGTCCTGTCCCTCACCCCTCCCCCCACTCTGCCCGTCACTCTGTCCCATCTTTATCTCAGTGAACAAAGTGAAGATTTGTCATCATGTATAACAAACACATTCTGTCCATTTTAGGATCGTGGAGAAATGCAGGAATTACAAACTCTCAGCCCAGGTCATGAAGCTGAAGCTGAAAATCATCCGGTCAGTTAGAAGGGACACGGCAGCCTTCAGTTCCAGAGGTGACTGTGAGGGCAGGTTCTGTGTCCCTGCTGTAGACTGGAGCCTGGAAAATCCTTCCCTCCAACCGTGGGGAACATGGTGCTCTGCAGCTGTAACTTGTCTCACCCTGAGTGAGAACAACACTGCACTCATTTCAGCTCTCAGCTTCCAGTGAGAAATTCAATCCTTGATAATCTGGAAAAATTCTCAATGGCACCGGAATCATTTTAAGGAACGATGAAAGAGGAGCCCAGAGGGGCTCGGCCCACAAGACCTTATGGGTTTGTCTCTGATTTAGATCTCTGGAAGGTGCAATAACTACATAATATGTGCTTCAGAAGACAGTCCTGACTGCAATCTGGGACATCAAATGCAGGCTCCCACACACAGCTGAACTGCTTTGCCTGATGAAGACAACCACAATCAGGTTTATTGTCACTGTGTTATGAGATGAAATTTGTTGTTTTGTGACAAGATCACTGCCTCTCAGATTCCTCGCCTCGGGATCATTCATTGCTGATCTCTACCACATCTCACACTTTACTCCTTGCTGCTGCCTGGCTGGAGCCCTGGAGGGTCACCAAGGCCCCCTTGTACAACAAGCACCTCTTGTGGTTAATGTTCCCCACCAGAATGACAAGGTCTCTCTGAGCCCCTCTCCTTTCCCATCATTTCCAATCTGTTTGTGAAGCAGCAGCACTTCCTATTGCTTGTGTTTGTTTGTGCCATCGAGGCTGACTTCCCCTGTCTAGCAGAGAGGTGAAGTGTTGGCAGCTGAGAGAGATCAAACTGAACATCCCGATGTCACCATTTTCACTCTCGGCCATGGCATTGCTCTTCCATCACGTCGGTGTTACAGGAGTTACCCTTTGTACCCTCGCAGGAGTCAGTTGGAACTGGAGTTCCCCTGTTCACCTGTTTACTGGAATCGGTGCAATGAAATCACCCGGCTACAGTTTCAGGACAATAATCCCCATTCATACACGGATCGTTAACCCTGAGTATAATAATGAGGCCGGCATCATCCAACTCGGAGTGACACATCAGTGATGAGCATTTTCTTCATCAATCGACAAACATCCAACTATTACTCCTGGGCCATCCTGAGAAGGGTCACAGAGTCACACAGCACAGAAACAGGCCCTTCGGCCCACCAAGTCCATGCTGACCTTGTTACCCATCTACACTGATCCCATTTGCAATCATTGTGGGATCTACATCAAATTTGTCATTTTCCTGCCCAGATTGTCTGCTGTCAGTCAAACTGAGGACAGTGTGTAGACTCCACCCCTCCGTTGTGTTGTTGCATCAGACTAAACCAGTGAATCCAAGCCCAGAAATCCTTTCCATTTTGTACAAGTATTAAAACTGCTCTGGCTGTTACACTAATGCTGTCATCAGAAATCCCATAAAGATTGTGATTTTCCCCAGTACCAATACCAGGTACAGCATTTCCTCACAAAGTCCCTCCCATTTCTGTTCAGTGAGCAGTGAAACTGAAATAAAACTCTATGAGTTTGAATGTTGTATTTGAGGGTGATTTTGGGATATTTTAATCCTATACAGTGTGTACATGTGTACATTTGTATTTAAAACATGTTGCCTGATGCCTCTTCATGATCATTGCTGATTAAATAAACCACTTCTGCTTTGCTGTTGGTGATAATTCTATTATGGGATCAGCCTAATTATGGGATAATTTACAATGTCCGATTAACCTCCCACCTTTGGACTGTGGGAGGACAGTGGAGCATCCGAGGAAACCCACACAGTCACAGAGAGTGTGTACGAACTCCTTACAGACAGCGGTGGGAATTGAACCCGGGTTGCTGGTACTATAAAGCGTTGTGCTGACCAATACGCTACCATGCTACAGAAAATGCTAGAAACACTCAGATGTTCAGGCAGAAATGTGGAAAGGGAAACAGAATTTCAGATTGAGGACGTCAGAACTGGGAAAGATTGAAAACTGGTTGGTTTTAAATTACAAGGAGGATGGAGGGGGTTGGTAAAACAAAGGGTCAGAGTTCTCGTGGGGTACGTTGTAGATGAGGTCACCGGGTCTATAATGAATGAAGTTATTAGGGAGGTGGAACGTGAACAAAGGAACATAAAACTCTACAGTGAGGGAGAGGAGCACACACAAAGGGATGTAAAAGTTGTGAAATGCAGAGCTGTAGGAAATGCCCAGCAGGCCTGTTAATGGAGAGAGAAAAACTGAGTCAACGTTACAAATGGATGAGCTGCAGCAGAACTGACGGTTCTGAGAGAATTAGAGACAATAGGCTGTCTGATGTTGAATATCGAGTCTGGGAGGCTGCAGTGTGGTCGGAGGAAGATTTTCATTTACAGTTGAGACAAAGGGAATTGAACCCACTGACTGGAACCACACTTTACACAAAGGGAGGTGGGTGTGGTTGTTGGAGTTTAATTATCCCAGTCCCCGGACATTGCCCTCATTTGTGGGGACCAATAAAACATCATATTACAAATATCCCAGAAAATAGTCACATTATTCTCAGGGGCTGAACTGTGGCCACTCTGACCAGAAATCTGCATACCTGCCCGGTAGGACACAGGAAAATAAAACGACAAGTCTAACTGTGTAACAAGGAGGAATGTAGCCATTTTCCTGTAATGGAATGGACACTCAACGTTTTCAAATCATTCCAGTCCATCCGCCCACTGCTCCAGCTCCCCCAGTTTACTGCCATTCGCCTGACTGTCGGCTGTTTCTAACTGTGCAGTCTGCAGCTTCACTGTCTTTTACATTTAAAGGGAAGGGAGAAGGGAGTGAGGGAGAATCACCAGAGAGACATTCTGCAAGGATCAGTAAAACAACTGTTTGGAATCTGTTACGTACCCGTGACAGTGGGACCCTTGTCACGTGTCTGGGGTTGAAGCTATACTGGACTTGAGGTAATGGTCTTGTGATGGTGGAGTGACGTCATTTTCCCGCCAGTAGAGGTCATGTGACAGTTTTTTTTTACAGGTTATAAAAGGAAGACCCACCCTGTGGGGTGGGGCAGTTCGTGGCTGGGTTTGCCAAGCTGACTTCATGTCACTGCGTGATTTAATGTTATGACGCAGTTTAGTTGAAAAATGAAGTTTTATATAATGCCTAAAGTTTAAAAGGTCATTGTCAGCAGTTTCTTACAATACTGCTAGTGGAGAGTGAATATCGGAGTTCGGAAGTTAAAGATCGAGGAGAATCGATTTTCGACGGTGGATGGGTTTCGACCTTATTTGATCATCATTCGGAAGGATTCCATTGACTATTCTTGCTGTTAATCCCTGGGTTTGACCAGAAAGGATTTGAGAATAGTGTGGAAGGAAGGTCAGTGCTTTTAAGCCGTTATATTTCATAAAATTCTTCGTTGGAAAGTTTGACGCCGGGGATCGAAGGACAACGACGTGGAAGAGAATTTAAATCGCCTTAAAAAGTCTCTCCTTTTAAATGGACTGTGAGCTTTTGAACTTTTGGCATACCACTTTAAAGAACTGTTTTTTTTCAATACCGCTTTAAGAACTGTTTGAACTGCAACGCTATTAAGAACTGTGAATCTGCCGCACAGCAGCTGTTTTCCGGTTACGCTAGTGTTTGTTTACTTTTGGGGGGTTTGTTTTCAGTGTTTAATAAACGTGTTATTTGTTATAAAAACCCTTGCCTAACTTATATATATTTATTGTTGCCTGAATACATAACAAATCAAATGACCTTCCTAGTGTCTCAGGGCTGGACATGTCTGCACCTGTGCCAACTGCCTAAGGCATTAAGAGATTTGCAGAGTATATTATAATTTATAGTATATTTTATGTACTCCCCTGTGATCCTGTCACAAAACAACAAACACGGAATTTCATGATTATTGTCAAAAAACAATAAACCTAAGGTTGGCGATTCAGCCTCATGTTTTCCCAATGTTTTCTATTCCTTGCATGCAGACATTTGGACAAGAAGGTCCTGCTCTCATCTTCCTACAGAACTGGGGCTCAGCAAATAGATTACATCCAATTTTGGATTTGCTGAGTATTGCTGTTATCTCAGGAATGGAAGGGTTAATGTATGGGGAGTGTTTGATGACTCTCGCCTGTACCAGTTGGAGTTTAGAAGAATGAAGGGGGATCTCAATGTAGCCCCCGGTAAGCCTCGCTCAGCTCGCTTCCGTCTAGGGGGAGCAGCCTTCAGCCCTGCCAAACTGGGTAATCAGCTTGTGTAGATGCTGTGTGATATCCTCATATGGATAGGCCTCATATGGAGCCAGTGATCATTAATGGAGAATGTGTGGAGCAGGTTAAGACCTACAAGTATCTGGGAGTACAGTTAGACGAGAAGCTCGACTGGACTGCCAACGCAGATGCCTTGTGCAGGAAGGCACAGAGTCGACTGTACTTCCTTAGAAGGTTGGCGTCATTCAATGTCTGTAGTGAGATGCTGAAGATGTTAGAGAGCTCCCTCTTCTTTGTGGTGGCGTGTTGGGGAGGAAGCATTAAGAAGAGGGACGCCTCACGTCTTAATAAGCTGGTAAGGAAGGCGGGCTCTGTCGTGGGCAAAGTACTGGAGAGTTTAACATCGGTAGCTGAGCGAAGGGTGCTGAGTAGGCTACGGTCAATTATGGAAAACTCTGAACATCCTCTACATAGCACCATCCAGAGACAGAGAAGCAGTTTCAGCGACAGGTTACTATTGATGCAATGCTCCTCAGACAGGATGAAGAGGTCAATACTCCCCAATGCCATTAGGCTTTACAATTCTACCGCCAGGACTTAAGAACTTTTTAAAAGCTATTATTAATGCTTTTTGAGATAGTGATTTAGATGCATATCATATTTTTTTACTGAGTTAAGTATTGTATGTAATTAGTTTTGCTACAAGTGTATGGGACATTGGAAAAAAGTTGAATTTCCCCATGGGGATGAATAAAGTATCTATCTATCTATCTATATCCCCACCCTGCCAAATAACAGACAGTACACCTTATGTGATTAAATGATTACACTTTATAGATCTTACTGGAACTATGTACTTAATAGAGATACAATATAAAAGGAAAAGTAAAAGGCGCCAAACTTATCAATGTCCAAACCACTTCATGCACAACCATTGGCGCTCAGTTAATGAAATCTTCTTGCCACCATCCAATCCCCTATGACCTCCTCGACCCACCGCCTGGGACCAACAATGGACCCCCTTACATCAATGACACCTATCGAATATTGAAATGCCTAGTAGAACAGAGTGATCTAGGAATAATAGTGCATAGTTCCCTGAAGGTAGAATCTCATGTGGATAGGGTGGTGAAGAAAGCTTTTGCTATGTTGGCCTTTATAAATCAGAGCATTGAGTATAGGGGTTGGGATGTAATGTTAAAATTATACAAGGCATTGGTAAGGCCAAATTTGGAGAATTGTGTACAGTTCTGGTCACTGAATTATAGGAAAGATGTCAACAAAATAGAGAGAGTACAGAGAAGATTTACTAGGATGTTACCTGGATTTCAGCACCTAAGTTACAGGGAAAGGTTGAACAAGTTAGGTCTTTATTCTTTGGAGCATAGAAGGTTGAGGGGGGACTTGATAGAGGTATTTAAAATTAAGACGGGGATAGATAGAGTTGATGTGGATAGGCTTTTCCCATTGAGAGTAGGGGAGATTCAAAGAAGAGGACATGAGTTGAGAGTTGGGGGCAAAAGTTTAGGGGTAACACGAGGAGCAATTTCTTTACTCAGAGAGTGGTAGCTGTGTGGAACGAGCTTCCAGTAGAAGTGGTAGAGGCAGTTTCGGTATTGTCATTTAAAGTAAAATTGGATAGGTATGTGGACAGGAAAGGAATGGAGGGTTATGGACTGAGTGCGGGCCAGTGGGAATAGGTGAGAGTAAGTGTTCGGCACGGACTAGAAGGGCCAAGATGGCCTGTTTCTGTCCTGTAATTGTTATATGGTTATAGACAGAGTGAATGTGGAGAGGATGCTCCCTGTAGTGGAGGAGTCTCGGACCATGGGCTACAGCTTCAAAATAGAAAGACATACCTCTAAAACAGAATTAAAGATGAATTTCTTTAACCAGAGGGTGGTGAATCTGTGGAATTTATTGCCACAGATGGCTGTGGAGGCTAAGTCATTAGGTATATTTAAAGCAGAGGCTGATGGGTTCTTGATTAGTATAGGTGTCAAAAGTTACAGGGAGAAGGCAGGTGAGTGGGGTTGAGAGGGATGATAAATTAGCCATGATAGAGTGGCAGAGCAGGCTCAATGGGCTGAGTGGCTCAATTCTGCCTTATGATCATATGGTCTTATGGTATAGGACCTCTGTGGAAAATTGTAAATCTTCCAAAAATTTTTTTTTAATTCAGCAGGTTGCCCTTCATCCAAAATCAAAAATTAAAATGTGAAGAGTATAATTCCATAGGGAACCTCAATCACTTTGAAGAACTGCAGACATTTTCCTGTGCACTGATCGCAGAATGACATTAGCCTTTAAAGGCATGCTCCCTATCAGTGCCCTGCTGTAGGAACACACATTACAGATGAGAGGGAGGAGAGAGATACCAGATTTACACAGGTGATGGCTGTGGAGGTTTCTGTGCACCAGGGTTGGTAGGAAATGGCAGATGGGAGGTTTAGGGGCTTAGAAGACTAGCCAGTCATTGGAAGTGTCTGATATGAAACCCTAAATCATGGATAACTCTCCTGTACTCCTAATGAATAGCCTTGACCCAAAATATCGACTGTTTATTCCCATCCATAGATGCTGCCTAAAGTACTGTTCCTTTAGTATTTTGCTCAAGATTTCCAGCATCTGCAGAGTCTCTTGTCATTATAGATAACTTGCCCACCTGCTGACTTTCTGAACACTTACCATATGCTTCTAGATTCCAAAGCAATAAAAATTGAAGATTTACTTGCCTTCATTTATCTGTTTCTCTTTGGGTAAAAAAAAACAGGGAGGAAAAGTGGAAGAACTACATGTTCAGGAGTGGGTTCTCATGAGTCCAGTGGAGATCATCATGAGACTGATGGACTAGGGGGCCCCAATTTCTAAACAACAGGTTCAACCTCAAGCATTTTGAGAACCACAGCTTCCATGGGGAAGTTGGATTTTGCAGTATTAAGCCCTTGGCAAGGGTCAATAAAAAGAAGTTAGGTTTAAGGAGATCAGTCATTGTGTGACTGGAGTAATGTTAGAGTGGGGAGATTTGGCTTTGGTTCATAGATGCTTCAGTAAGGAGAGGCAAAGACCGTGCAATTTTTTTTCCCCATTTAATTCTTATTTCTTCCTTATTGTACAGTTACAGCAGTGGGGATACGAGGCAGGAAAATGGAATGCTCCTCATGCAGGATGTAGGAAGGTAGGGAGACATGCAGTGTCAGGAACAGGTGACTCAGACTATATGTTTTTCAGAAAAGTTGTTAATATTAGCATCTCTACAAATGTCGTCTATTACTGGCAGTGACAACACAGTGACTATACATTACATAAGATGTTCTTCCATTTTCATGTTCTGTTTCACATTTATATCTTGTATATCACCATTTAAACATACATTTATTTCAGCTTTTCAGCAGGTGCTTTTTTCAACAATGTTAACGTGATTATTTTCTGTTTCAGGTACTGTGGTGATGGGATAGTCCTGCACAATAGAGGAGAGAGAAGAGTAGAGTAGATTTAGATCTGGAGTAGCTGAATCACTTTGCTTCAGAATGGAGAGCCATAAGCACAAAGAGTCTATTAAGAAGTGTATCATACACTGGAAAACATTACTTGAAGCAGCCAAGGTGAGAAACTGTGCCCCTATTTTAGACGTTGCTGAAGAACTTGAAGAAAAAGACCCAAGAATCTACTATCACCGAAACTGCCGAAGCCTCTTCACCATGAAGAGAGACTTAGAGGCTCTGAAAAGGAAATCCAAGGAAAGCATTACTGATGAAGCTGGTGAGAATACCTGTACATCAGAAAGGCCAAGTAGGAGATCTTCATCAGAAGCAAGGGTGTATGAACAAAATCTGAATTTTTTTGTAGTGTGAAATTTCTGAAGGCCTCCAAGTCACATGAAAAGCTTACACAAGCTGTACAACTCAGAGCTGACCAAACACTACGAGAATGTACAACCCAAAAGGAAGATGAAAAGATTCTAGCAGTAACAAACAGAGGCATAGTTGTTGCAGAGGCCCACTATCATGTTTCATGCTACAAGGATTATACCAGAATCAAGAAAAGGAACCTGAGGGCAAAGAGAATGAAGATGAAACAGATGGTGATAAATTGTTTGAAAGGATTGAAAGGGAAACCTATAAAGACTTTTTCAAATATATTAAAACTGATATCATACCCAACAAGATGAATTGTACAAGTCACTTCTTTGGTCACGAAGCTTGATACTTTTATGCTACCTGGTGGAGTTAAAATCCTGCAAGATTCTACAAGGAAGCACATTTATACGAAACTGGAATCTGAGCTGGGCAATTCAGTAGATATATTTCCAGATGATAAAGGAAAGTTGTTAATGGTTCCTGAAAGTGTATCATTAAGGGACGTTGTCTTGGAAAATCAAACTCTACAGAGGGAACTCAAAGTTTGGAGGGCCAAGGCAACCAACTTCGACAAGATCATAGATCACAGATGAGGAAGCAGTTTCAGCAGTGGTTAGCCTCATACACGAATGGGTCAACCCATTTTCAGAAAAGCGGGACCTCATTAGCATCTCTACAGCAAAGGCAGCCCCAAGGACATTGCCTCCAACCTGATGAAGGCATATGAGATTGGTGAGCAATGCTATGCAACCTTCAAGGATGAGAGTCTAGAGGAAGACCCACCAGCAAAGAAATTCCATGACCCAATGAAAACCAACAAGCTGAAAACATTCAGTGATGTGTGAGAAGAGAGAAGTGAAATCAAATGGGAGGGCGATCATCTTGAAAGCAGACAGGTCTTTGTTTATGATGATGGCACAAGGGCACAGTCTACATATGTAGGATATCCTTTCTCATCCCCTTTGACCAGTGCCCTGGACTCTGTCCACACCAGAAGGATTGCTGAGAAAGACAAATAAAGCTATTTTAGCCACAACCTTGCAGAAAAAATGTAGCTGTAAAAGATCAACTCCCAGGAAATTCTGCTACAGTGGTTGATGGAATGAACTTGGTCCAAAGAGTGAAAGGTGATCAAGTGACTTTCAGACATGTTGCCACAACAATTCTGGGTATGGTTCTGAGGGTAGGCAGTCAGAATAGATGTTGTGTTCAACACATAGAAGGAGAACTATCAAGAATAGTGAAAGACCTCTACCGGTTGAAGAGACTGGTCATGAGTTGCAGGGTATCACAGGCACACAGATGGTGAGGCAGTGGAGGAGCTTCCTGACCAAAGTCAGTAACAAAAATTGTCTCATTAGCTTCATAGTCCATTAATGGAGGAAGGCCAAGTACAGAGCAAAGCTACAGGAGAAGATTCTGTATGCAACTGTGAATGACAATTGTTACAGAATCACATCTCAAGACAGTGAGGTGTCAGCTCTTCAGTGTCAACAAGAAGCAGATGTCCGCCTACTTCTCCATGCTGCCTATGCCACAAGAGAGGGATACCAATCTGTAGTGATCTGCTCAGAAGAGGATGTCTTTATCATGTCTTTAGCATTTTGTGACAAGATTGAGGCCCCATTGTTCCAGAAGTGTGGCACTAGAACCCGTACAAGGTTTGTAGACATCAGGAAGGTTGTTGCCTCTGTTGGCATAGAAGTTTGCAGGGCTCTCATCGGGTTGCACGCATATACAGAACCATAGCCCTCCCAGTCCACGAGGTATTGCAGTCCACGACCACTGCTTCCAACGTCCAGTAAGTCCAGTAATCTGGGCACAGTTAAGGCCTCTGAGCCATCGATGAGACGGGGAGGGGGAGGGGGCTTAGGGGTGAGGCAGAAGGGGCTTCAGACAAAGGGCTTAATCCTTGAAACATGGAATGTAGGATGGATTCCGCGAAGCTAGGGGGTAGTTCTAGACGTACCGCCAAAGGGTAGTTCTGCCGCCGAAAGGCTGATCACCTTGGTGATGGGGAAAGGTCCAATTTATCGTGGCGCCAGCTTGCGGGAGTCCACCTTTAAGGGGATATCCCGCGGGGATAACCACACTTTCTGACCCTGGCGGTAACGGGGGGCCTCGATGCGGTGACGGTCTGCTTGCTGCTTCATTCTGGCTGTAGACTGAAGCAGCGCCTCTCGGGCTCGCCTCCGGGCCCGTGAACACCTCTGGACAAACGCTTCGGCTGAGGGAACGCCCACTTCCTCCTCCTGAGGAGCGAATAAAGGGGGTTGATAGCCAAGACAGCACTGGAATGGTGATAAGCCTGATGAAGCAGAAGGCAAAGAATTGATGGCGTACTCGACCCAGGGAAGTTGCCGACTCAAAGAGGAAGACTCCCGAGACGTCACACAACGGAGCATCACCTCCTTCTGCTGATTAGCCCGCTCGGTCTGGCCATTACTCTGTGGATGAAACCCAGGTGAGAGGTTAACCCTGATCCCGAGTAGTTTGCAAAAGGCCCTCCAAAAGTGGGAGTTAAATTGCGAACCTGTCAGATACCACTTCAACGGGGAGACCGTGAATACGGGAAACATGCTGAATCACCAGGTTGGCAGTCTCCTTGGCAGAGGGCAGCTTGGGAAGGGGAACTAAGTGGACCGATTTGGAAAAACGATCCACTATGGTAAGAACGGTAGTGTTACCGTCGGAGGGAGGGAGTCCGGTGACAAAGTCCAGTGTAATGTGTGACCAGGGCCTTCTAGGAACAGGCAGGGGTTGCAGGAGACCAGTGGGTGGGTGGCTGGAGGTCTTGTTCTGTGCACAGACTGGGCAGGTAGAAATTAAGCTCTTGATATCCTTCCTCAGGGATGGCCACCAAAATCTTTGACTGATGAAGGCCGTCGTGCGTCTGATGCCCGGGTGACATGCCAGTCTGGAGGTGTGTCCCCACTGGAGAACCTGGGAGCGGACAGACTGGGGGACATACAATAGGTTAGCAGGGCAGGCACCAGGAACAGACTCACCCTGCTGGGCCGACTGGACCACAGATTCAATCTCCCACTGTGCTGCGGCGACCAGACATTGCTTGGGGAGGATGGTCGTAACCTCGGGCGCCTCGTCGGTTGTTGGAAACTGCCTGGAAAGCGCGTCAGGCTTGCAGTTCTTAGAGCCAGGGTGAATCTAAAATGGGCAAAAAAACAGAGACCACCGAGCCTGGCAGGAGTTGAGACGTTTGGCTGAACGGATATATTCCAGGTTCTCGTGATCCGTCCAGACTAAAAAAGTAGTCGTTCCCTCAAGCCAATGCCGCCATTCCTCAAGAGCAAGTTTAACAGCCAACAACTCCCGATCGCCGATGTCATAGTTGTGTTCTGCGAGCGAAAATTCGTGGGGGGAAAAAGCGTACTGGTGTAACTTGTCGTCCTCTGCTGAACGCTGTGACAGTATAGCCCCTACTCCTACATCAGGGGCATCAGTCTCTACAATAAACTGCCTGGTAGGATCGGCCTGAAGGAGAATAGGTGCCGTGGTGAAACGAGTCTTTAGATCAGAAAAGGCTTTCTCAGCCGCTGGATTCCAGGCGAACTTCGACTTGGAGGAGGTTAGGGCAGTCAGCGGGGCAGTCAGGATGCTGAAGTTTCGAATGAATCGGCGATAGAAGTTGGCAAACCCAAGAAAGCGTTGGACATCTTGTCGAGAGGCGGATTGTGGCCACTCCTCTACCGCCTTGATCTTCTAAGGGTCCATCTGGATTCCTCCAGCGCTGATCACATATCCCAGGAACGAAGTTGAACTCCGGTGAAATGAAATGAAATTCACACTTCTCCGCCTTAACAAATAACTGACTCTCCAGGAGTCGTTGGAGCACCCAGCGGACGTACTGGATGTGTTCAGAGAGGGTAGACGATCCAGAGCACACAGGCAAAAATCGGGTCCCAGAACAGGCAAAAATCCAAAAACACAGAATCAGGCAAAATCGGTTGGCAGCAGTCGCAGTGACAGGCTAGAACGACACATTTCAAAGCTGGGACGAACTGGCAGAGAATATGAGTCAAGGCAGGGTTTAAATGGACCGGGTAAAGAGTGAAAATTAGAAACAGGTGGGTGCAAGTGAGGAGACAAGCAGGTAATTGGAGAAAGTCAAAAAAGGAAAGGGGCTGGGCCAAAACCCACATGGCCAGGTGAAAGAAAGCAGAAATTAAAGACTGTCGTGGTCCAGAGCTACCAGCAGAGGCCCTTCGACCCAGTGTTCAGGCCGGATCCTTAACAAAGAGTAAAACTTGTCAAAACCCATTGGATACATGAACTACAATCAAAGGTTTGAAAGTGCTGGGTAACTGAGATAGTGGATCCTCTGGGGATCATCTTAAATAAACATATTCTAATATGTCTTCTGTAGATAGATGGAGGTAAACGTGGCCCATTTCAAAAAGGAGCAAGATAGAAAATATGGAAGTTCGAAATCTGTTAACCTGAAATCAGTATTTGGGGAAAATCCTGGGATATTATACAATATTATGTTGCTTAGAAAACAGTCAGCATTAACATGGGTTTCCTGAAGGGGAAATCATGCTGTGGTGTAAAAAGTCCCACAATAGGTGAGTGAACAAGATTCTCCCACTTGGAATTGTGGGGTGGTCTATACCAGTGAAGGTTCAGAGATGAATGTTGTTACTTTTGTTTCTCAAACAGCTCTCAGTCCAGTAAAAATGAACAAACCATTCAATAGAAGAATAGAAATTTTCTTCATTCAAAGGATTGTAAACATTTGTAATTCTCTGTCCTGGTAATTTATTGCATTAGAAATTGTGAATACTGAAACATAAGATGTTTTATGAAAAGGTGGAATATTGAACTCATTATCTACCTTGCTGTGACCTTTCACCTTGCTACCTACATTGCACTTTCTCTGTAACACTTTATTCTGGCACTGTTATTGTAACACCTCAAAGCACAGTGTAATGAATTGATCTGCACGAACAGTATATGAGACAGGTCCATTACTTTATTTGTGACACTAATAAACTAATTTACCAGCTTTTTTGTGAGGATGGTCGGAACTTCAGCTATGACCTTGTGGACTGACACAGCAGATTCCAATGGCATAAACTACCCTTATTTCCCAATACATTGTTCAGTTCCATAATCAGACTGAGTCTACCTTCCTTTCATTTTCACAGGTAGCTGAACCACTCCCTGGTTCAATGTTCAACGTTTATGATTGGAAGCTGTCGTTGATTTTACTCTCCACACATCCCCCAGTCTCAGTGTTCAGAGTCCAAAGTCCATAAATCTGAGACTCTGGAAACTTCCCTGAATTGTCTGGAAACTTCGGCTCCTGCTCGGTGCTCGGACATGTTGTTGCTCGCTCTTCTCTTCACGCTGGGAGTGTTTAACACGGAAGGTAAGGAGATGGTTTACACAGACACTCAGTCAGGACACAGGGATGGTTCACACAGACACTCAGTCAGGACACGGGAACGGTTCACACAGACACTCAATCGGGATACGGGAATGGTTTACACTGACACTCAGTCAGGACACGGGAACGGTTCACACAGACACTCAATCGGGATACGGGAATGGTTTACACTGACGCTCAGTCAGGACACGGGAACGGTTCACACAGACACTCAATCGGGATACGGGAATGGTTTACACTGACGCTCAGTCAGGACACGGGAACGGTTCACACAGACACTCAATCGGGATACGGGAATGGTTTACACTGACACTCAGTCGGGACACGGGAATGGTTTACACTGACACTCAGTCAGGACATGGAAATGGTTTACACTGACATCCAGATGGGACATCCCCACTCCGGCACTCAATACCACAGCCTCACCCAGGAACAAGATGGCACCCGCCCGTCATCTCCTCAACAGACTATCCAGACAGCTTCCTCCTACACTGTCATGTGGAGGTTAGACACAGAACGGAGGTACAGCACCTCTTATTATTAGAACATTAGAAAGCTTTTGTCAAGAACAGGACATCCGACCCGCTTACCAAATTCCTATTCACATACTGTGTTGAACTAACTATTGAGTTTAGATTTGAAAGTCTCGAAGTCACTACTATCAACTACTTATCTAGGTAGTTTATTCAATGTGTCCACAACTCGCTGTATAACAAAATGCTTCCTGATGTTAGTCTGAAATCTCCCTTTATCTATTCTCCACCTAGTCCTCGCTGACGGATTAATTTTGAAATAGCAACTGGCATCCACCTTACTTACACCCTTAATGATTTTGAACACTTCGATCACGTCTCTGCTCATTCTATATCTACTTAGGCTAAAAAGATTTAGTTCTTTCATTCTTTCTTCATAGCTCATACCCTGCAGACCTGGAACGAGTCTCATTGCCCATCTCTAAACTCTTTCCAGTGCCTTCACATCCCTCACAAAATATGATGACCAAAGTTATTCTCCATACTCAAGGTGTGGCCTCATAAGCACATTATACAGCTAAAGGAGAATGTCTCTGGTCTTGAACTCCACTGAGTGCATTATATAGGCCAAGGTTCTATAAGCCTTCCTAATCACTTCTGTGCATTGTCCAGATGTGGATAGTGATGAGTCTACCAGGATGCCCAAATCCTCTCAAACAGTGCACTTTCTAACTCAAGAACCCTCCCTCCCATTGCAATGTATATCTATCATTTCCACTCCCTATATGTAATATTTTACATTTATTTACACTAATTTTCATCTGCCATTTATCTGCCCACATCTGGATTTTGTTTAGATCCAGCTGTATTGATTCTGCTGCCTGAATGTTATCATGTTGTTATGTTCTGAATGTTATTATGTCTTGGCAGTCTCCAGCCTGATGACATGAATACTGATTTTTCCAGCCACCGCCCCACTGCCCCTCTACCTCACCCACCAGCCACCAGCCCCAAAATACTATCTCATTTTCCTTCCCACCCTCTCCATCTGTCTATCACCCACATATTCCTCCCTCTAGTTTCCCTCCTCACCTCTTCCCATTGATTCTGTCCTGTCAAATCAGTTTATTCATCCTTTCCTCAGTTCAACCTATCACCTCCCTGCTTCTTACACCATTCCCACTTTTCATCCTCCTTTTCCTGTCAATCACTCCCCCCATACCTAGATCTACTCTCACTTACCAAATTTTGTTCCACCCTTCCCACCCCAGATTTTATAGCTGCACTCTTCCCACTTTCTTTCCACTCCTAATGAGGGGTCTCAAACTGAAAAGCCAACTGTCTATTTCCCTCCAGAGATGTAGCCTGACTCCAGGTTATGGGTACATCACATTAAAAACCATGGGGATTTATCAACCTTAATGTTCTTCAAGAGACACAGTGCCACTTTCTTCTTTATCCAAAAGTGCCCTGGTGTATTAGCCCACTCCACACTGATCTTGCTGTCCTTCTCATCCTTCTCCTTGGTACACGCTCCATCCTTTATCCTTACAGCGATGTCTTCCTGGCAGCTTACAAAACTAATAGATATTGCTTTTTATGAACTACCATTGCTGGTATCTGCCACCTATGATCTCTCTTTCAGAAACATGCTTTTAAACTTTCTAAACAAACTGGCAATTTCACCATCTCCTGAAGGATTCGTAGTTGCTTAGCTTAAGTCCATCACCCCTACTGGGGCGTAGCTCACCAAAGTCCTCTGTCCTGGGCCAGTGATTCAAGTATTCCCCAGGTGTAGCCCATATGATGTTTTTCTCTCCCAGGAATAAGGTCTTTGGAGCTTTTGTTGCGGTGTCTGTAGCTCTGGGTTTTTAATGGGATGGGGCTGCTGGCTCGATGCCAAACCCCTCCTTTCTCAGCCCAAGCTTGGGACCATCCATGGCAGTTTCCCAAAGGATTCGGCTCAGATTGATTGATTGGTTGATTTATCCATTGATCAATTCATCAATTGATTAATTGATTGAATTTTCACCTTTTGTCTTCTTTAGCACATTGGTTATTTGTTAGTGTTGATCTGTGTGTAGTTTTTCATCAATTTTGTTGTATTTCTTTGTTCTACTATGACTGCCTGCAAGAAAATGAATCTTAGGGCACAAAACTAGTTTCTGGGCTGACTGCTTTTTTCTTATAATTTTCATGTTTGTTCTTGTAAAATTATGTTTATGTTTAATATATTTTCTCCTTGTGAACACTGCTTATATTATGTATTAGTTACAAGTAAGTTTTTCACTGCAGCCATGCACAGATGTACATGCACAGTGACGGTCGAATGGGTGGGAGCTCAGAGTGTGGGTGAAGATATGAAACAGCAAATGGCTGAAAGCATTGATAAGGACATGAGAAAACAGGAGCTGATAAGGACAGAGAAAAAAATAATAGGAACTGCCGTTGGCCATCCAGCCTGTGAAACTTACCATCATTTAATCTGACCATGGCTGATAGGCCCCAGGCTTCATCTGACATTTTGCATATTCTTCAATTCCCTAATCATTCAGAAAATCATCTATTTCCTCTTTAAAATGCAGAGCCACCATTACCATTTGAGGTCGAGTATTCTGGACAGTCTCTGCCTTCTCTGAGAAGAAATTCCTGTGTACCTCAGTTTTAAATCAGTGGCCCCTAAACTGCCTGGCCTACTGAGTTCCTCCAGCATTTTGTGTGTGTTGCTCGGATTTCCAGCATCTGCAGATTTTCTCGTTTGTGATTTTAACAGTGTCACTCTGTTTGTGATTCTGTCAAGAGGAAATATCTTAACATTTTCCTTGATATGCCCAGTTCTTCTACATCCAAGGAATATATATGCTCTGTCCACAACCGGTAGGAATTCTGGGAGGCCAGCCATTTTAATTCCACTCCCCATTCCCACTCTTTTTATTAAATAGATATTTTTATTGAAACAAAAAAAAAACATTTTTTATACAGATACACATGAGAAACGAAAAACAAGCGAACAAAAAACAGACAAAATATTCCCTCCCACCCACCCACAACTCTGGTATGGTAAAAATTGCTTCCTCATTCACAATTGAAAAATAGCAAAAATAAAATTTGATCAAGTAAGGTATAAGGTCCTAATGTGTATTAATAAAGTATATATTACTACACTAAGCAGATAGCAGGAGCACGGGAAGACAGTTATCCATACCAATTCAATAGCCGAGGAGGTGTAATGATGGTGATAAGGCCAAAAAGGAGCCCCATATTTTTTAATACGTTGCTGGATTCCTTCTCACACTATACAAGATCTTTTCCACTTTACTATTGGATATTAATTCGTTTAACCACTGCCTGTGTGAAAGAGGATAGTCAGATTTCCAGTTTAGTAGGATACACTTTTTCCTGGCTGTAGCCACAAGCAATATAAAGTATTTTTTATTGTAGTTCACATTAAGACCTTGTAGATCTCCCAAAATCCAGACCCTAGGATCAAATGGAATTTCAGTTTTTATAATATCTGAGATTATTCTAACAATGTATTTCCAAAAGTCTTCCAGATAAGAGCAATTCCAAAGCATTTGAAGTAAGTCTCCATCACAAGATTTACATCTCTGACAATTAGGAGAGGCTTTATGGTATATTTTATATGTAGTCTATGTAGGGTGTAGTAGGTCCTGTTAAAAGATATTAAAATGGATTTGTCTATGTTTAGTTGAAATTAATACAGTTTGAGACATTTGAAGGATATTACACCAATCAGCATAATTGTAATTGCATTCAAGATCTGATTCCCACTTATTTTTAATATCACTCTTAGTATAGATTGGCAAGTTACTCTTTAAAATAATATAAATAGGTGATGTAAGACCCTTTGTTGTGTACAGGGCTTCACTAAGCAAGCGTTTTTCAAACGGGGATTCTATTGGAATTTGTGGATAGCCTGTGTAACTGTTACAGACCCATTGTCTAATCTGAAAATATTTAAATAAATTATGATTTGGTAGATTAAATTTACCAGACAATTGTTGAAAATTGGCAAAGTTATCTTGGCTATATAAATCTTCAACTGTTTTTATACCACTATTAACCCAATTTTTTAGAATTCTGTCTGCAATCAGGTGGGGGATATTGGGGTTATTCCACAGAGGAGTTTTCCGAAATAGTGAGATATTTATACCAATAACTGCATGAGCTTCTTGCCATACTGCAAAAGAATTTAAAATTATAAGGTTCTTAGTAATATTTAAGAGTGCTTTCTTAGAAGTTAATAAAAGAAGAACTTCTAAGGGAACATTTTTTAATTGATGTTGTTCATCTAGTCTCATTGTTCTCAGACTGCAACCAACACCATATTGGATGGAATTGAGCTGCGAGGTAATAACATTTAAAATTAGGAAGATTTAATCCTCCCTTGGCGTAAGGGGCCTGAAGGGTTGAGAGTTTGACTCTAGGGAGATTACCTTTCCATAGAACGCTGGACATTAATTTGTTTAAATCATTAAATAGACTTTTGGGAATTTTAATTGGGGCACATTGGAATAAATATAGAAATTTGGGGAGTATATTCATTTTAATTAAGTTTACTCTTTCAATTAAAGATAATGGAAGTTCCCTCCATTTCTGTAGATCTAATTTAACCCAATTCAATAATTTGATGTAATTATCTTTAAGGATGTTGTCTGCAGATCTCCTAATTTCTATGCCTAATTATTTAAATCCATTCGATCATGATTGCAAGGGTTTGACTAGGTTTTTAATGTTATTATACTGTATATTAAAAGACGTGACTTCACTTTTTGAAAGGTTTAATTTATATCCAGAAGCAGCACTGTATTGTTGGAAACATTGTAGATGGAAAGGTAATGACTTTTCTGGATCAGACAGGGAAACTAAGAGATTATTGGCGTAAAGGGTGCGTTCATTCAAGCCAAATTTAATGCCTGTAATGGTGGGATTACCATTAGCCAGTGGCTGAATAGCTATTAAGAACAGCAGCGGAGCACTTGGACAACCTTGGCAGACTCCTCTGGATAGCGGGAAGGTATCCAACAGGACTCCATTGGTTAGAATTTGAGCTTTAGGACCAGCAAAAAATATTTCAATGTATTGAATAAATCTCTCTCCAACATTCATTGCTTTTAAAGTTTGCAAAAGGAAGGTAGGTCTATACTGCTTTCTCTGCATCCATCAACATTATCAACATGGGATCATTTTGCATATGAGCCTCTTCCATTATGTGAAAAAGTCTCCGTACATTATCAGATTCATATCGATTTCTGACAAAACCTGTCTGATCAGCATTAATGATTTTAGGGATAATGTCATCTATTCTTAATGCAATTAATTCTGATAAAATCTTGTAATCTGAATTCAAAAGACTAAGGGGCCAATAAGAAGTACATATTTGACGGTCCTTCTCAGGTTTTGGCAGTAATGTTATTGTAGCCATTTCCAGAGAACTAGGCAGAGTTTTATTAATCAGTGCCTCCTTAACCATCTTTGTTAAAGAGGTTAAAAGCTTATCTGAAAAGGCTTTAAAATATGTGGCCCCAGAGCTTTATTATTCTGTAGAGACTTCATAGCACCAAGAAACTCTTCTTCAGATATATCAGAGACAAGACGATCTTTATCCTTAGGATCTAACTTAGGGAGATTTAATGAGTTCAAGAAATGTGTTGCTTTGGCATTTTCTTTATCATGATCTGTCATGTATAGTGTTTCATAAAATTTTCTGAATTCTTGATTTATGTCCTCTGTGTTAATGAGGGATCTGACATCATCCGTAACAACAGATTGGATAAATCTATCAGTCTCTTCCTTTTTTACTTGACAGGGAAGTAACTTACTAGTTTTGTTTCTGAATTCGTAATAATGATAGTTAGTTCTGGCCATATCTGCCTCAACTTTACTTGTACATAAATTATTGTATTGAATCCATTTTAAAGTCAATGTATTAAGTATTTCTTCACTTTTAGAAAAAAGCATGTTCACGTTCAAGATTTCTAATCTCTTCCTCTAGAGATACAAAAGTTTCCCATTTTCTCTCATTTTATGTGTGTTATATGAAAGGATTTGTTCTCAATTACATTCTTTTAAAGCTTCCCATATGTTAGCTTAGGAAGAATACTTTGAATTAGTTTCCATAAATAAATCAATGCGGCCATTCATAAATCTGAGAAATTCAGGAACATTAAGCATATATGTTTTAAATCTCCAACTATAAGATGATGACTGTGTAATATTTATCCTCCAAGTCAACATTATTGGATTATGATCAGAGAGTATAGCTGGTAGGTAGGAATATTCAATAACCCAGACACCATACTTTGGGATATTAAAAACATATCAATTCTAGAATAGGAGCCATGGACATTTGAAAAGAAGGAAAAGTCCTTTACACTTGGATTAAGTTGAAGCCAAATATCGCAAAACCCCAGATCCCTCATGCCCTGATCCAGGACCAACGCTGCCCTTGAACGATTAAAAGATCTTGGTGTGGATTGATCCATTGCTGGGACTAAAACCAAATTGAAGTCACCACCAACCAGACAGTGGTCCAAAGCTGTCATAAGTTTTAATACCAATTCATTAAAAAAAACTGGATCGTCATTTTTGGGGTCATATAAATTAATCAGTGTAACCCTGTTCATATTTAGTTCACAATTAACTAAAAGAAGTCTACTGTTCTTGTCTTTTTCTGTTGATATTAATTTAAAGTTCACATTTTTATTGACCAGTATAGCTACTCCCCTTGCTTTTGTGGTAAATGAAGAATAATAAACATGCCCAACCCAATCTCTTTTTAACTTTATATGCTCTGTGTCAGAAAGGTGAGTCTCTTGTACAAATGCTAGGTCAGTGGAATATCTCTTTAAATATGTAAGGAATTTTTCCTCTTAATTGGAGAATTAATCCCCCTTACATTCAAGGAGATTATTTTAAGTTGTCTAGTCATACCTTAAAGAAAAAAAAAATAGATACCTCAGAGCATAATGATAGTGCGAGAACTGTAAGAATAAGATTAATTAAGAAACATCTCCCTGTATAAGACCCACCCATTGACGCCCCCTAAACTAAACATCCCCTGTGGGTAGACTAATCGCTAAAAATATGCAAGGGTTCTCAACAGTTACAGAAACATGTAGTGAGCATTAAACCACATTCATTAAGAATTCTAGGTTCTACAGCCTCTAAATGAGTACAATAGAGGCCTCGGAGCATGCACACAAAACCTGGCAAAGCAACTTGAACAGAACTCAACAGACTACAACATATAAAAATGTTTAGTAAATGGAACACCGCAAATCAAAAACATCTCGAGGCACAAGTGTGAGATGAAATATCACCAAAAATTAAGGAGACGCACTTTCCACAATAGCCAGGTGGGAACGTATCCATATTGTGAAACCCACTCGTGTTCTCATATCAGTCTCAGCAGTACATCCAATAATGACTTAAGTAAAAGTCACTCAATGTATACAGTGCTTGAGCATCACAGTAACCCGTCCGTTGTGCACGAAGCAAGAGGAATATCAGTCATTGTTGTCAATAACTTTCAAAGACACCATTACTGCATCAGGATAACAAACCACTTGGTGACTCCCTTATGCATAATCTGAAGTTTAGGTGGATAGTGCAGGGATTAATCAATGCCCCTTTCCGATAGGGTCTTCTTAACCTCTTTGAAGGAGTCCTTAAGGCGTTGCAATCTCGGGCTAGTCAGGAAATAGGTAAATCTTGTTATTTTCATGGTGAATCACTCCTTTTTGCCTGGCCAGATGCATAATCTTCTCCTTATTCTTAAAATCAAGGAGCACTGCGATTATAGGCCTCAGTCTCTGTGACTCGTCAACACCGCTGGGGAATTTTCCCAGGCTGTGGGCTCTCTCGCAGGTGATGGGGGTAGGAAAGTTTTTGACACCAAAAATTTCTGATAGGATTTGTTCCAAAAATCCAGCTGCATCGCGACCTTCTGCTTTCTCAGGGAGATTCAATATCCAAATATTGTTCTGCCTACTCCTGTTTTCCAGGTCATCCACCTTGTCTTTCAATAATTGCACCTCTTTCTCCAATTTCTCGACGCGTGCAGTGACTTCTATTATGTTGTCTTCATTGGCAGATACACGCCACTCCATTTCCTTAACTTTGTCAGCTAGTGTTGATAACGCAGATTCTATTTTAATTAGCGAGGATTGGATGTTAATCATTTTAGTGTTGATTTGTGTTGATAATTCTACCTTGCTTTCCCAAATGGCTGTCATGACAGTCTCAAAGGAAAGCTTCCCCCCTTTTCCAGAGTCCGCCGCCATCTTAATAAAATATTTTTATTGTTCCTTCAGTTGACTATAGAATATCCTTCTTACTTCTAAAATTATACCTTGTCATGCCCCACTAGCAAGTGAAGTTTGTTTTAAGAATTTTAGGAATATGGTTTTAACAATAACATAGATGAAGATAACTATTGAGACACACTCGGGAAGCTCATGCTAGCATGTCCTACCTCGTTGCTGCTTCACGTGATCTACCCCCCATTCCCACTCTTACATGTTAGTCCAAGGCCTCCTGTCCTGCCATGATGAGATCACTCTCAAGTTGGAAGAGCAACCCATCATATTCCATCTGAATAGCCCCCAATATGAAGGCATAAATATTGATTTTGATAACTTCTGTTAATTTTTTTCCTCCTTTCACCTACTTTCTCTGTCCATTCATTATTCTGGCCCCTTGTCTGCATCTACACCTCCCTCTGGCGCCCCTCCTCCTTCCCTTTCTCCCACGATCCACTCTCATCTCCTGTCAGATTCCTTCTTCTTCAGCCCTTTGCCATTTCCACATATCACCTCCAAGCTTCTCATTTCATCCCACTTTCTCCACCCACCTAACTTCCCCTCACCTGCCTTTGCAAGTTACCTGTCAGTTTATACACTTCCTTTCCCCCACCTTCTTCTTCTGGCTTCTTCCTCCTTCCTTTTCTGTCCCAATGAGAGTTCTCAGCCCAAAATGTCGACAGATGCTGCCTGACCTGTTGAGTTCCTCTAACACTTTATGTGTATTGCTGAGGATTTCCAGCGCCTGCAGAATCTCATGTGTTTAGAATATGGATGCAATATACAGGTTTTAGCCATTGGTGATAGGATAGCCAACTCCTGTCAGGAATTAACTTAGTGAATTCCTTTTGGAATGCCTGCTATTCAGAAAATAGAGGCCCAGTACGTGTGAAGGTGTTATTAGAGTGAAGTTGGTCTTTCGATATAGAATGGGCAAATCAGATTACTGATAATAATACAGATCAATTCTACCAAAGGCCATATACTTTGGAATGGCACGATAGAGCAGTGGTTAGCACAGTGCTTTACAGTACAGGTGACCCAGGTTCAATTCCTGCCACTGCCTGTAAGGAGTTTGTCCATTCTACTCATGACGACGTGGGTTTCCCCTGGGTCCTCTGGTTGGTAGATTAATTGGTCATTGTAAAATGTCCCATGATTTGATGAGGATTAAATCAGGGGATTGCTGGGTAGCGTGTCTCAAAGGGCCAATTCCACGCTATATCTCACTAAATAAGTAAATAAACTCTCCAGGTATTGATAACATGTATTAATTATATAGAATCCTGCAGGCCAGAAGCCTTGAAAGTTTTGTAGTTCATGTCAGAGGAAGCCTCGATCACCTTTTTGGTTCAGAGTGTTAGAAGTTTAAGGTTTATGGGCCAAACACAGGAAAACAGTATTAGCTTTAGATCGGCAATGTCTGTAGATGGGCCAATATGGAGGAAGAATTTATGGAATATAGACAAGAGCTTAAAGCATTTCTGTCAAATCTTCACAGAGATTACAAGAAGCTAAGGGAGTGAATGAACAGAATTTGTGTTAATAAATAAAAACAGACTAGAAATGTATAAATAGCAGTCACAGTAAAGAACTGGTACTGGCAAAACTAATGGGATTGAAGGTGAAAAATCCCAAGACTCAATAACCTATATTCAATAGTTTGAGAAAGGTAATTATGAAAAAGGTGGATTGTGTTTCTGGTTTTCCAGACTTCCATGAATTCTGGATGGCACCTGAGGATTGGAGGGTGGCAAATGTGAACACACTAAAAAGAAGGGAGACAGAAAGCAGGAAATGATAGAGGTGTTGACAACAGTAGAAGGAAAATGTTGGAATTTGTGACAATGGTTGTGAACCATTTGGAAAAGAATCAAAACAGAGAATGTTGGTAACATATGAGACCAAGTAGGTTAATGTGACAGTTAAAGCAGATTATGCCTCTCTGTCTGTGTTATGTGTCACTAATCACAGGGGTAAGGCATATCATGACCACCTGACCAGGCTGCTCCAATGGAGAGAAAAACAGAGAGAAATGCCACAAGATAGCAAGTGGTTGGTGAGATAAAAAAGCAGAAGATGCTTGAAATACTTAGTAAATCAGGCAGCATCTCCAGGATGAGAAGTTTTTAGTTTGAAGACTGACTATTTCAAGCATTTTTTTAAAAGATTTCCAGTATCCACAGTACGTTTTTCTTTAACTGGTTAGTGTGGACAGAGGTAAGCCAAGGAGTCAGAGAGGGCCGAATATTTCTGAACTGCTGAAAGGGGGAAGGGAGGATGTGCCTGATGGAATTTTGCTGGAGCTGGTGGGAATTCTGAAGGATGTGGAGACCAGTGGGGTGGAAGATGAGGAGCAGGATAGTTTCAGTAGCTGCTGTCTTCATGGGTCAAGCAATATTACACGAAGACCCAATTGTTTTCAGGCCAGAGGTGATTATAGGCAGTTAGTTACTCCATTAGTTAATTGCTGGCAGAGGGACTGTGAATAGGGAAATGCTTGCAGAATTTTCAAGCATAGTGTGAAATCATCCTCTACTGCTGCCAATCCTGATAAAGGGTAGTAGTAGTGCTCCTATAACCAAGCAGGGAAGAATGTGACTATTAGGGATTGAAAACAAAAGCCAATTGTCAGTCATCCAAGTGTTTATCACTCTTTTTGCCTGTACGATATATGGAAATGGCAGTTAAAATTGCCAATGCAAGTGGGTGGGTGTTTTGTATTTGTTTAAACAAATGGTAGAATGTGTGACAATTGGGAGGATAAAGTAGAATAACAACCCAAGAAAATGGAGAATGGAGATAGATAAATATTTGAAAGTTCAAGGAACTGAGGGTAATGAGGGCCAGCATAGACCAGCTATGACAATATTGAATATTGTTGCAGGCATGTGTGGCCTGGTGGTTGGATCCTACTCCTATCTTCTTGTCTCAGCACTTCATCAGCCAGGTTTATGAATGTTCATGATGATGAAATTTCCCACTGTGATTAATAGAGAGACTGGATCACTGGGGCATTCAAAAATGCAGTAGATAATTTTTGAAAATTCAGATAATTTAGCACTCTGCAAAACTGTCAAAGAAGAGATCTGAGGAACATCATCTGTAATCATATTTGTCACCAGGGTCAGCTTGCAGGGCTGAATGGTCTACTCCTCCCATTTTCTTGTTAATCATCCACTTAAAAGGTTAGACAGAGCCTCTCTCTCTGGATTTCTTTCTTTTCAAGCCTTTTTATTATTATTATTATTATTATTATCCAAAAGAACAAGAGTACATCGAAGTAACACTTACAATGTCTCAAAAAGGGAAAAAAAAGCAATATTAAAGATTGAAAAATTTAGTGACATAAAAAAAGAGAAGAAAAGAAAATAAACCCTACTAAAGCAAGAAAAAAGCGAGAAAAAAAGACCCATTAGGTGTTCAACCCCAGAGCCATGCATCATACAAAAAGCTTCTAAAGATAAACATCAAACCGCCAGCAAAAAAAATTATACCAAAACTTACAATTAGATCGTGGAGGAAATCTATCAATTAACTCAAATGGTAGTAACGAGCAAATGAACCCTTTTTTTTCTCAAAATCAAACATAGGTTTGAAGATTTGACTTCTAATTTTCTCTAAACTAAGACGTAACATCGCTTGAGAGAACCATTGTGACAGAGTGGGAGCCAATGTATCCTTCCACTTCAGCAGAATGGCCCTCCTAGCTATCAATGTAACAAACGTAATAACATGTTGGTCACACAAAGAAATACCACAGATATTTTGAGGAATTATTCAAAAGAGCACAGTTAATTTGTTAGGTTGTAAATTAATTTTAAGTGCTTTAGAAATTGTAGAAAAAACTGATTTCCAAAACTGTTCCAGTATAGAACAAGACCAAAACATGTGTGTCAGTGTAGTTGTCTCAGTTTTATATCTATCACAATAACTATCAACATTAGGAAAGATTTTAAACAATCTCTCCTTCGTCAAATAGTAATGATGTACAATTTTAAATTGAATCAATGAATGGCTAGCACAAATCGAGGAAGAGTTAAACAAATTCAAGATCCACATCCAGTCCTCTGTTATAAAATTCAAATTAAGTTCCTTTTCCCAATCTTGCTTAATCTTAAAGAAAGAGTGCATATCCCATTGTAATAATAAATGGTAAATTCTTCCAGTGGAACCCTTCATTAAAGGGGTCATACTCATAATAGTATCTAACAGGTTGGCCTCTAATATGCAAGGAAAATTACTTAAATATTTTTCTAAGAAATGTCTAACTTGAAGGTATTGTAAGAAGTGTGAATATGAAAGAGAGTATTTATCAACTAATTGTTCAAAAGGCATCAGTCTATCTTCTTTAAATAGATCCAGAGAAGAATTAATACCTTTATTTTTCCAAAATAAAAAAATTGGATCACTCAAAGAAGGCTTAAAAAAGATTTCGATAAATTAAACAAAAACGTTTAAATTTTTTAAGATTAGAAAAATTATGGAACTGGAGCCAAATTTGTAAAGACTGCTTAATCACAGGGTATAAATTTAAAGTAGCAACTTTAGCTAATTGTATAGGTAGAGCAGCTCCCAATAACGAGGTTAAATAAATCTGTTTCACAGCTTTCAATTCCAAATCTACCCAAATTGACCGCTCGTTCTTATCAACCCAGTGTAACCAAAAGGACATGTATTGCACATTAACAGCCCAGTAATACATTCTTAAATTAGGCAAAGCAAGACCTCTGTCCTTTTTTAAATTTTTGT
Source organism: Hemitrygon akajei (assembly GCF_048418815.1). Lineage (NCBI taxonomy): Eukaryota > Metazoa > Chordata > Chondrichthyes > Myliobatiformes > Dasyatidae > Hemitrygon > Hemitrygon akajei. Next base: position 183,033,382 of record NC_133125.1, read on the forward strand.
AATTGACATTTACCAGTTCTTGGTCTTTTATCATTCCAAATAAAAAGATGAGGTTATAGAACCAATTTGATCAAAAAACTTCTTAGTCAAAAAACAGGGATATTCAGAATTAAATATAAAAATTTTGGTAATCATCATTTTGACTATATGGATGCGGCCAACAAGTGAAAATGTAAGTGTGTTCCATCTGCTAAATAAATACTTGGTAGAATCTACCAAAGGAACAAAATTAGCTTTATAAAGATCCTCATAATTTTTAGTGATTATAATGCCTAGATTTCTAAAGGAATCCGTAACTTTGAAAGGAGTATTATCATATATAGAAACAGATTAATTTAAAGGAAACAGTTCACTTTTATTAAATTAATTTTATGTCCTGAAGAATCTCCAAATTCATTAAATAATTTTAGCAAGGCAGGGATAGATTCCTCAGGATTAGATATATAAACCAGTAAATCATCAGCATAAAGAGAAATCTTATGAATGGTCTCATTCACAAGATTCCCATGAATATATTTAGCTTGATGAAGAGCAATAGCAAGGGGTTCTAATATTAAGTTAAATAACAAAGGACATAATGGACAACCTTGCTTTGTTCCCTGTGAAAGCTGAAAAAAGGGGGATCTACCATTATTAGTAATAACAGTAGCAATAGGAGTTTTATATCATTCTATTTCAATTATTAAAATTAACACCAAAACCAAATTTCTCTAAAACATTAAATCAATATTTCCATTTGACTCAATCAAACGCTTTTTCAGCATCCAAAGAGACAATGCATTGTGGAGTTTTAAAAGAAGATGAATATATAATATTAAATAATCTCCAAACATTTGAAAAGGAATAACGACCCTTTATAAATCCTGTTTGATCTTTAAAAATAATGCTACCCAAAATATTTTCCTACCAATTGGCCATTATCTTTGACAGGATCTTAGCATCAACATTCAATAATTAAATAGGCTTATATGAGGCACAATCAGTAGGATCTTTATCCTTTTTAAGAATTAAAGAATTCAAAGCCTCATAAAAAGTAGAGGGTAAATATAGAGGGTAAATCACCTTTCACAAAAGAGTCCTTAAACATTTCCAACATATATGCAGAAAGCAATTATCCAAAATTTTATAGAATTCTACAGGGTAGCCATCAAGTCTTACCGGATTGCATTGAAAAAAATAGCTTTATGAATTTTGGCTTCAGTAATTTGGGCATCAAGAGTTTTCTGATCCTCAACAGAAATTTGAGGAAAAACAATCTTTCATTTAAAAAAAGCATTCATTTTAGAAGAATCCACTGGAAATTGAGACTTATAAAGTTCAGTACAAAAATCTTTAAGAATCTTATTAATTTCTTCATATTCCCAAGCCAGAGTGCCATCTTTCCTATGGATTTTCAAAATTTGCCTTTTGGTTCCAGCTGTTTTTAATTGAGATGCAAGCAGTTTGTTATTTTTATCTCCAAACGTATAAAATTGACTTTTTAGCTTAAGCAAGTAGTCTTCAATAGGATGAGTTATTAATAGATTATATTGTGATTGAAGTTCCACCCTTTGTTTAAAAAAGTCAGTATTAGGGGAAATCGCATAAATATTATCTAAATCTTTAATTTGTTTTGAAATCTTATCTAATTCTACTTTAGTCTGTTTTTTTAAGCTTTGCTGAATAAGAAATGATCTGACCACGTAAAAATGCTTTAAATGCTTCCCATATGATTAATTTAGACATGCTCCCTATATCATTAAAAAGAAAAAAAATCTTTTATCTGGGTTTCAATAAAACTAACATAGTCAGAATTTTGAAATAATATTTGAGATAGGCACCAAGGTGGGCGGGCAAGGATGATGTCGTTGAATTCGAAAGACAAACTCAAAGGCGCATGATCAGATATAGCAATAGCATCATATTCACAATTCTTAACACTAGGGAAGAGGTGAGGGTCGACTATAATATAATCGATCCTCAAATATTTTCTATAAACATGTGAAAAAAAGAATATTCTCTGTCATCAGGGTGTAAATATCTCCATAGTTCAAGCAATCCAAAATCGGTCAAAAAGGAATTAATAAGTGACGCAGAGCGATTTGGAAGTTGCTGATTGGTTGAGCTCTTGTCAATCAAGGGATTTAAACAACAGTTAAAATCCCCGCCCATTATCAACATATATTCATTTAAATCAGGCAAATACATTTTTTAAAAAAGAGGGATCATCTAAGTTAGGAACATACAAATTGACCAAAACAACTTTTCTATTACAAATTACTCCTTTAACAATTAAATATCTACCATTAAAATCTGACTTAATATCCTCTTGAAGGAACAAAATGTTGGATTTAATAAAAATAGATACCACTTTAGTTTTACTTTGAGAAGTAGAGTGAAATTACAAACCATTCCATGATCCAAAAAATGTGCCTTGATCTCCCACCCTGATATGCGTCTCTTGGGCAAAAATTATATCAGGCTGTAAGTGATTAATGATTTTAAAAGTCTTTTTTCATTTGATTGGATGATTGCAACCACGTGCATTCCAACTTATTACATTAATCTGTTTAAATACCGTACTATAATTTTATTCTACTTTACACATGCGCAGAGCACATACCAATAAGGGATGATCAAAAATGGTGGCGAAGAAGAATACAACCACATAAGAAACACACATGCTCCATAACTACACAATGGATAAAAAAACCCTAACTCTAAATCTAACCCCACCCCCTCCTCCCACTGCTCAGAAAAAAAGCAAGCACCCTATGATAGAAGTGAAGCCTAAACTGCTCTGTTTCTACAAGGAAAATTTAAAAGGTTCTCTACCCTGCCCCCAGCTAAAAAAAAATGAAATCCACTGACCTTGTAAGAGAAACGTGGAAGTCTCAACAGAGAAAAGTGTGTACATTCCAGCATCTACAAACTATCCCATGTTTATATTTAATCTTTTTTAAACAAAGAGAAAACCAAAAAATTATTATCTCTTAAAAAGAAAAAACATCACCATCTTAAATTTAACATTAGATCCACTAAAAAAGCTTTAAATTCAGTTATAAGATGCTATAATATTCTATTACACATACTAATATATTGAAAAAATTTTTTAAAAATAAAGTTATCAAGATCTGAAATATATTACCTAGAGAAACCAAGCATAGTATTTAATAACAAATCAACACTTTAAAAAAAAATGCTAAAAAAAAGCAAGAAGAAACGTTAATAGCATATTTAACCCAACTAATTTTTCAAAACTACCAACTAATAATACTATATAAATAGTTGAAACCTCTGCTAAGTGTGTATATATATATATATATGTATATATATATATATATCAATAACCCCATTAGTAGGGAAAACTACCAGTTAGTTAATTAAGAATGAATAAAAAAAAAACATCAAACCAGATATTAGGTTAGAGGAATAAGTCCTCTTATCTTCTTTTTCTCAGTCAAATGTCCAAATAACCATTTAAACAGTCATACTTGAACTCCTAGTTCTGGACAACAAAGGTGCATACATCAGGATGCTCTTTATTGATTACAGTTCAGCATTTAACACCATCATTCCCTCAAAACTAATCAGTAAACTCCAAGACCTGGGCCTCAATATCCCCTTGTGTAATCAGATCCTGGATTTCCTCACTTGTAGACCTCAGTTAGTTCAGATTGGCCAAAACAACTCCTCCACAATCTCTATCAGCACAGGGCACTGCAGGGATATGAGGTTAGCCCCCTGCTCTACTCAATTTACACCTATGACTGTGTGGCTAAGTGCAGCTTCAACAGCATTTACAAGTTTGTTGATGACACCACTGTTGTGGGCCATATCAAATGTGGTGATGAATCAGTATACAGCGGAGAGGTGGAAAGTTTGACTGAGTGGTGTAATACCAACATTGATGATGAGAGTTGTTGGCCAGAAAGAACGACAATCAGTGCTCAGAAATGGAGACAGCCAGTTTGAGAGACTGCCCTTGCAGCCTCCATTTTGTGAATTGTTTGAACTAATTTCTTGCTCTGGGATGATCTAATCAGAGCAATGAAATGTGAACACAAGGAGTTTTCTGCTAATGACCAGCTAAACTTGAAACCATTCTCAGACAAGTAGCTACTTATCATGTAAAGCAGCAGCTTGCAGAAGGGACAGGAGGAGGCTTGGTGCCTGGGTCACCTGGTTTGACCCAGTCAAGAGTTGTAAAATGAAATGGCATTAGGCTGAGAGCAATAGCCACAGAACAATGCTGGTTTGAAGCCCTGGATCAGAGGCATTAAGAAGGTGACCCAGGTGGGTCACATGACCTCAAGCCAACAAGATGGAAACACAACATCTGAACTGATAAGAAGTGTTTAAAAGTAAGGATCTTTGAATGCAAAGCAGCAACAGTTCTGCAGAGAACAACCATCACAGATGTGGTGTACCCAGAAACACTTGGAGATTAAATCAGGAGCAAAAGGAACACCTTGTCAGCGTAGACTCTTTTAGAACATAGAACATGGGAATCTATAGCACATTACAGGCTCTTCGGCCCACAATGCTGTGTCAACCACGTACCCTACACGAGAAAGTGCATAGAATTACACTATCACATAGCCCTCTGTTTTTTTAAGCTCCATGAACCTATCTAAAACTCTCTTAAAAGACCCTTTTGTATTTGCCTCCACCACATTGATGGCAGTGTATTCCACATACCCTGTCTGTGAAAAACTTATCCCCGATATCCCCTCTGTACACACTTTCAAGCACCTTAACAATACGCCCCTTTGTATTTGCTATTTCAGCTCTGGGAAAAGGCGTCTAGCTATCTACATGATCAATGCGTCTCATCATCTTATACACCTCTATCTGGTCACCTCTTATCCATTGTTGCTCCAAGGAGAAAAAGCCAGCACACTCTCCAATCCAGGCAACATCCTTGTAAATCTCCTCTGCACTCTTTATATACAAATGTAGCTTCCACATCCTTCGTGTAGTGAGGTGACCAGAACTGAACACTGTACTCCAAGTGGGGTCTGATCAGGGTCTTATATAGCTGTAACATTACCTCACGGCTCTTGAACACAATCCTATGGTTGATGAATGCCAACACAACATATGCCTTCTTAACAACACTGCCAACCTGTGCAGCAGCTTTGAGTGTCCTTTGGACAAGGACCCCAAGAGCTCTCTGATCCTCCACACTGCCAAAATTCTTACCATTATTACTATATTCTGTCTTCAAATTTGACCTACCCAAATGAACCACTTCATTGAACTCCATCTGCCACTTCTCAGACTAGATCTGCATCCTACCAATGTCCTGCTGTAACCTCTGACAGCCCTCCAGCCTATCCACAACACTGCCAACCTTTGTGTCATCAGCAAACCGACTAACCCACCCTTCTACTTCTTCATCCAAGTCATTTATAAAAATCACAAAGAGGAGGGGTTTCAGAACAGATCCCTGCCGAACACCACCGGTCACCGACCTCCATGCAGAATACAAACCATCTACAACCACCCTTTGCCTTTTGTGGACAAGTTTAACGATTCATGGAGGATCAGGGAAACTTAGGTGTGCATTCTGGTATTCGGTTGTGTAAATTCACATGCTTGTGAACTGAGCAATAAAGGTTATTGTCAGTAAATACAGATTTCCACTGTGATCATTATTACTAAGTGATAAATCCTTATAACACAGGACTAGATGGGTGAGGTACAGTGAGATCTGGAACAAGGTACTTAAATGTTTCTAACCCAGGATGAAGAATTTAGGGAATTCTGGAGGTTGGAAGGACCTGAATTGTTTTGATTGGAAGGGATTCCCTCAGAAATGATTGTTAGAGGAAAGGCCACAATATGAGGAGTTTGTTGGTCACCCGGGCTGCAAAGGGAAGACTGCCGGGGATGCCCTTTGAAAAATCACCCACAAGAAGCAGTCAAATGAGCTAAGATAAAAGTGGAAGGGTTAAGGAAGGAGTGTAGTGATTTAAAGATGGCAATGAATGTGATTCAGGGTGGGATGAAACTGGAAGACCTCTAGTGAGTGGTAGGTTCAGAGGCCACCCTGTTACCCTTTACTGGGACAGTGGAGGATCCCGAATCACCATCAGTGACACTAATGTAAATAACACAAACTGGAAGATACAAGGCAAAATTATCTTAAGTGGATTCATGGGACATTCACAAGTGGGACATGTGAGTATACCATCGGAAGTAACGAGACAAAACGTTGAAAGATTCAATAGTGTTGGTGTTTAGCATTGCTTTAAAGTTCCCCGACATGAGTGCACGGGCTAAAAACTTGGCAGCTGTAGCAGATGTGGTAAGCCACACAGAATGTTTTTCACCTGAGTCAGTAACACACTCTGATGGAATGTATGCTTTTTATACCCTTACAGTATATTTACCTCTTTGGAAGCCAGTGAGTTTGTTTCAGCTGACAGGAAGCCCCTCTTGTCTGCTGATTTATTGTGGAATATATTTGAAAAGGGAAAGGGAAAAGAATATGGAGTCAAAGGTGAAAACTCACTCTAAATTATCCCTGAGGGGAATAGGAAAGCTGAGCTTTAATTGGGCAGGAATGGAAGCCACAGGTTGAGAAGATCGGAAAGCAGAAGGAACAACAGGTTAAGGTTATAGATTTAACCAAGGACCAGAAGGAAGATAAAGAAATTTAAAATTAATAGAAGAGGCAGGATCAAAAATATATAAGGAATACAAGGGAGTTAAAGATGGAATAGTCCTATATGAAGAAAAGTTGGTGGTTCTGAAGAGAGGAAGAAACTAGATGATCCACTTCTACCATGATCTATGGGGACACCGAGGGGCTGGAAGTACCCTGGAAAGGATAAAGGAGGTGTGCTGATGGCCAAAGGTGAAGGATGACCTGGAGCACTATATCAAGAATTGCGTGACCTTTGCACAACATAATCCTGATAGAAATGTAAAGCAAGGAGTCCTCTGATGCACCAGACCAGTGGAAGGGCCATGGTCTCATTTGCAGTTGGATTATGTTGGTCCCCTACCATCCACCTCAGGAGAGTACAACTGTATTCTGGTTGTAAAAGATACCTTTAACAAGTGGGTGGAGTCTTCCTCAGCTCAGACAAACACAGCAAAGGCCACTGCAAAAATTTTATTACAAAGAGTGTTCACTCATTGGGGAATAACAGAGAGAATACAATCTGATCAAGGGACACATTTTACAGCCCAGATAATGCAAGATGTCATGGCAGTTTTAAGGATCAAGGAGAGTTTCCTATACTCGATAAGCCACAGTCATGACTGGAAGGAACACAAGAGGAATGGATGAGTTGGTAGGATTAGATTTGTCAGAATGTGAAATCGATGGAATTGTGTCAGAAAAGTGTGTACTGCAGTTGGTAGAGACACTGAAAGAAGGGTGTGTGTGTGTGTGTGTGTGTGTGTGTGTGTGTGTGTGTGTGTGTGTGTGTGTGTGTGTGTGTGTGTGTGTGTGTGTGTGTGTGTGTGTGTGTGTGTGTGTGTGTGTGTGAGAGAGAGAGAGAGAAAGAGAGAGAGAGAGGTATTTTTGCCTTTGACTCAGACTCTTACCTCCTGGTGGAGTCGTCGGGGCGCCGTCATGACAAGCTTCTTTCACCAATCTTTTTGGTGATTGCTCATCGTACGGCGTGTCTTGGGCACCTGAAATCTGGCAGAGCCCATCCCTCTCCAGGCCAGTTACATGGCAGCACGTCAAATAGGAAAGAGGCAGCTGCAGAGTAAAGCCCACTTTGACTCAAGATTCAGTCCCATAGATTAAGGCCAAGACAAAGAGTGATGACTTGAATATACCAACCCACCTCATTTTAAATCTGAGGTTTGCAGGAAGGACCCTATGAAATTATAGACAAAGCAAGTCTATCAGTGTACAAAGTACTGACTTCTCCAGATAAAAATAAGTGCTATCTTATCAAGTGTTGGCATGTGGCCAAGTTCTTTATGCACTGGTCTAGTGATCTGAAGGTCACTAGTTTGAGCCTCAGCTGAGACAGCATGTTGTGTTCTTGAGCAAGGCACTTAACTACACATTGCTCTATGACGATGCCAAATTGTATTAGCCCTTGCCCTTCCCTTGGACAACATCGGTGGTGTGGAGAGGGGAGACTTGTAGCATGGGCAACTACCGGTCTCCCATACAACCTTGTCCAGGCATCTTGAGATTGATGCCTAGAGATCTTATGAGCACAGCTGAAATTGTCACGTAACAATTGATGTACATGATGGCCCTGATTTGGTAGACAAGGATGTAACAACTGTTCCAAGAAGATGGAGACAGGCCTGATCAAGGGGATGATTTTCAGTTCCCACATCCCTGAGAAGCAGAGGAGTTTTCTCAAAAAAAAAACAAAGGAAAAGAAAAATATTCCAGTGCTTGTCTCTCCTGGCTGTAATGAAATTGGATGAAGAAAAATAGAAGCCTTGAGTCCCAAGACTATTGGGAGCTTACCTGGATTGGATGGTCTATGAAAGCAAATCAAAAATATGGATTTAAAATAATTTAAGATTTAATCTGGAAATAAGAGCAGAAATTAACCTTGAGTATTACAGATTTAATTCAACATGCAGAGAGTAATGTATTTTGTTGCAATGGAATTAACCATGACTGGGGTCATGGTCAGTCTTGCTCCAGGGCCATTACAATTGACAAATATGTTAACGGTGATGCCGCTGCTTGGAGAACATTTGGTGATCAAGAACTATTTTTCTCGGCTGATACTGGTAATGCAGGCTAAAAAAGGAGAAATAGAGGACTCAAATTTGTATTATACTGGGGTGGATGGCTTGACATATGTGGACAACCCTTAGGTATTCCAGAAGGTACAAAGGTACAGTTCCTATCCAGTATCCCAGTGGGAATAATCATAAGTCTGCCTTTTGGACCAATTATTGAGCAGCATTCAGGTAATGATTGCCATGGTAGGATGATTAAAGTTCTGTGGGATCACACTCATGTGAATATTGATTAGGGCAATGATCTACACAAGAGGTATATCAATCAGGGTGGCCCCACCAAGCATTTCTGGAAGGTTGCTTCCATCATTATAAACAGTCCATAGGAGGATATTTAAATCAAGGAAAGAGTTTCTGTCAGAGCCCCGACCCTTTCAGTGTTTTCAAAACTATCAGAAAAAAATCAGTCCCCCATACCTACAAATAACTGAACCTACACCAGAGCCTAAATGTAGTGAGACCCATTGTAATACAAAGGGGTAGGATTAGTGTTAGAGAATTCAGGAGAATTTGTCACTTTACTTCCAGGGTGCAAACACATGCAGGTAATTTTTAATCTAACTGAAATAATGGTGCCTGAATGATGCTCACTTGCAATGAAACTCACCTTCTTGGGAGACAACGAAGCAAAAGTGAGTTTAAACAAGTGAAAAAATAGAAGGAACAGAGGACTATTGGAATTACTTAGAGTAGGTTATGCATCAGGGGTAGCAATAATCAACACACAAGTACAACAGAATCAGAAACCCAGATATGGTCCCTTCAGCTGAAGATGTGGGATATTACTGGAGAAAATTATCAAGACTAGATATGAGCTAATCAGATTTGGTCAAGATGCATCCCAGGTAACATTGGATGTAGTTAAATTTATGAATCCCCTTCAAGATACAACAAACCTGATTACTGACTGCATAAATCTCACTTCTAACCAAATGCACAAGACTGAGATTTATGCCAGATGTGCAAGCTTGTTACTAGCAATGATTAGCACTAATTTACTACAACTTGATGCACATCAAGCACCAAATTGTGTATCAGTCGAGCAGATAACAGAATGGTCAAAGGAAGCATGGCATTGTGTCACATCAGCACCTTTACAATAACCAATAGAGTACTGGGTTTCTGTAATGATGGTAAAAGAAGATTTCATAACCTATGCGTTGTTCCCCATTCCCTAACATTGAAATAAATTAAGCTACTGTTTGAAAGTGGTTCATAACATGGACAAATATCATTAGAATACTTGGATATTCTTAAGAAACTTACCAACACTTAATATTGTTATGAATGGTACTGCAAAAGGATAAGTTTATCAGGGTGCCAACAAGGGGAAATCACTGGACTTGCCCAGAGAAAGTGACAAAGCAGGAACTTACAATAATAACTCATCTCCTTCTTCTGTAGGCCATGAACTTATCAATCATCCCTGATGAGTTATTAACTTCAAACTTCATGCACAATCACTCAAAGAGCTGAACTGCATGTGCATGTAACGAGAGCTGTATAACTCATCTCCTTCTACCTTAGACCACAAACTTATCAATCACCCCTGCTGTGGACACTTTATGGAGGTCCAAGATCCGTATGCTCCACGACCACTGGACTAAGTGTGTAAATGTAAGAGGGGACTATGTTGAAAAATAGATGTGCTAGGTTTTCTAAAATTGACTCCTCTACCTTAGGCCATGAACTTATCACTCACCCTTCGTAGATAATTGGCTGCTGTAAATAGACCCTAGTGTAGGTAATTAGCAACAGGTTCAAATGAGAGTTGTTGGAGCACGTGAGAGGATATAAGTTACAAGGAAAATGTGTCATAGAATGGAACTCATGGAATTGCTTTATTATGAACCTGATGGACTGAATGGCCTCCTTCCAAGTTGATATGTTAGGCAGAAGAGGGACCTTAACCATTTATTGGATTTCTGGGTGACTGGTTTGGTGTTCATTTACTGACAATCTGCAACCCCCTCACAGGCATCAGTTTTATACCAATGATCTAGACCAGATGGGATTCCGGTAACCTGTGGCTAAGTAGACAACACACTCACCTCTTGGTCAGAGTGTTGTGGGTTCGATTCCCACTCCAGAGATTTGAGCATGAAATCCAGAGAGAGGAGACTGCGCCTGTCTGTGAATGGAGTAACTGCAGTTTCTGTGCTGCTCCTAGTTTTGTTCCTTTCCCCCAGTTTAAACTAAGAATTAAAAATTTGTAGTTGCTGATTCTTGAAGGGAAACAATGTGTCTTTGAGGAGTGGGAAGAACTTGTCTGAACCTAGTGATAAAGGCAACGGAAAAGGAAAGATCTGATGAAATGCCGTCTTGGACGGAAGATATGGTTCAGACACTAAATTCAATTAAAGACCAACTGGAAAGAACAGTAATGAAATGATGTAATTTCTGGGAAAACTTAAAGATCATGAAACTCAAGTCATTACACATGATGAGGAATTGAAGGTAACTAAGCAAAAATTGCTTGAAACTACATCTTGTTTGGAAAGATATTGAAATAAGATTATAGACCTGGAAACTAGGTCTCGCCGAAGGAATATATGAATTGTTGGGCTGCAGGAAGGAATTGAAAATGGAGACCTAACTGTTTACTTTGGAAAGCTATTCCAGGGTTGTTTGAAGAGCCAATGAGATGACATTCACTGTAGATCTGTTACTTCGGTCGGTGAATTGGAGTGGATCCAAGTCACCTCTCAGATAGAGGCTGATAAGCTCTTCAAACATTTATACCTGTTGATGAAAATGCTACTGGGCGATGGTCATTGAGAGAGATTACCACGGTCTTCTTGGGCACCGGTGGGAGTGAAGCCTGCTTGAAGCAGGTTGGTACCACACACTGCCAGAGTGAGAGTGTAATGAAATCTATGAATACACCAGCCAGTTGGTCAGCACAGGTCTTCTGTACTTAGCCAGCTACTCCTTCTGGACCAGATGCTTTTCTTGGATTCACTCTCTTGAAGGCAGCCTGCATGTTGCTTTCAGATACTGAGACCAAAGTGCACGGCTTGTGCGCTTACTGTGGAGCTGCTGAGCACTGATGCATCAAGTGTCCACTGTGCTCAGAAAATGGCATCACCAGGTAGAGACAAGGGGCCTTCTGTATGATGAGCTCTCTCCAGCCCCTCAATCCAGCACCATAGCCCGACTCTCTCTGTTCTCCTCCACACCGTGATGGCTCTGCACACACAGGAGGCTCTGGTGCATTCTGCACAGCTGGCAGTTTTCTGGACCGGAATCTGTGTGTGCTGCTTGGACAGCTCATTGAACCTGTGGAGATGGAGGAAACCCTCGACCTCACCAAACTCCCACAAGTTCCATGACCCAGCCCTTGTCTTCAGTAAAAGGGAGCACGCACCCTGCCACATCACAGATCACATGACTGCATGATATACCTCCTCATGGGCACCACCTCCTTTCCGAGGTAGTTTGTTCTCCCTTCACCCTCCTGAGACCCAAGCCATGAACGATTACATCACCAAAGCTCTACAACAAGGCTTCATTTGACCATCCGACACCTCAGCTGGAGCACGGTTCTTCTTTGTCACCTTCTGATGGGCCACAGTGATAATGACAGGAATAGACTGGTTCTCTAAGGCAGCTCACTTCATTGCCCTCCCCAAAGTTCCACCAGCCACTGAGACGGTGGACCAGGTTCCCCAAAACGTAGCATGTCTCCATGTTTTCCGTTAGGACATTGCGTCAGACCAGAATAAACAATTTGTCTCCCGATTCTGTCAAGCTTTCTGCTCCCTCCTCCACATCTCAGTAAGGTTGTCTTCTGGCTATCATCCCCAGACCAATGGTCAGTCAGAAAGAGCCAATCACAAGAGAAGAGGTTTCTGCGATGCTTTGCCACCTCTAACCCTTCCTTAGAAGTAGTTTCTGCTCTGGGTCAAACTGTCCCACAATCTACACACCTCCACTGTCACAGGTAAGTCACCACTTGAAGTGCTCCCTGGCTACAGATCCCTAATGTTCCCTATGGAGGAGCCAATGGTGGAGGTCCCATTGCTAGGGCCCTGGTTCACCAATGTTGGAATGTGCAAAAGCGGACACAGAGCTAGCTGCCAGTCTTGCATATTGTTACTATGCTAACCACATTAGTCACCAGTCAGACTACTCTGGCCTATGGACTGTGTCTGGCTATCCACCGGAGAACCACCCCGTACACCATCCCCTGCAGCTCTTGCCCTGGTTCATTAGTCGCTTAAAGATTTCCCATCGCATCCACCCATTCATTTACTGGGTAACAATCTCTACCTTGCAGTGTGATCACTTTTTCAGTGTTTGGAAAGGATTCTGAGCTGACTTGGCTGAAATGAGGAGGAGCTCTGAGAGGAATTTAGCTTGGATAAATTGGATAAATTCGGTGAAGAAGAGATGCTGGAAAGGTCAGGTTGCTGATTGTAGACTGTAAGCGGGTTGGGACGTCAGTTGAGCAAGTGTACAGTTGGGGAACAGAGGGCCATTCTCCAAAATCTCAAAGGTGTTGACTGTAAAATCTCCCTTTTGCACCATTCCTTACCCACATCTATTTATTTTCCATCAGATTTCTTATTCCACAACCATTATTCATCAGTGTTCACACTTGTAGTAAGGCTTTGGAGACGGTGCACAGGCAGTTTATCAGAATGGTTTTATGGAGCAGACTAGCAAATCTGAGATTGGTAACATGGCGTAGAGAAGATTTGGCAAAGCTGTTTAAATTCAGCATCTGTCGGTTGGGGCAAATTGGGTCTGTGACTCTTGAAGAATGAAAGAGAGCATGAACATGTAGTTCTTGATGTTATTGACTCCCTGTCCTTTCCATCTCACTCAGATGACAGGTAAATAGTGGATCTTACACAGAATGAAAGTCAGGTTTAATATCACCGGCATTTGTCATGAAATTTGTTGCTTTTGCAGCAGCAGCATGACACTGTACATAATAAAAACACAGCTATGAATTACTGTAAATATATAAATTTACTCAACAGCCTAATTATTTATTTTCTTTATTGAGATACAGCGCGATGTCAGCCCTTCCGACCCTTCAAGTCCCATCACCAGCAACCCCCGATTTAACCCAAGCCAATCACAGGGCAATTTACAATCACCAATTAACCTGCTGTCATCCTCAGTTTCAGCCAGCATGCATTTGTCTGGGTGAAGACAGCCTCTGGGCCAACCAGACTGAGAAATCTTGTTTGTGTGAATGCTGTGTGATGTGTTGTGCCATTACAAATCCATATGGCAAAATATCAGCCAGTGCACCATATGTGATTAAACATTTGAGCTTTAGAATACTTAATGTGACTATAGGGGTAGTAAAGAAAATCTAAAGGAAAAGGGCCCATTTTAATGAAACAGTCTAAAGTGCACGTTGGAGCTCACAGTTCCATCTATTCGTTTCCCATCAACTTCCTCCGAGTGTCGCTGACCCTCAGACCCTCGGTCCAAGTCCAAGTGGGAGGAAATCAGAGCACCCGGAAGAATTCCATGCAGTCACAAGAAGAATGTACAAACCCTCTGACAGACAGTGGCCAGAATTGAACCTGGGTCGCTGGTACTGTTAAGATTTTGTGAACCACAGCACTAGCATACTGCCCCTACATCAGTCGGGCAAAAAAATGAGTGAGGTAGTGTTCATGGGTTCAATGTCCATTCAGATATCTGATGGCGGAGGGGAAGAAGCTGTTTCTGAATTGTTGAGTGTGTGCCTTCCGGCTCCTGTACCCCCTTCCTAATGGTAGCATTAACAAGAGGGCATGTCCTGGGTGACGGGGGTCCTTAATGACTGAGTTGAGCAGTGGGCTAAGCACTGTAGCCAATAAACAGTACCCTGACATAAGTATTACTATTGTCCAGGTGAACATGGTACAGATCAAGTCGCCCTACACAGCTTGGTCCTGAAACTGCAGTAAAATGTCCAATAACATCTGTTCATGTAATATTACTCCTGTGCTGTAGTTGTCTCACTTTCACCTGCTCTACAGTTTAAATGATTATATTTTCTTTCTATTCTAATCAGCTGAAAGGGAAGAAGTGATTGGTGTCCTTGGTTCATCAGTTTTACTGGATCCTGAAATCACCGTTGATTCCAGCAAGAATGAAATCCTTTGGACATTCAAAGCCAGCAACAAAAGCCATGTTGTTATTTTGGATCACGTCCCAGGTGTCGCCACATTGGAACAAAGTGAACAGTTCAAGGACCGTTTACAATTCAACGCTTTGAGTGGTGCGCTGACGATAAGCAGATTAAATGCCAGTGACCAAGGAGATTACACCTTCACTGTTGATGGGAAAGAGTTGAAAACAATGGAGTTGCTTGTCATTGGTAAGAAGTTTCAGATATTTGTGATGTAGTGTGTGATTTATTAATGGCAGAATCTGCGATAGAAACTGTGATCTGAGATTTTTATTTCCATCAAAGTCTAAGCAGGACAACCTCTGCTGTGACTCATCAACTGAGTCATCGGAGAGACATTGAAGCTGGTGATATAAAAACAGCAGAATTTCTGCAGAGAATCTGATTCTCCTCTCTTCACACACAGTCTTACATTTTTTTAAACACAGATAAAGTCATAAATGAATAACCACAATTTTAATTGCTATAATTACCTACTGATCTCTAACATTTTGAATATTTGTAAAATTCGTAGAATTATGTATTTATAATAATAGTACATCCCAGGTAGAAGAATATTAACTGACTAAACAGACCTGTCCTGAATCTTGAATCAATGCATAGTGACAGGGATACATTTTAACATTGTGGTAATGCAGACAATGGTCACTTAGCGACTTCCCTGATCACACCCTGAGGATTTAAATGACCACCAATCAACATGAACATTCGTGTATTGTCTTCCCCTGGGCCAGAATCAGAATGTCCCAGAAGCTCTGAAACCTAGGCCTCAGAACCTCTCCCTACAACTGGATTCTTGACTTTCTCACTGGTAGACCAGTCACAGCAGATCAGAAATAACATCTCCACCTTGCTGACAATCAACACTGGCACACCTCGAGGACTGTGTGCTTAGTCCACTGCTCTACTCTCTCGACACCACCACAGTGTGGCTAAGCACAACTCAAGCTCCATCTGTAAATTTGCAGGTGGCACAACTAGTGTTGGTAAAATTTCAGATGTTGATGAGGAGGTGAGATAGATCAGCTGGTTGAGTGGTGTGACGTCAACAACCTTACACTCAACATAAGACAGACCAAGGAATTTATTGTGGACTTCAGAAAGGCAAAATGGAGGGAACACTCCCCAGCCCTCTTCAATGGATCAGCCGCAGAAGGGGTGAGCAGTTTCAAGTACCTGTGTGTCCACACCACTGGGGGAGATCTGTCCTGGGCTGAACAAATTGATGCAATTACAAGGAGGGCACAATAATGGCTATGTTTCATTATGACTTTGCAGAGACATGGTATAAGACCATAAGACATAGGAGCAGAATAAGGCCATTTGGCCAATTGGGTCTGCTCCACCATTCAATCATGGCTGATCCTTTTTTTCTCCTCCTCAACCCCAGTTCCCGACCTCCCCGTAATTTTTGATCCATGCCCAATCAAGAACCTATCAATCTCTGCCTTAAATACATAGAAACATAGAAAATAGGTACAGGAGTAGGCCATTCGGCCCTTTGAGCCTGCACCACCATTCAGTATAATCATGGCTGATCATCCAACTCAGAACCCTGTACCTGCTTTCTCTCCATACCCACTGATCCCTGTAGCCACATGGGACACATCTAACTCCCTCTTAAATATAGCCAATGAAGTGGCTCCAACTGTTTCCCGTGGCAGAGAATTCCACAGATTCACCTCTCTCTGTGTGAAGAAGTTTCTCCTCATCTCAGTCCTAAAAGGCTTCCCCTTTATCCTTAAACTATGACCCCCTCGTTCTGGACTTCCCCAACACCGGAAACAATCTTCCTGCATCTAGCCTGTCCAATCCCTTTAGAATTTTATACATTTCAATAAAATCCCCCCTCAGTCTTCTAAATTCCAGTGAGTATAAGCCTAGTCGATCCAGTCTTTCTTCATATGAAAGTCCTGCCATCCCAGGAATCAATCTGGTGAACCTTCTTAGTACTCCCTCTATATCAAGAATGTCTTTCCTCAGATTAGGGGACCAAAACTGCACACAATACTCCAGCTGTGATCTCACCAAGGCCTTTTACAACTGCAGTAGAACCTCCCTGCTCCTGTACTCGAATCCTCTTGCTATGAATGCCAACATACCATTTGCCTTTTTCACCGCCTGCTGTACCTGCATGCCCACTTTCAATGACTGGTGTACAATGACACCCAGGTCTTGTTGCACCTCCCCTTTTCCTAATCAGCCACCATTCAGATAATAATCTGTTTTCCTGTACTTGCAACCAAAGTGGATAACCTCACATTTATCCACATTAAATTGCATCTGCCATGAATTTGCCCACTCACCTAACCTATCCAAGACACCCTGCATCCTCTTAGCATCCTCCTCACAGCTAACACTGCCACCCAGCTTCATGTCATCCGCAAACTTGGAGATGCTGCATTTAATTCCCTCATCTAAATCATTAAAGTATATTGTAACAACTGGGGTCCCAGCACTGAGCGTTGCGGTACTCCACTATTCACTGCCTGCCATTCTGAAAAGGTCCCATTTATTCCCACTCTTTGCTTCCTGTCTGCCAACCAATTCTCTATCCACATCAATACCATACCCCCAATACCGTGTGCTTTAAGTTTACACACAAATCTTCTGTGTGGGACCTTGTCAAAAGCCTTTTGAAAATCCAAATATACCACATCCACTGGTTCTCCGCTATCCAGTCTACTAGTTACGTCTTCAAAAATTCTATAAGATTCATCAGACATGATTTTCCTTTCATAAATCCATGCTGACTTTGTCCGATGATTTCACCTCTTTCCAAATGTGCTGTTATCACATTTTTGATAACCGACTCTAGCATTTTCCTCACCACCGATGTCAGGCTAACCGGTCTATAATTCCCTGGTTTCTCTCTCCCTCCTTCTTTAAAAAGTGGGTTTACATTAGCCACCCTCCAATCCTCAGGAACTAATCCAGAATCTAAGGAGTTTTGAAAAATTATCACTAATATATCCACTATTTCTTGGGCTACTTCCTTAAGCACTCTGGGATGCAGGCCATCTGGCCCTGGGGATTTATCTGCCTTTAATCCCTTCAATTTACCTAACACCACTTCCCTACTAACATGTATTTCCCTCAGTTCCTCCATCTCACTAGACCCTCGGTCCCCTATTATTTCTGGAAGATTATTTATGTCCTCCTTAGTGAAGACAGAACCAAAGTGGTTATTCAATTGGTCTGCCATGTCCTTGTTCCCTATGATCAATTCACCTGTTCCTGACTGTAAGGGACCTACGTTTGTCTTGACCAATCTTTTTCTTTTCACATATCTATAAAAGCTTTTACAGTCAGTTTTTATGCTCCCGGCCAGCTTTCTCTCATAATCTTTTTTCCATTTCCTAATTAAGCCCTTTGTCCTCCTCTGCTGGACTCTGAATTTCTCCCAGTCCTCAGGTGTGCCGCCTTTTCTGGCTAATTTGCATGTTTCTTCTTTGGAATTGATACTATCCCCAATTTCCCTTGTCAGCCACGGGTGCACTACCTTCCCTGGTTTATTCTTTTGCCAAACTGGGATGAACACTTGTTGTAGTTCATCCATGCAATCTTTAAATGCTTGCCATTGCATATCCACCGTCAACCCTTTAAGTATCATTTGCAAGTCTACCTTAGCTAATTCACATCTCATACCTTCAAAGTTACCCTTCTTTAAGTTCAGAACCTTTGTTTCTGAATTAACTATGTCACTCTCCATCTTAATGAGAATTCCACCATATTATGGTCACTCTTACCCAAAAGGCCTCGCACGACAAGATTGCTAACTAACCCTTCCTCATTGCTCAATACCCAATCTAGAATGTCCTGCTCTCTAGTTGGTTCCTCGACATGTTGGTTCAGAAAACCATCCCGCATACATTCCAAGAACTCCCCTTCCTCAGCACCCTTACCAATTTGGTTCACCCAATCTATATGTAGATTGAAGTCACCCATTATAACTACTGTTCCAATATTGCGCGCATTTCTAATTTCCTGTTTAATGCCATCCCCAACCTCACTACTACTGTTAGGTGGCCTGTACACAACTCCCACCAGCGTTTTCTGCCCATTAGTGGTATGCAGCTCTACCCATATCGATTCCACATCCTCCAGGTTAATGTCCTTCCTTTCTATTGTGTTAATCTCCTCTCTAACCAGCAAGGCTACCCCACCTCCTTTTCTTTCCTGTCTATCCCTCCTGAATATTGAATATCCCTGGATGTTGAGCTCCCATCCTTGGTCACCCTGGAGCCATGTCTCTGTGATCCCAACTATATCATATTCATTAATAACCATCTGCACATTCAATTCATCCACCTTTTTAGTGTTCTCGCACAGGTATAAAAACTCTGAACTAAACACGAAGTATAAACCGTAGTCAATGAGGCACGATCCCAGTAATATTAACCATTTACTGTTCACTCTTCCACATTAATGTATGGTGAAAACTGTTGATAAAACAATACAAAATATATACAGTATTTGCTTCCTTCTTGGCATCACATTTACATCATATATACTTGCAAAAGTAAAAGTACGACAAACTATATTACATTAAATTACGACATACAGTCAGAATCTACCTACGCCATCAACTGCTTTAAATATTTCAACACAAACTATCCAGTAACACTTACATTAGGACAAGAAAATAACTTTATCAACCATCATTACTTTTAACAGAATCAGCAGTAACATTTTTACTTCCACATATCAATTATCTTATGAACTTACAGCGTTGCTTCTATGATGTTTCTAGTGCGTATTTACCCACAAGACGCGGCAAAACCGGGTGTGACGTCATCGCATGCTGCGACATATCACAGACAACGAATTTACTTTCAACAGCCTTAACTTTAACTAGAAAATAATTACAAATGAATTACTAAAGCACAAAATGTAATAAAGCTAAACAAATGCCTTAAAGGCAACACACTCCCCACCTGATCTTCGTAAGGTCACTATGAACATAATACAAAGCTTCAATCTCTAAATCAGTCCTTAGGTAGAAGTAGAACGACATCTGCAACTGGCCTTTGGTAAGTTTTCACATCACCTTGGTTAGATGTTTTCAACTCAACCTTCCTGACATGTCCATCCCTACCAGGGAATGTGGCAGTGATTCTGGCCATTGGCCAGCAGTTGTGGGCGATTTGCTTGTCCCTGAGCAGGACTAAATCTCCAACTTGAACATTCCTGCGAAGTTCTGTCCACTTTTGTCTGTGTTGCAACAAAGGTAGATATTCATGTCTCCAATGGGACCAGAACTGATTTGTGAGAGCCTGAACCTGTCTCCATTGCTTTGTGTACAAATCCTTATTGGAGAAGTCCCCAGGTGGAGGAGGAGCTCCTGCCTTCTGCATAAGGAGCATTGATGGTGAGAGTATGAAGGGGCTTTCCGGGTCAGAAGACACGGGTAGGAGTGGTCGTGCATTTGTAATGGCTGTGACCTCTGCCATTAGTTTGCACAGTACCTCATGGGTCAGTCAGGTGGCTCCTGTTTGTATTTGCGGCCGAATTTCTGTGTCTCTTTCGGGTTTGATCAGCTCAAATGTCTCGCTCATTTGAGTTTTTTCTGTTGGTGGCTGATACAGAAAGGGGGGTCCGGTGAACCAGGATGTCTGCACCAGACGGGATGCAGGTAAGGATCTCGATGCATGGTCTGCAGGGTTATCCTCGGTACGTACATAATGCCATTGTTCAGGCTTTGAAGACAGGTGGATACGTTGAACTCTATTATGAACGTACACATAGAAACATTTTGATTCATTATAAATATAACCAAGCACTACTTTGCTATCTGTGTAGAACTTGATATCGTCCAGCTCTAGGTCTAGCTCGTCCTGGATAAGATCCGCCATTTCCACAGCCAGGACAGCTGCGCACAGTTCAAGCCTTGGAATTGTCGGTTCGGACTGAGGAGTGAGCTTCACCTTACCGGTTACAAATCCTACTTCAACTTGACCATCCTTCCCGACTACTTTCAAGTAAACCACAGCACTGATGGCCTTGGTAGACGCATCCAAAAAATGCACAATTCTCTGTGCACTGCCTCGGTGGGTGAGGTCGCAGTGTACCTACGTCGGATATGAAGCTGTTTTAGATCTTGAAGTGAATCTCTCCAAGCCACCCATTTGTTTAGCTTGTCTTCTGGTAGGGGAGTATCCCAGTCGGAGAGCTCAGAGGTAAGTTCTCTGAGAAGGACTCTTCCCTGGATCGTAACTGGTGCCAGTAGACCCAAGGGATCGAAAACACTGTTGACAGTGGAGAGAACTCCACGGCGGGTAAATGGCTTGATCATGGAGAACGTGAATGTGTCAGTCGTAATCTCCCAGAGGAGACCCAAACTCCTTTGTGTGTGTATGGTTTCTCCATCTAAATCTAGGTCTTTGATTGCCGGAGCACAGTCATCGTGTGGAAAGGCCTCCATTACTGCCTGACAGTTTGATGCAAACTTGTGCAAGCAGAGGTTTGACTCAGCGAGTGAGGCTTGTGTACATCGGAGCAGATCGATTGCTTCGTCTTCTTTCTGTAGCGATATCAAGCTGTCATCAACATAGAAGTGCCTTTCTACAAACTTAACAGTGTCATCACCATGCTCCTGTGCGCCCTCTCTGATGGCTCTTCGCAGCCCATAGATGGCCACAGCTGGTGATGGACTATTGCCGAAAACATGGACTTTCATCTGGTACTCGATGTTTTCCTTGTTGATGTCATTGTCCTTGTGCCATAAGAAACGGAGGAAATTGCGATGGTCTTCCTGTACTAAGAAGCAATGGAACATCTGCTGGATGTCCGCTAGGATTGCTACCTTCTCTTTCCGGAAGCACAGCAGGACCCCGAGAAGGGTATTGTTAAGGTTGGGGCCTGTGAGGAGCACATCATTGAGGGAGACACCAGCGCACTGAGCACTGGAGTCAAAGACCACCCTGATCTGATTGGGCTTTTGTGGGTGGCAAACCCCAAATGTTGGGAGGTACCAGCACTCCTCTCCTTCTCTCAGTGGCAGTGCTACTTCAGCATGTCCATTAGCGAAGATCTTCTCCATAAATGCTACGTATTGTTGCTGCATCTCAGGTTTCCTTTTCAGGGTTTTTTGCAAGGACGTGAACCGCTTGACCGCCTGCTCTTTGTTGTTTGGCAAGCGCTGGCGTGGTTCTCTGAAAGGTAGTGGGGCGACCCAGTTATTTGCTTCGTCTCTGAAGACCTTGGTGTCCATTATTTTTAAGAAGATGGTGTCTTGTGCTGATGGAGCAAGTTTATTATCATGCTCAGTCTGAGCGAAGACTGACTGTCCCAGTGTCTTGTCAGTTACTTTAGTGCACTTGTTGAAGCCTTGTTGTGCTTCCTTGATACACATGAAACTTGTGCAGGGTTGAAAAATTGAATGGCGGCTACTCGCTAGTGAATTGGTCTTGAGCGTGTTAACTGTCGGTTTGTGTACATTGCCAAGGCACACCTCTCCTATCACCACCCCAGCTCAGATCCAGGCGTTGGGCAAAGGTGGCGTTGTGTGGTCCATTGACCTGCTGCCTGACCTTGTGCACCTGGAGAACATCTCTTCCTAGTAGCAGGAGTATTTCTGCTTTTGGATCCAGTTCTGGGATGTGCTTGGTGATGTGGTGGACATGCAGCTGGTGTAGCACTGCACTTGGCGTCGGGATCTCAGTGCGGTTATTCAAAATTTCATTGCACTCTAAGAGTGGAGGGAGACAGATGACGACTTTACCATCCAGCGACTCGAGCTGGAAGCCTTCTGCCTTCCTCCCATATGTTTCCACGCTGCCTGAGCAAGTTCTAAGGTAGTATGGGAACTGATTACTCTCTACGTTGAACAAATCAAAGAACTCTGGTCTGACTAGTGAGCGATTGCTCTGATCATCCAGAATTACATAGGCTTTGATGGCCTTGTCTTTGGCTCCCTTAGGGTACACCTTAGTGAGGCAGATCTCTGAGCAAG
This sequence comes from Hemitrygon akajei, assembly GCF_048418815.1. Classification (NCBI taxonomy): domain Eukaryota; kingdom Metazoa; phylum Chordata; class Chondrichthyes; order Myliobatiformes; family Dasyatidae; genus Hemitrygon; species Hemitrygon akajei. The sequence goes on from NC_133125.1 coordinate 183,056,196, forward strand.
AACGGCCTGACTGAGCTTGACCGCAAACTTCTGTGCAGCTCGAGCTGACAACAGTTGTCTTGGAGTGATCCTCTCCCTCCCCGCCGTCCTGTTGTGAGGGTGAAGGAGCTTTATCGGTTTGTGGTAATGGGCCGGGATGCATGGCCCCATTGTGATTAGTGCTATTACATTCCGAGCACTTCACGGCGATCGTACACTCTCTAGTGAGGTGAGAGGTACAGAAACAGCATTTAAAACATATTTTTTCTCCTTGAGAAGGGCCATTCTCTCGTCAAAGGGTTTTTTTCTCAACGTTCTGCATTTTTGAGGGGGTGGGGTTTGTTGTGCAATAGTCAATTCTTGCTAGGGTCATTGTTAGTTGTAGAGACTTCAGTTTTACGCACCGAGACAGGTTTATTGATGTTAAAATTATTCAAAGTGGATTTGACTGGCTTGGTGTGAATTGTACTGCTACCTGGACTCATGAAGCTAGGGTAGTTTCGCCTCCTTGCACACAAACCTAGTGAAATACTTAAAGGGAGGAAATCGACCACCGTTATCTTCCTTATACTCTGAGCCAACAGACACCCACCTTTCCTGCAGCCCAAATGGAAGTTTGTCCACGATTGGTCTAATTCCGTATGAAGTATTTAGGTATGACAGGCCAGTTAAATAGCCATCTTCTTTAGCGTCTTCAATCTCCATGAGTAGATCTCCGAGCTCTCTTAACTTAGTGTGGTCCTTGGCTGACACCTTAGGAAAATTTTCCAGACGTCGAAATAGTGCCGGTTCAATAATTTCAGGGGCCGCATAGCACTCCAGAAGTCTCTCCCATGCTTTGCGTAAGGCTAGCTTGGGGTTGTTGATGTACACTGAACGTATGCGTCTCACCTGTTCACATGATTCTTTTCCCAGCCATTTTGTCATAAGATCCAACTCTTGGGTTGCTTCGAGTTGGACTCCGCCAGTAGCGTTGACAAATGAGGAGTACCATGCATGGTAATTTTCAGGCTTATCGTCAAACTGGTATAGTCCTGAAGTGACGAGATCTCGTCGGGCTAAATACTGTGCCATGGGTTCAACTGCAAGTGGCATGCTGGCTGGGGGAATATGTCGGCGGGTATATGACTGAGGGTGTACATTTGTTATGGGATTTGCTGTTCTGAATTCAACCTTGCCTCTTCTCTCACCAAATCTGGTAAGTTTGGTGTCGCTAAGTATTTGTCATCAGCCCTTTCATTCCTGAATTCGTCTCGAAGTTGGAAGGGTAAATTATCTTCCTCAGATGGATGCGATGCAATTGGGCCTCTCTGAGACTCCTCATGAAATGGGACGTTAGCATATAAGTATGGAGAGGGAGAATGAATCTTCAGGTCAATTTGAGATCAGACGTAGTCGCTAGAGCATTCCAATCTGGTCCTTCCTGAAGTAGATTTTACGTCATCCAGAACATGCATTTCTTCAGCATTTTCTAATATCTCTGCTTCCACCCTGGCAGCTTCAGCTTCTCGGTGTAGCGTCAGCACTTCTAACTCTGACTCTATCCTTACCTTTTCCAACTGGTTTTCGGCTTCTCTGGCAGCTGCTTCCTTTTCTCTGGCAGCCTTTTCCATTTTCAATTTTGCTTCCTGTTCAGCATATGACGCTCGCACCTTAGCGGTTTCTGCTTTAGCTCTTGCGTGGGCAGTCTTATTTGTTGATGCCCTACTGCTCCTAGCGCTGGATGGCAACGACTTGACGCTGGATCGCGATGCCATCGTAGCACTTGAAACACCTGGTAATGCCGCCTTTTCACTGTAGTGTTCTTGCACAGGTGTGAAAACTCTGAACTAAACACGAAGAATAAACTGTGGTCAATGAGGCACAATCCCAGTAAGATTAACCGTTTACTGTTCACTCTTCCACATTAACGTATGGTGAAAACTGTTGATGAAACAATACAAATTACATACAGTATTTGTTTCCTTCTTGGCATCACATTTACATCATAAATACTTGCAAAAGTAAAAGTATGACAAACTATATTACATTAAAAAATGACATACAGTCAGAATCTACCTACACCATCAATGGCTTTAAATACTTCAACACAAATTATCTGGTAACACTTTCAATAGGACAAGAAAATAACTTTATCAACCATCATTACTTTTAACAGAATCAGCTTTAACATTTTTACTTCAACATATCGGTTATCTTATGAACTTATGGCGTTGCTTCTATGATGTTTTTTAATGCATAGAATGAAACTTTTCTCACGCTGATCATGCACACACAAGTCCCCTCCTTCCCATTTCTCCAAACCGGTATTTTCCCACGAGACGCAGCGAAACCGGGTGTGACGTCATCGCATGCCGTGATACATCACAGACAACGAATTTACTTTCAACAGCCTTAACTTTAACTAGAAAATAATTACAAACAAATTACTAAAGTGAAAATGTAATAAAGCTAAACAAATGCCTTAAGGGCAACACAACCTTGTTATGAATGCTCCTCGCATTGACACACAAAGCCTTCAGGCTTCTTTTTACAACACTCTTAGCCCTTATACAATTATGTTGAAAAGTGGCCCTTTTTGATTTTTGCCCTGGATTTGCCTGCCTGCCACTTTTACTTTTCACCTTACTACTTTTTGCTTCTACCCTCATTTTACACCTCTCTGTCTCTCTGCACTTGTTCAGATCCCCCTGCCACATTAGTTTAAATCCTTCTGAACAGCAGTAGTAAACGCTCCCCCTAGGACATTGGTTCCAGTCCAGCCCAGGTGCAAACCGTCCTGTTTGTACTGGTCCCACCTCCCCCAGAACTGGTTCCAATGCCCTAGAAATTTGAATCCCTCCCCCTTGCACCATTTTTCAAGCCACGTATTCATCTGAAATATCCTCCTATTTCTACTCTGACTAGCACGTGGCACTGGTAGTAATCCAGAGATTGTTACCTTTGTGGTCCTACTTTTTAGTTTATCTCCTAACTCCTGAAATTCACCTTATAGGACCTCATCCTGTTTTTTACCTATCTCGTTGGTACCTACGTGCACCATGACCACTGGCTGTTCACCCTCCCACTCCAGAATGTCCTACAGCCGCTCAGAGACACCCTTGACCCTTGCACCAGGGAGGCAACATACCATCCTTGAATCTTGTTTGCGGCTGCAGAAACACCCATCTATTCCCCTTACAATCGAATCCCCCATCACTATAACTCTTCCACTCCTTTTCTTTCCCTCCTGTGCCGCAGAGCCACCCATGGTGCAATGAACTTGGCTGCTGCTGCCTTCCCCTGATGAGACAGCTCCCCCAACAGTATCCAAAACAGTATATCTGTTTAGGAGGGAGATGAGCTCAGGGGACTCCTGCACTACCTGCCTACTGCTACGCTGTCTAGTGGCCACCCCTTCCCTTTCTGTCTGTGTAGCCTTTACCTGCGGTGTGGCCAACTCACTGAATGTGCTATTCACGACTTTCTCAGCATCACGGATGCTCCAGTGTGAATCCAATCGCAGCTCCAGACACTCAATGCGGTCTGCCAGAAGTTGCAGTTGGACACACTTCCTGCACACATAGTCGTCAGGGACCCTGGAGGTATCCCTGATTTCCCACATGCTGCAGGATGAATAAACCATGGGGCCGATCTCAGCTGCCATGACCTACCCAATACTTGCCTCAACTTTTGAAACTTTCTCCTTTTAAAGGATCTTACCCGGCCTTACCTCACTTGGAGTGAAGCTCATCCTCAGCCTCTGCCCACCGAATGCTGAATACATCTAATGATCTGGCCTCCACAGCTGCATGTGGCAACAAATTCCAGAAATTCACCATCTTCTGGCTAAAGAAATTTCTCAGCACCCCTGTTTTGAATGGATGCCCCTCTATCCTGAGGCTGTGCCCTCTTGTCCTGGATTCTCCTACCATGGGAAACATCATTTCCACATCTACTCTGTCTAGGCCTTTCAACATTTGAAAGGTATCAATGAGATCCACCTTCCATCCTACATTCCAGTGAGTACAGACCCAGTGCCATCAAATCTATCTCGTATGAGATTTCATTCCTTTCATTCTTTCATTCCTGAAATCATCCTTGTGAACTTCCTCTGGACCCTCTCCAATGCCAGCACATCTTTTCTAAGATGAGGGGCACAAACCTGTTCACAATACTCAAGGTGAGGCCTCACCAGTGCCTTATAAAGCCTCAGCATCACATCCCTGCTCTTGTATTCTAGACCTCTTGAAATGAATGCCCACATCTCATTTGCCTTCCTCACCACTGACTCAACCTGCAAGTTAACCTTTGCATCTCAGATTTTTGGATTTTCTCCCTGTTTAGAAAATAGTCCACACATTTATTTCTACGAGGGGAGATTGATAAGTTTGTGGCCTAACGTAGAAGCAGATGAGTTATACAGCTCTTATTACGTGCACGTGCAGTTCAACTCTTAGAGTGATTATGCAGAAAGTTTGAAGTTAATAACTTTTGTGGTATTTCTCTTTTAGATAATTGAAAATTGCAAGTAAGCACTGTCTGAGATCTTAGGCCACGAACTTATCAATCACCTCTCGTACTACCAAAGTGTATGACCATGCATTTGCCAACATTATATTTAATTTGCCACTTTCTTGCCCATTCTCCTAATCTGTCTGTCCTGTTTCTTCAACACTACCTGCCCCTCCAACAATCTTTGTATCGTCTGTAAACTTGGCAACAAAACCATCTATTCCATCATCTAAATCATTGCTGTACAGCATAAAAAGAAGTGGTCAGGTTTGTTGACAACACCACTGTCATAGGCTGAGACAAATGTTGAGATAAATCAGCTTCTACATCCTCAGGGGTTGGCAAAGATTCGTCGTGACATCTAAAACTCTGACAAACCTCTATAGATGTGTGGTGGAGGGTGTATTGACTGGTTGTTTCACAGCCTGATATGGAAACACCAATGCCTTTGAATGGAAAATCCTCCAAAAAAGTATCGGATATGGTCCAGTCCATCATCAAGGAAAGCCCTCCCAACCACTGAGCACATCTACACAGAGTAATGTAGCAGCAAAGTAGCATTCATCATCAGGGACTCCCACCACCCAGGTTGTGCCCTCTTCTCACTGCTGTCATCAGGAAGAATTACAGGAGCCTCAGGACTCACACCACCAGGTTCAGGAACTGTTATTACTCCTCAACCATCATCAGGCTCTTGAACCAAAGAAGATGACTTCACCCAGCTTCACTTGCCCCATCATTGAAGTGTTCCCACAACCAATGGATTTGCTTTCAAAGACTGTTCATCTCATGTTCTTGATATTTATTGCTTATTTATTACTACTATTATTTTATTTGTATTTGCACAGTTCGTTGTCTTTTGCACATTGGATGGGGGTGGTCATTTGTGTTTTCCTATAGTTACTGTGAATGCCTACAAGAGAATAAATCTTATTGTTGTGTTATGACCCCAGCCCCCTCCTTTGTGAGAATTGCAAGAGCCCTAGTCAAGGGGGGGTCAAATGACCCAAGAGGGGGAGAGACGTGCTGAATAGACACAGGAAAATGGCAGAGAGAAGGAGACGTGCGGAAGACCACGTTCCCCCGGGAAGCAGAATAAAGTGACTCTGACTATTGTCTCATGAAGACCACGTGTAAAGCCCTCGGGCAACGTGGGCTGGTTGAAAGAGAGATTGACACCGGCGATCCCGTGAGGAAGATAAAAGGTGGGCTGCCGAGGCGGGGCCACAGACGCACCAGAAGACACGCTAGAAATCCTGCGACAGCGTTTTGATAGCGACAGCCAGTGGTGGGGTTCATTTGCGTCTTTTCCTTGCCTGGGATTGGCGACCTCACCACGGAAGAACGGCCTAGCTACAGGGGAGGCCACAGTCCATTCCCCAACGAGACTTCCGACGAACTCCTACAGGTTGGAAAACCTGTCGGGTAAATGTTTCATTCAATCTCTCTTTTTCTAACAAAAGTGCACCAACGCGACACCACAACGACGGCAGCTGGTGGAACTGCAGTGACCGCAAAAGACTTTTAGATATCCAGCAAACAATATATATTTACATTACCCCTAGACAACGATAGAGCTTATTTCTGATTGATTATTACTATACCTGTGCTTTAGATTGAGTTGTGACGACGTATATGATCTGAATGTTTTGTATTAACCATACGTTTGTGCCCCTTTATAAATAAAAACCTTTGAAAATAGTAGCATCAGGCTTCAGTGGACCTATCTATCTTTGCTGGTAAGTCACCCGGTTACTGGGGAATGTAACAAGTGGGTTGCTTGTCCCGGATTTGAAACCAAAGGGGAGGGTCAGTGAATCGGGCTGTAAGTCCAAACTTAAATCTGGTTACGCAGGTAGCCAGACAGGAAACCAGCAAAGATTGATGTGGGTGAATTTATGAGAAACCCGACTGTAGAGGCGCTAGGGACGGCTACCAAATTAGACTTGGTAAATCTGGCAAAGGGGTTAGACCTCGCAGAGGTGAGGTCATCAATGAAAAAGCAGGAAGTGCGAGGGGTCATAAATCAATATTACATTGAAAAGGAGGTGTTTGCAGCTGAGGATTTGGAAAATATCCCCGAAAAGAGATTAGCGAGTGGGACAGATCAGGTAGAGTTGGAGAAAGTAAGGTTGGACCATGATCTTAAAGTAAAGCAGCTAGAAGCAGCTGAAAAGGCTGAGGAACGGGCTGCAAAGGAAAAGGAAAAGGAAAGGGAGCAGGTGTTCAAACTAAAGGAATTAGAGATGAAACGGGGTCATGAGCTCCAGCTAAAGCAGCTAGAAGCAGAAGCAGAAGAGAAAGAGAAACAAAGGAGCCATGAATTGGAGCTGGACAGGCGAAAACAAGAGCGAAGAGCTCAAGGGCAAGAGAGAGAGGAGGGGTTTGATGTTAGTCGGACGTTGAGGTTGGTCCCCCCCTTCGAGGAGATGGATGTTGATAGTTATTTCTTGCTTTTTGAGAAGGTGGCAGTGAATCAGAAGTGGCCCAGAGAGCAGTGGGTGGCGTTGTTACAAAGTGTGTTACGAGGGAAAGCACAGCGGGCATATGCCGCGCTACCCCCAGAAGGGGAAGGGAATTATGACCAAGTAAAGGAGGCCATTCTCCGAGGTTACGAGTTAGTACCTGAAGCGTATAGACAGACGTTCCGAAATTTAAGGAAAGGGTGGAATCAAACGTATACCGAGCTAGCCCATGAGAAGGGTGTGCTCTTGGACCGTTGGTGCACCGCGGAAAAGGTGGCCGAGAATTATGGGCGTCTCAGGGAGTTATTTTTGATTGAGGAATTTAAAGGTTGTGTTCCGGAAGAGATCCGGATGTATTTGAATGAGAGGACGAATCAGTCCATCTCAGAAATTGCTAGGTTCGCAGATGAATATGCCCTAACCCACAAGACAAAGTTTTCCTTGCCAAAAAGTTACCAGAGAGACCGTGGGAATGGTAGAGAAAGCCTGCCGGCTGAGGCAGAGATCCCGCTGGGAGCTAGTGGTAAAATTGAGGAGGAGAGGCAAGACGGCAGGAGAGGTCCTGGCTTGACCTGTTTTAATTGTGGAAAGGTGGGTCATATTGCATATGCTTTGCTCCGAGAAAGGAGCCAGAGAGAGGGAAAGCAGCGATCCCTATCGGGTGTGCAGTGGTAATCAGAAAATCGGGAAGCGGGAAGAAGGTCCCAGAGGAGCAGAGAGCGCGAGGGGTCGGAGATTTATCTGTCACACAGAACCGTGTCTGTGAGGAAGGGGGACCCGCCAATTCCCGTACGGATTTGGAGAGACACGGGGGCGGAGCTATCATTAATTAGCCGTAACGTATTACAATTCGGACCTCCGACGGGCGAGGTAGCCCTGAGAGGAATAGGAAAAGGGACAGAAAGGGTGTCTTTGCGTAGGGTCATTTTGGATTGTGAGCTGGTGTATGGATCAGTTGAAATGGGGGTGCCATCAGAATTCCCGAGAACTGACGTGGATGTCTTCCTTGGGAACGATTTAGCAGGAGGAAAAGTTTGGTCGGCCATGACTATGACCCGCTGACCGGTGCGTGTTGAGGCCCCGCCCATAGAGTCCCCGAGCTATCCCGCATGCGCGGTCACTCGCAGCCTGTCGAGAGCGGCAGCTGAGAACGGGAGCAGTTTAAAATTGGCCAGTTTTGATTTGGCCCAGATGTCTTTACCGACCCTGTGCCACAAGGGTTTCGAGGGTGGTAAAACGAGGAATAGTAACGTAAAAGGGGGTAAGGGAGAGAAGGTAGATCCCCCTTAACGAAGAAAAAGGTCCTAGAGGTAGGAAATAAAGATGAGAAACAGATAAAGCTGTTAAAAGGTCCATGGTTGGACATGGATGATCTGTCTGGTTTGGCAGGACTGTTTGAAGAAGTTGAAAATTCTAAAGGTGTTCCCGATAATGAAATGAGGGCAGTCCTAGATGAAAAGGATGCCATTACCTTGAAGAAGTCTGCTGGGTTGGCAGATGGGGTTGTTTCAGCCCGCGGGGTTGAGGTTACTCCGGAAGTGTGTTGCCCAGAGAGTAACTGGGAGGATCAGGGGAATTTAGAATTTGAAAAGGGTACGGGTATTGAAAGCCTGGAAGAGGCCAATGCCCCGTTTGAGTGTGTCCAAGATGGGGATGCACGTGGTCCTGAACCTAGTCACGGAGCTCCGAAAAAATCTGAGGTATTTGACTCAGCTGGACGAGATGGCCGTCCTTTTGGAGCAGATAGACTTGGTTCGGAAAAAAAGGGGTTAACCTTGGGAAGTGTGAGTTCCCAGATGGTTGTGCTGAAGGGGATGTTCAGAGTTAATGTGGAGTTTACGAATGGGGAGATAACTGTTGTTGTGGAGGAGAACGGTAAATCTGTAGTTCCCAAATCGAATTAAAAAAAGTTAAAGTCTAGATTGATGCCTGCGCATCGATTACAGGTTGATTTGGAATGTAAGGGTGCCTCACACGCTATTGTTATTCAAGAAAGCGCTGTGAGGAAGCCGAAATTTAAATGCGGCCGGAGAAAAAGGTTCGAACTGAAAGACATCAGCCTGCATGGTCTTGACAAAAGGGTTAACTACCTGTGTAGCATTAAAGAATTGGGTGGAAATTCCCATGATGGACTAGGTTGGGGACACGGAGTTAAGAGAATAACCCTCATGGAAAGGAAAGGCGGGAGAGTACCTTGCCAAATTACTCAAGTTCCCCACAGGGGGACTCTCCGGAAAAGAGGCGATGGTTAATAGAAAATGCCATTTTTAAACAGCAACGCTGGTTGTACGGGTTTGCGCCAAAGCCTGTGAATAATAAAGACAACCCCTTTGGAGACCTGCCGGTGAAATAACACGACTGAAACGATTAGTATTTGTATAAACTTTTGTAGATGCACCTAAGCTAAGATCACACTTCCTTAGTTTTGTTGCTGAAGAAAATAAATAAATAGGTGGTTATTGAGCTGAAGTTTGATGCTACCAGACTTTAGTACGGTACGCGATGTTAAGATATTAAAGAAAGGGACACTGTTATTGTTACCTGTTTAGATACTGACTTGAATGTATAACGGTAGTACTCTGTGAAGAGAGGAGCTTGTGTATTGTGTTAAAAAAAAGATCCTATAAGACTCTGTACCAACTTATTTTTAACCGCTGGTAAAAAACTTTTAAGAGGGGAGATGTTATGACCCCAGCCCCCTCCTTTGTGAGAATCGCAAGAGCCCTAGTCAAGGGGGGGTCAAATGACCCAAGAGGGGGAGAGACGTGCTGAATAGACACAGGAAAATGGCAGAGAGAGGGAGACGTGCGGAAGACCACGTTCCCCCGGGAAGCAGAATAAAGTGACTCTGACTATTGTCTCATGAAGACCACGTGTAAAGCCCTCGGGCAACGTGGGCTGGTTGAGAGAGAGATTGACACCGGCGATCCCGTGAGGAAGATAAAAGGTGGGCTGCCGAGGCGGGGCCACAGACGCACCAGAAGACATGCTAGAAATCCTGCAACAGTGTTTTGATAGCGACAGCCGGTGGTGGGGTTCGTGTACGTCTTTTCCTTGCCTGGGATTGGCGACCTCAACACGGAAGAACGGCCTAGCTACAGGGGAGGCCACAGATGAGAGTCCATTCCCCAACGAGACTTCCGACGAACTCCTACAGGTTGGAAAACCTGTCGGGTAAATGTTTCATTCAATCTCTCTTTTTCTAACAAAAGTGCACCAACGCGACACCACAACGACGGCAGCTGGTGGAACTGCAGTGACCGCAAAAGACTTTTAGATATCCAGCAAACAATATATATCTACATTACCCCTAGACAATGATAGAGCTTATTTCTGATTGATTATTACTATACCTGTGCTTTAGATTGAGTTGTGACGACGTATATGATCTGAATGTTTTGTATTAACCATACGTTTGTGCCCCTTTATAAATAAAAATGTTTGAAAATAGTAGCATCAGGCTTCAGTGGACCTATCTATTTTTGCTGATAAATCACCCAGTTACTGGGGAACGTAACAGTTGTATATGGTTACATATATGTACTTTGATAATAAATTTACTTTGTATTTTGAACTTTGAATAATTGCCTGGACTGGACTGAGAGGATAAAACTGAAATTGGGACTGTGGGGAGGAAGCTCCCTATCGATATCTGGGAAGAACCTGGTCAACAAGTGCGAGGTTCTCTCAGGCTGCTGTACTTGGTGCAAGTGTTGCCCATGCCCCGCTCCTCCAGATTGAGAATCACCCGAGCTGTTTTCAGGTTCATCTGGGGGTCCAAGATGGAGTAGGTGAGGCACAGATCACAACGCACAAATCCCTGTATAACGGGCGCAACAATTTACCCAATGTGTCCCTCACCCTGATGAACAACTTCATGAGTGGCTGCATCAGGCTGTGTGTGGAACCTAAATACATGGGCACCAGGTACCACTACGTGCTGAGGTTCTGCCTGTCCTCTGTGTTGCCAAGGTGTTGAAACTGGGGGATGTTTCTGAAAAGGGGATGAATGAACCCCAGAGAAATCTGAAGGTGAGGCAATTCAACTTTCTGAGAGATGGAGAATAGAGAAATTTGAAGCCAGTGAATTGCCAGTTTTGGAGCCAGTGTAGATCAGAAGCACTGGGATCTGGCTTGAACAGGTACAGTGTGAGAGTGTCGGATCAGCCAAAGTTGATGAGGGGTTTGAGGTGGGAGGCTGGGCCAGAAAGAATTTCCACAACATTCTTGTCTGAAAGACAAGTTCCTGTAACCCCAGTAAAGAGTGGCACAATATCTATTCAGTAGTACGTTCTCATTTGCTGTAGTTTCACAAAGTTCTCTGTTTAAGTGTTTCACAGCCACCACATTTTAAATGAGTACAATTATTTTTATTAACAGATAAAGTTAAAGAAGAGGTTGGTCTCCTTGGCTCTGTAGTTTTACTGGATTCTGAACTCAAAGTTGATCCCAGCAAGAGTGAAATAGTTTGGACCTTCATCAACAGGAGCATTTTGCATCATGTCCCAGGTCACAGCTCAGTGGAACTGAATGAGCAGTTCGAGTTTCGTCTGCACTTTAATACTTCTAATGGTGCTCTGACTGTGAATGGATCAGAACATGGTGACCAAGGAGATTACACCTTCATTGTGGATGGACAAGAGCTGAGAATAATACAACTACACCTCTTTGGTAGGTAGTTTTATGTCTCATAGAACATAGAACAATACAACACAGTTCAGGCCATTTGGCCCAAAATGTTATGCTGACCTTTTAACCGATTCCAAGATAAATCTAATCCTTCCCTCCCGTGTAGACTTCCAATTTTCTTTCAGCCATGTGTTTATTCATGATGACTGGGTACAGAATTCACCATAGTTTTTGTGGTTGTATTTTCCAGTAGAAGCTAAGTTGGGTGACTCACCTGATAGAATAAACACTGAGGTGTCAGATATTCAATGCCGCCGTCATTCAACCCCCATCACTGTGACGTACCTGTTATCCCAGGGAGGAGCTCATTCGGGATTTGATCCAACACTCATTGCTGCACTGGTGGGATGAGAGAAGAACTGTTTGTCAATCCTGAGTCTTGGGTTTTCTGTTGGAGAGAACAGAAGGAAATGGTTGTGAAGTGAAAGTGTGGATGGAAAAGGTGGAGAAATGGAAAAAGTATCAAATGAAGGGATGGGAGAGGAGGGAGGTACAAAATGCATTAGATTAGTGTGGGAAATGGGGAAAGGGGTGTGACATGATGATGAAAGAAACTTCAATAACAATGATAATAATCAGGCAAAGAACTTTATTTATCAAGCTCTTTTCACACAGCTGATGTAGTTCAAAGTGCTTTGCAATGGGATAAAAGTACAAATATGTAAAATAAACTTAAAAAATTAAACATGCAAATAAAAGAAAAAATGACATTTGTTGAGAGCAAGGTTAAATAAATAGATTTTAAGCTGGTATTTAAATGTTTCAACTGAGTCTGAATCCCTTATAGTTTCAGGTATTAAGTTCACAGTTGAGAAGCGTAGTTCAAAAAAGCTGACCTGCCTATTTTCTTCTGAGAGATAGTTTCTATTTCATTTTAAAGGACTGGTGGCAGAAAACCTGACAGCTTGAGCCAGATTATGAAAGGAAAGTGCTTCTGTGATGCCTTCTGTTCACTAAGCATTAAGAGTTTTAAAACCAGGGAAGACAAGATTAATATTAATTTTCAAAGATACAGAAAGCTCCTGCAGCTGCCAAATTCCACCCCACCAAGTTCTTACTGGCATGCTTAGGTGTGATAAAACCATTCTCTGCACTGTGAAGTCAGCAGGGTATTCTAATAAACTTTTCCAATGTGCTTGGTAATTCCATGTACTGAGACAAGGACTAGAATTTTGGGAAACTGATCAATGAGGAAGATGGAGGATATAAAAAGAATTAAGATTGGTGTCTCTGTTTATGTTTTTGAAATCCATACAATGTCCACAATGATCACATTAATCTTGTTGTTTAAACCCTGCTTCTGACATAAACATTCAGCCCCTGGTGATCTGTGAGAAATATTTCGAGCCTGGCTGACAAAAAGGCAACAAACCTGAGGATGTTCTCTGAAATAACAAGACGAGAATCTTATTGAAAAGACTGAGATGTCAGGGTATCGATGTTCCCTGTGCAGATGGGTCACTGGTGGGTCAAAATGCACTAATGGAGTGTGAGGAAGGGGTAATTCCACAGACTATTAAATGTACACCTTCCCCTTCCTCCTGAGGTGTCGTGTCTGATGGTTTTCACGGCAGTGCCCGTTTCATTGATTTCAATGTCTGTTCCTCATGACAAAAGTCAGGAAAGCATTTCCATGTGTGAGGCTGCTCTGTCCCACTGGGAAAACAGCAAGAGTTCTTGGAGCTGGTGGTAATTCTGGGATGAAAGGTGGTGATGAAGCAACTTATAGGAGGGAGACTGAATATCTGTCTGAGTGGTGCCACAGCAATAACCTCTTCCTCAGTGTCAGCAAGACCAAGGACCTGATTACTGACTTCAGGAGGAAACCAGAGGTCCATGAGCCATTCCCATCAGAGGATCAGAGTCGGAGAGGGTCGGCAACTTTAAATTCCTTGGTGTTATCATTACAGAGGACTTGTGCTGGGCGCAGCAGTTAAGTGCAAAATGAGGAAAGCGCAGCAGTGCCTCTACTTCCTTAGAAATTTGTGGAGATTCAGCTTGACACCTGAAAATCTGACAGACTTCTGTAGATGTGTGGTGGAGAGTATATTGACTGGCTGCATCATTGGAACCACCAATGCCCTTCAACAGAAAATCCTACAAGGAGTAGTGGATATGGCCCAGTCCATCATGGGTAAAGCCCTCCCCACCATTGAGCACATCTACATGGAGAGTTGTTGCAGGAAAGCAGCCTCCATCATCAGGGACCCTCACTACTCATTCAGAAACAAGTTTTGACCCTCAACCATCAGACACTTGAATCAAAACAGAGTGAGTGGGAAGATGGATGTTTGGGAATCTTTTAACATCCAACAAAAGGCCACTGAAAAGCTATAAGAAGGGAAAAGATGAAATATGAGGGTAGACTAGCCAATAATATAAAGCAGGATACCAAAAGCTTTTTCAGTTATATCAGGAGTAAAAGGGATGTGAGAGTTGATATTGGTCCACTGGAAAGTGATGCCGGTGAAGTAGTAATGGAGATAAAGAAATGGCAGATGAACTTAATCAGTACTTTGCATCTGTCTTTACTGTGGAAGACACTAGCAGTGTGCCAGAGGTCTGTGAGTGTCACTGCAATTACAAAGGAAAAAAGTGCTAGGTGAAGTATAAGGTTTTAAGGTGGATGAGGTACCTGGGCCAGATAGACTACATGCCAGAGCCCTGAATGAGGTTGCTGAAGAGGTAACCAATGCATTAGTCATGACCTTTCAAGAATCACTTGATTCTGCCATGGTCCCGGAGGACTAGAAGATTGAAAATGTCACTCCACTCTCTAAGAACAAAAGATATAGACGTAGAAGTAGGCCATTCGGCCCATCAACTCTGCTCCACCATTCAATCATGGGCTGATACAGTTCTTCCAGTCATCCCACTCCTGTGACTTCTCCCCATACCCTTTGATGCACTGGCTAATAAAGAACATGTCTTTCTCTGCCTTAGATACACCCAAAGACTTGGCCTCCACAGCCGCCTGTGATTTACCACCCCCTGACTAATTTCTCCGCATCTATGTTCGAAATGGACATTCAATCCTGAACCTGTGCCCTTTGTCCTAGACCATGGGAAATAACATTGCCATATATAATCTGTCAGGCCTTTTGACATTTGGAATGTTTCTATGAGATCCCCCCTTCATTCTCCTGAACTACAGGGAACACAGTCCAAGAGCTGCCAGATGCTTCTCATACAGTAACACTTTCATTCCTGGAATCATTCTGGTGAATCTTCTCTGAACCCTCTCTAATGTCAGTATATCCTTTCTAAAATAAAGAGCCTAAAACTGCACACAATATTTCAAGTGTCATCTAACGAGTGCCTTATAGAGCCTCAACATCACATCCCTGCTCTTATATTCTATAGAAATGAATGCCAACATTGCATTCACTTTCTTCACCACTGATTAAACCTAGAGGTTAACATTTAGACAATAGACAATAGGTGCAGGAGTAGGCCATTCGGCCCTTTGAGCCAGCACCACCATTCAATGTTATCTTGGCTGATCATCCACAATCAGTACCCCGTTCCTGCCCTCTCCCCATATCCCTTGACTCTGCTATTTTTAAGAGCTCTATCTAACTATTTCTTGAAAGCATCCAGAGAAATGGCCTCCACTGCCTTCTGAGGCAGAGCATTCCATAGATCCACAACTCTCTGGGTGAAAAAGTTTTTCCTTAACTCTGTTCTAAATGGCCTACCCCTTATTCTTAAACTGTGGCCTCTGCTTCTGGACTCCCCCAACATCGGGAACATGTTTCCTGCCTTTAGCGTGTCCAATCCCTTAATAATCTTATATGTTTCAATCAGATCCCCTCTCATCCTTCTAAATTCCAGTGTATACAAGCCCAGTCACTCCAATCTTTCAACATATGACATTCCCCCATCCCGAGAATTAATCTCGTGAACCTACGCTGCACACCCTCAATAGCAAGAATGTCCTTCCTCAGATTTGGAGACCAAAACTGAACACAATACTCCAGGTGTGGTCTCTCCAGGGCCCTGTACAACTGCAGAAGGACCTATTTGCTCTTATACTCAACTCCCCTTGTTGTGAAGGCCAACATGCCATTAGCTTTCTTCACTGCCTGCTGTACCTGCATGCTTACTTTCAGTGACTGATGAACAAGGATACCTAGATCTCATTGTACTTCCCCTTTTCCTAACTTGACACCATTCAGATAGTAATCTGCCTTCCTGTTCTTGCCACCAAAGTGGATGACATCACATTTATCCACATTAAACTGCATCTGCCATGCATCTGCCCACTCACCCAACCGTCCAAGTCACCCTGCATTCTCCTAACATCCTCCTCATATTTCACACTACTACCCAGCTTTGTGTCATCTGCAAATTTGCTAATGTTACTTTTAATCCCTTCATCTAAATCATTAATGTATATTGTAAATAGCTGCGGTCCCAGCACCAAGCCTTGCGGTACTCCACTAGTCACTGCCTGTCATTCTGAAAGGGACCTGTTAATCCCTACTCTTTGTTTCCTGTCTACCAACCAATTTTCTATCCATGTCAGTACCCTACCCCCAATACCATGTGCTCTAATTTTGCCCACTAATCTCCTATGTGGGACCTTATCAAAGGCTTTCTGAAAGTCCAGGTACACTACATCCACTGGCTCTCCCTTGTCCATTTTCATAGTTACATCCTCAAAAAATTCCAGAAGATTAGTCAAGTATGATTTCCCCTTTGTAAATCCATGCTGGTTTTGACCGATCATGTTACCACTATCCAAATGTGCCGTTATTTCATCTTTTATAATTGACTTCAGCATATTCCCCACCACTGATGTCAGGCTAACTGGTCTATAATTCCCTGTTTTCTCTCTCCCTCCTTTCTTAAAAAAATGGGATAACATTAGCTATCCTGCACAAGGAGTCCCAAGTCCTTTTGCATCTCTGTATTTTGAATTCTCTCTCCATCTAAATAATAGTCTGCTCATTTATTTCTTCCACCAAAGTGTATGACCATACACTTTCCAACATTGTCATTCATTTGACACTTCTTTGCCCATTCCACTAAGTTACCTAAGTCTCTCTGCAGACTCTTGTTTCCTCAACACTACTCGCTCCTCCACCTATCTTTGTGTAATGCGCTGTAAGATTTCACTGCTAATGTAATGACTTCTCTGTAATGTTCACTGCTGAGTTAACGGTTTCTCTGTAGCAGCAATGTTTGGGTTCTAGCTGGAGATAACAGGACTGTGGTATGCATGTTAGCCAATCAGAGATTGCTGTTCTGTCTTGTGAATCTGGAAGGAGGATTTTTGAGGTCTTTGTGAAGGAGAGATGAAGAGGTATGACATGTGTGGAGAGAGCAGGTAGACCACTGGATGAAGTGGACTGGGATCTGAGGGTCCGAAGGTCGGCGATGCACGGAGGAGATCAATAATGGAAGAATGGAGACTGAGTGAACTCCAACGTGCACTTTTGACTTTTCCTTGAATTAAGCCTTTTTTTATTTTCATTATTAACCCTATATTCAGATTAAGATTCATAAAGTGCAATCATTTAATTGCATATGGTGTACTGTCTGTTATTTTGCAGTGTGGGTTTGTAACTGAGCGGAACATTACACAGTATCCACACAAACATGATTTCTCAGTTTGGCTGTTTTCCCCAAGATGAACATGAGCTGGCCGAGCCTGAGGGTTACATTTGTATCATCGGCAAATTTAGCCAGAAATCCATTAATCCCATAGTCCTTTAATGAACATCATAAAAAGCAGCGGTCCCAGCACCAACCCCTGTGGAACTCCACTGGTAACCGGCAGCCAGCTAGACTAGGATCCCTTTATTCCCACTCTCTGTTTTCTTCCACTCAGCCAATGCTCCACCCATGCTAGTAACTTCCCTGTAATTAAATGGGCTCTAATCTTGCTAAGCAGCCTCATGTGTGGCACCTTTCAAAGACCTGAAAATCCAAGTACACCACATCCACTGCATCTGCTTTGTCTACCCTGCTTGGAATTTCCTCAGAAAATTGTAGTAGGTTTGTCAGGCAGGATTTTCCTTTAGGAAACCATGCTGGCTTTGGCCTATGTTGTCATGTGCCTCCAGGGTCTCAGTAATCTCATCCCTAAGAATCGATTCCAACAAATTCCCAACCACTGATATCAGACTAACATGTCTTTAGTTTCCATTCTTCTACCTGCCACACTTCTTAAATAGCAGAGTAACATTTGCAATTTTCCAGTCATCCAGTACAATGCTAGAATCTATTGATTCCAGAAAGATTATTGTTATTGCCTCCACAACCTCTCTAGCAACTTCCTTCAGAACCCCAGGATGTATTCCATCAGGTCGAGGAGATTTATCCACACTCAGACCATTAAGTTTCCTGAGCACCTTCTCAAACATAATTTTCACTGCACATACTTCACTCCCCATACTTCATCTTCCCACTAACTTTGGCTTCCTTGTATGCCCTCTCTTTTGTTTTTACTTTGGCTCTGACTTCACTTGTCAGCTACGGTAGTGTCCTTCATCCATTCTGATTTGGAATGTATCTGCCTTGCACTTACCTCATTTTTCACAGAAACTCCAGCCATTGCTGCTCTGCTGTCCTTCGTGCTAGTGTCCCTTTCCAGTCAACTTTGGCCAGTTCCCCTTAAGAAGGGAGGAAGAAGGCAAAAGAAAGGATATTGTAGTCCAGTTTGCCTAACCTCAGTGGTCGGGAACGTGTTGGAGTCTATTATTAAGGATGAGGTTTCAAGGTTTTTGGAGACTAATGGTAAAATAATTCAAAGTCAGCATGGTTTCTGTGAAGGGAAATCTTCCCTGACAATTTTGTTAGAATTCTTCGAGGAAGTAACAAGCAATGTGGGCAAAGGAGAGGCAGTGGATGTAATTTGCTTGGATTTTCAGTGGGCATTTGATAAGGTACCAAAAATGAGGTTGTTTAACATGATAAAATCCTATGGTGTTACAGGAAAGATTCAGCAATGGATAGCAGAACGGCTGGCAGGCAGGAGGCAGTGAGTGGGGAAAAGGGGCCTTTTCTGGTTGGTTGCCAGTGATGAGTGGTGTTCCTGGGGGGGGAGGTGTCCGTATTGGGACCATTAATTTTCACATTGTCAGTGATTTCGATAATGGAAATTATAGCTTTGTGAAAAAGTTTGCAGATGATACGAAGAGAGCTGGAAGGGTAGGTAGTGCTGAAGAAGCAATGTGATTGTAGCAGGACTTTGACAAATTGGATGAATGGGCAAAAAAGTGGCAGATGGAATACAGTGTTGTGAAATGTTGATAATGTATTTTCGTAAAAGGAACAATAATGCGGACTACTATCTATACAGGGAGAAGGTTCAAACTTCACTTCCTGAGCCACTCATTCATCTGTACCGTCATCCTATTCCTGCTCTGACTGGCACATCCGTGAACTTGCAAATGAACGTCTTACAGGACTTTAGGAGATCTAGGCCTCATATGGAGCCAGTGATCATTAATGGAGAATGTGTGGAGCAGGTTAAGACCTACAAGTATCTGGGAGTACAGTTGGACGAGAAGCTAGACTGGACTGCCAACACAGATGCCTTGTGCAGGAAGGCACAGAGTCGACTGTACTTCCTTAGAAGGTTGGCGTCATTCAATGTCTGCAGTGAGATGCTGAAGATGTTCTATAGGTCAGTTGTTGAGAGCGCCCTCTTCTTTGTGGTGGCGTGTTGGGGAGGAAGCATTAAGAAGAAGGACGCCTCACGTCTTAATAAGCTGATAAGGAAGGCGGGCTCTGTCGTGGGCAAAGTACTGGAGAGTTTAACATCGGTAGCTGAGCGAAGGGCGCTGAGTAGGCTACGGTCAATTATGGAAAACCCTGAACATCCTCTACATAGCACCATCCAGAGACAGAGAAGCAGTTTCAGCGACAGGTTACTGTCGATGCAATGCTCCTCAGACAGGATGAAGAGGTCAATACTCCCCAATGCCATTAGGCTTTACAATTCAACTGCCAGGACTTAAGAACTTTTTTTAAAGCTATTATTAATGCTTTTTGAGTTAGTGATTTAGATGCATATCATATTATTACTGAGTTAAGTATTGTATGTAATGAGTTTTTTGCTACAACAAGTGTATGGGACATTGGAAAAAATGTTGAATTTCCCCATGGGGATGAATAAAGTATCTATCTATCTATCTATCTATCTAAAGCAGAGATGAAACTGTTTTGAGTTTTTGCTTCCACAGCTCTGAAGAAGATCGTTTGGAATCTTTGAATATTTTTGAGACAGAGGTAGATAGATCCTGGATAAGCAGAGAGGTGAACTGTTATTGTGGGAGATGGGAATATCTACCATCAGGTTAGCTCTGATCTTGTGCAATGGCAGAGCAAGATTGAGGATGTAATGAGGCGGTGTGGCACGGCAGCAGCGGCCTTTCAGACCTGGTGTTACTTTAATTTAATTTTCTATTTTAAGTTTGATACACAATTTTCAATTAGGGCACATGGATAACAGAGCGACTATCTACATTCGCCAGATACTACTACATTACAGAGATCGCCCAAAAATGAACCTTCACAAAGTTCTGCTGGATGAATTACGCGATGTTGGCTTGCTAAGGGGAACGGGCCTACATTCCTCGGACTTGCCTGATGCTGGGAGCCGGAGATGGAGACGTCGGAAGCGATGTGCGAGGAAGCAGAAGCGAGGCAAATGGTCAGGGGTCCGTGCCAGGCTAAAAGCAAACCCTAGCCGGCCGGCTCTCCCGTCCATTCTGCTCTCCAATGTCCACTCCCTGGACAATAATATGGACTACATCTGACTCCAACGTAATACTCGGCGGGAGTACAGAGTTTGCTCCGCGTATGTCTTCACAGAGACATGGCTCACTGATGGGATTTCGGACGCTGCCATCCAGCTAGACGGGCGCGCTTTGTTTCGTTCAGACAGAGATGCAGCTGTCTCCTGTAAGACTCACGGTGGCGGTGTCTGTGTTTATATCCACACGGAATGGTGTAAGAACTCTGTGCTGGTTTCCAGACACTGCTCATCGTTCGTGGAGTTTGTGGCAGTTCGATGCAGACCATTTTATTTGCCACGGGAATTCACCTCTGTCCTTATATTCGGTGTCTACATTCCCCCCAGCGCTAATGCTAAGGAGGCGCTCTGTGAACTGTACGGGGCTATTAGCGAACTGCAGAACGCACATCCTGATGGTCTGTTTATTGTCGCCGGTGATTTTAACCACGCGAACCTTAAGTCAGTGCTCCCCAAATTCCATCAGTATGTGGACTTTGCAACGAGGGGGGAGAACGTGTTGGACCTGGTTTACACAAACATTCCCTACATGTACTGGGCAGAGCCCCGCCCCCACCTCGGATACTCAGACCACATCTCTGTTATGCTAATCCCAGTATACAGACCGCTCGTCAGGCGCTCCAGACCAGTTCAGAAACGGGTGAAAACCTGGCCAGCAGGAGCCATCTCTGCTCTTCAAGACTGCTTTGAGCACACTGACTGGCACATGTTCAGGGAGGCTGCAACCGATAGCGACTCTACCAACTTAGAGGAGTACACAGCATCAGTGACCAGCTACATCAGCAAGTGCATTGATGATGCTACTCTGTCCAAGACCATCACTATATGCGTCAACCAGAAGCCATGGATGACCGCAGAGGTGCGTGTGCTGCTGAGGTCCCGCGACTCTGCCCTCAGATCAGGCAACAAGGCAGCTCTAACAACAGCGAGGGCCAAACTGTCCTGAGCCATCAGAGACGCAAAGCGTGCACATGCCCAGCTAATCCACAGTCACTTCCAGGACAGCGGCGACACGCGGCGCATGTGGAAGGGCATCCAGGACATCACTAATTACAAGACAATAACACCTGACTGTGCAGGTGATGTCTCCCTCCCAAATGCGCTGAATAAATTCTACGCCCGGTTTGAGGCGGAAAATGACGTGGCGGCAAGGAAGTCCACCCCTCCTGTGAATGACCAGGTGCTGTGTCTCTCCATGGCCGACGTGAGAAGAACCCTGTGTAGGGTCAACCCATGGAAGGCTGCTGGACCAGACACCATCCCTGGTAGAGTGCTCAGAGGATGTGCAGACCAGCTAGCAGATGTTCTCACTGACATCTTCAACATCTCCCTGAGCAGCGCCACCATTCCAACGTGCTTCAAGGGCCACCATCGTCCCCGTGCCGAGTGTTCAGTGTCCTGCCTAAATGACTACCATCCCGTTGCACCCACATCCATCATCCTGAAGTGTTTCGAGAGGCTCGTCATGAGGCATATCAAGACCCTGCTGCCCCCCTCACTGGACCCCCTGTAGTTCACGTAGCATTCCAACCGTTCAACAATGGTGCCATTGCTATCACCCTCCACCTGGCCCTAACCCACCTGGACAAAAGACACATACGTTCGGATGCTGTTCATAGACTTCAGTTCAGCATTCAACACAATCATCCCTCAGAAACTGATTGGAAAGCTGAGCCTATTGGGCCTGAACACCTCCCTCTGCAACTGGATCCTAGACTTCCTGACTGGGAGACCTCAGTCAGTCCAGATCGGGAGCAGCATCTCCAACACCATCACACTGAGCACGGGGGCCCCCCAGGGCTGTGTGCTCAGTCCACTGCTGTTCACTCTGCTGACCCACGACTGTGCTGCAACACACAGCTCGAACCACATCATCAAGTTTGCCGATGACACGACCGTGGTGGGTCTCATCAGCAAGAATGACGAGTCAGCATACAGAGAGGAGGTGCAGCAGGTAACGGACTGGTGCAGAGCTAACAACCTGTCTCTTAATGTGAACAAAACAAAAGAGATGGTTATTGAGTTCAGGAGGGCACGGAGCGACCACTCCCCGTCCCTTAACACCAGCTCCATAGCAAAGAAAGCCCAGCAGCTTCTCTACTTTCTGCGAAGGCTGAGGAAAGTCCATCTCCCACCCCCCATCCTCATCACATTCTACAGGGGTTGTATTGAGAGCATCCTGAGCAGCTGCATCGCTGCCTGGTTCGGAAATTGCACCATCTCAGATCGCAAGTCCCTGCAGCGGATAGTGAGGTCAGCTGAGAAGATCATCGGGGTCTCTCTTCCCGCCATCACGGACATTTACACTACACGCTGCATCCACAATGGAAACAGCATTATGAAGGACCCCACACACCCCTCATACAATCTCTTCTTCCTCTTGCCATCTGGGAAAAGGCTCCGAAGCATTCGGGCTCTCACGACCAGACTATGTAACAGTTTCTTCCCCCAAACTATCAGACTCCTCAATACTCGAAGCCTGGACTGACACCTTGCCCTACTGTCCTGTTTACTATTTATTGTAATGTCTGCACTGTTTTTGTGCACTTCATGCAGTCCAGTGTAGGTCTGTAGTCTAGTATAGCTTTCTCTGTTTTTTTTTATTACGTAGTTCAATCTAGTTTTTTGTACTGTGTCATGTAAACCATGGTCCTGAAAAACATTGTCTCATTTTTACTATGTACTGTACCAGCAGTTATGGTTGAAATGACAATAAAAGTGACTTGACTTGACTTGACTTGAAATGGCTTTTATTTCTATTGTTGTGAATATACTTGTTGTGTAGAACCGACAGTGCTTTCGTTCCTTTGTACATATCTGGTGCAATGTCACACGGTAAGATTACATTCTACATCAAGATAGGAATATCATGGTTTCATATTCTCTCCTTTAGATGAGCTGTCAGAAGGTTCCATATTTACCAACATCGAATCACTGGGTGTCACGGTCGAGCTCACCTGTGAAGTCTTTGGAGATTCGAATGTGTATCAGTGGCAAAAGAATGGAGGGGAAATCTCCCAGCGTCACCAACTAACAGATGAAAACAGAACACTGGTTATCCCAAGCGCTTCATCTGAAGACCGTGGAGTGTACACCTGCATCACAACCAATCCTGTCAGCTCCATCCAGACAAACTACACCTTAATGTTGCGAGGTGAGCTTCATTTATCAATGACATTTTGCAGTTAACATTTAGACCATATTGGTGGGCTATTGAATGCAGTCGATGCAAATCAGTGTTGCAGCAGAGAGAGGCAAAAGCTGAATTAATTGGTCAATGGAATCCCAGAACAGTTATCGCAGAGAAGGAAGCCCTGACCTCTCCTCACAGCTCTGTAAATTATTTCTTTCAGATAATTATCTGGTCCTGATATGAAATTACAGTTGAATATCCCTTCCTTATTCTTGACGATGAATTCTAGACCCTGTCCACTACTGTGCATAAAAAAAATCCCCAAGATATTTTTTGTTCTTCACCCAATCACCTTCATTGCCAGACACGATTGGTTTTAGAAAGTTTCACTATGATCTTCTTCCACTTTATGCTTCTATTCATGAAGGCAAAGATCCCATCTTTGTTAAAATACTTTTGTAACTCTTTCTATAAATCTCTTGTTGGTGAAACCCTTTTAGAATTGGCTCCATGTGTTTGTATGCTCTTCTCATTCTTCCTACTCTTGAGGTGGATCAATCGGCAGATAATGCACTTCACCGATCAATGAGAACAAACTGCCCACATGTGCATTTGCGTAGCAGCCCCTGACATCAGGTGGAAAGTAGCACCAGAGTGTGTGGTGACACTTGCAGGCTGCCCTGCCCTCAGCACATCCTCAGGTTGTGTTGGTTGTTAATGCAAACAATACATTTCATTGTATGTTGTGATGTACATCTGATAAATAAATGAATCTGAATAATCCATTTTTGACTGGTATAATGATGCATTGTGATTAATGATTGTGAGAGAAGAGTCAGTTTGTGTCAGCCTGGGTCACAGATCGGTGAGATTAAGCTGCGGTTGGAACATTCCCTTCTCATCAAGAAATTATGGAACATTATGGTTGTTGTCATCCACAGCCCATGAGATGTTTAATGATTTGAATTTAATTTTAATTTCAGAGTTTTCTCTCAAGGACATTATACTGATTGCTGTATTGACTGCAGGACAGGTGATTTCTGCACCATCTCTTCATTCAGCCGTGTTGCCGAACCAGTGGAGGTGGAAAACCCTCAGAGGTATCTGTCATTGATTAATTTGCCTTTGTGTGACCTTCAGACACCACCCAGTAAACCTGAATGAACTTTAACATAAAGAAGGGAAAATGTGGGATATCAATTCACCACCAACCCCTCTCCCACTTCCCCTCTGTCCCTGTTTCCTTTGGGGTGCAATTGCCCATTTTTTCCCAGTTTTCAGGAGGTTTGCAGTGACACAGAATACCTGAAACAGTCCTGGATTCACCTCTGACCAAACTGCAGAAGATATTTGGGAGAAGTGGCCATGAGAGGAGCCGTCTTCATTCACTCGTGTTTGCTGCATTGTGTTGTCTCATCTCTCTGTGTCACCAAGTCTGTTTAGAGGTGGGACTGCGGGAAAGATGCCCTTTCATCCTGATGGTGGCTGTGCCTTTGGAAACAGGGACCTCATTCACATAGAGGGCAGAGTTGTGAAGGGAGTTCTACTCCCAATCTAGTGTCAGGGGGTTTGAGCAGTTGTCTCTCAGACCTGCTGGTGAGCTACAGTACATGTGGCTCTTTCTTTCAGACTCGGTGGCAATTTCTCTTGTGTGTTTGTAAAAGTTTATTTGAAAGAACCTCTCTTTCCAATGCAGTTTTCCACATGGGACACCTCTGTCTCCCAGAACCAAAGAAGATGCAACACCTGCTTTATTACCTCTTCCCTTTCCCCATTCCTGGCACACATATAACCCCTCCAGGGAAAGCAGTGAGTGACTTGTACTTCCAATTCTGTGTCCTCACAGCAGTTTCCTGCACATTGGAGAAACCATTACAGGTTGTGTGACCACTTTGCAGAACACCGAGGGTAACAGTGAGCTTCCAGTTGCCGATCACTTTAGTTTTCTCTCTGATTTCCCGTCTTTAACCTCTTCCCCAGTTCCAGCAAAGCCCATTGAGGAGCAGCATCCCTTATTCCACATTGAGTCCCAGGAGCTGCAATAATTAATTCATCAATTTCAGATAACCAGCCATTCCAGTTTATGTTAGAACTGATGAGATTTCCTGGTGGTGGCTGATGAAGTAGCAGCAATCTCTTGTTGCTCCAACTCTAATTGTCTGAGGAGGGCTAAGGCACCAGTTATCCCTGTTTCCATCCAAGGGGTCAGTGTGGACATGGTGGAGGATTACAATTACCTGGGGATAAGAATTGACAATAAACTGGACTGGTCAAAGAACACTGAGGCTGTCTACAAGAAGGGTCAGAGCAGTCTCTATTTCCTGAGAAGTCTGAAGTCCTTTAACATCTGCCGGACGATGCTGAGGATGTTCTACGAGGCTGTGGCGGCCAGTGCTATCATGTTTGCTGTTGTGTGCTGGGGCAGCAGGCTGAGGGTAGCAAACACCAACAGAATCAACAAACTCATTCATAAGGCCAGTGATGTTGTTGGGGTGGAACTGGACTCTCTGACGGTGGTGTCTGAAAAGAGGATGCTGTCCAAGTTGCATGCCATCTTGGACAATGTCTCCCATCCACTCCATAATGTACTGGTCAGGCACAGGAGTACTTTCAGCCAGAGACTCATTCCACCGAGATGCAACACTGAGCGTCATAGGAAGTCATTCCTGCCTGTGGCCATCAAACCTTACAACTCCTCCCTCAGAGTGTCAGACACTCTGAGTCAATAGGCTGGTCCTGGACTAATTTCCACTTGGCATAATTTACCTATAACTATTTAATTATTTATGGTTTTATATTGCTATATTTCTACACTGTTCTTGGTTGGTGCAACTGTAACAAAACCCAATTATCCTTGGGATCAATAAAGTATGTCTGTCTCACTGTTACTATTTCCAACCTGTCTTGAAACCTTTTTAAGTGTGATATTTTTTCATTATGGCTACATCAAGGGGTGGCAGAGGTACTAAAAAGGATAATCCCCCTGCTTCTTTGGATTCTACTATGGATTTGCTGCAAAGTCATACACGAGAAGCCTCTGAGAAGTCTCAACAATGCAGCTCTAAATTTAAACAAACAGATGGATTCTATTCAGCAAACTCTTAATGAACACAATAAAAGTGTAAAAAATAATGAAGCAATGTTGTCGTCTTTGGAAATGTAAGTGGATGAACTGCAAAAGCTTTGTGAAAAGCAATCAAAGTCCAATGAAAAGTTAAGACAGAAGATTATCAACATGGAAAGTACAAACGTTGTAGAAGTAGATGGAACAACCTACGGGTTCTGGGTCTCGAAGAATTAATCAAAGGTAATCATCCTATGGAATTCTTTGCAAACTTTCTGCAAGAATTATTTCTGGAAATTTTGGCATCTTTGCCTATGATTGATCGAGTTCACAGGTCCCCCGTGTTTCAATCTCCTAAAAGGGATAAACCAAGATCCGTAATAATTTGATTTCATGAATTTAAAACAAAGGATTTGTTAATACGCGAATCTCATCGAAGAGGCATGATTGACTATCATGGCAGCAAGATTAGAATTGTGGAAGACTACCCACTGGAGTTTATGCAGGAACGTGCCAAGTTCAAAGAAGTTATGTCTGAGTTTTTTAACAAGGGTTTTAAACCCTCCCTTCATTATCCAGCTCATCTCAGAATCACACTTAAAAACCATTCTTTTGAATACTTTTGGTCGATTGTTGAAACCATATAACCATATAACAATTATAGCACAGAAAAAGGCCATCTCTGCCCTTCAAACCCGTGCCGAATGCTTACACTCACCTAGTCCCAGGGAGCTGCTTTCAGCCCATAACTCTCCATTCCTCTCCTGTCCATATACCTATCCGTTATTTTTTAAATGACAATATCAAAGCTGCCTCTACCACTTCTACTGGAAGCTTGTTCCACAGAGCTACCATTCTCTGAGTAAAGAAGTTCCCCTTTGTGTTACCCTAAACTTTTGCTCCCTAACTCTGAACTTATGTCCTCTTGTTTGAATCTCCCCTACTCTCAATGGAAAAAGCCTATCCACTGCAACTCTATCTACCCCCTCATAATTTTAAATACTTCTATCGTCCCCCCTCAACCTTCTACACTCCAAAGAATAAAGACCTAACTTGTTCAAACAACACTCACAAAATGCTCGTGTGTTCCACCAGCATTTTGTGTGTATTGTTTGAATTTCCAGCATCTGCAGATTTCCTTGTGTTTGACCTAACTTGTTCAACCTTTCTCTGTAACTTAGGTGCTGAAACCCAGGCAACATTATAGTAAATCTCCTCTGTACTCTTTCTATTTTGTTGATATCTTTCCTATTATTCATTGACCAGAACTGTTTTTTAAAAAGGGTTTTAAAATCCAGAGGCTAGCTGCTTACTCTGTCTTTACATGAAAATAAGAAAATTTAATTCACAAATCCGTTGAAAGGGCATGATTCATTATAATGTGGAATATTAAGATTTTTAAAGACTATTTGCTTGAGGTTATGCAGCATGATGCTATGTTTAAACAAGCTTTGTTGGAATTGTTTCATTCGGGGTTAATTTGGCTACCTAGTTTGACTGAGAATCTCATTAAAGATGGACCCTTTGAACAGTTTCGTTGGAATGCTGAAGCATAAAGATTTTTGTAATTCAAAAACTGACTGCTTATCCTGCTTTTTCATGAAGATATAAGATTAAATGTTTAATGTCATTTTGTATGAATAATTGTAACTTTTACTTTTAGTAAATCTTTGTAACCAATTTCCTTTTGTATTTTTAATACTGTATTTTTGATATATGAGATTTGAATTTCTTGTCTGGATATTGTTTAGTCTAAGTTGGAATATAAACAACCTGAAACTAATAGGAACGATCCCCAGGTTTTTTGGGGGGTTGTCCGTAGTGGTAGATGTCAACTTTCTTTCTTTGGGAGGTGGGCGGGGAGATTTTTTCTCCCCAGAAGCTGTTTTTGAACTGTTTTTAGCCAACTTGTTGCTTGGTTACCATTTCTCAAGGTTTATGGTTTAGTTTTAACATACATTTTAACCCTTTCTTTAAATTATTTTAAAAATGGACCAAACTATTAATCTACTCAGTTTTAACATGAAAGGGGTATATCACCCTGTCAAACGTAATAAGATTTTTGCTTATATTAGGAAATTTAAGGTATCTATTGTTATTTTTACAAGAAACTCACATATGCAAATGTGATGATCTACGTTTTTTTAGCTGTTGGAATGGACTTTGTTTTCAGTTGAATTTTCAGGCCAAATCTAGAGGAGTTTTGATTCTCATAGATAATACACTTTCCTTTGTTCAACATAAAGTAGTGTCTGATACCAATGGATGTTTTGTTATAGTTTCAGGAAAATTAGACAATAAATGAATAGTATTTGTCAATGTATATGCCCCCAATGAAGATGATCCAGGATTCTTTGAGCGTTTTTTTTTTCATTTCTACCAGAGCTGAGTCTTTATTCTTTGGTAATGGGAGGAGATTTAAACTCCTGGTTAGACACAAACTTAGACCGACCAACTTCCAAACCAGCATCTCTTAACAAATCAGCTTTGTCTATTTAATCTTTTTTTATTGAAATGTGGTATTGTTGATGTTTGGCATTTCTTACATCCTTTAGATAGGGAATATTCATTTTTTTCTCATGTTCATCATACATATTCCAGGATTTTTTTTAATGATAGTCAAATGATTTCAACAGTTCATTCCTGTGAATATAAAGAAATTGCTGTTTCAGATCATGCTCCTGTATTTCTATCTTTAAATCTCCCTGGTTTTCCTCAAACAAACAGAATTTTGTGTTTTAATACAACTTTGTTATCTGATAAAGAATTTTAAAAGTTTCTAGAGAGGCATATTCTTTTATATTTTGAAGAGAATAAAAAGGAAGAGACTTCTAATCTTATTGAATGGGACACTTTCAAGGCCTATATTCGAGGACAAATTATTTCTTATACTGTGAGTGTTAAGAATAAAGCTAATAAAGAAAGAATTAAATTAGCCAATCAATTGAAACAATTAGATCAAAAATAGCTATAGCTCCAGATCCTGTTTTATATAAAAGACATGTTGAAATTAAAACTAAATATGATCTTCTGTTAACATATCCAATTGAAACTCAACTTCTTAAAGATAAAACTCAATATTACATTCACAGAGATAAATCAGGCCAAGTTTTGCTCAACCAATTAAAAACTTCTGTAGTTAAATGGCAAATTAAAGAAATTTGCAAAACTAACGGTGATAGGACAAATGATCACTCTGAAATAAATGATACCTTTAGAGAATTTTATTCTAAACTTTATAGTTCTGATTCCCCTAAATACTGTAATGAATAATTGTCTAGGTCAATTAAATCTCCCTGCACTTTCTGCAGATAATTGTGAACAGATGGATCAATCTATTTCTTATGAGGAAATTGCTGAGGCTATATGTTCATTACACTTGCGGGCGGCTCTGGGTCTAGATGGATTTTCTGGAGAATTTTATAAGGCTTTTTCTTCATTAAGTGTAACTGTGGTATAATTAGTCTTTTTGGATTCTTTCAAATTGGCTTGCTTGCCTCAATCTTTTTATGAAGCCTCTATTTCACTTATCCAAAAGAACTAGGACCCAACTGAATACGTTTCATATAGGCCAATTTCATTACTCAATGTTGATACTAAAATCCTTTCTCAAGTTCTGGCTTGTAGGATTGAAGATTTTCTACCTTCTATTATTTCTGATGATCAGACTGGTTCTATTAAAAACTGACATTCTCATTTTAAAATGCACCGTGTATTAAATGTTATTTACTCTCCATCCCAGGAGATAGTGGAATGTGTGATATCATTAGATGCTGAGAAGGCCTTTGATGGGTTGAATAGAATTATTTATTTAAAATCTTAGAAAAATTTAATTTTGAACTGGATTTTATTCAATGGATTAAATTACTTTATCTACCTCCTTCTGCCCGGGTTGTTACAAATTTTCAAAACTTCCAAATCATTTAAACTTCATCGTGGAACTAGACAGTGCTGTCCATTGAGCCCTTTGCTCTTTGATCTAGCTTTAGAACCCCTTGCCAGTGCTCCTCGAGAATCTAATCATATCTGTAGTATTTTAAGAAGAGGTATTACTCACAAAATTTCACTTTACGCAGATGATATATTGCTGTTTATCTCTAATGTTAAGACCTCGTTACCTTATGCATTTTTTTTACTCTCCCGTTTTAGCCAGATTTCAGGATATAAATTAAACCTACATTAGAGTGAATTATTTCCTTTAAATAATTTGGTATCAATTAATACTAATCTCCCTTTTAAAGTTGTAAGGAATCAATTTACTTATTTGGGTGTGTTACATACCCCGTAACTGGGTTGTCAAACGAGCAGAAATGGAACACTCGTTGGAGTCTGAAATTACTAGAAACTAATAAAGTTTATTAGCAAATTAAGTAATACAGTACACTAAATGCAAGGATATAAATGTAACAGGTTAGCAATGATAATATACACATATACACAGAAATATGGGAATAGGAATCAGCCAAGCTCTATCGAAGTCTAGGGGTAAATGATCAGTCTTTCAGTGAAGCAGAGTTCAGTTCAGTTGAGTGTAGTTCGAAATAGTTGTTGTGGTTCCATTGGAGGGAGGGAGAGAGAGAGGGGGGAGAGAGGGAGGGGGAGAGAGAGGGGGAGAGAGAGGGGAAGAGAGGGGGGAGAGAGGGGGAGAGAAGGAGAGACCGCTGAAATTTTGGGCAAACCTTCTGTCGTCTTCTCATCCTGTTGTGGTCACTGACTGTGACCCCTCTGTTCCAGATGCGACCGTTCTTCCGTGGTGAACCCGTCACGAAACCAAGGGTGGACACACAACAGGTCCCCACCGGTCGTACCTTTACACCCTGTGAGCCTCTGGCCGATTCCCACGTATTGGTCCTCCAAACTCCCACCAACTTGTGGGGGCACAATGCTCTCTTCAGGGTCTCGTGGCATGTCTGTCTGTGTCTTTGCAAACCCACTATTTTAACCCCCCCCCCATGGGGTATCACCAGTCCATCAAACTTCACCACTTCCTTTCATCTCAACAGGAGTGTTACCAAGCATTTCATGTTCAAAACAAAATGTCCGTGGTAGTATCACTGCAGACGCCAAACATGTGTCTCTCTCTCATTATCTCTTTCTCATTAGCACTTTGGATGGCTCTCTTTTATCTCTCACTTGGACAGACCGGATGGACAATGGGGTGCAGAGTTAACCATTCCCAACCCCCCTCCTGAGAACTATGAACTATTGCTGTTGTTATGCTACTATTGAGAGAGAGAGAGAGAGATAAAGCCCAGACAAGAACATTTGCTACAGATAAGAGGGGGAGAGAGACTGTTGATGTACTGTATTATGACTCTTCCTGGATTACTTACTTTCTACTACAAAGACTGTACCTTGCTCTTTAACATTCCTCAGGAGATAGCAGGAGTGGCCTGATTTGATGGACACGGTCATTCAGAGTTGATGGATAGCTGAGACTCTGTGAGTGGGGATAAAAAGACAGGTCTGGAGAGACACCCTTCAGACACACCAGTGGACACTGCCTGAGTGTTGGGAACCCACAGAAAGGTGGAGGCTTCGGAAACCGAACCAGGAGATCGGTCAGTAAAGCTCACAATGTTACAGCAGGGCTGGTGGGGACTTGTGTGTGTGTCCTTTCATGCCAGAGTGACGAGTCCACCACAGAAGAACGGTCTAGCTGAAGAACAGAGGCGTCATAACTGAATGGCCACAAAGATACGACGGATTAAGAAAGCAACGGAAGGTTTGGCTGTTGTAGCTGTTACATCTCTCTTGCTCTCTCTCTCTCTCTCTCTCTCTCTCTCTCCAATGATTTCAATACAACCATAACTACTTCAGCATTTATGAACTGAACTCTACACGTTCCTATGACAATTCATTTACCCCTAGACATCAATAGAGCTTGTTTATTATTGATTATTATTATTCCTACACTTTTAGGTTTATTACTGCTAACTTGTTTTATATGTATATTTGCATTTTTGATATTGTATTGTGTAGTTTACTAATAAACACCTTTAGTTTGGTACCACCAGACTCCAACGGATTCTTCTTTCTCTGCTGATCAGACACCCAGTTACGGGGTACATAACAAATTGGGACCTCGTCTCCAGGATTTGATTACCAAATTGGGGGCCAGTGAATCGGGATAAAAGTCCCTTATCTGATCTGGTTGTGTGGATAACCAGATGGGAAACCAGCAGAGATGGAAATTGACAAATTTTTAAAAGACCGGACTTCGGGGACATTAGAGGATGCTAGGAAGGCGGAATTGTTGAGCGTTGCAAAACGATTAAATCTCTCAGCGGTGAAATCGTCGATGAGCAAGTTGGATATACAGAGAGCAACAGCTGTGCATTACGTATCCGAGGGTGTGTTCACGTCGGATGTATTGGACCTGTTCCCTGAGAAAAAACCAGTCGAGGGTGAGCTTCAGATACAGATAGAAAGATTAAGGTTGGTTGTGGAGAAGGAGGAAAGAGAACATCAGCTCCAGATACTCTGGATAAAGGAGACAGAATCTGATAGGCAGAGGGAGGACAGAGAAAAAGAGCGGCAGTTTGTGATGGAAATGGAGAAGTTGAAGGCATCGCAGGGAAGAGAGCGGGCAGCAAACCCAAATGAGGGGTTCAAGATTGGTCAGAAGATCCAGTTGGTACCTCCATTCGAGGAGATGGATCTCGATAAGTTCTTCCTTCATTTTGAGAAAGTGGCTGTGAATCAGAACTGGCCTAAGGGGAAATGGGCTGTTCTGTTACAGAGCGTACTTAGGGGGAAGGCTCAACAAGCGTATTCGGCATTGTCTATAGATTACAAGGAAGTAAAAAGGGTTGTATTGAGGAGTTACGAGTTGGTGCCAGAGGCATACCGGCAGAAGTTCCAGAACTTGAGAAAGCCGTGGAACCACATGTATTTAGAGTTTGCCCGTGAGATGTAAATGTATTGTGAGCGTTGTTGCGCCTCAAAAGGGGTTGTTGGAAATTATGATGAACTATTACAGTTAATACTGATGGAGCAGTTCAAAGGTTGTATCCGTGAGAGTATGAAGATGTACTTGGATGAGAAAGAGACAGTGACTCTGTCTGCGACTGCCAAATTAGCAGACGAATATGCCTTAACCCACAAAACAAAGTTTTCCTCAAATAAGAGTTACCAGAGAGGGAGTAGGGATGGTAGAGAAAGCCCACCGGCTAAGTCAGAGAATAAGCTGGGAACTAGTGGAAAAGGCAAGGAGGAGGAAAAGCAGGCTGGCAGGAATTTTCCCAGCTTTACATGTTATAATTGTGGGAAAGCTGGTCATATAGCATCTAAGTGCTTTGCTCCGAAGAAAGAGACAGGAAAAGGGAAAACAACGATCCCTACAGGTTGCATTGAGTCGGTCAGCAGATCGATGGGGAAGGCAAAGGTAGATAGGGCACAAGAGGGGCATCAGAAGTTTATGTCGGAAGGGACGGTGTCTGTGAAAGAGGGTGAAACCCCAGTGCCAGTGCGAATCTGGAGAGAGATACTGGGGCTGATCAGTCATTGATTCTAAGGAAGGTGTTAGACTTCGGTCCTGAGACTGAGACTGGGGAGGTTGTGTTAAGAGGTATCGGGAAAGGGACCGAGGCTGTACCTTTGCACAGGATGTTTCTGAAATGAGACCTGGTATCTAGACCAGTCGAAATAGGGGTGCGGTCGAAACTACCGATGGACGGCATGGACGTCCTACTTGGTAACGATCTGGCAGGTGGTGATGTGTGTTCAGCAGTGAAATTAACAAGTAAGCCTGTAAGTGCTGAGGACCCACCCACAGATTCCAAGATTTATCCCACATGCACAATCACTCGCAGCACGTCCAGAAAGGCGGCTGAGAAAGGAGACAGTTTAAACGAGTCCAGGGTTGATTTAAGCAGAGGCATTTTTGCCGACCTTGCATGAAAAGGGGTTACCGGAGGAGAAGGAAAATGATAGTGGGATTAAGGAGAGTAAAGGAGAGGAGGTAGATCTACCATTAGCAAGGAGGGACTTTATAAAGGAACAGAGTCGTGATGAGGAGCTTGTGGCGTTGAAAGAATCAGCTCTTTCTGAGGTAGAGATTGATAAGGAACCAGGGGGATACTATCTGAAGGAGGGAGTGTTAATGAGGAAGTGGAGGCCGACCACGGTGCCAGTCAATGAGGACTCGGTGATAGTACACCAGGTGGTGGTTCCGAAGGTTTATCAGGATGAAATTTGGAACTTGGCTCACAAGGGACCTCTAGGTGGACACTTGGGAGTAGGGAAGACAGTAGATAGGGTTATGAAAGATTTTTATTGGCCAAATATGAGGAAGGATATTTTTGACTATTGTAAAAGGTGCCATACTTGTCAGGTGGTAGGAAAGCCAAATCAGGTTATTCCTAAGGCACCCCTCAGACCCATACCTGCCTTTGGGGAGCCTTTTTCCCGAATCATCATGGATTTTGTGGGTCCCCTGCCTAGAACTGCGAGCAGGCAGCAGTACGTCATAACCATGATGTGTGCTGCTACTCGATTCCCAGAGGCTGTGCCCCTGGGGAACATTAGGTCTGCTGCGGTAGTAAAGGCCCTCATTAAATTTTTCACCACTGTAGGGTTACCTAGAGAGATACAGTCAGATCAGGGGAGTACCTTCACATCCTGTGCATTTCAACAAATGTTGATACAGATGGGAGTTAAACAAATTTTAGCCTCTGCATACCATCCGGAATCTCAAGGAGCGTTGGAAAGATTCCACGCAACTTTAAAGACTATGATTAAAACTTACTGTCAGGAAATCACTTGTGACTGGGATGATGCATTACCATTTCTGTTATTTGCAGTGAGGGACACGGTTCAGGAATCTCCAGGGTTCAGTCCATTTGAGCTCGTTTTTGGTCACAGGCCCAGAGGACCTTTAACCTTACTCAAAGAAAAATGGTCTAGTCCGAATGTGCAACTCAATGTGATTGACTATGTTTTGAAGTTCCGTGAAAGGCTCCATAAAGTTCACGAGTTTGCGAAGCAAAATCTTAAAGACTCCCAGACTAAAATAAAAAAAACAATGGTATTATAAATGAGCCCGAAAGCAAGAATTTCAAGTGGGCGATAAGGTTTTGGTCCTGTTCCCTGTAGTTACCAATCCCCTACAGGCGAGGTTTCAAGGGCCGTACAAAGTGATTAACAAAATAGACTCACTGAATTATGTGATCGAAACACCTGATAGGCGAAAGCCGAGCCAGTTGGTTGATGTTAACATGCTCAAAGGTTATCGTGACACGACCCCCACGGTGGTCGGTGTTGTCACGAAGACCGATGAGGCAGAAAGGATTGATAAGGAGGGGTCTGAGCATTTTGAAAAGATAAGCATAGTACCCACCCTACTAGAGAACTGTTATTTTAGCCAACCTTGCTGATAAAGTCGGTCACTTGGAGCCTGAACAAAGAGAGCAACTGACACAGCTAATTAACCGGCATGCAGATTTATGCCCAGATGTTCGCAGAAGGTGCAAAGTAACAGAGCATGATGTTATTGTTACCTCAGCCCAGCCGATTAAACAATCCCCTTATCGGATGAATTTGGAAAAGAACAGGCTAGTGGAAAAAGAAATTGAGCATATGCTAGCTGCTGATATTATTTGAGAATCTTCCTCTGCATGGGCATCTCCATGCATGATTGTACCGAAGCCTGACGGTAGTATAAGATTCTGTACAGATTACAGAAAGGTGAATGCCATCACACAAGCAGATGCTTATTCTATCCCCAGGGTGGATGATTGTATTGATAAAGTGGGTAAAGCGAGATACATCACTAAGATTGACCTGCTAAAGGGATACTGGGCTCGAGAAATTTCAGCCTTTGTCACACCATCAGGGTTTTATGAATACAATGTGTTGCCATTTGGAATGAAAAATGCTCCAGGGACATTTCAGAGAATGATTGACGCTGTGATTAAAGGGTTAACAAACACAAAGGCTTACATTGACGATGTAGTAGTTTGGAACGACACTTGGGATGAGCACATTGAAGCTGAGGAGAAACTGTTTAAACAAATGTCTGCAACCCACCTCCCAGTGAACCTCGCAAAGAGTGAGTTTGGCCACGCCACAATCATGTACCTGGGGTATGTGGTAGGACAGGGACAACTGGCTCCTGTGCAGGCTAAAGTACAGGCTATTTCCGAGGTTTCTGTCCCAACGAATAAGAGGGAGTTGAGAAGGTTTTTGGGCATGGTGGGGTACTATCGAAAATTTTGTAAGAACATTGTGGACATTGCCCTCCCGCTTTCAAAGCTCCTACAGAAGGAAGAAAAATTTGAGTGGAG
The DNA here is from genome assembly GCF_048418815.1 of Hemitrygon akajei. NCBI lineage: Eukaryota > Metazoa > Chordata > Chondrichthyes > Myliobatiformes > Dasyatidae > Hemitrygon > Hemitrygon akajei. Next base: position 183,093,073 of record NC_133125.1, read on the forward strand.
CAGTCCTTGTCAGGAAGCTTTTGAGAAATATAAAACCATATTGTGCCACCACCCTGTGTTAAAAGCACCTGATCTCTTGAAACCTTTCTCCCTGTCGACTGATGCAAGTGATGAGGCTGCAGGGGCAGTCCTATTGCAGAAAGCAGGGGATGGAGTGGAACACCCCATGGCGTATTTCTCTCAAAAGTTCAATGTGCATCAGAGAAATTACTCCACTGTGGAGAAAGAATTGTTGGCACTTATCTTGGCAATTCAGCATTTTGAGGCTACATCTGTGCAGCACAGAGACCATTAATTGTTTATACTGATCAAAACCCTTTGGTATTTTTGGCTAACATGAAAAATAAAAAGAGGAGGCTATTAAGTTGGAGTCTGTTGTTACAGGAATTCGATATTAAAATACAACATGTAAAGGGGAGTGACAATGTAATTGCTGATTGTTTATCCAGATATTAATTTGAAAGTGTATCTGTATTATTCTTGTAGTTAAGACCACTTCTGTATTTTGTTAAACTCTGTAATTCAGTAATATGCTTTATTAGTTAATTTTCACTCTGGTGAAAATTTCCAGAAGGATGGGGGGTGTTATGAGTGATGAACAGGCTTGATGGACAATGGGGTGCAGAGTTAACCATTCCCAACCCCCTCCTGAGAACTACGAACTATTGCTGTTGTTATGCTACTATTGAGAGAGAGTGATAAAGCCCAGACAAGAACATTTGTTACAGATAAGAGGGGGAGAGAGACTGTTGATTTACTGTAACCCTCTAAATAAATAGAGGGTTACCTCAAGTGGAGTGGCCTGTGGAAAGCAGCTAGTGAGTGAGTGGGCCAGTGAAGGAGTGGAGATTTGAGGCTTTGACTTGAGAGGCTTTGACAAGAAGAGACGGAGGATGAGCTTGTTCCCAGTTAGTCTTTACAATGCCTCCTGAGACGGTGATGTGCCTCTCCTGTGAGATGTGGCAGTCTTGGGGGAGCTCCCCTCTCCCACAGAGTCACATCTGCCAGAAGTGCTTGCGGCTGAGTGATCTGAAAGACCGTATGAGGAATCTGGAGCAGCAGCTGGATGACCTTCGACTCATAAGGGAGAATGAAGCAGTCATAGATGAGAGCTACAGGGAGGTAGTCACACCTAGGCTGCTGGAAGCAGGTCGTTGGGTGACAGTCCGAGGGGAGGAAGCGAAGGAGAGTAAACAGGTAGTGCAGAGCACCCCTGTAGCCATTTCCCTGAATAATAAGTTTACTGTCCTGGATGCTGTTAGTGAGGACGACGACCAGATGTGAGCCATGGAGGCAGGGCCTCTAGCACTGAGTCTGACCCCTGGTGCAGAAGGATGGGACACAGAAGAGGAGAGCTGTCATCATTGGAGACTCTATAGTCAGGGGAGCAGACAGGAGATTTTGTGGATGTGAGAAGGAAACCCGTATGGTTTGTTGCCTCCTGGGTGCCAGAGTCCGGGATGTCTCTGACCGGGTGCATGACATCCTGGTACGAGAGGGAAAGCAACCAGAAGTCTTGATACATGTTGGTACCAATGACATAGGCAGGAAGAGGGATGAGGTGCTGAAGTGTGAGTTTCGGGAACTAGGCAGAAGGCTGAAAACTAGGACCTCAAGCGTGGTGTTCTCAGGATTGCTGCCAGTACTACGTGATAGTGATGGTAAGAATTGGAGGAGATGGCAGTTGAATGCGTGGCTGAGGAGTTGGTGCAGGGGGCAGGGTTTTAGATTTTTGGACCATTGGGATCTCTTCTGGGGAAGGTGGGACCTGTACAGATTGGATGGGTTGCACCTGAACTCGAGGGGGAGCAATATCCCTGCAGGTAGGTTTACTAGCATGGTTCGGGAGGGTTTAAACTAATTTGCAAGGGGAATGGGACCCGGAGTGATAGAGCAGTGAAAGAAGTGCATGGAGTAAAGCCAGATCTAACATATAGAGAGGCTTTCAGGAAAGAGAAGCAGAATAAAGGGTGTAAAGGTAGTAAGGTAGAAGGGCTAAAGTGCGTGTGCTTCATGCAAGAAGCATCAGGAACAAAGGTGATGAACTGAGAGCTTGGATACATACATGGAATTATGATGTAGTTGCCATTACGGAGACTTGGCTGGCACCAGGGCAGGAATGGATTCTCAATATTCCTGGATTTCAGTGCTTTAAAAGGGATAGAGAGGGGGGGAAAGGGGAGGAGGGGTGGCAATACTGGTCAGGGATACTATTACAGCTGCAGAAAGGGTGGGTAATGTAACAGGATCCTCTTTTGAGTCAGTATGGGTGAAAGTCAGGAACAGGAACGGAGCAGTTACTCTATTGGGGGTATTCTATAGGCCCCCTGGTAGCAGCAGAGATACCAAGGAGCAGATTGGGAGGCAGATTTTGGAAAGGTGCAAAAATAACAGGGTTGTTATCATGGGTGACTTTAACTTCCCTAATATTGATTGGCACTTGATTAGTTCCAAGGGTTTAGATGGAGCAGAGTTTGTTAAGTGTGTCCAGGATGGATTCCTGTCACAGTATGTTGACAGGCCGACTAGGGGGAATGCCATACTAGGTCTAGTATTAGGTAATGAACCGGGTCAGGTCACAGATCTGTCAGTGGGTGAGCATCTGGAGGAAAGTGATCACTGCTCCCTGACCTTTAGCATTATCATGGAAAAGGATAGAATCAGACAGGATAGGAGAATTTTTAATTGGGGAAGGGCAAATTATGAGGCCATAAGGCTAGAACTTGCGGGTGTGAATTGGGATGATGTTTTTGCAGGGAAATGTTCCATGGACATGTGATCGATATTTAGGGATATCTTGCAGGATTTTAGGGATATCTTGCAGGATGTTAGGGATAAATTTGTCCCGGTGAGGAAGATAAAGAATGGTAGGATGAAGGAACCATGGGTGACAAGTGAAGTGGAAAATCTAGTCAGGTGGAAGAAGGCAGCATACACGAGGTTTAGGAAGCAAGGATCAGATGGGTCTATTGAGGAATATAGGGTAGCAAGAAAGGAGCTTAAGAAGGGGCTGAGAAGAACAAGAAGGGGGCATGAGAAGGCCTTGGTGAGTAGGGTAAAGGAAAACCCCAAGGCATTCTTCAATTATGTGAAGAACAAAAGGATGACAGGAGTGAAGGTAGGACCAATTAGAGATAAAAAAGTGAAGATGTGCCTGGAGGCTGTGGAAGTGAGCGAGGTCCTCAATGAATACTTCTCTTCGGTATTCACCACTGAGAGGGAACTTGATGACAGTGAGGACAATATGAGTGAGGTTTATGTTCTGGAGCATGTTGATATTAAGGGAGAGGAGGTGTTGGAGTTGTTAAAATACATTAGGATGGATAAGTCCCCGGGGCCTGACGGAATATTCCCCAGGCTGCTCCACGAGGCAAGGGAGGAGATTGCTGAACCTCTGGCTAGGATCTTTATGTCCTCGTTGTCCACAGGAATGGTACCGGAGGATTGGACAGAGGTGAATGTTGTCCCCTTGTTCAAAAAAGGTAGTAGGGATAGTCCAGGTAATTACGTCTGTGGTGGGAAAGCTGTTGGAAAATATTCTTAGAGATAGGATCTATGGGCATTTAGAGAATCATGGTCTGATCAGGGACAGTCAGCATGGCTTTGTGAAGGGCAGATCATGGCTAACAAGCCTGATAGAGTTCTTTGAGGAGGTGACCAGGCATATAGATGAGGGTAGTGCAGTGGATGTGATCTACATGGATTTTAGTAAGGCATTTGACAAGGTTCCACATGGTAGGCTTATTCAGAAAGTCAGAAGGCATGGGATCCAGGGATGTTTGGCCAGGTGGATTCAGAATTGGCTTCTCTGCAGAAGGCAGAGGGTTGTGGTGAAGGGAGTACAATCAGATTGGAGGGTTGTGACTAGTGGTGTCCCACAAGGATCTGTTCTGGGACCTCTACTTTTTGTGATTTATATTAACAACCTGGATGTGGGGATAGAAGGGTGGGTTGGCAAGTTTGCAGACAACACAAAGGTTGGTGGTGCTGTAGATAGTGTAGAGGATTGTCGAAGATTGCAGAGAGACATTGATAGGATGCAGAAGTGGGTTGAGAAGTGGCATATGGAGTTCAACCTGGAGAGGTGTGAGGTGGTACACTTTGGAAGGACAAACTCCAAGGCAGAGACAAAGTAAATGGCAGGATACTTGGTTGTGTGGAGGAGCAGAGGGATCTGGGGGTACATGTCCACAGATCCCTGAAAGTTGCCTCACAGGTAGATCGGGTAGTTAAGAAAGCTTATGGAGTGTTAGCTTTCATAAGTCGAGGGATAGAGTTTCAGAGTCACAATGTAATGATGCAGCTGCATAAAACTCTAGTTAGGCCACACTTGGAGTATTGTGTCCAGTTCTGGTCGTCTCAGTATAGGAAGGATGTGGCAGCATTGGAAAGAGTACAGAGGAGATTTACCAGGATGCTGTCTGGTTTAGAGAGTATGGATTATGATCAGAGATTAAGGGAGCTAGGGCTTTACTCTTTGGAGAGAAGGAGGATGAGAGGAGACATGATAGAGATGTACAAGATATTAAGAGGAATAGACAGAGTGGACAGCCAGCGCCTCTTCCCCAGGGCACCACTGCTCAGTACAAGAGGACGTGGCTTTAAGGTAAGGGGAGGGAAGTTCAAGGCAGATATTAGAGGAAGGTTTTTCACTCAGAGTGGTTGGTGCGTGGAATGCACTGCCTGAGTCAGTGGTGGAGGCAGATACACTAGTGACATTTAAGAGACGACTAGACAGGTATATGGAGGAATTTAAGGTGGGGGGTTATATGGGAGGCAGGGTTTGAGGGTCGGCACAACATTGTGGGCCAAAGGGCCTGTAATGTGCTGTACTATTCTATGTTCTATGTTCTTTGTTGAGATTTTCCCTTTCAGGCCCCATTTATTCTAATTTGTTTTAAACCCTCCACAACCAATTTAGTTTTTAAGGAATGGGACTGGTTGGGTATTAAATGTTCTTGGGATCTGTTTGTTGGAGGAAACCTTTGTTCATCTGAGCAATTGTCAGCTAAATATAGCTTACCCAAAACTCACTTTTTTAGATATTTTCAAATTATAGACTTTTTAAGATCTCAATTATGTACATTCCAGATAAGCTCAGATAAGAACTCACTAGACGTAATTTTAAGTCTGACACCTTTTCATAATGGTTCATTATCTAATATCTATGGTATGTTACTGGGGATGAGGAATGTTCCTTTGGACAAAATCAAGAATCTCTGGGAACAAGATTTACAGACATCAATATCTGAGGAAACTTGGAATGAAATTTTTAAACGGGTTAATACTTCATCGCTATGTGCTCGTCATTCCCTCATACAATTTAAGATGGTACATAAGCTCACATGATTAAGGATAAGATATCTTGTTCTTATTCAGATATATCTCCCTACTGTGACAGATGTAATAATGGAGAAGCTTCATTAATTCTTAAGTTTTGGACTTGCTTAAATCTTGAAAAATATTGGAAGGAATTTTTTCAAACTTTTTCCTTACTTTTTAAAGTCTATTTTAAGCCTGACCCTCTGATGGCCCTATTTGGTTTTGTTGCAGGACAAGATATTAAGTTGAAGGCAACTGATTAACATATTTTGGCCTTTAGCTCTCTTATAGCGAGGAGGACACTTTTGTTTAGATGGAAAGATGTTCTTCCTCCTACTCATGCTCAATGGTTATGTGACGTTATGTCATGTTTAGATTTAGAGAAGATTCTTTGTTCAATTTCTGAATCTCGTCAAGACTTTCAAACATTGTGGGGCCCTTTTCTGAATTATTTTCAAAACCTTCAATTCGTTATTTAAACTCAGTTGTTGGCTATTATTAATTTTTATTATATAAGAAGGTATTTACCTTCTTTTCTCCTTAATGAACAGCTTCGGTCTTGGTAAGGGTTAGATTCATTTTTTTTGTAATAAATTAGAATATTTCAATATAGCTATTGATTAACTTATATAAGTGTGGGGTAATGTAATTGTTATTATGAAGAGATATATTGTAACAGGTAGTTTTTTTATCTTTTCTGACCTTTTATATACACTTTCTTGTACTCTGTATTCTTCTATGTAGAAACTAATAAAAGTATTGGAAAAGAAAGAACTGTCCACTTCTGATACAAGATCAGAGTGTCTAACCTTAACTCTGTTTTCCACTCTCCACAGATGCAGATGCAGAAATGGAAATCTGGAATTCTTTTTTATTCCAAATTTCCAGCAACTGCAGTGTATCATGCACCGTTGTTTTTCTTTCTCTTGTATTTCTCAGGATTTCTCTCACTCTTCTCTGTGACTAGAAACATCAAATCTCTGCACAAATGCTGCTTCTACTGCAGTGTACCTCCAGCATTTTCTCTGATACACTCAGTGACCACTTTATCAGCTCCCTCCTGTACCTAATAAAGTGGCCACTGAGTGTGTGTTCATGGTCTTCTGCTGCTGTAGCCCATCCACTTCAAGGTTCGATATGTTGTCTGTCAAAGATGTTCTGCTGCACACCACTGTTGTAACACCTGGTTATTTGAATTACTGTCACCTTCCTGTTAGCTTGATACAGTCTGGCCATTCTCTGACAAAACATTTTCAGCCACAGAACTGTCACTCACTGGATGTTTTATTTTGCTTTTTGGGCCATTCTCTGTGAACTCTAGAGACTGTTGTGCATGACAATCTCAGTAGATCAGCAGTTTCTGAGATACTCAAACCACCACATCTGGCACCAACAATCATTCCGCAGTCAAAATCACTGAGATCACATTTCTGCCCCATTCTAGTGTTTGGTCTGAACAACAATTCTTCTTCTTTTTCTTCTATTTCCAGCAGTTTAGATGCATCTAGGCGTATTACTGCCCTCCACAGGATGTAGAATTATTTATAGAATTTCAAGAAACTCAAATTCTCGAATATAATCTAGTCGCATGTAGAAACTGAATAATAAACTCTTCAATCAGATGGTGCTTCTCCTGGTGGCCAAACAAAGCTTTAATAGAAAAACAAAATACATTCAAGTCAGACAGCCTCTTGAACAATATGCTTCTTTCAATTTTATATTGCTTACAACTGAGCAGAACATGCTGAACTGTCTCTGGACTACCACAGTCACATAATCCAGTAGGATATTTTCCTATTATCTTTAAGTAATAGTTTAGCCCACAATGCCACAACCTAAATCTTGTTAATTTCACCATATCTCTATGATTTAAAGAGTAACAGTCAGACCTTTTTAACTAGTGGGTGGCTAGAAAACAAACACCTTCCCTTTAATTCAATTTTCCAATCCTCCTGCCACTTCTTCTCTATCCCTTTTTTTAAAATCTTACTTCTCATTTCTGCTCTGACTAGGGGTATTCTAATTCCTACTTACCTGCTCTGTAAGGAAGACTTTGCAATGCCATCCATAATTTCACTTCCCTCCACCCCAGCATGCCCAGGTATCCATGTAAATCTGACTTCACAACCCATCTTCCCTACTCAATAATTATGTCAGGACGAGCTTTTGATTATTAAATTTTATAGCCTCTGAGGCAGCTGCAGAATCCAAACAGATGATAACCCAGCATGGCCGACAGTCTTCTATCCACCTTAAGGCCCAGAGGATTGCTAATAATTCTGTTGCAAAGACAGAAATACCATCTGAAACCTGGTGACCAATCCCAACTCCAAGTTGAGACACGTACATCCCAAATCCTGCCTTACTGCTCTCCGGGTCCACTGAGACATCAGTAAAAATCTTCAGATAAGATCCTCATTTATTATTTAAATATTCATTTATGATCGACACCGTTGAATGTACTCTGCTTGCTTGAAGCTGAAAAATGAGGAATAGGTCTTCTTCTGGTTCTGGCAAAAGCCAAAAAGGAACGGGTGGCAAGCAACTTTGGTCAGCTATGTCGTCCTCAATCAGTTTCAATTTCACAGCCCAGTTATTAACCAAATCTAAAAATGGATCTATTTTAATTTTACTCTGGCGCTCTGATGTCTCCTGCAAATCATTTTGATGGACAGCTGTGAGTGAAGCCATTTAGTTTTGCCCAATACTGCAGGCCCAACTTAACTCATATTAAATGTAGAGGTGCTTCTCCCATCTCCACACATAGTGCGGGGACTAATGTTGCTCTAAAACCTCCACAACAGAATATAAGTGCTTTGGACTGATACTAAGCAGATGATACTAAGAGAGGTGGCGTTGTGGATAATGAAGTGGGTTTTCAAAGCTTGCAGAGAGATTTAGGCAGGTTAGAAGAGTGGGCTGAAAGATGGTAGATGCAGTTTTATGCGGATAAGTGTGAGGTGCTACATTTTGGTAGGAATAATCAAAATAGGACACACATGGTAAATGGTAGGGCATTGAGAAATGCAGTAGAACAGAGTGATCTGGGAATAATGGTAAATAGTTCCCTGAAGGTGGAATCTCATGTGGATAGGGTGGTGAAGAAAGCTATTGGTATGCTGGCCTTTATAAATCAGAGCATTGAGTATAGGAGTTAGGATGTAATGTTAAAATTGTACAAGGCATTGGTAAGGCCAAATTTGCAGTATTGTGTACAGTTCTGTTCACCGAATTATAGGAAAGATGTCAACAAATTAGAGAGAGTACAGAGAAGATTTACTAGAATGTTACCTGGGTTTCAGCACCTAAGTTACAGAGAAAGGTTGAACAAGTTAGGTCTTTATTCTTTGGAGCGTAGAAAGTTGAGGGGGGACTTGACAGAGGTATTTAAAATTATAAGGGGAATAGATAGAGTTGACGTGGATAGGCTTTTTCCATTGAGAGTAGGGAAGATTCAATCAAAAGGACATGTGTTGAGAGTTAATGGGCAAAAGTTTAGGGGTAACACAAGAGGGAACTTCTTTACTCAGAGAGTGGCAGCTGTGTGGAATGAGCTTCCAGTGGAAGTGGTAGAGGCAGGTTCAAATTTGTCATTTAAAAAAAATTGGGATCAGTATGTGGACAGGAAAGGAATGGAGGGTTATGGGCTGAGTGCAGTTAGGTAGGACTAGGTGAGAGTAAGCGTTCAGCATGGACTGGGAGGGCTGAGATGGCCTTTTTCCATGCTGTAATTGTTATATGGTTATATGACTGCAGTGTCTAATTTTCCAAGCACTGCCGTAGAAGTGGAACCATAAGCAATACAACCATAGCCAATATCTGATCTAATCATAGCTAGATATATTAAGTACATATTTTCCCGCCCTGGTCCCCAGTCACATCCAGCTATACTTCTCAAGACTTTTAAAACTTTCTCACACTTTCCAATTGTTTTGTCTATATGAACCCTCCAAGTAAGTCTTTCATCAAACCAGACACCAAACTTGAATGCCTTCACTTGTTCTAATGGAGAGTCATATAGACACAATTCACAATCAGGAATCTTCCTTCTAAAGCCAAAAATCATATGAACAATAATTGAACTTCATGACAATGTTTGAATGTTATTATGCATTGAGCTGCTGCCAGAAGATTGGCTGATTAGATATTCACATTAACAAGGTATACAGATGTACCTAATAAAGTGGCCACTGAGTGTATTTCAGATTCTCAACACGTGGGGTTTTCCAGTCACTATATTGTTTTGGACACATTGTGTTCAGCTCCAGTCACCAGGCAACCGGATGGATTTGAATGACCAGACAGTGATGTTGCCATGGCTGAGCTGCAGGATTTTGCTTTTATTTAAATACAGAGAGGTGACGATGGGAGATTTCAAAGTAGGAGGATCAATATCTGAGGAGAAGGAACCATTAACAATGTCAGTTAACATCTGCCCTGGAAGAGAGGTTGGCAGTGAAGAGGATCAATTGAACAAGAAGGGGCAGGATTAGAACGGGGATGGTACATCAAAGTTCAAAGTACATTTAACTTATAGTACATATAGTATCATGTTTGTACTATATACAACATTGAGATCCGTCTCCTTACAGGCAGCCACAAAACAAAGACACACAATAGAACCCATTAAAAAGAAGATCGTCAAACACCCGATGTGTAGAAAAAAATGCAAACAATAAAATTAAACAGATAACATTCAGAACTGAAGTTGATGAAAGTGAGTCCACAGACACGAAGCCTGATACAGACACACGGTGGCTTTGTAGAGAAACTGAAATTAGAACTGAGATGGGATAGAATCCAGTGAGAGAGAGATGCAATTTCAACACCAGGGCAACAGGAACATTTGGGAACATTGATCCAGTGGGCAAAGGGATGGGAGGGAACCACAGAGACAGGTGGTCAGTCTCAGTCACTCCCATCGATGGGTATCTAACATGTTGTTGGAGCAAAATTACAGAGACAAGAGCAAATCAGGGATTATTCTTGCACTTCAGGTTAATCTTTGAACAAATAATTTATTGATGGGGAGGAAGACTGATGATGCTGAATCAGGTGCAGCTGGATCTGATGGTTTAAAACAGTTCACACCAAGGACATTTACTGTTATGTCTTTTACATTTGGGGAGATGGGATGGAGCGTTTGCCATTGGTAACAACTGGGGTGAGAGAGTAACAGTTAAAGTGGGGTCAACGGTGGGATTGTGATTGCTCCCTGGGGTGCTAGCATTGATTGATGTCCAGAATGGCCTCCAGTGTCATAATCAGTCTGCTTTGGTTGTTAACAGCTTGTGTATTTTTTATTTCTCCACAGGATGTCTGGGATACAGATTTTATTTTCTAAGCCTATGGATCTGTAATACTTTGTCACTAACCACCATGCACATTGTGTTAATTTATTGGTCTGTGTTTGAAGGTACGTGACTAATACTCTTAAGATTCATAATTATTTCAAAATTGTTTAATGTAGTTTCCTTGCACTCAAATGTTAAGGAGAACAAAATAATTATTATTCAGGAATGATGCAGCTAAATCATAATATTTACATAATAATAATATTCACTTCAGAACCCATGGTACTGAGGTGGAAACAGATCAACCCTAATCCTGAGGGGCTGCTGATGTGTCGGATTTGATTGAGGTTTAATTGTGTTCATACGATGATATCACAGTGTCAGCACACAGAGACCAGTAGTTTATTGTCTCTGGGTTAGTTTCCTGGAGTCTCTACCCAGTTCCCATCATGAGAGACTCCAGTGGGACGCTCAATATCAGCCTCTCAGGACAAGCTGAGGGGAGTAACTACAGGACCCACATCCCCCAAACCAGTACGAGGGAAGTGTTGCATTTTCAGAAGTCTGGTCTTGGCCATTTAAACAAGTGATGGGGACTTCAGACGGTGTTACTGAGGCTACATTTACTCACTGAGAGGAGACCATGGCAGGTAGTCAGGAGCATCTCCAAGTTCCAGTCTAATGACACTGCAGTTTCCCGACAGGAGGATGTTGCACAGGAAATGACATCACCAGTGTTCCAGATGTGGAAACCCCATTAGGGTGTGAGGATGACCACTGTACACAGCACACTATTGAATTTCTGTGAAATTTATGGGTTTCTTCATAATCACCTATTGTGGAAGTTGGGAGAAAGAAACTATGGACATTAACAAACTCCTTAAGGTCTGGCCATTGGAACCAGAAGGAGCAGCCAGTGCAGAAATTGGCAGCAGGTGACATGTAAAGACTGGGCTGGAGACCCACGTGGAAAATAGAGTGGGCACCATGAATTATTAATTCTTGCCTGACATTGCAGTTCAGTGTCTTGTTAATCTACTACAGGGTCTGCTGGTGCAGGTCTGGGTCACAGGTTGGCACACTGGGTGGGAGTTGGCATTTTCCCTTCATTGGGACATCAGTGTGAGAGTTTGGTTGTCGCAACCACTGGAAGTTTTCATTGACATTTCTCTGGAGCTTTGTTACATGTTTGCTTATTTGATTTATTTTTAATTGCAGACCTTTCAGCGCTGGACTTTGCAGTGATTGGTGTGATGATCATAGGATTGCAGCTTTCTTCATTTTATATCAATGCACTTCTGGATATGACCAAGATCAAGGAATTACTGAAAGGTATCTGTCATTTAATACACACTTGCATATAAATTTGCAAGCAAGTGAAATGTGACATATCTTCAAAAAGAAAAAGATAGCAAATTAAATCTCGCCTGAATTACTCTTCCAGTCCTCTACATTTGGGTGAAGTTGTCCTGTTCATTCTAGTTACAAGCTGTTGTTTTGCAGCGACACAGAATGCCTGGAAATATTTGGGAATTGTCTCTGAACTGACTCCAGAGGGGTCTTTAACAGAAGGGGCCCTGAGAGGAGCTGACTCAATTCATTTGTGTTTCACATTGTGTTGAACTTCAATGAAGCACAAAATCAGTTTGGAGTTGAGGACCGAGGGAAAGGCTCCCCCATGATCCTGACAGTGGTAAGGTTGGGAACGAGTAGGACTGTCTCCCTTGTGTCTGTCTTGGATACTTACAACAACATTTTCATTCAACAGCAGCTTTCAGCTCTGTTGCTTTTACCCCCAAGTTCCTTTCCAGCTTATAAAACAAACTTCAAAATATTGTTATTCCTTCCTCATGTCCTCATTCAGGAACTTCCTGGCCATGTTCACGTCACAAATAAACTTTCAACATAGATTATAGTTCAAGAATAGTAGCAAAATCACCAGTTCCTGGCATTAATATAAGGAAAAGTTCTGTGACGCTTCAGAGGCAAATTGCAAAATAATATGTCAGCGAGCCATAGGGAACAATAATAATGCAGGTGACTCTGGACTGAACATAAAGTTTGGTTTGAAAGGTGGAGTACAAGTGCAGACAGGGAAATTCAGAGTTTGGTCTTTGTGTAAATCAAAGCACATGGACCAGTGGTGGAGAGATGAAGATCAGGAGTTTACAGGAGAAGAGAGTTAGAGAAGTGAAGACATTTCAAATGCATCTGTATTAAACTGTTGTAAACCGGGTCAGGGAATGTGAGGTATGAAGATTTAGCAGGTTCTGAGAGCGCAGATGAGATTTTAATCATTAGGCATAATAACAGGACTGCTAAAACAAACATCCCTGCATCAACAAACATCAACATGGTTTAGTGAGAGGGCTATCATGTTTGATCTATTTATTGGTTTCTTTTTACAGTGATAACGTGCTGTGGGTAAAGGTGGATCTGCTCTGTGTAGATTTCCAGTGAACATTTACTATGGTGTCATATCAAAGGTTATTGTGGAGAATGTGAAACAGGAAGAAAACAGTCGGCATAAATGGGTCTTTTCTGGTTGTCAGGATGTAAAAGTGGATGCCGCTGTGTTTGGTTCTGGGAACAGAGATTTTCATAATTTTCTGTAATGGTCTTGCTAAGGGAGATTAAGCTACCAATGATATGGTGGTTAAATTTGACACCAGCATAAGGAGGAAAGTAAATTGTGATGAGGACATATGGAGGGTCCAAAGTGATGAGAATGGGCAAATCATCTGACAAATGGAGTGTAAGGTGGCAGAATGTGGAATTGTTCATTTTGTCAGGGAAAACGAAGGAGAGTATTATTGAAATGGGGAGAGGCTGCAGATGCAGAGGGAGCTGGATTCACTGGGCATCATTAGCAACTGGGACAATTTCAGCTTCAGCAAGTAATCAGATAAAGTAACAGAATGTCACATTTATTGTAGAGTGAACTGGCTATACAAGAGTTAAAATTATCTTCAGTTAAATAGGACACGTTCAAGTTTCTTGTCATCTGACTGTACATAATACAACCAAGTGAAACAAATATTCCTCCAGACCACTGTGCACCCACGAAACACAGATCACTCACAGCACAGAAAGCAAAATATTACCACAAATACATTAATAAGACATAATTCAGAGTGCATGTAGTGTGCAGCACAGGTAAACAGTAAACAGCTTGCTGAGGGGGAGCAGTATCTAGTTGCTGGGTGTCAACATCTCTGAGGATCTATCCTGGCCCAACATCTTGATAGAATTACAAAGAAGGCACGACAGTGGCTATATTTCCTGAGGAATTTGAGGACAACTGGTTAGTCACCACAGACACTCACAACTTTCTGCCGATGCACTGTGAAGAGCTTTCTAACTGGTTGCATCACCGTCTGGTATGAGGGTCACTGTACAGGATCGGAATAAGCTGCAGAAAGTTGTAAACTCAGTCAGCTCCATCATGGGCACCAGCCTCCCCAGCATCTAGGACATCTTTTAAAGGCAATGCCTCAGAAAGACGGCATTGACCCTTCAGGCCCCCCATCACCCAGGATATGCCCTCTTCTCGTTGCTAAGATCAAGGAGGAGGTTGAAGACCTGAAGACACTGACGTGAAGTTCCAAACCAAACCTGAATCAACGATGGGATCCTCGACAGCTGTGACAGGGTTTGAATTCTATCACCTCTTATAAAGATAAATCAAGTGACATGGGAGACAGCAGAGCTTCACTTCCAGATGAGCTCAGTATTTTCTCTGCTCACGTTGACTATCAGAACATGGAGGAACCATTGCAAACTCCCACATCCCCCGATGATCTGATTATCTGAAGTGTGGGTTGTCTTCAGGAGGGTGAATCCCAGGAAAGCATCTGGACTGGACTGGGTAACTGGCCGCGTACTAAAATGCTGATCAACTGTCTGGTGTGATATAGACAATAGACAGTAGGTGCAGGAGTAGGCCATTCGGCCTTTCTAGCTAGAACCGCCATTCACTGTGATCATGGTTGATCATACACAATCAGTACCCCGTTCCTGCTCTCTCCTCATATCCCTTGACCCCGCTTTCTATAAGAGCTCTATCTAACTCTTGCTTGAATGCATCCAGAGACTTGGCCTCTACTGCCTTCTGGGGCAGAGCATTCCACATATCCACCACTCTCTGGGTGAAAAAGTTTTTCCACATCTCAGTTCTAAATGGCCTACCCTTATTCTTAAACTGTGGCCTTTAGTTCTGGACTCACCCATCAGCAGGAACATGCTTCCTGCCTCCAGCGTGTCCAATCCCATAATAATCTTATATGTCTCAATCAGATCCCCTCTCATCCTTCTAAATTCCAGTGTATACAAGCCCAGTCACTCCAATCTTTCAACATATGACAGTCCCGCCATTCCAGCAATTAATCTTGTGAACCTACGCTGCACTCCCTCAATAGCAAGAATGTCCTTCCTCAAATTTGGAGACCAAAACTGCACACAATACTCCAGGTGGGGTCTCACCAGGGCCCTGTACAGCTGCAGAAGGACCTCTTTACTCCTATACTCGATTCCTCTTGTTATAAAGGCCAGCATGCCATTAGCTTTCTTCACTGCCTGCTGTACCTGCATGCTTGCTTTCATTGACTGATGTACAAAAACACCTAGATCTCATTGTACTTCCCCTTTTCCTAACTTGACTCCATTTAGATAGTAATCTGCCTTCCTGTTCTTGCCACCAAAGTAGATAACCTCACATTTATCCACATTAAACTGCATCTGCCATACATTTGCCCACTCACCCAACCTGTCCAAGTCACCCTGCATTCTCATAACATCCTCCTGACATTTCACACTGCCACCCAGCTTTGTGTCATCGGCAAATTTGCTAATGCTACTCTTAATCCCTTCATCTAAATCATTAATGTATATTATAAACAGCTGCGGTCCCAGCACCGAACCTTGTGGTACCCCACTGTTCACAGACTGCTATTCCGAAAGGGACCCGTTAATCGCTACTCTTTGTTTCCTGTCAGCCAGCCAATTTTCAATCCATGTCAGTACTCTGCCCCCAATACCATGTGCCCTAATTTTGCCCACTAATCTCCTATGTGGGATTTTATCAAAAGCTTTCTGGAAGTCCAGGTACACTACATCCACTGGCTCTCCCTTGCCCATTTTCATAGTTACATCCTCAAAAAACTCCAGAAGATTAGTCAAGCATGATTTTCCCTTCATAAATCCATGCTGACTCGGACTGATCCTTCTACTGCTATCCAAATGTGTAATAATTTCATCTTTTATAATTGACTCCAGCATCTTTCCCACTACTGACGTCAGGCTAACCAGTCTATAATTCCCAGCCAATTTTCACTGAGACCTTTAACCTCTTGCTTCGGCAGAGTGTGGTACCACCTGCATCAAGCAGGCTTCATTCATATTGGTGTTCAGGAAGAGCGTGGTGACCTGCTTCAGTGACTATCGCCCAGTTACACTGAGGTACATCGACAGTGATGACGTGTTTTGACAGGTTGGTGATGAAACATATCAGCTCCTGCCTGAGAGGCGACTTGGATCCTCTCCAATTTGCATCCGGAGCAACAGGTCTACAGCAGATGCCATCTCATTGGCTTCACACTTAATCCTGGAATATTAGGGCAGCAAAGATGCAGACATCAGGATGTTCGTTATTATCTACAGCTCAGCATTCAATACCATCATCCTACCCTCAAATCTAATCAATAAGCTACAAGACCTTGGCCTCAATATCTCCCTGTGTGATTGGATCCTGAATTTCCTCACTTGTAAACCCCAGTCAGTTCGGATTGGCAACAACGTCTCAGCTTACAGAGAGGAGGTGCAGCAGCTGACGGACTGGTGCAGAGCCAGCAACCTGTCTCTGAATGTGAACAAAACAAAAGAGATGGTTGTTGACTTCAGGAGGGCACGGAGCGACCACTCCCGACTGAACATCGACGGCTCCTAGGTAGAGATCGTTAAAAGCACCAAATTTCTTGGTGTTCACCTGGTGGAGAATCTCACCTGGTCCCTCAACCCCAGTTCCATAGCAAAGAAAGCCCAGCAGCGTCTACTTTCTGCAAAGGCTGAGGAAAGTCCATCTCCCACCCCCCATCCTCATCACATTCTACAGGGGTTGTATTGAGAGCATCCTGCGCAGCTGCATCACTGTCTGGTTCGGAAATTGCACCATCTCGGATCGCAAGACCCTGCAGCGGATAGTGAAGTCAGCTGAGAAGATCATCGGAGTCTCTCTTCCCACCATCACGGACATCTACACTACACGCTGCATCTGCAAAGCAAACAGCATTATGAAGGACCCCATGCACCCCTCATACAATCTCTTCTCCCTCCTGCCATCTGGGAAAAGGTTCCGAAGCACTCGGGCTCTCATGACCAGACTATGTAACAGTTTCTTCCCCCAAGCTATCAGAATCTTCAATACCCAGAACCTGGACTGACAACTTACTGCCCTATTGTCTTGTTTATTAGTTATTGTAATTCCTGCACTGTTTTGTGCACTTTATGCAGTCCTGGGTAGGTCTGTAGTCCAGTGTAGTTGTTGTGTGCTTTTTTTTTCTCTGTGTTGTTTTTTATATAGTTCAGTCTAGTTTTTGTACTGTGTCATGTAACACCATAGTCCTGAAAAACATTGTCTCATTTTTATTATGTACTCTACCAGCAGTTATGGTCAAAATGACAATAAAAGTGACTTGACTTGATCATCTCCTCCATGATCTCCATCAGCACAGGTGTACCACTGGGCTGTGAGCTTAGACCCTGCTCTACTTGCTTTACACTTATGACTGTGTGGCTGAGCACAGTTCCAATGCCACAATCAGGTTTGCTGACAACACCACTGTCACAGGCCAAATCAAAGTGTTGATGAATCAGCATACAGGAGGGAGACTGAAAATCTGTCTGAGTGGTGTCACAACAACACCCTCTCACTCAATGTCAGAAAGACCAAGGAGTTGATTACAGACTTCAGGAGAAGGAAACCAGAGGTCCATGAGCCAGTCCTCATCAGAGGATCAGAGGTGGAGAGGGTCAGCAGTTTTAAATTCCTGGGTGCTACTATTTCAGAGGACCTGTCCCGGGTCCAGCACGGAAATGCAATTCTGAAGAAAGTATGGCAGTGCCTGTACCATTTCCTGAGCAGTTGGCAGAGATTCGGCATGACATCTAAAACTTTGACAAACTTCTATTTCTAACTTCGACACTTCTATAGATGTGTAGTGGAGAGTATATTGACTGGCTGCATCATAGCCTGGTATGGAAATACTAATGACTTTGAATGGAAAACCTGACACAAAGTAACGGATTCATCCCAGTATGTCACGGATAAAGCTCTCCGAACCATTGAGCACATCTACATGAAACACTGTCGTAGGAAAGCAGCACCCATCATCAGGGATTCCCACCAACCAGGTCATGCTCTCTTCTCACTGTGGCCATCAGGCAGAAGGTACAAGAGCCTCAGGACTCACACCACCAGGTTCAAGAACAGTTTCTACCCCTCAACCATCAGGCATTTTTACAAAAGAGGATAACTACACTCAACTTCACTTGTCCCATCCTTGAAATGTTCCCACAACCAAGGATCTCACTTTCATGGACTCTGTCTCATTATCTCATGTACTTGTTATTTATTTGCATTTGTACAGTTGTTGTCTTCTGCACTCTGGTTGATCTTTCATTGATCCTGTTTTAGTTACTATTCTAGAGATTTGCAGGGCAGCACACAAGAAAGTGAATCTCAGGGTTGTATATGGTGATATTTATGTACTTTGATAATAAAATTGACTTTGAACATTGAACAATTGACACTCTGTCAAGACCCTCAGGATTTTCATGTAGAACAGTACAGCACAGGAACCAGCCCTGAGGCAGAGTTCTGTGCTGAACACGATACCAAATCAAACTCATCCCTTCTGCCTGAACACGATCCATATCCCTCCATCCCCTGCAGATTCTTCTGCCTGAACACGATCCATATCCCTCCATCCCCTGCAGATTCTTCTGCCTGAACACCATCCATATCCCTCCATCCCCTGCAGATTCTTCTGCCTGAACACCATCCATATCCCTCCATCCCCTGCAGATTCTTCTGTCTGAACACCATCCATATCCCTCCATCCCCTGCAGATTCTTCTGTCTGAACACCATCCATATCCCTCCATCCCCTGCAGATTCTTCTGTCTGAACACGATCCATATCCCTCCATCCCCTGCAGATTCTTCTGTCTGAACACGATCCATATCCCTCCATCCCCTGCAGATTCTTCTGTCTGAACACGATCCATATCCCTCCACCCCCTGCAGATTCTTCTGTCTGAACATGATCCATATCCCTCCATCCCCTGCAGATTCTTCTGTCTGAACACCATCCATATCCCTCCATCCCCTGCAGATTCTTCTGTCTGAACACGATCCATATCCCTCCATCCCCTGCAGACTCTTCTGTCTGAACACGATCCATATCCCTCCATCCTCTGCAGATTCTTCTGCCTGAACACGATCCATATCCCTCCATCCCCTGCAGACTCTTCTGTCTGAACACGATCCATATCCCTCCATCCCCTGCAGATTCTTCTGCCTGAACATGATCCATATCTCTCCATCCCCTGCAGATTCTTCTGTCTGAACACGATCCATATCCCTCCATCCCCTGCAGATTCTTCTGCCTGAACATGATCCATATCCCTCCATCCCCTGCAGATTCTTCTGCCTGTCTGAACGACTTTTAAATGCCTCCCCCACCCCTGGCAGCCCACTCCAGACACTGACACTCTGTAAAATAATTTGCCCTGCACATCTCCTTTAAACTTTTACCCATTGACCTTCAAGCTACAGCCTCTAGTTTTCGACATTTCCACCTTGGAAAAAAGACTGACTGTCTACCCTATCTACTCCTCTCATAATCTTATAAACTTCTGTCAGGTATTCCGCCTCACCCCTCAGCCTCTGACACTCCAGATAAAACAATCAGTACTTACCCAACCTCTCTTTACAGCTCATACCCTCTAACCCAGGCAGCATCTTGGTAAAGCTTTACTGCACCCTCTCCAAAGCCTCCACATCCTTCAAACAAAACTGCACACAATATCTGTACAATGTCTGCAACTCTGTCAATATTCTTTTTTTGTCATCAGAAAAGTTACCATCTAAATTTCCATCCAAGTCACTTCTGCATTACAAACAACAGAGGTCCCAGCACAGATAACTACAAAACACCACGAGTCACAGACCCCCACCCAGAATAACAACCATGCTGAAGAGCGTGGCCTCACTCTTCCCGTGGTTGACCCTGGTCCCCGATGCCAACTCCGACTGGTTGCAGATGCTCATCAATCTGTAATCTGACCAAATGTGGTTTCTCATTACCCATGCAAAGGTGCAGGGCCAGACAACAGACCTGGTGGGATGTAGAGGGATTGTCCAACCCAGCTAACACAGGTCTTTACAGACATCTTTAACATCTCTCTGAAACAGTTCACTGTCCCTGCAGGTTTCCAGGCAGCCACCATCATTTCAGTGTCCGAGAGAGACAGTAATTGGCCGAATTGATTACCACTCAGTGGCACTGACCTCAACAATCATGAAGTGCTTTGAGCAGCTGGTAATGGATCGTATGAAATCCCACCTTCCAGCTACATTGGACCCTTCCCAGATCACCCACCACTCAAACCACTTATGTCAGAGAGTTAACCATAAAACACACACCTTCTCCTTTTGCCTTCCCCGAGTCAACAGTTGGGTCCATTCTGTGAATCGTGAATCCCTCTGGTCTGTCTGCTGCATCCGGCGTGTCTGGAGAAAGCCACGTTTCCATAAAGCATACAATTGAGCCGACTCTCAGCTGCCTCTGATGCAGCAGTCTTGCCCTCAGATCCGTGATTTTGTTCTCCAGTGACGGCACATTTGCCAACAGGATGCCGGGTAGAGGAGGCCTCACCCCCCTGTGTTTCAGCCTGGCTTGGATTCCCCTCTCCTGCCTCACTTTCAGACATGGCGATGAGCCTTAAAGGCCCCACACCTGACTGGTCCAGGACCTTTTAAGTGTTATTGATGTTCCTTCCTCAAACACAATATACAGGTTGAGTAACCCTTCTCTGAATTGCTCGGGGACAGAAGTGCTTCAGATTTTGGAATATATAATGAGATAGTTTAATATTGCCATCATTTCCGACTCTGAATTTATGTGTTACTGGTAAACAGACTTTGTCTTACACTTTTTCATCACACATCTTTATGTCACAGTAAAAATTATTACATAACACTAATATAATGAAAATATAATGTGTGCAGGGTAACAAAAGCAGCCCAGCAGCATCAGAGAATACCTGAATCAGCTGTTGAACAACAAACAATGGCAGGATTTCAGTCTCCAGCTACAACGTCGTGTTTTCATAAAAACGTTACAGCACACTGTATTTGTATTTTGTTTTTTTTTAGGTTTTATTTAAGGTATAAAACAATCAGCATTATAAACTTGTTCTGGTGTTAGATTTTCATCAATAACAATCTTTGCAAACTTATCACTGAATTCCTCTGATCACAATATGTCTTTCATTGGGGATAGTCAGCTTGGCTTTGTGCGTGATAGTTCGTGTCTAACCAATATTTTAGAGTTTTTTGAGGAAGTTGGTCAGAAAGGTTCAGACACTTGGCTTTCAGGATGAGATAGTAAATTGATTAGACATTGGCTTTGTGGGAGAAGCCAGACAGTGGTTGCCTCTCTGACTGGAGGCCTGTGACTAGTGGAGTATCACAGGATCAACACTGGGTCTGTTGTTTCTCATCAATATCACTGATCAGGGTGATAATGTGGTTAACTGGATCAGTAAATATGCAGATGACACCAGGATTAGGGATGCATGGTAGGGCACCGAGGAGTGTGGTAGAACAAAGGGATCTGGGAATACAGGTCCATAATTCATTGAAAGAGGTGTCACAGTGAGAGAGGGTCATAAAGAAACCTTTTGGCACATTGGTCCTCTTAAATCAATATACTGAGTACAGGAGTGGGATGTTATGTTGAAGTTGTATATGAAATTGGTGAGGCTCATTTTGGAGTACTGTGTGCAGTTTTGGTCAGCTACTAACAGGAAAGATGTAAATAAGGTTGAAAGAATGCAGAGAAAATTTGCAAGGATGTTGGAGGACCTGAGTTATAAGGAAAGATTGAAAAGTTAGTCTGGGGGGAGATTTGACAGAGGTATACAAAATAATGGAGAGTATAGATAGAGTAAATTCAAGCAGGTGTTTTCCACTGAGGTTGGGTGGATCGACAAATAGAGGTCATGTGTTAAGTTTCAAAGATCAAAGTTTCAAAGTACATTTATTATCAAAGAATGTAGAAATTATACAAGGTTGAGATTTGTTTGCTTACAGGCAGTCACAAAGCAAGGAACTCGAAAGAACCCAGTTGAAGAAAATGAGACCAACTCCCCAGTGCCCAGAGAGAAAGAGAAACAGAAACACCAAAACAAATCATATAAACAATAGAAGTGAGCAACAACAACACATTCCGAACCAAACTGAGTCTTTAGATCCAAATCCCTGGAGCAGCCTGGAGTAGGCCCAAAGCCTCGGTATTCACTTCATCATTGTAACGGGGTAAACAGCTGCAAAGTTCACAGACACAAAGCACAGCAACCGGGGGCAGTCTCACAGCCTTAGCATCACAGAGAGAGAAACCCCCAGACTATCTGAGCCAGTGTTTAAATTCAAAGTACATTTTATTATCAAAGTATGTATATATTATACAACATTGAGATACGTCTCCTAACAGGCAGCCATGAAACAACGAAACACAAACACTAACCCCATATATCTGAAAAAAGTCTGTCTAACACCCAATGTGCAGAGAATTAAAAAACACATGTTCATAAGAAAGTAAAAGAATAAATTAACCCAAATTGGGAGCCTTGAAAACACCACCCAGTGATTCGATTCAGGCCCGGATTTTGCAGCCAAAGAAGCCGTTCTCGCTCTCTTCAATTTGCTCAGCACTTAGAGTGATCCATCCTCATACCCGGGTTGGTTGGACGGGCATCGAACTTCTCTGTCCCGTCTTCTCCCCTCTGAATCATTCACTGTATCCAGCACAACTCCAATATGGTTCCAACTCCAAGTGCGTTGATTTTGCAGCGCACCAGCAGGGCACATGCTATGAAATTCGCTTTGCCTTCACTCACTTCTTCATTGCTTGTGGTGGTTGTTTACCACAATTTATTTAAAATAAAGTGTTATTAATAATGGTTTTAATCAAATTCCTTTGCTTTTGAACTAGCAGTGAGCTGTCTCATGCCTTTGGTAGTGCTATCTTAAACTGGAAAGGTGAAAGGTGGAAAGTTTAAGAGGAAGCTTGTTCATTCAGAGGGTTGTGAGATTCTGCAACGAAGTGCCAGCGCAAGTGGTGCATCAGACTTCAAATTCAATGTTTAAGGGAAGTTTGGATGGGAGGGTATGAGGGCTATGGTCTGCTGCAGGTCAGTGGGAGTATGCGGTTTAAATGGTTCGGCATAGACTAGATAGGCCAAAGGGCCTGTTTCTGTGCTGTACTTTTCTATGACTCTATAGGTCCTGGCAACATCCTTACACAAGTCTCCTGTGCACACTTTCCAGCTGATGGCATCTCTCCTGTAGGAGGGTGACCAAAACTGCTTCACTACTGTAACAGGACTGGGAACCCAGACATTCAAACATCAAATTTCCCACTGACTTAGGAGATGCCAACAAGGATTTGTAACGAGGAAAGGTAGACTGGTGATGGAGAAACTCAATTACAATGACACGGGGTGGTTAGTGGTTGGTCTATGAGAGGGGTAATATTGGAGGTTTAATAGGTGGAAGATCAGTCCTGTCAAGTTTGTTAACATTCAGTGCTGGAAGGGAAATTGGTAATGAATGGAAGGTATGCTTAATGTGGGGAGGTAGTGGGATAAAATCTAGACTGAGATAAAATTCTATGATGGGACAACAAGGACAAAGAGAAAGGAGAGAGGCTGATGAATAGTGAGACCCACAAGTCTCCATGGAGACAGGAGACTGGTGACACTGGGATCAGGAACAGAAAACAAGTTGCTGGAGGAACTCGGTGGGTCAGCAGCATCTGTGAAGGTAAAGGGGTTGCACACACAAAATGGTCCTGCCGAAGGGTTTCGGCCTGAAACATCGACTCTGCTTTGTTCTGCCTGGCCTGCCGAGTTCCTCCAGCATTTTGTGTGTATTCCTCGGATTTCCAGCATCTGCAGATTTTCTCTTGTCTGAGGTAAAGGGGTTGTGAACATTTCAGGTTGAGACCTGATGCAGCTTGTTTTATTTTTACACAAACATTCACGGTTTGGTTCATATTGTTGAAAAACATCAAGGTGATGACCTGGTGGATAACTTTAGATTCTAGTTCATCTTCAAACAGTTCAGTGAGCAAGAGTTGAATCTATTTGTGATTAATTAAACCAGTTTATCAGACAGGTATTCAGCCTGTTAATCTTGAGTGTATAGTGATGGAAGTTGTACCAATGGGCAGAGTCTCAGGTGAATGAGTTATAGTTATAATGGGGAAAGGGGATTTGGTGATGTGAAGAGGGTTTGATTCAACACCTCAGTAACTCCTGCGATGTGGACTATAAGCTTGGGAATGTGAAAGAGCATTTGTGAGGAAATTGAGAGAAATTCTTTTTCAGTAATGTGGGGTCTGAAGAGGGTGAGAATTTACGTGGTGGGTGCAAAATAAGAAACCAGCTCTTCCCCCCCACTTTCTTGAGAGCAATTGGAAATGAACAGAAACCACTACAAGAGAGGTGTCCTTGGATCATGTGCACTGCTCACCACTGGATGTCCTGGACAACCTCTCCCCTTATCTGTATTAAATATCCCAGCATTTGGACAGTTCAGCCTGTACCCTTGAGCTGTTTAGTTTCAATGTTGGAATAAGCCACTGCCTGATGCTGTGAGCAGCTGTTCCAGTCCTCGGCATCAGAACAGGATTCACAGTCAAACAGTGGAACCTCAGTGTTACAGCTGGGGATGGTTTTTGTTAACACTGGCAACTTGATGTCAGTCTCAGCCCTTGAGATCATGAGGGAATACAGCAGAGAATATCGACAGTGGGCTGTTGCCTTATCTGCTGGACATGTCCAGAGGGAAGCTGCAGTCTATCTGTTTCCACATGCACAGTCACTGGCTGAGGGTTTATCTAAGTTATCAAATGTAAAACAAATCCTGGTAGCAGCCACAAACTGTGTTTTGTGTCTCTCTGAGCTCCCCATTTGCTGCAGTAGTGAGTGAACTCCTGAACCTCCTTCAGTCCAAAGCTCTGACATCTGATCCATTTCAGAGTTGTTTGGGTTGCTTGATGTTTAGGACATGCAATATCATCACCAATCGAAACAACCTGAGTCAAGCTCTGTTACCGGGACATTTGTCCATTGATGCATGTGTTAAATCATTTATATTGTGTGGTTATCAAATGTTGTAAATATCTTTTTATTTTTGAAAAGGTTCTCAGATATTCCCAATTTGTTTGTATTTGAAAGCCATCTGTGATACTGTCTTCATCAATTGCTACATCATTGCCTGGATCGTCAGCGATACAATTTTTGGTATGTGGTCAAATAAACTTGTATGAAAATGATGAACTCAGTTCTCTAATAAAAACACAAAATGCTGGCAGAAGAAACCCTTCATCAGGAGCCTGATGAAGGGTTTTGGCCTGAAACGTCATCACTATCTCCTCCCATAGATGCTGTCTGGCCTGCTGAGTTCTGTCAGCATTTTGTGTTTTTATTTATTTCCAGCATCTGCAGATTCACTTGTGTTGCCTTTGAACTCAGTTCTCTGCAGGGTGGTTGGAATGCATTGAGTATCTCAGTCAGTACATTGTCAGATGCTTTATCAGGACCACCAGCATCTGCAGTCCTCAGCCCCACAACTGGGTGCAGGGAAACCTGCTGGAGGTTCAGACAGTAATGGCCAAACATCAACAGTTCAGAACCACCAGAAACACAGCACAGGTCAGTTGAACACATACAGGTCAGATAAATCACTGGAGGGCACATAGGTAAACCGGACTGAGTGATGGAACTTGGGTGATTCGGCGACTTTCCAGTGAAATTGTTGGACAGCCGCATAACCAATTGTTGTCGATGTCAGGAGAGTCAAACCATGGACCATATGGGATGGCTGGCTGCAGTGTCGTGCACTCCTCAAGGTGTGGCCATTGGAACACCAGAAGATGCAGCCAGTGCAGAATATTGACAGCAAGTGACCAGGATAGATTAGACTGCAGGGAATAATTCAGGTCTGGAATAACAGGTCAGCGTGTTGTTATCCCACATCGGAGGCCATGCAGAGTCAGTTGGTTCAGTCATGTAGACAAAGTTAGCAAGTCTGGGCAGAGGTTGGTACATTTCCTGCCCTGTGGAGATAAGTGGAATAGTTTGGTTCTTTGCATCAATAGGCAGCTGTTATGGTCATTTACCTGATGAATTGTTACAGGTTTACTCATTTGAATTTGTTTTTAATTACAGGCCTTTCAGCCGCGGGAATTGTCACTACCGTCTTGTCGATCGTACTGCCAATTGTGTTCATTTTAATACTGGCGTGCCTGGCCTTTAAAAAGGCTTTGGACAAAGGTATCTGTCATTGTATTTTCACTCTTGTGTATCAACTCCAGTCACATCTCCAAGTAATTTTAGACTCATTTTAATAAAAAGATAGAAAAGAAAAAAAGCTGAATAATCCTCACCCCCACCGACCCCTCTGGATCCCTGTGACCTGTGGGATGAAATTTTCTGACATATTTCCCAGTTATGAAATTCTGATTTACAGTGTCACCACACTGGAATGATTCTGGAGTTGCCTCTGATCTGACTCCAGAGGGTCTTTAGAAAAAGTAGTCTGGAGAGGAATGTGTCTCAGCTCACTGGTGTTTGATCATGGTGTTGTCAAATTTCAGCATCATATCAGGTTAGTGTAAAGGATCCCAATGATAGTGAGGTGAGTGAGTGAGTGTTTGGGGCCTTTCTCATCCTTGATACAGTTGGGTGTGGGAAGGCCTCTCCTTCAGGCTGCCAGGAATCTTGCTTGGATATTTGCATCAATTTTGTTTTCAACAGCACCTTCCAATCAATTAATACAAGGGAACAACACCTTCTCCCTCTTCCTCCTCAAGTTATAAACCATTCGAAGTTCAAAATATTGACATTCCTTCCTCATGGCCTAACTTTTGCAAGTCCTGGCTAAGTTCACTTTGAGAATAACTTAACCACACAGACTGTAGTTATGCAAGAACAGTACCAGTAGCTACTGGTGTTTGTAGTGTAAATGTTCTCTGCTGATTCACAGACTAATTCCCAAATGAAGTCTGTCACCGAGAGACAGGAATCAGGAAAAGGGCAGATGACCCCAGGTTTGGTCAGGGAGTTGTGTATTAAAGAAGAGCTTAATGGATCAGGGAGGGATAGAGAGCTTTATTGGGGGTAAATTCAAGATAAGGAACAAGACAGCTCAAAGCACAAAGTGATGACGATCAGGTTGTCTCAGGTGGACGGGAGAAAAGGGATGCAGAAATACAGAAACTTGTAGACTGAGAGAGACGGGTAGTGAAATGTAAAGTCAGAGGGGTCTGAACGAACAGATCAGCATTTTAATATTGAGCCATTGTCTGAGGGAGAACCATATGGGACAGTAAACTGGGTACATTACCATCACCAGGGAAGAGGTACTGTGCACATTGTCAGAGCTTCCATCTGCCGAGTCCCAGGTCAAGATGGACTTCATCCTGGGTCTAAAAGAACAAACTAGAGTTATAGTTTATGATCAGTATTAATTTTCTCAAGTTCTCTTGATTGGGAGAAGGTTCCATTAGATTTGAAATCCATTTGACACTCCTCAGCCCTCTTCCCTAAATGGTCAAAAATCCCCCTGCAACCCACAATAGCCGCCCTCACTACCAACAATACCTAATTTTGTGTCATCCACAAACTTAAGGATCAATCCTTGTGCATTTGCATCCAAATCACTGATAAAAATATCGAATAACAAGAGTCCCTACACTGATACCTGCATCACACCACGAGTCACCAGCTTCTATAATTGAAAACAATTTTCTACCTCGGAACCAATTTTGAATCCCCCTGGAAGCCCCTGGATTCATGTCATGATCATGTTAAAATAGATAACATTCATTGTCCTATCTACCCTTTTGGTTATCTCTTCAAAAAAACTCTGAACAATTCATCAACCATGACTTCCTGTACATAAAGCTATGATGTCTCCTAATCAGATTTTGTCTAATGAAATCCTGGTAGATCCTATTGCTCAGAATTCCCTCCAGTAACTTCCCACCACTGATGTCAGGCTGACCAGGCTGTAGTTCCCGGGCTTGTCCTTGATGCCCCTCTTAAACAACAGACCAACACCCAGCTTCACCATGAGAACAACAGAGGTTCCAGTGGGAGGCTCACCATCCCCCTGTCAGGGTAAACGGACAGGGAATATCTGTGGCTTTACCAGCATCACCCACATTCTCAGAACCAGTGTGGAGGAAGTGTTGCACGTTGAGAGATCTCCACTTTTGGATGAGACATTAAGCCAGAGTCCCATCTGCCTTCTTCGGGAAGGTGGAAATGATCCTTCAGTGTTATTTTAAAAAGAGCAAAGGATTTCTCCCCAGTATCGGAAAAATAAATCTGTTAACGAACATCACAAAGCCATCTTTTACATGACTGTTTGTTCAGCCTTACTCAGTACAAACTGAGTCTCATTCCCTCCAACAGTGACTGCACTTAAAATACTTCACTGTCTGGACCAGAGACTGGTAAAAGATGCTGTGAGATTACAGGTTCTGTTTCTCACGTGGAGAAGTTCACTCTGCCCCCGCTCACAGGAGTTGGCTGAATTTTTCAGTTCCTGTGTGACGTCATTGAAACGATATGAAGAATGTAAAGAGCTGTCAGACACACTCCTGTTCCTGGCACGATGCAACATCAGACCCTGAAATCTGAAATAAAGTCGCTGGTGACAATAAGTCTGATGTGCAGGTGTCAGTCAGCTGTCTGGGCATCAACCTGCCCTTCACAAGGAGACTTTCTCTCCTCGAATGTGCCCCTGACCAGATTGTGGATATCAGCCTGAGCTCCTCTGGCTAAATGAGTGGGAGAACTTTTGTGACAAAATGTGGAATTGAACCAGAGGTTGAGAGTTTCAGTGACTTTCCAGTAAAATTGTGGGGTAACTCCATAACCAGTTGTTGTAGAAGTTTGGAAAATCAAACCCTGGATCATGTGGATCAGTGTAGTGCACTCCCAGAGGACAGGTATACGGATGAGAGGGGTTTGGAGGGATATGGTCCAAGTGTAGGTCAGTGGGACTCGGCAGAAAAATGGTTCAGCACAGCCAAGAAGGGCCAAAAGGCCTGTTTCTGTGCTGTAATGTTCTATAGAGTGGCCATTGCAACCCCAGAAGGAGCAACTGATGCAAAATATTGGCAGGAGGTGACCTGGAAAGATTGGACAACTGATCAGGATTGTGAATTGTCTGTTTCAGGTTGGAACAACAGTTAAGCATCTTGTTTTCCCACCTTAGAGGACATGCAGTCAATTGATTTAGAGTCAATAAGACTGCGCAGAGGTTGTCACATGCCCGTCTCTGCAGGATGAAAGTGGAACAGTTTGGTTGTTTGCAACACTGTGCAGCTGTTGTGGTCATTTCCCTGGTGAATTGTTACATGTTTTCTTATTTGAATTTATTTTCACATGCAGGTCATTCCATCATTAAAGCCTTGTGTTTGATCTTCCTGATGTTGCCATTCATAACTGTGATGACAATGTTGTGGTTCATCTGCGTGGTTGATCTTGATGAAGGTAACTGACTTTGTGTATGAACTCCGATCATCTCTCCAAGTAATCTGTGACTAATTTGTAAAAGATATTTGCAATCACTTTGTATTCAATGGCAGTTTCCAGATAGTCAGCATGAGGAACACGTTCCCCCTCTTCCTCTCCACATCATAAATTATCCAGGGGTAAAATTATTGACCTTCCTTCCTCATTGCCTGATTCAAGCAAGGCCTGGCAAAGTTCACTTTGAGATCTACTTCATCATACAGACTAAAATTGTCCAAGAATAGAATCAATGTTTGTACAATAAATGACCCCGGCTGTTTCACAGACAAATGACCAAATGAAGTCTGTCACCAAGCCAAGTAAAGCAGGATGAGGGCAGATGACCCCAGGCTTGGTCAGACAGTGGGGTATCAGGAAAAAGCTTGAATGATTAAGGAAAGGTCGTGAGCTTTAGTGGGGTAAATTCAGAGATAAACAACAATTTGCTGAAAGCATAAAGATCAAACTTGCTGAGAAGGAGGGGATTAGAACAGAAATATAAAGGTTTATAGACTGCAGAGAGGAAAGGGGAAGTGAGTTGGAAAGTCAAAGAGGTTTCTGAAAGCATTGATGAGCATTGAGCTGTAATCTGAGTGAGAACCAGTGTCGGGCAACAAATCTGAGAAAATGACAATCACCAGGGAAGAAATACTGAGTCAGTTGTTGGAGCTGCCATCTGACAAGTTGGATATCCAGATGGACTTCATCCTGGGGTCTGAAAGAGGCAGCTAATGACATACTTCATGGAGCAATTTAAATGTTCTCCCTGTTGTGAAAAGTTTCCATTAAATTGGACAACAGCAAACGTGATTGCTTTATACAAAGATACCAAGAAACGACAGGAGAGTATGGGTGAGGGTGATGTGTGGATGTGAAACTTGGCAAGGAGATGGGGTAGAATAGAGAGACAGATGAATCTGGAGACAGATACAATTTTCAGTACTGGAGTGATGTGTAACATTTCGAAGGGTTGATCCTGTGGGCAGATTGAAGGAGCAGAGACAGATGTATGATCTTGATCACAACCATCATGGCATCCTGATAAGTTGCTGCAAAAGTTAAAGGATGGAACTAAGGGATTATTTTTACATTCAGGATAATCTTTCAACATGTCTACATAAAATGTTCCAGCATGTGGACTGTTCAGCCTGCACCCTCGTGGAGTTCAGTTTTCAATTTGAACCAGAACACTGTCCAATGCCATTGAACAGCTGGAAACAGTGATGTTGTGATTCTCTGCATCAGAACAGGCTGTACTGTCAGACATGGAACTCAGTCACTGGCAAAATGTTTAATTACAGTCCTCCAGGTCACTGGGATAATTCAGCAGAACTGATTTACAGTGGCCTGATATCCCATCCACTAGATGTGAACACGGACAAACGACAGAGTAACTGTCATTTCCACATGTGATGCCTGTGGGTCAGTAAGTTATCAAATGTAGTGTTTCCAGAGGGAACCAGAAGATGCTTTTGGTCCCTCCCTGGTCTCTCCACCTGTTGCCAATGTTTGAGATTTCTCTGAACCTCCTTCAGTCCAATGCTTGAATGTCTGGTCCAGTTCTGAGCTGGTTGATTGCCTCATGTTCGGACACTGAATATCACAATGAACCTGACCAAGCCCGGGTTCATCTCTGTTCACTGCAGCACTTCATTGATGCAAGTTTTGAATAAGTTGTGTAGATTGTAACTCAGGGGGATTACTACCATCAGGGAGGAGGCACAGGAGCCTGAAGACACACATTCAATGATTTAGGAACAGCTTCTTCCCCTCTGTCATCAGATTTCTGAACGGTCCATGAACCCATGAAGACGGCCTCACTATATTTGCTCTCTCTTTCACAACTACATATCTCAGTGTAATTTATAGTCTATTTTATTTATTGCTCTTTACTGTTGCCACAAAACAACAAATTTCATGACATATGTCAGTGATGATTAACCTGAGTCTGAATTCTGATTCTGAGAATTTCAAATGGTTTTAATTTCTTTATTTAGGTTGGGTGTTCTTCCTAACTGGTTTCTTTAACCTGATGTTCTTACTTTGCATTTCTGTCAGCAATTCGATTCCAGGTAAGTGCTTGAACATTATTCTGTATTTACATGAAACGATGTACTTGGTACTGAGCAGAGGGATAGAATGAAGTGTCTCCATCAGAACATTGTGAGCTGCTTCATCGGGACCACAAACACATACAGTCCTTGACCCCACAGCTGAGGACTGGGAAACCTGCTGGAGGTTTAAAATATCTGAATGTCCATTTTAGCTTAAATTTCTGTTCAGAACAACTGGCCGCACAAAATTCCAGACAATTATAGACAAATTATACAAAGTCAGATTTTGTTTCTGAACATAATCTCAGGGCACGTCATTCCTTTCTGGACTAGGTATTGAATTCAGTAACATTAGGTAACTTGCTTTCTCTGATTATCTTTGTCAGAACTAGCCAGATAGATGATATAGATGACAAACAACAGACCCAACACTGGTCCCTCAGCACTCCTTTGACTCTATGGGAGTCCAAGTCAATATATATTTAAGTTAAAATCAGCAACTATAACAACCTTATATTTCTTGCAACACTCTGCGATCTCTCCATAAATTTGTTCCTCTAAATCTCTCAGACCTTCGTATAATCTGTAATGTGGCCCATTAATGTGTTCACACTTTTCTTATTCCTCAGTTCCACCATAATGCCTCACTAGATGAGTTCTCCAGTCTGGCCTGGCTGAACACTGCCAGGATATTATCCTTGAATAGTAAATTACCCCCTCCTCCTTTAATCCCTCCCGCTCTGTTGTGTCTAAAACAACGGAACCCCAGAATATTGAGCTGCCAGTCCTGCCCCTCCTGCAACCAAGTCTCCCTAATGGCTACAATACCATATTCCCAGGTGTTGATCCATGCTGTGAGCTCATCTGCCTTTCCTATGATACTTCTTACATTGAATTATACACAGCTCAGGACATCAGTCGCACCATGCTCAACCTTCTGATTCCCGTCTGTCCCCACAACCTCTCCAATATCTGTTCTGTCACTCTGGTTCCCATCCAGATGCAACTCCAGTTTAACAACTCCTCCCCATACCCCATGAAGCACTCACAAACCTTCCCACTCGGATATTAGTCTCCCTCCAGTTCAGGTGCAAACTGTGACTTCTGTACAGGTCCCATTTTCCCTGGAAGAGAGCCCAATGGTCCAAGAATCTGACGCCCTCCCTCCTACACCAACTCCTTCACCATGTGTTAAACTGTATAATCTTCCTATTTCTGGCCTCACTCACACGTGGCCTGAGTAGCAATCCTGAGATCACAATCCTGGAAGTTCTGCCCTTCAACTTAGCTCCAAACTCCTGAATTCACTTTGTAGAATCTCGTCACTCTTCCTACGTACATGGACCATGACTTCTGGCTGTTCACCCTCCCACTTAAGAATGCTGAGGACTTAATCCAAAATGTCCTGGACCTAGGCACCCAGGATGGCAGCATAACATCTGGGAATCTCATTCTTGTCCACAGAACCTCCCTTCTGTTCCCTAACAAATGAATCCCCTGTCACCACAGTTCACTCCTTCTTCCCCCTTCCCTCCTGAGTTACAGAGCCAGACTCAGTGCCAGAGACCTGACCGCTGTGACTTTCCTCTGCTAGGTCATCCCCCAACAGTATCCAAGTGGTGTACCTGTTGTTGATGGGGATGGCCACAGTGGTACTCTGCACTGGTTGTTTAATCCCTTTCCCCATCCTGACTGTCACTCAATTTCCCATGTTCTCGACCTTGGGTGTAACTACTTCTTGATATGTCCTATCTATCAACCCCTCAGCCTCCCAAATGATCCGGAGTTCTTCCAGTTCCAGCTCCAAATCCTTAACACAGAGTGTGTGAAGCTGTAGCTGGAAGCATTTCTCACAGGTGTAGTTGTCAGGGACACTGGAGGTCTCCCTGACTTCCCACGTCCCGCAAGAGGAGCATTCCACTATCCTGCCTGGCATCTCTACTGTTCCTAACTGAGCAACCATAAAGAAGGAAAAACAATAAAAAGTGGGGGGGGGGGGGGGAAGAAACAGTACCTGTAGCTTTGTTTTTGCCGTCTTTGGCTGAAGCCTCTCCTCACTGAAACCTTGAAGAGCTAAAGCCTCAAATCTCCACTCTAACTCTGACCACTCCAATGATGGTCGCTCCACTAGCCTCTGCCTTACTCTAATTTGTTCATGCCAATCAATCCTGAATTCTGGTTGGGCGCTGCCCAAAGTACCAAACTGCCATGAGACACTGCAATTTCTGCACGATGGGTTTCACCTTTCACAGATGCTACACAAACTGCTGTGTGTTTCCAACATTTTAATTTATTATTAAACACAGAGCTGATAGATTCTAAATAGTAAATATCTAAAAGCTCCAGTCATCCAATCCCCACGGGAGAGCAGAGTTTCTAATTATTGATTAATATAATGAAATGAACGGACATTGAAATTTGTCAAAACTGGTGGAAAAGCAAGTTCC
Organism: Hemitrygon akajei; assembly: GCF_048418815.1. Classification (NCBI taxonomy): domain Eukaryota; kingdom Metazoa; phylum Chordata; class Chondrichthyes; order Myliobatiformes; family Dasyatidae; genus Hemitrygon; species Hemitrygon akajei. The sequence continues at coordinate 183,127,061 of NC_133125.1, forward strand.
AATGAGGAAATTCAGACTGTACAATAGGATATCGACAGATTCAATGAGTGGGTGATAACTCAGCACATGGAGTTAAATACAGGAAAGTGCGAGGTGGGGCCCTTGAGTAAGAGGAATCAGACTGTTATGTCAATGGAGAGGAACTGTAAATGAGTGAATTGCAGAGGGATCAAGATGTTCTTGTAAAGGAATCACAAAAGATCTGGTGCAGCAAGTAATTAGGAACGGGGTGACATATAAGGATTTGGAGTTTAGAACTGAGGAAGTACTGTTACAGTTGTGCAGAGTGTTGGAGACCCGCTTGATACTGTGTACAGTTCTGGTCCCCTTGTTTAAACACAATTGCACTGACACTGCAGGCAGTCCAAAAGTGATCCATAAGGGTAATTCCTGGGATCACTGGCTTTTCCCACCACAAGCAGTTGGGAGGTATTTAATGAAGAGATGGATAAATATTTGAAAGATTGGGGAATTCGGGATTGTGTGGGACTGGAACAGAAGAGGAGATGGATAAATATTTGAAAGATTGGGGAATTCAGGATTGTGTGGGACTGGGACAGAAGAGGAGATGGATAAATATTTGAAAGATTGGGGAATTCAGGATTGTGTGGGACTGGGACAGAAGAGGAGATGGATAAATATTTGAAAGATTGGGGAATTCGGGATTGTGTGGGACTGGGACAGAAGAGGAGATGGATAAATATTTGAAAGATTGGGGAATTCAGGATTGTATGGGACTGGGACAGAAGAGGAGATGGATAAATATTTGAAAGATTGGGGAATTCAGGATTGTGTGGGACTAGGACAGAAGAGGTGATGGGGCCTGGGGCAGATCAGCTCCAATTGTATTGAATGGTGGGGCAGGTTTAAGGAGCTGATGGCCGACTCCACTCTTATTTTCATTATCTTCTTGCAAAAGAACAATCAATTGTGATCCTCAACACAAGAGATTCTGCAGATACTGGAAATCCAGAGAAACAGACAAAATGCAGGAGGAATTCAAGTGGTCTGACAGCATCTATGGAAATGAATAAAGAGTTGATGTTTCAGGCTACCCTTCATCAGAACCAGAAAGAAAGGGGAAAGAGCCAGAATAGGAATGTGGGGGGAGGGGGAAGAGTACAAGGTGATAGGTGAAGCCATGTGGAGGGGGAGGTAGGTGGGTGGGGGAGGGGTGAAGTGAGAAGCTGGGAGGTGATAGGTGCAAAAGGCAAATGGCTGACAAATGAATCCAATCGGACAGGAGAGTGGTCGATGAGAGGAAGGGATGGAGGAGGGGCAGGGGCTTCTGATAGAGGACTCATCAAAATTCAGCCATCTCAACACAAGAAGGAGCACCCAGTGCAGAATATTGGCAGCAGGTAACAGGGAAATACTGACTGAGGAAGAGAGAGTGAGTCAGTCTGTTCTTGGCCGGTGTAACAAATCAGTGGCTTGTTCACCCAGCACAGCAGGTAGAGTCAGTTGGTGCAGACCAGAAGTCAAGGTTGACAAGACTGGGCAGTGATGAGCACATCTCTTCCCTGCAGGAGATAAGGGGAACAAATTAGTTTTGGCAACAATTGGCAGCTCTCCTGCTCATTTTTCTGGTGTATTGTTGCATGTTTGCTGATTTGAATGTATTTGTAATTGCAGGTTTTAACAGTGAGGACACTGTCACATTTGTTGTGTCAATCACAGTGGTGGTGTTGCTTGTAGTGGCTTTTATTTCATTTGTGACTCTTGGGTGGAAAACATTTTGGAATGAAGGTAAGTGTTATTGTCTACACTTGTGTTTAAACTTCATGCGTCTCTCCAAAGAAATTGCAGTTAATTTTAAAAGAAAAATCACCTCCCACCACCCAATCTGGGTACCTGAGACATGAGGGATGAAATTACCCTGTATTTTTGCCCAGTTATGGAGTGGTGTTTCACAGTGACACCACTGCTGGAACGATTCCAGAGTCACCTCTGACCTGGCCTCAGAGATGGTACTTGAGGGTAAAATGTCTCAACTCAATTGTGTTACACACATTATGTTGTCAAAGGTGCTGTGACTCGTGATGTAGAGGTGAGGAGTGAGGGACCACTCCTCACTGCACACACGTGGCTCCTCCATGAGGAGAGTTAAATGCACCAAGTTTCTGAGAGTCACATAACAGATGATCTCACATGATCCCTCATCACCATCTCTTTGGTTAAGAAAGCAGAGCAGCATCTCCATTCCCTGAGGAGATTGTGTCTAACCCCCACCCCCATCCCCCATGACAACCAGTTTTTACAGGACCCCAATCGAGAGTGTCCTGACCGGCTGCAACTCTGTCTGGGACGGGAATTGCAAGGCATCTGACGACAAACCCAACAGAGGATCACAAGTGTTGCTGAGAGGATCACTGGGGTCTCTCTCTCACCCAGTAGATATATTTATCAGGAGTGTTACATACACGGGGCACTTAGCATTGTCAGTGATCCCTCCCATCCGTCCAGTAATCTATTTGATCCCCTACCATCAGGCAGGAGGTACTGTAGCGTTAGGATGAGAAACAGTTTCTTCCCTCCAGGCTGTAAAACTATTGAACTTCGTGTCACCACCCAGGTCTCATCATGTACGGAGCACCAGTAGTGTTATACTGTTTACGTTTCAGTTGTATTATATATGCACCTTGTTATTGGTTAATTTATTTGTGGTGATATTACTTTGTGTTATCCACGTGAGTTACATGTACTGTGTTGTGAACATTAATCCAGAGGAAAGTGGTCTCATTTGATGGTATACATGTATACGGTTGAATGACAATAACTTGAAAGTTGCTCATTAATCCTGATGAAGGGGAGGTGAGAGAGTGGTAAAGCCCCTCCTCATGACATGGATTTTAGCAAAGTTTTGTTAAAGTTCCTCATGGCGTCCTCAAGAAACTAAATTGTCCATGGGATCCAAGAAAAGATGGTGTTGGAATAAAAATTGGTTGAGAGGGAGGAAGCAAACAGTGAGGATCAATGGGAGTTTCAGTGTCTGGAGGGCCATGTGTGGTGAGTTAAGCAGGGATCAGTAACAGGTCCCTTGTTGTTTAAGGTTCATGTCAATGATTTGAACTTGAATTGAGGAACACGATCAGGAAGTTTCCTGTTGATCACAATATCAGCGGTTTGGTTGACAGCGAAGAAGAAAGGTCTGGGTCACAGGAAGATATCACCGGTCTCCTTGGATACACAAAAGAGGAAATGGAATTCAGTCTGGAAATGTTTACAGCAGTGCTTTTGGAGAGGGCAAACTAGGCAAAGGAACAAACAGTAAACAGAAGACTAAGGCATGGAGAGGAACTGACAACTCTCAATGTTCATGGGCACAGATCCCAGAAAGATGGGTTGCTAGGTTACCTGGTTTCTGTCAATTGCAGTAGCATAAGTGTGGTAGACTTGATGTGGATGTGGAGAGAAATGGTTTCAAGGGGGAGTAATCAGGAATGGACAGCTGAGTGAACTGGCATAGATGGGCTGAATGGCCTCCTTCCATGTGGTAAGGAAAGTGGGGTCTTGCCTTTTGTTTTGTGCACAGAGCTGGTGATGGGAGATGTGAAAGGGTGAGGAACAATACCTGAGGAGAGGGAACTATTAGCAATGGCATTAACATTGGAACCAGGAGAGGAGGCTGGTGATGAACAGGATCTAACAGGAGGAGGGTTGAGCATGAAAAAGAAATGGATAGAATCCAGACTCAATGGATACAAAGATAGGTGGAGGGGCCGGTAGTGCTGAGGAAACAGAGTCTGCAGAGAGACTTGGATAGATTGGGAGAGTGGGCAAAGAAGTGGCAAATGAAATACAATGTTGGAAAGTGTACGGTCATGCACTTTGGTAGAAGAAATAAATGGACAGACTATTATTTAAATGGGGAGAGAATTCAAAGTCCTGCGATGCAACAGGATTTGGGAGTCCTCGTGCAGGATACCCTTAAGGTTAACCTCCTGGTTGAGTCGGTGGTGAAGAAGGCGAATGCAATGTTGGCATTCATTTCTAGAGGAATAGAATATAAGAGTAGGGATGTGATGTTGAGGCTCTAGGCACTGATAAGTCCTCACTTGGAATACTGTGTGCAGTTTTGGGCTCCTTATTTTAGAAAGGATGTGTTAGCGTTGGAGAGGGTTCAGAGAAGATTCACTCGAATGATTCAGGGAATGTGAGGGTTAACATATGAGGAACATTTGACTGTTCTTGGACTGTACTCCATGGAGTTTAGAAGAATGAGGGGGGACCTCAAACATTTTGAATGTTGAAAGGCATGGACAGAGTGGATGTGGAAATGTTGTTTCCATGGATGGGGGAGTCTAGTACAAGAGGACATGACTTGAAGATTGAAGGGCCCCCTTTCAGAAAAGATCTGAAGAAATTTTATTAGCCAGTAGGTGGCAAATCTGTGGAATTTGTAGAAACGGGTGGCAGTGGAGGCCAAGTCATTGGGTGTATCTAAGATAGAGATTGATAGGTATCTGAGTAGCCAGGGCATCAAAGGTTATGGTGAGAAGGTGGGGAGTGGGACTAAATGGGAGATTGGATCAGCTCATGATAAAATGGCAGAGCAGACTTGATGGGCCGAATGGCTGACTTCTGCTCCTTTATCTCATGGTCTTATGGTCAATACAATTTCAACACCAGGGCATTGAGGGACATTTGGGAGGGTTGGTCCAGTGGGCAAAGGGAAGTAGGGAAACTACAGGGGCAGATGCACAGCCTGAATCCCAGCCATTCATGGGTTCATTGCACATTGTTGGAATATTTCAGCATGGTGAATTGTGGAAACAGTGGTGAATTAGGGGTTCTCTTTGCATTTCTGCATAGTCTTTGAATAAACAATTGGTGAAGGAGAGCAGGACCTGATGATGCTGAATAGGGTGCAGCCAGATCTGACGATGGGCGTTTAAAGCCATTTTTCACTGAGGACACACCCACACTGCATCTCTCATTTGAGGGAGAGCAGATGGAGGCTCTACCACAGCAAACACTCTGTCACGAGGTGGGGACAAGGGTGCTGGGAGAGGACCCACACGCAGGACACAAACACGTCTTTCTTAGGTACAATAAAATAGCGTTTATTACTCACTACACAGAAGATCGGGAAATTGAGGACAAAGAGAAACGCGGACCTTGGACTCGGACTAGGGGGAGCATGGACAGCCACGGACCTTGGACTCGGACCACCACGGACCTTGGGGAGCAATGGGTAGAAAGGGGGGAACCCCCGCCGGGCAGCGGTAGTCCCACCGGAACTCCTTGATGGAGGCAATGGGTAGGAACATCGAGTCAGGACTCAGCCTTTCGCTCAGGCACTGAGCCGGGACTCTTCGAGGGGTAGATACAGACAAGGGGCATGAACGTCGAGCCAGGACTCCGCCTTCCTCTCACCCCTGGTAGATTGACCTTGTCCAGACCCACTCTGGTGACGGAAGACGAATTGCTGGTACTCCGATGCGGGCTGGATCACTCTGGCTTGTCGTGGCGGCGGTGACTTGCGAAGGCTTCTTAACACTCTCACGCCGAACGGCTAAAACCAGGGGCTTATAAACTGCCAGTTCGGTTCGAGGGTAGATTACCTTGATTGCCAAGCGCAGGGGACGTGTGAAACGGAATTAGAAGGAAACAAGGAGTCAATGGTCCGGATCGCAACCTAACTAAATTTAAAGGGGAACCGATCCGGACCATGACACACTCAGATGAGGGATTACTGTAGATTTTCAAAAATAAAATGAAGTGAGGCATTTTATGTTTAATGAAACTCATAATCCATTTTATTGAATTCCCAAAACAACACATAAGAGCGTGCCAAAACTCTTTACATAATAATATCATCTCGTCAAACCAGCTTCTTAAAGTGAAACCCCAACTCAATGTGGGTGGTTCTGAATTATGTACATTTCTGCCAATCACGTTACCATACACAGGCCCCTCTGGGATTAACTAAAACCAGCATTGTGAGCCTGTCTGAAGCTCGGATCAGCAGCCCGGCTCGGGTCCTGTGCTCATCCAGAGGTGATGGCAGGGGCATGGCAGTGGAATACTCCAAATCTCGGTGGGCTGGTTTAAGGCGATCCTCTGAGATATCTTCAGGTTGATCCATCTTATCTATAATAAAAAAAGTCTTTTCTCTCCATTCCAAAACGCAGAATGGGCCATCGTAACAGGGCCTAAGGGGATGTTGGTTTGCATCATGGTGGACAGAAACAAACGAGGTGGAATGTAGGTCAACAGGAACCCAAGTGTGAATTATTTTGTAGCCTGGGAAAAATACAAACTCAGGACAACAAATACCTTTTTGGGTCTTTAATTCCTTTACCTGTTTCAGATATTATAATGGAGAAAGAGGGCATCAAAATCAAAAAAATGAATTTAAAGAAATGCACAGTTCCTGCTGTTGCAATCTCAGCTTAACTTCAGTCCACACACTTGTGTGTCAACTAGTTACATATGCAGTATGAAAATAAATTAAACAAAATATACAAAACCAATATAGTAGTGGCAATTCAAAAAAAAAATACAAACACATTAGAATCCCACCAACATTGTACACAACATCAAAAATATGAATAATTACATCTCACCTTCACTGAGACGTACACTCACTTTGGCACACACCTGCTTAACTTCCAAACACGTACAGGCTGGACCCTGAAACGAATTCTCCTCACTCACGGTACTCAGCCGATATGGAACTTCACACAACCACGCCATCCTGTGCCGATACCTTACTCACGAAAATCTGGGAAAAACAGCTCCCAGCACTCGATGTTTGTCTTTGCAGAACATTGTAACTCTTCTTTCAACTCCACATGTGTATAATGATGTCACTGTTTTCTCTGAAAGACACAGGCAGCTATTTTAGTGTTACCAGGGTGAATTCACTAATACACTTTTAACAACAAAAAAAATTTTCAACAGTCACCTGGTTACATCCTCCCCTGCAAACAGGTAAGCATCCTCGATTACTCACTCAGTGCAAAGGTATTTTTAACCTCTTTAACTGCTTCTCTGAATGGAACTGAACCTCGACCGGCCAGTATCTGTGACACTGCTGCAGGACTTATGGAGGCCACATCTCGGACTGATCTTGGTTCGTGATGTGGGTTAGAGTGCTGTCCAGCGTTTACTCTTTTACTCCTGTGGGGTACTACAACAGGAGGACCACCAACATCTGACCCTGTATCATCAGTCACAGGCGCTACAGTCTCAGTTCCAGACATTCTTACAGTTCCAGAAGATATGCTGTCAAGGCTGGAGTCAAGATTCTGTACACCCTGTTCTGACACATCTTCTACCAATATCACATCATTCTCTAAATCCTCAGAATCTGCTTCATGTCCCAGGGACATGAGTTTATAGTCTCCTTTGAGGAGCTGGGGAGGGAAGGTTCTCTCAGGGCCTGATATCTACCCTATTCACCCTTCTGATAGGCCCTTCCTGCAAAGGTTCCACAGTGGTCAGAATGCAACCTCTCAGGAACACCGTACTTCATAAGCCATTCGCTCAAGAGCACCTTTGCTGTGGTATCCGCCTTTTGATCCTGAGTTGGGAACGCTTCGGTGAACTTAGTAAAAAGGTCTGTGACTACTAAGACTTTCTCACGCCCATCAGCTGCCGGTTCAGACACAGTGAAATCTACAGCAACAACTTCGAGGGGCCCGGAAGCAAAAAAATTATTTCATGGAGGGGATGGATCTTAAGGTGAGGCATCTTAGTTAACACACAATTCGGACAATTTTTGATCCATCGTGCAACATCCTCGTGCATGCCCACCCAAAAACATCTGCTTCTCAACAGGTGTGGAGTAGGCTCTATGCCTTGATGCCCCATAGAGTCATGTACATACCCAAACACTTTACTCCTCAAGCTGGTAGGTAGCAGAAGCTGATCACACTCCCCATGCTTCTCATCCTCAAATACACGACACAGTAACTCCTTACACTCCCTGATCAATACGTGGGAGTGGGAACTCTCATCAATACACGGGAGCAGGAACGCATCATTATTGGTCTTAAGATTCAATCTCCAATAATCTACACAGTCTTAAGTCCTTGATTGTATATGGTTCTGGCCATTGCTGGACAGCCGAGACCTTCTCAGGATCTGTGCCTATTCCCTTGGTTGATATCTGGTGTCCTAAGAACTTAATCTCTAACTGCAGAAAATAATATTTTTCCAATTTCACCTTCAGACCAGTTTCCTTGAGGTGCTGAAGCACAGTGTCAAGCCTCTCCAAGTGTCCCTGGAAAGTCTGTGAATGCATCAGAATATCATCCAGGTACACAAGCATAATTCGGAAGACTCAGTCATTCATGGTTGCCTGCACGAGTCTTTGAAAAGTCACTGGCCCATTGCAGACTCCAAATGTCATGTGAGGATATTCATATAGAGCAAACGGGGACGAAAAGCAGTCTGATGCCTATCACACTCCTCTACCACCACTTGGTGGTAACCACTCGTGAGGTTTATTGTTGAGAAAGATTGCGCTCTCCACAGAGCATCAAGACTTTCATCAATACATGGGACGGGGAATGTGTCCTATTTGGTCTTGAGATTCATTCTCCGATAATCTACACACAGTCTTAAGCTGCCATCAGCCTTCTGTACCAACACTACAGGTGAGGCATACGCACTATTGCTGTCCTGAATCACACCCTTCTTCAACAACTTTGAGATGTGCTGTTTCACTTCACTGTACTGATTGGGTGGAACACGATGGTGTGGATGTGAAGCAGGGTCGTCATCAATTAACTGAATTTCATGCTTGACCTTGTCAGTGTACCCAAGGTCTTCATCTTCATCTGCAAAGATATCCAGGTACTTAGCCAGTAAAACTCTTAACTGAGCTTGTTGTTCTTCACTACCCCAATGTCGAGCTTGTCTAGAATTGACTTTAACTTGTGGTTACTACCCTCCTCCTTCACACCAACAGTCACTTGTTCAATGCTAGCTGAGATCCACTGAAATCTTACAGCACATTGCTGATCACTATCTACACACTCTAACTTTGACAGTATACCCAGCCGGGTTTTTGTGAGAGCCATACATCCTCTTGAGAGAAGTTTAAAACCTGTACTGGTACTGTACGACTACGAGAGTAAACGAGCATGGGAATAACTACTAGACAACCCGGTAGAGGGGTGTGAAGTGGATCAAGTAACATCTTATGGTCACAACCAACATCTCCAGTGGCCTTCCTAGCCACAATGGTAACTACAGATTCAGCAGGTATGTGCTCAGTATCTTTTCCTGATACTCGGACGACGGCTTTCTTTCCAGTAGTTCACATCTGCACTTTCTGGAAATCATCTCTCCAGTCAGAATCCAACTTTCCTTCTAGAGTCGTGTCAAATCATGCATAGACAAGTTGTCTACATTGGCTTATAATGTTCATGCCTACAATGCATGGGATGGGTTGTTCAGTGTTAACAGGATCCCTGAATACTAGAAAGCCACAATTGGGTATTTTCACGCCCATCGCTTGAACCTCCAGCTCTAGATGCCCAAGGTAAGGAATATCAAGACTGTCAGTGGCTGTTAACCTAAGCCAGCCGGCAGTGGACAACATTTCCTCATCCTCTCCATTCAAGTGTTCTCGAAAGAACTGCTCAGTCACGGTGCTCACTTGACTACCTGTGTCCAACAGACAACGGACAGAGACACCTGATATCTTAAGCTCAATGGCAGTACATGGTCCTATGGAACGTTGCAGCAACTGGTCTCGGGATGGCTGTACATTATCTATGAAGTTGCCCCAAATTGCCCGACTCACAACAACCTGAGGGCTGGAAGATGTGGGCTCTACATCCCTTGTACTTCACTTCTGTGAGCAATTCTTGACCACGTGCCCCCCCCCCCCCGTCACCTGATACTTGAAACATACTGGTTGCCCATCCTCTGTGAATCTAGGCTGCAACTTGTGTCTACTGCTAATAGCATATGCAAAACCTCTCTGTACAGTAAGATCTGTACACTAATGGCTTTGCCCTGCTCTATGACTACTTTAAGGACATCGTCTAGAGTGACAAATTGGATTCCTGAGCTTTCGGAGGTGAGCACTGTGCCTGGCTACTGACACACTTTGACTTTACAGTCTTTTCATTTCCTGACGACTCTTAAACACCACAGATGAGCCTCCTCTTGCACTTCTAACTTTGAGGACCTAGAGTTATTCCACACAAATCGGTGGAGCTCCCTTCCAGGGAAAGGGTCTCCGATCCCTTCTATAAATTGACCTCCAAAAACCACCCTTTCATTGGCCAGAGCATCAGGGGAACACTTCAGTTGAAAGTTAAGAGCTTAGGCTAGGGCATGTGAAAACTCTCTGTGTCTTCACCCTCACACTGTTTGTGACTATAGAAGCTATGCAACAGCTGGGGTGCACTATGCTTGTCTCTGAAAGCCTCCCTGAGACAGGTGAACAAGTCATCAGCCTGGTCATCACTGCACATCAGTGCTTCTTCTAGAGCTGCACCCCTGAGCAGTGACATAACAAAATCATACTGATCCTGGTCAGTCTAATTTCCAGCATGAAGTACACAATCGATTTCTTCAATAAAGTCATCAGCAGACCTCCCATCTTTCTCAGCATCCCCCGTAAATGGAGCGATGTGTCTTTTCCTTGGAAAGTATACATAGGACCTTTTGCTTACTTTATCAACAATTGCCATGGCTTCCTTGAGCTGACCATGCATCTCTCTAATTTGTTCATTGAAATCATGTTCAGTTTGCTCATCCTCTGAATGTAACATTGTGAAAACTCAAGTCCTTAAAAAGTCTCTACAACAAGCCTAGAAAATGGGTTGCTGACATCTCCAGCAGAAAACACGATGACTTCACAGCCACATTTGCTCTGGATCACTGTCACAGTTCTACATCCTGGCTTCAGTCCCTGATGTCCCAACCCGGCATCAAGACTCTACCATGGTCTCCACGTGACACCGTCTCACGGGAACGATTGTCCTGTCCTTCACCACTACCCTATTATGTATTGTATATTGTACTGCATACAAACATCAAAAACCCTCTAAACTGGCTTGGAATTACCCCACGGCTGGTACCAAATTTTGTAGCCTGGGAAGAATACACACTCAGAACAACAAATACTTTTTCAAGTGTTTAATTCCTTTATCTGTTTGAGATACTTTAATGCAGAAAGGAACTATCAAAAGCTTAACTTCGGTCCACACACCTTGTGTGGTCAACTAGTTACGTATGCAGTGTGAAAATAAATAAAATAAAATATACAAAACCAATACGGTAGTGGCAATTCTAAAAAAACAATACAAACAATATTTGAATCTCACCAACCTGTACCTTGTACACAACATAAAAAATATCAATAAATACATCTTATCTTAACTAAGAGGTTTATTCACTTTGGCACACAAGTGCTTAACTTCCAAACACGCACAGATTAGACCAGCCTTTCTCAAACGTTTTGCTCTGAAGGAATCCCTGAATTAATTTTCAGGTCTCAGGGATCTCCTGATAAAAATGATTATAAATACAGCTCATGGTACATTAGCATGATCAATAAGTTGTTGATAGTATAATCCAAAAATCATTGCCAATGCTCTTTTGAGTAGAGAATGAATGAATGAATTCTTAGCCAAATGTTCTTGAAAAAAACAGGCAGTTAAGCTTAGCTTACCATTTTTTTAATCACTAATATTTATTGCAACACCAACAAATTACATTCAATACAAACAGTTGCCGATTACATTTTGACTGTATAACCCAGCCACCCCCAACCTTCATTCCCACCCCCCAACCCCTCTCTCTCCCCTCACACCCCTCTCCCCTCCACCTACCAACTGAATAGCAGTGCATACACAGACAGAGCATTCCTATGTTAACAGAAGATCTTTTAAGTTAGATATCAACTTTTTCCACATTAAGATTGAGTTTGGTCTTGCATCATTTACTCTCGCTGATGATAATTCCAGGTACAAAATGTCCAAAAAGCTCCGAAGCCAGTGAGTATATGAAATATCATGAGGAGGTTTCCAACGCTGGACTACGATCTTCTTAGCTGCAGTCAGGCCTGCCAGCCAGATGTCGCGTGTTTTTTTCCGTAAGGGAAAGGTGGGAGTCATCATTTAGAAGATGTACAGTGCGGTCCATTGGTAATTGTACCCCCGTTAGTTCTGTAAGAGTACCGATAACCTTCCCCCACAAACCAAAAGCCCCTGGATATTTCCATGCAACATGTACAAAAGAGCTAACAGTTTCGTAGGGGCAAAATGAGCAACATGGGTCAGGAACCAGTCCCATTTGATGTCTAATTCTCGGTGTTAGATATGCTCTGTGACAAAATTTCAAGTGGATATGCCGATGTTTTGTGTTTTTCGAAGCACTGGCAGCATTATCCCAAATCGCATCCCAGTCTAAGTCTTGTCCCAATTCAGATATGTCCCTATCCCAGGCTTTCATTCCTGATATGGACATATAATTCTGTGAGTTTAATTTATCATACATATATGACACTGTCTGTCTTGGAGCACTCTGTATCCAACAATGATGGTCCTTTAAATCTGACCCCAGGGAACCCCGTAGGCTTTACAAACTGATCTTACTCTAAAGTAGAAGAAAAGAGAGTGTTTATCAAAATTATATCAAGATACTAGTTCTTGAAAGCTAAGGATAGTACTTGCCCCATTAATATCTTGAAGAGTAGTGATACCTTTATCCTCCCAAGTTCTGTTAGTGAATGGTTTCCACTCAGATAGAAAATGATTATTGTTCCATAATGGAGATGATTTGCACCATACGCTTTTAAATTTTAGGAATTTTTCTGCTGCTCTAAACACTTGTAGCATATGGGTTAAAATGGGACCGTAATACAAATTACATTTTTCGGTAGACATACCCATAAGCAGAAAGTCCTTCAACCTTATTGGTGCTATTAGCTCTTGCTCTATATTTTTCCATGACGAAACTTTATCCTCCTCCATCCAATAGCTCAGACTTTTTAATACAAATGCCCAGTGATACAGTTTAAAATTTGGACATGCCAATCCCCCATCTGACTTTTTGAATTGTAGAGCTGACCACTTTATATTGGGTCGTTTACCATTCCAAACATAGCATTGTAGCAAGGAGTCCAGTTTTTGCCAATATCCTGCTGGAGGTGCAAGTGGGATCATTGAGCTGATAAAATTAATGTGGGGTAAGATGTTCATTTTAATGACCGATATACGGGCTGGGACTGATGCTGGCAGGTGTCTCCATCTATTAATATCTTCTATTTTTTTTTTCAAAATTAATGAGTAATTTGTTTTAGCCACAGACAACAGAGAAGTATTAACTTTAATACCCAAGTAGAGGACCTCTTTTGTAACCTTAATCTGGGGAGGGAGAGACACCTTACTTTTATCTGTATTAATCAGCATCAGTGCTGATTTTGACAAATTAACTTTGTATCCTGAAAGAAATCCAAATTGCTCCAGTGTTTTTAAAACATAGGGGAGAATTTGTTGAACATTTGCCATATAAACCAGTGTGTTATCTGTGTAAAATGATATCGAATGTGGTGTTGTACATATTATAATAGGGGAGATCTGAGGAGAGTTTCTAATTAAATGTGCAAGCGATTCAATAGATATAGTAAAATGTTGTGTGCCCCATCCTATGTCAAATAACTCTGAGAAACTTCCTCCCATACACACCCAGGCTGAAGGATTAGCATACAGTGTTTGAGTCATATTGATAAATTTATTGCTGAACTTAAATTCTTTTCGAACTTTCCAAAGATACGGCCATTCAAGGCGATGGAAAGCTTTTTCAGCAACAAGAAATATCAGGCCCCAGGCAGGCGGGATTTTATGTGTTGCATTCAGTATGTGTAAGAGCCGGCGAATATTATCAAATATCCCCTGATAAAGCCCGTTTGATCTGGGTTAATTATTTTCCCAACTACTGTCTCAAGTCTACTGGCTAAGACTTTGGAAAATATCTTGAGGTTGGCATTTATCAAGGAGATTGGACGGTGATTGGCACACTCCAAGGGGTCCTTACCGGGCTTAGGTATAACTGTGATCAGGACTGTGTTTAGATCTCTATGGAAAGTGCCATTTCCAATAGCATAATTTAATGTTTCTAACCATACTGGTCCAAGAATATCCCAAAGTGCTATGTAAAGTTCCACAGGTATGCCGTCTATACCTGGCGTACGGCCTCTATTTGTAGCTTTGACTGCTTTAAGTAGCTCATCCAGTGTAATAGGAGAGTCTAGAGTTTTGGTGTCCTCTAATGACAACGTAGAGAGGTCTAATCCACTAAAAAAATCTGTGAAGTCATTCTCAGAAGGAGCTGAGCCACTTGTATACAGTTCTTTAAAATAATTCTTGAATGTCTTGTCTACTTCCTCTGTTGAAGATACTACTCCACGTTTAGCACATCTAATTGCTGGTATAGACCTTTTAGCTTCCTGTTGTTTGAGCGTTAGTGCCAAAAGATGGCTCAGTCTGCTGCCTTCTGCATAATACTAATGTTTGGTTATATGGATCATATATTCTGCCCTGCTTCTTAATAAATCATTTAATTCTGCTTGTTTTGTTTTCAGCTCATTTTCTTTCGTTATGGTGTATCTCCTTTTGAGATCATTCACCAAAACCTTACATTGTTCTTCTAGGGTGGAAATCTTTTGAAGCCGGCTTTTATGTAGGTGCGAACTGAACCATATGGCATTATTTTGTAAGAAACCCTTGATGGAGGCCCAAATCACTGTAATTTCCGAGACACTATTTTTATTTAAATTTATATATTCCGTCAATTTTGTTCTCAGTTGTGTTAGAGATTTGTTGTATTTTAGAAGCTTGGAGTTAAACCTCTACCTAGTAACCTTATTTTTAATTCTGCCATAATTAAAGTAGATATGACTGGGTTGTGATCAGATATATTCTAGGCAGACTTACATCACCTTACCATGTTATCCTTGTACTAACAAGTTAACTGAGCCATTACCCTGAAACTCTACCCAGAAACAAACTGGCCCCTTAATTAACAAAATACAAAAATGCATCGAATGACTTTCCAATAAAAGAATAACCAGAAAACTTCACACCTAGGATGTTAACTTGCCCGTGCCTGTTAGATTGTGCATACAGGCTGGTCTGAGCTCTTAATGCAGTTCCATCTCCTCCTGAGGGGCGTGTGGACTTTGCCCAGGGTCTTCTTCCATATCTCCCAGCACCGATGATTTCAGGGCTTCTTTCGCTTCCTCTGCCGAGTTAAACGACATCTTCATGCCCTTGATATTCACTCTCAAAATCACTGGGTATAAGAGGAACAAGTCAATCCCCTTCTGTCGAAGCCTAGCGCTGATCTCCCTGTGTCCTTGCCATTCCTGCATCGTGCCGGGGCTGTAGTTGCTGAAGAACTGCACCTGGGTGCCATCGGGGAGGGTAGGTTTGGGTTTCCTCGTGCCCTCCAGGATAGCCTGCCGGTCGGTGTACCGTAGAAGCCTAAAGACTATGGTCCGCGGTCTTGAGGTGTTGTTGGAAAAGATCCTTTGTGCTCTATCGATCTCCGATGGAGTGCTGTGGGAATTCTTGAGCGCTGGAATCCAATTAGGCAGCATCTTCTGGAGGTAGCCTCTTGTACCGTCACCCTCAGCGCCTGTCGGTAAGTTAACCAGCCGTACATTGTTTCTCCTGGATCTATCCACCAAGTCATTTAACTTCTTCCGTATCTTAGTCACCTCCACGAGACAGGAGTTAGTAACTTTCTCATTCTTGTGTAAGCTAACCTGAATGTTGTCTGTTTTGTTGAAGACCGTGCTAATTTTTTAGTATGAATGTCTGCTTGCTCCTTTAACAACCGGAGAATGTTGCCATTCTCTGCCATATGCTTCTGTATGGGGTCGAGAGCCTTTTCCATCGACTCTTTTAGCATGTGGGCTACCGTTTCCTGCAGCGATTCCATCTCCGTTGCCATTGTTTGCTTAATTGGAATAGCTGTTTCCTCGGATGAATCACTAGCTTGGTGTCATCTGCTGGTATCTCGTTTCTAGGTTGAATTTGGATCTTTTTTTGAGGTCATGTCTTTAGTTAGATCTTTCTCCAACTCAACCTTGTAATAGGACCATCTATGAGCCCTAAAGAATGTGAAAAAGGAGGGTTATATGTCAGTGCTCAGTGCTGTGCTGCCATCTTGCCTCGTGCCTCACCAGAGTCTTAGCTTACCATTCTTCAAATTAATCTCTTTCTTTCCCTTTCTCATGAATTTCAAAAATTCATAAGGCAAATGTAACAAATTTCTGTTAAATAACTAACTTAAGTTAGTAAACTGACTGAATGTTCAGAAAATTCAATTGAAATAAAGGTTGTAAATTGATTTTAATTAATGCTATTTACAACATGAAAATTTATTGATTACATTGAATAGTAAAGTGTTACGTACCCCGTAACTGGGTCACTTACCAGCAAAGATAGAGAGGTCTGTTGAAGTCTGATGGTACTATTTTTAACAGTATTTATTGATAAAAATACACAAAAATAATATCAATGCAAACATACAGATAATATACGTCGTCAATACTAAATCTAAATGCGTGGGTATAATAATAATCAATAAGAAATAGCTCTATCGTTGTCTAGGGTATAATGTATTGTCCGATGGAAATATAAAAGTCACTCAAGTTCCTTTAGGCTGCAGCTTTTGGTTGGAGAGAGAGAGGCGGGGTTTAGAACTTGCCCGATTTCCTTTCTATGATGTCGATCCTTCAAAATGTCATCGGTGTCTTTTTTCTTTTTAGCTAAGCCGTCTTCCGTGGTCAGTCCCACCAATTCTGAGACAAATGGAAAAGGACGCACGTGGGCTTTCCACCGGCTTGCGCTATTAAACGCTGTCACGGGATTTCTATCGTTTCTCCTGGTGCGTCTGAAAGGGCTTGTTCCCCAAACCCTCTTTTATCCTTACTCACGGGGTCTCAGATGTCAATCAGGTTGGGATGATGCAATCCCCCCAACCAGCCCACGTTGCTCATTCCTTGAGGGCATCGATGAATAGCACAGCGCTTAATACACAATTTTGTCTCCAAGAGACAATGGCGGGTTCCCGTGGCTTTGAAATCGCTGAGGGCCAGGACATTCCAAACCCCCTGTGGATTCTGCGTCTCTCTCTCATTTCCTGGGTCTCCTGACCTGAATTAATAGCGATCTTGCGATTCTCACAAAGGAGGGGGCTACTTTCTACCCTTCGGCCCCTCAGAGTTGGGGCGCAGGCGTAACAAAAGTTACTGAAAACTGTAAGCCAATGCAATATGAATAAAAATATAGCCTAATGCTCAATTTTATACAAGACTTTGAAAAAACATTTTCTTACTAAGTGACATGATCAGGCACAGATATAGGCCTAGCATGTGAAACCTGTGCTTGTTTTTTGCTGCACAAATACTCAATTCTGGGTCAAACTTGAGATAAGCACACACTGACTTCACCTTCAACTGAAATGAAACAATCTCTATTCTTGCTCGTGTTGCTTGTTAAACAAAAAAAAGCTTGCTCACACGTGAAAAGTTGAAAACTGCAGCAAAATGTTCCTTGCTTTCCTATGAATGTCAGGATACTCTTCTTTCACAGAAATCCAGAACTTGTCCAGGGGCAGGTCAGTAAATCCCATCTTGAGTGCACGATCAGACGGCATCTCACAAAGTTCCTCCTCTTCTCTCAAAGTCAAGTTCTCAGGCTGAGCAGAAGATTCAGAGAAAGGTTCCCTCACCCAGCCATACACTTGTGTTGAAAGGGAGGAAAAATACTGTTCAGTTTTGTTCTGCAGTTATTCCAGGGGGTTTTCAATAAAACTCGAGACCTTCTGATCCTTCCTCACTCTCAAGCCCAAGCAGCATTGGAAACATTTCAAGATTTCCTTTTGGGACATGATTTTTCCAAAGATTTAGTTCCTTTTAAATCCAACATTTTTGTAAGTTGAAGTCAAAACATTTTCTCCAACACCTTGCAGAGACTTGTTCAGCTGGTTCAGATGATGAAAAGTGTCTGCTAAGTAGGCTAGTTTCTGCAGACATTCTTCATCGTCAATGCACTCAGCAAAACCTGGCCTACTATTTTCTTGCAAGTACTCCCGCAATTCACCTTCCAGCTCAGACATACTGTTGAGAACTCTTCCTCTGCTCAGCCCCCGGTTTCTGTATGTAGAGGAGATCGGTGTGCTCCTTGTCCAGTTTTTCACACTTTTTTAAACATTCTCAAGTAAACTGGTCTTTGTTTAATAAAGTCAACTATTTTTGAAGCATCATCCAGAATCTCTGTGAAGAAAGCAGTGTGTTGTGACAACATCAGGATTTTCTTTTTCACAAGAGAAATGAAACCTCTCATGGAGCCATCGAGGGGCACCATCAGTACAGATGCCAACACGGTTCCTCCAAGACAGACCTTTTGTTTCCAGATATGAAGACAAAACATTAAATATATCTTGGCCTTTGCTTGTTTCGGGCAGCTCTTTGCAACAGAAAAAGTTTTCTGGAATTTCACCATTTGTAATTTTACAAATGCTACAACATGACATTTATTGGTCAAATCTGTTGACTCATCATCCTGGATAGAGAAGCTGTTGTTTTTCACTTTGTCACACAAAACCTTTTCAACATCATGTGACATGTCATCAACACGTTGACTTATCGAACTGCTTGAGGGTGGCCGCCTTCTCGCCCGAACAAAATCCATGTTGGAGCCCATTCTCGAGCTACTATTGATGGACAACTGTGCTCGTCTCATGCACACAGAGGACATGCTACAGGCTGCAGTCACTCAGTTCACCAAGGCTGTGAGGGCTTTGGGGGTTAACGGTCAGTCTGAAGAAAACAATGATCCTCCATCAGAAGCCCCCTGGTGGGGTTTACAACCCATCTCAGATCGTCATTGATGACCACCCTCTCACCATGTTTGAGCAGTTCACCTACCTGAGCAGTGTCAGATCCAATGACACTACGGTAGTAAGGGACATTGACAATTGACTTGCCAGAGGTAGCAGTGCCTTCAGATGCCTCCAGGAACATGTGGAAGAACACCAGCTGAGTCTGTCCACAAAAATCCAGGTGTACAGGGCTGCCGTCATCACAACACTGCTATACGGCTCCGAAGCCTGGGTCTTGTACCGCAAGCAAATCCAGTTGCTCAAGTACTTCCATCAGTGCTGCCTCTGCTCCATCGTGGGTATCAGCTGACCGGATCATGTCTCCAACAGTGAGGTCCCGGAGAAGCTCAACGTCCAAGCATTGAAGCCACTTTGCTGCTCAGGCAGCTCTGTTGGCCAGGACACGTCTCACATGGACAACTCCAGGTTACCGAAAGCTGTACTCTACAGAGAACTCTCTCAGGGAAAGAGAGATCACCGTGTCCTGCACAAGAGGCACAAAGACCTCCGTGCAATACAGCACTCACCAATTATCAGCCTATGTTCCACCCCTCTGTACAGTACAACACTCACCATTTATCAGCCTACTATCCTCCCCTTCGTGCAATACAGCACTCACCAATTATCAGCCTATGTTCCACCCCTCTGTACAGTACAACACTCACCATTTATCAGCCTACTATCCTGCCCTTCGTGCAGTACAGTTCTCAACATCTGTCAATGGCCAAATAAACACGGCCCTACTCTGCACTGCCATACTGGTCTGAGAGACCTCTAATGAGATTGCTAATGGGTCTGCTCGGTCACTGCCAACCACTGTGAGTGCTCGCATCACACGTTGCACGGAGTTCAAAAATCAAAGTTTATTTTTTCAATCACAAACTCTCACAGAACCCCGGTTGAGAAAGCCTGGAATAGATGGCTTTGCTGCCAAGTTTGCAGATGATACAAAGATTGGTGGAGGGGCTGGTAGTGTTGGGGAAAAAGGGAGGCTGCAGAAGGACTTAGACAGATGAGGAGAATGGGCAAGAGAGTGGCAAATGAAATACAATGTTGGAAAATGCATGGTCATGCACGTTGGTAGTAGAAATAAATATGCAGACAATTTTCTAAACAGGGAGAGAATCCAAAAATCTGAGATGCAAAGGCACTTGGGAATCCTTGTGCAGAACACCCAAAAGTTTATCTTGCAGGTTGAGTCAGTGGTGAGGAAGATAAATGCAATGTTAACATTCATTTCAGGAGGACTAGAATATAAGAGCAGGGATGTGATGCTGAGGCTTTATAAGGCACTGGTGAGGCCTCACCTTGAGTATTGTGAACAGTTTTGGGCTCCTCATCTAAGAAAAGATGTGCTGGCATTTGAGAGGGTTCAGAGGAGGTTCACAGGGATGATTCCGGGAATGAAAGGGTTATCATATGAGGAAGGTTTGATGGCTCTGGGCCTGTACTCACTAGAATTCAGAAAGATTTTGAATTTTGAAAGGCCTAGACAGAGTAGATGTGGAAAGGATGTTTCCCATGTTGGGGAAGTCTAGAATAAGTGGGCACAACCCCAGGATAGAGGGGCATCCATTTGAAACAGAGATGCTGAGAAATTTCTTTGGCCAGAAGATGGTAAATTTGTGGAATTTGTTAACACAGGCAGCTGTGGAGGCCAGGTTGTTGGTTATATTTGAGGTGGAAATTGATAGGTTGTTGATTGGCCAAGGCATTAAAGGTTACGGGGAGAAGGGCAGGGAGTGGGACTGAGCAGGGGTAAAAAGAGATTAGCCACGATTGAATGGCAGAGCAGAATCAATGGGCCGACTAGCCTAATTCTGTTCCTATCTCTTATGGTCTTGTAGCCTTCTAAACAACAATTACTGAACCCATCAGAGTGAATAAATTAAAAATCTGGGTGAAGGAAAAGTGTCCCTTGGATCTTATGATGGACAATCCCTCAGACATGTATCACTGGTTACCGATGGACTTCCTGGACAACCACTGTCCTTATCCATGTTAAATGTCCCAGCATTTGGACAGTTTAGTCTGCACTCACAATGAGTTCAGTTTTTTCTTGGACCAGAACACTGTTTGAAGCCTTGAGCATCTGGGTGTGGTGATGGTTCAGTCCTCAACAACAGAACAGGCTTCACAGTGGAACTTCAGTGCTGTAGCTGGGGCTGGGTATTGTCACCACAGGCAGGACCACATCAACTGTAACCTTCACCATCTCTAGAATAATACAAAGCTGATTTCCAGTGGATTGTTACCTCATCTGCTGGGTATGTACACAGGGAGACTGCAGTGTATCTGACAATTCTGCATGTGCAGACACTCGATAAGGGATTACAGAAATTATCAAATATGTGTTTCTTTGTGTTTATCTGTTGTTTCCTGGATTCTCTACTTGCTGCCAGTGTGAGAGAGATCCCTGGACTTTCTTCAGTCTGGGGTTCGGATTTCTGCTCCATTTCTGAACCGGTTGGGCTTCCCTGTGTTTAAGAAGCCTGACTGACTCAAGGTCCATCTTCATCACCAAGAACACATTGTAAATTGATGCTAATTTTAAATAATTTGTGTAGATCTGTTACTATGGCTTTCAAACTGATTAATTTTCATTTATCCAAAGATGGTGATAGATTTCGAAGATGGATCTCTGTCTATAATGTTGGTTTTCTCATTGTCATCGTCATTGCTACAATTTCCTGGATGGCGTTTAAAGGTATGTGCTGAAATATTATTCTGTATTTTCATGTAAGTGATGAACTCGGTTCTCTGAAGTTTGGTTGGAATGAAGAGAGTATCTCAGTCAGGATGTTGTGAACTGCTTTACCAGGACCACCAGCACCTGAAGTCCTCAGTCCCACAGCTGAAGTCCTTTCCCACAGGGGGATCTGCTGGAGGTTTAGACTTTAATGGCATTTCACTGATGCTCATGGAACTGAAGGCAAAATGTTGACCTGAGCAGACAGTTGCCTCAATGGGACAAGGCAGAGTGTGGGGATAATTTGCAGGAGAATACGTGACCCATGTTGGGAGAATGTGACTAATGGTGTCCTGCAAGGATCTGTGTTTGGATTACAACTTGTCTCAGATTGACGGAGGGGTGACAGGTTGCATGACCACATTTCCCAATGAAGAAAGGAGAAGTGGGAGCAGCTTTTTGGTCAACAGGGATTAATAGATGGGAATGAGCAATACCAGGGATAAATGCCACTCTACAGCCAGACAAATTCATGTGGGCATCAGGATTCTGACAAGTCTTTAATAGGTCTTGGAGACAGAGGAATGTTGTGTCCCAAATCATAGGAAGGAGAAATTGGTCTTTAAGGATTCTGGTGTACATTTACTGAGCAGAATTTGCAGAAACTAGGGCTGTGCTGAATGGATCTGAGACAGTTAAAGGGTGAAGTAGTTAAATTTTACAAGAAGTCAAATTTTACAAGAAAAAGAGCTTTGACAAGCAGCCAATCCAGGCATCAGAAGTTTGGAGAGGAGGGGCATCAATCTGGTTCATTTCTCGAGGATAAAAGGCTGCAGCAGGTGACGGTTTAGTGACCAGTCATCAGTCAGTGTTTGGGATTGATTAGCGAGAGCAAGTTAAAGGAAGGCAGGGACAAGCACAGTGTCCATCATCTCAGTGGACATCGTCAGAGTGGTGATCTTGAGACTTCAGTTCTTCAAAAAGAGGCTTCACTCAGAGAAGACAATGAAAAGACAACCTTAAGTTTTTCTCCCTTCTCTTCTTTATATTTGCCCAGTTAGAACAGTAGAGATGCCAGGCAGGATAGTGAAATGCTCCTCTTGTGTGATGTGGGAAGGCAGGGAGACCTCCAGTGTCTCTGGTGACTACAACTGGGAGAAGTGCATCCAGCTGCAGCTTCTAACAAACAGCATTAAGGAACTGGAGCTGGAACTGGATGAATTCCAGATCTTTTTTGATGCTGAGGGGGTGATAGATAGGACATATTGAGAGGTAGTTACACCCAAAGTGCAGGACACAAGAAACTGGGTGACCATCAGGAAGGGGAAAGAGGTTAAGGAACCAGTGTAGAGTACCCCTGTGGCCATCCTCTTCAACAACAGGTATATCACTTTGGTGAGACCAATACAGAAGGGACGGTTTGCCCCTGAACTGGAGAGGGAAGGTTTGTTAATGCTTCATGGTGGGATTTAAACTGGAGTTGCAGGGAGATGGGAACCAGAGTGTCAGAACAGTCAGTGGAGAGGTTGTGGAGGCAGATGTTGGTAAGACCACAGATGAAGATCAAAAGATTGTGCATGGTGCGACTTGTGTCCTGAGCTGCATATGTTTCAATGCAAGAAGTATTTTTACAAAGGAGGATAATACTGGTACCCAGTGGTGTTCCAGGGGTCTGTGTTGGGACCGATTCTTTTCCCGTTATATGTCAATAATTTGGATGATGGAATTGATGGCTTTGTTGCAAAGTTTGTAGACAATATGATAATGATAGATTGGCAGGTTGTTTTGAGGAAGTAGAGAGACTACAGAAGGACAGTGAGATTAAGAGAATGGGAAAGAAATGGCAGATGGAATACAGTGTCGGGAACTGTATCGTCATGCTCTTTGCTGGAAGAAGTGAAAGGGTTGACTATTTTCTAAATGGAGAGAAAATACAAAACAATGAGGTGCAATGCGGCTTGAGAGTCCTTGTGCAGGATTCCCTAAAGGTTAATTTGCAGGTTGAGTCTGTGATGAGGAAGACAAATGCAATGTTAGCATCCATTTCAGGAGGACGAGAATAGAAAAACAAGGATGTAATGTTGAAACTTTATGAAGCACTGGTGAGTATTGTGAGCAGGTTTGGGCCTGTTATCTTAGAAAGGATGTGCTGAAACTGGAGAGGGTTCAAAGGAAATTCACGAAAATAATTCCAGGATTGAATAGCTTGTCAAATGAAGAACGTTTGATGGCTCTGGGTCTGTATTCACTAGAATTCTGAAGAATGAGGAGTGACCTCATTGAAACCTATCGAATGGTGAAAGGCCTTGATATAGTGGATGTGGAGAGGATGTTTCCTATGGTGGGAGAGTTGAAGTCCAGAGGACACAGCCTCAGAATAGAGCGGAGTTCTTTCAGAATGGAGATGAGGAGGAATTGTTCAGACAGAGAGTGGTGAATCTGTGGAATTCTTTGCCACAGGCAGCTGTGGAGGCCAAGTCTTTGTGTACGGCTTATTTAAGGAAGAAGTTCATAGATTCTTGATTGGTCAGAGCATGAAGGGATACGGGGAGAAGGCAGAGATTGGGGCTGAGGGGAAAATTGGATCAGCCATGATGAAATGGCAGAGCAGACTCGATTGGCCAAATGCTTAATTCTGCTCCTATATCTTATGGTCTTATGGTCTGAGTATAAGGTCACGGGGAGATAGAGAGTCCTGCTGCTGCTTGAGGGCATCTGGGACTGGGAAACTTGGGGCAGGAAATTTAATTGGAGAACATTGGTTTGTTCCAGTGTTTTCCAACTGGGAATCCCTTTTCCTGAAGTGGAAAAGGAATAACACACACTGTACAAATGTAACCAGAACTGTGGGTGCCAGTCACCCTCATGTTCCGTCATTTCCATATCAGGGACACGTGATGTCATTCCCTGTACAACACACCCCTCTAGTGGAACTGCAGGGTAACTGCATCATGTGTTTTTGGCCACCCCTGTAAACAAACAATTGGTTTCACTGTGGCAGCTCTGAACTGCAACACCTGCAGCTGCTAATTACTGACATTCATCCCTCAGGGCTCCCGAACGCCCTGACAACAACCATTTGTTATGGTCGTGGTACATATTGGGACCAATGACATAGGGAGGAAAAGGGAGGAGGTCCTGAAATCGGACTACAGGGAGTTAGGAAGGAAGCTGAGAAGCAGGACCTCGAAGGTGGTAATATCGGGATTACTGCCTGTGTTATGTGATAGTGAGAATAGGAATAGAATGAGGTGGAGGATAAATGCGTGGCTGAGGGATTGGAGCGGGGGCAGAGATTCAGATTTATGGACCATTGAGACCTCTTTTGGGGCAGGTGTGACCCGTACAAAAAGGACGAGTTGGACTTGAATCCGAGGGGAACCAATGTCCTGGTGGTCAGCTTTGCTAAGGCTGTTGGGGAGAGTTTAGACTAGAACTGCTGGGGGGCGGGAACCAAACTGAAGAGACGGAGGAAGAGGCAGTTGGCTCACATATAGAGAAAGCTTGTAGACAGTGTGAGAGGGAGGATAGGCAGGTGATAGAGAAGGGATGCGCTCAGACTGATGATTTGAGATGTGTCTATTTTAATTCAAGGAGTATTATGAACAAAGAAGATGAGCTTAGAGCGTAGTTAAGTACTTGGAGATCTAATGTTGTGGCCATTACAGAGACGTGGATGACTCAGGGTCAAGAATGCTTACTTGGAGTGCCAAGCAATAGATGTTTTAGAAAAGACAGGGAGGCAAAAGAGGTGGGGGAGTGGCACTGCTGATCAGAGATAGGGTCACGGCTGTAGAAAAGGAGGAAGTCATGGAGGGGTTGTCTGCAGAGTCTCTATGGGTGGAAGTTAGGAATTGGAAGCAACACACACAAAATGCTGGTGGAACACAGCAGGCCAGGCAGCATCTATAGGGAGAAGCACTGTCGACGTTTCAGGCCGAGACCCTTCGTCAGGACTAACTGAAAGAAAAGATAGTAAGAGATTCTCTTACTCAGAAAATGATGTGGCGGCGAGGAAGTCCACCCTTCCTACAAATGACCAGGTGCTGTGCCTCACCGTGGCCGATGTGAGAAGAACCCTGTGCAGCGTCAACCCACGGAAGGCTGCTGGACCAGACAACATCCCTGGTAGAGTGCTCAGAGGATATGCAGACCAGCTAGCAGATGTTCTCACTGACATCTTCAACATCTCCCTGAGCAGCGCCACAGTTCCAACGTGCTTCAAGGCCACAACCATTGGCTCCATGCCAAGTGTTTAGTGTCCTATCTCAATGACTACCGTCCCATTGCACTTACATCCATCATCATGAAGTGTTTCGAGAGGCTCGTCATGAGGCATATCAAGACCCTGCTGCCTCCCTCACTGGACCCCCTGCAGTTTGTGTACCGTCCCAACTGCTCAATAGACGACGCCATTGCCATCACCCTCCACCTGGACAAAAAAGACACGTACGTTCGAATGCTGTTCATAGACTTCAGTTCAGCATTCAACACAATCACCCCTCAGAAACTGATTGGAAAGCTGAGCCTACTGGGCCTGAACACCTCCCTCTGCAACTGGATCCTAGACTTCCTGACTGGGAGACCTCAGTCAGTCCGGATCGGGAGCAGCATCTCCAACACCATCACACTGAGCACGGGGGGCTCCCCAGGGTTGTGTGCTCAGTCCACTGCTGTTCACTCTGCTGACCCACGACTGTGCTGCAACACACAGCTCGAACCATATCATCAAGTTTGCCGATGACACAATCATGGTGGGTCTCATCAGCAAGAACGACGAGTCAGCTTACAGAGAGGAGCTGCAACGGCTAACGGACTGGTGCAGAGCCAACAACCTGTCTCTTAATGTGAACAAAACAAAAGAGATGATTGTTGACTTCAGGAGGGCACGGAGCAACCACTCCCTGCTGAACATCGACGGCTCCTCGGTAGAGATCGTTAAGAGCATGAAATTTCTTGGTGGTTACCTGGCAGAGAATCTCACCTGGTCCCTCAACACCAGCTCCATAGCAAAGAAAGCCCAGCAGAGTCTCTACTTACTGCGAAGGCTGAGGAAAGTCCATCTCCCACCCCCCATCCTCATCACATTCTACAGGGGTTGTATTGAGAGCATCCTGAGCAGCTGCATCACTGCCTGGTTCGGAAATTGCACCATCTTGGATCGCAAGACCCTGCAGTGGATAGTGAGGTTAGATGAGAAGATCATTGGGGGCTCTCTTTCCACCATTACTGACATTTACACTACACGCTGCATCCGCAAAGCAAACAGCATTATGAAAGACCCCATGCACCCCTCATACGAACTCTTCTCCCTCCTGCCGTCTGGGAAAAGGCTCCGAAGCATTCGGGCTCTCACGACCAGACTATGTAGCAATTTCTTCCCCCAAGCTATCAGACTCCTCAATACCCAGAGCCTGGACTGACACCTTACTTGCCCTATTGTCCTGTTTATAATTTATTGTAATGCCTGCACTATTTTGTGCACTTTATGCAATCCTGGGTAGGTCTGTAGTCTAGTGTAGCTTTTTCTCTGTGTTGTTTTTTATATAGTTCAGTCTAGTTTTTGTAGTGTGTCATGTAACACCATGGTCCTGAAAAACGTTGTCTCATTTTTACTATGTACTGTACCAGCAGTTATGGTCAAAGTGACAATAAAAAGTGACTTGACTTGATCAAGTTGGATAAGTCACCAGGACCGGACAAGATATACCCCAGACTGCTGTGGGAGGCGAGGGAGGAGATTGCTGAGCCTCTGGCAATGATCTTTGCATCATCAGTGAGAGGTTCCGGAGGATTGGAGGGTTGCAGATGTTGTTCCCTTATTCAAGAAAGGAGTAGAGGTAGCCCAGGAAATTATAGACCAGTGAGTCTTACTTCAGTGGTTGGTAAGTTGATGGAAAAGATCCTGAGAGGCAGGATTTATGAACATTTGGAGAG
The DNA here is from genome assembly GCF_048418815.1 of Hemitrygon akajei. Classification (NCBI taxonomy): domain Eukaryota; kingdom Metazoa; phylum Chordata; class Chondrichthyes; order Myliobatiformes; family Dasyatidae; genus Hemitrygon; species Hemitrygon akajei. The sequence goes on from NC_133125.1 coordinate 183,154,554, forward strand.
GTATAATATGATTAGGAGTAATCAGCATGGCTTTGTAAAGGGCAGGTCGTGTCTTATGAGCCTGATTGAATTTTTTGAGGATGTGACTAAACACATTGATGAGGGTAGAGCAGTAGATGTAGTGTATATGGATTTCAGCAAGGCATTTGATAAGGTACCCCATGCAAGTCTTATTGAGAAAGTAAGGAGGCATGGGATCCAAGAGGACATTGTGTTGTTGATCCAGAATTGGCTTGCCCACAGAGGGTAAAGCGAGATCGTAAATGGGGCATATTCTGCATGGAGGTCAGTGACCATGTGGTGTGCCTCAGGGATCTGTTCTGTGACCTTTACTCTTCATGATTGTTATAAATGACCTGATTGAGGAAGTGGAGGGATGGGTTAGTAAATTTGCTAATGACACAATGGTTGGGGGTGTTGTGGATAGTGTGGAGAACTGTCAGAGGTGGTTCATTTTGGCAGAATATAGTATTAATGTTAAGACTCTTGGCAGTGTGGAGGATCAGAGGGATTGTGGTTTCCGAGTCCATAGGACACTCAAAGATGCTGTGCAGGTTGACTCTGTGGTTAAGAAGGCATACAGTGCATTGGCCTTCATCAATCATGGGCTTTAGGAGCCGAGAGGTAATGTTACGGCTATATAGGACTGGTCAGACCCCAGTTGGAGTACTGTGCTCAGTTCTGGTTGCCTCACTGCAGGAAGGATGTGGAAACTATGGAAAGGGTGCAGAGGAGATTTACAAGGATGTTGCCTGGATTGGGGAGCATGCCTTATGAGAATAGGTTGAATGAACTTGGCCTTTTCTCTTTGGAGCGACGGAGAATGAGTGGTGACCTGCTAGAAGTGTATAAGATGACGAGAGGCATTGATAGTCAGAGGCTCTTTCCCAGGGCTGAAATAGCTAGCACGAGAAGACATAGTCCCTCTGTATCACCTGCTCCTGGAATTAAAAACTGAATCTGCTGGGAATCCTCAGCAAGTAGCAGGTGAAGCACGGACAAGAAATAGGTTGCAGGGAATTAGGGGGGTGGTTGGGAATGGGGTTGATGAGATTTGCTCTGAGAACTGACAAAGTGTCAGTGACGTCCCTCTGTATCATGAGGAAATATGAAACCAGCATCACTCATCAGCTTGTCGGTTTCTGTCACACTGCTTTTTGTTCAGCCTTGCTCAGTATAAACCACGTTCCACATCCCCTCCCACACTGACTGCACGAGATCATTGGCAGAGATCTGCTCTTGAACAGTGTGTGATGAAAGGTGTGTGAAATTGGAGAAGGTCACTGCTGTCCCTCTTCACAGGAAATTAGCTGAGTTTTTCAGTTCATGTGGGCATCAGCCTTCTGTTCAAGAGGCAGCATTCTCTCCTCTTATGACCTCAATTTGGTTACAGATACAGTTATTCAACTGTTTTTAATTGCAGGCCTCAGACCAGAGGATGTAGGAGTTGCCATTACATCGATGGTGGGACTGATGTTTTCTGCAGCATATGCTATTATATTCATGTGCTGGACAAGGAAAGAATACCCAGGTACCTGTTATTGTCTAATTTGCATTTCAGCAGAAATACCAAGTGACTCACGTTGACAAAATGAACTCCTCCCCCCATCCCCACAGATTCTCTGGATTTCTGTGGTACCCAGAATGCAATTGTCCTACATGATTGACAGGTTGAGATATGAAGTGGTGACACAGAATATCTGGAGTTGTTCTGGAGTCAACTCTGACCCGACTGCAGAGGGGTTTTGGGAGAAGTGACCCTGAAGAGGGAGGGTCAATCCATTCATGATTGACATATCTTGATGTCAAATCATAATATAGCACCAAGTTAGCTTCGAGGTGAGGATCAAATCAAATGAAATCAGGTTTAATTTTCATTCAAACCATACAGCTGAATGAGACAGTGTTCCTCTTGGGCCAAGGTGCAAAAACATGTCCGTGCATTCAAAATGAAAAAAAGTTTAAAAGAAGTACATAATTAGGTTGGAAAACACATTTTTCAAGACCCTGCATGACAAGTCCATAAATGATGGTTCCCAGCAGTCCAGCCTATAATTCCATCAAGCCAACACCGGGGTGGGGCAGCACCAATGGGAGAGCCCACCCCCACACTGTAACACAAGCCCAAGGACGGAGGCATAGACATCACTACAACTGAGGCGACACTGCTGCCTCGCTGCCTGGGAAGCAGCCCTGCGGCAATCAATGTCCAACAGGGTCTTGCGATCACAAAAGAAATGTCCAAGACAGTCACTCGTGGTTTCACTACACGCTGCCATCACGCCAACTCGAAAGCAGCAACTTCAAGTAGCCGGCAGCTGCATGGTCTGCTCTCCGATCAGCCTCGACCTTCATTTACCGTTAAATGCCCAATCTTTCATGCTGACCTGCCTGTCCCCATATTGTCACGTTTTCACCTTGGATTAGAGCATCACCTCTCACCACCGACACCTTTGAGCATTGAGGTGCCGTAATGTTCCAATATTCACCATGGGGACGGGGTTCCCAGTCAAACAGTGTAACTCCATTGCTGAAGCTGGGACTGGTTATTATCACCACTGGCAAGACCATGTCAATTGCAGCACTGGATCACTGGGATAATACGACTGAGCTTATTTACAGTGGGGTCTTGTCTCATTGGCTCAGTGTGTACACAGAGAGACTGCAGTCTCCCTGCCATTTCCATCTTCACGGCCTGAGGATAATGGATACCCAGGTTTTACAATATATTTCCAGAACTAACGACAAGGTCTTTAGTCTCTCCGGGGATCTCCACACACTGACAGTGGAGTGAACTCTCTGAACCTCCCTCACTGCATTGCTCTGACACCTGGTCCTTTTCCAACCTGGTGGGATTGTCTCATGTTTAGGACATTCATTATCACAGCCAACCTGACCAATCCCAGTCCATGTCTGTTATCTGGAACACTTGTCCACTGAAACATATGTAGAACTGTTTGTGTTGATCAGTTTTGAAACAGTTTGAAACAGTTCTAATGTTGTTGTTCATTTCTCCCTGTGGACTCTAGAAGACAAGCAGTGGTGGTGGCGCCTGAATATTTGTAACATTGTGGCTCTTGTCTTCATCCTCATTGCCCTCATTTGCTGGATTGTGTCTAAAGGTATGTGCACAAATATTCTTAAATTACATTAAAATGGTCGCTGTGTTACTCAGTGCAGGAACGGAATGAGTATCTCAGTCAGTACATTGTGAACTGCTTTATATGGAACACCAGCACCTGCAGTCCTCAGCCCCACAGTCTACAGCTGGGGACTGGGAGACCTGCTGGAGGTTTGACCCAATATAGACACTGTAGGTTATACAGGGAGTGTCCGGACTTCCAGAAGCTGCTTGATAAACTCCCAAATGTGAACCTGATGGAACTGAAAGCATACTACTGACCAGAGTGGGGAATTGATGGTGGCAAATCTGGTGTGACTGCAACTTTTCATCAGGTTGAGTCCAGTGATGGGATTTTAAACAGTCACAAACAAGTTTCCAATGACATTGTAACAGGGCAACAATAAATCACAGAAAGTTGGTGCAAATGGGGAAGAATTATGTCAATGGACTTTAATGCAGATGATTACAAAGTCTTTTATTTAGATTTAAAAAGGATTAGTTTCCATTCCCATTTAGAAAGAGATCAGTTTCTAAGTGGTGATCCATTAACCCTGTGTGGTCTGTGTTCATCAAACAATAATGTGTCATGGACACGTACACAGTGTCAGCAGTGCAGCCAGTGGAATGTGGGTCTTTAGACCCAGAGTACCGGAGTACAGGGGAATAGGAGTTGTGCTACAGACATCAAAGCTCTGGTGAAACCACGTCTGCAGATCTGGGCCCCACGTCACAGGAAGGACATATTGGTCTTTGAGGGAGGACAGTGGAAATTTGCTGGAATGTTAAATTACATGCAGAGATTACAGAAACCAGTGATGCACTGGACGGACTGGATATGAAGTAGTTACAGTTTTCAGGATGTGAACAGTGACTGACAAGTTGATTAGAAACTGTTTCTGCTAGTCAAGGTGTTCAGGATTTGGACACTTCAGTACACCCAACCAGCCCAACAACAACCATTGACTCTGCTGGTGTTGTTTTGTTCCCCTTCACCCAGCTCCTTCAGCTGACTCCTGCTGATCTCCATTTCAATGAGGTGTGGATTTCCCAGAGCTTCATCTGGACCCTGGGATTCCAGTCCCAGTCCCCACCCCACAAATATCAGTCGCTTTATCCATGTGAAGTTGTCTCACAGGTCCCCCTTGGTCCTTTTGAACAGCTCAGGCTCTCAATCACCTGCTCCTGTTCCAGGTCTGTGATCATGTGCTGACCACGAGAGCCTTCTGAGTGTGTGTCACTGTCCAGCTATCACCAGTAAATGGAGAGTCAATCTCACCAATCACCATCTCCGTGACTTGTAAATGGCCGTCACTGGGTTACAGCTCAATAATGACCAGATAGTAATGATATCAGGTATCAGGTGAAGACGGGGAGGCAGTTTATTGTCACTGGGTCAGTATCCTGGAGTCCATACCAGTGTTACCATGAGAACAGCAGAGGTTCCCGAGGGAGACTCACCCTCACCATCTGAGGACAAGCAGATGAGGATATGGTCTGACAGATCGAGAGAATATGGCCGGTATAAGAGGGTGGAAACAGAAGGTGCAGATCAAACTCTGACAGGAGATGGCTGGATCCAGGTGAGGGGGGATAATGATCAGATATAGGAGGGGAGAGTGGGGTTCATACCAGAACGGGAAAGTGACGGGTGGATCCAGGTGAGGAGGGATAATGGTCAGATATAGGAGGGGTGAGTGGGGTTCACACCAGAACGGGAAGGCGAAGGGTGGAGATGACAAAGGGTTGAAGGTGATTGAATCTGATCAGAGGGAAAAGTGGAACAGGGAATAAATGGAATGAGAGGGGAGGGCAGATGGAGAGTAGTGGGAGTGGGGAAACAGTCAGGGTGGTGTGTGCCTATGATGGACAGATGGAGGAGAGGGAGAGGGGAACCAGTCCAGGTGCGGGTGGGGAGGTGTGTTTGTGTGTGATGGGCAGATGGAGAGGGTAGAGAAGGAGAAAGAGTTATCTGACCGATGGAGAATGAGGAGAGAGGGCAGGACTGTCAGGGTTGGAGGAGGAGAGAGAAGGTGAGTTAGTGAAGGAGAGAGAAGATAGTGCTAGCATTTGCCTTTTGCAGTGTAATTAGTGCTGACTGTGTAGCTGTTATGGACGACATAACCTTGGATCTTTGTGTGTGGGGAATTTTACAGGTTTCACATGTTTACCTGTTTCTGGGAATTAGTTTTGTGTTTCCATTTAATAAATTAAATACATTTAAATGAATGAGAGAACATCTGCAGATGCTCGGAATCCAAGCAACACACAAAATGCTGGAGGAACTCAGCAGGCCAGGCAGCATCTATGGAAAAGAGTACAGTCGACGTTTCTGGCCGAGACCCTTCAGCAGTCTTTTTGATTTGATTGTTTGTCTGTCTTTGTTTGTGTGCAGTTATTCATTGTTTCTGTTGTATTTCTCTGTTCTATTTTCAATTCCTGCATGAAAGTGGACCTTAAGTTAGTAAATGGTGACATACTCATATTTTGATAATAAATTTACTTTGTTTTGATTAACTTGTTGCTTTGTCCCATAAATGCCATTGGACATATGACAGTGTTAAATGTGCGTTTAAACTGGGAGTGGGTGTGGAGAATCAGTGTGAATTTACTCAGTGGGTTCACTTCTGTACATTTCAGATCAAAGCTGCAAGACCAGCATTTCAGTCTGGATCATATTGACTGTATCAGGGATCACATTTGTGACAGCGTTATCCAGATTCTTTCCAGTTTGCAGTAAGTATCAAAATCAAAGCTTTTTCTAAAGAACTGAATCACTGTGAAAACTTTCCTCTGGTCTCACCGTCACTTTAGCTTCTAAAGGGAGCAGTTGAGGGGAATTCTCCAGCACATTATCAAATCTGTCCTAGCTGGCTGCTGTCAGTCGGGAACAGTTCTGGCTCAGATTTTGCTGGATTCTGTTGGAGGTTCTGCACAGAGGTGCTGGGATCTCTGAGTAGGTGAGCTGATGGGGTTTGGGACTCCTACTGGATTGTGGAAGTCCAGAACTTTCGATCTGAGTTGGAGTGATTTCCATCTGTGCCTGCATGGAAATTATTGGAGAAAATTCAAATCATGGGAGTTATGTGTAATTGGAGAGATCAGGATCTGATTAGGGATTGTCACTAAGGCCCAGAGCCAGGTAAACCGTATCTCTCCAATCTGAGGAGATGATGAAGAAGATTGCTGGAGGCAATGTGAAAGATGTTCTCCATGTGGACTTCAGTAAGTCATTTGACATGGTCACACATGAGAGGCTGATCCAGAAGCCTAACACACCCAGGATCCAAGGTGATGCAGCTAAAGGGATCCAAAATCAGCTTGGTGACAGAAGGCAGAGGTCGTGTTGGAAGAATGTTTCTTTCTGATTTAAAGTCTGCACCTAATTGTGTACAGTAGTGAATGGTTGTAGGGCTTCTGCACTTTGTGATATATATTAATGACTTAGTCATTAGTGTAGGAGGTATGATTACTAAGTTTACAAATGAATGAGAATTGGTGGTGAGGGAAATTGTCCAGGTCTGCAGTAGGATATGGGTCAGATGGAAAGTTGGGTAGAACATTAGCAAATGGAAGTTATTTCTGACAAGTACAAGGTCATCTATTTTGCAGTTGAAATAGGACTTGGACATCTGCAGTTCGGGGTAGAAATGTTGAACAGAGAGACTGAGGATTCCAAGTTCATAGCAAGACACACAAAATGCTGGAGGAACTCAGCAGTTCAGGCAGCAACTATGGAAATTAATAAACAGTCGATGTCTCGGGCTGAGACCTTTAATCAGAACTGGAAAGAAGGGGGAAGAAGCCAGGAAAGGGAAGAGGGGAAGGGGAAGGGGAAGGAGAACAAGCTTGAAGGTGACATGTGAAGCCAGATGAGTGCAGGAGGGGGTTGAAGGAAGATGCTGGGAGGTGCTAGGTAGAAAAGGCAAAGGGCTGGAGAAGGAATATGATAGGAGAAGAGAATGGAATATGGAAGAAAGGGAAAGAAGTGGGGTAATAGGCAGGTGAGGAGAGGGGAGCACAGTGGCAAATAGAAAAAGAAGAAAGGGGAGGGAGAAAAATTACTGGAAGTTGGAGAAATCAGTATTCATGTCATCAAGTTGGAGGCTATCTGGATGGAATATGAGGTGTTGCTCCTCCAACCTGAGAGTTGCCTCATCATGGCAGCAGAGGAGACCATGGACTGACAAGTCAGAAGGGAGATTGGAATTGAAATGGTTGGTCACCGGGATGGTGGATGGTGCAGAGAATGATGTGCTGGATGCAGAGTCCCGTGGGTGGCAGGTGAAGACAGGAGGAGCTCGGTCAGTGTTAAGGATACAGAGTCCCGTGGGTGGTAGGTGAAGACAAGAGGAACTCGGTCAGTGTTAAGGATACAGAGTCCCGTGGGTGGGAGGTGAAGACAAGAGGAACTCGGTCAGTGTTAAGGATACAGAATCCCGTGGGTGGGATGTGAAGACAAGAAGAACTTGGTCAGTGTTAAGGATACAGAGTCCCGTGGGTGGGGGGTGAAGACAAGAGGAACTCGGTCAGTGTTCAGGATACAGAGTCCCGTGGGTGGTTGGTGAAGACAAGAGGAACTCGGTCAGTGTTAAGGATACAGAGTCCCGTGGGTGGTAGGTGAAGACAAGAGGAACTCGGTCAGTGTTAAGGATACAGAGTCCCGTGGGTGGGAGGTGAAGACAAGAGGAAGTCGGTCAGTGTTAAGGATGCAGAGTCCCGTGAGTGGGAGGTGAAGACAAGAGGAAGTCGGTCAGTGTTAAGGATGCAGAGTCCCGCGGGTGGGAGGTGAAGACAAGAGGAAGTCGGTCAGTGTTAAGGATGCAGAGTCCCGCGGGTGGGAGGTGAAGACAAGAGGAAGTCGGTCAGTGTTAAGGATGCAGAGTCCCGCGGGTGGGAGGTGAAGACAAGAGGAACTCGGTCAGTGTTAAGGATGCAGAGTCCCGCGGGTGGGAGTTGAAGACAAGAGGAAGTCGGTCAGTGTTAAGGATGCAGAGTCCCGCGGGTGGGAGTTGAAGACAAGAGGAAGTCGGTCAGTGTTAAGGATGCAGAGTCCCGCGGGTGGGAGGTGAAGACAAGAGGAAGTCGGTCAGTGTTAAGGATGCAGAGTCCCGCGGGTGGGAGGTGAAGACAAGAGGAACTCGGTCAGTGTTAAGGATACAGAGTCCCGCGGGTGGGAGGTAAAGACAAGAGGAACTCGGTCAGTGTTAAGGATACAGAGTCCCGCGGGTGGGAGGTGAAGACAAGAGGAACTCGGTCAGTGTTAAGGATACAGAGTCCCGCGGGTGGGAGGTGAAGACAAGAGGAACTCGGTCAGTGTTAAGGATACAGAGTCCCGCGGGTGGGAGGTGAAGACAAGAGGAACTCGGTCAGTGTTAAGGATACAGAGTCCCGCGGGTGGGAGGTGAAGACAAGAGGAACTCGGTCAGTGTTAAGGATACAGAGTCCCGCGGGTGGGAGGTGAAGACAAGAGGAACTCGGTCAGTGTTAAGGATACAGAGTCCCGCGGGTGGGAGGTGAAGACAAGAGGAACTCGGTCAGTGTTAAGGATACAGAGTCCCGCGGGTGGGAGGTGAAGACAAGAGGAACTCGGTCAGTGTTAAGGATACAGTGTCCCGCGGGTGGGAGGTGAAGACAAGAGGAACTCGGTCAGTGTTAAGGATACAGAGTCCCGCGGGTGGGAGGTGAAGACAAGAGGAACTCGGTCAGTGTTAAGGATACAGAGTCCCGCGGGTGGGAGGTGAAGACAAGAGGAACTCGGTCAGTGTTAAGGATACAGAGTCCCGCGGGTGGGAGGTGAAGACAAGAGGAACTCGGTCAGTGTTAAGGATACAGAGTCCCGCGGCTGGGAGGTGAAGACAAGAGGAACTCGGTCAGTGTTAAGGATACAGAGTCCCGCGGGTGGGAGGTGAAGACAAGAGGAACTCGGTCAGTGTTAAGGATACAGAGTCCCGCGGCTGGGAGTTGAAGACAAGAGGAACTCGGTCAGTGTTAAGGATACAGTGTCCCGCGGGTGGGAGGTGAAGACAAGAGGAACTCGGTCAGTGTTAAGGATACAGAGTCCCGCGGGTGGGGGGTGAAGGCAAGAGGAAGTCGGTCAGTGTTAAGGATACAGAGTCCCATGGGTGGGAGGTGAAGACAAGAGGAACACGGTCAGTGTTGAGGATACAGAGTCCCGTGGGTCGGAGGTGAAGACAAGAAAAACTCGGTTGGTGTTAAGGCATCAGGATGATGTGTGGAGGGCAGATGCCTGTGAAATAGAGGAGATGCAAGTGAGGGAAGCGTCAATTGTGGCTGAAGGGAAACCCTATTCCTTGAAGAACTAGGAAATATCTGATTTCCCAGAAAATAAAGCCTCACCATGGAAATAGATGTGACGGACACAAAGGAACTGATAGAAGATAATGGCATTTTTACATGAGACAGGTTGGGAGAAGGTACACTCAAGATAGCAGTGGGATTTGGTAGGTTTATGAAAGATATCAATAGACAGCTTATTTCCAGACCTGGAGACAAAGAGATCAAGAAAGGAGAGAGAAAGATGTGTCAGAAATGGACCAAGTGAATTTAAGGACAGGGTGGAAGTTGGACCAGAGTTCCAAGTTCACAGATCTCTAAGAAGGAACATTGGTTGCTAGTGTGGAGAAGAATATACATGGCATGCTGATCTTTATAATTTGGGACACCAAGCAAGGTCGGAAATAGAAAGATAGGCCGGATAAATTCATGGCTGAGGTGCTGGGGCAGGAGGAGAGGTTCAGGTTCTTGGGATTTTTCTAGGGATGGAAGCAACCTGTACAAGAGGGACAGGTTACACTCGAACCAGAGAGGGGCCAATATCCTCGCAGGAACGTTTGGGGGTGGGATGGAACTCTGAGCAGGAGCAACACATGGGATAAAGCAGTCATTTGCAAGAGCAAATTTTGTATTCAGGATAGGCAGGATATCAGGATAAAGGGAAGGAAAAGAATACTCATTTAATGAACAGCATGAGGATGAAGAAGTAATGTGAGTGAACTCAAAATGTGTATTGGCTCTGTGGATGGGGATGTTACAGCCATAACAGAAACTTGGCTGAGAGAAGGGCAGGATTGGCAGCTCACTGCTCCAGAATACAGATGCTACAGCCATGACAGTAGTTAGAGGATTAGGAAGCTTTTAAAAAGAGCAACTAAGATAATTAATTAGGAAAAAAAAATATGAAAGCAAGCTAGCAAATAATATCAAAATGGATAGTAAAAGTTTTTTCAAGTATGTTAAAAATAAAAGAGATGAGATTGGATATAGGACTGCTAGAAGATGAGGCAGGAGAAATAATAACAGGGGACAAGGAGATGGCTGATGAACTAAATGAGTATTTTGCATCAGTCTTCACTGTGGAAGACACTAGCTGTATGCCTGATGTTGTAGTGTGTGAAGGAAGAGAAGTGGGTGCAGTTACTATTACAAGAGAGAAGCTGCTCAAAAAGCTGAGAGACCTAAAGGTACATAAGTCACCCGGACCAGATGAACTGCACCCTAGGGTTCTGAAAAATACAGCGTTAGAGATTGTGGTGGCATTAGAAATGATCTTTCAAAAATCATTTGACTCTGGCACAGTGCCAGAAGACTGGAGAATTGCAAATGTCACTCCACTCTTTAAGAAAGGAGAAAGGCAGCAGAAAGGAAATTATAAACCAGTTAGCCTGACCTCCGTGGTTGGGAAGATGTTAGAGTCAATTGTTAAAGATGAGGTGATGGAGTACTTGGTGACACAGGGCAAGGTAGGACAAAGTCAGCATGATTTCCTTCAGGGAAAATCCTGCCTGACGAATCTGTTGGAATTCTTTGAGGAGCTTACAAGTAGGATTGATAAAGTGAATGCTGTGGAAGTTGTATCTTTGGACCTTCAGAAGGCCTTTGACAAGGTGCCACACATGAGGCTGCTCACCAAGTTAAGAGCCCATGATATTACAGGGAAGATATTAACATGGTTAGAGCATTGGCTGCTTGGTAGGAGGCAGTGAGTGAGAATAAAAAGGTCCTTTTCTGGTTGGCTGCCAGTGACTAGTGGTGTTCCGCAGGTGTCGGTGTTCTTCTTTTGATGCTGTATATAAGTTATTTAGATGATGGAATAGGTGGCTTTGTTGCCAAGGTTTCAGATGATATGAAGATTGGTGGAGAGGCAAGTAGTTTTGAGGAAACACATAGAATACAGAAGGACTTAAATGAATTAGGAGAATGGGAAAGAAAGTGGCAAAAGAAATACAATGTTGGAAAATGCATGGTAATGCACTTTGGTAGTAGAAATAAATGTGCAGACTATGCTCTAAATGGAAAGAAATCCCAAAATCTGAGATGCAAAGGGACTTGGGAGTTCTTGTGCAGAACACCCTAAAGGTTAACTTGCAGTTCGAGTCGGTGGTGAGGAAGGTAAATGCCAAGTTAGCATTCATTTCAAGAGGTCTAGAACACAAGAGGAAGGATGTGGTGCTGAGGCTTTATAAGGCACTGGTGAGGCTTCACCTTGAGTATTGTGAACAGTTTTGGGGCCCTCATCTTAGAAAAGATGTGCTGACATTGGAGAGGGTCCAAAGCGGTTTACAAGGATGATTCCAGGAATGAAGGGGTTATCACACAGGAATGTTTGATGGCTCCAGGTCTGTAGTCACTGGAATTCAGAAGGATGAAGTGGATCTCATTGAAACCTTTCGAATGTTGGAAGGCCTAGACAGAGTATTTGTGGAAAGGATGTTTCCCAAGGTGGGAGAGTCTAGGATGAGGACACAGCCTCAGGATAGAGGGACGCCCTTTCAAAACAGAGTTGCGGAGAAATTTCTTTAGCCAAAGCGTGGTGAATTAGTTGAATTTGTTGCCACATGCAGTGGTGGGGCCAGGTCGTTGGGTGTATTTAAGGCAGAGATTCATAAGTTCTTGATTGGACGTGGCATCAAAGGTTACGAGGAGAAGGCAAAGAACTGGGGTTGAGGAGGAGAAAAATAAGATCAGCCATGATTGAATGGCGGAGTAGACTCGATGGGCCAAATGGCCTAATTCTCCTCTGATGTTTTCTGGTCTTATGGACAGAGGTACAGATAAACGAGGAGGGGATGATGCCTTTTGATCAGGGAGGACATAGCATCAGTGATTAGAATTGACCTTCTTGGAGGTTCGTTCAGTGAAGCCGTATGGGTCGATCATCATTTCAAACTCCTGGGAGTGCACATCACACACAACCTCTCATGGTCCCAGAGCACATCCTACACGGGCAGGAGAGCTCACTAATGCCTCATTTTTCCGAGGAGTCTGAGAGAGCTGGACTTTGCACATCCATACTCACGTCATTCCACAGATGCACAGTAGAGGGCAGCCTAACAAGCTGCATCACTGCTTGGTACGGAAACTGCACTGCGGTGAACAGGAAGCTCCACAATGGAGAGTTAAAACTGACCAACCCATCACTGGCACCAGCCTACCTGCCATCAATGACATATCGTTTGTAGAGTACGGTGTGGGAGGAGGATCAGTAACATCATGAAGGATCACACACACACTGCTCATGGACTGTTTGTCCAACTCCCATCAGAGAGGGGGCTGCTTAACATTCACAGCAAAACACACAAAATGCTGGAGGAACTCAGCAGGTCAGGCAGCAACTATGGAAATGAATAAACAGTCGACGTTTCGGGCTGAGAGCCTTCTTCTGAGTTGAGACGAAAGGGGGAAGATGCCAGAATAACAAAGTGGGAAGCTGGGTCAGTGGGAACGATAAAGGATGAGAGAAGAGGAATCTTATAGTAAAGGAAAGAAGACCAGAGGAGAAAGGGGAGGGAACCCAGGGAGAAATGATAGACAGGTGATAGACACGTCTTCTCACCTGCCTATCACTTCCACCCAGGTTCCCTCCTCCTTCCCTTTCTTCTGTGGTCCATTCTCCTCTCCTATCAGATTACTTCTTCTCCAGCCCTTTACCTTTCCTGCCCACCTGGCTTCACCTGTCAACTTCCAGCTTGCCTCCTTCCCCTCCCCCCACCTTTATATCCTGACATCTTCCCCCTTCATTCTCAGTCCTGAAGGAGACTGTAAGCCTGAAACATCACCCGTTTATTCATTTCCAAAGATGCTGCCTGACCGACTGAGTTCCTCCAGCATTGTGTGTGTGTTGTTTTGGACTTTCAGCATCTGCAGACTCTCTCGTGTTTACGTAGCATCCACGCCAGGACCACCAGACTCAAAAACAGTTACTTTCCCCAAGCTGACCAACACCTCCACCCGCTAACTCCACCACAGCATTATTATTTCCCATCACTGGCATTATGTACAACCCAGTGTCACTTTATGGATATACCATCAATCTATACATATAAGCCGTCTGTGTATTTATATTTATTTTGTGATTTTTATTATTAATAATGTGTTCTTCATCTTCTGTATTTCTTGATGCTGCATTGGATCCAGAGTAGCAATCATTTTGTTCTCCTTCCACTTGTGAATACGAAATGACATTGAGCAATCTCTCATCTTTGAAAAGTTTCCTGAGCAGAGAGACCTAGACAGAGGGTGCAATACTCAACCTCCTCTTGGAGAATGAGGCAGGGCAAGTAACTGAGGGGGCAGTCAGGGGGCACTTTGGCTCTGGTGACCACTGTTCTTTTCGTTTTAAGATAGTGATGTTAAAGCAAGCATAGGTCCCCAAGTTAGGGTCCAAAGCTCAGCTGTGTTAAATTTGTGGGAATTAGGCAGGATCAAACAGGGGATTACATTGGATTATCTGCATTTTTATGTGGATAAATTCTCAGGGCTTGACTGAGTATATCATCAGACTGTATGGGAGCTAGAGAAGAAATTGTGGAGGACGTTGAAGAGAAATTTGGTCAGCAAATATGCAGATAACTCAAAACGAGGAGATGTTGATGATGGTGAAGAAGGTTTTCGTAGATTGCACAGTGATTCTGATCACTGATCAGTGATATTGGTATTGGTATTGGTACTCTGAATGGTCAGGCACCAGGGAGTGTAATGGAACAGAGAGACCTCGGAGTACAAGTACATCGTTCATTGAAGGTGGTGTCACAGGTAGACAGGGTGGTGAAAGGGGCATTTAGCACGCTGACCATCTTCAGTCAGGACATTGAGTAGAGGAGTTGGGACATTATGCTGCAGTTGTATAAGTCATTGGTAAGGCCATGCTTGGAGTACTGTGTACAGTTTTGTTCAGCCTGTTATAGGAAATATGTAATTAAACTAAAACGAGTGCAGAAAATATTTACGAGGATATTGCCAAGACTAGAGTTATAGGGAGAGGTTGGCCAGGCCAATCTTTATGGATTGGAAGATGGGAGAATGAGGCCTTGTAGAAATGTTTAAAGTAATGAGAAACATAGATAAGGTGGATGGAATCAGCCTTCCCCAGGGAGGGGAGCCCAAAACTAGGAGCAGAGATTTTGGGTGAGAGGGGAAAGATTTAACAGGGATCTGAGGAGCAACTTTTTCACACAGAGGTTGGTGAGTAGATGGAATGAACTGCCAGAGGAAGTGGTTGTGGGAAGTACAATCTTTTCTTGTGGGAAATACTTGGATCGGTACATTCAAGGACAGTGCTTGGAGGGATATGGGACAAATACAGTAAATTGTTATGAGCTGGGAGAACAATGTGGTCAGCATGGACTGGTTGGGCTGAAGGGCCTGTACCCGTGCTGTATTCTCTATGATTCTACATTGCAACTTTACAAACACTGGATAGGCCACACTGGGAGTACTGTGTGTAGTTCTGGTCACAACACTACAGGAAGGATGTGATTGCACTGGAGAGAGTGCAGAGGAGATTCGCCAGGATGTTGCTGGATTGGAGGAGTTTGGTTCTGGGGAGAGATTGCATCAGCTGGGCTTGGTTTCCCTGGAGTGAAGGCAGCTGAGGAGTGACCTTTATAAGTATACAAGGTTGTGAAAGGCATAGATGGGATAGAGAGTGAAAATCATTTCCCGTGGTATGGCAGGGGTATCAAAAGCAACTTTAAGCTGAGAGGAATGAGATTTGAAGGAGATGTGTGGGATTAGTTTTTAAAATAGAGAATGATAGACATCTTGAACACACTGACAGAGGAGGGCATGTTATGTTTAATATTACAAGAAGGATTTAGAAAGGCATTTAAATAGACATGGTTTAGAAGGGTTTAGACCTCCTAGTGACAAATGGGATTGGTGTCGATGGTCAAAAACACAGCATGATGAGTTGGGCCAAATGGCCTGTTTCTGTGCTGGACAAATCTGTGACTCAGCTGTGAATAAATGGTCGGTTAAAATAGCAACAAATAATCTTCAACAATGTATATCATTCATCAGAATTTATAAGGGATTATTTCATTCATTACAGGCAGAAACGAAGGAACTAATGAGAACAACCATGCTGAAATAGAACAGGTATTTTGTTCATATAAATTCCTGCAGTTTTCTTGTGTTTAAACAGTTTGTAAATTCACTGTTATTTCTCCCTCTCTCAATTCACACATGTATAAACTCATTGGAATCTTCCTGATGTATTTATAACGCCACTCTCTCTCATTTATTGACACATGGGTCAGTGGGAATCATGACCTCTGTTACTGTCGATAATATCTGGTTAAATTTAATTTAATAGACATTATCCGTCCTGACGAAGGGTCTCAGCCCAAAACGTCGACAGTTCTTCTCCTATAGATGCTGCCTGACCTGCTGCGTTCCACCAGCATTTTGTGTGTGTTGTTGATTATCCCTTAGTGTTTCATTACATTCTTGTTTGGACACTATTATGGATATTTACCATTTCTCCCAGTCTGTCTGGTTCTGCAGAAAGTGGTGTCTCTGTCTGACCCCTTTGTAACATCAGTTATGTCCAATTAGTCACCTCTGCCTCTCCCTCGTCCCACTCCCCTCCCCTACCCTGTCCCTCACCCCTCCCCCCACTCTGCCTGTCACTCTGTCCCATCTTTATCTCAGTGAACAAAGTGAAGATTTGTCATCATGTATAACAAACACATTCTGTCCATTTTAGGATCGTGGAGAAATGCAGGAATTACAAACTCTCAGCCCAGGTCATGAAGCTGAAGCTGAAAATCATCCGGTCAGTTAGAAGGGACACGGCAGCCTTCAGTTCCAGAGGTGACTGTGAGGGCAGGTTCTGTGTCCCTGCTGTAGACTGGAGCCTGGAAAATCCTTCCCTCCAACAGTGGGGAACATGGTGCTCTGCAGCTGTAAATTATCTCACCCTGAGTGAGAACAACACTGCACTCATTTCAGCTCTCAGCTTCCCGTGAGAAATTCAATCCTTGATAATCTGGCAAAATTCTCACTGGCACTGGAATCGTTTTAGGGAACAGGAAAGAGGAGTCCAGAGGTACTCGGTCCACAAGAGCTGATGGGTATGATCACAAACAAGAGAGAAGCTGGAAATGCAAGCAAACACACAAAATACTGGAGGAACTCAGCAGGCCAAGCAGCAACTGTGGAAAATAGTTGAATCAATATTTTGGGCTGAGACCTTTCAACGAGTCTGGAAAGAAGATGAGGAGTCAGAATAAGAAAGTGCAGGGAGGGGAGGAAGAACCACAAGGTGATAGGTGAAACTGGCAAGGGGGAGGGGTGAAGTAAAGTGCTGGGAAGTTGATTGGTTAAAGAGATTCGGGGCTGGGGAAGGGGGAATGTGATAGGAGAGGACAGAAGGTCATGAAATAAAGAAAAGAGGGAGGAGCACAAGAGCGAGGTGATAGGCAGGTAAGGAGATAAGCTAAGAGGAAAAAATGGGAATGAGAAATGGTGAAAGAGAGCGGGCGTGGGGGGCATTACCGGAACTTCAAGAAATCAATATTCATGCTATCAGGTTAGAGACTATCAAGACAGAATATAAGGTGTTGCTCCTCCAACCTGAGTGTGGTGTCATCGCGACAGGAGAGGAGGCCATGGTCTGACATGTTGGAATGGGAAGCGGAGTTAAAATGATTGATGTGAAATCAGGGATGAAGTCAGCAGTGAGGTGGGGGGAAACAGACTCCTAGAGGCCGTGAACTAACTGGGGGGCCTGGCTGGGATTGTTGGTGCAGAGAAGTGGAAAACTGCTTGTGTTGGATGGAAAAATGAGAATCAATCTAAACTCAATATGTAAATGAAATGGCTGTGATATCAGGACAACTCAATGCATCGGAGTTGTGGGAACAGGGATAGAGGTGGGAGTGTTTGTATGGAAATCCCTGAAGGTTGACAGACTAGCTGAAGTGGTTAAAAATTCAGGGGCAGCAGGCTGAGGGTAGCAGACACCAACAGAATCAACAAACTCATTCGTAAGGCCAGTGATGTTGTGGGGGTGGAACTGGACTCTCTGATGGTGGTGTCTGAAAAGAGGATGCTGTCCAAGTTGCATGCCATCTTGGACAATGACTCCCATCCACTCCATAATGTACTGGTTAGGCACAGGAGTACATTCAGCCAGAGACTCATTCCACCGAGATGCAACACTGAGCGTCATAGGAAGTCATTCCTACCTGTGGCCATCAAACTTTACAACTCCTCCCTCAGAGTGTCAGACACCCTGAGCCAATAGGATGATCCTGGACTTATTTACTGGATTAACTTATTACTATTTAATTATTTATGGCTTTATATTGCAATATTTCTTCACTATTCTTGGTGGTACGGCTGTAACGAAACCCAATTTCCCTCGGGATCTTGATCTCACAATCTACTTCACCTTGGTCTTACAGTTATTGTCTGCCTGCAAAGCAATTCTCTGTAATTCTGCATTCTGTTATTGTTGTACCTTGTACTACCTCAATACACTGTTTAATAAAATGATCCATTTAGGTAACACCATACCAACTTTCTGATCCTTTGATTTATTCAGTGACAGAGAATGGAACAATAAGGATATTGAGGGATACTGACACATCTTATAGTACAGATTCAGCCTCAGCTGGAATATTGTGCTCAGTTACATGTAGCTTACTGTATGAGGACATGAGAGATGATGAGAAGAGAATTACTTGAATAGTCACAGGGTTGGAAGACTTCAATTCCATGGGGATAATGGGAATTTTGGAACTGCTCCCATGGGGAGAGAGGATTAAGAGAGGATTTGATGGAGATGTTCAACTCTCAAAACAATTTCATGTGAAGAAACAGTCATCTGTAGGAAAAATGAATCTTCAGGATAAGACGTAAGAGTGGGTGAAAAGGGCAAATTGGAAAATGTTACCAAGCGCAAATGAGAAGTTTCACAATTGTGGCTCTTTCCCAACTTCCCAAAGCACCTCCCATCCTGTGAAGAATCTTTGTGTCCGTGGGAACTGATGTAAGGAAGGGCATGAAGAGTTACAGGGAGAAGGCAGGAGATTGAGGCTCAGAGAGAAATGGATCTGCCATGATGAAATAGCAGAGCAGACTCAATGGGCCAAATGGCCTAATTCCACTCCTTTACTGTATGGGTCTTATGGTAATGTAGAGAGTGCTGTAACCAATGTCCAGCTAACAAGCTCCCACACATGGCAACGTGACCACATCATCTGCTTTAGTGAAGTTGATCCAGGGATAGTTTGATTGTGCTCTTTTCCCCGAGGTGGCACCATTGGTTTTTTTAACGGTAACTGGGAATGCTGCAGAACATCGAGTTACATCAGATCATGTCCACACGACACACCCTCCCTGCTCCAGTGGAACCACTCGGCCTGGTGTGAGACTTCAACCCACAGCAATCTGACCCAAACGTGTAACAAAAACATGTCAACATTCACTGCTTGATCTTCACTGATTCAGCAGCAAGAGATCCGCAAACAATGGAAGCCCTGTACATCCCCAAAGGCTGCCAGACAATTTACAAGGTTACATAAATAGACTTTCAAAAAGAATTGACACAATAGTGGTATCACGGAAGCAATGTAAAATAAAATGAGTAAAGGAATCCGGTTAGGCATCACACCCACTCATGAGGCTAGACAGGTCAAGATCACTACCTCAAGAGTTATAGAAAAATATAATACAGAAATAAAGAACATAAAGTAGTAAAAGAGACAAAATAATACTTAGCAACCAATCACTAAACCACTTCACACAATATACTGCCAGAGGGAACAACAAATGTCTGACAGCTTTTCCAGTCTCTGTTTGAATGCTCTTTCTTAAAGGTTTGCATAGGTTCGGCATGTCGTCTAATTGACAAACTTCTATAGATGCACGGTGGACAGTATCTTCACTGGCTGCACCGTGACCTGGTGTGGAAACACCAACGTCCAGGAATGGAAAGTTTACAGAAAGTAGAGAAAACAGCCCAGTCCATCACAGGCAAATCCCTCCCCACCACTGAGCACATTTACAAGGAGCGCTACCACAAGAAAGCAGCATCCATCATCAAGAACCTCCCACCACCCAGGCCATGCTCTCCTCTCACTACCACCATCAGGCAAGAGGTACAGGAGCCTTTGGTCCCATATCACCAGGTTCAGGAACAGTTATTACCCTGCAAATGGCAGACCCCTGAATCAGTTAGTATACAGTGACATATATTTACGGTACTTTGATGAAAACCTCCTGACTTTTGAACTCAAGTGTCTCAACTAATAGAAGCAAGCATTCCAAAAACCTTCTAATCCACCTTATTGGCCTGTGTAGCCACTTCCATAGAGCTATGAAATTGGATCCCAAGGTCTCTCTGCTCAGCAACACTGTTAATAATCTTGCCCTTAACAGTGTACTCTGTATTTGCATTTGCCCTACCACAGTGCAACAGCCCTCATTTATCTGGGTTAATCTCCATCTGCCAATTCTCTGCCCATATCTGCAACTGATCTATATTGTCCTGCATTCTTTGCCAGTTTTCTACACTATCCACAACTCCACCAACCTTGGTATCATCTGCAAACTTATTAACCCACCCATCTACATTTTCATCCAGGTCGTTTACATACATTACAAACAGCAGAGTTCCCAGCACAGATCCCTGTGGAGCTGCACTAATTACAAACCTCCAGCGCAAACAAGCCCCTTCAACCACTAAGCTCTTCCTTCTCAGTGCAAGCCAATTCTGAATCCCAACAGCCAATTTCCTGTGCATCCTAAGCAATTTAATCTTCTGGACTAGCCTCCCATGAGGGAATTTGTCAAAGGCCTTACGAAAATCAACATAGGCAACATCCACTGCCCTACCTTCATCAATCTCTTTTGTCATCTTGTCAATAACTCAGTCAAGTTAGTAAGACACGACCTACCCCTCACACACCCTTCCTAATTTGGCCTGTGGATTCCAAGTGCTCATAAATCCTATCCCTCTGAATTTACACCAGCAATTTCCCTACAACTGACATGAGACTCTCCGGTCTATAGTTCCCAAGATCTTCCCTTTTTCCCTTCTTAAACAGAGGTTCAACATCAGCCACGTGCCAGTCCTCCAGGACCTCACCTGTGACTCGAGTGGACATGAAGATACTGGACAAGGCCCCAGCAATTTCATCTCCTGCCTCCTTCAATAACCTGTGGTACACACCATCAGGGACTGGGGACTTATCCACCTTAATACTCATTAGGAGACCCAACACCTCCACAACCGTGACCTCTAAATGCCGTAGCATATTTATACACTCAGCACTGATCTGCTGGTCATCCGAGTTCTTTTCTCAGGAGTCATTGTTTCAGTTCATCCTGAGCCTAGAACAGTAATCAGAGAACTATTTTTGAGGTTTTTTTTGTAACACCAACTAGTAAATAATTAATATAAACATAAGCACTATAAATAACATGACATGATGTGACATGAAAATACCAACGGTAAGATATAAAATATTACAAATTGTTGCACTTAATGATTTCTATACTCTACCACACAGAGCTTTTAAATTTTCATTATGAGTCCTGGCATATCTGGTTCTACACAAGTGGTTAATCTCGTTTGCAAGCTGTCCTTAAACTCGAAATATTACTTATCCTGTATGAGACTGAGAAGTGATCTTTCAGATGTGTATAAAATTGAGGGCATTGATAGGATGGATGTACACAGTCTTTTTCCAAGGGTTGGGGAATCAAGAATTAGAGGGTAGAGGTTTATGGGGAGAGGGAGGAGATTTATTAGCAACTTGAGAGGCAACCTTTTCACACAAAGGGTGGGTGGGATCTCTGTGGAATGAGATTGCAGAGGAAGTCGTTGAAGTGGGTACAATAAGAAATTTTAAAAGCCAGTTGAACAGCTGCATGGATAGGAAGGGGTTAGAAGGTTATAGATAGGATCAGAAGGGCTTTTTGATCAATATGGATCAGTTGGGCTGAAGGGCTATTTCTGTGCTGCCCCAATTAACATTGTCAATCCCCTTCCTTGACTCCACCTATGTAAAGTGTTCAGCCAGTTAACTCTGGTCAGATTCCGTATCCACATATTCCTTTCAAGATTGAGTCAAGATCTGATTTAATCTGTCCAAAAGGGGAAAGGGATTCATTTTTGACTTTGAGCTAAAAACTGTAACCCAGACTGAGGGAGGCTAAGATCTAAAGATGAGATGACTGGTGACAATTGGAGAGGGTGGTTTAACACAACGGTCACACTTTATTGTTCTCATTCTGCCGTTGAGCACATTTGGTCACATTAGTGGTTTCCTGTTTTCCTTTCTGCTCATTCTCTGCTTTGAGTTGTTGCTGTTCTACTGCACGTCATCACAAGGCCTTGGGAAACATAAATGGAAATGAAAGATACAGTCTGTAGCACATCAACCCAGTGCTTTCTGAAGCATATGTGTTTACTGAAAACCTACATGGAAAGAGGTTAGAAATTCATTCTCCCCAATAATCACCAATTTATTAAAGTGAAATCTAATATTGACCTGAGGTTGGGAGGGGGTGGGGGAGAATCTTCCTGCAAGTTGAGATCAGAGGGGAACCAGACCTTTGGGACAACAGCACCAGCATGAGATCAGACCAGCTTTCCAGCAAGGTGTGATTGACAAGAGAGTGGCTGAGTCTACAGAGTGAAACATTGCCTCACCTGCACCATGACAGTTACTGACGCCTGTTGCACTGATCATCACCCATTCTGCTCAGTTATCGAGCCACAGAGTCGGAGACTGAAACAGATCCTGAGCCTTCCAGGTGATGCAGTGATTAACATGAACTCCTGCAGTTCAGTGCACTGCATTCTGTGATCACTGTGCTCTCTGCCTCACTGGGAAATGGGTGAGGCTCTGAGGAAATTGTCGTAGGGTTTCTGGAGCCGTGTACACTCTACTGACCTTAAAAACAAACCCAAGCTCAAACCCTGTGATAATTGCACCATGGGAATGTAGGGGGACTGTTTGAATTGTCAGGGCAAAGTCCTACGAGATGACCCAGTCTTACACATTGTAGACTGAGCCTGGTCACAAAACGGGGAGAATCCCAGACATTGCTGAGCCAAACCTGCCCAATGGGTTGCACAAGATTGATTTGGAGTTTTGTGTTCTATTTTGGCTGCTGTACTAAAGGAAAATTGTGATTAAACTGGATGGAGCACCAAAAATATCTAGAAGGATATTACCAGGACTTGTGGGACTGAGTTACAGGATGGGACTTTATTGCGTGAGACTGAGAGGTGAACTAGAGATGCATAGAAAACCATGAGGGGCAGAAATAAGGTGAATGTCCTTAGTCTTTCTCCCAGGGGTGGGTTATCATGAACTAGAGTACGGAGGTTTAAAGAGAGAGGATAAAGATTTAATAGGAACTTGAGGGACAACGTTTCACATAATGGGTGATCCGTCAGTGGAATGAGCTGCCAGAGGAAGTGGTTGAGGCAGGTACAATAACAGCTTTTAAAAGACAATTGGACCATTACACGGATTGGGAAGATTTGGAAGGTTATGGGCCAGAACCTGACAAATGGGACAAGCTTGGAGGGGGCGCCATAGTCAGCATGGACCATATTGGGGGTTGGGGAGGGGGTGAGATGAACAGAAAACACACACTGTCAATAACGCTGAAGGTCACAATGCTTGTTCACTCATACAATCAGCCGGTCTCTACTAGTTACCCCTCTCCTTCAGTTAGCTCGTTGCCTGTGGTCAATGTTCCCTCTGACTTGTAATGATCCATGCTCAAAAATCCTGAGCTGCGTGATTTTTTGCCTAGTGACAATGTGTATGCACTGAAATTTTAAGTGGAGGTAAACCGGAAGCTATTCTAAGGATAATAAATGATCAAGTCCAGTTTGTTGTTCAACGCTTAAAAGAAATGAAATAAAATAACTGTCAACACACACAGGGACTCAGCAGGCCAGGCAGCTTCTATGGAAAAGAGGAGAGTCGACGTTTTGGGCTGAATCCCTTCGGAGAGTCCTTCTCGGATTTCAAAGATGCATTTAATGTCAAAGAAACGTATACCATATACATCCTGAAATTCTTTTTCTTTGCAACCATCCATGGAAACAGATGAATGCCCCAAAGAATGAATGACAGTTAAATGTTAGAACCCCAAAGCCCCCCCAGCTCCCCCCTCCCATGCGTAAGCAGCAGCAAAGCAACGACCCCTCCCCACCGGCAAAAAGAGCATCGGCACCCCCACCGAGGACTCAAGCGTGCAGCAAAGCATCAATAAAATACAGACTTGCAGAATCCCAAAGACTACTCGTTCACCGGGTAATTCAACATACCACAGGCTCTCTCCCTCCCAAATAAGGGGAAAAGGGGTGTCTCCGTTTCTCAGCGAGAGGGGAGACATAACAAACAACTTGCTGATTTACGATGTTAGAAGTCCGTTGCGTCACTTTTTCTGAGCTCTGTGCCCAAAGAACTCGGGTCTCCCATCTCCCACGACACATCGACTTCCTGCAGAGGCACCAATCTCAAGTTCACCAGCATCCAGGACCACGAAATCCTGAAACTCCAAGGGAGAGCTAATCTTCTAGGCCGTGTCCTTCGTATATTGTATAACGGCAGGTTGTGGGACCCCGAGGGTGGTTCCCATTCCCGCAAAGAACCGAAGTCAATGTGTAAATCCAGGTCAGGGTCTTCAAAAGAATGCAGAAAGGGAAAAATAGAGATATTAAAGATAGAAATAGAGTTGATTCCGAAAGGAGCTGCCGTTAGACGCATTGACTCCTAAGCTCCTCCTTCTGTATTTCCAGCATCTGCAGATTTTCTCCTGCTTGTGGTTTAAATAACAGTCAAGAACTTTGATCTCCTCTGGGTTGGATCGTTTTCGCTCTCATCCATTTTAACTCTCAGAAAACATACAGTATCTATCAAGCCTATAGCGGGTTCTGAAGGATTTTCTCGCCGGAGCTTTTGCAAATCCTCCTATGTGATTTGCTTGCTAAATTGCGCTTTAAAAAGTCAAGTTTACAAATATCTCTCCATTTTCCCCCACTTGGAAATTCTCCAGCAACTTTTTCATCGTGACAATGCACGCAAGTAACACCATTTTCTGTATTGTACATAAATATTTCTTGTAGCTGCATGTTCCTGACCTCATGAGCTTTCAGAGTAGCAGTTTCTACTGTTTCATTAAGCCATTCCGCTTTAAATGAACTATTAGTTCTTTTGCGCTTTGCTCCTTTTGTTTCTTTGGAATTCGACAGAGTGAATTAATAAATTCTTCAATAAAAACCGTATAAAAAACAGTTCCAAAATCTGCAGACAAGTCCACGTTGTCAACAACGTCCACATCAGAAACCGGAGAAGGAAATGTGATCGTGAAATATGCTTAACATGCCAATGAGATACAGAGTGACAACCTCCCGTGCGCAGTTTAAATTCCTTTGTGCGCGGGTAGTAGAAGATGTGAGTGCACACACACATCAGTGCGAACAGTGCGCGGTGTTTCAAACTGTTTTCTTTTGTTTTGTGCACCCTCCAGCTTGTTATTTTGCAGTTTTTAAATAAAATATCGGTTATTTTCCACTGCTCTGCATCTCCTGACAAAGGTGATTAGGAACACCAATACCCGCAGGGTCCTTCCATGTCGCTCCCTCCCTTCGTTCTGCAGCTCCCTCATAATCACTGGGTCTGAACCCTGGAATTACCGCCCCAAACGCACCGTGAGGTCCCCTTCACCAGAAGAACTGCCACCGTTCAAGCAGGCGGTTCACTCCCGCCTTCTCAAAGGCATGAACTGCTGGCCTTGATGGTGACTCCCGGTCCTGTAGGTCACGTCACCGAATCTTCTGAACTCAGTGAGTTCAAAGTGTTACGAAACACACACAACATGTGAGATGAGCTCAGCAGGTCAGGCAGTATCTCCCGAGAGAAGTAAAACGACAAGTTGCAGACCGAGGTCCTGATGAAAGATCTCGGCCAGAAACGTCGAGAATTTAGCTCTTAGTGTGATCACCCATAGCGGTGATGTCAAGGAGAAGGTTCTAGACAAAGAACGATCCAAGCAAGACCGCAAAGGTGGAGCTGGTGGAAGATGATGACACAACGACAGTGAAAGCGGTGGAAGGCCCCAGCGGTGAAAGATCCCAGTCACTGGACCCTGACTCTGATCTGTGAAGGATCGTGTGGTAGCTGCCCGTGGATCGGCCTCCCCACTTTAGACAGAGTCACAGACAGGCATTCTCCATGATGGGAATTGACCCTAATTTCTTGGAGACAACCCCTCAGGAGAACATCGTGTTCAAAGTTCAAAGTAAATGAGTTATCGAAGTACATATATGTCACCACAAACAATCCTGAGATTCATTTTATTGCAAACACTGACAGTGAATAGAACAAAACACAACAGAATCAATGAAAAATCACGCACAGCAAAGACGGACAAACAACCAGTGTGCAAAAGACAACTAATTGTGCAAATACAAAAAATAGAAAAAGCTAAAGAATAATAATAAATCAATAAACAATAAGTATCGGGAACATTAGTTTAAAAGTCCTTGGAAGTGAGTCTGTAGGTTGTGGGAATAGTGTTGGGCGAGTGGGGTGAGTGAAATTATCCCCATTGCTTCAGGAGTTTGATGGATAAGTGGTAATAACTGTTCCTCATCCTGTTAATATGGGACCTGAGGCTGCTTTACCTCCCTCCTGATGGCCACAGCGAGAAGCACACGTGCTTTCTCTCCAACCTGCTGGCATGATTTCTTCTTCCGGTAAACTAATCCCCCCCCCCCCCATTCCTACATTCCCCTATCTGACCTTTAACCTCATCACCCTCCTCCTTCCCTTTCGCCTTTGGCCCACTCTCCTCTGCTATCAGATTCCTTCTTATCCGACCCTTGACCTTTCCTACCCACCTGGCTTCACCTATCACCTTCCAGCCAGACTCCTTCCCCTCCTCCCACCTTTTACTTCCCTTCCGTCTCAGTCCTGAAGAACAATCTTGGCCCGAAACGTGGACAGTTTAATCATCTCTATGGATGCTGTCTGAGCTGTTGAGTTCCTGCAGCATCTTGTGTGCGTTGCTGGTTAATGGAAGCTGCTTTCCTGCGACAGGCGGAGTTGCGAAGCCCCGTCCATTTCACTCCGGGGAAAGCTATTGCCTGAGTTGTAACAAATGGTTTTAGTTTCAACAAACCTGAGCACGTCTGTCCCACACTGACCCCGTCAGCTGTTCTCTCGGCACCTATTCAGTGAATGACGGGAACAAGGGACACTGCAGAGTCTCAGCCTTTTCCAACGATGCCGGATCATAGTAGACGGGGCCAAGGGTAAACACAAGAGATTGTGCAGATGCTGGAAATCCAGAGTAACGCAGACAAAATGCTGGAGGAACTCGGCAGGCCAGGCAGCATTTATGGAGAGGAATAAGGAGCTGACGTTTCGGGCAGACGTTTTATTTTGATGGCTCTGGGCCTGTACTCACTGGAGTTTGGAAGAACGAGGACAGATCAAATTGCGTAATGTTGAAAGGCGTAGATAGTGTGGGATGTGGAGAGAATGTTTCCTGTAGTGGGGGAATTTACACAGCCTCAGAATACAAGGACCTCCTTTGAGAACAGATGGGGCGGAATTTCTTTAGTCGTGGGTCTGTGAAGTCGACCCACCGCCGGTCTTCAATCGGGAACCATTGTGTCGGCCGTCCTAAGGAAGTTAGTGTTGACAAATCCCCGTTGACAATGTCCGCTCCGAGGTGTGGGAGCTAACAGACGCGGGGAATTTCCACTATTCCACCGAGACTGCGGTGCGGGTCTGCAGATTGCGGAAAGTGGAAATCGCCCTGCTGCGGGTTTGGTCCCGATACTCCCCACTGGTTAAAACAGTAACCATCAAAGGGTTAATGTTGGGTTGTTGAGGCCGGAACCCCACCCGCTCCCGGGACCCGAGACTGGATGAGTATCACCGCGGAGTTGTGAAACTCACTGACAGTGGCCGAACATTCGCCCCGTGAACTCACCGTCCCTCAACAGTTTAACACAGCCCGCAGCACCATGCGGTTTACAGAGGCTCCTGGAGTGTGCGGTCTCGCTATTTTCGCTTACCTCTCTGCTATTACCGGTGAGAATCCCCACGGTTAACCATCGCGATTCTGCCTTGTAGCGTTTATTTGGGATGTAGACGTGTCTGAGGAATTATCTGGGATCATCCGTCCGTTTAGTGAACCAGATCCGTAACTCCCGCGTGTTCAGCACTTGGGTTCTGTTTGGAAATTGGGTTTGTGTCAATAACATAACGACAGGAAAGTTTTCCAAATAGGCTCCATGGGCCGATCGGCCTCCTGCGCTGTCTGATTCGAATCTGAATCGCTGTTGGCTGAATCAGAACTGTCCGGGTAATCCCGGGGCAGGAATGCAGCCGGTTCTCCCCGGGATGGACCCGCACCTGTTCCACAACCTCCCGACCCCGGCGCTGACCACCAGTCAGTGTATAACGGTGACGGGAAGGTACAGTATCGATCGCTACGGGATTCACGTGTGTAATCATCGCGTTTGCCATGACCGGCACAACGGAGGGGGGTAATGTTGTGTTTTTTTTCATTCACAACATTAGCGGGGTGTTTTTTTCCCTTTATAATCTATTTTTCTTTTATCTTTCTTTCTTTGCCTGGATGATGGGGGGGGGAGAGGGTGGGGGGGAGACACATAGCAACATGGAGAATTTTAAAATAATTCCCCGGGGTACTATGAGAGTTGAAATATTATGTATTATTATAGACTGAAATAACCCCGTTAAAAATAATGACTGATTTACGGAATTTTTAAAGTTTTAATGTTAATTGGCTTAATGGACCAGTGAAAAGAAAAATAATTTTAACATACATTAAGAAATTGAAAATAGATACAGCTTTTATACAAGAAACACATTTAACAGAGATGGAACATCAGAAATTAAAGAGAGATTGGGTCGGAAATGTTATAGCAGCTTCATTTAATTCAAAAGCAAGGAGAGTTGCAATTTTGGTCAACAAAACTTTACCAATTAAAATACAAAATGTATTAATTGATTCTGCGGAAGATATGTAATTATACATTGTCAAATCTTTTCAGAACTATGGACTCTTATGAATATTTATGCACCAAATGAAAGCGATGTAAAATTTATACTGGAGGATATTTTGAATTTGGCTGACGCACATGATAAAATATTAATAGGTGGAGACTTTAACTTTTGTCAAGACCCAGTTTTAGATAGGTCAACAAAGGTTGTTACAAAACCAAAAGCAGCAAAATTAACTTTATCATTGATGAAAGATTTAAATTTGATTGATATATGGAAAAGAATTAACCCAAGAGAAAGAGATTATTCATTTTATTTAAATAGACATAAAACTTATTCAAGGATAGATTTTTTCTTACTATCAGTGAATATTCAAGACAGAGTGAAAAATATGGAATATAAAGCAAGAATATTGTCAGACCATTCCCCCTTGACAATGACAATGATAATGATGGATAAGGAGGAATCGATTTACAGATGGAGATTTAATTCAATATTATTAAAACATCAAGATTTTTGTGATTTTATGAAATAACAAATTCAGTTTTTTTTTGGATACAATCTCACATTCAGTTGATGATAAATTTATATTATGGAAAGCAATGAAGGCATATTTGAGAGGCCAGATAATAAGTTATACTTCTAAAATTAAGAAGGAATATATGGTAGAAATAGATCAATTGGAAAAAGAGATTACTAAATTAGAAAAAAATCTCAAAGCTATATGACAGAAGAATAACAAAGACAACTTGTTAATAAGAAACTGCAATATAATACACTTCAGACATACTGAACAGAAAAAGTAATGATGAGAACTAAACAGAGATATTATGAACTAGGTGAAAGATCACACAAGATTCTTGCTTGGCAGTTAAAAACAGACCAGGCTTCCAAAACGATAAATGCAATTAGAACAAGTGTAAATAAAATTACTTACCAACTATTAGAAATCAATGAAACATTAAAAATGTTTTATTCTGAATTGTATCAATCAGAATCTCAAAATGATATTGTTGAGATAGAAAGGTTTTTATCACAAATAACTCTCCCAAAATTGAATTCAGAAGAACAGAAGGGATTAGATGTGCCTTTTACATTAAAAGAGGTCAAAGAAGCTCTAGGATCACTTCAGAGTAATAAATCTCCAGGAGAAGATGGTTTTCTGCCTAAATTTTACAAAAAGTTTAAAGATTTATTAATTCCTCCTTTTATGGAGCTAATACACAAAGCAGAAAGAACACATAACCTTCCAGAATCTTTTTCGACAGCTATTTTAATAGTATTGCCAAAAAAAAAGACAGAGGTCTTTTAAAACTAATATAATATAGACCTATTTCTTTGTTGAACATGGATTATAAAATAATAGCAATGATTTTATCTATTAGGATTATCTAAATACTTACCAAAATTAATACAAATGGACCAAACAGGATTTATTAAAAATAGACAATCGGCAGATAATGTAACCCGGTTACTTAGCATAATTCATTTGGTCAAAGAGGGAAGAAATGAGTGTAGCAGTTGCTTTGGATGCAGAAAAAGCATTTGATAGATTGGAATGGGATTTTTTATTTAAGGTATTGGAAAAATATTAGGAGTATCTTTTATAAAATGGATTAACACCTTGAATACTAACCCCAAAGCTAAAGTGGTGACAAATGGCCAAATTTCAACATCATTTCAATTAACAAGGTCAACTAGACAAGGTTGTCCATTATCACCTGCTTTCTTTGTGTTGGCGATAGCACCATTAGCTGAATTAATTAGAACTGACTCGGATATTATGGGTTTCAGAGTTAATCAGGAGGAATATAAGATTAACTTATTTGCTGATGATGTTCTGATTTATCAAACTAACCCATTACATTTGTTGTGTAAATTATCTTCTAGATTGGAAGAATATGGGAAAATATCAGGGTACAAAATAAATTGGGATAAAAGTGAAATTCTACCCCTTATTAAAGGAGATTATAGTCAATGTCAATTAATAACTCAATTTAGATGGCCGATAAATGGTATAAGGTATTTAGGTATAAGAATTGATAATGATATAAAGAATTTATATAAATTCAATTATTTGCCATTATTGAAAAAAATTCAAGAGGATCTTGATAAATGGATGATGTTACCAGTAACATTAATAGGTAGAGTCAATGCTGTAAAAATGAGTATATTCCCTAGATTACAATATTTATTCCAAACATTACCAATACAATTACCGCAGAAGTTTTTTCAAGAGTTAAATAAATGTGTGAGGAAATTCCTTTGGAAAGGTAAGATGTCAAGAATATCGTTGGAAAAATTGACATGGAAATTTGACCTAGGAGGGTTACAATTACCAAATTTTAAGAATTATTGCAAAGCAAATCAACTTAGATTTATTGCATCTTTTTTTGATGAAGATAAACCAGCATGGATTAGAATAGTATTAGATAAAATAGGAGAAAATATACCAGAAGATTTTATATATAAATGGGAATCTAAATGGATACGGGAAAAGAAAGAATCTCCTATACTAAAACATTTGATTGATTTATGGAATAAGATAAATGTTGATGATGAGATAAAGAAATCTTTATTAGCAAAGAGACCTTTAATTCAAAATAAACTTATCCCTTTTACAAAGGATAATCAACTTTTATATAACTGGTTTCACAAAGGGATTAGATATATAGGAGACTGTTTTGAAGTAGGTATATTAATGTCATTTGACCAATTAAAGAATAAATATAAAATATCAAAGAACACTCTTTTCTGTTATTTCCAATTAAGGGCTTATTTAAGAGATAAACTGGGTCAAACAATGTTATTGCCGAAACCTAATGAAATAGAAACTTTAATTCATAAAGGAAAAATTAAAAAAAAATTTCTGGTATGTATAATTTGATTCAAAAACAGGTAATTAAACAAGGAATTTATAAGTCAAGACAAAAATGGGAAACTGATTTGAATATTAAAATTGATAAAACAAGTTGGTCAAGATTGTCTTGACAGTATGACAAATACAATAAATGTTCGACTAAGATTAGTACAATATAACTTTTTACATCAAATATATATTACACCACAAAAAATAAATAGATTAAACTCAAATTTATCTGATCAATGTTTTCGATGTAATCAAGAAATTGGTACTTTTTTACACTCTACTTGGTCTTGTTCTAAAATTCAACCTTTTTGAACAAATTTAAGAGTTTTACTGGAACAAATTATTGGAATACAACTTCCACACAATCCAATATTATTTTTACTAGGCGATATTGAAGGGATAAAATCGAAATCCAAACTGAATAAATAACAGAAAGAATTCATAAAAATTGCATTGGCAGTAGCCAAAAAGGCTATTGCAGTTACTTGGAAATCGGATTCATACTTAAGTATAGATCGTTGGAAGAATGAAATTTTTAGCTGCATTCCACTTGAAAAAATTACTTATAATTTAAGAGATAAATATGAAATATTTCTGAAAATTTGGCGCCCTTATTTACAAAAAGTAGGATTAAATATATAGGTGTTCCGAAGATAAAATTATTGGTTATCTGGGGAAAGAAATATAAATATTAAAGCTATTATGAACTCCATGGAGCATGTGGGGATCTTCCGATATCCAGGCATTCTTTCTTTCTTTTTTTTCTTCTTTTTTTCTATAGGGATATGTTAGGGGGAGGGATTAAGCGGGGGGGGGGGAAGAGTTGATATTTTTTTTTCTTTCTGTAACGTATTTGAAAATTCAATAAAAAAAAATTTTTAAATAACATCACAGGAAAGTTTTCCAAATAGGCTCCATGGGCCAATCGGCCTTCTGTTCTGTCAGATTCGAATTGGAATCGCTGTTGGCTGATTCAGAATTGTCCGCGTAATCCTGGGGCAGGAATGGAGCCGGTTCTCCCCGGGATGGACCAGCACCTGTCCCACAACCTCCCAGTCCCGGCGTTGTCCATCAGTCAGTGTATAACGGTGACGGGAAGGTACAGAATTATTGCGCCGCTGGTCCTTCCCCGGGGACGGGTGGATCGTAACGCTGGATGTCCCGGACTGGGACTGTTGTTGGGGAATGGCTCAGACTCAATGAGCCGGAGAACAGAAAGATCCCACATTAAGCACAGCGGGTCCAAGATCATTACAGGGCGGTGGTGAGATGTGTGAAAAATTGACAGAATTAGTTACACTCAAGTTAGTTACACTCTGCAGCCCAAACAATGATTGCGTTTATTGTTTAAATGTCGCCACTTTATATTATAACAATTCCCATCTCCACCTTCAGCCGCTCTAACACTGAGGGTGCATCAGGACAGAGTGAATGGAACCGCCGGCCAGTCCGTGCTCCTGCCCGTCTCTTACACAGTCCCGGACCCACACGGGTTTCTGCGGATCACATGGACCAGAGGCGGGAACGCTAGTGTATGTGTGGAATATACCTGCTTCCCGGGGCAAGAATGTCACCTCAATGACGGTAGATGGTACATCACTGTCTCCGAACCGTATAAACACCGGGCGCTGCTTTTCCCGGAGAACGCTTCACTGTTACTGAGAGACCTGCAGATCAACGACAGTGGGATTTATGAATTATCCATCAGCGACTCTACGGGGACGGAGAAGGGAAGCTTGGTGTTAACAGTTCGATCGGATGGAACAACTTCCCAGGGTAAGATCGTTCGTTCGTTATGTGCCGTGCTCTCTCGCGGCCTTGACCATGTTTGTTCATGGCAATATTTTCAACAGAAGTGGTTTGCCATTGCCATCTTCTGGGCAGTGTCTTTACAAGAGGGTGACCCCAGCCATTATCAGTACTCTTCAGAGATTGTCTGCCTGGCGTCAGTGGTCGCGTAACCAGGGCTTGTGATATGCACCGTCTGCTCGTATGGCCACCCACCACTTGCTCCCGTGGCTCCACATGTCCCTGATCCGGGGTGAAGCAGGTGCTACACTTTGCCCAAGGGTGACCTGCAGGCGAGCGGGGGTAAGGAGCGCCCTACACCTCCTCTGGTAGAGACGTATCTCCACCCTGCCACCCACAGGTTTTTAAAACTCAGGGTAAGATTGAGTTTTAAAAACAAAATGTTGGAAACACTTGGCAGGTTAGGCAGCATCAGTGGAAAGAGAAACAGACGACATTTCTGGTCAAAGACCCTTCGCCAGAAGTCAATATTAAGCCGCAGAGGAGGCGAGGGTGGGTTGGATGGGACAAAGGCCGTTCTAGAGTTCCAACAGTCCGCTCTCTGAGGAAGAAATGGACACGGAGGCACTGGCTGCAGACGAGGAGTTCAGCGGCTTATTGGGCTGGAATTATTAAATTAAAATGATGGAAAAAGATGTGGGTGAGGTCAGAAGCTGAGGACCGATCGCTCGGGAAAGGAGAGGGGAAGATCAGTCTCGAATCTAGACTGTAGATGGTGAGAATGCGGCGGAGGGAGGGGGTTTGGGGGGAGTTGGGACTTGTCAGTGTGCAAAGTGAAGAGGCAAAGGAAACCCAGGAGCGGCTTTGTTGAGGTTTACAGTCGCTCGTTTTAGAAAGCAAGCGACACTTGTCTGTGTCAGCACTGAATATTACAGAGGATAAAGTGGAATTGTGGATCACGACAGCGCTGAGACAGGTTGTTGTAGAGAGAGTTGAGGGTTATTCATGTCTGAGCGGAGTTAGCATGGATCTCAGCGAGGAATACTGCGAGGAGAAAGTTCAAAGTAAATTTATTATCAAAGGACGTGTAGGTTACCAGATATTACCCGGAGATTCGCTTCCATACACGTATCAGAACAAAGAAATACAATAGAATGAATGATAAACTGCACACAAACACTGACAACTGACCAATTGTAAAAGACAGAAAACTGTGCAAATAACAAAAATATATAAACATATAAATAAATAGATAAATATAGAAACAAACAAATGGAGACAATGAGTTGTAGAGTCCTTGAAAGTGAGTCCATAGGTTGCCCGGTGATCCGGGGTGGTTCTGAAAAGAAAAGGGTGGATATTCAGTTGGAATTCACGTGGGATCAGTTGCAGCTCAATGCATTTGAAAAGGAAAAACATGTTACTGGGTGAAGACACATGGTTTTGGTCAAAGACAAGAAAGGAAAGACGAATCACTGAGGGTGGACACAGTAAAGCCCATCGGAAAGTGAAGGGGAACGCCTTCAATTCCACATTGCTGGAAGAGAAGAGACAGTGAACTCAACAGTTAATTTAAAATAAATATTTTATGAGATACATTGCTCCCTATAAGAATTGAACAAGGTGGTAAACGTTCAGGGTGAACCTTGGACTCAACAATAACTCTTCTCAGAACAATGACTGCCCGGACCATTCCACCTGGTCAATATCCCAGTTCTAGTGCTTTAGAATCACAGCTCGATTATGTACAAGAGGCCATTGGGCCATCATAGTGGTGCAGGTGGAAACGACTATGGGTAACCCTAGGTGATTTCTAAGGTAAGGACCTGTTCAGCATAGCTTTGTGGGCCAAAGGGCCTGTATTGTGCCGTAGGTTTTCTATGTTTCTATGTTTCACTACAGTAAGGGCTGCTTATTATTGATATTAAATTAGTCTCACAGCCTTGTTATTACTTCAGAGTTCTGTAAATGCTGAGTGTATATTAAACCACATTGGAAGTGATTCCTAAAACTGTTTCCACCGGATTTTCATCCAGTGAATCCCAGAATATGAGAATGGGCTGTGAGTTTTACTTCCCAACTGTTCTATTGACTTACACCCCACATTGTCCCCGAGGATTAGGAGCAATCTCTCCACCGGAGACAATATGAACACACTTCACTCTCCCAGCTTCCTGCTCTGCTGAGGATACAAAAATATTCCACATTTCTGCTGTCTTCAATTCCTGGCACCATTCCAGTAAATCCCACACCATCCTGTCCAAAGCCAGGAGATCTATCCTAGAGTGAGGAGTCCAGAACCAGATACAAAAATCCAGTTGGACCCAGCAAGCGTGGATGTGGATAAAGTTTCAACAACAATTTCCTTATTATTGTGCTGTAGATTTCATTTGTAAACCTCAGCTTTGTGTCTGTCATTTTAAGATAATTTTAATGAATTTCTGAGCATTGTCAATATATTGCTAGTGAACAGCAAAAGGTAAATGGAGACCGTATATTCATATTGCATTTTCTTTCTAAGCGTTCTTCCCTGTCCAAAGCTCCGTCCATTGCTGTGTTCTCGTTGTGTTGTGTAGAAAACCACCCGATCTCCATAACTGTACAAGGAATGTTTGAGTTCCAAGGTGATTTCACACTTCACAAAATCAGTGGCAGTGTAATGATTAAATGACTGGGCGAACAAAGTTTTGGGCCAGCACGTTACATATCAGCCTGGATTCCATATGAAAGCTGGAAATTAAAAATCAAACATCTGCAATTAATTCTAGTAATGGTGATTGTGAAATGAGTGGATTGTCAGAAGGAAAATCTGATGCTTTTCAGGGAACTATCCCACCTTTCTCATTCAGTGGGACCTCAGTGTAACTCTGCTTCACTAACTGGCTTATTCTCAGTTGTCGCCTTGGTTCAGGGTGGAATAGACAATAAATGGCCATGTTTCCCATGACAGTCACTTACTCTGAATAAATAAATGTGATTTTCCTTGAGCTCCACTGGCTGATAGCAAAGCTAAAATGACTAGAGCAGTTTAGAGTCTGCAGATTAGAGCACTCTGCCTTAAACGAGTGTGGGCAGAAAACACTTGTGCATAAAAGAGTGACCTTGCTGTCTGCTGTTTCGAAGCTGTAACCAACTTCTGTGTGGTAATTGTTTTCTCTTGCAGCAAGTAAAATAAGCGTGCTTATGCTTGATCCACTCTGTGTTATTTGTTGTTTGTTGTACGATGTAGTGAACAGGTGCTCAACAGAAACACCAGCTACAGACAGGACTCCAGTGATAAAGGAAGAAGTTATTATTCAAATTGTTGTGTTCACTGCTACTGTCATCATCTTGTGCCTCATTGTGAAAATGCGAAGAGGTAAGCAGGATGTAGTCTCAGGTAACCCAAAACGTGATGTGTCTGTCTTTGGATTGATTTTCATGAGTATAATTAGACCTGGGTGTTCATCTTAATATTTTTTGCATCACAAATGTTACTACTTCTTTGAAAATAATATTTAAACTTTCTTGATCACTGTACATTTTTATAATAATGGCCATGTTTAATCAACAGTCTCCATTATTCATCACCCAATGTCATTCACCCTGAAGCTGGGCATCACTGTATAAGTACAGAGTGAGAACATTGTGTGGGTCTGGGCTCCAGCAAAGGGATTGGGGAGGTGGGAGTCCACTATCCCCTTCCAATTAAATTATGACTAATCTATATTTGAACTTCATCTAAATGCCTTTGTGTTGGTGACTTTTCAATTGTAGCATGTGGGGAGAGTTCAGTATTTCCCTCTCTAACATGTGAGGGTGTGTTTTCTGGCTTCATATTAAAATACTCAAGTTTGAATTTTAAAGATATTTCCCCTGGCATTGGGCAACATTCTCATCTCACTCACCCCACACCTGCCACTTACGCACAATACAATGCTTAAAAGAAATAGAAGCAGCCATTTCTGTTAACTGCCACAGTATTTAACCACGTGTGAAGTGATACACTTTGGAAAGTCAAGTCTGAAGTCAAAATTCTCAGCAATGTGGAGTGATAGAAGGATCTTGAGGTCCACGTCCATTGATACTTGAAAGTTGCTGAGCACATTGATAAGGTTGTTAAGAAGGTGTTTGGTGTGTGGACCTTCATTAGCTGGGGATTGAGTTCAAGAGTATGAAATAATTTTGCAGCTCTACAAAATCCTGGTTAGACCACACTTGAGTTATTGTGTTCAGTTCTGGTCACCTTATTATAGGAAGGATGTGGAAGCTTTAAGTAGAACGCAGAGGAGATTTACCAGACTGCCATCTGGATTTGAATGCATGTCTTATGAGGATAGATTGAACAAGCTCAAGTTTTCTCTCTGGAGAGGAGGATGAGCAGTGACTTGATGGAGATGTATAAGATGGTAAGAGGCATAGATCAAGTGGATAGTCAGAGACATTTGTCTATGGCAGAAATGGTTAATAAGCAGGAGTATAACTTTAAAGTGATTGGAATAAATTA
Organism: Hemitrygon akajei; assembly: GCF_048418815.1. Classification (NCBI taxonomy): domain Eukaryota; kingdom Metazoa; phylum Chordata; class Chondrichthyes; order Myliobatiformes; family Dasyatidae; genus Hemitrygon; species Hemitrygon akajei. The sequence goes on from NC_133125.1 coordinate 183,192,101, forward strand.
TAGGGGAAATGCCAGAGGTGAGTTTTTTACACAGAGAGTGGTGAGTGTGTGGAACACTCTGGTTGGGGTGGTGATAGAGGCAGGTACATTAGGGGTGTTTAAAAAAAACTGTTAGACAGGCACATGGATGATAGAACAATGTAGGGCTATGCAGGAGGGAAGAGTTAGATTAGTCTTGGAGTAGGTTAAAAGGTCAGCACAACATTCTGGGTCAAAGGGTGTGTACTGTGTTATACTGTTCTGTGCTCATCACATTTGCCCAACCTTTGTTAATTCCTTTCATTTTTTTTTCATTTTCCTTCAGTGTTGGTTTCTACATCTCTGAACTTCTGCTTTTATGTCTCACAGGAGCCAATCTTTAACAGGTCACATTATTCCAAGTACTTTATCTAAATTAGGGCTCTGACCCATAATCTGGACTGTCTATTTCCTGCTGCAGATGTTCCCTGGCCTGCTAAGTTCCTCCAGTATCTTCACATTGTATCATCTGCAGTCTCACTTCGTCTCTCTCTCTCTCTTAACCTGAATATTATGATGAGAATACAATTGTGTCTGTTTTATTTTCCATTCATAACTATGCAGAATTCATATATTCAGTACCAATTCAGGGAGAAGTTGGTACACTTCTGGTTAAATCTATGTTTCTAGTTGTTTCAGTAAATAGGATGTTTATTGAAGAATAAATATTTGTTGTTTGCTTGTGATGGAACAAAGGAAACAACCTCTCCTCACAAGGCTGTAATTCTGCCATCACGTGGAGAAAGGCTCGAAGCAATTGACCGGTAATATTCAGATTCAGATGTGTTTATTTCTCACATGTACACCAATACACACAGTGAAATGTGTTGGCTGCGTTCACAACCAACACAACCTCAGGATGCGCTGGGACAGCCCACACATTCCAGAGCCAACACAGCAGGTCCATGATGTCCAGCAGAACAACACAAGCAACAACAACAACATCAAAACAAAACTACAACAACAAAACAAGCCCATTTCCCCTTTCCCACCCACTCACACACACCAGACAGGCTGTGTCTGGGTTTCCCACCCCCTGACCTGGTCTGCTGTCGCAGACACACAGACTATAAGATATCGGGCCTTTGACTTATGGACGCATTGGCGCAGGAGCTTCGACCATCAGGTCTTGACCTCCAGCCTTGCTGACTTTGGTCTCAACACCAGGACTCGCTGAGCATGGGACCTTGAACTCCAGGCCTCAAACTGTGGACTTGCATGGATCTCGGACTGTTGGACTCACTCACCATGGAGGGATCACTGGCCATTGTCCCTCCTGCTTGCACATATATTCCTCCCAGGACTTGCCAACCAGGAGATGACTCACTAACCAGGAGGATAACCAGCTCTCATCCATGGGGCCCACTGAACCCAGCCCTTATTAACCAACACAGTCAAAGTCAGCTCACAGGACACTGAAGTGTAGTAGCAGTAAATCTTCACTGTTCCAGATTTCTTTTTATGTAGCATCATTCAGAAATGTGTGTATGTCATGACAGATTTGTTTATTATTGCAGGAAGATTAACAATGTTTTCTTTATTTCCCCCCCCCCCCCCACCCCCAGTTTGTAAAGGATCTCAGGAGCAAAGCAAAGAGGGACGTAACTGTCAGGTAAGTGCAATTTATCCTTAGCTTTACTTTCCTAGATCATATTAACTTGATGTGGTTTCTACCCAAGCTTTACCCCATGGTATTAAAATCCCACTTAGTGCAGCATTTAACTTCTCTGTTAGGATGTCAATCCTGCTCCTGGTATTAGTTCACTTTTCACAAGTAGTACAACACCTTCTTGACCTGGCACAAGCATCAATATTTGCCAAGGCTGAACTTTTCCTTCTGGAATCATTCATTCAATTATGTGTTTACTTTCTCAATCAGTTTCTCTGAATTTGCACATGGCTTGTTGCGGGTCCCCTTGATGTAACACTTACTAAGTTAGCTGAAACCTCTTGAGACTCCTGCTGCAAAATGTAGAAACATAGCAACATAGAAAGCCTACAGCACAATACAGGCCCTTCAGCCCACAAAGTTGTGCCAAACATGTACTTACTTTAGAAATTTCCATCACTGTTACCGGTAGCCCATTCCAAGCACTCACCACTCTCTGTGTAAAAGACTTACCCCTGACATCTCCTCTGTACCTACTTCCAAGCAACTTAAAACTGTGCCCTCTCATATTAGCCATTTCAGCCCTGGCGAAAAGCCTCTGACTATCCACATGGTCAATGCCTCTCATCATCTTATACACCTCTATCAGGTCACCTCTCATCCTCCATCACTCTAAGGAGAAAAGGCCAAGTTCACTTAATCTATTCTCATAAGGCATGCTCACCAATCTAGGCAATATCCTTGTAGATCTCAACACAAAATACACTGCAGATTCTGGGGTCAAAGCAACACATACAACATGCTGGAGGAACTCAGCAGGTCAGAGAGCATCTGTAGAAACGAGCAGTACACGTTTCAGGCCGAGACCCTTCATCAGGACTAAAGAGGGAGGGGCCAGAGGCTCTATACAGAAGCTGGGAGGAAGGTGGGAAGGAGAAGGCTGGTAGGTGCCAGGTGAAAAACCAATCAGAGGAAAGATCAAGGGGTGGGGGAGGGGAAGCAGGAAATGGATAGGCAGGAAAAGGTGAAGAAGGAATGTAAGGGAAAAGCACTGTGTATTAGAAGAAGGAAGAATCATGAGAGAGGTGATAGGCAGCTGGAGGAGGAGGCAGAGTGAAACTGGGATGGGGGAAGGGAGGCGGAGGGAATTACCAGAAATTGTAAATCTCCTCTGCAGCCTTTCTATAGTTTCCACATCCTTCCTGTAGTGAGGTGACCAGAACTGAGCACAGTACTCCAAGTGGGGTCTGACCAGGGTCCTATATAGCTGCAACATTACCTCTCAGCTCTCAAATTCAGTCCCACAGTTGATGAAGGCCAATGCACTACATGCCTTCTTAACCACAGAGTCAAGCTGTGCAGCTGCTTTGAGAATCCTGTGGACTCTGACCCCAAGATCCCTCTGATCCTCCACTCTGCCAAGAGTCTTACCATTAATACTATATTCTGCCATCATATTTGACCTATCAAAATGAACCACTTCACACTTATCTGCGTTGAACTCCATCTGCCACTTCTCTGCCCAATTTTACATCCTATCAATGTCCTGCTGTAACCTCTTGACAGCCCTCCACCGTATCCACAACACCTCCAACCTTTGTGTCATCAGAAAATTTACCAACCCATCCCTCCACTTCTTCATCCAGGTCACTTATAAAAATCATGAAGAGAAGGAGTTCCAGCCTATGACCTGAGGCACACCACTGGTCATCGACCTCCATGCAGAATATAAAATGTCTACAATCACTCTTTGCCTTCTGTGGGAAGCCAGTTCTAGATCCACAAAGCAATGTCCCCCTGGATCCCATTCCTCCTTACTTTCTCAATAAGTCTTGCATGGGGTACCTTGTCAAGTGCCTTGCTGAAATCCATATACACTACACCTCCTGCTCCACATTCATCAATATGCTTAGTCACATCCTCAAAAATTCAATCTGGCTTGTAATGTATGACTTGCTTTTGACAAAGCCATTCTTACTGTTCCTAATCATATTATGACTCTCCAAGTTCATTAATTAAGTACCTCTACTATCTCCTCTGGTTCCATACACTCTTCTCCACAGTCACATTTGATTGGACCTGTTCTCTCACGTCTTATCTTCTTGCTCTTCACATACTTGTAGAAGTATGTCATACATGTACATGTCTCACATACATGTCTTCCCTGATTGCTGATATCATGTTAGTTTTCTCACAACACAACATTTTTCCCCGGCCATTTTCAACCTGGGCTAGTGACTGGTGATGAAGGAGGTGAATGTTTCACCAGGCATGTAGATGGTCCTCAAACTGACTGGAAAGAATTGTTCTGTGGGACTGAAAGGAAAAAGTTCAATCTGATTCCTCCTTGTCTCCTGCTAAAATAAAACGGAAGCCTGTAAGGCAGAATGGTGTTCACTTGGAGTGGGTTTGTTTTGAGAAAGTACAACAGAATCAGCCCACAGCAATGCTTTGGGAAAGTTAAGGGAGTACAAGTCTACAGTCACAACAGAGAACAGTGGTAATAACATGTTTGTCTGGGATCAAGGCTGTAAGGGATAAGGGGGTGGGTACTGTTACCACCAGGGGATGGAAAAGTACCAATGTAAGGGGTTTTGAAGGACATGAAAAGGGTCACTTTCATAAGACTACAAGGATACAGGTGGGGTGGGGGTGGTCCTGGGGGCGGCACATAAGATATCCAACTGTCTTGTTGCGACCCTTATCTAACCAGGAAGAAAGCAACACTTTGAGTGGGGTCCAGAGCAACAACAGGCGATCGAGGCTGCTCGGGGAACTGTGTTTCAGGCCCTGCCTCTGTCTCGTTTACCCGGATCACCCTGGAGTTACAGGTGTCCCTACATCAGAATTTATGGAGTAAATGACGAGGACAGAATGGGGTGAACATTCCCCTAGGGTTCTGGCCCCGCACCCTACCTGGTGCAGCTAGCCGATACAGACCCTTTGAAAAACAACCACTGGCCAGGGCGTTGGTGGAGACGGAGGCCTCCCGAGGGAAGTGAAGTCATTCTGACACCCGACCTCCCGATTTTGACGTGGGTGCTCTCGGAGACCTTCACTACCCCGGGTGGGCGGGGGGGCAGCCTCTATTGTGAAATGAAGTGGTACATTGCAGAACGGGCAAACAAGGGCTCGGGGCGGTGGGTGGAGGGGGTCATCGACTCTGAATTCGGCGTTGTGGCTGGTCATTTGGGAGTACATGCCACGAGCGAATGTGCTCAACAACGAGGTATACGACTACCTGTAGACATAACGAAAGAAGTTAACACTGTGTGTGATATTTGTCAGCAGGTTAAAAGGAGAGAAGTGGACTGCTCACATTAACGGGGATGGTCCAGCGCAGGTATAACAGATTGATTACATCGGACTCCTGTCACAGCAGCAACGATTTGCTTACCATGGCTGTAACCTAATCAGGTCTGTTCGTGGGAATTCCTTGCACAAATGCTGACTAAAATCACACACTGAATGGATTGCAGAAATTAATTGGTTGTTACGGGACCCCCATGTCAGTTAATGGGTCTCACTTCTCAGGGCAAGCCGTGAAAGACTGGGCTGCCAGTAGAGGAATTCATCACGTATACCACAGATCCAATTAATCCCAAACATCAAGGCTGATTGAAAGAAAGAATGGACCTTTGAAAGAACTGATTCATTTAGTGACCCCCAACTCACTCCGTACAGGGGCGGCTGACTGTACTATGTATCCCAAGCCTTGTACAATCTAAACAACGGACCTTTACTCAAAGGATTATCGCTAACCAGGGTGATCAAGTGTACCCCAGAATCTGGGGATGAAGCAGGCACTGAAGAAAGGGCTTCCACAGCGGGAGGGAAAGTATGGGTGCACCTTCAAATTCTCTGGTTTGTGAGGGGGAGATTGCAGCAAACGGAGACGGTAACACATACTGGGCATCAGTACAAGGGGAAGATCATCTGTTGTGTTTGAACAGGGCCAAATAATAATGATTTTAATATCTGTAAGACTGATAATAATAGATACTTTGTTTTCGCCCAGGAGAAATTACAGCCCTGGAATTAAGCTGATGGAGGCAAGGACTTTCCCCTGAGCAGAGGCCACCAATTCAACTGCAAAAAGAACACACAAAAAACCAGCTATCTGAAAAGAAGACATCCTTCAGTGCAACCACACCTCCGACACGAGAGAGAGAGAGTGAGTGAGAGAGAGAGAGAGAGAGAGACAGCGAGAGAGCGAGAGAGAGAGTGAGAGAGAGAGAGCGCGAGAGACGGACAGAGAGAGAGAGACAGACAGAGGGAGAGAGAGGGAGTGAGAGCGAGAGAGAGAGAGTGAGCGAGAGAGAGAGACAGAAAGAGAGAGGGAGTGAGAGCGAGAGAGAGAGCGAGAGAGTGAGAGAGAGAGCGAGAGAGAGAGAGAGAGAGAGAGAGAGAGGGGGGAGGGGCGAGAGAGAGGGGGAGGGGCGAGAGAGAGGGAGTGAGAGCGAGAGAGAGTGAGCGAGAGAGAGAGACAGAGAGAGAGGGAGTGAGAGAGAGTGAGCGAGAGAGAGAGAGAGAGAGAGGGAGTGAGCGAGAGAGAGAGAGAGAGAGGGAGTGAGAGCGAGAGAGAGAGAGTGAGCGAGAGAGAGAGAGAGAAAAGTCTGTGTGAAAGTCTGTTGGCATTCCACAGATCAGCTCATTTACACGATAAGTATTATTTTGATTTCTGTACTGCTACTGTTGTAGAGATTTGTTTTTCCTTTTGTATTGCATTTCCGCTAGTTCTAATAAAGTGTTTTCTTGTGCACGTGTGTCGTCCCTTTGATTGTGAATACACTATCAAATACCTTGTGCTGAACCAGGAAAGAACACGCAACACGTTTTAAAATAATTCCCTTTACAGATGCTGTGTGTGAAAAGAGGATGCATTGTTACTGGTGATTCATTGTGTGACTACGTTATAGTGGATACATTATTCTGTATTTATTCTGTATTTCTGTTGCTGTTTTACCTTGTACCACTTCGATTCACTGTCTGTTGAATTGATCTGTATGAACAGTATGCAAGAGGAGTTTCTCACTGCAGCTCAGTACATATGACAATAGTAAACCAATTCCTATCCAATTTCTTACACAAAAGCAGACAGGACTGGTAGTTCCTTTACCATCACCATGATAGGTTTTATTCCAAAGGGACATTGGCAATGAGAGATCCGTGTTGTCAGGGCTGAGATGACAGACGAGACTGGGTAGTGGCTGTTACCTGTGTAATTCCCCTGACGTGAGGGTGCGGTAAGCTATGGTGCTCTGTGTGATCACAGAGATGTTACAGGTGAAAGTGTGCCTGCCCAGTTACTGCAGAAGATACAACCAGGTCAGAAGCAAATCCGGCTTCACAGGAAACTCAAACGTTACAAAGTGTGCATAGTTTAAATGAAAATAAGGTTGTCTTTCAAGGTGTAAATTTAAAATGAGGATTCTTACATATAGAACAAATATATTTAGCATTTACTGTGAATGTTTTGACCAACTATCTCAGAATTACTCTTTGAAGAATGGAAAATGTACATGATGTTGTAGTAAACTGTGGGCTTGTTAATGGAAAATAGTTACCGGGTAATGCAAAATTAGGTGTGATCTCATGAATTATTTGTAGTTGTTACACATGATGGTATTGAGTTCATGGTCCACAAACCCTTAACCTCAAAAGGAAATGTTAATACAGGTACAGGTATTTATGTGGACCTCACCACTGGGAGGTTTATAATATATCAACCCACTCTTCAAAGTCCTGCCTACTTTCCTGTCGAGTTTCTGTGGCGAGGTCTAACTGCCAACACCTACTGTTTGAATAGTGGGTTCCTACCCTCCCTCCCCCCACTGATGAAATACTTTCAGCTAATGAAGTAGTTTAAGCAGTTTATTTCATTTTAATGAAATACCTTAGAAAAATAGTTAACACACATTTAAAACTGCCCTTTTAACTTCAGACTGAAATTTGCGTGAAATTTACATTAAGAACTGAAGATTGTTTCTTGGTTACAATGAGATGCTGAGCAAACAATACTGGTTAGAAGTTTAACTTTGTCACACACAACTCTGACTTTTGGAAAGGTCATGCTGCTATACCAGAAAGCTGAGGTTCGGGATAAGCCTCTCAGCAACTGGAACGTGAATATCCATCACACGGAGAGAGTGAAAATATCCTGTTGACACTCTTTATCAAAAAATTAAGAAATTATGCCTGAGTGAAATCCCTTACCCACGTTGTGCCTGTGAATACAATGTACTGCCTGACCTCTGATTTCTTTTACTGGGCATGTTGAAACTGTCAGGACTTAGTTTCAACAGTTTCAGGTAATACATTCCCTCTGTTTAGAGTCACAGAGTCAACACAGAAACAGGTTCTTCGGCCCATCTAGTCCATGTTGAAACAATTTAAACTGCATACTCCCATTGACCTGCACCAGGACCATAACCAACGATATCACTACTATCAATGTACCTATTCAAACTTCTCTTAAACGTTTCTTAAATTGGTCAGTTCTGTTATAAAGTTAAAGTTCAAAGTAAATGTATTATTAAACTACACATGTGTCACCATGTACAACCCTGGGGTTCATTTTCTTGTGGGCATACCCAATAAATCTGGAGAATAATAACCACAACAGAATCAATGAAAGATTCGCACTCTTCTCATCTCCCACCCCTTTCTTTTTTTCTGCCTTCCTCTTTCTCATTTCTTTCTCCCCCATAATCTTCCTGTGCTGTTCCCTCCAAACCCTTTTCTCTGTTCTGCTGTTCCTCTCTGTGCATTTCTCTCTCTCTGTTTCTTTCTACTTCTCTCAATCTATCTGCTTCTGCTCATCTGTGTCGATTCCCCAGGTCTCAGTTCCCTGATCTTACAAACTACGTGAGTGGAAACATTTCTGCATCTCCGTCACACCCTCTCAGGATCTTATACAATTCCACAAGTTCACCACTCATTCTTCTAAAGGCCAGACAATGTACATCTATAGCGACTTGTAAAAGGACAACCTCATCATCCCAGGAGTTATCCAAGTGTAGGCAGAGGGATCAGTTTAGTTGGGAGTTTAATTACTTCAGCACAACATCATGAGATGAAGGGCCTGTACCTGTGCTACACTGTTCTGTGCTCTATGGAGCCCTTTGGACTGTCTACAATGGCAGCTTATCCTTGCTTAAATAAAGGAACCAAGACCTCTTGGAGTGACCTCACCAGTATCCTGTACCATTGTAGTAAGTCTTCCCAATTTCTAAACTTCCATCCTCTTGCAACAAATTTCATCTGCCTTTTGCTTAACTTCAGGCTAACTTCTTGTGATCTAAACACATCACCTGGATCCCGCTGTACCTCACTCAACTGCAACCTTTCTCCATTTAGATGAGAGTCTTGCCTTTAGATTCCTCATATCACAGTGCAGGACTTCATATCTGCCAAGTCCTCACCAAAGACAGACTGTGGATTGCACATTTCTGGTGGTGGTTACCCCACAGAGGAGACACCCAGAGACCAGGTCTCTGTCAGACAGACAGAACCACAGGCTGTTAGTTCAGCAGGTGCCTGGGGCTGTTTTGAGAATCTGTATCCATGATCGTTTGAGATGACCAACTGTTTTATTTCCACTTTTACTGATGCCAAATTAGGTATGATCACAAATCAAGATGAGGATGTAAAGAAGATTCAAATGGATGTAGACAAGCTGAGTGAGTGAGTGAGTGAGTGATGGATGGAATGTAATGAAGAAAAATGTTGTCAGCCATTTTAGTGCACAATATAGAAATGCAAAGGTTTTTAGTGGTAAGACAGCAATGATGTTCAAAAGGAATTAAGTCTTCTTGTACACAAGTTGGTCAGATTCAACAGACTGGTGCTGTATAATACTAGGGAGGCAAATGGTATGTAGTCTTATTAAGAGCAAATTTAATTACTGAATTATGGAAATCCTACTGCAATAAGAGCCTTTTTAAGGGGACAGATGGACTATTGTGTACAGTTCTGGTCAATTTATCTAAGAATAGATTTACTTGTCATAGTGGGAGATCAATGAAGATTCACCAGGATGGTCCAGAATTGTCAGTTTGCTCTAACAACAGGTTAGACTGGACTTGTGCTGTCCAGGGTTTAGGGAAGGTCTCGGAGAAACTCAAAAAATTCTTTCATCACTTAACATCATAAAAATATTGCCCTCTGCCTGAAGAGAACAGCATTCAGGTTCCTGGGCATCATTACTTTGCAGGACCTCATGGGAGAACAATATCTCCTTCATTCACAAAAAGGCTCAGCAGAGGATGTACTTCATGTGGCAATTGCTAAAACTGCATCGTTAGTTAGAGACATGCAAAAACAAATTGGACTATGCAAATTTCACCCAATCATTGATCAGTAATCTCATGTTATTGTTTTGCAATTATTAGAACAAAGATGATGTCATTTCAGATTGGAGTAACCTACTGCAAGTTGGATTTTGTTATTGTGATATTTGAAAATAGCTTTTCAGGAGAGTGTATGATTCTAAAAATAAGCAGAACCTGATTTTTCCTTGTAGAACAGAGGGTTTATTGAATGAAACTTCACCCCTTCATAAATATGTTTCCCTTTGATAATGGGAACCACAGGTTGGAGATGGTGTGCTCGACACTGAAGTCAGTTGGACACAACAGACCAATGCACACATCCAAAGATACAGTTGTGTATGCTTCAGTGCAAAAAGTAAGTGTTGAGTTTTCACCTTAAACCCACCCTAAATAACAGTGGAAAAGAGTTACTGCAAAATGTCCAGGTGGCATATTGATAGTTGTTTGTCTGTGTAGCCATCCTGGTACTCTGGGGCCCAGGAGACAGCCCACAGCTCATTTATTTGTTCTCTAAGGAAATATTTCTTATCCACAACAGACTTGTTGGTAAATTAGTATAGGTGGCACCACAATAAGGTCATGTGGTCCTTTGCTGACATATTGAATCAGGGCAGGTGTAAAAAGAGACTAGCTGGCGGAGAAGCAAACAGGGCAGTCATTTTCATCAAGGAGAGGGCTATATCCAATCTGTTGCAAACTGCCAAAGCATGGGAGATGAGGGTCAATGTGGGGAGGAAGCTGTATTTCACAGAGCTGGTGCAAACCACACTTTGACCAGACATCATACTGTGGTCTACTGATGACAAGTTATCCTGGTGGAGCTCACAGTACCATGGGAGGAAGGATGCAAGGAAGCTCATGGGAGGAAGGCCCTGAAATACCAGTCCTTAGATCAGGTGCACAGGGACGGAGTATGGCAAATTCCCTGTGGAGTTTGTCTGTAGAGGTGTCAGGAGTGGGGACAGGAATGGACCCAAGTGCAGAACACAGGCACTGAAGTACTAGGGGTAGGACAGGAGGGGGATGCCATGGCATGGAAGGGGTAATGCTGGGGTTCAGGCAGACAGAGAGTCTTAGTTGGGCAGGCAGAGCAGGATCCCAAAGTTCAGTCAGGCAGAGGAGGATCCCAGAGTTCAGTCAGGCAGAGGAGGATCCCAGAGTTCAGTCAGGCAGAGCAGGATCCCAGAGTTCAGTCAGGCAGAGCAGGATCCCAGAGTTCAGTCAGGCAGAGGAGGATCCCAGAGTTCAGTCAGGCAGAGCAGGATCCCAGAGGTCTGGCAGAAGGCGGGGTCTTAAGGTACATGGCATGGCTGGAGGAGAGCCACCCCCCCCCCCCCCACCCCCGGGCCGTATATATCCCGGGTAAGGCCACCTCCAAGGTGGAAACACAGAGGCCTGAGCAAGACGCTGACTGCTAGGCGGGTGCGGGGCACAATCCCAGAGTACAGGCAGGAGGCGGGATCTTGAGGTACATAGCTTGGCTGGAGGAGAGCCCCCTCTTGGCGGGCCGTATATATCTGGGGTAGGGCCGCCTCCCAGGTGGAAACACGGAGGCCTGGGCAAGACGCGGACTCATAGGATAGTGTGGGGCACAGCCCATTGGAAGCAGGGGGGAGTGGAGGAGCAGAACACCCCGCCGGGCAGCAGCAGGCCAGCTGGGCGTGCCCGATAGGGACAACAGATAGGAAAGGGCAGAATGCCCCACAGAGCAGCGGCAGTCCAGCCAGACCTGCCTGAAGGAGGCAATGATAGGAAAGGGCAGAACACTCCGCCGGGCAGTGGCAGTCCGGCCGGACCTGCCCAATGGAGGCAAAGGGGTAGAACGGGGACTAGGTGCAGGATGACCAGCACGACAGCCATGATCCCAGGTAGCTCGGGAGAGGCAGACAGACAGACAGCGCGACAGTGCGAGCAAGGCAAAACGGGAGGAGCAGCGGGACCAGCGCATGCGAGAAAAAGCAGGGGAACAGGACCAACCTGGACAGAACAAATACAGAGCAGGTCAGAACCTGGGCAGGACAGGGTAAACAGGGTGCGGAGCAGGTCACAACCCAGTCAGGGTAAACAGGGTGCGGAGCAGGTCAGAACCCAGTCAGGGTAAACAGGGTGCGGAGCAGATCGGAACCCAGTCAGGGTAAACAAGGTGCGGAGCAGATCGGAACCCAGTCAGGGTAAACAAGGTGCGGAGCAGATCAGAACCCGGGCAGGGTAAACAGGGTGCGGAGCAGATCAGAACCCAGTCAGGGTAAACAGGGTGCGGAGCAGGTCGGAACCCAGTCAGGGTAAACAGGGTGCGGAGCAGGTCAGAACCCAGTCAGGGTAAACAGGGTGTGGAGCAGGTCAGAACCCAGTCAGGGTAAACAGGGTGCGGAGCAGGTCAGAACCCAGTCAGGGTAAACAGGGTGCGGAGCAGGTCAGAACCCAGTCAGGGTAAACAGGGTGTGGAGCAGGTCAGAACCCAGTCAGGGTAAACAGGGTGCGGAGCAGATCAGAACCCAGTCAGGGTAAACAGGGTGCGGAGCAGATCAGAACCCGGGCAGGGTAAACAGGGTGCGGAGCAGGTCAGAACCCAGTCAGGGTAAACAGGGTGCGGAGCAGATCAGAACCCAGTCAGGGTAAACAGGGTGCGGAGCAGGTCAGAACCCGGGCAGGGTAAACAGGGTGCGGAGCAGATCAGAACCTGGGCAGGACAGGGTAAACAGGGTGCGGAGCAGGTCAGAACCCGGGCAGGGTAAACAGGGTGCGGAGCAGGTCAGAACCTGGGCAGGACAGGGTAAACAGGGTGTGGAGCTGATCAGAACCCAGTCAGGGTAAACAGGGTGCGGAGCAGGTCGGAACCCAGTCAGGGTAAACAGGGTGCTGAGCAGGTCAGAACCCAGTCAGGGTAAACAGGGTGTGGAGCAGGTCAGAACCAAGTCAGGGTAAACAGGGTGCGGAGCAGGTCAGAACCCAGTCAGGGTAAACAGGGTGCGGAGCAGGTCAGAACCCGGGCAGGGTAAACAGGGTGCGGAGCAGGTTAGAACCCAGTCAGGGTAAACAGGGTGTGGAGCAGGCTAGAACCTGGGCAGGACAGGGTAAACAGGATGCGGAGCAGGTCAGAACCCAGTCAGGGTAAACAGGGTGTGGAGCAGGTCAGAACCTGGGCAGGGTAAACAGGGTGCGGAGCAGGTCAGAACCCAGTCAGGGTAAACAGGGTGCGGAGCAGGTCAGAACCCGGGCAGGACAGGGTAAACAGGGTGCGGAGCAGGTCAGAACCCGGGCAGGGTAAACAGGGTGTGGAGCAGGTCAGAACCCAGTCAGGGTAAACAGGGTGCGGAGCAGGTCAGAACCCAGTCAGGGTAAACAGGGTGCGGAGCAGGTCGGAACCTGGGCAGGGTAAACAGGGTGCGGAGCAGGTCAGAACCCAGTCAGGGTAAACAGGGTGTGGAGCAGGCCAGAACCTGGGCAGTACAGGGTAAACAGGATGCGGAGCAGGTCAGAACCCAGTCAGGGTAAACAGGGTGTGGAGCAGGTCAGAACCTGGGCAGGACAGGGTAAACAGGGTGCGGAGCAGATCACAACCCAGTCAGGGTAAACAGGGCGCGGAGCAGATCAGAACCCAGTCACGGTAAACAGGGTGCGGAGCAGATCAGAACCCAGTCAGGGTAAACAGGGTGCAGAGCAGATCAGAACCCAGTCAGGGTAAACAGGGTGCGGAGCAGGTCAGAACCCAGTCAGGGTAAACAGGGTGCGGAGCAGGTCAGAACCCAGTCAGGGTAAACAGGGTGCGGAGCAGGTCAGAACCCAGTCAGGGTAAACAGTGTGCGGAGCAGGTCAGAACCCGGGCAGGGTAAACAGGATACGGAGCAGGCCAGAACCTGGGCAGGACAGGGTAAACAGGGTGCGGAGCAGGTCAGAACCCGGACAGGGTAAACAGGATGCGGAGCAGGTCAGAACCCGGGCAGGGTAAACAGGATGCGGAGCAGGCCAGAACCTGGGCAGGACAGGGTAAACAGGGTGCGGAGCAGGTCAGAACCCGGGCAGGGTAAACAGGGTGCGGAGCAGGTCAGAACCCGGGCAGGGTAAATAGGATACGGACCCCACAGAGAGCAGGAGACAGAGCAGGATACGGAACAAAATGCCCACATGCCTGACCTCAGTCCCAAGGCCCCTTATAAGCACCTGCAGCTGAATTGGCCACGGGCGTGTCTCCTTAAGCCAGGAGGATCTAACTGGCTCAAGGGTGACAGGAGGGACAGCTGCAAGACTCAGAGTCCAGAGTCCGCAGACCGGATCAAGACCCAGAGTGCGGGCTCCGGACCGGACCGGACCCCGACAAGAGGTTCCTGCCAGAGTCAACATGAAGGCTGCTGTCTGCACGGGGCCTTGATGAAAAGGGCAAGGACCAAGCAGTTCACAGGATGGGGGAGGAAGCAGAAAGAACCTCTTGTTGGATTAGTATGGGTGTCAAAGGTTACAGGGAGAAGGCAGGAGAGTGGGGTTGAGAGGGATAATCAATCAGATGGGATAGAATGGCAGAGCAGACTCAATGGACTGAATGGCTCAATTCTGCTTCTATGTCTTATGGTCATATGATCTTTGCATCATCAATGCGGATGGGAGAGGTTCTGGAGGATTGGAGAGTTGCGGATGTTGTTCCCTTATTCAAGAAAGGGAGTAGAGATAGCCCAGAAATTATAGACCTGTGAATCATACCACAGTGGTTGGTGAGTTGATGGAGAAGATCCTGAGAGGCAGGATTTATGAACATTTGGAGAGGAATAATATGATTAGGAATAGTCAGCATGGCTTTGTCAAAGGTAGACAGTATCATAAGAGACTGATTGAATTGAGGATGTAACTAAACACATTGCTTAAGTTAGAGCCATAGATATAGTGTATTGTTACGTACCCGTGACACGTGACAGTGGTACCCTTGTCACGTGACTGGGGTTGAAGTTATACTGGACATGAGGTAATGGTGGAGTGATGTCATTTTCCCGCCAGTAGAGGTCATGTGACAGGTTTTTTTTCTACAGGGTATAAAAGGAAGACCCACCCTGTCAGGTGGGGCAGTTCGTGGCAGGATTTGCCAAGATGACTTCATGTTACTGTGTGATTTAATGTGATGACGCAGTTTAGTTAAAAATGAAGTTTTATATAATGCCTAAAGTTTAAAAGGTCAGAGCCAACGGTTTCTTTGCTAAAGGAGAGTGAAGTTTGGAAAATGGAGATCAAGAAAAATCGATTTTCGATGGATTGACTTCGACCTTGTGTGATCCTCATTCGGAAGGATTTCGTTTACTATTCTCATGATAGTCTCCGCTGGAAAAAGCGGGAGATTGAGAATATTGTGGAAGGAAGGTCAGTCACTTTAAGTTGTTATACTTAATAAAATTCGACGTGGGAGTTCGACGCTGGGAATCGAAGGACATCGACGTGGAAGAGAATTTACATCGCTTTAAAAAGTCTCTCCTTTTAAAAGTACCGTGAGCTTTTGAGCTGTCGGCATATCGTTTTAAAGTCTGTTTTCTTTCGGCATACCGTTTTAACGAACTGAGTTCTTTTCAATACCGCTTTGAAGACTGTTTGGGACTGCAACGCTATTAAGGACTGATTGAGCAGCTGAGCTCGGATCATTGTTTGGGTTTGTTTACATTTGAAGGGGGTTTGTTATCAGTGTTTAATAAACGTGTTATTTGTTATAAAACCCTTCGTCTAACTCATCTATAATTATTGTTGCCTGAATACGTAACATAAATATGGGGGCTACGTCCGGAATTGAATTGTTTGAGTTTAATAAGCTTTTTGAATTTTGAGTCGGTGTTTTGGTAACGGGGATTGCTCAATTTTTTTTTGTTTGATTGGCTTGTGAGTGGTATTCGGCAACGATGAATATTGATGAGTTTCTGGATTCGCCAGACGCGGACTTGTTAGCGAAGGCGAAAAAAACTGAAGTCTCTGAACTTGCTAATCGGTTGCATCTTAAAGGGATTTTGCCAACTACATCAAAAGCTGTAATACAGAGAAAGATCGCATCACATTTTGTGGCTTCGGGTCATTTTGAAGAATCGATTTTAGAATCGTTTCCAATAAGTAATCTGGAGATGCAGTTGCAAATTGAACAAATGAGGTTGGAACAAAGTAAAGCAGAGTTAGAGAGGTGTAAATTGGAATCTGAGCAGAAGAAAAGAGAATTTGAATATGCAGTGGTGAATTTAAGGTCTGAGAATCAGTCTTCTGATTCTAGAAAACCGTTTGTTGCTAGCCAAGAAATTAAATTGGTCCCTCCATTTAGTGAAACAGAATTGGAGAGATATTTTCAACATTTTGAAACTATTGCTCGGATGTCAGAGTGGCAGAAAGATAAATGGTCAGTGTTATTACAGAGTGTAATCAAAGGCAAGGCACAACAGGTTTACACAGCTTTAACTGCTGCGCAAGCATTAGATTATGATATTGTGAAAACGAATATTCTCAAAGCATATGAATTGGTCCCAGAAGCGTACAGGGAAAGATTCAGGAGTTTGAAAAAGTCTGTGGAAAAGACTTATGTGGAATTTGCCTATGATAAAGCTATGTGTTTTGAGAGATGGGTTTCTTCTAAAAATGTAAATGGGGACTATGAGACATTGAGAGAGCTGATTTTAATGGAGGAATTTAAAAGAAGCATTCCTGTTGAAGTAAGGACCTACTTAAATGAGAGGGATACTGATAAATTGCAGGACTGTGCTAGATTAGCTGATGAGTATGTTTTAATCCATAAGAATAAATTTCCTCAGGGTAGAATTTTCAAGAGGAAAAATAATATGGAGACTCCAGGTAAATTAGAAATTAAATCAGAGGTTAATGAGAGAGGTAAGGAGGAAGGAAAACCTGTGAAGGAAAGACAGTTTGGTCTTATTTGTAACTATTGTAAGAAGCCTGGCCATGTAATAGCTAACTGTTTCAAATTGAAAAAGAAAGAGAAGGAAGCAGTTCCAGATGCTTGTGTGCAACATACTGAAGCACCTGTAAAGTTACAGGGTTTGGTAAACACAAATGAGGATTTGTTAGAGTCTGACAAAGTTAGAAAGGGATATGATCATTTTATAACTGAAGGGTTTGTATCCTTGAAAGAAGGATCTACTCTGGTGCCAATAAAGATTCTTAGGGATACTGGAGCTTCTCAATCACTGATGTTAGATAGTGTGTTGAAGTTTAATGAAGAGAGTGATACTGGTGAGGTAAATTACATAAGAGGTGTTGGAAGTGATTTTATGCCTGTACGTTTACATGAAGTAAATTTAAAGTCAGGGTTAGTTACAGGATTTGTTAAGGTAGGATTACAGCATAGCTTACCTGTGAAGGGTATTTCTTTATTGTTAGGTAATGACTTGGCAGGTGGACAAGTTTTTCCTGAAGTGCATTTGACAAGGGAATCAGAGGAACCAGAGGTGAATTCTAACACAGATTCTTATTGTGTTGTGACTAGAGCTATGGCTAAAAAGATTGATGTGCAGAATGAGGTTGTTACTCATGACTGTTCAACTCAGGATTTGAGTTTTGAGGATGTGTCAGAGACTTTCTTACCTTCGTTGTTTGAACAAGATTCTGGGAGTAAGTCTGACTATGAAGATTTATCTCTGTCTCGGAAGGAGATGATAGCAGAGCAGAATAGAGATCCTGAGATTGTAAAATTAAGGGAACAAGCTTTACTAGGTAGTGAAATTGAGAAGGTGTCAGTAGGATATTACTTGGAAAAAGGAGTGTTGATGAGGAAGTGGAGGTCGCCTACAATTCCTGCAAGTGAGGAATGGAATGTTGTTTACCAGGTAGTTGTTCCTAAAGTTTATCGGAATGAGATTTTGACTTTAGCTCATAGTGTGCCTTTAGGTGGACATCAAGGGGTAAGGAAAACTGTGGACAAGATTTTAAAACATTTTTACTGGCCTGGTTTAAGAAAAGATGTGGCGATGTTTTGTAAGACGTGCCATACTTGTCAAATTGTGGGTAAACCAAATCAGGTTACACCAGTAGCTCCATTACAACCTATTCCAGCATTTGGTGAACCGTTTTCTAAAGTTATTGTAGATTGTGTTGGTCCATTACCAAAGACAAAAACTGGTTATCAGTATTTGTTGACTATCATGTGTACTTCGTCTAGGTTTCCAGAGGCAGTACCACTTAGGAATATAAAAGCTAAAACTGTGACGAAGGCTCTTATAAAATTCTTTACTTATTTTGGATTGCCTAAGGAAATACAAACTGATCAAGGTAGTAATTTTATGTCTGGATTGTTTCAACAGATAGTTTATAAATTGGGAGCTAAGCAAATTACTTCGTCTGCATACCATCCAGAATCGCAAGGTGCTTTGGAGAGGTTTCATTCTACTCTCAAGAATATGATTAGGACATATTGTGTGGAGAATGAAGGTGACTGGGATGAGAGTATAAACTTACTTTTATTTGCAGTAAGGGAATCGGTACAGGAATCTTTAGGTTTTAGTCCATTTGAACTTGTGTTTGGACATAGAGTTAGAGGACCTTTAGCTTTATTGAAGGAACAGTGGATTAGTAAGGAAGTGCATACTAATTTGTTGGACTATGTTTTGAAATTTAAGGACAGGTTACATAAAGCTTGTAGCTTAGCCAAGGAAAATTTGAAGTTGGCTCAGGAGAAAATGAAGACTTGGTATGATAAGGAAGCTAGGATGAGGATGTTTAAGCCTGGAGATAAGGTGTTGGTTCTTTTCCCAGTGCAGACAAATCCTTTACAAGCTAGATTTCATGGACCTTATGAAATTGTGTCTAGAGTTAATGATGTGGATTATGTAATAAAAACTCCAGATCGTAGAAGGTCAACACAACTTTGCCACATAAATATGATTAAACCATATTTTGAGAAACAATCTGATACTGTGACTGTTGTGGTTAGTGAGAATGAGTTGGATTTAACTGGGAACATGATAGATGATTCATCTGACTTTCATTCTAAATCTAACATTGTTTCTGTTAGGTTACCTAATTCGACTATTTTGGAAAATATGGATGAGAAATTAGCACATTTACAGCTAGAGCAGAAACAACAGATGAAGGAATTGATTTTTAAGTATAAGGATTTGTTTCCAGATGTTCCGAGAAGGACTACTATAGCTTCACATGATGTAGATGTTGGAGATGCCAAACCTATTAAACAACATCCATATAGGATGAACATGGAAAAATGTGAACTTGCTGAGAAAGAAATTGAATACATGTTAGAGAATGATATTATTAGACATTCTAACTCGAATTGGAGTTCGCCATGTGTAATGGTGCCAAAACCTGATGGTAGTATTAGGTTTTGTACGGACTATAGGAAGGTGAATGCTGTAACGAAAACAGATGCATATCCAATTCCTAGAGTAGATGATTGTGTAGATAAGGTTGGAAAAGCAAAGTTCCTTACAAAGATTGATTTATTGAAAGGGTATTGGTGTGTTCCATTAACGGACAGAGGTAGAGAGATTTCTGCATTTGTAACTCCATCTGGGTTATATGAGTATAATGTTCTTCCATTTGGGATGAAGAATGCCCCAGGTACTTTTCAGAGGATGATTAATTCTGTGATTCAGGGATTGAAAGATACTGATGCTTATATTGATGATTTAGTGACAGGAAATGATACTTGGGAAGCACACATTATTGCGGTGGAGAAATTGTTTGAAAAGCTTTCAAAAGCTAACTTGACTATTAATTTAGCCAAGAGTGAATTTGGACATGCTACTGTGACTTACCTTGGTTATGTTGTGGGTCAAGGTAAGGTAGCTCCTGTTCAGGCAAAAGTTCAGGCAATTTTGGAAATTCCCACTCCGACGGGAAAAAAAACTCTCAGAAGGTTTTTGGGAATGGTAGGATATTATCGAAAATTTTGTAAGAATTTTGCTAATGTTGCCCTTCCATTAACTAATCTTCTGCAGAAGAATGTAAAGTTTGTATGGACCGTGTTTTGTCAGAAAGCATTTGAAAAATTGAAAACAATGATATGTGAACAACCTGTGCTTAAGGCACCTGACTTTGAAAAACCTTTTTTATTAGCTGTAGATGCTAGTGATGAAGCTGCGGGAGCAGTATTGATGCAAAGGAATGAGGGTGATGAGGTTGATCATCCAGTAGCATACTTTTCTAAGAAATTTAATAGGCATCAAAGAAACTATTCAACAATAGAGAAAGAATTGTTATCTCTTGTTTTAGCTTTGGAATATTTTGAGGTATATGTTGGTACAACTCAAAAACCACTTATTGTTTACACTGATCATAATCCGTTAGTTTTTCTGAGTAAGATGAAAAACAAAAACAGAAGATTGTTAAATTGGAGTTTGATGTTACAAGAGTACAATATTGTGATAACTCATATTAAAGGTAGAGATAATGTGGTTGCTGATTGTCTATCTCGATATTGAATGTACAATGTTTTTTTTTGGAGTGGTTTTTTTTATTGTAACACTCCTACTGTATTGTATATTGTGTATGTTATATGATTTATACATTTGTTTTTTTTTCTTGTAAGTAATTGTTAAAATTTTTGTTCTTGTCAGACCAAAAATGTTTTTTTTGGAGGGAGGTGTTACGTACCCGTGACACGTGACAGTGGTACCCTTGTCACGTGACTGGGGTTGAAGTTATACTGGACATGAGGTAATGGTGGAGTGATGTCATTTTCCCGCCAGTAGAGGTCATGTGACAGGTTTTTTTTCTACAGGGTATAAAAGGAAGACCCACCCTGTCAGGTGGGGCAGTTCGTGGCAGGATTTGCCAAGATGACTTCATGTTACTGTGTGATTTAATGTGATGACGCAGTTTAGTTAAAAATGAAGTTTTATATAATGCCTAAAGTTTAAAAGGTCAGAGCCAACGGTTTCTTTGCTAAAGGAGAGTGAAGTTTGGAAAATGGAGATCAAGAAAAATCGATTTTCGATGGATTGACTTCGACCTTGTGTGATCCTCATTCGGAAGGATTTCGTTTACTATTCTCATGATAGTCTCCGCTGGAAAAAGCGGGAGATTGAGAATATTGTGGAAGGAAGGTCAGTCACTTTAAGTTGTTATATTTAATAAAATTCGACGTGGGAGTTCGACGCTGGGAATCGAAGGACATCGACGTGGAAGAGAATTTACATCGCTTTAAAAAGTCTCTCCTTTTAAAAGTACCGTGAGCTTTTGAACTGTCGGCATATCGTTTTAAAGTCTGTTTTCTTTCGGCATACCGTTTTAACGAACTGAGTTCTTTTCAATACCGCTTTGAAGACTGTTTGGGACTGCAATGCTATTAAGGACTGTTTGAGCAGCTGAGCTCGGATCATTGTTTGGGTTTGTTTACATTTGAAGGGGGTTTGTTATCAGTGTTTAATAAACGTGTTATTTGTTATAAAACCCTTCGTCTAACTCATCTATAATTATTGTTGCCTGAATACGTAACAGTATATGGATTTCAGCAAGGCATTTGATAAGGTACCCCATGCAAGGCTTATTGAAAAAGTAAGGAGGCATGGGATCCAAGGGGATATTGCTTTCTGGATCCAGAACTGGCTTGCCCACAGAAGGCAAGGAGTGTTTGTAGATGGGTCATGTCTGCATGTTGGTGTACCTCAGGGATCTGTTCTGGGACCCCTACTCTTTGTGATTTTTATAAATGACCTGGATGAGGAAGTGGAGGGATAGGTTAGTAAATTTGCTGATGACACAAAGGTTGGGGCTGTTGTGGATAGTGTGGAGGGCTGTCAGAGATTACAGCGGGATATTGATGGGATGCAAAACTGGGCTGAGAAGTGAGAGATGGAGTTCAACCCAGATAAGTGTGAGGTAGTTCATTTTAGTAGGATGAGAGGTGACCTGATAGAGGTGTATAAGATGATGAGAGGCATTGATTGTGTGGATAATCAGGCTTTTTCCCAGGGCTGAAATGGCTAGCATGAGAGTGCAAAGTTTTAAGGTGCTTGGAAGTAGGTAGAGAGGAGATGTCAGGCGTAAGCATTTTTATGCAGAGAGTGGTGAGTGCATGGAATGGGCTACCAGCAGCGGTGGTGGAGGTGGATATAATAGGGTCTTTTAAGAGACTCCTGGATAGGTACATGAAGCTTAGAAAAAGAAGAGTGCTATGGGTAACCCTAGGTAATTTCTAAGGTAAGGACATGTTTGGCACAATACAGCCAAAGGGACTGTATTGCCTGTAGGTTTTCTATGTTTTATGGTATAGGTCCTCTGTGGAAAATTGCAAAACTTCCCCCCCAAAAAAATTCAAAAATTCAGTAGGGTGCCCTACATCCAAAATCATATGTTAAAACATGAAGTGTGTTGTTACATAGGGAACCTCAGTCATTTAGTAGATGTGCAGACATTTTCCTCTGCACTGATCCCAGATTGACATTAGCTTTTAACGGCATACTCCTTATCTGTGCCCTGTTGTAGGAACACACATTACAGCTGAGAGGGAGGAGAGAG
Organism: Hemitrygon akajei; assembly: GCF_048418815.1. Taxonomy (NCBI): domain Eukaryota; kingdom Metazoa; phylum Chordata; class Chondrichthyes; order Myliobatiformes; family Dasyatidae; genus Hemitrygon; species Hemitrygon akajei. The sequence continues at coordinate 183,214,502 of NC_133125.1, forward strand.
CTCCCAGATTTACACAGGTGATGGCTGTTAAATTTTCTTTGCCCCAGAGCAAGTAGGAAATAGCTGGTGGGAGGGGTAGGGGTTTAGAACACCAGGCAGGCATTGGAGGTGGCTGATATGAATCTTCAAATCATGGATAATTCACCTGCAGTTCTGATGAAGATTCTTGATCAGAAACTTCAACTGTTTATTCCCTTCCTTGGAGGCTGCCTAAAGTGCAGAGTTCCTCCAGCATTTTGTGTGTTGCTCAAGATTTCCAGTATTTGTGCAATCTCTTGTTATTATGGATAACTCACCCAACTGTTGACTTTCTAAACTTTTAGCACACACTTCTCAATTCTAAAGTAATAAAAATTGAATATTTACGTGCCTTCCTTTATCTGTTTCTCTTTGGGTAACAGACAGGAGGAAAAGTGGAAAAGCTACTAGTTCAGGAGAGGGTTCTCATGAGACTGAGGGGCTAGGGGCCACCAGCTTCAAAGCAATGTTCAACCATAAACAGTTCCCGATGAGATGTTGTGTTGTGCATTATTAAGCATTTGGCAACGGTCAATAAGAAGAAGTTAGGTTTAAGGAGATCGGTCATTCTGTGAGTGGACTAATGTTAGAGTGGGGAGTTTTGGCTTTGGTTCATAGATGCTTCAGTAAGGAGAGGCAAAGACTGTATGAATTTTTTTCCACTTAATTTCTCTTTCTTCCTTATTGCAGTTACAGCAGTGGGGATGCTAGGCAGGAAATTGGAAATCTCCTCGTGCAGGATGTGGGAAGGCATCCATTGTCCCTGATGACTACACTGGTAAGAAGTGCATCCAGCTGCAGCTTCTGTCTGACCATGTTAAGGAATTGCAGCTGGAGCTGGATGAACTCCGGATCATTCAAGAGGTTCAGGCCAATATAACCATGGATTGGTTGGTCCCCAAGAGTGGGGATTCACGTGTGTATTTCTCAAACCCTGTCAGCATTCTGCTCTGCCAGCTGCTGGTGTGGAGCTGTCTGGTGTTCCAGCTCAATCTGCTGACCTCCTTGAAGTCTTCAGTAAGAAGAAGGCCATCTCCCCGCCTCCCCACTAGCCATACAACTAATATTGACTTATTACCCAGTACTAGTCTTCCCCAGGGCCAGCTCTTTTCCCTCATTCATCCTGAAATGATGGTCATGGCGGAAAGCATCAAGGGGGCAACGGCCTTAGGATTTATACATCTGTCAACCTCACCAGCAGAGGCACATTTCTTTCTTGTGAAGAAGGCTGGCAAGCTTCATCCTTGCATTGACTATTTGTCCCTCAACATCATCATGGTGAAGAACTGCTACCCTCTTCCGACGCTTGTCTCTGCACTTGAACATTTCTAGGGAGCAACCATTTTCTCCAAGACAGATCTGTGCAGTGTTTACAAACTGGTTCACATCTGAGATGGGGATGAGTGGAAGAAAGCATTCAGCATTTCCACTGGCCACTGTGAGTACCTTGTGATGACATTTGGTCAAGCCAATGCTCCTGCTGTTTTACGGACCCTGGTCCGGGACATGTTGAATCAGTTTCTTTTTGTATATTTGGACAACAGTCTTATCTATTGACATCCAGCACGTCCAGAGTGTCTAAGACAGCTCCTTGAGAACAACCTTTATGCCAAACACGAGAAGTTGTAGAAAGTTGTAAACTCAGTCATCTCCATCATGGGCACTAGAGCTCTCCAGCATTAAGGAGACTTTCAAAATGCAATGCCTCAAAAAGGCATCGTTCAGGACCACCACAACCCAGGATATGCCCTCTTCTCATTGCTACATCAGGAGGAGGTACAAGAGACTGAAGACACACACTCAGTGTTTCAGAAACAGTTTCTTCCTTTACTTCATCAGATTTCTGAATGGACAATGAACCCATGTACACTACCTCACTATTTTTGGCTCTCTTTTTCCACTGCTTATTTAATTTAGAAACATAGAAAACCTACAGCACAATACAGGCCCTTTGGCCCACATGCTGAACATGTCCTTACCTTAGAAATTACCCAGGGAGCAACCATATTCTCCAAGACAGATCTGCGCAGTTTTTACAAACAAGTTCGCATCTGAGATGGGGATGAGTGTGATTCAGCACTTGCACTGGCCACTGTTGAGTACCTTGTGATGCCATTTGGTCAAGCCAATGCCCCTGCTGTTTTTCAGACCCTGGTCAACAATGTCTCAGAGACATGTTGAATCGGTTTCTTTTTATGCATTTGGACAACAGTCTTATCTATTCCTGTCCAGCATGTCCAGAGACTCTCAGACAGTTCCTTGAGAACAACCTTTATGCCAAACACGAGAAGTTGTAGAAAGTTGTAAACTCAGCCGCCTCTATCATGGGCACTAGAGCTCGCCAGCATTAAGGACTCCTTCCAAATGTGATGCCTCAGAAAGGCATCATTCAGGACTCCCAACACCCAAGACATGCCCTCTTCGTATTTCTGCATCAAGAGGAGGTTTTGTAGACTGAAGACACACACTCAACGTTTCAAATACCTTCTTCTCTTCCACTATCAGATTTCTGAATTGGCAATGAACCCACGTACACGACCTCAATATTTTTGGCTCCCTCTTTGTACTACCTATATAATTGCAATTTATAGTTTATTTATTATTATGTATTGCAATGTACTGTTGCAACAAAACAATCAATTTCATGACACAGTATGCCAGTGGTATTAAACCTGTCTGTCTCTGTCTCTTCTTAGTGAGAGAGAGAGAGCCTGTGTCATCTCACACTGTTGGATTAAGAATAGTTTTTGTTGACTGCAGATCGTGGTCTCTCTTTGGGTGCTTTGCTGCTGTTCGGTGGGCGGTGGGCACTGACTCATTTTGCTGAGACGGGTGGGGGAGGGGAGGTTGGTGCTTTGCTGCTGTTCGGTGGGGGGTGGGCACTGACGCATTTTGCTGAGACGGGTGGGGGAGGGGAGGTTGGTGCTTTGCTGTTGTTCGGTGGGGGGTGGGCACTGACGCATTTTGCTGAGACGGGTGGGGGAGGGGACGTTGGTGCTTTGCTGCTGTTCGGTGGGCGGTGGGCACTGACGCATTTTGCTGAGACGGGTGGGGGAGGGGAGGTTGGTGCTTTGCTGTTGTTTGGTGGGTGGTGGGCACTGACGCATTTTGCTGAGACGGGTGGGGGAGGGGAAGGTGGTGCTTTGCTGCTGTTCGGTGGGCGGTGGGCACTGACGCATTTTGCTGAGACGGGTGGGGGAGGGGAGGTTGGTGCTTTGCTGTTGTTCGGTGGGCGGTGGGCACTGACGCATTTTGCTGAGACGGGTGGGGGAGGGGAGGTTGGTGCTTTGCTGCTGTTCGGTGGGCGGTGGGCACTGACGCATTTTGCTGAGACGGGTGGGGGAGGGGAGGTTGGTGCTTTGCTGCTGTTCGGTGGGCGGTGGGCACTGACGCATTTTGCTGAGACGGGTGGGGGAGGGGAGGTTGGTGCTTTGCTGTTGTTCGGTGGGCACTGACGCATTTTGCTGAGACGGGTGGGGGAAGGGAGGTTGGTGCTTTGCTGTTGTTCGGTGGGCACTGACGCATTTTGCTGAGATGGGTGGGGGAGGGGAGGTTGGTGCTTTGTTGCTGTTTGGGGGAGGGAGGAGAGGGGGCTTGGGGTTCCAATGATTTTCTGTCGTTCATTCTTTTAGGGTTCTTCTGTTTCTCATGGATATCTGTGAAGACAAGTATTTCCGCTTGTATACCGTATATATTCTCTGATAATAAACGGAACCATTTGATATTAAACCTGATACTGATTCTAATTAGTTAAAGATCTAATCTATGAAGTGAAAGTGGTAATATACAAATATGGGTTTGATTGGACTGTGAAGCCTGATGATTTTCCCTCAGGGTAACTTCTTAGTTTTGAGTCATTTCATACAGAAATGGACACCCCACAATGCTGTGCAAGATTGGGTTTCATCGTCTGCACCTTTGTGGTTGTCTCCATCTTCTTCAACCTCCTCCTACTTCCTTTGGAGCTATGTCTTCAGGTTAGGGCTTTGCTCTTATAATGGTTCAACATATTGATGGAGCTGCTGGAGTCACAAACCACAATGTCAACAGTCTTGAAGAAAATACACGTCAAAGTCAAGAGGTGAGAATGGGCTACCGCCACATTTGGTGGGTGAGATCTTCCATGTTGAGCCCTTCATTGCCTTTACTTGCATGTCTGTGAGCCATTTACAAGTCTTCCAGCAAAAGAATGCTAGCACAGGTTGAAAGACTCGATAATAGTAACAAATGCATATTTGACCAACTTAACGCTTCAGTCCCACAGTACTGAAAACAATGCCAGTATATGACTGAATGTTTGCATATCAGTTCTAAATATGCATCTTTTAAATTTCATTTTTGGGTCTGGTCATTGATAGCAAGGCTAGCATTTCCTGCTCATCCCTAATTTCCCATGTGAAGGTGGGGTGAGCTGCCTTCTTGAACCACTATGGTCCTTCTGGCGAAGGAGATGCCACAGTGCTGCTGGGGAGGGAGTTCCTAGATTTAGTCCCACCGATATGGAGTATGGGGATGGGGAAGAGTCTCTTCTTCTCAGAATCAGTTTAATTTTCACCACTGTCCATTACTAGATCTGGAAGGACAGAAAAACATTGAGCAGATTGATTATGGGAATTATTAACTGACCATTGAATATTGTTTCAGCCCAGCAGGCCCGTTGCTCTCTATTGCAGCTTCATTCAGCTGTTGTTTCTCCATCTCTGGGTGTGACAAATGTTACTCTTGACAGACCCTCTGAACTCCTTATTGAACCAGCATTGATCCCTGGATTGACAGCAATGGTAAGGGTATACCAGGTCATTAGGTTATACATTGTAGTGTGTACAGCGGCTGCTGAGGGTCAAGGCCCCTCATGTATGGTGACACTCATCGTGTCTGTAGGGAAGCTGGGATATTCCCCCCATAGGATCGGAGTCACGGTCACTTGTATCAATGAGGTAGAGGACAGATGCATCTGCTGCAGGTAATTTGGAGAGGACAAGGTCAAGGAGATTTACCCCTTGGATTGGTTTGGATGCTGTGCCTCCCACAGACCCAGTCTGCCAGCTCTGTTCTTCAGGACTCAAACAGCCTGGTCAGTGCTGGGCTATTAATCTGGTCAGTGATGGACATTGAAATCCCCTAATAAGAGTAAGGCCTGTGTCCTTGCTTTATTGAGTGCTTTTTCTGGTGTTTTTCACCGAAATGTCAGCTGAGGAAGGACGATGGGTGTTAATCAGGAGGTGGTATCCTGCTGCCTGACCTGCTGAGTCCCTCTGAAGGTTTAAGTTTTGCAGGAGTTTTCTTTCTCCACTCTTCACCCTGGAGCATTGAAAACACCAGGGTCCAAATTTGAATTTTAGGACTCCAAATGCTACTCTATTGCCTGTACTGCCATCGTCTGGTGGGTTACCATGTATGGACCTAGGCTGTGAGACATGATTCAGTCAGGCTGCTCCTTGACCAGTCAGTGGGACAGCTCTTCCAATTCAAATACCAATCCCCAGGTGTTAGTGAGGAGGACCTTAAGGTTGATTAGACGGAGAGCTACTTTACTACATCTGAAATAATTACCTCTGCCAATATAGAGTTTGCAGATCCATCAAAGCCCAGCTCTGTAACCTTCTTCAGGCATGGACTTTCCACTTCTGCTCTCCTACAGAAACCACTCTTTCAATTCATCCAGCATCTGTAGCCATGACTTGTTCTGGCTAAGGCCAAAATTTTGAAGTTCCTTCAAAATTGATTGAAAGGTTCCATTTAAGTTCCTTCAAAATTTGTCAATTTCTTCCACAAGAAATTTTCTGAAGCCCATTAAGTAACTTTTCAGTGATCAGTCCTAATATCTCATTGTTACAAAGAGCTAAATTTTGTTTAATTACCTTCCTGTGAAATGCTTTGTGACATTCCACTATCTTAGAGGTTCTATATAAATAGAAAACCTTGTAAGGAGTTCAATATTTCACCAGAGTTTTGCTCCAATGGATCTCAGAATTCATCAACGGACTGCCCTGCTGTGTTGTATACGGAGGTAAAGTCATCATGTATCACAAGAAATTTGAGAAGATGCACATTCCTCAAGGGAGTTCAGAATATGCTGAGATCAAGAAAAAATTAGAAATGATCATTAAGTATTGATTACCAGATATTATGATTAGAGCTTAAATATGCAAGTCATTAGATTCAGAAATGCACAAGGTTGCATCAACATCTCTATCAAAATCGATAATTTTGAGCTGAAACTTCAGAAGAGTTTAATGACCCTGACTGAGCTCTTCTCCTTGTGCACAAATGAATAAAGTGTGATTGACAAACGAGTGCAAGTTGTAAAATAACTGTCCAATAGCCCATGAGTGGATATCTGAATGAATCTGACATGGGATGTGTAATAATACAATCATTCATTATTGTCTACTACTCACTGTGAATACTGCATGCTATTTATAAATCAATAAGATATTTTGTCATTTTGTTTATTTCCTGTTTCACTGTTTATCTTTTTGCTAAAATAAATGCAATGTGTCACACCGATTCAAACAAAGCACATTTGTAGCAAGATCACCCTAATTTTGTATTCCATCCTTCTTTCTTATGAAAAAGGTAGCAATAGTTTTGCTTTTCTAATTTTTATACTTGAAAATACACCTTGTGTTTTGTTTGAGTGTGCCTGGTCTCCCAGATTCTGAATATTCATTAGCCTCACTCCATTTTTAATTCCACTCTGACTATTCAATGATTGAAAGGTTCCATTTAAGACCAGAAACTGTAATATATGTACAACCTGAAATTCTCACTCTCCACAGACATCCTTGAAACAAAAGAAAAATCCCAAAGAATGACTGACATAATAAACCCAAAGCCCCCACCCCTCCCGTGTACAAGCAGCAGCTTCAGCCCTCCCCCTCCCCCTCCCCTCACTTATTCTAGAAAAGCATCAGCATTCCTACCACCCAGCATGCAAGCAACAGGAAAGCCCCAGAGAGACCACGGTCTACAGTCCATCAGAAATTACTATTCATCCCAAAAGTTCCACATCCCTCAGGCTAGCTCCCTCTCACTAACAAGTAGAGAGAGATATCACTCCTGCCACAGTGACATAGGAGACAAAGAATCACTATTTTGATGTTACACTCTGTCTGCAGTGCTGGTCTTATTTTGACTTGAGAATTGGCACCAAATTCTCACACACCATCAAGAGAGAGCATGATCACCTGAGTAAGGTGGTCTCCGACAGCTATACTCACTGTCTTGATGTTCTGGCTCCCTGCAACATTTCAGTTCGCAACACCAGTGAGAAAAAGTATCCACAGGGCCACGCTAGGCTGCACGCTGAACACGCACATCTCCAAGCACATGGCAGGAACAAAGACATTTGATCTGTCTGCTGCATCTGTCCTTGACACGTTCGAGTTTGACACTTTCTTCCATATTTCAAATCCACCATGACCAACATCTCCCTTTTGTTTCACAGAAAACTCTGGGGATCACACTAATGTTTATATGTCTGAGTGAATACAGGACAAAAGGAAAACCAGCATTCATGACATCAAATAATACAGATAAAGATTTAAAAACTTGAAGTTTAAAAAATGTTTAAAAACATGACATTAGTTCTGTTTCTGACAAGTGTAAAGTGGCGAGGCTTCTCTTATCCATATGTTCTGGGCCTGTCCTATCCAGAGAAATTTGGCAGAGAAGTTTTTTTTTTTTATAAAAACTTTATCCCATATTCTTAATTGCCATTTAGAACCTAATCCTCTGATTGCTCTTTTTGATACCTTAGGCGAGGCAGATATACATTTGAGTCTGACTAAACGTCAAACATTATCTTTTGCCTCCCTTTTGGCTAGACATTTAATTCTTCTTAGGTGGAGGGATGTTGCCCCACCCACGCATGCTCAATGGCTTAATGATATTATGTCCAGTTTAGACCTTGAAAAAAAAAAATTCACTACTCACCTCAACTCGGTCATAAAGTTTCAAAAGTTGTGGGGACCTTCTCTTGAATACTTTCACAACTCCTTTAGATTAAATTTTCTTTAATCCCTTACTTTCTGCTTTTCTTTCTGTAAGTTCTATGGTTTTCTTTTTGTTTGCAATTTCATTTTGGTACTAGGCATTATGATACTTAGTTTTTATTTATATTTACAGTTTTGGGAGTTTGAATGCTCCAATTAATTCTGTTTCTACATCTTGTAATGGTTGGCCTGGAATTTTGATTTCCCGTGGGAGGGATGGGAGGATACTATATGATTTTATTCTGGGTGCTATTTCCTTACTGTTTTGAACTATATAATTGATACGTTTATTTTGCACTGCATTAATCTTCATTTTGCTGTTGGGATTTTTGCTTATAGTGGTTTGTAGAAATACATTATCAATAAAAAAACATGAGGAAACAATAAAAAGTTACCCACTTTTATACCATATATAAAGGTATTTAACAGCAATTGATGATACTTAAACACAATATCATGGGATGAAGACAAACAATCACCAAAAAGAGATTAGAATGGCATGTGGCATGCAAACACTTGGGTTATTAAATTTGCCATTAAATAAACTATAGGGAAAAATGAATTGGATAACCATTAGAACCCAAGCACAGCAATAACAACTTGTGAAGAAATACGCATCCAAGTGTGTACATTAATGTTTAAACTCCAGTTCCAAACTTCACTCACAAAATGAATAGATTTTGCTGAATGTCATTAGCTAAACCTACATGATCTTCAATAGTCTTGGATAACTCATTGCATTGATTAATAGCCTCATTATGCAAAATGACTCAATCCCATCCCTCAATCAAATAATGAAATATTTGGTTTATTGACAGGTTAAATAAATAATCATAAGAAACTAACCCACAATCTGTTAACACATTCTTGATGAAATCCTCCAGATAAACCCAATATTCTCCTTTTTGATGACAAGCACCAAATTTACTCCCTTTACAAGTCCTATCCTCATCAGACAGCAACAGTTGGCATTGTGTTGTGCTATCAGTTGTTGTCATTCACAGAATGAAGTGAGGTCTGTCTAACCCACTGACTCCCATAACTACCTTGATTATACCTCTTCCCACCCTGCCAAATGGAAAAATACTATTCCCTATTCCTAGTTCCTCTGTCTCGGCCACATCTGCTCCAAGGATGAGGCTTTCTGTTCCAGGACATCCCAAATGTCCTCTTTCTTTAAGAAAAATGTTATCCCTTCTGCCGTCATCAATGATGTCCTCACCTGCATCTCCTCCATTCGCCGCACATCAGCCCTTACCCCATCCTCCCGTCACCACAACAGGGACCATGTTCCCCTTGTCCTCACCCATCACCCCACCAGCCTCCAGATCCAGCATATTATCCTCCACTACTTCCACCACCTTCAACAGGACTCCACCACTAAGGACATCTTTCCCTCTCTGCTTTTCTCAGGGATCATTCCCTCCGCAACTGCCTGGTCCACACGTCCCTCCCCACAGATCTCCAACCTGGCACTTATCCCTGCAAGCGCAAGTGCTACACCTGTCCCTACACCTCCTCTCTTACCACCATTCAGGGCCCCAAACAGTCTGTCCAGGTGAGGCAACACTTCACTTGAGTCCATTGGGGTAATCTATTGCATCCGGTGCTCCCAGTTTGGCCTCCTCTACATTGGCGAGACCCAACGCAGATTGGGGGACCGCTTCGTCAAGCACCTCTGCTCCGTCCGCCGCAAGACAGGATCTCCCAGTTGCCATTCACTTCAACTCTCCTTCATATTCCTCTTTGGATATGTCCATACATGGCCTCCTCTACTGCCATGATGAGGCCAAACTCCGGTTGGAGGAGCAACACCTCATATACCGTCTGGGTAGTCTCAACATCAAATTCTCCAACTTCTGGTAATTCCTTCCCTCTCCCTTCCCCCATCCAACTTACACTCTGCCTCCTCTTCTAGCTGCCTATCACCTCTTATGATTCTGTCTTCTACTACCCATAATGCTTTCTCCATAGATTCCTTCTTCACCTCTTCTGCCTATAACCTCCTTGCTTCCCCTCCCCCACCCCTTGATCTTTCCTCTGATTGGTTTTTCACCTGGTACATTCCACCCTCTCCCCACCTTCTTTATAGGGCCCCTGCCCCCTCCTTTGGTCCGGACAAAGGGTCTCAGCCCGAAACATTGACTGCTCCTTTCAACTGATGCTGCCCAACCTGCTGAGTTCATCCAGCTTTTTTGTACGTCATGAAGTGAGTTCTATATGGAAAATCTCAGAGCTCCAGATCCACTGGGATTGAGTTACCTGGGGCACATGATAATCCATAATCTTATTTCTGATTTGTGTCCACATCAGCAATACCATTACATTCACAATAACACATGGTGTCCCACTATCATCCTCGTACTCTTGTCTTTTCCCCATATTACCATTATTCAACCACAAATGTCAACAGACATTCTCATTTACTTCACATAATCTCATCCCAGTCCATCACAAATTTGTTCCTAGTACATGCAATCTTCAATACGGCCTTTGATCATTGAGGCCACTCATTAGTAGTATTCCAACACCAGTCACTCCTCAACACTTGTAAATAAAAACATCAAGAGCAGTTTCTGTAGTTATCTAATTATCTGACATCTCCTTCAAATTCAAGGTTTTTATCCCATTGTATTTCCAGTATATCTGATGATGAACACAGTCCTCCATCTGCTTCTCTCCTCCATTGTCTTTGCCTTGGTTAAGGGGACTTAAAGATTGCTTTGCCTTAACCCTCTCTTCTCGATACCGAGTATGAAGTGGACTACCTTAACCTCTGGGTACGAACTAGAAGTGGTCACCAAACTCAGAGGCTGCAACTCCTCCATCCTCATCATCGTCTCGATTGCCTGAAAAATAAATCTACGAGTATCATCATCTCTGCCCAGAGTATCCCATTGACAATGTGCCTTATGGCCTCAGCTACTAGAGGACATTGACCATCTTCAAGCAATTTACACTGGTTAATACGACACCAACACAACTTATTTGGAGCAGTCTGGATTCAATAAACTGATGGACTGGCTCTGTCAATGACATTGTATGGTTCCATAAAACTCGGAGTTGTAAAAGGGCCTGGTTGATGTACTGAGATCATAACCTTCTGTATGATCTCCAACTCCCTCAGTTTTGTTCACACATCAAAATAAGCTTTACTGTGCTGTTTCTTCCATCCCATGTTATGGGTTGCAACATAATGGGCTTCCTTTATAGTGTCGATGAATTGCTGCATCCATTTGTCCTCTACAATACCATCACTCTCGGGTTCTGATAAATCTAGCCCAACCAGGAATTCTAACCCTCTCATTTCTCTCCCAGTCTTCAACTTCAAAGGTGTAAAACCAGTAGAAGCTTTGGGAGTACAGATTACCAAGGACTTAGGGTAGACAGTGACACGTGGTCCTGTGTTGCTTTGCCATTTTAGCTAACATTATCTTTAAAGTTCTGTTCATCTGTTCAACAAAATTCAGGTCAATAAGGGATAAGAAACCTTTGCATTACCCCAGTATCAGATTTTGCATCAGTTTTACAAGCGAGTCTGTTGATCTGATTCTAAACTCCTTGGCAATCCCCAATAAGACTCTCTTGAACAAAATCCTAGCTGTAATCTCCATTGAGCAAACACGAGGAAATCTGCAAATGCTGGAAATTCAAACCACCCACACAAAATGCTGGTGGAACACAACAGGCCAGGCAGCATCTATAGGGAGAAGCACTGTCGACATTTCAGGCCGAGACACTTCCTCAGGACTAACCGAAAGGAAAGGTAGTAAGAGATTTGAAAGTAGTGGGGAGAGGGGGAAAATGCAAAATGATAGAAGATCGGAGGGGGTGGGATGAAGCTAAGAGCTGGAAAGGTGATTGGTGAAAGTGATACAGAGCTGGAGAAGGGAAAGGATCATGGGACGGGAGTTCTCAGAAGAAAAACGGTGGAGGGGGGAAAACACCAGAGGGAGATGGAGAACAGGCAAACAACTAAATATGTCAGGGATGGGGTAAGAAAAGGAGGAGGGTATTAACAGAAGTTAGAGAAGTCAATGTTCATGCCATCAGGTTGGTGGCTACCCAGCCGGTATACAAGGTGATGTTCCTCCAACCTGAGTTTGGATTCATTTTAACAATAGAGGCGGCCATGGATAGACATATCAGAATGGGAATGGGAGGTGGAATTAAAATGTGTGGCCACTAGGAGATTCTGCTTTTTCTGGCGGACCGAGCGTAGGTGTTCAGCGAAACGGTCTCCCAGTCTGCGTCGAGTCTCACCAATATATAAAAGGCCACACCGAGAGCACCGGACGCAGTATACCACGCCAGCCGACTCACAGGTGAAGTGTTGCCTCGCCTGGAAGGCCCCGAATGGTGATGAGGGAGGAAGTGTAAGGGCATGTGTAGCACTTGTTCCATTTACAAGGATAAGTTCCAGGAGGGAGATCTGTGGGAAGGGATGGGGGGGGGGTGTGAACGAGTGGACAAGGGATCCCTGTGAAAAGCAGAAGGGGGGGGGGGGGGAGGGAAAAATGTGCTTGATAGTGGGATCCCATTGGAGGTGATGGAAGTTACAGAGAATTATACATTGGACGTGGAGGTTGGTGGGGTGGTAGGCAAGGACAAGGGGAACCCTATCCCAAGTGGGGTGGCGGGTGAATCCCTATAGATGCTGCCTGGCCTACTGTGTTCCACCAGCATTTTGTGTGTGCTGTAACCTTCATTGTGTTATTTCTAGTTGGAAAAGCCTCTGCCCACTTGGTGAATGTATCTACTATCACTCAGATATATTTAGGTCCTCCGGGGACAGACGTAAAGGTCCCACAAAATCATTCTGTTAAACTAGCAGCCTTACGACGGGCCCCTGTGGATAAAATTAAAATGGCCTGGGAGCAGGATTTAAATATCTCCTTATCCAAGGAGAGCTGGGACTCAGTTCTCAAATCGGTTAACTCAACCTCCCTTTGTGCTCGCCATTGCCTCTTACAGTTTAAGATTGTTCATAGAGCCCAAATGTCTAAATCTAAACTATCTCGATTCTACCCTGGCATTAGTCCGCTCTGTGATAAATGCAAGAGGGGCGTGGCCTCTCTCATCCATATGTACTGGCTCTGTCCTAGCTTGGAGAAATTCTGGAAAGATGTCTTCACTACACTAACGGGTATTCTGAATCAGCACCTAGAACCCAACCCCTCAATTGCTCTGTTCGGTTTTTGAGGCGAGACAGATTTATGTCTGGGTCCGACCAAATGCCCCTTTGCCTCTCTCCTGGCGAGACACTTGATCCTCCTTAGATGGAGAGATGTTGCCCCGCCCACTCATGCGCAATGGCTTAACGACATTATGGCCTGCTTGGACCTCGAAAAAATTCATTATTCAGTTCTTACTTCGGATCTAAAGTTCCATAAGGTCTGGGGACCTTTTATCGAGTACTTTCATAACCTTCCTCTTGACTAGGGTTTTTTTTTCCGTTTTTTTCTTCTTTTCGGTCCCTTGCTTTCAGCTCCCTTTTTTTTCCTGGTAGTAGGCATTATTATCCTCTGTTGCTAAGTGTATTCACAGTCTGGGAGTTTGACTGTCCAGACTTATACTCTTTATACTGTGTGGTGGTTGGTCTGGAGTTGTTGTTTTTTTCTTGTGTTGTGGGGCTTGGGGAGGACACTAAGCTCACTTGTCTTTAATTTAGGTGCTTTTTTGTTAAATTCTCTTCCTTTGTAGCATATTGTTATTGTATGCTTAATCTTGCACTGTATTAATGCTCCTCATTGGGATTTGGGGTTTTTAATTTTGTAAAATGTTTTGAAAAACTAATTTAAAAAAATTTTAAAAAATCATTCTGCACATTAACCCATGTCCTTCTACAGGCTGTGCATCTTGAAACTGCTTTTCTAGCCAATTTATCTGGGTTATACTGGGCAAAATTCAAACAATTCTGACTATAATGTTCTCCATCTCCTCACATCTTCTGCCACCACCACAAATTCTCCAAATGTCCCACAGTTCGATCTGATCCCCGGAAATGTCATGGAACAAATACATCATCTAGATTCTTTCACTTTCTGGCACCACGAATCTACCAATATCAAGTGCAATCCCATTCTTTACTTGTATTCCTGGGTATTTCCCATCCTCTTCAGAATTTTCCCCTCCCTGCACCTTTGCTAACTCCTGTTGCTGTACCTTAACTAGGAATTCTATTTGTTATTTCTGTGTCATCATTCCTTCTAGATCCGGATTCCATTTCACCCCACATCTTGTTCCTCATTTGGCTAACTCGGCCTTCCTGTACCTTCCGGGGATGTTTTTACATGAGCCCTTACCTCCTTTACTCCGCGTTTCCTGTTTCCTTCTCAAAACTATAATTCAGCAAGGGTGCTGATGAACGTTCACCATCTGCTGAGACATAACCTCTCTTCCCATAACAGTAAATATTCAGTCAAACTATTATAAATATACATACTATCTGAGTGTGTGATTGCTCCTGAAGGATATCTGTCTGGATGGCGGACAACAAAAGCTACAGCAGCCAGCTCTACCTGTCACAAGGTGGGGGACAAGGGTGCTGGGAGAGGACCCACACACAGGACACAAACACGTCTTTCTTAGATACAATAAAATAGCATTTATTACTCACTACACAGAAGATCAGGAAATGGGGAGCATGGACGGCCGCGGACCCCGGACCGGGGGAGCATGGACGGCCGCGGACCCCGGACCGGGGGAGCATGGACGGCCGCGGACCCCGGACCGGGGGAGCATGGACGGCCGCGGACCCCGGACCGGGGGAGCATGGACGGCCGCGGACCCCGGACCGGGGGAGCATGGACGGCCGCGGACCCCGGACCGGGGGAGCATGGACGGCCGCGGACCCCGGACCGGGGGAGCATGGACGGCCGCGGACCCCGGACCGGGGGAGCATGGACGGCCGCGGACCCCGGACCGGGGGAGCATGGACGGCCGCGGACCCCGGACCGGGGGAGCATGGACGGCCGCGGACCCCGGACCGGGGGAGCATGGACGGCCGCGGACCCCGGACCGGGGGAGCATGGACGGCCGCGGACCCCGGACCGGGGGAGCATGGACGGCCGCGGACCCCGGACCGGGGGAGCATGGACGGCCGCGGACCCCGGACCGGGGGAGCATGGACGGCCGCGGACCCCGGACCGGGGGAGCATGGACGGCCGCGGACCCCGGACCGGGGGAGCATGGACGGCCGCGGACCCCGGACCGGGGGAGCATGGACGGCCGCGGACCCCGGACCGGGGGAGCATGGACGGCCGCGGACCCCGGACCGGGGGAGCATGGACGGCCGCGGACCCCGGACCGGGGGAGCATGGACGGCCGCGGACCCCGGACCGGGGGAGCATGGACGGCCGCGGACCCCGGACCGGGGGAGCATGGACGGCCGCGGACCCCGGACCGGGGGAGCATGGACGGCCGCGGACCCCGGACCGGGGGAGCATGGACGGCCGCGGACCCCGGACCGGGGGAGCATGGACGGCCGCGGACCCCGGACTCGGACCACCACGGCCCTTGGGGAGCAATGGGTAGAAAGGGGGTAACCCCCGCCGGGCAGCAACAGTCCAGCCGGATCTGCCCGACAGAGGCAACGGGTAGGAACATCGAGTCAGGACTCCTTCCACTCACCCCTGGTAGATTGACCTTGCCCGGACCCACTCTGGCGACGGAAGGCAAATTGCTGGTACTCCGATGCGGGCTGGATCACTCTCGGCTTGCCGTCGTAGTAGCAGAAACTTCTTTAACACTCTCACACTGAACGGCTAAAGCCAGGGTTTATAAACTGCCGGTTCGGGTCGAGGGTAGATTACCTTGATTGCCAAGCTCAAGAGACGCGTGAAACGAAATTAAAAGGGAACAAGGAGTCAATGGTCCGGATCGCAACCTAACTAAATTTAAAGGGGAACCGATCCGGACCATGACACTGCCGCTTGTGCACACATTGTTGTGGGCAACTTGATTGTAACCCTTTCGATTTCTACTCCTTCCTCGTCTTCTACATATTTCCTACATCCTGAAGGTCTCTCTCCATCCTGAACTGTTGATGATCTATCAACAATGACCCTTAAAGAGGGACTTTCTGGACAGATTGTTTTAATTTCCTCTCCTGATTTTAAGATGGGGAATGATGGTCCATTCTGTACTTGTACTATGGTCAAGAGGCACTCATGAGGTTCACCCTGATAGATTATCAGCAAGCGTGGTCGTACTGTTAACTCTTTTAACTACGGCATTACGGCCTCGTAATAACCATGTCACTTGGACTAGCCCACTTTGACTGCTCCATCAAGTAAAAACTGAATTGCAGTGTGTTCTGTTAAAATGGTTAACGGATAAGCTCCACAATATAAGCAAAATGTTGAACTGGCCAAAACACTGCCAGTAGATGAAGCTCACTGAAGTTAAACAGGGTTAACTTCCGTTCCTCTGCTTCATCTAAACCACGAGTTATCCTGTGCTGCTGAAGGTCTCCCAGCCCACACTTCGGCATATTCACCGCTATAACACTCAATTGGGTCAGATCAAGAAGGGTAGACTGCCGTGTCACAACCGGTCCCCCGGCTGTGTTTTTCCTGCACTCTCCATTACCACAGGTGCCACTGGGGTAGTGAGTGTTGTAGTTTCCATGCTCTCCTAGAAAAATCCACAGGGATGCGGGCCACTTCCCCAGTCATCCTCTCTATTGTAGAGTGCCGCCTCGGATGCCAAATTGCCCCAATCGACATCACCGTCAGCCCTCGCTCCAAATGCACATATCACTCGTCTGAGCTGAGAGTTGATTTTGCAGCTTTTCGAACTGTTTTAAACACTTGATGAGGTCGGCGCTGCCTTTGTTCTCAGCTGCCGATTTCTGCATGACATTCATAGCCATCCGTAAATCCTGACACCGACTTGTCCATTTCTCTAATTCTGTACTAGCCTTTTTAAATTTCTCTTCCCGTTTCCACTCTTCCCGTTTTCCGTCGCTCTTTACGCATTCACACTGAGTCTGAAACTGAGTCGTGTCGATCAAATTCGCCTGACCTTGTTCCCCCAGAATTTAATTTTCTTTCCTTTCTCTTTCCAACTCTTCCCTACACTTACTCTGCCAGTTTACTTAATTCTTCCGCAAGTTTGTTTTTCTCTCTTTACTCCAATTAGACCTTACCATATACATCCCATTAAAACAGTTTTTTAAGCAGCTAGTAATTTCTTTGATTTCTTTTCACTAACTGCTTTCCACAATGTCGGGCCGCAATACAGTCTCTGAGATGTGGGGAGGAAACGGCAGCTGTTTTCCAGCGTCCCTGACCCTCTTCCTATCCACGTCTCACAGTCGAGCAATTATCTCGATAAACATATGAGAAAATTACCTCTCCAATCATCCGAAAACCCCCCTGAGTTCTTCTTGTTCTCCCCTTTTCCCGTTTTAATATCCTAACATCGTGGGTGTTTCAGGTCGGAACTAGGGTGCCAGACCTCTATTATTTTCCGAGGTCATCCCGAGATGCCAAAATATGTTTACCGTTCGTCAACGGAACTAGGTGAGGAAACTCACAACACATCTCGTCAGTGATGGAAGCTCGCACTTTATTGTCTTTGTACAAACAACAACGTAATTGTGTTGACCCCAGGCCAACAGCTTAGAACACGAATTCTACTGATCCCTCTGTACCCAAGCTCACTGAGAACACTTTTCCAACTTATAGCCCCGAAAATAGGGGATCACCGTTGGCCAGATGATTGCTCCTTTCTTCTCCCTGCCGTTGGTATTCGCCGGAGCTACTGCTGACAGCGCAATCGAAAGTCCACTTTTGTATTGATTCCTTATCAATTCAAATGTCACGTTCTCTTCCGACATGCTGGCCCTCTTCTGCCACGACGAGGCCACTTCAGACCGGAGGAGCAACACCTCATATCCTGTCTGGGTAGCCTCCAACCTGATGGCATGAATATCAATTTATCCTTCCGGTAAAACAAATTCCATCACCCTCCCCTCTTCTTTTATCCCCCAAACTGGCGTTTTACCTCTTATCTCTACGCTCTTGGCCGAGTGCTGAGAGAGAACAGCTCCTACGCCAATGTCAGACGCATCCACCTCCACAATGAATTGCCGGTCGGTGTCAGGTTGCATCAGGATGGGGGCAGAAGTGAAACTTTCCTTGGGGGCAGAGAATGCTTTTTCAGCAGCAGGGAACCAGGAGAATCTGACAGCAGATGAGGTAAGGGCAGTGAGTGGTGCAGCCAGTGTGCTGTGATTTCTGATGAAGCAGCGATAGAAGTTAACAGAGCCCAAGAAGGTTGGGGCGATTCGACCATCACCTTGACCTTCTGTTGGATGTGCCCTATGTGTTCAGCAAGGGGGAAAAAAAAAACAAACTGTCATCGAGATAGACAAAAACAAATAGGTTCAGCATGTCCCTGAGAACATCATTTACTAGGGCTTGGAAGACGGTAGGGGCATTGGTGAGACCGAATGGCATGACCAGATACTCGCAATGGCCTGAGGTGGTGTTGAAGCCCGTCTTCTACTCGTCCCCTTTGCGGATGCAGACAAGGTGGTAGGCGTTATGGAGATCAAGCTTGGTGAAAACTGAGGCTCCTTGTAGTAGTTCAAATGCCGAGGTCATGAGTGGAAGAGGTTAATGGTTCTTAACAGGGACTCATTCAGTCCCCGGTAATCAATGCATAGACATAAGGAACCGTGCTTTTCAACAAAGAAAAAACCAGCCCCAGCTACCTTGGCTCAATCAGATGGAAATGTTGTTGGTTGCAATGCAAAAATGAAGGTGCACTGGGAAAGAAAAATGCGGCAGTTACCTGGCTCACCTGAGTACTTTTCTGGAGGAGGCAGACGGGGCTCTTGGACAGGAGGAGCATACGAGGACGTGGATGGTGGGGTGGAAGATGCAGTCGCGGAATGCTGATGGGCACTCTGGGACAGCTGGAGTGACCGAGTAAGGGCCCCAAGATTGGTTACATCGGCAGAAAGCGATCTGCGGACCTGAACGCAGACTCCAGCTGGTTCTGGAATCTCACCAGCATCACTCCCTGTTGTTCCAGGACAGCTCTCAGACGACCAGGGTCTGCTGGATCTATTCTGGCCAGATTGTACTGTCAGGGCCTTGGAGGAGGGATCCAATCTCAGACCCAGTACTGTACACACAGTGATATTAATTGAGTAACAAATCCCGAGGTGCAAACAAAGTCGGCGTCAAAGTTCAGGTAGAGATCAAAACATCCAGAGAAATCCAAAATGCAGAATCCGGAAACAGGCAGAGTTGATATTCAGACAGACAGCCAGAGTACAGAGACAAATGCTGGAAAGGCTCAGGAAAATTCACTGACACAGTTGGCAGCAACACAGCCAATAATGAGAAGCAGATGAGAGACGGAGTACTCAGTGATACAGGGGCCAGATTTGAGCAGTAGCGGGGACAGGAGCACATAGCAATACAAAACCACAGACTGGCAGCTAGGGGGAAACACACAAAAAGACAAAGTTCAACTGGAGGTAATGAAACATGTAAAAATTGCCATCCACTTCTCTCAATTCTTCCATCTCCACAGCATCTGCTCTCAGGATGAGGCTTTTCATTTCAGAACTAATGAGATGTTGGCCTTCTTCAAAGAAAGGGGCTTTCCTTCCTCCACCATCAATGTTGCCCTCACCCACATCACTTTCATTTTGTACACGTCTGCCCTCACCCCATCCTCCCACCACAATACCAGGGATAGGGTCTGTTGTCCTCACCTACTCCCCATTAGCCTCTGCATCCAGCACATAATTGTCCATAACATCCACCATCTACAATGGGATCCCACCACCAAGCACATCTTCTTTTCCCCCCCTTCCCCACTTTCCACTTTCTGCAAGGAGTGCACCCTGTGTGACTTCCTTGTCCACATGTTCCTACCCACCAATCTCCCTCCTGGTGATAATCCTTGCAAGCAGAACAAGTGCCACACCTGCCCCTACACCTCTTCCTTCCCTCTATTTCATGGTCTTCTGCCCTCTCCTACTAATTTACCCCTCTCCCAGCCCTTTATCTGGCTTTGTCAAGGGCAGGTTGTGCCTTACGAGCCCAATTGAATTTTTTGAGGATGTGACTAAACACATTGATGAAGGAAGAGAAGTACATGTAGTGTATATGGATTGCAGCAAGGCATTTGATAAGGTACCTCATGCAAGGCTTATTGAGAAAGTAAGGAGGCATGGGATCCAAGGGGACATTAATTTGTGGATGCAGAACTGGCTTGCGCACAGAAAGCAAAGAGTGGTTGTAGACGGGTTATATTCTGCATGGAGGTTGATCACCAGTGGAGTGCCTCAGGGATCTGTTCTTTGACCCTTACTTTATCTAATTTTTATAAATGACCTGGATGAGGAGGTGGAAGGATGGGTTAGTAAGTTTGCTGATTACACAAAGGTTGGAGGTGTTGTGGATAGTGTGGATGGCTTTCAGAGGTTACAGTGGGACATTGACAGGATAAAAAACTGGACTGAGAAGTGGCAGATGGAGTTCAACCAGGAAAAGTGTGAAGTGGTTCATTTTGATAGGTCAACTACGATGGCAGAATATAGTATTAATGGTAAGACTTGGCAGTGTGGAGGATCAGAGTGATCTTTGGGTCTGAGTCCACAGGATTCTCAGAGCAGCTGCACAGGTTGACTCTGTCATTAAGAAGGTATATGGTGTGTTGGCCTTCATCAATCATGGAATTGAATTTAGGAGCCAAGAGGTAATGTTGCAGCTATATAGGACCCTGGTCAGACCCCACTTGGAGTACTGTGCTCAGTTCTGGTCACCTCAGTACAGCAAGGATGTGGAAGCAATAGAAAGGGTGCAGAGGAGATTTACAAGGATGTTGTCTGGATAGGGGAGCATGCCTTATGAGAATAGGTTGAGTGAACTCGGCTTTTTCTCCTTGGAGCGAAGGAGGATGAGAGGAGACCTGATAGAGGTGTATAAGATGATGAGAGGCATTGACTGTGTTGATTGTCAGAGGCTTTTTCCTAGAGCTGAAATGCTTGCCACAAGAGGACACATGTTTAAAGTGCTGGGGAGTAGGTACAGAGGAGATGTCAGGGGTTAGTTTTTTACTCAGAGAGTGGTAAGAGCGTGGAATGGACTGCCGGCAACGGTGGTGGAGGCAGATACGGAAGGGTATTTTAAGAAGGTTTTAGATAGGTACATGGAGCTTAGTAATTTAGAGGGCTATGGGTAAGCCTAATAATCTCTGAGGTAGGGGCATGTTTGGCACAACTTTGTGGGCCGAAGGGCTTGTACTGTGCTGTAGGTTTTCTATGTTTCTATCTCTTTTACCAGTCAGCATCCCAGATCTTTACTTCCCCCTGTGCCCTTCTCACCTGGTCCTCCCACCTCTTCCAATTGTAATGCCCTCTTTCACATCTTTACTTTTAATGCTGTACTTCATTTATGTGGGCATTTCATTTAGCAGCTCTGTAAGAGCAGCTGTTCTGCTTTCATCCTGTTTGGGTTTTTGTTGAAGATAAAGGATGATGTGGAATGTGTGCCATCCAATTAGCAGGAGGTTTTCTTGGTGATGGACAATAAGGTTGGGATTGGGGCTTTTTTTTGTTCAAGAGCAGATGAAGAAAGAAGATGCTGGGGAGAACCAGTCATAGCATACGTTCCAGGAGAGACCCATTTTTTCAAGATGAATTGCGAGCGACGTTCAAAAGGTGGTGTGTGCTTTCCCGTTGACTGAGGGCCCAGCGTGAGTCACAGAGAAGTTCAAGATGAGCTCCAACTTGTGCACATTTGACTGTGCACCCTTTTGTTTTTGTTATTCTTCAGTCAAGATTCATAAATATAATTCCTTTAATTGCATGCAGTGTACTGTCTGCTATTTTGTGGCATTAATTTATAACAGGGTAGCAACTGACACAACCGCCACAAAAACCGAGGTTTGAGGTGGGATCAAACGTGCCTCAATCTCACATGTTTGGTGGGGCAGAAGCTTGTCTTCCCTTGACTTATGCAACCAAGGAAGCCAGGGTGTTTCACATTGATTTTTCATCTCTTTTTCCAGTCCTGATGAAGGGTCTCAGCCAGAAAAGTTAACTGTTTATTCCTTTCCTAGAGAGATGTCTCTTTGATCTGGTAGTGATTGATTTTTTGGATTTCGTTCACCAGTTACCAATGGACATCCTGTGAACCCTCTCTCTTTGTGTACTTTTAAATGCCAAACCATTTTAGCCTGCTCCTCGTATATATAAGTTTCACTTTGAATCACAATGCTGGCTCATGCTGGTGAGCGTCCCAGTGTAGTGATATTCAGCTTCTGAATAGTATACACAGAATAACAATGTAGTTTCACTCCCAAGGCTGCGATTGGTTTTTGTCAAGACAATTACAATTGATCATTGACAATGGATTCTTACTTCATTTGCTGGATGTGTACATAAAGAAACATCAGTGTAGTGCCATGCACATCAGACTGGACTGCAGATTGGGAAAACCCCAGGTTATCAAATGTGTTTCTGGAAGCAACAACAAGCTAGTTTTATCTCTCCCAGTGTCTCTACACCTGCCCATGTCATTGAGCTCACCGTAGCTTCTTCATCCCCGTGCCCTGACGTCTGACCCATCTGTGAGATGGTTGGGTTGCATCACACTGAGGAGGCTCGATACCAACCTGACCAACTGAGGTCCATTTCCATAACCTGCAGCACTTTGTTTGTTAGTCCTGTGTTGAATCATTTGTGTCGATCTGTTATTTCAGTTTCCATACAGCTTTAATGTTGTTCATTTCTCCACATGGAATCTAGGAGACAAACGCTGGAGGTGGTCCCTGAATATTTGTAACGTTGTGTCTCTTGTCTGCATTTTCATTACTTTCATTTGCTGGATTGTATTTAAAGGTAAGTGCAAAGATATTATTTATTTACATGAAAATGCTAAACTTGGTATCTGTCAGTACATTGTAGGCTGTTTTTTTCTGGGACAACTACATGCTTTAGTCCAATGTAATAGTTCATGAAAGATCAGATTGTGTATCTGGACTTGCAGAAAGCATTTGATAAAACTCACAAAATGGAAGACATTGATAATTGGATTAATGAATTAATAAATACAAACGTTTGTAGGTCAACCACATTTTTATAGACCCTTCGATCTCATTCGTTGATTATGACATAATTTCAGATCCATATGGTAGATTTCTATTAATTACTGGTTTACGTTATAACCAAAAAGTAGTTTTGGCTAATGTTTATGCACCTAATACAGATGATCCTGAATTCTTTAGGCATCTATTTACAAATGTATATCACTTCCCAATTTAAATGAATATAGGTTAGTAATGGACAGAGATTTTAATTGTTGTTTGAATCCTATGTTGGATAGGTCTGCGCCCAGTCAGGTACCTCCAAATAATTCTCCTACTTTTATTAATTTCTTCTTAGTTGACATGGGAATTTTAGAAATTTGGAGGTTTCTACATCCCAATGATAAAGAATTCTCTTTTTTTCCCATGCTGATCACAATTACTCTAGAAACCATTACTTTTTTATTGTATGAACATTATATGTAACAAGTTCTTCACTTTATTTGTGACAATAATAAACTAATTTACCAGTTTCATGTGAGGATGATCAGAACATCAGTTATGACCTTGTGGGCTGACACAGCAGATACAGATGGCATAACCTACCCTTGTTTCTCAATGCATTGTTCATTTCCATGATCAGACCGAGTCTCCTGGATATCGACGAGACCTGACGTAGATTGGGAGATAGCTTCACCGAGCAGCTGTGCTCCGTCTGCCAGCAGACGTGGGATCTCCCAGTGGCCACCCATTTTAGTTCCCCATTCACATTCAGGTATGTCAATCCATGGCCTCCTCTACTGTCGCAATGAGGCCACACTCAGGTTGGAGGAACAACACCTTATATTCCGTCTGGATAGCCTGCAACTTGATGGCATGAACATCAATTTCTCAAACTTCTGATAATGGCCCTCCTCGCTCTTCACTATTCCCCATCCCCTTTTCCTTCTCTCACCTTATCTCCATGCCTGCCCATCGCCTCCCTCTGGTGCTCCTCTCCCCTTTATTTCTTCCATGGTCTTCTGTCCACTCCTATTAGATTTCCCCCTTCTCCAGCCCTGTATCTCTTTCACCAATCAACTTCCCAGCTCTTCACCCCTCCCCCTCCTGGTTTCACCTATTATCTTGTGTTTCTCCCTCTCCTCCCCCCACCTTTTTAATCTACTCCTCAGCTTTGTTTTTCCAGTCCTGGTGAAGGGTCTCAACCAGAAGTCTTGTCTTTATTCTTTTCCATAGATGCTGCCTGGCCTGCTGAGTTCCCCCAGCATTTTGTGTGTTTTGCCTGAACTGCAAATTTTCTCTTGTTTGAGAGTCTACCTTCCTTTCATTTTCATAGGTAGCTGAACCACTCCCTGGTTCAATGTTCAAGGTTCATGGTTGGTGACTGCTGTTAGTTTTACTCTCCACACATCCCTCAGTCTCAGTGCTCAGAGTCCAAAGTCAAGAAATGTGAGACTCTGGAAACTTCTCTGAATTGACTGGAAATTTGGCTCCTGCTCGGTGCTTGGACATGTTGCTGCTCGCTCTTCTCTTCACTCTGGGAGTGTTTCTCACGAAAGGTAAGGAGATATCTTACACAGACACTCAGTCAGGAAACAGGAATGGTTTACACAGACATCCAGGTGGGACATCCCCATCTTGGCACTTAAAACCACAGCCCCACCCTGGGACAAAATGGCACGCGCCATCATCTCCTCAACAGACTATCCACGCAGCCTCCTCCTGTACTGTCATGTGAAGGCTAGACACAGATCAGAGGTACAACACCTCTTATTATTAGAGCATTGGAAAGTTTTTCCACAAGAACAGGCCATTCGGCCCACTTGACAAATTCCTATTCACACTGTGTGTTTAACCATCGAGTTTAGATTTGAAAGTCTCTAAGGCACTACTGTCAACTACACAACTCCATGTGTCTACAACTCGCTGTATAAAGAAATGCTTTCTGATGTTAGTCTGAAATCTTCCTGTAACCAGTCTCCACCTAGTCCTCACTGATGTATTAATTTTAAAGTAGCAGCTGGCATCCACCTTACTTACATCCTTAATGATTTTGAACACTTCTATCATGTCTCCTCTCATTCTATGTCATCTTAGGCTAAAAAGATTTAGTTCCTTCAATCTTTCTTCATAGCTCATACCCTGCAGACCTGGAACGAGTCTTGTTGCCCATCCATAAACTCTCTTCTGTGCCTTCACATTCCTCACAGTATATGGAGACTAAAATTGTACACTGTTCCCAAGGTGTGGCCTCATAAGCACATTATACAGCTAAAGGAGAACGTCTGTAGACTTGAACTCCACTGAGCGCATTATATAGGCCAACGTTCTATAAGTCTTCATAATCACTTCTGTGCATTGTCTAGATGTTCACAGTGATGAGTCTACCAGGATGCCCAAATACTCTCATACAGTGCACTTTCTAACTCAACACCCCCCCATTGCACATTTATATCAAACATTTCCCCTCCCCATGTGTAATATTTTACATCTATTTACACTAATTTTCATCTGCCATTTATCTGCCCACATCTGGATTTTGTTTAGATCCAACTGTATTGATTTTGCTGCCTGAATGTTATTATGACTCTCCAGCCTGATAGCATAAATACTGATTTTTCTAGCATGTGGCCACTACCCCACTGCCCCACTACCTCACCCACCAGCCCCATCACACTCTCTCATTTTCCTTCCCACCCTCTCCATCTGTCTATCACCCACACATTCCTCCATCTCATTTCCCTCCTCACCTCCTTCCATTGATTCTGTCCTGTCCAATCGGATTCTTCATCCTTTGCTCAGTTCAACCTATCACCTCCCTGCTTCTTACATCATTCCCACTTTTCATCCTCCTTTACCTGCTGATCACTCCCTCCATACCTGGATCTACCTCTCACCTACCAGATTTTGTTCCACCCCTCCCATTCCACATTTTAAAGCTGCACTCTGCCCACTTTCTTTCCACTCCTAATCAAGGGTCTCAACCTGAAATGTCTACTGTCTATTTCCCTCCAGAGATGTTGCCTGACTCCAGGTTATGGGTACATCACATCAAACCATGGGGACTTATCAACCTTAATGTTCTTCAAGAGACCCAGTACCACTTTTTACTTTATCTGAAAATGCCCTGGTATATTAGCTCACTCCACACTGATCTTGCTGTCCTCCTCATCCTTCTCCTTGGTACACGCTCCATCCTTTATCCTTACGGTGATGTTTTGCTGGCAACTCACAAAACTACTATTTCTACTTCTGAACTGCTATTGCTGAAATGTGCCGCCTATGATCTCTCTTTAAAAAAATGTACTTTTGAACCTTTTAAACATGCTAGCAATTTTGTTATCTCCTGAAAGAGTCTTAGCTGCTTGGCTTAAGCCCATCACCCCTACTGGGGCGTAGACCACCAACAGCAGCTTACCAAAGTCCTCCGTCCTAGGCCAGTCTTTCAAGTAATCCCCAGATGTAGCCTATCATTTGTCCTCATGGCAAAGATTTTTTCTCTCCCAGGGATGAGGTCTTTGGAGCTTTTGTTGCAGTTTCTGTAGCTCTGAGTTTTTTAATGGGATGGGGCTGCTGGCCCTATGCCAAGTCCCTCCATTCCCAGGCCAAGCTTGGGACCATCCATAGCAGTTTCCTGAAGGATTCAGCTCAGATTAATTGATTGCTTGAATCATTTATTTATCTGTTGGTCAATTCATCAATTAATTGATTGAATGAATTTGCACCACTTGTCTCCTTTTGCATGTTGGTTGCTTGCCAGTGTTGGTTTGTTTGTAGATTTTCATTAATTCTGTTGTATTTCTTTATTCTACTGTGAATGCTTGCAAGGAATTGAACCGTAAGGCACAAATGTTTATAATAAATTTACTTTGAAATTTAATCTTTAACCTGTAATTACCCTCCTTACTCTATCAGTTAATGAATGTACAGCGTACTTTGTGACCTTGCAAACCCTACACCCCACCCCCCGAGCAAAACAACAAACCCTCAATATTAACAAAAAGGTTTTGGGGCTGACTTTATTTTTTTAAAATAATTTTCATGTTTGTTTGTTCTAATTGTGTTCTTTCTTGTAAAAATGATGTATATGTTTAATATATTTTCTCCTTGTGAATACTGCTTATATTAAGTACCTGTGGTGCTATTGCAAGTAAGTTTTTTATTGCAGCCATACACAGAGATACATGCACAGTCGATGATCGAGTGGGTGGGAGCTCAGAGTGTGGGTGAAGATATGAAACAGCAAATGGCAGAAAGCATTGATAAGGACATGAGAAAACAGGAGCTGTCAAGGACAGGGAAAAAAAATAGGAACTGTAGTTGGCCATCCAGCCCGTGAAACTTTCTGTCATTTAACCTGACCATGGCTGATAGGCCTCTGGCTTAATCTGACATTTTGTAGATTCTTCAATTCCCTGATCATTCAGAAAATGATCTGTTTCCTCTTTAAAAGGCAGAGTCTCCATTACCCTCCGGGGTCGAGTATTCCAGAGAGTGTCTACCTTCTCTGAGAAGAAATTCCTGTGTACCTCAGTTTTAAGTCAGTGTCACTCCATTTGATATTCTGTCACTAGAGGAAACATCTTAACATTTTCCTTGAAATGCCTAATTCTTCTACCTGCAAGGAATATATATGTTCTGTCCACAACTTGTAGGAATTCTGGGTGGTCAAGCATTTAATTTCACTCCCCATTATCATTCTGAAATGTCAGTTCAAGGCCTCCTCTACTGCCATTATGAAGCCACTCTTAGGTCATCATATTCTGTCTAGGCAGCATCCAACATGGGGGCATAAGTATCGATTCCTATAATATCTGTTAATTTTTCCTCCTGCCACCTTCTTTTTCTTTCCATTCATCATTCCAGCCCCTTCTCTTCACCAACAGCCTCCCTCTGGTGCCCCTCCTCCTTCCCTTTCTCCCCTGATCCACTCTCCTCTCCTGTCAGATTCCTTCTTCTTCAGCCCTTTACCATTTCCACCTGTCACCTCCCATCTTCTCATTTCATCCTGCCTCCTCCACCCACCTTGCTTCCCCATCACCTGCCTTCACATATCACCTGTTAGCTTGTATGCTTTCCCTTCACCCACCTTCTTCTTCTGGATTTTTCCTCCTTCCTTTCCATCCCCGATTGGAGTTCTCAGCCCAAAATGTCGATAGTTCATTCCTCTCCAGAGATGCTGCCTGACTTGTTGAGTTCCTCTATCATTTTATGTGTATTGATCAGGACTTCCAGCATCTGCAGAATCTCACATGTTTAGAATCTAGATGCAATATACAGTATTTAGCCATTGGTGATAGGATAAGCATCTCCTATCAGGAGTTAACCTAATGCCTGTTATTCTGAAACTAGAGGCACAGTACCTGTTAAAGTGTTACAGTGAAATTGGGTCTTTCGATATAGAATGGGCAAATAAAATTAGTGATAATAATATGCATCAATTCTACCAAAGGCTGAAGATGAAATGACATATAGCATATAGCTTGGGGTGGCATGGTAGTGTAGTGGTTAGCACAACGTTTTACAGTACAGGCAACCCTGTTCAATTCCTGCCACTGCCTGTAGGGAGTTTGTATGTTCTACCCATGACTATGTGAGTTTCTCCTGGGGCCACCGGTTTCCTCCCACAGTCCAAAGATGTGCTGGTTGGTAGCTTAATTGGTCATTGTAAATTCTCCCATGTTTAGACTAGGATTAAATTAGGGGATTGCTGGGTGGCGTGTCTCGAAGTGCCAATTCCACGCTGTATCTTAATAAGTAAGTAAATAAATAAACAAATAAACAAACCCTTTGGGTATTGGTAACACGTATCAATTATAAAGAACGCTGTAGGCCAGAAGCCTTGGGAGTTTTGTACTCCATCTCTGACGAAGCCTGGATCACCTTTTTGGTTCAGAATGTTAGAAGTTTAAGGTTAATGGGCCAAACACAGGCAAATTGTATTAGCTTTAGATCGGCAAAGTCTGGAGATGGGCCAGTTTGGAGGATGAATTTTTGTAATATAGACAAGATTGCTTATGAGCTTAAAGCATTTCTGTCAAACCTCACAGAGATTACAAGAGCTAAGGGAGTGAATAACTGAATGGAATTAGTATTAATAAATAAAAACAGACTGTAAATGTAGAAATAGCAGTCACTGTAAAGAACTGGTACTGACAGAACTAATGGGATTGAAATGTGATCATTCCTAAGACTTGACCTAAATTCAATAGTTTGAAAAAGGTAACTATAAAAAAGGTGGATTGTGTTTCTGGTTTTCCAGACTTCCATGAATTCTGGATGGCTCCTGTGGATTGGAGGGTGGCAAATGTGAACACACTAAGAAAGGAGGGAGACAGAAAGCAGGAAATGATAGAGGTGTTGACAACAGTAGAAGGAAAATGTTGGAATTTGTGACAAAGGATGTGAACCATTTGGAAAAGTATAAAAACAGAGAATCACAGGGCTAAGGCATATCATGACCACCTAACCAGGCTGTTCCAATGGAGAGAGGAAAAACAGGGCCAAATCATAGATGGATGACTGGTAGAAATGGCCGGTTCTGATACAGTCAGGAACAAGTTATCAAACGTTGGGGTATTCAATATTGAGTCCGGAAGGTTGCACTGTGTAACACTGTTGACTCATTGTAACAGGGCAGGAGGCTGTAGACATTGAGGTGAAAGTGGATGAAGTACTGAAGTGGCAGGCAATAGAGAATGGCTGCTCTCTGTGGACTGAACACCAGGGATCCTAAAGGGATCACACAATGTGCTTTTGATTTTCCCAGTGTCGAGCGCTGAATGCAGTCACTCGATTGGGGGAGGTGCAAGTGAATCACTGATCACCTGAAAGACTGCTTGTGCCTCTGAATGCTGTGGGGAAAATATACACTGCATACCCTGAGGGTATGACAATATTGAATATTGATGCAGGCTTGTGTGGCCTGGTGGTTGAATCTTACTCCTATCTTCTTGTCTCAGCACTTCATCAGCAGGGTTTGTGAATGTTCATGATGATGAAATTTCCCACTGTGATTGATAGAGAGATAAGTGGAGACTGGATCACTGGGGCATTCAAAAACGCAGTAAATAATTTTTGAAAAATGAGAGAATTTAGCACTCTGCAAAACTGTCAAAGAAGAGATCCGAGACACATCATCTGTAATCATATTTGACACCAGGGTCAGGTTTCAGGGCCGAGTGGCCTACTCCTCCCATTTTCTTGTTAATCAGCCACTTGAAAGGTTGGACAGAGCCACTCGCCCTGGGCTTCCTGCTCAAATCTCTGGAGTGGGACTCGAACCCACAACACTCTGACCAAGAGCTGAATGTGTTGCCTACTTAGCCACAGGTTGCCGGAATCCCATCTGGTCTGGATCATTGGTATAAAACTGGTGCCTATGAGGGGTTGCAGATTGTCAGTGAGTGAACACCAACCCCGTCACCCAGGAATCCTATAAAGGTTTAAGCTCCCTCTTCTGCCGAACATTTCAACTATGAAGGAGGCCATTCAGTCCATCAGGTTCATGATAAAGCAATTCCATCATTTCCATACTACGACACATTTTCCCTGTAACTTAAATCCTCTCACACACTCCATCAACTCCCATTTGAACCTTTTGCTAATTACCTACACTAGGGTCTATTTACAGAGTCAATTATCTACAATATGGGAGGAAATCAAAACACCCAGGGAAACCTACACGATCACAGAAAGAATGTGCAGACTCCACACGGACAGCATCAATGATCCGTATCAATCTCAGGTCCCTCAAATGAGGTACAGCACTAACTGTTGCCCCACTGTCTTCATTATCCTTTGTTTAAACTCATGGATCATTGGCTGATTCATGGGACTTTATCAGTTTAATTGGGTGATAGTTCAGAGTGATAGAGTACTATAGCACAGAAACAGGTCCTTCAACCCATCTAGTCTGTGCTGTATTGTTATTCTGCCTAGTTTTACTCACTCTTGCATGAACCTTAGCCTTTCATACTCCATTGACCATGTGCTTATCCAAACTTCCAGTGAATACTGCATCAAACCCACATCTACCACTTCCATTGACAGCTCATTCACTCACACTACCCTCTGAGTAGAAAAGTTCCCCTTAAATAGTTCACCTTTCAGTCTTAACATATGAACCTGATAAAACACTAAGATATAGGAGCAGAATTAGACCATTCAGCCCATCAATTTTCATCTGCTATTCATCATGGCTGATCCCAGATCCCACTCAACTCCATACACCTGACTTCTCGCCATATCCTTTGATGCCCTGACCAATCAGGAAACTATCAACTGCCACCTTAAATATACCCATGGACAGCCTGCATTGCAGACTGTGGCAGAGTAACCACAGATTTACTACTCGCGGGCTAAAAAAATTCCTCCTTACCTCTGTTCTAAAAGGTTGCACCTCAATTTTGAGGCTGTGGGCTCTAATTCTAGATACCCCCACCATAGGAAACATCCTCTCCACGTCCACCCTATCTAGTCCTTTCAACATTTGATAGGTTTCAATGACATCCCATCACATTCTTCTAAATTCCAGTGAGTTCAGGCCCAAAGCTGCCAAATGCTCTTCACTTGTTAACACCTTCATTCCCAGAGTTATCTTTGTGTACTCTCTCTGGACTATCTCCAATGACAACACATCCTTTTCTGAGACATGTGGCCCAAAACTGATGAGAATACTCCAATTGTGGCCAGACTAGTGTTTTATCTCCTTGCTTTCTTTTCTATTCCCCTCAAAATAAATGCAAACATTGCATTTGCCTTCTCTACCACAGTCTTAACCTGTAATTTAACCTTTGAGGAGACTTGCACAAGGACTCCCTCTGCACCTCAGATGTTTGAACATTCTCCCCATTTAGATAATAGTCCACACAATTATTCCTTTTACCAAAATGTATTATCATACATTTCCCAACACTGTACTTCATCTGCCACTTTTCTTCCAGTTTGTCTAAGCCTGTTGCAATTGCATTGTTTCCTCAGCACTACCTACCCCTCCACCTATCTTCGTATCATCCACAAACTTTGCCATAAAGCCATCAATTTCATTATTTAAATCATTAACAATGTGAAACTTCCTCGTTAATAACAACACTTTCCAAACCACTGAGGTTAGGCTAACGGACCTATAATTTCCTTTCTTTTGCCTTCCTCCCTTGTAAAAGAGTGGAGTGACATTTGCAATCTCCTAGCCCTCCAGGACCATGCCAGATCATCTGATTCTTGAAAGAGCATGACTGATGCATCTGTTATCTCTTCAGCAAGCACTCTCAGGGCTCTGGGATGTAGTCCATCTGGTCAAGGTGACTTATCCATATTAAGTCCTCTTAGCACATCAGCTGTGTGGTGAAAATGGCACAACAGCGCCTCTTTCACCTCAGATGGTTGAGGAAGTTTGGTATGGCCCCCAAATCCTAAAAACTTTCTATAGGGGCACAACTGAGGGCATCCTGACTGGCTGCATCACTGCCTTCTATGGGAACTGTACCTCCCTTAATCGTAGGACTCTGCAGAGAGTAGTGCGGACAGCCCAGAGCATCTGTGGTTGTGAACTTCCCATGATTCAGGACATTTACAAGGACAAGTGTGTAAAATGGGCCTGTAGGATTACTGGGACCCAAGCCATCCCAACCACAATCTATTCCAGCTGCTACCATCTGGGAATCAGTACAACAACATATAAACTGGGACCAACAGGATCCAGGACAACTTCTCCCACCAGGCATCAGACTGATGAACTCACACTGATCTGAGTGTATTCTATGTTACACTGACTGTTCTATTTATTATAAATTACTATGATTACACATTGCACATTTAGATGAAGACGTAACATAAAAATTTTTACTCCTCATGTATGTGAAGGATGTAAGAAATAAAGTAAATTCAATTTTTTTTCCTTTGTAATAGCAGTGACACTCACGGATCTCTGGGACACTGCTAGTGTCTTCCACAGTGAAGTCACTTAATTACCCATTACGTTCATCTGCCATTTCTTTGTCAACCATACTACCTCTCCAGCATGATTTTCCAGTGGTCCAATATCAACTCTCTCCTCCTTTTTATTTTTTATATAACTGGAAAAAAATTGGTATCCTGCTTTATATTATTGGCTAGTCTGCCTTTATATTTCATCTTTTCCCATCTTATAGCTTTTTAGTTGACTCTTGTTGGATTTTAAAAGTTTCCCAATCATCCAACTTTCCGCTCATTTTTGCTACCTTATATGCCCTTTGTTTGGTTTTTGTGCAGTCCTGAACGTCCCCTGTCAGCCATTGTTGCTCTACCACTGCTATTTGAGAACTCTTCCCTCTGTGGGATATTCCCAGAGACTTCAGCCATCTCTGCTCTGCCGTCATCCCCGCCTGTATCGTTGCCCAATCAAACTGGGCAAGCTCCTCTCTCATGCCTCTGTAATTCCTTTTATTCCATTGCAATACTGATACATGTGAGCTATCGCTGTCTCCTAAGGGTTCCTTTACATTAAGCTCCCAAATAAAACCTGGGTAATTACACAACACCCAATCTAAGATCTCATTTCACCCAACCTAAGATCTCATCTCACCCAACCTTTCTGGAAAAAGCTAGCTTACATTAACCTCATCTATACCGGTCATAATTTTGGATTATCATCATCATCATTATGTTGTGTGATGTGGGAAATCATAATCTACCTGACCATGATGATTACGCTTGGCAAATTCTTCTACAGAATTCTGGGCAGTGTCTTTACAAGATGGGTGACCCCAGCCATTATGAATACACTTCAGAGATTGTCTGTCTGGTGTTTGTGGTCGCATAACCAGGACTTGTGATATGTACCATCTGCTCATAGGACCATCCACCACCTGCTTCCGTGAGCAGTGAGCCTGGTTGGTTTGGGGGGTGAGGGACACTAAGTATGTGCTCCTCCTTGCCCAAGGGGTGACCTGCGTTCTGCAGGCTAGTGGAGGGCAGTAACACCTTACACCTCCTTTGGAAGAGAGGCACGTCCACCACGCCCGGACACCTCAGACTCTGGAAGGGTCCCTCAATAGACTGGGATTTTCGGCTCCCGCTCGGACATATTGTCACTCCCTTTTCCGTTTTGCGCTTGTTGTGTTTAACTTGAAAGGCAAGGGTCTGGGGTGTGGGTATGATTCACACGGATACGGTTCAGGGTTCACACAGACTCGGGAACGGAGATGGGGACACAGTTCACACAGACTCGGGAACGGAGACGCGGACACAGTTCACACGGACTCGCGGAGTAGAGACGCGGACACGGTTCACACGGACTCGGGAACGGAGACGCGGACACGGTTCACACGGACTCGGGAACGGAGAGGCGGACACGGTTCACACGGACTCGGGAACGGAGACGCGGACACGGTTCACACGGACTCGGGAACGGAGACGCGGACACGGTTCACACGGACTCGGGAACGGAGACGCGGACATGGTTCATACGGACTCGGGGAACGGAGACGCGGACATGGTTCACACGGACTCGGGGAACGGGGAACGGAGACGCGGACACGGTTCATACGGACTCGGGGAACGGGGAACGGAGACGCGGACACGGTTCACACGGACTCGGGGAGCAGAGTCACGGACACGGTTCACACGGATACGGGGAACGGAGACGCGGACACGGTTCACACGGACTCGGGAACGAGACGCGGACACGGTTCACACGGACTCGGGGAGCAGAGTCACGGACGCGGTTCACACGGATACGGGGAACGGAGACGCGGACACGGTTCACACGGACTCGGGGAGCGGAGACGCGGACACGGTTCACACGGACTCGGGGAGCAGAGTCACGGACACGGTTCACACGGATACGGGGAACGGAGACGCGGACACGGTTCACACGGACTCGGGGAGCAGAGACGCGGACACGGTTCACACGGACTCGGGAACGAGACGCGGACACGGTTCACACGGACTCGGGGAACGGAGACGCGGACACGGTTCACACGGACTCGGGAACAGAGACGCGGACACGGTTCACACGGACTCGGGGAGCAGAGTCACGGACACGGTTCACACGGATACGGGGAACGGAGACGCGGACACGGTTCACACGGATACGGGAACAGAGACGCGGACACGGTTCACACGGATACGGGGAACGGAGACGCGGACACGGTTCACACGGACTCGGGGAGCGGAGACGCGGACACGGTTCACACGGACTCGGGAACAGAGACGCGGACACGGTTCACACGGATACGGGGAACGGAGACGCGGACACGGTTCACACGGATACGGGGAACGGAGACGCGGACACGGTTCACACGGATACGGGGAACGGAGACGCGGACACGGTTCACACGGATACGGGAACAGAGACGCGGACACGGTTCACACGGATACGGGGAACGGAGACGCGGACACGGTTCACACGGATACGGGGAACGGAGACGCGGACACGGTTCACACGGACTCGGGAACAGAGACGCGGACACGGTTCACACGGATACGGGGAACGGAGACGCGGACACGGTTCACACGGACTCGGGGAGCGGAGACGCGGACACGGTTCACACGGACTCGGGGAGCAGAGTCACGGACACGGTTCACACGGATACGGGGAACGGAGACGCGGACACGGTTCACACGGACTCGGGGAGCGGAGACGCGGACACGGTTCACACGGACTCGGGAACAGAGACGCGGACACGGTTCACACGGACTCGGGAACAGAGTCACGGACACGGTTCACACGGACTCGGGAACAGAGACGCGGACACGGTTCACACGGACTCGGGGAGCAGAGTCACGGACACGGTTCACACGGACTCGGGAACAGAGTCACGGACACGGTTCACACGGACTCGGGAACAGAGACGCGGACACGGTTCACACGGACTCGGGAACGGAGACGCGGACATGGTTCACACGGACTCGGGAACGGAGACGCGGACACGGTTCACACGGACTCGGGAACAAAGACGCGGACACGGTTCACACGGATTCGGGGAGCAGAGACGCGGACACGGTTCACACGGACGCGGGAACGGAGACGCGGACACGGTTCACACGGATTCGGGGAGTAGAGACGCGGACACGGTTCACACGGACGCGGGAACGGAGACGCGGACACAGTTCACACGGACTCGGGAACGGAGACGCGGACACGGTTCACACGGACTCGGGGAGCAGAGTCACGGACACAGTTCACGGACTCACAGCAGAGATACTCCCGGCTCAGCGCCACCTGGGGCCAAAATGGCTCCTGAAGGAAAAGCGGCACCGCCAGTAAATTGCCAGTGCGCATGCTCCGGGGCGCTGTCGGTCAGTCGGCGCCTTGGGGCTGGTTTGGTGGGTCGGGGAGTGTTGCTGCAGGTCGGGGGCTTCATGGAAATGGGTTGCTTTACAAATTGTGTGGCATGGCCTTAGTACCAGTCTGGAGTCCTGTCTCTGTTGTGTCACGTTCGGGCACCATCGGGACCTTTCGAGGTCGCTGAGCGATAGTTTGACCAAGTCAATGTGGACCTGGTTGGTCCTCTCCCCACCTCCGCGGTTTCACACATCTCCTTACCATGGTGGACCGACCCACCAGGCGGCCAGAGGTTGTCCCTCCAGTGTCGACGACAGCCGCCGACATGGCTCTGGAATTCGTTAACACCAGGGTCGCTGGGTTGGGCACCCCATCCGATATTCCTTCCAACCGCGGTCCCCAAATCATGTCAGAGCTCTGGGACACAACGGAAATGTCCTCGACAGTCTGGAGTCTCTGACGACGTGGGGAGGAGCAGAAACATCTGGTGGAGAACCTCGTCCTTCTGAAATCCGGGCTGAGTCAGAGGTTGGTGTCCGTGATACCGTCCCCAATTGCTCCGGGTTTAATGTCAGAGCCACAGGATTATGGAGCAGTGAAGTCTCAAACTCTTGTGTTTTGGGGTTTGACGTCCCAGGGTATTCATCACTAGTGGGAGGACAGCTAGAGACAGGGTAGGACCACTCAATTATAATAATATAACTTTATATATCACTTTTCAAAGTGATTATGTAGTTCAAAATGCTTTACAGTGGGACAAAAGTA
The DNA here is from genome assembly GCF_048418815.1 of Hemitrygon akajei. Taxonomy (NCBI): domain Eukaryota; kingdom Metazoa; phylum Chordata; class Chondrichthyes; order Myliobatiformes; family Dasyatidae; genus Hemitrygon; species Hemitrygon akajei. The sequence continues at coordinate 183,251,606 of NC_133125.1, forward strand.
CAAATATGAAAATAAAATTTAAAACATTTAAAAAATAAACATGAAAATGAAAGACAGACGTCAGTTAAAAAGAAGGTAAAATAAACAGGTTTTGAGTTGGTGTTTAAGAGTGTCAGCTGGGTCTGCATCCCTTACAATTTTAGATATTGAATTTTACAGTTTAGGTGCATAGTTCAAAAAAGCTGACCTGCCTTCTACCTTTTAGGGAGATAATTTAAATTTAAGAGACTGGCAGAAGGAGACCTGAGAAGCTGAGCAGGAGTATAAAAAAAAACGATTCTGTGATGTACTCCAGTCACTAACCATTCTGTCTGTCTAGCTACCATATCCGATGTGGATGTGGTGAACATGGTTTTCCATATAGATCTATCCCTCGTTCTTTGAATGACTTCCATTTCCTCGATATGTAGCCACCTGGCTAGGCTTTCGATGTACATAAGCCGAGGTCTTCCTCTAGGTTTGCTCTCCTCGACCTTTCCGGAGAGCGTGAGTTTTTCTAATTCATCTTTTCGCATGATGTGTCCTAGGAATCTGAGTTGTCTTATTGTTGGTATGAGTGATCTAACTGCTTGGGCTCTTCTGAGAACTTCTTCATTTGATGTGTGTGTGATCCATGATATTTTTAACATTCTCCTGTAGATACATAATTCAGCTGCTTCTAGTCTCTTTTCCATTGCTGGGGAAATGGCCCAGCATTCATTTCCATAAGTCAGGATAGAATAAATGTAGCACTGCAGTATTCTGTTTTTAGTGTACATGATTATCTTTCTATCTGCTAATATGGTCTTCATCTTTTGGAAAGCTTATTTTGGCATTGCTATTCTGTATTTGATATGTGTGGCACCTGCCATCACTTGTTATTTGGCTGCCAAGATATCTGATTTTATTGACTTGCTTGTGTTTCCAATCTTGATCACACATTGTGGGATGTTTGTCTTTCTGGAGCTGACCGTGATTTCTGTCTTCTTGGTGTTGATTGAGAGGCCTTTACGATTACTTTCTGTTGCCACTATAGTGAGTATTTCTTGAAGTTTTATTTCTGAGTCAGCTATTAGTATGATGTCATCATCATATCTGATGTTATTTACATTATGGCCTCCAATTATGAGTCATTTGATGTCTTTGATACTTCTCAAGATATTTTCACTGTACAGGTTGAATAAGTCGGGTGAAAAGACACAACCTTGCCTGATTCCTCTCATGATATTCACATACTCACTCACTTCTCCTTCTATTCTGATGGATGCTGTCTGGTCCCAGTATAAGTTTCTTAAGAAACGTATATCTTTCCCATCTATGTCAAGATCTTGAAGCATTTCCAGAAGATCTTGGTTTCTGCCAGTTTCAAAAGCTTTTGTATAGTCGATGAAACATAGGTAGATGTCTTTTTGTACCTGGATGCCTCATTCACAGATCATCCATAGCATGAAAATTGCATTTCTGGTTCCAGTGCCTTCCACAAAGCCGCATTGTTCTTTACTGATTTCTGGATTTGTACAGTGTCTTGCTGTCATCATGATTACTCTGAAAATAATTTTTGCTACGTGACACATCAGGCTTATTGTACGATGTAACTCACATTCTGTTGCTCCCTCTTTCTTTGGAAATGTGATGAGCACTGATTTACTTAAATCATCAGGTATCTCCCCATGATTGTAGATTTAATTTGCTATTTCTGTTATTTTCTCTATTCCAAAATATTCTAAGGCCAGTATCATTTCAAAAGTGATGTTGTCTGGACCAGTTGTACTATTATGTTTTGTTTTATGTATGGCTGCTCGAATTTCTGATTTTAGAATGTTAGGTCCTTCAAAATTCTTCTTTACGTTCAGTTTTTCTCCTCTTTGGTCTTCAAAAAGTTTTTTTATATTCTGTCCATCTGTTTAGGATTTCCTGTTTGCTCATAACTAAGTTGCTGTCTTTTGTCTTGATGCATCCACTTGTTGAGCAGGTTAATTTCCCCATTTGTTCTTTAATTTTACTGTGCATCAACATTGTTCCAGGGTTATAGGTTTATAGCATTTCTATCTCTGAGCATTTCTCATTTAGCCATCTGTCTTTAGCTTCTCTGTATTTTCTATTTATTGTCTTAACAATTTGTTTGTATTCTCTGCTGCATCTTGGTTTGATGGTCTGTTTTTGTTGCATCAATTGTATTATATATTCAATTATCCATTTCTTCTTTTCCGTTCTTTTTGTGGGATTAGGAAGGAAAAGATGAATCATGAAAGGAAGCTGGTGACTAATATCAATGGAGATACTGAAAGCATTTTAAGTACATAAAGGGTAAAAAAAAAAGTTGAAGGTAGATATAGGACCAATAGAAAACAGCACTGGAGATATTGTAATGAGAGACACAGAGATGGCAGAGGAACTGCGTGTGTATTTTGCATCAGTCTTCACATTGGAAGACATCTGATCATTCAAGACTGTCAGGGAAGTGAAGATAGTGCAGTGAAAATTACTGAAAAGGTGCTCAGGAAGCTTAATGGTCTGAGGGTGGATAAATCTCCTGGACCCGATGGAATGTACCCTTGGGTTCTGAAGGAAGTACCTGAAGAGATTATAGAGGCATTAACAATGATCTGTCAAGAATCAATAGATTCTGGCATTGTACTGGATGACTGGAAAATTGCAAATGTTACTCTGCTATTTAAGAAGGGTGGGAGGCAGCAGAAGGGAAACTGTAGACCCGTTAGCCTGATATCAGTGGTTGGGACATTGTTGAAATCAATTGTTAGGGATGAGATTACGGAGGCACATGAAAAGATTGGCCAAAACCAGCATAGTTACTTGAAAAAAAATCCTGCTTGACAAACCTCCTGCAATTCTTTGAGGAAATTACAAGCAGGGTAGCAAAGGAGATGCAGTAGACGTGGCGTACCTGGATTTTCAGAAGGCTTTTTTGATTAGGTGCTGCATGTGAGGCTGCTTAGCAAGATGAGAGCCCATGGAATTACAGGGAAGTTACTAGCATGGGTGGAACATTGACTGATCGGCAGAAACAGAGAGAGGGGATAAAGGGATCCTATTCTGGCTGGCTGCCAGTTACCAGTGGCGTTCTACAGCGGTCAGTGTTGGGACCGCTGCTTTTTACGATGTACGTCAATGATTTGGACAATGGGATAATGGATTTGTGGCTAATGCTGCCAGTGATGCAAAGATAGGTAAAGGAGCGGGTAGTTTGAGGAAACAGAGAGCCTGCAGAGAGACTTAGATAGTTTATGGGAATGGGCAAAGAAGTGGCAAATGAAATACAATGTTAGAAAGTGTATGGTCATGCACTTAGGTGGAAGAAATAGAAGGGCAGACTATTACTTAGATGGGGAGAGAATTCAAACTGCAGAGATGCAAAAGGACTTGGGAGTCCTTGTGCAAGATACGCTAAAGGTTAACCTCCAGGTCGAGCCGGTTGTGAAGAAGGCAAATGAAATTTTGCCATTCATTTCTAGAGGTATAGAATATAAGAGCAGGGATGTGATGTTGAGGCTCTATAAGGTACTTGTGAGACCACACGGAGTATTGTGTGCAGTTTTGGACTCCGTATTTTAGAAAGGATATACTGACATTGGAGAGGGTTCAAAGAAGATTCACAAGCATGATTCCAGGAATGAGAGGGTTACATATGAGGAATGTCTGGCAGCTCTTGGGTGGTATTCCTGGGAATTCAGGAGAATGGAGGGGGGGGGGGGTATCTCATATAAACATTCCAAATGTTAAAAGGTCTGAACAGATTAGATATGAAAAAGTTATTTCCCATGGTAGGGGATTCTAGGACAAGGGGGCACGACTTCAGAATTGAAGGACATCCTTTTACAACTGAGATGCAGAGAAATTGCTTTAGTCAGAGGGTGGTAACCCTGTGGAATTTGTTGCCACAAGTGGCTGTGGAGGCCAAGTCATTGGGTGTATTTAAAGTAGAGATGGATAGGTTCTTGATTAGCCATGTGATCAAAGGGGATGGGGTGAAAGCAGAGGAGTGGGGATGACTGGAAGAATTGGATCAGCCCATGATTGAATGGCGGAGCAGACTCGATGGGCTGAATGCTCCTCTATCTTATGGTCTTAAAAGTTGATAGGATACAAACAAAGTGTAGAGGAACTCGGCAGGTCATACAGCATCTCTACAGAGGAATAAGTACTCAATGTTTCAAGCTGAAATGCATCATCAGGAATAGAGAGGAAGGGGAAAGAAGCCAAAAAAGGAGGAGGGGGGAAGGGAAGGAGTACAGGCTGGTAGGTGTTAGTGAAACCAGGTAAGGGGGATGGTAGGTTGCTGGGTGAGGTAGGAATTAGTGAGAAGCTGGGAGGTGGAAGAGGTAAAGGGCTGAAGAAGAAAGAATCTGATTGGAGAGAACAGTGGTCCATGGGAGAAAGGGAAGGAGGAGGGAAGAGGAGCCAGAATAGGGAATGGAAAAAGAGAGAAGGGGGTGGTGAAGAAGGTATGTGGCATGTTTACCTTTACTTATTGGGGCATTGAGTTCGAAGTCAGGAAGTTATATTACAGCCTCAGGCTGCCCCTGGTATACTGCATTCAATTCTGGTCACACCATTATAGGAAAGACATGGAAGCATTGGAGAGAATGCAGAAGTGGTTTACCAGGATGTTGTCTTTTAAGAGGGCTGATGCTGCAAGGAGACTTTGGGCAAAGTGGAATTGTTTTCTTTGGAGTGGAGGAATCTGAGGGGAGACCTAACAGAAGTTTATAAAATTATAAGACACAGAGAAAGAAAGGACAGCTGGTAACTTTTTATCAGGTTTGAAAAGTCTGTTATCACAAGAATTTGAGATCACATTTGATCACACTGATTTGAGATCAGTGCGTGTCTGGAGTTCTCTGTCAGGGTGGTAGTGAAGATGAGTAATGTCGAGGCATTTAAGATACTTTTATATGGGCATATGAATATGCAGAGAATGTTGTGATATGGACCATGTAGAGGTAGAAAGGATAAGTGTAATTAGACATCACAAACTTAAGGGCCTGTTCCAATGCAGTACTGTTCTAGAATCTAGGTTCTTTGTCTAGATATCAACAACAGTGCCTGGATTTTTTGGGAAGCTGTGGGACTGAAATCAGTAGCTGATGTCTGTTTTATAAATTATCATGTTTGAAGAGAAGGAATAGCTGTGGGGTGTGTATCTTGTACCAGACTGAAGACTGTAGACACTTCCAGACTTCAAGAGCAAATCTGTGGGACATATCTCCAGCTGAGGCAGCTCTAACTCTGGGTCCCAGAGGTGGAGCACAGCTATAATTACTAGTACATCAGTAGTATCTTTGTCAGGCCTGCATGGACAGGCACCTCCCAGTCTCAACCCAGTAAACAGAAGTCACCTTCCACTCATTTCCAACTCATCACCTACAGCCTATTTAAACCCAGCTCTTCTCCACAATCCTTGTGTACTTATACGAACTGCTTGGCCTCAACCAGTTGCTCTTGTTATGAGTGATGAACAGACCTGATGGTCAATGGGGTGAAGAGTTAACCATTCCCAACCCCCCTCCTGAGAACTATGAACTGTTGCTGTTGCTATGCTGCTCATGAGAGAGAGAGATAAAGTCCAGGCAAGAACATTTGCTACTGATAAGAGGGGGAGAGAGACTGTTGATCTATTGTATAATGACTCTTCCTGGATTATTTACCTTCCACTACAAGGACTTTACTTTGCTTGTTAACATTCCTCAGGGGATAGCAGGAGTGGCCTGATTTGATGGACACGGTCATTCAGAGTTGATGGATAGCTGAGTGGGGATAAAAAGACAGGTCTGGAGAGACACCCTTCAGAAACACCAGTGGACACTGACTGAGTGTTGGGAACCCACAGAAAGGTGGGGGCTTCAGAGACCAAACCAGGAGATCGGTCAGTAAAGCTCACAGTGTTACAGCAGTGCCAGTGGGGATTTGTGTGTGTGTCCACTCATGCCAGAGTGACGAGTCCACCACAGAAGAACGGTCTAGCTGAAGACCAGAGGGGTCATAACTGAATGTCCACAATGACACGACAGATTAAGAAAGCCATAAAAGGTTTGCCTGCCGCAGCTGTTGCTGTTACGTCTTGCTCGCTCTCTTTCTCTCTCTCTCTCTCTCCAATGATTTCAATACAACAACCATAACCACCTCAGCATTTATGAACTGAACTCCATACTTTCCTATGACAATTAATTTACCCCTAGACGTCGATAGAGCTTGTTTATTATTGATTATTATTATTCCTACACTTTTAGGTTTATTACTGCTAACTTGTTTTATATGTATATTTGCATTTTTGATATTGTATTGTGTAGTTTACTAATAAACACCTTTAGTTTGGTACCACCAGACTCCAACGGATTCTTCTTTCTCTGCTGGTCAGACACCCAGTTACGGGGTACGTAACACTCCTCACCTTCAGTTGGCTTGTTGTGTTGATTATTAGTTTTCTCTTCTCCTGTGGCCCTTCTTGTTTTGTTATTTTTCTGTTTACTATTAAGGTAATTGTTCCCCATTAAATGCTCTGTGTTTGGGTCAAGTCTCCTCAACAGTTCCTGACAGTCAGTGAAGAGAAGAAGTATTACCCCTGGGAAAGGAGTCTGTGCTGGCCAGGTGTTCCTTATGCTCTTGTTTTAATCTCCACATGTTCATGGGGTACTGCAAAACTGAGATGGTTGGTCACTGGAGAGTTGCTGCTGCTTTGCATTTGAAGGTCCTAAACTGACCCACCTGGGTCACCTTATTGGCTCTGGTCCAGAGCTACAACCAGCATTGTTCTGGGGCTTTTGCCCTCAGCCTCATGCCTTTTGCTCTTTCAACTCTGAGTCAAACCAGTGAAACTAGGTGACCCAGACACCAAGCCTTCAACTGCTCTTTCTGCAAGCTGGCCATTTTACTTACTAAATAACTACTTGCCTGAGAATGGTATCATGTTTATCAGGTGATTAGCAGAAAGCTCCTCACATCCACATTGCATTGCTCTGGTTAAATTCACAAAATGGGAACTGCAAAGACAGTCTCACAAAATGGCCACCTGCATTCCTGTCCACTGAGTGTCAACTTTTCTAACCAACATCTCCCTCTTCTTGATCCAAAGATATTTTTCTTGGGATCATTATCCTCCTCTCCTTCCATTGACTGCCCATAGGATTGCCATGGAACCCCAGTAGGTGTGCAATACTTACATTATATACATGTAAATATTTATGAAACACTCTGGTTCCGTTGGCTGCTTAAGTCTAGGGAAGACCATCTGTTGCCTCGCCAAGCATGTAAGATTGAGGTGTGAGCCCACCCTGAAACCCCTGTTTGTGTGGATGCTGTGTGATTTGTTACCCTGTTACAAATCAGTACCACGAAATAACAGACAGTACACCACATACAATTAAACGATTTAGCTTTGTAATTCTTAATTTGACTAAAGGGTTAGTAAAGAAAAAAGCAAAAAAAGAAAAGGGCACATTTTAATGAAACAGTCTAATGTGCACAAGTTAGAGCTCACAGTTATCCCCTTCATCAATCATCCTTCGATTTCCCCGGCCTTCGCTGGATCATAGCCCCGCTCCCGGTCGAGTCCTATGATTTCTTCTCTCCGGTGTCTTCTCCCTTCATCTCCCGCTGAAGAAAAGCCCCAGCTCACCTTGGTGTCAGGCACACAACACGAAAACACACTCCCTTCAGTGGACAGCTCACATTCCAAAGAACCTGTTATCTCTAACCATAACTCAAACACTGCTTCTACAGAAAGACCATTACGTTAGCAGTGAAAGTTTACCCAGGGTGTTACATTTACTTACAGAATTCGCTTACTTTATGCTGGCAGTTGTCTCTGCTGTTTTATGAAAACATCATCCCCTAACCTTTTGCATTATTTCAACCTTCCATTTTCTCAGTTGGTATACTTTAAGCAATACAATTATCAGGGTACATAAAATGAGTATTACAGCAGCATGTGATACTATTCTCACCCAATGGAAGTATTTGAACATTTGTTCCCTAATTCCAAAACTTACTCCGAAAGCCTGCGTCACTCAATATTTCATTTGCCTTACCAGTGTGTGTTTTAATTATATTAGTGTGTTTAGTCCCCGATGGATTATCTCCCTTGCTTCCTCCACAACATGTGTCCTGCCTCCAGTCAAGTGAGGAATTGGTAACAACTCAGTAACAACATAGTCCCACAAATATTGATCCATGGCAGTGTGTTGCATCTTCAGATTCTCCTCCATTACTGTGTCTCCTGCTCGTGGAGGCAAAGTTCGTTCTCAAATGGCCAGTTCAAAATTCACGTTCCAATATTGACGATGTGACTTTCCAAACGGCACTGTTTCCATCCTTTGGTATAATCTGTGGTTGGTGTTGCTATATAATATGTCTGTCCCACCGATGCATATTGTAGGAAGGACTGATTACTCATGGGCAAAATAGACAACAAGCAACTTTCATAGGTACTGAAACCACAATTTGTCAGTTTCTGCTTTGTCATTTCTTCCGGGCAAGTCCAATGATCTCCCCTTGTTTACATCCTGATAAATCTATCCTTTCCCAGTACCATTCATAACAATATTACGTGTGGCTGGGTTACTTAAGGATATCCAAGTATTCTGATGATATTTGTCCATGTTATGCACCCCTTTCAAAGAACAGCTTAATTTATTTCAATGCTTTTACCATCATTACAAAAACCCAATACTCTGTTGGTTATTGTTAAGCTTCTGTTGTGGCAAAATGGCACTCTTCCTTTCACCCATTCTGTTATCTGCTTGACTGGTACTTGATGTGCATTAAGTTGTTGTAAATTAGTACCAATCATGACTAGTAACCAACTTGTACATCTGGCACAAATCTCAGTCTTGTGTGTTTGCCTAGAAGTAAGGTCTATGCAGTCAGTAATCAGGTTTGTTGTATCTTGAAGGGGATTCATAAATCCAGTGTTATCTAGGATACATTTTGACACAATCTGATGAGCTTATATTTTGTCAATAATATCCCACATCTTCAGCTGAAGGGACCATATCTGGGTTTCTGATTCTGCTATACCTTGAGTTGTTGACTGTCGCTACCCCTGATGTATAACCTGCTCGCAGTCCTCTTTTCCTTCTATTTTTGACTTGTTTAAACTCGCTTCTGCTTCATTGTCTTCCAAGAAGGTGAGTAAATAATTGTTTCATTGTAGGTGAGCACCATTCAGGCACCACTATTTCAGTTAAATTTTAAAAAAAATACCTGCATGTGTTGGAACCCTGGGAGTAAAGCAACAAGTTCTCCCGTATTCTCTGACAATGATCCTACCCCTTTGTATTACACTGGGTCTCACTACTTTAGGCTCTGGTGTAGTTTCAAATATTTGTGGGTATGGGAGAGTGATTTTTCTAATAGTTTTGAAAACACAGAAAGGGCCAGGGCCCTGACAGAAACTCTTCTCGAGTACTATATCCTCCTGTGGGCAGTTTGTAATGATGGAAGCAACCTTCCAGAAATGATTGGTGTGGCCACCCCAATTGATAGACCTCTTGTCCTGATCACTGCTACAATCAATATTCACATGAGTGTGATCCCACAGAACTGTAATCTTACCATGGCAATTATTACCTGAAGGCTGCTCAATAATTGGACCGAAAGACTGACTTATGAGTATTCCTGCTGGGTTACTGGATAATGCCACCTCTAGAATTTTATTGCATAGGAATGTACCTTTGTACCTTCCAGAATACCTTGTCCATGCATGACAAGCCATCTACCCCAGTATAATACAAATTTGAGTCCCCTATTTCTCCTTTATTAGCCCTTATTGCCCATGTCTGTCGAGAAATAGTTTTAGATCACCAAATGTTCTCCAAGCAGTGGCATCGCCGTTAACATATTTGTCAATTGTAATGGCCCTGGAGCAAGACTGACCATGACCCCAGTCATGGTTAATTCCATTGCAACAAAATACATTACTCTCTGCATGTTGAATTAAACCTGTCACACACAAGGGTAATTTCTGCTCTTTTTTCCAGTTTAAATCTTAAATGTTTTTAAGTCCATATTTTTGATTTGCTTTTGCAGACCATCCAATCCAATTGCCTTGGGACTCAAGGCTTCCATTTTTCTTCACCCAATTTTATTACAGCCAGGAGAGACAAGCACTGGCATATTGTTCTTTTCCTTTTTTTTGAGAAAACTGCCCTGCTTCTCAGGGATGAGGAAACTGAAAATCATCCCCTTGATCAGGCCTGTCCCCATCTTCTTGAAACAGTTGTTCCTTCCTCATCCCCCAAATCAGGACCATCATGTACATCAATTGTTACGTAACAATTTCAGCTGCTTGATAAGGTACCACCCACTTTTATCTGGAGAAGTCAGTACTTTGTACACTGATAGACTTGCTTTGTCTATAATTTCGTAGGGTCCTTCCTGTAAATCTTAGACTTAAAATGAGGTGAGTTGGTGTATTCAAATCATCGCTCTTTGTCATGAACTTAATTCTGTGGGATGAATTTTCAGTCAAAGCTGCTTCTCTCCTATTTGATGGGCTGCCATGTAATTGGCCTCTTTCACTGTCACCACCAACTGTTGTACACACTTTTCTGGCACAATCCTATCGATTTCACATTCTGACAAATCTAATCCTACCAACTCATCCATTCCTCTTGTGTCCCTTCTGGCCATGACTGTGGCTTATCGAGAATAGGAAAGTTTTGCCTGATCCTTAAAAGTGCTATGACATCTTGAATTATCTAGACTGTAAAATGTGTCCCTTGATCAGTACACCCCAATGAGTGAACACTCTTTCCAATAAGATTTTTGAAGTGGCCTTTGCTGTGTTTGTCTGAGCTGAGGAAGACTCCACCCCTTGGTAAAGATATCTATTACAAACAGAATATAGTTGTACCCTTCTGGGGTGGGTGATAGGAGACCAACATAATCCAACAGCAAATGAGACCATGGCCCTTCCACTGGTCTGGTGCATCAGGGGGTTCCTGTCTTTACATTTCTGTCAGGATTGTGTCGTGCACAGATCAAACAATTCTTGACATAGTGCTCCACGTTGTCCTTCATCTTTGGCCATCAGCACACCTCCTTTATTTTTTCCAGGGTACTTTCAGCCCCTTTGTGTCCCCATAGATCATGGTAGCAGTGGATCATCTACAAAGGTAGTTTCTTCCTCCCTCCAGAACCACAAACTTTTCTTCATATAGGACTACTCCATCTTTAACTCCCTTGTACTCCTTATATATTTTTGGTCCTGCCTCTTCTATTAATTTTAAAATTACTTTATCTTTTGTCTGATCTTCAGTTAAATCCATAAACTTAACCTGTTGTTCCTTCTGCTTTCTGATCTTCTCAATCTGTGACTTCCATTCCTGCCCAATTAAAGCACCTTGTTTTGCCAATTCATTGGCTTTCCTATTCCCTTCAGGGATGATTTAGAGTGGGCTTTCATCTTTGACTCCATATTCTTTTCCCTTTGCCTTTTCAAATATATTCCACAATAAATCAGCAGACAAGAGGGGCTTCCCACAGAGGCAAATGTTCTGTAAGGCTATTAAAAGACATCAGAGTGTGTTACTAAACTGAGTGAAAAACATTTCTGTCTGGCGTACCACATCTGCTACAGCTGCTAATTTTGTAGCCCGTGCGCTCATGTCGGGGAACTTTAAAGCAATTCTAAAGATTTCTGAGCCATGTTCATCCTCTACGTATATCCCACACCCAGTTCTCCTCTCTCAATCCTATACTAATGAGGAGCCATCTACAATTTAAAGCAGGGTTTTTCTTTATCCTTTTTGTCTTTGTTCTCAGGCATTACTTTATCTGATCTGTTTCCAACCCCTCCCTTTTTTTGATACAAGTGCTATCATAATTTGACACTCATGTTCATTCCCTTGGTACAGAGGGTTGTTGGCTAACACAGAGGTGCTGTATACTTGCTTTACACTAATATTTCTTCCTTGCAACAGCAATGTCCATCCAGCAATTTGTTTTGGCTTACTAAACCATCTTGAATCCTTGCATTGAGCAGTAAGTATATGGGGGAGTGTTCTGACAGCATTGTAAATGGATTAACAGAAAACCACTAACCAGAAAACCACTAACCAGAAAACCACTAACAAGTGTATTTTTCACATATTGTATACCCCTGTTCTGCTGGTGAGAAGATGTGTGATGCATACGCTACTGGTCTTAACTTCCTATGTGCCTCCTGTAATAACACCGCTGAGAGGGCGTATCAGTTCAGGCCACCTCCAATGAGAACTCTGTTCGGATTTGGGGTTTTTAGAGCAGGTGCAGTGGCAAATGCGTGCTTCAGGGCTGTAATGGTCTGTGTGTGCTCTGATTTCATCCCCGCAGCACATTCTGTTTCAGTAACTCCTTTAAAGGAGTTTCCCTGGTGGAAAATCCTTCAGATAATACCTATTGTATCCTACCAATCCCACAAGGGACCTCAGCCCTTTGAGGTTTCATGGAGCAGGCAGTTTTTTAACCATTTATCTGCTTATCAATTTCTCTTTTTCTAGGTGTCAAGATATTCCCAAATAACTAACTTTACAGCTGTGCATTTTTAGGTTTTGTCTTTCATCACAGTGTATGTAATAATTGCAGTAGTTCTGTCAATAGCCAATAATGTTTCTGCTTGATTTCAGTCTGCAGAAGTGTATCATCCATGTATTGCACCAAGCGCTCACGGTTTGAGAACCGTTTTAACCCTTCCCCTTGGAACAGTTGATATATAGATGTGGATTTATGCAACCCCTGTGTTAGGGCAGTCCATATATACTGCTGTCCCTGTATGGAAAATACAGACTTGTATTAACACTGTCTTTCTAGTGGGATAGACCAAAATCCATTATTTATGTCTAAAACTGAACCATTGTGCTCTTTCATTTTGTTTTACCACCGTTTCCAGATTAGTTGCTACATATGGGGTTGTTAATGGAGTTACTTTATTTAGTTCTCAATAGTCTATTATCAATCTCCAACTACCATCTGGTTTTCTCACTAGCCATACGGATGAACTATCAGTGCAGGCTACTGGCTTCATTTCAGTACCCCTTGTTTAACCAAATTTTGAATTACCTTCCTCTTCTTTTCTTGGTTAATCCATATTGCTTCTGTGGTTGGGGGTCTGGACCTTTTATACACACACCGCCAGCCATCTTTCTGCAGTGATGCTTGTGCCTTGCAAATGCCCCTGAGTTGAGTGCAATGATTTGCTGTACTGTGTGTTCATTGCTCATCTCCGGTTTTATCCACATTTGACCCATTGTGCATATTCTATCCTGATATTCAGCTACCAGTATCTGCATGCAGTATTTGTTATTCATACCAGTTGGCACATGCCGAATCATGCAATCAACTAAGTCAAAACAGGGCCCCTTTTTGACCATGTAATTGCTTCCCATTATACGCTCTTGCCCCCTGGGCAATTCCATAAACACAATTGAATCTTCCAATGCTACATCTCCTTACTTCAAATGGTACATACACTCACATGTCCCACTTTTGAATATCCTGTGAATCCACTTAAGATAATTTTGCTGATTCAACAAAGAGATTAATCTTTGAGCCCGCAATAGGGATGCCAATTCTGTTATAATTACTGTATTTATCCCTGAGTAATAATGATCAGTTAGGCACAGAGAAAATCTGTATTTATTGACAATAACCTTTATTGGCTCAGTTCACAAGTATGTGAATTTACACAACCTAATACCAGAATGCACACCTACTAAGTTTCCCTGATCCTCCATGAACAGTCAAACTTGCCAACAGAAGGCAAAGGGTGGTTGTAGATGGTTCGTATTCTGCATGGAGGTCGGTGACTAGTCGTGTTCCACAAAAAGATGTTCTGGGACCCCTCCTCTTTGTGATGCTTTTTTAAATTACCTGGATGACGAAGTAGACGGGTGGGTTAGTAAGTTTGCCGATGACACAAAGGTTGGGGGTGTTGTGGATAGGCTGGAGGGTTGTTAGAGGTTACAGCGGGACATTGGTAGGATGCAGAACTGGGCTGAGAAATGGCAGATGTACTTCAAACCAGATAAGTGTGAAGTGGTTCATTTTGGTAGGTCAAATTTGAAGACAGAATATAGTATTAATGGTAACACTCTTGGCAGTGCAGAGGATTTGAGAGATCTTGGGGTCCATGTCCATAGGACACTCAAAGCTACTGCGCAGGTTGACAATGTTGTTAAGAAGGCATATGGTGTGTTGGCATTCATTAACTGTGGGATTGAGTTCACGAGTTGTGAGGTAATGTCACAGCTATATAAAAAGTTGATTAGACTCCACTTGGAGTACTGTGTTCAGTTCTGGTCACCTCACTACAGGAAGGATGTGGATATTATAGAAAGAGTGCAGAGGAGATTAACAAGGATGTTGCCTGGATTGGAAAGCATGCCTTAATAGGTTGAGTCAACTTGGCCTTTTCTCCTTGGAGCGACAGAGAATGAGAGGTGACCTGATGGAGGTGTATAAGATTATGAGGGGCATTAATAATGTGGATAGCCAGGCCCTTTTTCCAGGGCTGAAATGGCTAACATTAAGGTGCAAAGTCTTAAGGTGCTTGGAAGTAGCTATAGAGAGGATGTTGGGGGTGAGTTTTTAACTGAGAGTGGAGGGTGCATTAAATATATTGCTGGCAATGGTGGTGGACGTGGATACAATTGGCTCTTTTAAGAGCCTCTTAGATAGGTACATGGAGCTTAGAAAAATAGATAGCTATGCAGTAGGGTAATTCTAGGCAGTTTCGAGTGTAGGTATCGTGATCAGCACAGCTTTGTGGGCCAAAGAGTCTGTAATGTGGAATAGGTTCCTACGTTCTAAGTTCTACACTGACAAGGTGTTCCTTGTGCTCATGATTTAATCTCCAAGTGTTTCTGGAGTATCAGAATCAGGTTTATTATCACCGGCATGTGACGTGAAATTTGTTAACTTTGCAGCAGCAGTTCAATGCAATACATAATTTAGCAGAGAGAAAAGAAAATAATAATAATAAATAAAATAAAACATAATAAGTAAACAAGTAAATCAATTATGTATATTGAATAGATTATTAAAAAGTGTTCAAAATCAGAAATACTGTATATTAAAAAACTGAGGTAATGTCCAAAGCTTCAAAGTCCATTCAGGAAATGGATGGCAGAGGGGAAGAAGCTGTTCCTGAATTTCTGAGTGTGTGCCTTCAGGCTTCTGTATCTCCTACCTGATGATAAAAGTGAGAAAAGGGACATGCACTGGGTGCTGGAGGTCTTTAATAATGGACGCTGCCTTTCTGAGACAACTCTCCCTGAAGATGTCCTGGGTACTTTGTAGGCTAGTGCCCAAGATGGAGATGACTACATTTACAACCTTCTGCAGCTTCTTTTGGTCCTGTGCAGTAACCCCTCCATACCAGACAGTGATGCAGCCTGTCAGAATGCTCTCCATGGTACAACTATAGAAGTTTTTGTCTGCATTTATTGGATATAACTCTTAATAAAGTATAGCCACTGTCTTGCCTTCTTTATGACCACATCAATGTGTTGGGACCAGGTTAGATCCTCAGAGATCTTGACACCCAGGAACTTGAAGTTGCTCACTCTCTCCACTTCTGATCCCTCTTTGAGGATTGGTAGGTGTTCCTTCGTCTTACTCTCCTGAAATCTACAATCAGCTCATTCGTCTTACTGACGTTGACTGCCAGGTTGTTGCTGCGGCACCATTCCACTAGTTGGCATATCTCACTCCTGTAGAACCTCTCGTCACCACCTGAGGTTCTATCAACAATGGTTGTATTGTCAGCAAATTTGTAGATGGTATTTGAGCTATGCCTAGCCACATAGTCATGCATGTACAGAAAGTAGAGCAGTGGTTTAAAACGATCAGAAGATTTTGGACGCAGTGTGCGATGAACGCGGTCGATTAATGGAGGGGGCATCCAGAACGTCCAAACACATCAAATAAAAATTGAGAAAAGAACTTGATAGGATCACCCTCCTCAATATCTTCAGGGAGTCTGATTATCTGTTCTGATCGATTTTCAAGGTTGGTAACTTTGAATTTATAATGATCCAGCTGCTGAGGCAACGAAGTTAGATTTTGTTCCAGCATTGTAATCCTCCAATCTCTCCACCGAGCTCCTTCATCAAGTTCTGAAGTAGTTGCTTGCTGTAGTTCAAATTCAAGTTTGAGTGATCTAAAATTATCCTCAACCGTCTTTAAAACTCCTTCGAACATGGCAAATCTTTGAGTAAGTTTATCATCTAGAAGTTTCCACATTGTTTCAAAAGTAAGATGAGGTTGCTTAGATTGTTTTGGATCACCATCTTTTTTTCCCATTTGGATCTGAATCTTTCCGACTTTTTGCTTCTCCTGATCTGGTATTCATTTCCAGCGACTTAAAGTCAAAATCCAAAAATATATCTATAACATAAGCCTTTCAGTGTAGGTATAAAACAAAGTAAATAAGGGTGGCTACAGGTAATAGAAGTAAAGGGAATGGAGCAAAGCCAAATTGAACCTCACGCCATGAGCGCCACCAGGAGACCAGTTATTGTTCGTCTCCATTATGTTCATATCAAGGAACATTTGATAAGCTTTGCTTGGTGGAAAGGCATGTTCAAATTTAAAGGATTCAAATTCCACTTTGTTGAAGATTTCAGCCCTGAGGTTCTGAAGGAATGAATGTTGTTTGAGCCTCTGATATCGGAATTCTTTGGAATGGGTCTCAGACCATTCCTCCTGTTCCCAGCTCGATTAAGAATTGTCCTCTCTGCTAATTCCTGTTGTCTCTTTAAGTCATTAAATGAAGCTCAAAAATTTTTCAACCAACAAACTTCCTCTGCTATGGCCTAATTAAGGTACCGCTTTTTTTTGGCCTTTACTTAAATTTTTAAGCCATTTACAAGCTGATTGACCTGGTCAGTTAGAATGCGAGGATTCTCTTTTTTGGTTTGTACTGATAGATAGATAGATACTTTATTCATCCCCATGGGGAAATTCAACTTTTTTTCCAATGTCCCATACACTTGTTGTAGCAAAACTAATTACATACAATACTTAACTCAGTAAAAAAATATGATATGCATCTAAATCACTATCTCAAAAAGCATTAATAATAGCTTTTAAAAAGTTCTTAAGTCCTGGCGGTTGAATTGTAAAGCCTAATGGCATTGGGGATTATTGACCTCTTCATCCTGTCTGAGGAGCATTGCATCGATAGTAACCTGTCGCTGAAACTGCTTCTCTGTCTCTGGATGGTGCTATGTACAGGATGTTCAGAGTTTTCCATAATTGACCGTAGCCTACTCAGCGCCCTTCGCTCAGCTACCGATGTTAAACTCTCCAGTACTTTGCCCACAACAGAGCCCGCCTTCCTTACCAGCTTATTAAGACGTGAGGCATCCCTCTTCTTAATGCTTCCTCCCCAACACGCCACCACAAAGAAGAGGGCGCTCTCCACAACTGACCTATAGAACATCTTTAGCATCTCACTACAGACATTGAATGACGCCAACCTTCTAAGGAAGTACAGTCGACTCTGTGCCTTCCTGCACAAGGCATCTGTGTTGGCAGTCCAGTCTAGCTTCTCGTCTAACTGTACTCCCAGATACTTGTAGGTCTTAACCTGCTCCACACATTCTCCATTAATGATCACTGACTCCATATGAGGCCTAGATCTCCTAAAGTCCACCACCATCTCCTTGGTCTTGGTGATATTGAGACGCAGGTAGTTTGAGTTGCACCATATCACAAAGTCCTGTATCAGTTTCCTATACTCCTCCTCCTGTCCATTCCTGACACACCCCACTGTGGGTATTTTTAGTATTTGTAGATTAACATTTCTGTTCCCTTTTGGGATTCTGCTTTTTTTATTTTGATGAAACTACTTAGTAGATGTTTTGGTGTTTGATTTTTTTTTGAATGAAGTTGCACTCGCTCTCTCCTTTTTTTACATTTTAGTATGTCATCCTGCTTTCTTCTTCCCATAAGACCTTATTTTCTTGCTGTGTCATTTTCAATCGTTTATGCGTGAAAATAACCAACAACATGAATTGGCATTTGCTTTCTGCTTTTTCTGAAATATTAGTATTTTAGTACTATGTTTTATGAATTCAACTTTTTTTTAAATCGCGGTAGTTTTTTTCTTGTTCTCTTTTTTGATAATTTTCTTCATATACTTTTTGGATTATGTGTGGCTTTTCTTTAAGAACTTTTATCTTTTGGGCTGCCATCAGGAGAGATGGGGGTAGATTTAACTTTAGCTTATCTCTTGGCCAATCTCTGGCCTATTTCCAGGTCTTTGTGGGTGGGGGGGAGGTGAGTATTTCTTTTTTTAGATTAGATATTTTCACCTGGGCTACCTATCCGATGTGTCGTAACTTACGGTTCCTCCTTGAACCTTTCTTCCTCTTCTAGGTTCATTAGTTTGTATTCTGGTTAACTCTTTACATACCATTTTACTGGTTTTACTATGATGATAATATTATTAATTTTTTTCGTGGAAAACAAACGGTTTAAACCATCCGATTAAATGGAATTTTTTTAAATGTATTCCATAGGAAGAATGCTCATATTAGCTTTGCAGAAGAAACTCATGTGAGGAAAGAGGATTCTTTCCTCACATTCTTTTAGGTTTTGGAAAGACCAACAATACCATTCAAATTCTGAGGCTAAAGTGAAGGGATATAGATTCTTCAATTTCATTTGTTCACTATGAAAC
Organism: Hemitrygon akajei; assembly: GCF_048418815.1. Classification (NCBI taxonomy): domain Eukaryota; kingdom Metazoa; phylum Chordata; class Chondrichthyes; order Myliobatiformes; family Dasyatidae; genus Hemitrygon; species Hemitrygon akajei. The sequence goes on from NC_133125.1 coordinate 183,270,267, forward strand.
GATTTTCTATCGGAATGGTAGATTTTTGTTAATTAATGGCCTTCTCTGTAACAAGAAAGTGGTTATGCATAATGTTTATGCTCCAAGTGTTGCCTACCCTGAATTTTTTAAACACTTATTCACATCCCTTCCCAATTTAAATGATTATATGTTGATAATGGGTGGAGACTTTAATAGCTGTTTAAATCCTTCAATGGATAGACCTAAGTCTATTCAGGCACTTCCGAATAAATCGGCTACCTTTATTAATTCCTTTATGTTTGATTTTGTTATTTCAGAAATTTGGAGGTTTTAACATCCAAAGGATAAAGAGTTTTCATTCTTTTCCCATGTATACCACAGTTATTCTAGAATTGTCTACTTTTTTTAATTGACTCCCGTTTAATTCCCTCTGTCACTGACTGCAATTACAATTCCATTGCCATCTCTGACCATGCACCCCTGAAACTTTCTATTAAGTTAATGGATACCCCATCTAGCTTTGGACAATGGCGATTCAATTCTGTATTACTACAGGACTCGGACTTTGGGAATTTCATTAAGGAACAGATTGATTTCTTCTCTTCAACAAACTCTATGGAAGAAATTTCCAGTGGGGTTCTATGGGATACTTTTAAAGAATACATCCACGGGCAGATTATCTCATATTCTGCTGGACTGAATAAAATGAATTAATAAAGAGATTTGTATGTTGGTTGATCAGATTAAAACAATTGACAAGAAATATTGTATTGCTCCTAGTCAGGGAATTTATAAAAAGAGGGTCGAACTTCAAATGGAGCATAGTTTATTTTTAACATCCTTGATTGAAAATCATTTATGCATGGTGATAAATCTGGTAAACTATTGGCTAGTCAATTGAAATCTGCTTCAGTTAAACGTAAGATTATTAAAATTCATAAACAAGATGGAACTATGACGGTTGAACATGATGAGATAAACAAATATTTTCAATAATTTTACACCATATATCAATCAGAATTTCCTGATGACCCCACTCTAATGCATGAATTCTTAAGGAAATTGAATGTTCCAAAATTGCCACCTAACGAACATTTAGTATCAGATGCTCCTATTATGGAACAAGAAATAAAAGATGCTATTTCTTCGATGAATTCGGGTAAAGCACCTGGGCCAGATGGCTATACAGTAGAATTTTTAAAATCTTTCTCAGCTATACTTTCTGCCTGGTTATGTAGAATCTTTAAGGATGCATTATTTATAGGTAAATTACCACAATCTTTTTATGGTGCTGTAGCGGTGTGCTACACGCAGCGCTAAAATAACGACACGGAGTCAGTAAACTGCAGTCAAAGATAAAGTTTATTCCAACTTCACAGTCCTGCTTTAAAGCCTCCCTCCCCCACCGGATGCCTCGAGAGGCACGTACTGACACCGCCTCAGGCTTTCTCCCTTTGTTCCGGACCTAGCCTTTGTGCCTGCATGCTGGCTAATTGTCAGCCGGTTCGAGTGTGCTAGTAATTGGGTCACCACAGTGCCTCTATTTCCTTAATTCTTCAAAAAGATAAAAATCCCACTGAATGAGCATCATATAGGCCTATATCCTTTTTGAATGTGGATTCTAAGATCTTTTCTAAAATATTGGCAACTAGATTGGAGAATTAAGTGCCTCAAATTATTTTGGTTGATCAGACCAGATATATTAAAAACCGATATTCATCCTTTAGTATTAGGAGGTTAATGAATATTGTTCATACTCCCTCATCTAGAACTCCAGAATGTGTCATCTCATTGGATGCCAAGAAAGCATTCAATAGAGTTAAATGACCTCACATATTTAGAATGCTTGAGAAATTTAATTTTAGCCTGCAATTTATGTCTTGGATTAAATTGATTTATTATATCCCTATGGTTTTGGTACTTACCAATGATATAAGCTTGTGGTGACCCACTTCCCAGCGCACTCGAACCGGCTCACAAATCGGCGCGCACCGGCATTGCCAGTCCCAAAAAGGGCGCCAAGTCTGCTTCACCAGCAAGGGGAAAAACCTGCACGTGGGACGGGACTGTGAATACGTGCCCCCTACAGTATTCTCGCCCGGGGAGGGCGGGATCAGTAAGGCTTTAAAGCGAGGCCGCGAAGTTCAAATAAATCTCTTTTGCAACTGCAGCTCAATGACTGCGTGTCGTTATTTCAGCGCTGCGTGTAGCACACATGCTACAATTGGTGACCCCGACGGCCCAAATGATATTTGAGCCGAAGATGAACGACGCCGCATCTGTTCATGCAGTTTCATTAAAACTGCCAAGCTTCTGGACGCTGCGACCTCACCTATGGTTCCAGCAAGCAGAAGCCCAATTCCACATTCGGCAGATAACCTCGGAAGACACACGTTACTACTATATGGTGTGCTCCCTCGACCAGGAAACAACGGCCCAGGTTGAGGAGTTCATACAGTCTCACCCAGCGGACGGTAAATACATGGAATTCAAAGCCCTGCTCATAAGGATTTTTGGACTCTCACGGCGCGAGCGAGCTGCCCGCTTACTGCACCTGGATGGTTTGGGGGACAGACCGCCATCGGCTTTGATGAACAAGATGCTGTCCCTGGCCGGAGAGCACAAGCCCTGCCTCATGTTTGAGCAGGCATTCCTGGAGCAGCTGCCCAAGGACATATGCCTGCTGCTGTCCAACGTGGATTTCAGCGACCCCCGGAAGGTGGCAGCCCGGGCGGACTTGCTGTGGAAAGCCAAGAAGGAGAGTGGGGCATCCGTCGCACAAATCACTAGGCCATGCTCCCAGCAGCAGACAAGACCAGACCCAGCAGCAGAGCCCACTAACCCCAGAGGGAGGTGTGAGGAGACCAACGAACAATGGTGCTTCTACCACCAGTGGTGGGGCACAGCAGACCGCCGCTGTAGCCCGCCCTGCAAGTTCCCGGGAAACGCCAGGGCCAGCCGCCGCTGATGGCTACGGCGGCTGGCCATCGGGATAGCCTCCTGTATGTGTGGGACAAGCGGTCAGGATGCCGCTTTTTGGTCGACACCGGAGCCGAGATCAGCGTTTTACCTCCGACGAGTTACGACACATGCAACAGGGCACCGGGTCCCACCCTGAGGGCCATGAATGGCAGCACAGTAAGGACCTACGGCACCGTTACGGTGCGGCTACAGTTCGGCTCCAGCCAGTTCACGTGGGACTTCACATTGGCCACAGTAGCCCAACCACTCCTCATTCGACAGATAACTTCGGATGACACACATTACTACTACGTGGTAAGCTCCCTCAACCAGGAAACAGCAGCCCAGGTTGAGGAGTTCATACAGTCTCACCCAGCGGACGGCAAATACACGGAATTCAAAGCCCTGCTCATAAGGACTTTCAGACTCTCACGGTGCGAGCAAGCTGCCTGCTTACTGCACCTGGATGGTTTGAGAGACAGACCGCCATCGGCTTTGATGAACGAGATGCTGTCCCTGGCCAGAGGACACAAGCCCTAACGTGTGTCCTCTGAGGTTATCTGCCGAACGTGGAATTGGGCTTCTGCTTGCTGGAACCATAGGTGAGGTTGCAGCGTCCAGAAGCTTGGCAGTTTTAACGAAACTGCATGAACAGATGTGACGTCGTTCATCCTTGGCCCAAATATCATTTGGGGCATCGGGGTCACCAATTGTAGCAGTGTGCTACATGCAGCGCTGAAATAATGACACGTAGTCGATGAGCTGCAGTTGCAAAAAAGATTTATTCGAACTTCGTGGCCTCGCTTTAAAGCCTTCCTGATCCCGCCCTCCCCGGGCGGGAGTGCTGTAGGGGGCGCGTATTCACAGTTCCGTCCCGCACGCGGGCTTTTCCCCTTGCTGGTGAAGCTGACTTGGCGCCCTTTTTGGGACCGGCCTCAATGCCGGCGCGCGCTGATTTGTGAGCCAGTTCGAGTGCGCTGGGAAGTGGGTCGCCACACCGCTATAAGATCTCCTTTTTTCCAGTTGTTTTGTGGCACTAGGCAAGGCCTTCCTCTAAGCCCATTGTTATTTGATATTGCCCTGGAACCTTTAGCTATCACTATTCATGACTCAACTCCTATACTTGGCATTTCCCATGGGAATGTGATACATAAGTTATCATTATATTCAAATGATTTGTTACTATACATTTTGAATCCTGAGAAATCTATTCCTGCTCTAATATCCCTGCTCGCTCAGTTTAGTAACTTTTCTGGTTACAAACTGAATCTTCATAAGAGTGAACCTTTCCCTTTAAATATGCAAGTTCCAATTTACAGACATTTACCATTTAGATTGGTAATGGATCACTTTACTTATCTAGGTGTTAACGTTACGAGAAAAAAAAAGAATTTATTTAACGTCAATGTTTTACCTTTAATAGACCAGGTCAAACAATCACTTATTAAATGGTCCTCACTGTCTATATCACTGATTGGTCAAATTAATGCTTAGATGATTATTTTACCTAAATTTTTATATCTTTTCCGAGCGATACCAATCTTTATTCCCAAATCCTTTTTTGATACTATTGACTCTAAAATTTTGTCTTATATATGGCAGAATAAAAATCCTAGGTTAAGTTTAAAAAGTACTTTCAGAAACCCAAAAAGAACAGTGGCCTGGCACTGTCGAATTTAAGATTTTATTATTGGGCAATTAATATTAGATATTTAATATTTTGGACACAAGATGTTGATATTAATGTCAGTCCACAATGGGTTAACCTTGAATGTAATTCTGCACAAGGATTTTCATTAGTTTCCATCGTAGGGACTTCGCTTCCCTTTGTTCTTTCTAAATTGAATAAACAAATGAATAATCCAATAATTAAACATACATTATGAATATGGTTTCAGTTTCGTAAATCTTTTGGCTTGAATAAATTTATTTTATCAAGTCCTATTATATCTAATTTTTTCTTTCAACCCTCTTTAATGGATCAAGCCTTTTTGGTATGGAAAATGAAGGGTATAATATGTTTTCGTGATTTATTTTTGGATAACTGTTTCATGTCTTTTGAACAGTTGTCTAACAAATATAATTTGCCCAGATCCCATTGTTTTTAGGTATTTTCAGATCAGATTTTTTGAATATGATGTTACCTACTTTTCTGATTTCGTAACCAACCGATATCACAGAAATTTTTTTAGGCTTAAACCCTTATCAAATGGGTTTAATAGCAATCATTTATGATATGATTATGAAAATATAGTCAGATATATCCAATAAAATTAAAAATGAATGGGAGAAGGAATTTCAACTTCCTTTACCTATAGAGAAATGGGAGAAAATTTTTCAGTTAGTTAACTTCTATTTGTGCGAAACATACGTTCATTCAATTTAAAGTGGTGCACAGGGCTCAAATGTCTGAAGATAAATTAGCTTGTTTTTACTCTCCTGTAAATCCGATCTGCGATAGATGTCATTCTGAGGCAGCCTCTTTGACTCCTATGTTTTGGTCTTGCCCTTTTTTGGAAAAATATTGGAAAGAGATTTTTGATACATTCTCTACAGTTTTTCACATTGATTTGCAACCTCACCTTATCACTGAAGTTTTTGGTTTACCAATGATTGATCTGCCCTCTTCAGCTCGGCGGATGATTGCATTTGCTGCTTTAATGGTTAGAAGATCTATTTTATTGAATTGGAAAGAGGTGAATCCTCCAAATGCTTCTCCATGGTTTTCCCAAACCATATCCTGTTTAAACTTAGAAAAAAATTAGAAGTGGTACTTTTGACCCTTTGGTTAAATTTGAAGGAACTTGGAGGCCATTTATCCAATACTTTCATAGAATGTAATTTGACCTTTTCCAATTCCTTTATATTATTTATTAATTTGAGTAGAGGAGCGGAGTTGACAACATTAATGATTTTATCCGATATAACAGAATAGTCCAGCTTTGTTTAGTTTAGCTTTAGTTCTGTTTTGTTTAGTTTACTTTGTTTTTAATTTTTCAATTTGGGTTATTTTTCCATCTTTTTATTTCCTTGTATCTTGCCTATATTAAGAGTTTGTGAAGTCAATTATATAGGTGTTACCTATAGTTTCTACTCAAAAGTATTAATTGTCAACAATGTAATCCCACTCCCTTTGTACTTTTATGACCACTATGTACTTGTCTAGAAAAATTCAATAAAAAGATTGAAAAAGAAAAGAAAGTAGAGCAGTGGGCTAAGGATATACCCCTGAGGTGCGCCAGTATTGATTGTCAGCAAAGAAGATATGTTATCACCAATCAGCACAGATTGTGGTCTTCCGATTAGGAAATTAAGGTTCCAATTGCAGAGGGAGGTACAGAGGCCCAGGATGTGCAACTTTTGCTTCAGGATTGTGGGAATGATGGTATTAAATGCTGAACTACAGTTGGTGAACAGCATCCTGACATTGGTGTTTGTGTTGTCTAGGTGGTCTAAAGCTGCGTGAAGAGCCATGGAGATTGTGTCTGCCATTGACTTATTGTGATGATAGGCAAATTGCAATGGGTCCAGGTCCTTGCTGATGCAGGAGTTCAGTCTAGTTATAACCAACCTCTCAAAGCATTTCATCACTGTAGATGTGAGTGTTAACGGGTGATAGTCATTAAGGCAGCCCACAATATTTATTTTGGCACTGGTATAATTGTTGGCCTTTTGAAGCAAGTGGGAACTTCTGCCCATAGCAGTGGGAGGTTGAAAATGTCCTTGAATAATACCACTAGTTGTTTGGCACAGGTTTTCAAAGCCTTACCAGGTACTCCATCAGGACCTACTGCTTTGCAAGGGTTCACTTTCTTTAAAGATAGTCTAATGTTGGCCTCTGAGACAGAGATCACAGGGACATCAGGTGCAGCAGGGATCTTCACAGCTGTAGTTGTGTTCTCCCTTTCAAAGCGTGCATAGAAGACAATGAATTCATCTTGTAGTGAAACATCGCTGCCATTCATACTACTGGGTTTTGCTTTGTAGGAAGCAATGTCTTGCCAGAGTTGCCGTGCATCTGATATCACCTCCAACCTCGTTCAAAATTGTCCTTTTGCCATTGAAATAGCCCCCCACATATCATAGTTTTCTGGTACAGGCCTGGGTTGCCAGACTTGAATGCCACAGATCAGGCCTTCAGCAGACGATGTACCTCCTGGTTCATCCAAGGCTTTTGGTTTGGGAATGTACAGTAAGTCTTTGTGGGCACACACCCATCCACACAGGTTTTAATGTAGTTGGTAACAACTGCAGCATACTCATCCAGATTCAAAGATGAATCCCTGAACACAGCCCAGTCCACTGATTCAAAGCAGTCCTGTAGGTGCTTCTGTGCTCCCTTGTCCAAACCTTCTAGGTCCTCACTACTGGTGCTGCAGTTTTCAGTCTCTGCCTATACTCAGGGAGTAGAAGTAAAGAGAGGTGATCAGACTTCCTGAAGTGAGGGCGTGGAATAGCACGGTAGGCATCCTTGAAGGTGGTGTAACAGTGGTCCAGTGTGTTGTTTCCTCTGGTATTGCAAGTGGTTTTTTCAGACTGCCGTTGTTAAATTCTCCTAAAATGATGGTGTAGGCGTTAGGGTGTGCTGTTTCGTGCATGTTGATCCCTTTGCTCAGATCATCTAAAGCCTGATTGACATTGGCCTGAGGTGGAATGTAAACTGCTACCAGAATGACCCCAGAGAACTCCCGTGGTAGGTAAACAGAACGGCACTTTATTGCTAGATATTCCAGATCTAGTGAGCAGAATTAGGACGGCACTGATATATTTGTGCACCAAAAAGAGTTGATCATGAGGCATACTCCTCCACCTCTGCTTTTGAGAGACTCTATAGATCTATCCTGATGGTGTATAGTAAACCCGTCGATCTGAATTGCTGTATCCAGTGCGGAAGAGTTAACCAGGATTCCGTGAAAGAAAGGACAGACGCAGTCCTAATGTCCCTCTGATTCTGCACCCTGGCTCTGAGATCAATTTTAGTCACCAGAGACTGCACGTTCGCCAGCAAGACCATTGGTATAGAGAGTTTAAAAACCCGTTTCCTTAAACACATTTGTAATCCTGATCTTCGACTATGCTTTCTCCAAGGTTTTCTCCGTGGGCTCTTCCAACCACAGACTGGGTTGTTTCCATCGGTTTTAAGCATTAGTATGTTCAAATGCATTAAGACATCTTTGTTGACTGTTCTGACTTTGGAAGCAGTTGTGGTTTTTTAGCTGTAACAGGCTGAAATGGGAATATTTATTTCATTGAGAGTACTGCTGCTATTCGAGTCACACCTAGGCGCCCCAGAAGTACTCCACGTCCATGGTGGTTTGTCTCTGGAGAACATTTGCTGCTTTGCAGTCAAAGCTCCTTGCTTTAAAACAATTCTTATCAGTTCAAATGTTATGTTTCTATCTTGTTAGCATGAGGTCATCTGACCCACCTGACTCACCTTCTTATTGCCTCTAATCCAGGGCTACAACCAGCATTGATCTGTGGCTATTGCTCTGAGCCTTGTGGCATTTCATCTATATAACTCTTGACTGGTTCAAACCAGGTGACCCAGGCACTGAGCCTCCTCCTGCTCCTTCTGCAAGCCACCACCTTACATGATAAATAGCTGCTTGTCTGAGAATGGCGTCAGATTTAGCTGGTCATTAGCAGAAAGCGCCTTGTGTCCACATTTCATTGCTCTGATTAAATTATCCCAGAGCAAGAAATCAGTTCAAACAATTCACAAAATGAAGGCTGCAAGGACAGTCTCTCAAAGTGGCTGCCTCCATTCCTGATCACTGATTGTCACCCTTTCTGGCCAAAAACACTCATAATCAACTCCTACAGAATCAGACAGTCAGAGAGAGCACCCTTAGCACCTCAAGAGCATAACTGCAGGTGGAGAAACAACTTGTTCAAAGTTCAAAATAAAATTTATTTTCAGAGTACATACATGTCACCACATACAACCCTGAGATTCTTTTACTGTGAGCATTCCTAACAAATCTATAAAACGGTAACTGTAAACAGGATCAATAAACAACAAACTGTGCAAATTATATAAATAGATAACAATAAATAATGAGCATGAAGTAACAAGATAAAGTCCTTAAATTGAGATGCTGGTTGAGGGAACACCAGAAGTAAAATGAGTGTAGTTAACACCTGTTCAAGAGTCTGATGCTTGGGGAGCAGTAACTGTTCTTGAACCTGGTGGTGTGAGTCCTGAGGCACTTGTACCTTCGTCCTGATGGCAGTAGCAAGAATAGAGCATGGCCTGAGAGTTGAGAATCTTTGATTATGGATGCTGTTTTTCTATGGCAGTGTTTCATGTAGATGTGCTTAGTGGTTGGGAGGGTATTACCCATGATGTCCTGGATTGAATCCACTACTTCTGTAGGATTTTCCAGTCAAAGGCATTGATATTCCCATACCAGGCCAGTCAGCCAGTCAGCAACCCTTCTCATCACACATCTGTAGAAGTTTGCCAAGGTTTTTGATGACATGCCAGATCTGCATAGACCCCTGAGAAAGTACAGATGTTGTGCTTTCTTCCCAATCATGTTTCTATGATGCATCCAGGACAGGTCCTCTGAGATAGTGACACCAAGGAATATAAGGTTACTGACCTTTTCCACCTCTGATCCTCCAATGATTACTGGCTCATGGACCTCTGGTTTCTCTCTCCTGAACTTACCAATCAGTTCCGTGGTCTTATTGACATTGAGTAAGAGGTTGTTGTTATTACACCACTCAGCCAAGTTTTCTATCTACCTCCTGTATGTGGATTCATCATCAGCAAATGTGGAGCTGTACTTAGCCACACAGTCATAGGTGTAAAGTGAGTAGAGCAGGGGGCTAAGCTCATATCCCTGTAGTGCTCTGTGCTGATAGAGATTGAGGAGGAGTTGTTTTTTTCCAGTCTGAACTAACTGGGGTCTACAAGTGAGGGAATCCAGGATCCAACTACACAAGGGGGTATTGAGGCCCAGGTCTTGGAGTTTACTGATTAGTTTTGAGGAGATGATGGTGTTAAATGCTGAACTGTAATTGATACAGAGCATTCTGATGTATGCACCTTTGCTGTCCAGATGTTCCAGGGTTGTTTGAAGAACCAATGAGATACTGTAGATCTGTTGCATCAGTCAGAGAATTGGAGCGGATCTAAGTTGCCACTCAGATAGAAGCGACTGAGTGGCGACTTGTATGCTTCAACACCAGCCTCTCCAAACATTTCATCCCTGTTGATGTAAGTGCTACTGGACAATTGTCATTGAGACAGGTTACCACACTCTTCTTTGGCACTGGTACAATTGAAGCCTGCTTGAAGCGTGTTGATACCACACACTGGCAGAGTGAGAGGTTAAAGATATCAATGAATACACCAGCCAGTTGATCAGCACAGGTCTTCTGTACTCGGGTAGCTACTCCTTCCAGACTGGATGCTTTTCTTGGATTCACTCTCTTGAAGGGAGTCCACATGTTGTTTTCAGATACTGAGACCAAAGTGCACGGCTTGTGCGCTTACTGTGGAGCTGCTGAGCTCTGATGCATCAATTGTCCACTGTGCTCAGAAAATGGCATCACCAGGTAGAGACAAGGGGCATTCTGTATGATGAGCTCTCTCCAGCCCCTCAATCCAGCACCATAGCCCAACTCTCTCTGTCCTTCTCTGCACCATGATGGTTCTGCACACACAGGAGGCTCTGGTGCATTCTGTGCAGCAGGCAACTTTCTGGACTGGACTCTGTGTGTGCTGCTTGGACAGTTTACTGAACATTTGTCTCTCCCCTTTTGCATCACGGCCATTGACGAATATGCATCAGGATCTGAGATGGTCAAAGCGTCCACGTGGCCTGCACACAGGAGCTCTGGAAAATACCAGGAGTTCATCCATTTCCTCTTTGTTAATTAATCCACTACTCTCATCTTAGGTTATCCCTGGGTCTCCACGCATGATCCTCACTTCACCTGGTCATCTGGTTCACTGGTGAATTTGGGACCCACCTGCCTGCAACCTCAGGTCCTTTTACCCTATAAACCTGTGGTGATGGAGAAAAACTTTGCTCTCACCAAACTCCCTCAGGAATTCCACGACTTAGCCAGTTTTTACAGTAAAAGGGAGGCTAGCACTCTGCCACATCACAGATCACATGACTGCATGATCTACCTCCTCACGAGCAGCACCTCTTTCCAAGGTCATTTGTTCTCTGTCTACCCTCCTGAGAACCAAGCCATGAATGATTACATCGCTGAAGTGCTATAGCAAGGTTTCATTCGACCATCCTAGCCCTCAGCTGGAGCATGATTCTACTTTGTGACCCTCTGATGGGTCACGGTGATAATGACAGGAATAAACTGGTTCTCTAAGGTGCCTCACATCATTACCCTCCCCAAAATTCCATCAGCCGCTGAGACGGCAGACCTAGTTCCCCATACGTAGCACACCTCCACGTTTTCCTTCAGGACATTGCGTCAGACCAGAATCCACAATTTGTCTCCCAATTCTGTTGAGCCTTTTGCTCCCTCCTCCACACCTCAGTGAGTTTGTCTTCTGGCTATCATTCCCAGACCAACGGTCAGTCAGAAATAGACAATCAGCAAACGAAGAAGTTTCTGTGACGCTTTGCCACATCTAACCCTTCCAGAGAAGTATTATCTGCTCTGGGACAAACCATCCCACAATCTATACACCTCCACTGCCACAGGTAAGTCACCATTTGAAGTGCTCCCTGGCTACCAAACCTATTGTTTCCTGTGGAGGATCCAATGGTGGAGGTCCTAGTGCTAGTGCTATGGTTCACCAATGTTGGAAGGCGTAGAAGAGGACACAGAGCTAGCTGTCAATTGTGCATATTGCTACTATGCTACCATGCCATCAGTTCCCAGCCAGACTACTCTGGGTTGTGGACTGCTTCTGGCTATCCACTCGAGAACCAACCCTGTACACCATCTCCTGCAGCTCTCACCCCAGTTCATTAGTCGCTTAAAGATAGTCCATCACATCTAGCCAGTCACTTACCATCTCCAGCCCCACAGATCACACCTAACTTCCGCATGTCCTGCCTCAAGCCCATTGTCCTGCCTCAAGCCCATTGTCCATGGACTACTTAATGTATCTGAGTCTGCACTTCCAGATCAAAGGATGGTGGATGATGGTCCACTGTACAGGGTATTTTGGACAGGGTATGCAGAACCTGGTCAAATAGGAAGAGTGCAGCCCAGAGGAAAGGTCTTGTGTTCTGACCAGTTTCATCTTGGTTTCAATGCACATGGAGGAGTTCCACTGGATCCATTTGGATCATCCTGTGCTTTTGGGTGTCAGCCAGAGGAGGGTGTCCTGTCAGGGCTGCACAGATATGCATCTTTCTGTTTTAATCCAGTCAACAGGTGACACCTGCCACTTATTTCCAACTCATCACCTGCAGCCTATTTAAACCCAGCTTTTATCCACAATCCTTGTTCGCTCATACAAACCAGATGCTCCTAGCCTTCTGTGGCTTTGTCATGTTGAGTTCCAGTTGTTTCTTGTTATTTTGCAGTTTATTATTAAAGTGATCACAACCGACTAAATTGTCTCAGCTGCTCTGCATTTGGGTCAAGTTCCTGACAGTCTCAGGGGTTGGTGGTAACTTTCTTGGGAAGTTGCATGATTACATCTTGAGTGTGTCTCTGCAGAGAGGGAAAGTGAAGGTCAAGTTTAATGTCATATGTACAAAAATAGATTAGCACAGGGGCAATGAAAAACTTGCAGTAAGAACATAAGAAATAGAAGCAGGAGTAGGCCATCTGGCCCGTCGAGCCTGCTCCGCCATTCAATAAGATCATGGCTGATCTGGCCATGGACATCCCAGGCAAGTGACATAAGCATCATTCACAAGTAAAGTGTAAGATAAACATGCTTTTTAACAGGGTGAACATAATTAGAACAGAAGAAAAGAACATTACAAGAAAAAGTCCATTTAGTGTTAGTTATAAAGTGACATTATTAAAAGATTAGAGGTCACTCATGAAAACTGGTGCACAGGAATTTCTTCTCACAGAAGGTAGTGATTCTCTGGAATACACTATCCCACAGAGTGCTGGAGACTGTATCATTTATGGTATTTAGAAAAGGAAGTAGATAATTTTCTGAATAATCAGAGAAATTGAGGAATATAAGGAAATGGCAGATGAGTCCTGGGGCATATCAGCTGTGGTTTAATTGAATGACGGCTTGTTTGAAGAGCTGACTTTACTTTTTTGTTTTGTAATTTTTTTTGTTGTAATGGTTGTTTTTTTTTCCGGTAAAAGTAGTTCAGTTTAATTGATGTTTATGTTAATGCTTCTGAGATGATCTGTGATGCTTCTGTTCATAATTCTATTTCTCATTGCACATGTCCGTACATTCACTTGTGTGCATGACAATAATGGGTGGGAATAAAGAGTGTGGATAAAGGTAAGAGAAATCAAAGGGCAGAGAACACCCCCCGGTAAACAAGATGGAATGGTGGAGCAGACTTGATGGGATGAATGGCCTCATTCTGCTCCTCTGTGTTATTCCAGGAAGTTCTCAGGGAACCAGCACATGCATGAAAACCACTTGTGTCTGTTGCCAGTTGCCACAGAGAACTTTCAAACAGAATCTCTGCCTTGTAGTGTGGTCACTTTTTCAGTGTTTGGAAAGGAGTCTGTGCTGACTTGGCTGAAATGAGGAGGAGCTTTGTGAAGTATTTAGCCTAGATAAGTTGGATAAATACAGGTGAAGAAGAGATGCTGGGAAATTAAGGTTGGTGATTGTAAATGGGTTGGAAAGTCAGCGGAGCAAGTGAACAGTTGAGGAGCAGAGGGCCATTCTCCAAGATCTCAAACTTGGTGACTGTAAAATATCCTTCTTTCTTTTGCACCATTCCTTACCCAAATTGATTGATTTCCTGTCAGATTTCTTTTTTTTGTAATTTATTTTTTTATTGAAGTTCATCATCAAACAAACATTTCCATAAGATATATTTCAGACATTGTACATTTATGTCATATAATTATATATATCACAAATCTCCACAAAGTATTTATCTGGGGTATACACTTATAGAAAAGAGTGAAAAGAAAAAAACAAGCAAAAGGAAAGAACTATGTACAAGTAGGGAGTGATTTTTTTTTTACAACAGATTCATTAATTTGTGAGAATAAAATCAGGCCTATGGGGTGTTATGTCATTAAACCATTTTTCCCAGTATGAATCAAATTGTTCCAGCTTATGATTAACAGTTGCTGTTATCTTCTCCATTTTGTAAATGTCCATTGTAATTTCCATCCATGTATTTAAAGTTGGGCTCACCTGTGATAACCATTTCCTAGTAAGAGTCTTTTTACCAGCCACCAACAGTATATTCATTAAATATTTATCTCTTTTCAACCATTCTTGAGGTATATATCCAAAATATATGGTCTTACTTTCTAAGGGTATTTCACATTTAAAGATGTCTTGTAGGGCATTGTGTATCCCCCTCCAATAGTTTTTGATAACAGGACAGTCCCAAAAAATATGATAATGATTTGCATTTTGATTTCTACAATTTCTCCAGCAAACAGGGAGGTTACTATCATAATGGGATTTCTGAGAGGGTGGAATAAAATATCTTATCAAGTTTTTCCATCCAAACTCCCTCCATTTCTGTGAACTGGTACACTTCCATTGATATCTCTATATTGTTGTCCATTCTTCCTCAGATGTAATTATCCCTCCTTCCTTCTCCCATTTTGTTTTAATGTATGAAGTCGAATGTGTTTTAAGATTTGACAACCCCTCATACATGTTTGAAATGATTCTACTACCATTATCTGAATTATATGCTTTTCTAGAGAGCTCTATCAAGCATGTACTTGCCTTGGTTACATTTTTAAGTGTCTTATTAACATATTGTTGCATCTGTAAATACCCATAAGACTACAGGGAATTAGGAAGGAAGTTGAAAAGCAGGAAGTTGAAAATACTACCTCAAAGGTAGTAATCTTGGGATTACTGCCTGTGCCACGTGACAGTGAGAATAGGAATAGAATGAGGTGGAGGATAAATGTGTGGTTGAGGGATTGGAGCAGGGGGCAGGGATTCAGTTTTCTGGGTCATTGGGACCTCTTTTGGGGCAGGTGTGACCTGTACAAAAAGGACGGGTTGCACTTGAATCCCAGGGGGACCAATATCCTGGCGGGCAGGTTTGAATGAGCTGTTGGGGAGGGTTTAAACTAGTTTGGCAGGGTGTTGGGAATCAAAATGTGAGTGCAGGGATGAAGGTAGAAGGACAAGGGCATGATGCTAAGAATTGTGAGTTGATAAGGAAGGACAGGCAGGGGACAGAACATAATTGTAGCCAGTTAAAGGGGTTGAAATGTTTCCATTTCAATGCTAGGAGTATTAGGAACAAGGAGGACGAACTTCGAGCATGGATTAATATGTGGAACTACGATGTTGTGGCCGTTACTGAAACTTGGTTGGAGGAAGGGCAGGATTGGATGATGCAGGTCCCAGGGTTCAGGTGTTTTAAAAGGAATAGGATGGGAGGTAGAAAAGGGGTTGGGGGGAGTGGCACTGCTGGTCAGGGATAGTACCACGGCTATAGAAAGGGAGGATGCTGCAGAAGGAGTGTCCACGGAGTCAGTCTGGGTGGAAGTCTGAAATAGGAAGGGGTCAATCACTGTGCTGGGAGTAATCTCTGGGCCCCCAAATAGCCCTTGAGACACCAAGGAGCAGATAAGCAGGCAGATTTTAGAATGGTGCTGGAAATACAGGGTTGTAGTTATGGGTGATTTCACCTTCCCTTCTATTGACTGGCACCTCCTGAGTACAAGGGGGATAAATGGGGCTGAATTTGTCAGGTGTGTTCAATAAGGATGTGGACCGGCTGATGAGAGGAGAGGCTACACTGGATCTAGTTCTGGATAATGAACCTGGTCAGGTGACAGACCTCTTGGTGGGGGAGCATTTTGGTGAGAGTGACCACAACTCCCTTAGCTTCAGCATAGCTATGGAAAGGGATAAAATCAGACGAAATGGTAAAGTGCTTAACTGGGAAAGGGTTAACTTTGAAGGGATGAGGCAGGAACTAGCGAGAGTAAATTAGAAACAGATGTTCAAAGGGGAAAGCACAGAAGTAATTTGCGAGAAGTTTAGGGACCACTTGAGCTGGGTTCAGGATAGGGTTGTCCCACTGAGGCAAGGAAAAAATGGTAGGAAAAGGGAACCATGGCTGACGAAACATGTGAGGCAACTCGTAAAGAGGAAAAAGGAAGCATATGTTAGATATAAGAAGTAGGAAGGGTTTATGAGAAATATAAGGTAGCCAGGAAGGAGCTAAAGAAAGGACTTAGGAGAGCTCGAAAGGGGCATGAGAAGGCCTTGGCATGTAGGATTAAGGAGAAACCCAAGGCATTCTATGTGTATGTGAAGAATAGGAGGATGACGAGAACGAAGGTGGGACTGCTGAAGGATAAAGAGGGCAACATGTGCCTGGAAGCGGAGGAGGTTGGGGAGGTCCTAAATGAATACTTTGCTTCAGTATTCACAAGTGAAAAGGATCTTGATCAGGATGAGATCAAAGTAGAGCGGGCCTGTGTGCTGGACAATGTGGAGATTAAGGAAGAAGAAGTGCTGGATCTTCTTAAAAACATCAAGATTGATAAATCCCCAGGGCCGGATATGATACACCCCAGGTTGTTGTGGGAATTGAGAGAAGAGATTGCAGGAGCATTAGCAATGATCTTTGAATCCTCTTTTGCTGCAGGGGAGGTGCTGGAGGACTGGAGAATGGCAAATGTAGTTCCCTTGTTTAAAAAAGGTAATAGGGAGAAACCTGGGAACTATAGACCGGTGAGTCTTACATCGGTGGTATGCAAACCACTGGAAAGGATTCTTAAGGATAGGATCTATGAGCATTTGGAGAAGTACAGTCTACTCTTGGATAGTCAACATGGCTTTGGGAAAAGAAGATCGTGCCTCACGAGCCTGATTGAGTTTTTTGAAGAGGTAACAAAAGAAATTGATGAGGGTAGGGCAATGGATGTGGTCTACATGGACCTTAGCAAAGCATTTGACAAGGTCCCTCATGAGATAGTCATCCAGAAAGTCATGAGGCATGGGATAAGTGGAACCTTGGCTGTTTGGATAAAAAAATTGGCTTAAAGGAAGAAAGCAAGGAAGTAAAGTATTCTGCCTGGAGGTCCGTGACTAGTGGAGTGCCTTAGGGATCTGTCCTGGGACCCCTGCTATTTGTGATTTTTGTAAATGACCTAGATGTAGAGACAGAAGAATGGGTGAGTAAGTTTGAAGGTGACACGAAGATTGGAGGAGTTGTGGATGGAGCTGTAGGTTGTTGAAGGTTACAAGAGGATAGAGACAGGCTGCAGAGTTGGGCAGATAAATGGCTGATGGAATTCAATCCGGACAAGTGTGAAGTAATGCATTTTGGAAGGACAAACCAGAAGACTGAATACAGGATTAATGGTCAGTTGCTTAAGAGTGTGGATGAACAAAGGGACTTTGGGGTTCAAATCCATACATCCCTCAATGTTGCTGCACAGTTTGATAGGGTAGTTAAGAAGGCCTATGGGATGATAGGCTTCATTAACAAGGGGATTGAGTTCAAGAGTAGAGAGGTCATGTTGCAACTCTACAAATCTCTGGTGAGACCACACTTAGAGTTTTGTGTTCAATTCTGGTCACCTCATTATAGGAAGGATGTGGAAGCTATGGAGAGGGTGCAGAGGAGATTTACCAGGATGTTGTACGGTTTGGAGAACAAGTCATATGAAGCATGGATAGCAGAGCTGGGACTTTTCTCTTTGGAGCGTAGAAGAATGAGAGGGGACTTGATAAAGGTCTACAAGATTATGAGAAGCATACATAGGGTGGATAGTGAGTACCTGTTTCCCAGGGCATCAATAGCAAACACCAGAGGGCATGTGTACAAAATTAAGGGAGGGAAGTTTAGGGGAGACATCAGAGGTAAGTTACATAGAGGGTTGTGAGTGCCTGGAATGACTTGCCAGCGATGGTGGTGAAGACTGAAACATTAGGGTTATTTAAGAGCCTCTTGGACAGGCACATGGATGAAAGAAAAATGGAGGGTTATGGGGTAGTGTGGGTTTAGTACTTTTTTTAAGGACTATATGGGTCAGCACAACATGGAGGGCTGAAGGGTCTGTACTGTGCTGTAGTGTTCTATGGTTCTCTGGTCTCTGGACTGTGGGAGGAAATCAGAGCACCTGGAAGAATTCCACGCAGTCACAGGAAGAATGTACAAATCCTCTGACAGACAGCGGCCAGAATTGAACCTGTGTCGCTGGTACTGTTAAGATTTTGTGAACCACAGCACTAGCATGCTGCCCCTACGTCAGTCAGGCAAAAAAATGAGTGAGGTAGTGTTCATGGGTTCAATGTCCATTCAGATATCTGATGGCAGAGGCGAAGAAACTGTTCCTGAATTGTTGAGTGTGTGCCTTCAAGCTCCCATACTCCTTTCTTGATGGTAGCAATAACAAGAAGGCATGTCCTCTATGATGGGGGTCCTTAACGACTGAGCTGAGCAGTGTGCTAAGCACTGTAGTCAAGAAACAACATCCTGACATAAGTATTAGTATTGTCCAGGTGATCAAGGCTGCAGATCAACTTGCCCTACACAGCTTGGTCTTGAAACTGAAGTAAATTGTCCAATAATATCTGTTCACGTAATATTACTCCTGTGCTGTAGTTGTCTCACTTTCACCCACTCTACAGTTTAAATGATTATACTTTCTATTTATTTATTTCAGCTGAAAGGGAAGAAGTGGTTGGTGTTCTTGGTTCAACAGTTTTACTGGATCCTGAGATCACCATTGATTCCAGCAGTAATGAAATCCTTTGGACTTTCAAAGCCAGCAACAAAATCCATGATGTTATTTTGAAGCACATCTCAGGTGTCGCCACATTGGAACCAAGTGAACAGTTCAAAGGCCGTTTACAATTCAACGCTTTGACTGGTGCACTGACGATAAGCAGATTAAATGCACATGACCAAGGAAATTACACCTTCACTGTTGATGGGAAAGAGTTGAAAATAATGAAATTGCTTGTTATTGGTAAGAAGTTTCAGATATTTGTGATGTGTGTGATTTATTAATGGCAGAATCTGCTGTAGAAACTATGATCTGTGATTTTCATTTCCATCAAAGTCTAAGTAAGATAATCTCTGTTGTGACTCATCAACTGAGTCATCGGAGAGACGTTGAAGCTGGTGATATAAAAACAGCAGAATTTCTGCAAAGAATCTGATTCTCCTCTCATCACACACAGTCTTACATTTTTTAAACAGAAATGCAACTATAGATGAATAACCACAATTTCAATTGCTGTAATTACCTACCAACCTCTAACATTTTGAATACTTTAAGAATTTGTAGAGTTACATATTTTCAATAGTAGTATATCCCAGCCAGTAGAATCCTTTTCAGACTCTGGTGCCTGGGCTGAAAGCTTCTGAGCACAAACTCCAGACACCCAAAATACATCTCTTTTGTTAAAATGCTGAAGGATGGTTCTCTGAATACAGAACTGGCCAGAATATTAACTAACAAAACAGACCTGTCCTGAGAAACATAGAAACTAGGTGCAGGATAGACCATTCGGCCCTTCGAGCCTGCACCGCCATTCAGTATGATCATGGCTGATCATCCAACTCAGAACCCTGTACCTGCTTTCTCTCCATACCCCCTGATCCCTTTAGCCACTAGTGCCATATCTAACTTCCTCTTAAATATAGCCAATGAACCAGCCTCAACTGTTTCCTGTGGCAGAGAATTCCACAGATTCACCACTCTCTGTGTGAAGAAGTTTCTCCTCATCTCGGTCCTAAAGGGCTTTCCCTTTATCCTTAAACTGTGACCCCTCATTCTGGACTTCCCCAACATCAGAAACAATCTTCCTACATCTAGCCTATCCAATCCCTATAGAATTTTATACGTTTCAATAAGATCCCCCCTCAATCTTCTAAATCCTAGTGAGTATAAACCTAGTCGATCCAGTCTTTCTTCATATGAAAGTCCTGCCATCCCAGGAATCAATCTGGTGAACCTACTTTGTACTCCCTCTATGGCAAGAATGTCTTTCCTCAGATTAGGGGACCAAAACTGCACACAATACTCTAGGTGTGCTTTGTAGAACTGTAGTAGAACCTCCCTGCTCCTGTACTCAAATCCTTTTGCTATGAATGCCAACATACCATTTGCCTTTTTCACTGCCTGCTGTACCTGCATGCCCACCTTCAATGACTGGTGTACAATGACACCCAGGTCTCGTTGCACCTCCACTTTTCCTCATCGGCCACCATTCAGATAATAATCTGTTTTCCTGTTCTTGCAACCAAAGTTGAAAACCTCACATTTATCCACATTAAAATGCATCTGCCATGAATTTGCCCACTCACCTAACCTATCCAAGTCACCCTGCATCCTCTTAGCATCTTCCTCACAGCTAACACTACCGCCCAGCTTCATGTCATCCGCAAACTTGGAGATGCTGCATTTAATTCCCTCATCTAAATCATTAATATATATTGTAAACAACTGGGTTCCCAGCACTGAGCCTTGCGGTACCCCACTAGTCACTACCTGCCATTCTGAGCTATGCATCATGACAGGGATACACTTTAACATTGTGGTAATGCAGACAATGGTTTCTAAACTACTTTCCTGATCACATCTTGAGATCTTAAATGGCGACCAATCAACATGAGCGTTCATGTATTGTCTTCCCCTGGTGCAGAAACAGAATGTCCCAAAAGCTCCAAAATCTGGGCCTCAGAACCTATCTCTGCAACTGGATTCTTGACTTTCTCACTGGGAGACCAGTCACCGTGGATCAGATGTAACATCTCCACCTTACTGACAATCAACACCAGCACCCTTCGAAGACTGCATGCTTAACCCACTACTCTACTCTCTCCACACCACCTCTGTTTGGCTAGGCACTGCTCAAGCTCCATCTGTAAATTTGCAGGTGACACAACAAATGTTGGCAGAATTTGAGATGATGACTAGGTAGCGTACAAGATTGAGATAGGTTAACTGGTTGAATGGTGTGACAACAACAATCTTACACTCAACATAGGACAGACCAAGGAATTGATTGTGGACTTCAGGAAGGCAAAATCAAGGGAGATCAAGCCCAGTCCTCATCAAGGGATCAGCTGTGGAATGGGTAAGCAGTTTCAAGTTCCTGTGTGTCAACACCACTGAAGATCTGTCCTGGCCCTACATATTGATGCAATTACAAAGGGGCACAACAGCAGCTATCTTTCTTTATGAGTTTGTGGAGTCTTGGTATGTCATCAAAGTCTGACGCAAATTTCTACAAATGTATGTGGAGAGCATTTTAAATGGTTGCATCACCTTCTGGTATGGAGGGGCCCAGGATCAGAAAAAGCAGCAGAATGTTGGAAACTCAGCCAGCTTCATCATGGGCACCAACTCAGTATCAACGACACCTTAAAAGGAGAAAGCTAAAGAAAAGTATAAGAATGGAGAGCCCCTGATGCCCTCCCCACAGTTCATCAAATCATACTTTAATTTATTTACTGAGGATATCATTTCACAGCTTTAATAATGGTATCCATCATTAAGGAGTCCCATCATCCAAGTCATGCCCTCTTCTCATTGCTACCATCAAGGAGGAGGTACAGGACACACACTCAGCATTTCAGGAACAGCTTCTTCCCCTTTGGCATTACATTTCTCAATGGACAATGAACCTATGAAGTCATTCTCACTTTATTTTGCTCTCTTTTTGCACTATTTATTTAATTTATTTTGGAGCCAATAAGAGTTTAACTTGCTGAGTAGAAGTGGATTGTCATCCTGATTGGAAAAACATCTTAACACCTCTTTCCAGCAATCAACGCCCAGTTAGAACGTCTGCACCTACCAGGGCCTTGAGGCAAAGGATATCTATTGTGTCCAAGACTTCACTGGTAATGATTTTCCTGTCGTCACATTCCAGTCCACAGTGGGATGGCAGAAGTTGCTGCGGGATTTCCGAGAGAAGGGGAATGAGGCACCGCTGTCACTGAATTTCAATTGTGAAAGTTTTCACCTTCCTTGCCCATTATGTCGAGGGCCAGGAAACTGTGTGGACATGAAAGATGTGTTTGGGATCTGGACAAGCAACTGACAGGTGAAGGTCAAGATTAGGATGGATGTGAATGGCTCCATCATCCACCCTCTCTCAGCCTTCACCATTGGAGGGAACCATAGTTAAATAGCGAAGCTGGTCAACCAAGGCTGTGCTGTAACAGTAACAAGTCTGGTCATGTCACAGCCCAAAGCAGTGCAGTGATCTGGAAGGCCACCAGACAAGAAGGCCACCAGACTAAGGGCTGCCAGGAGGTAAAATGCTATAATCTATGTGGAGAGGCAGGCCACCTCAGTGAAGTCAGACCAAAACATGCTGGTACTAAGGCACAGGTAATAAAACTGGGAGCTGTCACTGCAAATGCCCAGACAAATTTCATTGTGCCCAGCACCAGCACAGATGAATGAGGAGTCCGTGGAGGAGAGGAGGGAAGAGGGACAAGAAGAAGAATAGCAGATGTGACGAGGAAGAAATCTCAGAAGACATCATCCAAAAGACAATGGGTTGCTGACAATAAAAAGAATGGGATGGAAAGGGCAGGGAAGCAAACGGATACCAATGATCTCTCTGACGCAGGATGAAATAAGTGCAGGAAATCAGTGACCAGGCAGAGGAAGCACCAAACAGGAGAGGAAAAGGCAGAAAGTGGAACCATGGATGAGGAAGGAATTCTGCTGACCACTCACCAGACCCGGGACACTGAGGGTAGCACACAGACCATAAGCCCCCGGCTCCAAGAGAGTGGGAGTAACACAGTGCCTTGGAAACACCAGCTCTGGGAGCTGTACAACAACTTCTGACTCCCAGGCTCAGCAGATTTGGAGCCATCACCCCTCCCCTCCAGCTCCAGGAGTCCAGGAGCAGACCAATGTCCAGCACACCACAGCTCAGAGAGGTAGAGGGTGTGGGTTGACCAGTGTAGGATGGTGGAAGGTGAGCAGTGACTGCCTTACCCACAGGCACAGCACCAGCATTGTCACACTGGTAGGAGGATCATCCTCAGTTCCTGAGCCCACAGTGTGGCAACTCACCAAGTCCATGGGCGTGACAGCTCAGGCTGAGTGACCTGGACATGAAATGTGATTCAAGAACTAATCATAGATGTAAAATTGGCATTATTGAATGTGATCAATGTAAAGAGAATCATGTGATGCGTCAACACCTTACAATAACTGGTTAAATTCAAGGCCGATATGACTTTTTATACAGGAGTGTGGGCTAACATATTCTGCAACTACCAGAGTTGGTTGTGATGGTGGCCCCATGGTCTGTCGGTGTGGTTGGGGGCAACAATTGTCATCCTTCTGGCTGGGAATTCTGTTACAGGGTGACAACTTCTCAATCACCCAAGACAGAGAGGTGGTTGGGGTGTGGCTCCTTGTGGCATACATAATGTACTGAAACACTCTGCTCTGGTTAATTAACACGGACACCTCACCCGTGCGGAGTGAGCGGCTGGCCATCCTCGAGCCGCACCCACCACTGCCGGTGACGTCACAGCTGGTCATTCTGGTTGGTGACATCATCGATGCAGCTGGTAGTGCCGACAACAGGCTGGACAGCACCTCCAGATTCCTGATGGAAACAGTTAAAATAGACAAGCTGCACAATGCCCTCAGCACCCCTTCAGAAGGATGGTGATGGTTCACTGACTGAGTTGTACTCGGCTACGTGGGACTGATGGGCCAAACCTGCTGGGAGTGTACAATGCAATACTCCCAGCTGGCAGCATGTCAGACTCCATGAGGAAGGGCATCATTCCTCTCATACAAGCAAAAGGGGCAAAGGGATGACATCAGAAACTTCCTCAGAAGTTGGCAAAGATTTGGCATCACATCTAAAACTTTGACAAACCACTGTAGATGTGTGGTGGAGGGAATATTGACTGGTTGTGTCACAGTCTGGTATGGAAACACCAAAGGCTTTGAATGGAAAACCCTCCAGAAAGTATCGGACATGGTCCAGTCCATCGTCACTGATAAAGCCCTCCCAGCCATTGAGCATATCTACACTGAGTGCTGTACAGAAAGTAGCATTCATCATCAGGGTCTCCTGCCACCCAGGTTGTGCCCTCTTCTCACTCCTGTCATCAGGAGGAATTACAGGAGCCTCAGGACTCACACCACCAGGTTCAGGAATAATTATTACCCCTCAACCATCACCAGGCTCTTGAACCAAAGGGGATGATGTCACTCACCTTCACTTGCCCCATCATTGTAATGTTCCCACAACCAATGGACTTGCTTTCAAGGACTGTTCATCTCATGTTCTTGATATTTATTGCTTATTTATTACTATTATTATTTTTGTAATTGCACAGTTTGTTGTCTTTTGCACATTGGATGGGGGTGGTCATTCTTTGATTCATTTGTGTTTCTTGTAGTTACTGTGAATGCCCACAAGAAAATAGATCTTATTGTTGTATATAGTTCCATATGTGTACTTTGATAATAAATTTACATTGTATTTTGAACTTTGAATAATTGTTTGGAATGGACTGACATGGTAAAAAATAAAAATTGAGGCTTGGGGACGACACTCCATTTAGATATCTGGGAAGAACCTGTTCATAAAGTGTGCGGTTCTCTCAGGCTGCTGTACTTGGTGCAAGTGTTGCCCATGTCCCGCTCCTCCAGCTTGAGAATCACCCGAGCTGTTTTCAGGTTCATCTGGGGGTCTGAGATGGAGTGGGTCAGATGCAGATCACAATGCACAAATCCCTGTACAACGGGAGCAAAAGTGTACCCAATGTGTCCCTCACCCTGATGACCAGCTTCATGTGTGGCTGCATCAGGCTGTGTGTGGAACCTAAATACGTGGGCACCAGGTACCTCTACGTGCTGAGGTTCTGCCTGTCCCCTGTGTTGCCAAGGTGTTGAAACAGAGAGATGTTTCTGAAAAGGGGATGAATGAACCCCAGAGGAATCTGAAGGTGAGGCAATTCACCTTTCTGAGAGATGGAGAATAGAGAAATTTGAAGCCAGTGAATTGCCAGTTTTGGAGCCAGTGTAGATCAGAAGCACCAGGATCTGGCTTGTTTGGGTACAGTGTGAGAGTGTCGGATCAGTCAAAGTTGATGAGGGGTTTGAGGTGGGAGGTTGGACCAGAAAGAATTTTCACAGAGTGGCACAAGAGTGTCACAATATCTATTCAGTAGTATGTTCTCATTTGCTGTAGTTTCACAAAGTTCTCTGTTTAAGTGTTTCACAGCCACCACATTTTAAATAAGTACAAATATTTTTTTATTAACAGATAAAGTTAAAGAAGAGGTTGGTCTCCTTGGCTCATCAGTTTTACTGGATCCTGAACTCAAAGTTGATCCCAGCAAGAGTGAAATAATTTGGACCTTCATCAGCAGAAACATTTTGCATCATGTCCCAGGTCACAGCTTAGTGGAACCGAGTGACCAGTTCAAGTTTCGTCTGCACTTTAATACTTCTAATGGTGCTCTGACTGTGAATGGAGCAGAACATGGTGACCAAGGAGATTACACCTTCATTGTGGATGGACAAGAACTGAGAATAATTCAACTGCGCCTCCTTGGTAGGTAGCTTCATGTTTCATAGAATGTAGAGCAGTACAACACAGTTCAGCCCATTTGGCCCACAATGTTATGCTGACCTTTAAACCTATTCCAAGATAAATCTAACCCTTCCCTCCCATGTAGACATCCATTTTTCTTTCATCCGTGTGTTTATTCATGATGTGATTGGGTAACGAATTCACCATATGTTTTGCAGTTGTATTTTCCATTTGAGGCTAAGTTGGGCACCTCTCCCGATAGAATAAACAATGAGGTGTCAGATATTGAATGCAGCCGTCATTCAACCCCCATCACTGTGATGTACCTGTCATCCCAGGGAGGAGCCCGTTCGGGATTTGATCCAACATTCATTGCTGCACTGGTGGGATGAGTGAAGAAGAACTGTTTGTCAAACCTGAGGCTTGGGTTTTCTGTTGGAGAGAACAGAAGGAAATGGTTGTGAAGTGAAAGTGTGGATGGATGGAAAAGGTGGAGAAATGGAAAAAGTAGCAAGAGAAGGGATGGGAGGGGAGGGAGGTACAAAATGCATCAGATTAGTGTGGGAAATGGGGAAAGGGGCCTGACGTGTTGATGGCAGAAACTTCAATAACAATGATAATAATTATGAGAACTTCATTTATCGAGCACTTTTCACACAGATGATGCAGTTCAAAGTGCTTTGCAATGGGATAAAAGTACAAACATGAAAAAGAAACATACAAATAAAAGACAAAATGATGTTTGTTAAAAGCAAGGTTAAATAAATAGATTTTAAGCTATTCTTTTAAAACAACTGAGTCTGAATCCCTTACAGTTTTCGGTATTGAATTCCACTGTTTAGGAGTGTAGTTCAAGAAAGCTGACCTACCTATTTTCTTCTGAGGGAGGTTTTTTATTTCATTTTAAGAGACTGATGGAAGAAAACCTGAGAGCCCGAGCAGGATTATGAAAGTGATTCTGTGACGTACTCTGGTCACAAACCATTAAGAGTTTTAAAAACAGGGAAGACAACATTAATATTAATTTAAAAAGATACAGAAAGCTCTTGGACCTGCCAAATTCCACCCCACCAAATTTTTATTGGTGTGCTTATGTGGGATAAAGCCATTCTCTGCACTATGAAGTCAGCAATGTATTGAAATAAACTTTTCCATTCTGTTTGATAATTCCAGCTACTGAGATAAGGACTAGAATTTTGTGAAACTGACCAGGGAGGAAGATGGAGGATATAAAAAGAATTAAGATTGGTGTCTCTGTTTATGTTTTTGAAATCCAT
Organism: Hemitrygon akajei; assembly: GCF_048418815.1. Taxonomy (NCBI): domain Eukaryota; kingdom Metazoa; phylum Chordata; class Chondrichthyes; order Myliobatiformes; family Dasyatidae; genus Hemitrygon; species Hemitrygon akajei. The sequence continues at coordinate 183,297,102 of NC_133125.1, forward strand.
ACAATGCTCACAATGATCACATTTATCTTGTTGTTTAAACCCTGCTTCTGACATAATCATTCGGTCCCTGGAGAAGGTGATCAAAGAGAAATATTTTGAGCCTAGATGATAAAAAGGCAACAAACCTGAGGATGTTCTCTGAAATAACAAGACCAGAATCTTATTTAAAAGGCTGAGATGTCAGGGTATTGATGTTCCCTGTACAGATGGGTCACTGGTCGGTCAAAATGCACTAATGGAATGTGAGGGAGGGGGTAATTCCACAGCTTATGACATGTACATCTACATGTCTTTCCCACTAACGAGTTTGATGTGGGTTGTTCCAAGAACACTCATCACACTATCAGGGTGACTGAGGACACCCCGTTCAGAGAGAGGTTGTGGCGACTGGCCCCTGCAGAGGTGGAGGACGTTTGGCAGCATTTTCTGTAAGTTGAAAGAAGCTGGGGTCATCACCGAGTCCTAAAGCCCCTCTGTGTCCCCAGTGGTAGTGGCCTGAAAGGAGAATAGGAAAGATAGATAGATAGATAGATAGATACTTTATTCATCCCCATGGGGAAATTCAACTTTTTTCCAATGTCCCATACACTTGTTGTAGCAAAACTAATTACATACAATACTTAACTCAGTAAAAAATATGATATGCATCTAAATCACTATCTCAAAAAGCATTAATAATAGCTTTTAAAAAGTTCTTAAGTCCTGGCGGTAGAATTGTAAAGCCTAATGGCATTGGGGAGTATTGACCTCTTCATCCTGTCTGAGGAGCATTGCATCGATAGTAACCTGTCGCTGAAACTGCTTCTCTGTCTCTGGATGGTGCTATGTAGAGGATGTTCAGAGTTATCCATAATTGACCGTAGCCTACTCAGCGCCCTTCGCTCAGCTACCGATGTTAAACTCTCCAGTACTTTGCCCACGACAGAGTCCGCCTTCCTTACCAGCTTATTAAGACGTGAGGCGTCCCTCTTCTTAATGCTTCCTCCCCAACACGCCACCACAAAGAAGAGGGCGCTCTCCACAACTGACCTATAGAACATCTTCAGCATCTCACTACAGACATTGAATGACACCAACCTTCTTAGGAAGTACAGTCGACTCTGTGCCTTCCTGCACAAGGCATCTGTGTTGGCAGTCCAGTCTAGCTTCTCGTCTAACTGTACTCCCAGATACTTGTAGGTCTTAACCTGCTCCACACATTCTCCATTAATGATCACTGGCTCCATATGAGGCCTAGATCTCCTAAAGTCCACCACCATCTCCTTGGTCTTGGTGATATTGAGACGCAGTTAGTTTGAGTTGCACCATATCACAAAGTCCTGTATCAGTTTCCTATACTCCTCCTCCTGTCCATTCCTGACACACCCCACTATGGCCGTGTCATCAGCGAACTTCTGCACATGGCAGGTCTCTGAGTTATATTGGAAGTCTGATGTGTACAGGGTGAACAGGACCGGAGAGAGTACGGTTCCCTGCGGCGCCCCTGTGCTGCTGACCACCGTGTCAGACCTACAGTCTCCCAACCGCACATACTGAGGTCTATCTGTCAAGTAGTCCACTATCCAATCCACCATGTGAGAGTCTACTCCCATCTCCGTTAGTTTGTGCCTTAAGATCTTGGGCTGGATGGTGTTAAAGGCACTAGAGAAGTCAAGGAATGTAATCCTCACAGCACACAAAGTACGGATGTGTGTGGACTGTAGTTCTCTGAACAGGCCCACCGTCCCTGACCAGTTTACGGTCCTGAGGATCAAAGACATGCTGGCCTGTCTGAGTGGTGCAAAATGGTTCCGTGTCCTGGACTTGAGGAGTGGAGCCATGTGAGTGAGGCTGTCAAAGAGAAGATGGCATTTATATGTCCCCGGGATTCTTCTAGCTTGAAAGGATGCCCCAGGGCATATCGGGAGCTCCTGCAACCTTCCAGCGGGTCATGGAGAAGACAGTGGGGGATATGAATTTGCCTGAGGTATTAGTGCATCTGGATGACCTCATAGTGTTTGGGTCCACCTTGGAAGAACATGTAGCGAGGCTACTGAAAGTACTGGGCTGCCTGAAAGCTGAAGGGTTAAAGGGTTTTCCCTGGACAAGTGTCAGTTCTGCAAGATGCCTGTTAGCTCTGTTGGGCACATAGTCTCACGGGATGAAATAGCTACAAATCCGGCTAAAACAGAGGCGGTGGCCTCCTGGCCAAAGCCCCCAGATGTGCAACTGTGAGTGCTCTGCGCTCATTCTTTGGGTTCTGTGGTAACTATCAGAGGTTCATGAAGGGCTACCTGGAAGTGAGTCACCCTTTGATTCAGCTTCTGTGGGGTTACCCTGCCTTGGAGAAGAAAGGGAGGGGGAAAAAAGGACAGGAGGGTGGAGAGTATCTTAGCCCTTTGGACTGAGGTGGGATGCAAAATGTGATGTGTCCTGAAGGAGATGCTGAGATGCAGTACCTCTGCTGGCTTTTGCGGACCCCTGATTGCCATGTGTACTGCAAACAGATGCCAGCTGAGAGGGCTTGAGGGGCATCCTGTATCAGGATAAGGGCACCGGGTTGAGACCCGTTCAGCCGAAGTCTGTCACTCTCCAAGAAAATCTATCCCATCCATAAGTTGGAGTTTCTGGCATTGAAATGAGCTGTGGTGGATAAGCTGAGTGACTACCTCTGTGGTGCCAAGTTTGAGGTGAGGACGGACAATAATTCCCCAACATGTATCCTGACCTCAGCGAAATTGGATGCCACAGGCCATCGGTGGTTAGCGGCGTTGTCTGCCTATGATTTCAGCCTGAAATACCGACTGGGAGGCAGGAACATTAATGCTGATGCTTTGTCCCGATGTATACATGAAGGGCTGGACAGGGATGAAGAGTGGGAGAGCCATGTGTAAGTTTGCCATCACCGTGAAGGCAGAGGGAAAGAAGGGGCAGGATCAAGTGGTGCGTCAATTGGGAGCTTCTGATGATGCCATTCCACAAATCTATTGTAACCTGACTGCTCTGAAGACAAATCAGCTGCCGGAATTGAGTTCTGGGGAAGTGGCAGCTGCTCAGTGAGATGACCCGGACATCAGTATCATTTGGTCAGCAGTCAAAAAGGGAGATGTGGCTCAGGCGGAGAAGACGAAACACGCCTTATTGCCTCCATTACTAAGAGAATGGCCCCGGTTAGAGTTGTGGAACCAGATCCTATACTGCATCACATCACCTCCAGACCGACCTCCGCGTTCCCAGCTGGTTCTGCTGAAGCAGTATCAGAGGATTGTGTTGAAGACACTTCATGATGATTCTGGATATTTTGGGGTTGAAAAGACCTATGGATTGCTCAGAGACTGGTATTACTGGCCCCTAATGAAGCTGGAGGTTGAAGAATACTGCAAGTCGTGCATTTGATGCATACGGCGGAAGACACTGTGTACGCGGGCAGCTCACTTGTCCCACTTGCAGAGTGCAGGGCCTCTGGACCTGGTGTGTATGGATTTCCTGTCCATAGAACCCAATGCCAGCAACACGGTGAATGTTTTAGTCATCACGGATCACTACACCAGATATGCACAAGCTTTCCCTACCAAGGGCCAGAGGGTGTCCGCAGTGGCCAAAGAGTTATGGGAGAAAAATTTCATTTATTTTGCCCTCCCCAGGTGGATACATAGTGATCAGGGACAAGATTTTGAGAGCAGGCTCATCCATGATTTACTGGACATTCCTGAAGTCGAGAAGTCGAGGGCCACTCCTTATTATCTGCAGGGTGATCCTCAGCCCAGAGGTTTAACCAGACCTTGCAAGACATGCTCTCAGATCAGCAGGAAGAGCAGGTAGAGTCAACATATTGGACATCTGGTCCACAGTTACAACTATACCTGAAATGAAGCTGCTGGGTACTTGCCATTCTATCTGGTGTTTGCGTGTGAAGTTGCCCATTGACCTTTGTTTTGGGAGTGACAAGGACGACTTGCTACCGAAGACTTATCTGAAATATGTGTCTGATTTGAGAAAGGAGCTGTAAAGGGCTTAAGGGTTGTGGCTGCCAAGCAGAATCAAGGAAATAAGAAGAGTTATGATCAAAAGGTGAGGTTCTCCCAACTCCTGCCGAGAAACCGAGTCCTCATAAGGAATTTGGGGCTACTTGGGAAGCATCAGTTGGCTGACCGCTGGGCGGCTACGCCCTATGTGGTGGAGAGTCAGATGTGAAACCAGAGGATGGGAATGGGGCTGTTAAAATTCTCCTTCGGAACCAACTTCGGCCTTTGTGACAAGAGGTGCAGGTTGACCCAGAGCCCAACCTGGAGCTTACACCTAGTAAGAGGACTCTGCAGTGATGCGGGGCGACTGCAGGACCAACAGCAGGCTAGGTTAGGCTGAACCGCACCACTGAGACAGATATTGATACAGAGGATGAGGATCTGGAGATGTGGTATACGTTGCCTTTTGCTAACTCCCCGCTGATTGAGAAAGAGACCCCCAACCCTTCTCCCACTGAGTCAGGTGAAATCGGTGGAGGTATCTCTGGACAGCCTGGGTTGCAGCAGGACCCTGCAAGGGATGAAGTGGGGCTTAGCCAAGGGACAGAGGGGTCTGAGTTGCAGGTGGGCATGAGGGGTAGACTGGGGAGGCCTTGACAGGTAGACCAGAAGTATCCCCAGTAGTGCCAGAACATGAAAAGGTAGATGAGGTCTCACAGAGTCAGGAGACAGCTGGATAGGTTGGCCTACGTAGCACTGGGGGAACAGAGTGTGGCCCCTACCACTTTGCGGAGCTATGTCACTGCCTTTTACACCTGGGTTGGACTTTGTGTTTTGCAGGAAGTGTTGGTGAATAATCTCAACATCATGAGGACATGACTAAATTTGATGGGGAAAGTGTAACGCCTTGGGGAAGGTTTCACTGCTAATGCGATGGTTTCTCTGTAGCAGCAGTGTTTGAGTTATGACTAGAGATAACGGGGGCTTTGGAATGTGCTGCATCCAATGAGGGGAGTGGTTTTTCTTTCTTGTGTGTCCGAGAGTGAGGGATTCGCGGGTTTTTGTTCAGCAGTAGTTGGAGAGAGAAGATGCCAGGACAGGAAAGTCTTAGACTGCAGGACGGAGTGGATTTGGAATGGTCGGGAGTCGCCGACACTCGGGGGAAATCAATGGAGAATGAACGGATGGGGAAAACTGAGCTCCAACGTGTGCATTGTTTCATTAAAATGGGCCCTTTTTCTTTTTGTTTTCTTTACTAAACCTATAGTCAAATTGAGAATTATATAGCTCAATCGTTTAATTGCACATGCGTACTGTTCGTTATTTTGTGGTACTGATTTGTAATGGGAACACATCACGCAACATCCACACAAACAAGATTTCTCAGGTTTGGATGCGCCAGAGGCTGTCTTCCCCTAGACTAGCACCACTGGCCAAACCTGAGAGTTACAGGAAGAATGGGCAAAGATGTGGCAGATGGAATACAGTGTTGTGAAATGCATTTTGGCAAAAGGAACAATAGTCTGGACTATTATCTAAATAGAGAAAAGGTTCAAACATTAGAGGTGCAGAGTCCTTCTGCAAGACTCCCAGAAGATTAATTTACAGTTTGAGTCGGGTAAAGAAGGCAAATGCATTGTTGGCATTTGTTTCAAGAGGAATCGAATATAAAAGCAAGGAGTTAATGCCGAGGCTTTATAAGAAACAAGTCAGGTTGCACTTGGAGTATTGTCAACAGTTTTGGGCTCCATATCTCAGAAAGGATGTGTTGTCCTTGGATAGAGTCCAAAGGAGGTTTATGAGGATGATTCTGGGAATGAAGGGGTTTACATATGAGAGTGTTTGGCAGCTTTGGTCCTGTGCTCACTGGAATTTAGAAGAGTGTGGTGGTGGGGGGGGGGATCTCATTGAAATCTATTGAAAGTTAAAAGGACTAGATAGGGTGGATGTAGAGAGGATGTTTCCTCTGGTGGGGGTATCCAGAACTAGAGGTCACAATCTCAAAATTGAGGGGTGATCCTTTAGAACAGAGGTAAGGAGGATTTTTTTCTTTTAGCCAGAGAATATTAAGTCTGCAGTGAAGGCCAAGTCCGTGGGTATATTTAAGGCGGAAGGTGATCGGTTCCTGATTGGTCAGGGTATCAAAGGATAGGGCGAGCAGGCAGGCTTATGGGGTTGAGTGGGATCTGGGATCAGCCAGATCTGGGATGGCAGAGCAGAGAGGATGGGCTGAATGGGTTAATTCTGCTCCTATGTCTTATGGATACAGTCTGGGGCACCCTAGTGAAGAATGCTTTGCACTGTGGTCTGCAGTGGGCTAGTGGTCCGACACTGATCGGGATTCAACTGAAGACTACTGGACTCCTGGTCTGATGTTCAATATTGAGTGTGTTGTCTGCTTGTTTTTATCTGTTTGCGCAATCTGTTCTTCTTCGCACATTGGATGCTTGATGTTTTCTTGAACAGGTTCCATAGTGTTTCTTTGTTGTGTGACAGCCTGCAGGATGATGAATCTCAGAGTTGTACTCTGTATACACACATTGATCATAAAGGTACTTTGAGTCTTTGAATCTTTGAACTTGGTGGTGTGGGTCCTGAGGCTCCTGTACCACCTTCCTGATGGCAACAGCGAGAAGAAATAGTGGGGACCTTGATGATGGACGCTACTTTCCTTCAATAGCACACATTGTAGATTTTCTCAGTAATGGGGAGGGCTTCACTCATGTTGGACTGGGTCATATACATTGCTTTTTGTAGGATTTTCCATACAAGCGCATTGGTGTTTCCATTTGCTCTTGGCCAGTCAGTCAATATGCTCGCCAAAGCACATCTCTAGAAGTTTGTCAAAGTTTCAGATGACATGCTGAGTCTTCGCAAGCTTCTAAGAAATTAGAGGCACTGTTATGCTTTCTTTGTCTTTTACCCTGTCTTTAAACTTCCCTTGTCACCCACGGAGGCCTCATCTCCTTTTAAGCGTACTTCTTCATCTACGGGATATACCTATCTGACACCTGCCAAATTGCACCCAGAAGCTCCAGCCTTTGATGTTCTGCTGCTGTCCTAGATGGTGTCCTCTTCCAACCAACTTTGGCCTGTTTTTCTCTCAGGCCTCTGTAATTCCCTTTATTCCACTGCAATTGTGATATAGTTTCACCCTCTCAAACTGCAGAGTGAATTCTGTCATAGTATGATCACTGCCTCCCAAGAGTTCCTTTAACTTAAGCTCTCTAATCACATTTTCTTCATACACAACACCCATTCTAGAATTACCTGTCCCCTAGTGGGATCAACCATAAGTTGTTCTAAAAAGCTATCTCATATGCATTCTACAGATTCCCTCTCTTGGGATCCAGCACAAACCCGATTTTCCTACTCTGCCTACATATTGCAATCCCCCATGACTATTGTAACATTGCCCTTATTACAGTATTTTTCTGTTTTCCCCTTGAAATTTAAATACTACATCTTTTCTATTGTTTGCAGTCCTGTATGTAACTTCCATCTGGGTCTTTTTACCTTTGTAGTCTTTTCACTCTACCCACAAGGATTCTACCTCTTTAAATCCTATGTCACCTTTTTCTGATGATTTGATTTCATTCTTTTATCAACTGAGCCACCTCACTCACTCTGCTTACCTGCCTGTCCCTTCGATGCAAGGTGTATCCTTGGATGTTCAGCTCACAGCTATGACCTTCTTTCAGCCACATCTCAGTGATGACCACAAACTTGTATCTGCCAGTCTCTATCTGCATGACAAGATTATCTGCCTCATTCCATATATTGTGTGTATTCAAATATGTCATCATCAGTCTTGTATTCATCACCCTTTTTGATTTTTTTCCCCATGGTACACTTCACCTCATCCCACTGACTGGAATTTTGCCCCATCCTCTGCCTGTCTTTCCTGCAGTTCGAGCAAACCTGACCACAGGGATATTGATCCCCCTTGGTTTCAGGTGCAAACTGATATTTTTCTACAGGTCATACCTTCCCCAGAAGAGGTCCCAATGATCCAGAAATCTGAAACCCTGACCACTTCCTGAGCCATTCATTCATCTGTACCATCATCCTATTCCTGCTCTGACTGGCACGTCTATGAACTTGCAAATGAACATCTAAAGCAGAGATGAAACAGTTTTGAGTTTTTGCTTCCACAGCTCTGAAGAAGATGGTTTGGAATCTTTGAATATTTTTCAGTCAGAGATAGACCGATCCTGGATAAGCAACAAGGTGAAAGGTTAACGTGGGAAATGGGAATATCTATCATCAGGTTAGTTGTGATCTTGTGCGATTGCAGAGCAGGGTTGAGGGGTTAAATGGATATTATTTCCATTGTTGTGTATGTATCTGATGTGTAGAACCGACTGTGCTTTCGTTCCTTTGTACGTATCTGGTGCAATGTCACATGGTAAAATTATGTTCTACATCAAGATAGGAATATCATGGTTTCATATTCTCTCCTTTAGATGAGCTGTCAGAAGGTTCCATATTTACCAACATCGAATCACTGGGTTCCACGGTCGAGCTCACCTGTGAAGTCTTTGGAGATTTGAATGTGTATCATTGGCAAAAGAATGGAGGGGAAATCTCCCAGCGTCACCAACTAACAGATGAAAACAGAACACTTGTTATCCCAAGTGCTTCATCTGAAGACTGTGGAGTGTACACCTGCATCACAACCAATCCTGTCAGCTCCATCCAGACAAACTACACCTTAATGTTGCGAGGTAAGCTTCATTTATGAATGACATTTTGCAGTTAACATTCAGACCATATTGGTGGGCTATTGAATGCAGTCGATGCAAATCAGTGTTGCAGCAGAGAGAGGCAAAAGCTGAATTAATTGGGTTCACAGAATCCCAGAATAGTTATTGTAGAGATGGAAGTCATTCGGTTTTTATAAATGGATTGGTTCTCTCAGAGAGCAATTATTGAGTCTTACTGTTCTGTTCAATTCGCACAGCTCTATCAATTTTCTCTTTCAGCTAATTATTTAGCCCACTTAAGAGGTTACTATTGAATATCCCTTCACAATTCCTACACACACACACTTGATCTTAGCCAAAAGGCCGAGAAGCGATCCTCCTTCACAATTCCTGATAATGAATTCTAGGTCCTATCCAACTGTTGTGTATTAAAAAAATCCCCAAGGTATTTTTTGTTCATCTCCCACTCTCGACTAGTTTTAGAAAGTTTCACAATGATTTTCTTCCTCTTTATATTTCTATCCATGAAGGCAAAGATCCTAACTTTGTTACTTCCTTAACCTTTTCTACAAATCTCCTGTTGGTGTAACCCTTTTGGAATTGATTCCTTGAGTTTGTATGCTCTTCTCGTTCTTCCTACTCTTGGGATGGATCAATCGGCAGATAATGCACTTCACCGATCAATGAGAACAAACTGCCCACATGTGCATTTGTGTAGCAGCCCCTGACATCAGGTGGAAAGTAGCACCAGAGTGTGTGGTGACACTTGCAGGCTGCCCTGCCCTCAGCACATCCTCAGGTTGTGTTGGTTGTTAATGCAAACAATACATTTCATTGTATGTTGTGATGTACATCTGATAAATAAATGAACCTGAATAATCCATTCTTGACTGGTATAATGATGCATTGTGATGAATGATTCTCAGAGTAGAGTCAGTTGGTGTCGGCCTGGGTCACAGATCGGTGAGATTAGACCGGGGTTGGAACATTCCCTTCTCGGCAGGAAATTATGGAACATTATGGTGGTTGCATCATTCATTATCCACTGCCCGTTAGATGTTTAATGATTTGAATTTAATTTTAATTTCAGGATTTTCCCTCAAGGATGTTGCAATGTTTGCTGTATTGACTGCAGGACAGGTGATTTCTGTACCAGCTCTTCATTCAGCGATGTTACCGGACCAGTGGAGGTGGAAAACCCTCGGAGGTATCTGTCATTGATTAATTTGCTCTTGCATGAACTTTCCAGTAAACATGAATGAACTTTATCTTAAACAAAGGAAAATGTGGATAATCAATTCACCATCGACAACTCCCCTCCCCCCACTTCCCCTCTGTCCCTGTGACCTGTGGGGTGAAATTGCCCATTCTTCCCAGTTTTGAGGTGCTTTGCAGTGAAACAGTCCTGGAGTCACCTCTGACCAAACTGCAGAAGATATTTGGGAGAAGTGGCCATGAGAGGAGCCGTCTTCATTCACTTGTTTTTGCTGCATTGTGTTGTCTCATCTCACTGTGTCACCAAGTCTGTTTAGAGGTGGGACTGAGGGAAAGATGCCCTTTCATCCTGATGGTGGCTGTGCCTTTGGAAACAGGGGCTCATTCACACAGAGGGCAGAGTTGTGAAGGGAGTTCTACTCCCCATCTCGTGTCAGGGGGTTTGAGCAGTTGTCTCTCAGACCTGCTGGTGAGCTACAGTACATGTTGCTCTTTCATTCAGACTTGGTGGCAATTTCTCCTGGGTGTTTGCAAAAGTTTCTTTTGAGAAAACCTTTCATTCCTATGCATTTTGACACATGGGACACCTCTGTCTCCCAAAACCAAAGAAGTTGCAACACCCGCTTTATTACCTCTTCCCTTTCCCCATTCCTGGCACACATATAACCCCTCCAGGTAAAGCAGTGAGTGACTTGTACTTCCAATTCTGTGTCCTCACAGCAGTTTCCTGCACATTGGAGAAGCCGTTACAGATTGTATGGCTGTGTTGCAGAACACCAAGGATAGCAGTGAGCTTCAAGTTGCTTATCACTTTAGTTTTTCTCTCTGATTTCCCCATTATTAGAAGATAGAACACACAAATCTACCGTACATAACAGGCCCTTCGGCCCACAATGTGGTGCCAACCATGTAACTTCCTCTAGAAACTGCCTAGAATTTCCCTAGTGCATAGCCCTCTATTTTTCGAGCTCTGTGTGTCACCACAGTTCAGATATGGCCCAAGTGCAGAGTGAGAGACACCGAAAAGATCGATAGTTCACAGAATTTAATATGAACAGTGTTAAAGGGAAAATAAAACAATAAACGCTGGACCAAAGCAGGGCCGTTAACAAAAACTCTCAAAGAAAAATGAAGCATACACTGTGGCTGAAAAGACCATATAAACATTAAACGAATACCATTAGTCTTCAGAATCATTGATTTGAAAGTCCAATATCTCAGGGAAGGCCAAATGCAAAACAGCAGCAAAGCGTTGTCATGCTCTGTCCAAGTCTCGACAGGCACTACGACGACAAGAATGGAGTTAAATACTAACATGATTAAATAATAATTATGTGACACATGCAAACTCACAATCACAATTGCCGAATTCGTAGTTGTGACAGGGCCTCCCTCTCTAGGCGCAGCCCCTGAGGCGCCACAGACCTGTGTCTGCTGGAAGTCCCTGATCAGTGACTTGTCCAAGATGTTCTTCACTGGGATCCACAGTATGTTCTTCTGGGCCGTACCCTTCCCAGTCCACAAGGTACTGGACCTTACCACGTACCCGGTGAGATTCCAGGAGGTGCCGCACATTATAGATAAAGGAACCATCTACCAGGCAGGGAGGAGGGGGAAGTGGGGTGACTGGGGCCAGGGGAGAGGTAGTAACTGGCTTGAGCTGGGGAACATGGAATACTAGATGGATCTTCAGTGATGCTGACAGATGCAATATATAGGGCACCTTTCTGACGGCCTTTTCCACTACAAATGGTCCCACATACTGCGGTGCCAATTTCCAGTTATAAACTTTCAGGGGAAGATCCCTTGATGCCAACCAGACCGCCTCTCCTGGCTTGAATGGCCTTACCTGTCGACTGAATCGATCAGCCTGCTGGGAAGGCACAGAGAAGCCCTGGCTCGTCTCCAGGTGCGCTTGTAGCCTGGATCAGCTGTTCAGCAGCAGGAACTCCTTCGTCGATCTCCTGATCAGGGAAGAGTGGGGGCTGGAATCCCTTCTGACATTCAAAGGGAGACAGACCGGTGGAGGACGACTGGAGGTTATTGTCGGCAATCTCTGCCCAAACCAATTGGGAGCTCCAGGACGTGGGGTTGGAAGAGGCAAGAGAGCGTAGGGTTATCTCCAACTCCTGGTTCACTCTCTCAGTCTGGCCATTAGATTGGGGGTGGAAGCCAGACGAGAGGCTGGCAATGGCTCCTACTAGAGAGCAGAAAGCCTTCCAAAAGTGAGAAGTGAACTGTGATCCACGGTCAGAGACTATGTCTTGAGGGAAGCCATGGAGCCTGAACACATGTTGAACCATGAGTGTGGCAGTCTCATGAGCTGGTAGGAGCTTGGGGAGGGCAATGAAGTGGGCAGCCTTGAAAAATCGATCCACAACAACCAAAATGGTGCTGTTCCCATTAGACAGGGGCAGATCAGTGATGAAATCTACTGAGAGGTGGGACCAGGGGCGGTGGGGCACAGGCAGTGGACATAACAGACCCGGAGGATGCTGGCGTGATGTCTTGTTCCGATGGCAGGTGGGACAGGCAGATACAAAGTCGTCGACATCCTGGGACATAGATGGCCACCAAAATTGTCTCTTTATAAACTCCTGAGTCCGTTGAATTCCTAGATGACCAGCCAGATCCCATTCCAACACTTTGGAATACCCCGCAGCAGGGACAAACAGCTGGCTGGGAGGTCCCCCATCCAGGCTTGGATCTGATTGTTGGTTGGCCCTCACCTCTGCCTCCATTCACCAGTTCACCGGAGAAGCGATACACGAGCGAGGAAGAACTGCTGGGAGACAGCGTCAGCCTTTGTATTCTTGCTGCCGGGATGATAAGTGAGGACAAAATTGAAATGTGTGAAGAAGAGCCCAACAGGCTTGGCGAGAATTGAGTCTCTTATCATCCTGAATATAGGAAAGGTTCTTGTGATCTGTCCAGATCAAGTATGGATGCTCTGCCCCCTCCATCCAGCATCACCATTCCTCCAGGGCCTCCTTGACAGCCAGAAGCTCTCGGTTCCCAATGTCGTAATTCCTTTTGGACAGAGTCAAGCGACAGGAAGGAAAAGCACAAGGATGCAGCAGGCAATCCGCAGACGAGTGCTGACAGAGGACAGCTCCAGTGCCTACACTGGATGCATCTACCTTGACAATGAATGGCTGAGATGGGTCTGGCTGTTGCAGCAGTGGGGCAGTGGTGAAACATCGCGTTAGCTCGGAAAATGCTTGGTTAGCATCATCCATCCAATAGAATCCTGCCGAGGTCTTCTTGGTGAGTGCATTCATGGGAGCCACAATAGAGCCGAAATTCCAGATGAAGCAGCAATAAAAGTTCGCATGAAGCGCTGTACCTGTTTGACTGTAGATGGTTTGGGCCACCCTGCAATTACCTGAACTTTACTAGGGTCCATTTGAACCTGGATGGGGTAAGTATATGGCCCAAGAAATTGCACCTGGTCTTTATTGAAATCACATTTTTCAGGCTTGGCGTACAGGTTATTTTCAAGAAGGCATCTGAGTGCTCTCTGGACATGCTGGATGTGCTCCTGATGAGAACGGGAATAGACAAGGATGTCCTCTAAATACCCAAACATAAACTGGTCCAACATGTCCCTGAGCACATCGTTAACCAAGGCCTGGAATACAGTAGGAACGTTAGGAAGACCAAAAGGCATCACCAGGTATTCATAGTGGCTATTGGAGGTGCTGAAAGCTGCCTTCCACTCATCCACTTCTCTTATGCAAATCAGATTGTAAGCATTGCACAGATCAATTTTGGAAAAGATTGTTGCTTCCTGGAGATGTTCAAAAGCAGAGGCCAGCCAGGGAAGAGGTTTCACAGTGTTGTTGTACAGGGGCCAATAATCAATGCAGGGATGGAGCTTGCCATCTCTCTTGCTCACAAAAAAGAAGAGAGGGAAAAGAGTCGGTCCGGGGAGAACAAGTGCCAAGGAGGAGGTCCATGACACAGTCATATGGCTGGTGTGGGGGCAGGGTGGTGGCCTTTTTCTTTCATCAAGGAGACCTGCATATTTAGCCAGAATCCCAGACAGGTCCACAGACTTAGCTGACACAGGAGGGGATTCATGGTGTAGTGTTCTCGTGCAAGTGTAGAAACTCTGAACTAAACACCGAGTTAAACCATAGTCAATGAAGCAGGATCGCAGTTACATTAACCGTTTACTGTTCACTCCTCCACATTAACATATGATGAAAACTTGATAAAACAATACAAAATATATACAGTATTTGTTTTCTTCTTGGCATCACATTTACATCATAAACATTTGTAAAAGTAAAACTGCAACAAACTATATTACATTAAAGTACAACATACAGTCAGATTCTACCTATGCCATCAACTTTAAATACACTTCAACACGAACTATCCAGCAACACTTTCAATAGCACAAGAAAATAAACTTTATCAACCGTCGTTCCTTTTAACAGAATCAGCATTAACATTTTTACTCCAACATATCGATTATCTTATGAACTTACGGCGTTGCTTCTATGATGTTTCTTAGTGCGTAGAATGAAACTTTTCTCGCGCTGATCCTGCACACACAAGTCCCCCGCCTTCCCGTCTCTCCAAACCGGTATTTACCCACAAGACGCGGCAAAACCGGGTGTGACGTCATCGCATGCCTCGATACAATACAGATAATGAATTTACTTTCAACAATCTTAACTTTAACTAGAAAATAATTACAAACAAATTACTAAAGTGAAAATGTAATAAAGCTGAACAAATGCCTTAAGGGCAACACACATGGGATGGAGCTTGAGCTGGACTCAAGACAGGTAGAAAGGTATGCCGGTCCCCACTCTTGGAGTGCCTTCAGAGATCAATCGATCCATGGGTTATGTCGGGATTACCAAGGAAGAGCAGTACCAGTGACAGTTCAGGTGAATTAACCATATAGAAAGATATTTCATCATGATGGTTGCTTTCAAGCACCAGTCAGAGAGGTTGGATGGAAAGGTGGATCTGGCCGAGCCCCAAAGGTCAACCATCCAGCACCTTGATGTTGATCTTTTCTCTTAATTCCTGAGTTGGAGCTCCCCATCTTTGAGTGAGAGAGATGTCCATAAGATTCCCAGCTGCACCGGAGTCAGTAAGCGCCTTAAGTTCATGGGTCTGAGACCTCCACGACAAGGAAGCTGAGAGCATTACAGAATCTGGGAAGCTGACTGAAGAGAGAACCGACCCATCAGGATTCCCCTCCCTGCTGACAGGTAATCTCTTTCACTGGACGCTTGGAACAAGTGTTTCGGATCACCACAGTAAAGGCAGGAACCTCTCATCCAGCACTGCTCTCGTTCCTCCTGAGACAGGTGTATGCACCCCACTTGTATAGGCTCCTCTGTGGGCTGGGTGTTGAGGGAGGGGAACAGGGTGAGGAAAGACAGTGATCAGGTGAGGGACGGGGAGGGGGCAAGGAAAGACAGTAATCTGGCGGCGCGTAGGAAGTTTGAAACATTCTTTCCCTGCACCACTCATTTACCTGGTCGTCAACTCGAATAGCCAGATTAATGTGGTCATCCAGACTATCCTGCTCGTCCTGGAGAGCGATCTCATGCTGGACCCCTGCATTCAGCCCACCTTGGAAGGCAGTGATGAGGGATCTTTCATTCCATCCCATCTCTAATGCAAGGGTACAGAATTTGACTACATAGACTCTCACAGTTCCTCTGCCTTGGTGCAGGTCCAAGAGTCAGTGAGCAGTCTCCTGACCCCGTACTAGAAGATCAAAAACCCTCCTTAACTCCGCCACGAAATGTCAGAACAACCGGGCCATGGAGTAGCTTTGCTCCCGTAAAGCATTGAATAGGCTGAGTGGAGGACCATCAAGAAGATTGACCATGTATGCCAATTTTCGTGCATCATCACCAAAACATCCAGGCTGAGCTTGGAATGCCAGCTCACATTGAGAAATAAAATTCCTGCAACCATCAGAATCACCAGAATATCTGCCTGGTGGTAGAATACTCGGTTCTTGAACGATCATGTGAGTCGGCTCTGGTCTGGGCGCAGGAGTGGGAGCATTAGTAGTAGAGATTGTCGGGGCAGCAGAAAAGGAGGACATGTGAGATGCTGGGAGCGGGACTGAAGCGGCCTGAAGCTGCTGAATTGAGCTGGTGAGAACGTTAATGGCTGTCAGCTGATGCTGGCTGTTCACAGTAAGTTCGTGGATAATGTCCATGAGTGCGGACCTGACTCCAATTGTCTGTGGTGAGCTGTTGTACAGCTACAGCTAGGGACAACACCTGTTCCTCCAAGTGAGACTGGCTTGTTGGCATGAGGTTGTCTGCCTCATTGCCTCCATAACTTCACTGAGAACAGATTCCATTGCCTGTAGCTGATCTCCTACCTGACCAGTGATTCTCACAGCCAAGTTCAACTGTTCTCTCTCTGCTGGGCCCATCTTTCTGGTCAAGATTTGCTGTCACCATGGTTCGGATATGGCCCAAGTGCAGAGTGAGAGACACTGAAGCAAGTTGGTAGTTCACAGAATTTAATACAAACAGTGTTAAAGGGAAAAGAAAACAATAATCGCTAAGCCAAAACAGGGTTGATAGCTAAAACTCTCAAAGGAAAACGAAGCCTACACTGCGGCTGAAAAGAACATTTAAACATTAAACGAATACTGCTAGTCTTCGGAGTCATTGATTGAAAGTCCAATATCTGAAGGAAGGTCGAATACAAAACAGCAGCGAAGCATTGCTATGCTCTGTCCAAGTCTCAACAAGCATTATGATGGCAAGAATGGAGTTAAATACTGTCATGATTAAATAATAATTACCTGACGTGCAAATTCACAAGCACAATTGCCGTATCTACTGCACTGCCGAATCCGTGGTTGTGACACCGTGTACCTAAGAGGCACTTAAAATACCCTATTGTATCTGCTTCCACCACTGCTGCTGGTAGTGCATTCCACACAGCCACCACTTTCTGTGTGAGAAACTTGCCCCTGACATCCCCTCGGTACCTATTTTCACGCACCTTAAAACTAGGCCCCCTCAGATTAGCTAGTTTAGTTCTGGGAAAAAGTGTCTGGTTATCCACATGACAATGCCCCTCATCAACTTATACGCCTCAATCAGGTCACCTCTCATCTATCATCGCTCCAAGGAGAAAAGGCCAGGTTCACTCAACCCATTCTCATAAGATATGCCATCCAATCCAGGCAAATTCCTTGTAAATCTCCTCTGTACTCTCTCTATAGTGTCCACATCCTTCCTGCAATGAGGTGACTAGAACTGAGCACAGTATTCCAAGTTAGGTCTGACCAAGGTCTTATATAGCTGTGACATTACCTCATGGCTCTTGAACTCAATCCCAATTGATGAATGCCAACACACCATACACCTTAACAACACTATCAACCTGTGCAGCAGCTTTGAGTGTCCTATGGATATGAGCCACAAAATCTCTCAAAACCTCCACATTGCAAGAGTCTTACTGTTAATATTATATCTGTCTTCAAATTTGATCTACCTAAATGAAACACTTCACACATACCTGCATTGAAGTCCATCTGCCGCTTCTCAGCCCAATTGTGCATCCTATCGATGTCCCACTGTTATCTCTGACAACTCTCAAGACTATCCACAACACTCCAACCTTTGTATCATCATCAGACTTACTAAAACACCCTTCTACTTCTTTCTCCAGGACATTTATAAAAATCACAAAGAGGAAGGATCCCAGAACAGATCCCTGCGGAACACCACTGGTCACTGACCTCCATGCAGCATATGAACCATCCACTACCACCCTTTGCTTTCTGTGAGCAAGCCTGTTCTGGATCCACAAAGCAAAGTCTTCTTAGATCCCATGCTCCTTGCTTTCTGAAGGAGCCTTGCATGGGGAACCTTAACAAATGCCTTATTGAAATCCATATATACTACATCCACTGCTCTACCTTCATCAATGAGAATTCAGTCAGGCTCGTTAGACATGACCTGCCCTTGACAAAGCCATGCTGACTATCCTGAATCAGATTATGTCTCTCCAAATGCTTATAAATCCTGCCTCTCAGGATCTTTTCCAACAACTTAGCCACCACTGAAGTCAGACTCACTGGTCTATAAATTACTGGGTTATCTCTACTCCCTTTCTTGAACAATTGAACAACATTAGTAATCCTTCAATCCTCCAGAACCTCTCCTATCCCCATTGATGATGCAAAAATCATTGCAAGAGGCTCAGCAATCTCCTCCCTCGCTTCCCACTGTAGTCTCGGGTATGTCTCATCCAGTCCTGGTGACTTATCCATCTTGATGCCTTCTAAAAGCTCCAGCACATCCTCTTCTTTCTTAAAGTCTATATGCTCAAGCAGTTCAGTCTGCTATAAGTCATCTCCACAATTACCAAGGTCTTTTTCCCTGGAATACAGAAGTAAAGTACCTCCACTACCTCCTCCGACTCCACATGTTTCCACTATCATACCTGATTGGTCCTATTCTCACATGACTCATCATCTTGCTCTTCACATACTTGTAGAATGCCTTGGGGTTTTCCTTAATCCTGCTCACCAAGGCCTTTTCATGGTCCCTTCTGGCTCTCCTAGTTCCATTTTTAAACTCCTTCCTTGCAACCTTGTCATTTTCTAGAGCTCTAACAGTACCTAGTTTTGTGAATCTTTGTAAGCTTTTCTTTTCTACTTAACTAGATTTTTCTATATCCTTTGTACACCAAGGTTCTTGAACCCTGCCATCCTTTCCCTGCCTCAATGGAACATACCCATGCAGAACGCCATGCAGATGTCCCATGAATATTTGCCACGTTTCTGCCGTGCATTTCCTTGAGAACATCTGCTCCCAATTTATGCTCCCAAGTCCCTGCCTAATAGCTTCATATTTCCCCCTACCACAATTAAATTTTTTCCCAAATTATCTGCTCCTATCCCTCTCCAGCACTATGATGAAAGAGATAGAATTGTGGTCACTACCTCCAAAATGCTCATCCCATCGAGAGATCTGACACCTGATCAGGTTCATTTCCCAATACCAGATCAAGCACAGTCCCTCCTCTAGTTGGCATATCTACGTATTGTGTCAGGAAACGTTGCTGAACCCACCTAACAAATTCCACCCCATCTAAACCCCTTGCACTAAGGAGATGCCAATCAATATTAGGAAAGTTAAAATCTCCCATCACAACAACCATATTATTATTTCACTGTTCCAGAATCTGCCTCCGTATCTGCTCCTTGATATCCGTGTTACTATTGGGGATCTATAAAAAAGCACCCAGTAGAATTATTACCCCTTTCCTGTTTCTGACTTCCACCCATGCTGGCTCAGTAGACTATCCCTCCATGACTTCCTCCATTTCTGTAGTTGTGATACTATCCCTGATTAGCAATGCCACACCCCCACTTTTTTGTCTACTTCCCTGTTCTTTTTAAAACATCCAAAGCTTGGCACACTCAGAAGCCATTCCTGGTCCTGAGACATCCAAGTCTCTGTAAAGGTCACAACGTCATAGTTCCACTTAATGATCCATGCTCTAAGTTCACCCGCCTTGTTTATGAAACTCCTTGCAAAAAAAGGAGACACATCTCAAACCATCAGGCTGAGTGCATCTTTGTTCTAACATCTGCCTGTGCTTCCTCACTATTTCCCTACAAGCTGTTTCTCCTTGTATTCCAACCTCCCCATCCTCCCACGCCCCTGCAAATCTAGATTAAACCCTCCCCAATGGCATTAGCAAACATCGCTAACAGGATATTGGTCCCCCTTTGACTCAAGTGCAACACGTCCTTTTTGTCACACCTGCCCCAGAAGAGGTGCCAATGATCGAAAAATCTGAATCCCTGCCCCCTGTTCTAATCTTTCAGCCACACATCTATCCTCCACCTCATTTTATTCCTATACTCAGTGCTGAGTAGCACAGGCAGCAATCCTGAGGTTACAGCATTTGAGGTCCTGCTTCTCAGCTTCTTTGCTAACTCTCTGTATTCTGCTTTCAAGACCTCCACCCTTTTTCTACCCGATGTTGTTGGTACCAATATGTATCACGACATCTGACTGCTCACCCTCCCTTACGGATATTGTGGATGCATTCAGAAACATCGTGAACCCTGGCACCTGGGAGGCAATCTACCATCCTTGTTTGTGCGCACAGAATCATCTTTCTGTCCCCCTAACTATGGAGTCCCCTATTACAGCTGTCATCCTCTTCCATTCCTACCCTTCTGAGCCACAGGGCCAGACTCAGTGCCAGAGGCATGGCCACTATTGCTTACCACAGGTAGGTTACCCCCCCCCCCAACAGCACCCAAAATGGAGTACTTATTGTTAAAGGGGACAGCCACAGGGGTGCTCTCCACTACCTGATATCCTCCCTTCCCTCTCCTGACGGTCACCCACTTATCTGTGTCCTGTGGCCCTGGGGTAAATACCTGCCTATAGCTCCTTATTAACTCCTCACTCTCCCTAACAAGCCGAAAGTCATTGAGCTCCAGCTCCAGTTCACATAACTCGGTCTCTAAGGAGCTGCAGCTCAATGCACCTCGCACAGATGTGGCCATCAGGGAGTCTGGAAGTCTCCCGGATAACCCACATTTGGTACCCAGAACAGAAAACTGGCCTCACAGTCATACCAACTATTCTTGTTAGAGGGAAAAAAAAGTAACCTACCTCATCCAGGCCCATCCTCGCCACGGCTCCGATGAGCCAAAGCCCTTCTACTCTGACTTGTACTACTCTGATGACCACTCCTTCCATGACTGCTCCACTAGACAGTGTCTCTCTTTCATTTCGGGGCTTTCTCAGCATCCTTGCGCGTTGTTGAGCTACTGTGTCTGTGCACTTCTCCCCGACCTGGGCAAAGCTCTCTCTCTCTTTGAATTGATTGGTCCACTACTAATACTTCCTGCAGTTCCACCAAAATCTACTGAGGAGCAGTATTTCTTATTCCACATTGAGTCCCAAGAGCTGCAATAATGAATTCATCAATTTCAGATAACCAGCCATTGCAGTTTATGTTCGAACTGACCACTTCTGATACAAGATTAGAGTGTGTAACCATAACTCTGTTTTCCATTCTCCAGAGATGCAGAAATGGAAATCTAGAATTCTTTTTTATTCCAAATTTCCAGCAACTGCAGTGTATCGTACACCGTTGTTTTTCTTTCTCTCTTGTAATTCTCAGGATTTCTCTCACTCTTCTCTGTGACTAGAAGCATCAAATCTCTGCACAAATGCTGCTTCTACTGCTGAGTACCTCCAGCATTTTCTCTGATACACTCAGTGACCACTTTATCAGCTCCCTCCTGTACCTAATAAAGTGGCCACTGAGTGTGTGTTCATGGTCTTCTGCTGCTGTAGCCCATCCACTTCAAGGCTCGATATGTTGTCTGTCAAAGGTGTTCTTCTGCACACCACTGTTGTAACACGTGGTTATTTGAGTTATTGTCAGCTTCCTGTCAGCTTGATACAGTCTGGCAATCCACCTCCAACCTCTCTCATTAACAAAATGTTTTTGCCCACAGAACTGTCGCTCTTTTTTATTTCCATTTTGGACCATCCTCTGTAAACTCTACAGACTGTTATGCATGAAAATCTCAGTAGATCAGCAGTTTCTGCAGGTTCAAACCACCACATCTGGCACCAACAATCATTCCACAGTCAAAGTCACTCATTTCTGCCCCATTCTAGTGTTTGGTCTGAACAACAATTGAACCCCATGACAATGTTTGAATGCTATTATACATTGAGTTGCTCCCACATGATTGGCTGATTAGATATTCACATTAACGAGCAGGTGTACAGGTGTACCTAATAAAGTGGCCACTGAGTGTATTTCAGATTCTCAACACGTGGGGTTTTCCAGTCACTATATTGTTTTGGACACATTGTGTTCAGCTCCAGTCACCAGGCAACCGGATGGATTTGAATGACCAGACAGTGATGTTGCCATGGCTGAGCTGCAGGATTTTGCTTTTATTTAAATCCAAGGAGGTGACGATGGGAGATTTCAAAGTAGGAGGATCAATATCTGAGGAGAAGGAACCATTAACAATGTCAGTTAACATTTGCCCTGGAAGAGAAGTTGGCAGTGAAGAGGATCAATTGAACAAGAAGGGGCAGGTTTAGAACGGGGATGGTACATCAAAGTTCAAAGTACATTTCTTATCAAAGTATGTGTACGATATACAACATTGAGATCCGTCTCCTTACAGGCAGCCACAAAACAAGGACACACAATAGAACCCATTAAAAAGAGATTGTCAAACACCCGATGTGTAGAAAAAAATACAAACAATAAAATTAAACAGATAACATTCAGAACTGAAGTTGATGAAAGTGAGTCCACAGACACGAAGCCTGACACAGACACACGGTTGCTTTGTAGAGAAACTGAAATTAGAACTGAGATGGGATAGAATCCAGTGAGAGAGAGATGCAATTTCAACACCAGGGCAACAGGAACATTTGGGAACATTGATCCAGTGGGCAAAGGGATGGGAGGGAACCACAGAGACAGGTGGACAGTCTCAGTCACACCCATCGATGGGCATCGAACATGTTGTTGGAAGCAAAATTACAGAGACAAGAGCAAATCAGGGATTATCCTTGCACTTCAGGTTAATCTTTGAACAAATAATTTAGTGATGGGGAGGAAGACTGATGATGCTGAATCAGGTGCAGCTGGATCTGATGGTTTAGAACAGAAGGGCGCTGAGTAGGCTACGGTCAATAATGGAAAACTCTGAACATCCTCTACATAGCACCATCCAGAGACAGAGAAGCAGTTTCAGCGACAGGTTACTATCGATGCAATGCTCCTCAGACAGGATGAAGAGGTCAATACTCCCCAATGCCATTAGGCTTTACAATTCAACCGCCAGGACTTAAGAACTTTTTAAAAGCTATTATTAATGCTTTTTGAGATAGTGATTTAGATGCATATCATATTTTTTACTGAGTTAAGTATTGTATGTAATTAGTTTTGCTACAACAAGTGTATGGGACATTGGAAAAAAAAGTTGAATTTCCCCATGGGGATGAATAAAGTATCTATCTATCTATCTATCTATCTATCTAGTTCTCACCAAGGACATTTACTGTTATGTCTTTTACATTTGGGGGAGATGAGATGGAGGATTTGCCATTGGTAATAACTGGGGTGAGAGAGTAACGGTTAAAGTGGGGTCAACGGTGGGATTGTGATTGCTTCCTGGGGAGCTAGCATTGATTAATGTCCAGAATGGCCTCCAGTGTCATAATCAGTCTGCATAGATTGTTAACGGCTTTCATATTCTTTTTTTATTTCTCCACAGGACGTCAGGGAGATGCATTTTATTTTCTAATCCTGTGGATCTGTAATACTTTGTCACTTACCGCCCTATACATTGCATTAATTTATTGGATTGTGGTTGAAGGTACGTGACCAATACTCTTATCATTCACAATTGTTTAATTCAAAATTCTTTAATGTAGTTTGCTTAAACACAAATGTTAAGGAGAACAAAATAATTCTAGAATGATGCAGCTAAATAATACAATTTAAATAATAATAATATTCACATCAGAACCCATGGTACTGAGGTGGAAACGGATCAACCCTAATCCTGAGGGGCTGCTGATGTGCCGGATTTGATTGAGGTTTAATTGTGTTCATACAATGATATCACAGTGTCAGCACACAGAGACCAGTAGTTTATTGTCTCTGGGTTAGTTTCCTGGAGTCTCTACCCAGTTCCCATCATGAGAGATTCCAGTGGGATGCTCAATATCAGCCTCTCAGGACAAGCTGAGGGGAGTAACTACAGGACCCACATCCCCCAAACCAGTGCGAGGGAAGTGTTGCATTTTCAGAAGTCTGGTCTTGGCCATTTAAACAAGTGATGGGGACTTCAGACGGTGTTACTGAGGCTACATTTACTCACTGAGAGGAGACCATGGCAGGTAGTCAGGAGCATCTCCAAGTTCCAGTCTAATGACACTGCAGTTTCCCGACAGGAGGATGTTGCACAGGAAATGACATCACCAGTGTTCCGGATGTGGAAACCCCATTAGGGTGTGAGGATGACCACTGTACACAGCACATTATTGAATTTCTGTGGAGAGCATTTCCACTCTGGAAAAAGTAAATCCCAACTGTAAAATACTGAATCAAAATGGTGCTTTGTAAGGAAATTTCTGTGGTAACGTTTCTCAGTCCCAACGTATGGAAATCGCTTCCATCTACCATTAATATCTTGAAAACTCCAATTACACCTGAGTAAACGGCAGGGAATGCAGTCCTGGTCTGTGTAATCTCTGATAATTTAACACTCCAGTACACCTCTGCCTTTGGATGAGACATGAAACCAAGGGACCATTTATGTTCCCTGGGAGAATGTAACGGATCACCTGGTGCTATTTCCTAAAGAGAAACAAAGTTCTCACTAGTATCCAAGAAAATAATTCTCCCAAGCAGCATCACTAAAGCAGATTTAGCTTGGTTGTCAGAGGCAGAGGTGGCAATGGATGACAAATAGTGTACTGCAGTGATTGGTGCCCTGTCCCCTGTTGTTTGTCATTGACGTTAACGATTGGGACAACAATGTAGGTGACATGATCAGTAAATCCACGGACAACAGCAAAATTGGTGTGATAGTGGACAGTGAAGAAAGTTGTCTAAGTATAGAACAAGACCAAGATCATCTGTGTAATTGGGCATAGGAATGGGAGATGGTAATTAACTTAGGACAAGTACATAGTTCCCTGGAAGTGGTGACACAGACAGACAGGATTGTAAAGAAGGTGCGTGGTGTGCTTGCCTTCATCGGTAGGGCATCAAGTACAAGGTTGAGACATCACGTTACAACTGTACTATCTTTAGTCAGGCCACACCTAACATTCCAACTACAAACATCTGGAGTGATGGAACTGGTGACAGTGACTGACATGTCTGAGTGTTCGATGAATGCCATGTACAGCTTTCTCTTCTCTGATGGACTGTTGACCACATCATGAAATAAGGGTAATTAGGTTGCAATCATGTAGAATGCCTCTGCTGAGAAATTTCCACCAGTGAAGAATTGGCATCGAGCTCCAGTTATGAACAGCAGATGCTACGGAAACTGGTCAGAATTGGAATGCATATTTCAGCAACTTTCCATGAAATTTATGTGGATGTTGGAAGAAAGGAACTATGGACCTTAATGAACTCCTTAAGGTCTGGCCATTGAAACCAGAAGGAGCAGCCAGTGCAGAAATTGGCAGCAGGTGACATATAAAGACTGGGCCGGAAACCCACATGGAAAATAGAGTGGGTACCATGAATTATTCACTCTGGCCTGGCACTGCAGTTCATTGTCTTGCTAATCTACTACAGGGTCTGATGGTATAGGTCTGGGTCACAGGTTAGCATACTGGGTGGGAATTGGCATGTTCCCTTCACTGGGACATCAGTGTAAGAGTTTGGTTGTTGCAACCACTGGAAGTTCTCTTGACATTTCTTTGGAGATTTGTTCCACGTTTGTTTATTTGATTTATTTTTAATTGCAGGCCTTTCCCCAATGGACTTTGTAGTGATTGGTGTGATGATCATTGGACAGCAGCTTTCTTCACTTTATACCAGAGCACTTCTGTATGTGAGGAAGATAAGGGAATTACTGAAAGGTATCTGTCATTGTTTAATACACGTGGGTATAAATTTGCAAGCAAGTGAAATGTGACATATTTTCAAAAAGAAAAAGAAATCAAGTTAAATCTTCTCTGAATTATCAACACCCTGTGCCAACTCCTGTCCTGTCCATTCCTCTACATTTGGGTGAAGTTGTCCTGTTCATTCCAGTTAGGAGCTGATGTTTTGCAGTGACATAGAATGTCTGGAAGTATTTGGGAATTGTCTCTGAACTGACTCCAGAGAGTCTTTAATAGAAAGGACCCTGAGAGGAGCTGACTCAATTCATTTGTGTTTCACATTGCGTTGAACTTCAATGTAACACAAAATCAGTTTGGAGCTGAGGATCGAGGGAAAGGCTCCCCCCATGATCCAGACAGTGGCAATGTTGGGAATGGGTAGGACACTTGTGTCTCACTTGGATACTTACAAGAACATTTTCATTCAAAAGCAGCTTTCAACTCTGTGGCTTTTACCCCCAAGTTCTTTTTCAGCTTATAAAACATCAAAGTTCAAAATATTGTTATTCCTTCCTCATGTCCTCATTCAGGAACTTCCTGGACAAGCCCACTTCACAAATAAACTTTCAACACAGATTATATTTCAAGATTTAGTAGCAAAATCTCCAGCTACTGGCATTAATATAATGAAAAGTACTGTGACACTTCAGAGGCAAATTGCAAAATAATATGTCGGCAAGTCACAGGGAACAATAATGATGCCGGTGACCCTGGACTGAACATAGAGTTCGGTTTGAAAGGAGGAGCACAAGTGCAGAGTTTCAGACAGGGAAACTCAGAGTTTGGTCTTTGTGTAAATCAAAGCACACACACCAGTGGTGGAGAGATGAATATCAGGAGTTCACAGGAGGAGAGAGCTTGAGAAGTGCAGAAATTTCAAATGCATCTGGATTAAACCGTTGCAGAACAGGGTCAGGGAAAATGAGGTATAAAGATTTAATGGGTTCTGAGAGCACAGATGAGATTTTAATCATTAGGCATGATAACAGGACACCTAAAACAAACATCCCTGAATCAGCAAAGATCAACATGGTTTAGTGAGAGGGATATCATGTTTGATCTATTTATTGGCCTCTTTTTACAGTGATAATATGCTGTGGGTAAAGGTGGATCAAATGCGTTTAGATTTCCAGTGAACGTTTACTATGGTGTCATATCAAAGGTTATTGTAGAAAATGTAAATTATGGTGCAGAATGTTGGCTGACAAACAAAAAGAAGGCAGTCAGCATAAATGGGTCATTTTTGGTTAGAAACATAGAAATATAGAAAACGTACAGCACGATAGAGGCCCTTCAGCTCACAAAGCTGTGCCGAACATGTCCTTACCTTAGAAATTACCTAGGTTTACCCATAGCCCATTACCCATACAGATACCCATAATTACCCATAGCCCTCTATTTTTCTAAGCTCCATTTACCATTGGAAAGCTGAGCCTACTGGGCCTGAACACCTCCCTCTGCAACTGGATCCTAGACTTGCTGACTGGGAGACCTCAGTCAGTCCGGATCGGGAGCAGCATCTCCAACACCATCACACTGAGCACGGGGGCTCCCCAGGGCTGCGTGCTCAGTCCACTGCTGTTCACTCTGCTGATCCACGACTGTGCTGCAACACACAGCTCAAACCATATCATCAAGTTCACCGATGACACGACCGTGGTGGGTCTCATCAGCAAGAACGACGAGTCAGCTTACAGAGAGGAGGTGCAATGACTAACGGACTGGTGCAGAGCCAACAACCTGTTTCTTAATGTGAACAAAACAAAAGAGATGGTTGTTGACTTCAGGACGGCACGGAGCGACCACTCCCCGCTGAACATCGACAGCTCCTCGGTAGAGATCGTTAAGAGCACCAAAT
The DNA here is from genome assembly GCF_048418815.1 of Hemitrygon akajei. Lineage (NCBI taxonomy): Eukaryota > Metazoa > Chordata > Chondrichthyes > Myliobatiformes > Dasyatidae > Hemitrygon > Hemitrygon akajei. The sequence continues at coordinate 183,324,472 of NC_133125.1, forward strand.
TTATTGGTGTTCATCTGACAGAGAATCTCACCTGGTCCCTCAAGACCAGCTCCATAGCAAAGAAAGCCCAGCAGCGTCTCTACTTTCTGCGAAGGCTGAGGAAAGTCCATCTCCCACCCCCCATCCTCATCGCATTCTACAGGGGTTGTATTGAGAGTATCCTGAGCAGCTGCATCACTGCCTGGTTCGGAAATTGCACCATCTCGGATCGCAAGACCCTGCAGCGGATAGTGAGGTCAGCTGAGAAGATCATCGGGGTCTCTCTTCCTGCCATCACGGACATTTACACTACACGCTGCATCTGAAAAGGAAACAGCATTATGAAGGATCCCATGCACCCCTCATACAATCTCTTCTCCCTCCTGCCATCTGGGAAAAGGCTCCGAAGCATTCGGGCTCTCATGACCAGACAATGTAACAGTTTCTTCCCCCAAGCTATCAGACTCCTCAGTACCCGAATTCTGGACTGACACCTTGCCCTATTGTCCAGTTTATTATTTATTGTAATGCCTGCACTGTTTTTGTGCACTTTATGCAGTCCTGTGTAGGTCTGTTGTGTAGCTTTATCTGTGTTGTTTTCTTTTACGTAGTTCAGTCTAGTTTTTGTATTGTGTCGTGTAACATCATGGTCCTGAAAAACATTGTCTCACTTTTACTATGTACTGTACCAGCAGTTATGGTCAAAATGACAATAAAAGTGACTTGACTTGACTTGACCTGACCTATCCAGGAGTCTCTTAAAAGACCGTATCACTTCCGCCTCCACCACCACCACCGGCAGCCCATTCCACGCACTCATCACTCTCTGCGTAAAAAAAAACTTAATCCTGACATCTCCTCTGTACTAACATCCTGTTGTCAGGATGGAAAAGTGGATGCCATTGTGTTTAGTTCTGGGTACACAGATTTTTATAATTTTCTGTAATGTTCTTGCTGAGGCAAATGAAGTTTCCAATGATATGGTGGTTAAATTTGACACCAGCATGAAGAGGAAAGTAAATTGTGATATTCAGGTTTGCAGTTTCCAAAGGGATAGAGTCATGAGAATGGGCAAATCATCTGACAAATGGAGTGTAAGGTGGCAGAATGTGGAATTGTTCATTTTGTCAGGGAAAACGAAGGAGTGTATTATTGAAATGGGGAGAGGCTGCAGATGCAGAGGGAGCTGGGTTCACTGGGTATCTTTAGCAACTGGGACAATTTCAGCTTCAGCAAGTAATCAGAGAAGGTATCAGAATGTCACATTTATTGTAGAGTGAACTGACTATACAAGAGTTAAAATTATCTTCGGTTAAATAGGACACGTTCTAGTTTATTGTCATCTGACTGTACATAATACAACCAAACAAAACAACATTCCTTCAGACCACGGTGCACCCATAAAACACATCTCACTGCATAGAAAACAAAATATTACCACAAATACATTAATAAAACATAATTCAGAGTGCATGTAGTGTGCAGCACAGGTAAACAGTAAACAGCTTGCTGAGGGGGAGCAGTTTCAAGTTGCTGGGTGTCAACATCTCTGAGAATCTATCCTGGCCCAACATCTTGATACAATTACAAAGAAGGCATGACAGCGGCTATATTTCCTGAGGAACTTGAGGACAGCTGGGATGTCACCAAAGACACTCACAACTTCCTACAGATGCACTGTGAAGAGCTTTCTAACTGGTTGCATCACCGTCTGGTGTGAGGGTCACTGTACAGGATCGGAATAAGCTGCAGAAAGTTGTAAACTCAGTCAGCTCCATCATGGGCACCAGCCTTTCCAGCATCCAGGACACCTTAAAAAGGCAATGCCTCAGAAAGTTGGCATCAATCATTAAGGCCCCACCCCCCATCATTCAGGATATGTCCTCTTCTCATTGATAAGATCAAGGAAGAGGTAGAGGAGCCTGAAGACACACACTCAATGTTCCAGATCTGACATGACAGTTCTGTCAGCCTTGTGTTCCCCTGATTTGGAATACCCAGCAGTCAAATGCTATCCCTTCTTTTTACCTCGGGAGTTCTCCTCTGTAATCCTTACCACAGCCTATATACCAGCAACGGCCAACTATAATCACGTAATCATGACACTGCATGATGTCTCCTGCAAACTAGAAACAGCCCATTCCAAATCATTTCAAATGATAGAGATTTCAACAAGGCTTGTTTGAAGAAAAGCCTGCCAATGACATCCAGCATACTACCTGTATCACCAGAAGTCCCAAAATACTAGACCACTGCTGCACTGAGATAAGAAATGCCTACTGTTCCTTGCCCAGACCACTATTTGATAATCATATCACTTGGCTATACTTCTCCCATCTGCATACAGACAGCGGCTACAAAAGCAAAGCTCCAGAGATTAGAACAGCAAAGAGTTTGTCATGGGAGACTGAGGAGCGTTTATGGGATTACTCTGAAGCAGTAAAATGGGCCATGTTCAAGCGCTCATCTAGCGATCTGAATGAAAACACCATGGTTGTAATGGACTTTTGTGAATCAGCTGTAGATGAATGTGTCTCCACAAAATCATTCAGAGTAGTCACAAGCAATCATTCAGTCACAAGCTCTGGATGAACCATGAGATCCAAAATTTGCTGAGGGCCAGATCAAAAGCATTCACGTCTGGAGACCAAGAAAGCAACACGAAGGACAGATATGATCTCTGAAAGTCATTTCACAGGCTAAGTTGAAGTTCCAAACCAAACTTCAATCAACGATACGATTCTCGACAGCTGTGGCAGTGTTTGAATGTTATCACCTCTATAAAGTTAAATCAAGTGACATGGGAGACAACAAAGCTTCACTTCCAGATGAGCTCAATGTTTTCTCTGCTCATGTTGACCATCAGAACATGGAGGAAACATCGCAAACTCCCACATCCCCCGATGATTTGAAGTGCGGTTTGTCTTCTGGAGGGTGAATCCCAGGAAAGCGTCTGGACTGGGTAACTGGCCACGTACTAAAGACCTGTGCTGATCAACTGTCTGGTGTGCTCACTGAGACCTTTAACCGCTTGCTTCGGCAGTGTGTGGTACATCAAGCAGGCTTCAATTATATTGGGGTGTTCAGGAAGAGCGTGGTAACCTGGTTCACTGACTGTCGCCCAGTTACACTGAGGTACATCGACAGTGATGACGTGTTTTGACAGGTTGGTGATGAAACATATCAGCTCCTGCCTGAGAGGTGACTTGGATCCTCTCCAATTTGCATCCGGAGCAACAGGTCTACAGCAGATGCCACCTCATTGGCTCCTCACTTAATCCTGGAACATCTGGACAGCCAAATGCATACATCAGAATGGTTATAAGAACAAAGAACAATACAGCACAGTACAGGCCATTTGGCCCACAATGTTGTGCCGACCCTTAAACACTGCCTCCCATATAATCCTCCACCTTAAATTCCACCATATACCTGTCTAGTAGTCTTTTAAATTTCACTAGTGTATCTGCCTCCACCACTGACTCAGGCAGTGCTTTCCACGCACCAACCACTCTCTGAGTAAAAAACCTTCCTCTAATATCCCCCTTGAACTTTCCTCCCCTTACCTTAAAGCCATGTCCTCTTGTACTGAGCAGTGGTGCCCTGGGGAAGAGGCACTGGCTGTCCACTCTATCTGTTCCTCTTAATGTCTTGTGTACCTCTATCATGTCTCCTCTCATCCTCCTTCTCTCCAAAGAGTAAAGCCCTAGCTCCCTTAATATCTGATCATAATGCATACTCTGTAATCCAGGCAGTATCCTGGTAAATCTCCTCTGTACCCTTTCCAATGCTTCCACATCCTTCCTATACTGAGGCAACCAGAACTGGAGACAGTACTCCAAGTGTGGCCTAACTGCATCATTACCGCGCAACTCTTAAACTCTATCCCTCGACTTATGAAAGCTAACACTCCATAAGCTTTCTTAACTACAGCTGTATTATTAACTACAGCTCAGCATTCAGTACCATCATCCTCTCAAATCTAATCAGTAAGCTACAAGACCTTGGCCTCACCCTGTGCAATTGGATCCTGAATTTCCTCACTTCTAAATTCCAGTCAGTTCAGGTTGGCAACAACATCTCCTCGACGACCTCCATCAGCACAGGTGACCACAGGGCTGTGAGCTTAGACCCTGCTCTACTTGCTTTACACTTATGACTGTGTGGCTGAGCACAGTTCCAATGCCACAATCAGGTTTTCTGACAACACCACTGTCACAGGCCAAATCAATGAATCTCAGGGCTGTATATGCTGATATTTATGTACTTTGAAAATAAAGTTGACTTTGAACTTTGAACAGTTGGCACTCTGTCAAGACCCTCAGGATTTTCACGTAGAACAGTACAGCACAGGAACCGGCCCTGAGGCAGAGTGTCTGTGCTGAACATGATACCAAATCAAACTCATCCCTTCTGTCTGAACACAATCCATATCCCTCCATTCCCTGCAGATTCTTCTGCCTGAACACGATCCATATCCCTCCATCCCCTGCAGATTCTTCTGCCTGATCATGATCCATATCCCTCCATCCCCTGCAGATTCTTCTGCCTGAACACGATCCATATCCCTCCATCCCCTGCAGATTCTTCTGCCTGAACACGATCCATATCCCTCCATCCCCTGCAGATTCTTCTGCCTGAACACGATCCATATCCCTCCATCCCCTGCAGATTCTTCTGCCTGAACACGATCCATATCCCTCCATCCCCTGCAGATTCTTCTGCCTGAACATGATCCAAATTCCTCCATTCCCTGCAGATTCTTCTGAATGCCTTTTAAATGCCTTCCCCACCTCTGGCAGCCCGCTTCAGACACTTGGCACTCTGTAAAATAATTTGCGCTGGACATCTCCTTTAAACTTTTACCCATGGGAAAAAGACTGACTGTCTACCCTATCTATTCCTCTCATAATTTTATAAACTTCTGTCAGGTATCCCCCCACACCACTCAGCCTCTGACACTCCATGTTTACCCAACCTCGCTTTGTAGCTCATACCCACTAAACCAGGCAGCATCTTTGTAAAACTTTACTGCACCCTCTCTGAAGCCTCCACAGCCTTCCTACAACTGTGCAAAAAAAAAATGCACACAATATCTGTACAATGTCTGCAACTCTGCCAATATTCTTTTTAGTCATCAGAAAAGTTACCATCTAAATTTCCATCCAAGTCACTTCTGCATTACAAACAACAGAGGTCCCAGCACAGATACCTACAAAACACCACGAGTCACAGACCCCCACCCAGAATAACAACTATACTGAAGAGCGTGGCCTCACTCTTCCCGTGGTTGACCCTGGACCCGATGCCAACTCAGACTGGTTGCAGGTGCTAATCAATCTGCAATCTGATCGTGAGTCTGAGCAGAAGATGACGACAACATCCTTGTACATAAACACCTCAATGCCGAGCAAAATCACCCCTGTTATGCTCTTCTTCGTCATCCTGATGGATTCAGCAAAACTTTTTTATGCAGCCCACAAACAGGAGAGTCGGCAACTTTCTGATGGAGAAGCTGTCTGTTTCCTAACATTGATTGGGACTGCATTACATGTGGAGCAGATGGGTAACATTTCTGATTCCATCCCTAAAACCCACTTTGGAGCAGCACGAGATATTCCTGCCAGGTACACCTGTCTCAACCCGACTTGACCCAGTTAGTGATGGCCTTGAAGAGGACCTTATAATCAATGGAGAAAGTGATCTCCAATTTCTGATGTCCTCCCTCTCCCTCTCCTGCCTGTTGATGAGGATAACATTACTCTTCCTCATGTATTCAGACCTGCTGCCAGTCAGAACCAGAGCGTTCTACACTTCAAGCAGGTCCAGACCCATCCAGTCCTACAGAGCCGAGTACAACTGAGACAGTAACCTGTCACTTCTGGGACTTTTATTTCAGCAAAGGAAGAGATGGAGCCAGTTAATTCCTCCAGGGACATCAGTTCATCCAGTCTTTCTTGCCTGCTGTTGTCTAAGACCTCTGTTCTAGAGAACAGGACATTCTGGGAGGCTGTGCTATCTGTGCCCTTTCTGTCATACAAATGAACCACTTTGAATGCATTAATCTATTCCCTTCAATAAGGAGTCCATTGTAGATTGCAGTGATCCAGATGTGGCTTCACAGGTAATCCAAACGTGGCTTCATATGACTCCATTAGAAGCTGCAGGGCCAGACAACAGACCTGGTGGGATGTAGAGGGATTGTCCAACCCAGCTAACACAGGTCTTAACAGACATCTTTAACATCTCTCTGAAACAGTTCACTGTCCCTGCAGGTTTCCAGGCAGCCACCATCATTTCAGTGTCCGAGAGAGACAGTAATTGGCCGAATTGATTACCACTCAGTGGCACTGACCTCAACAATCATGAAGTGCTTTGAGCAGCTGGTAATGGATCGTATGAAATCCCACCTTCCAGCTACATTGGACCCTTCCCAGATCACCCACCACTCAAACCACTCATGTCAGAGAGTTAACCATAAAACACACACCTTCTCCTTTTGCCTTCCCCGAGTCAGCAGTTGGGTCCATTCTGTGAATCGTGAATCCCTCTGGTCTGTCTGCTGCATCCGGCGTGTCTGGAGAAAGCCACGTTTCCATAAAGCATACAATTGAGCCGACTCTCAGCTGCCTCTGATGCAGCAGTCTTGCCCTCAGATCCGTGATTTTGTTCTCCAGTGATGGCACATTTGCCAACAGGATGCCGGGTAGAGGAGGCCTCATCCCCCTGTGTTTCAGCCTGGCTTGGATTCCCCTCTCCGGCCTCACTTTCAGACATGGCGATGAGCATTGATAGTGTGGATAGTCAGAGGCTTTTTCCCAGGGAAGAAATGGTTGCCACAAGAGGACACAGGTTTAAGGTGCTGGGGAGGAGGTACAGAGGAGATGTCAGGGGTAAGTTTTTTACTCAGGGAGTGGTGAGTGCGTGGAATGGGCTGCCAGCAATGGTGTTGGAGGCAGATACGATAGGGTCTTTTAAGAGACTTTTTGGATAGGTACATGGAACTTAGAAAAATAGAGGGCTATGGAGAATCTAGTAATTTCTAAGGTAGGGACATGTTCGGCACAACTTTGTGGGCTGAAGGGCCTGTATTGTGCTTTAGGTTTTCTATGTTTCTATCCAAAAATGATCCATTTAACAAAAGCAGCCCAGCAGCATCAGAGAATACCTGAATCAGCTGCTGAACAACAAACAATGGCAGGATTTCAGTCTCACCTCCGATGCCATGTTTTCATTAAAACGCTACAGCACACTGTATATGTACTTCAATTTTTTTTGGTTTTATTTAAGGTATAAAGCAATCAGCATTGTAAACTTGTTCTGGTGTTAGATTATCATTAATGACGATTTTCGCAAACTTATCACTGAATCTCTCTGCTGCTTCGTGATCAGAAGATGCTTTATTATTAGAGATAGTCAGCTTGGCTTTGAGCGTGATAGTTCATGTGTAACTAATACTTTAAGAGCTTTTTGAGGAAGGTACCAGGAGAATGGGTGAAGGCAAGGCAGTGGATGTGGTCTACGTGGACTTTAGCAAGGCTTTTGACCTGGTCCCACTTGGGAGGTTGGTCAGGAAGGTTCAGTCTCTTGGCTTTGAATTTGTCGGAACCTCTCCCTAGTACCCGGGCCCCACTGCCAGTGATCACTGCGGGCCTAGATTTAGCTGCCGTAGAAGCCATTCTCGACCTCTCCAATTTGGCTCAGTGCTTAGAGTGATCCCTCCTCATACCCCGGTTAGCTGGATGGGCATCAGAACTCCTCTGTCCCGTCTCCTTCCTTCAAATCGTTCACTCCACGCAGCACGGCCCCAGCTCCAGCAGCGCACCAGCAGGGCACATCCGGTGAATTCGCTTTGCCTTCACTCGCTTCATCATCGCTTGCAGAGGTGGTTTACCACAATTTATTGAAAATAAAGTGTTAGTAATAATGGTTTTAACCAAATTTCTTTGCCTACAAACTAGTAATAAGTTATCACATGCCTTCTGTAGCGCCATCTTAAACTGGAAGGTTGAAAGGTCGAAAGTGTAAGGTGAAAGATTAAGAGGAAACTTGTTAGTTCATAGGTTTGTCCGAGACTGCAATGAAGTGCCAGGGCAAGTGGTAGATGAGAGGTCAATTTCAATGTTTAAGGGAAGTTCGGATAGGTACATGGATGGGAGGGATATGAGGGCTCTGGTCCGATGCAGGTCGATGGGAGTAGGCAGTTTAAATGGTTCAGCATAGACTAGATGGGACAAAGGGCCTGTTCCTGTGCTGTACTTTTCTATGACTCTGTAGGTCCTGGCAACATCCTTACGCAAGTCTGCTGTGCACACTTTCCAGCTGATGGCATCTCTCCTGTAGGACGGTGACCAAAACTGTTTTACTACTGTAACAGGACAGGGAACCCAGACATTCAAACATCAAATTTCCCACTGACTTAGGAGATGCCAACAAGGATTTGTAACGAGGAAAGGTAGGCTGGTGATGGAGAAACTCAATTACAATGACAGTGGGAATCTTGAAGTTGGGTGTGGTGTTGGAGAGTGGTTAGTGGTTGGTCTATGAGAGGGGTAATGTTGGAGGTTTAATAGTCGGAAGATCAGTCCAGTCAGATTTGTTAACATTCAGTGCTGGAAGGGAAATTGGTAATGAATGGAAGGTATGCTTCATGGGTAAGTTTAATGTGAGGAAGTAGTGGGACTGAGATAAAATTTCATGGTGGGGCAACAAGGACAAAAAGAAAGGAGAGAGGCTGATGAATAGTCTCACCCACAAGTCTCCATGGAGACAGGAGACTGGTGACACTGGGATCAGGAACAGAAAACAAGTTGCTGGAGGAACTCGGTGGGTCAGCAGCATCTGTGAAGGTAAAGGGGTTGCACACACAAAATGGTCCTGCCGAAGGGTTTCGGCCCGAAACATCGACTCTGCTTTGTTCTGCCTGGCCTGCCGAGTTCCTCCAGCATTTTGTGTGTATTCCTCAGATTTCCAGCATCTGCAGATTTTCTCTTGTCTGAGGTAAAGGGGTTGTGAACATTTCAGGTTGAGACCTGATGCAGCTTGTTTTATTTTTACACAAACATTCACGGTTTGGTTCATATCATTGAAAAACATATTTGATTTGTTGTTAAGCACAGATGTTGCCTAATAATATGTTTTACTATATGTTAAGGATTTTTTCCTTTTTTTTAACTGGACAGCTGGTTTTTTTTCTGGTAGTGGGTTTAGATTTTTTGTATAATAAAATTATTATTTTCAATTTTATGTTTAAATTTAATCTATATAGATGGGGGGTAATTATACCTCATCTGTGATTTCAATATATTGTAGTCGATATATTATATATCTTATATATTATATGCCTTACTGTACCCTGTATTCTTTTATGTAAGAAATTAATAAAAGTATTGAAAAAGAAAGAAAAACATCAAGGTGATGACCTGGGGGATAACTTTGGATTCTAGTTCATCTTTAAACTGTCAGAGGGCAAGAGCTGAATGTTGTGGTGGTTGGTTAAACCAGTTTATAAGACAATGTGTTCGGGGCTGTTAATCTTGAGTTTATAGTGATGGAAGTTGTGCCAATGGGCAGAGTCTCAGGTGAATAAGTTATAGTTATAATGGGGAAAGGGGATTTGCTGACGTAAAGAGGGTTTGATTCAACACCTCAGTAACTCTTGAGATGCGGACTATAAGGTTGAGAATTTGAAACTGCGTTTGTGAGGAATTTGAGAAAAAATATCTTTTTCAGTAATGTGGGGTCTGAAGAGGGTGGGAACTTTGGTGGCTGCAAATAAGAAACCAACTCCCCATCTCTATCTTGAGAGCAATTGGAAATGAACTAAAACCACTACAAGAGAGGTGTCCTTGGATCGTGTGCACTGCTCACCACTGGATGTCCTGGACAACCTCTCCCCTTATCTGTATTAAATATCCCAGCATTTGGACAGTTCAGCCTGTACCCTTGAGCTGTTTAGTTTCAATGTTGGAATAAGCCACTGCCTGATGCTGTGAGCAGCTGTTCCAGTCTTTGGCATCAGAACAGGATTCACAGTCAAACAGTGGAACCTCAGTGTTACAGCTGGGGTTGGTTTTTGTTAACACTGGCAACTTGATGTCAGTCTCAGCCCTTGAGGTCATGAGGGAATACAGCAGAGAATATCGACAGTGGGCTGTTGCCTTATCTGCTGGACATGTCCAGAGGGAAGCTGCAGTCTATCTGTTTCCACATGCACAGTCACTGGCTGAGGGTTTATCTAAGTTATCAAATGTAAAACAAATCCTGGTAGCAGCCACAAACTGTGTTTTGTGCCTCTCTGAGCTCCCCATTTGCTGCAGTGGTGAGTGAACTCCTGAACCTCCTTCAATCCAAAGCTCTGACATCTGATCCATTTCAGAGTTGTTTGGGTTGCTTGATGTTTAGGACATGCAATATCATCACCAATCGAAACAACCTGAGTCAAGCTCTGTTACCGGGACATTTGTCCATTGATGCATGTGTTACATCATTTATGTTGTGTGGTTATCAAATGTTGTAAATTTCTTTTTATTTTTGAAAAGGTTCTCAGATGATCACAATTTGGTTGAAGTTCAAAGCCATCTGTGATATTGTCCTCTTCAATTGTTTCATCATTGCCTGGATTGTCAGCAGTTCAATTTTAGGTATGTGGTCAACTTGTATGAAAATGATGAACTCAGTTCTCTGCAGGGTGGTTGGAATGTATTGAGTATCTCAGTCAGTACATTGTCAGATGCTTTATCAGGACCACCAGCATCTGCAGTCCTCAGCCCCACAACTGGGTGCAGGGAAACCTGCTGGAGGTTCAGACAGTAATGGCCAAACATCAACAGTTCAGAACTACCAGAAACACAGCACAGGTCAGTTGAACACATACAGGTCAGATAAATCACTGGAGGGCACACAGTTAAACCGGACTGAGTGATGGAACTTCCAGAAAATATTTCATGAAACGCCTGATATTTCATATCATATCATATCATATCAGTCCCTGACATCATAAAATCCCAAGGAAGGGAAGGTATAGCGATAATTTGTGGCTGCTGGAATTCGCAGGAGGTGACCAATTGCATCCACAAGATCTGTGTGGAGGCTGTAACTTTTACAGAAACTGGGGCTTGTTCCTTGGGGATTAGACAGCTAAGAAGAGATATGATTGGAGCTTTGAAGGTATTAGTGCTGAGTGATCTCCTGATCTCAAAATGTCCTTATACATTGCTCCATGTCCTTCTCCCTGATGAATACGATGCAAAGTATTCGTTCTGTACCTCACCTCCATCCTCTGACTCCAGGCACACATACACTCTTTTAATCTTGAGTGGTCTTACACACTCCCTCATTTTCCTCTTGCGTCTAAAGTATGTATTAAATGTGTTAGGTTTCTCTTTACTCCTACTTGCTAATGACATTTCATGGCCTTTTTTAGCCGACCTTATCCCCTCCTGCAACCTCCAGCCTCAGGGATCCTGTCTGATCTTTCCTTCCTAAATTGGACCTTTCCAGACTGCAAATTTTATTGTTTATTCTGCATTTTCGGTGTTTGATGGTGTTTTGTTTTTAATAGGCTCCACTGGGTTTCTTTGTTTTGTGGCTGCCTGTTAGGAGATGATCTCAAAGTTCTATGTACTATACATACTTTGATAACAAATATACTTTGAACATTGATTTTTTTGAAATCTTAAATTAGCTTATTTTCTTTTTGACTAAATTCAAAACCCTCTGTCATCCAAGGTTCCATTACCCTGCCATCCTTGTTCTTTCTCCTGACCGGAACGTGCCAGTCCTGAGCTCTGATCATCTGGTCTTTAAACAACTGTCACATCATATGTGAACTTGTCCAATAACAGCTGCTCACAACTAACTTCCCCTAGCTCCTCTTTGTTAATGTCATCATTTGCCTTCACCCAAGTTCATACTTACCCACCAGATCCAGACTTATAAATAATTATAACTTAAAAGGTAAGTAGTTGTGAACACGAAAGCCAAAACGGCCTCCTATAAAAAAACAGTCACCTGTCCGGGCTCATTTCCCGTAACAAGGGTCAGTATGGTCCCTCCTCTGCTGGGTAAATCATGTACTGTTTCAAGAAACATTCCTGAATGTACTGAAGAAACTCTGCTCCATTTAATCCTCCTGCATGAAGAAAATTTAGTCTATGATGGGGAAGTTAAAGTCACTCACTATAACAACCCTGTTGCTTTCACATCTTTTTATAATCTGTCTGAGTATCTGTTCTTCCGTCTCTTGGTGACTATTGGAGGACTCATTGTGTAAGTAAAGATGGTGCCAGTGAGGCACAGTGATGCAGCAAACAAAACTGCTAACTGTTCTATTAACTTCCCCAAGCTCCTCTCCAATGATGTCATAATTTGACTTCACTCAAGTTCATACATTTCCACAAGGTTCAGTGGATAAGCCCTCCAATGTTTCCTCTCTGAGTGCAGCTGTGACCCTCTCCCTGAGTATTAATGCAGACCATCCACTACTTTTACATCCCTTTCTATCTCAACTCAAACATCCAAACTCAGGAATGTTGAGCTACTGGGTCTGCCCCTCTTACTATCAAGTCCTGTAACAAACACAACACCAGAATTCCATGTACTGATCCAGGCTCTAAGTTCTTCAGCTGTACACATAAGACAAACTTCAGTCCATCAACCCCTCTGTGTTCATCATCCTGGCCATGTCTGTCCCTTTGCATAGACTTGCTCATCATAACATCTACCTTCCCCTCAACCCCTCCACTTACTGCCCTGCTATACTGTTTCCTCTCAACCCCACACACCCTAATTTATACCAAATTCAGTTTGAGACTGGTGTTTTGTTTGACTATTGGGAATTGCTTTCCCTGAAAGGAAATGCATGTTATTGTTTGTTAATTTAGTTGTGATAATACCACTTTGTGTGTTGAGTGTGAGCTATATGTACTGTGTTGTGCCGCTTGGTCCAGGGGAACATTGCTTTGTTTGCTGGTATACATGTACATGATTGAATGACCATAAACTTGAACTTAAACTTGGAAACACTGTCATGTTCACTAAGGAAATTGGACTCATTGCTGTGAGCACTGATCACCCTGTTTTTTGGACAGGATTTCCATGTTGGGGGTGTGTGGTAAAATCATTCCTTGTGTCACACCCTCCTACAGGGAACTGCATGGTAATTGTACCACGCTGGGCAGTCCCAGAACCAGTGGGTTTTACCATCACTGCTCCTGCAGCTGTTAATTACCGACCTTTATCTTCAAGGCTCCCAAAGACCCTGACAGCAACTGTAGATTCTGCTGGTGCTGATTTCTGTTTCTTCTCCCCTCCAACCTCACAGATTCCTCATTGACTCTGCTGATGCCATCTCTTTCAGTTTGACTATTTGAGTGAGTGGGATGCAGATTTCCCAGATGTGTGTCTAGATCTGGGTGAATCTGGGTCCAACCCCCACAAAATCCCATTAAGTTTGGAGTGTAGAGTTGGGACATGATCCCATTGAAGAGCTTGAGGGGGTGAATTGTCAACTTCAGTTCCAGTGCTCTGAGTATCTTCAGTAAAATCTGAATAAGCTGAGAATGCTCAGCAGGTCAGGCAGCATCTGGGGAGAAAGAGAGTAAATGTTTTAAATTGATGAGCTTCAATCAGACTGGGAAAACTTAAAATGTGAAAATCACTTCAGTGCTGAGAAAGGTGAGAGGAGCAGAGCAAAGGACAGTGTGTGATAGTTGAGAGATCAAGCGGACATTTGGAAATTAGTATCAGCCTGGCTGGTAATTGTAGCCCCAGTAACACAGTGATCTCTGTGAGTCTCAATGTCCATCATTTAATAACAGTGTTATAATGACTCACATACATTGACATCACAATGACATCACAGTGTCAGCTGACGTATGAGGCAGAAGTTTATTGTTTCTGGGTTCACATCCTCAAGTCCAAACCCAGCATCATCATGAGAATAGGAGGGGTTTCAGTGAGAGGCTCACCATCACCCAGTGAGGGCAGACAGATGAGGAATAACTGTGTCTTTAGTGCTGAGCAACTCTGAATGCTCACTCTCAGAGACTTCCACTTTTGGATAAGACCATAAGATATAGGAGCAGAATTAGGCCATTTAGCCCATCATGTCTGCTCCATTATTTCATCATGGCTGATCCAATTTTATTTGCAGCCAAAATCATCTGATTTCTTCCTGTGTCCCTTCATGCCCTGACCAATCAAGAATCTGTCAACCTCTGCCTTTAATATACACAAAGGCATGGACTCCATAGTTGCTTGTGGCAAAGATTTCCACAGATTCACCACTCTCTGGCTAAAGAGGTTCCTCCTCATCTCCATTCTAAAAAGACAGCCTCTACTCTGAGGCTGTGTCCTCTGGCCTTAGACTCTCCCACCTGAGGAAACATCCTCTCTACATCCACCCTTTTCACCATTTGATAGGTTTCAATCAGGTCGCCCCTCATTCTTCTGAATGCTGGTGAAATCCAGTCCAGAGCTGTCAAACACTCTTCATATGACAAGCTATTCAATACTGGAATCATTTTCATGAACCTCCTTTGAACTTTCTCCAGTTTCAGCAGATCCCTTCTCAGATAAGTGGCCCAAACCAGTTCACAATACTCCAAGTGAGGCCTTACCAGTGCTATATAAAGCCTCAACATTACATCCTTGCTTTTAGTCAAGTCACTTTTATTGTCATTTCGACCATAACTGCTGGTACAGTGCATAGTAAAAATGAGACAACGTTTTTCAGGACCATGGTGTTACATGACACAGTACAAAACCTAGACTGAACTACGTAATAAAGAAAACACTGAGAAAGCTATACTAGACTACAGACCTACACTGGACATAAAAACAGTGCAGGCATTACAATAAATAAGAAACAGGACAATAGGGCAAGGTGTTAGTCCAGGATTTGGGTATTGATGAGTCTGATAGCTTGGGGGAAGATACTGTTACATAGTCTGGTCGTGAGACCCCAAATGCTTCGGAGCCTTTTCCCAGACAACAGGAAGGAGAAGAGATTGTATGAGGGGTGCATGGGGTCCTTCATAATGCTGTTCCCTTTGCGGATGTAGCATGTAGTGTAAATGTCCGTGATGACGGGAAGAGAGACCCCGATGATCTTCTCAGCTGACCTCACTATCCGCTGCAGGGTCTTGTAATCTGAGATGGTGCAATTTCCGAACCAGACAGTGATGCAGCTGCTCAGGATGCTCTCAATACAACCCCTGTAGAATGTGATGAGGAATGGGGGGTGGGTGGAAGATGGACTTTCCTCAGCCTTTGCAGAAAGTAGAGACGCTGCTGGGCTTTCTTTGCTATGGAGCTGGTGTTGAGGGACCAGCTGAGATTCTCTGTCAGGTGAACACCAAGAAATTTGGTACTCTTAACGATCTCTACCGAGGAACCGTCGATGTTCAGCAGGGAGTGGTCGCTCCGTGCCCTCCTGAAGTCAACAACCATCTCTTTTGTTTTGTTCACATTAAGAGACAGGTTGTTGACTCTGCACCAGTCCATTAGCTGCTGCACCTCCCCTCTGTAAGCTGACTCGTCGTTTTTGCTAATGAGACCCACCACGGTCGTGTCATCGGTGAACTTGATGATATGGTTCGAGCTGTGTGTTGCAGCACAGTCGTGGGTCTCTTTTTGGTGCTCTTTTAGTCCTATATTTTAGTCCTCTTGAAATGAATGTGAACATCGCAATAGCCTTTCTCACCACAGACTCAACCTATAAATTAACATTTAGGGAATCCTGACGAGGACTCCCAAGTCCCTTTGCACCTCCGGTTTTTGTATTTTCCCTTCATTTTGAAAACAGCCAAACCTTTTATGTCATCTGGCACACAAAGTATTCCATCTGAAATTCCTTTGCCCATTCTCCCAAGTTTGTCCTGTTTAAGTCTTTCTGTAGCCTCTCTATTTCCTCAAAACTACCTGCCCCTCCACCTATAACGTATCATTTGCAAACTTTGCAACAAAGATATCAATTCCGTCATCCAAATCTTTTTCTGGGAAGACAGAAGTGTTCACTTGGTGTTATTTCCATAAGAGTGAAAAAGTTCTTGTCGGTTTTGGAAGAATTAATTCTGTGAACCAGCATCACCCAAACAGCCTGTCTGGTTTCTATCCCATACTGTTTGTTCAGTCTTTCTCAGTTCAGACTGGATACCTCATTCCCTCCAGCACGGTCTGCACTGAAAGTACTTCACTGGCTGAGACTTGCTCCTGGACCAGAGAGGGGTGAAAGGTGCAGTATTATTGGAGGTTCTTTTTTGAGTTGGAAAAAAATAATTGTGCCCACACACGCACAAACTGGCTGATTTTTTAAAAAAAATTATGGAGTTTCATTGACTACATATTGAGAACACGAGAAACAGCCAAAAACACAATCCTGTTCCCAGCAATTTGCAACATGAGTCCCTGATATTAGACAAAAAGTAACTGGTGACAATGAGCATTATGTATGCATCAAATAGCCATATGCACATCTATGTTCCCTCCAAAAAACATCATTGTCTCTTTGAATGTACCCCTACCACATCACTGATATCAGCCAGAAATCCCTCTTACAAAAGTAATAGGAAAAATTACTTGACGAAGTGTGGAATGGAGCCAGTAAGCAATTGCATCGACTCACCCCTGCAAGGGTTAATGACTGGCCCCGGTTATCAGTGGTAGCTGAGGCAGAAACTAATGACTTGAGATTGTTACGTACCATGTAATGGGTTAAAAAGGACCAGCAGAAGTGGACACTCCTGGCGTCTGAGTCTTCCATTATAAACTATTTTATTAGTAACGATGTGATAAAGTAATATAAAACAAGATAAGGTAAACAGGTTAGCAGAGTATATGCATAAGTGAGTAAGTAAAGTTCCCAAGCTTCTCCCAGCTCAGGTGATTAGGTGATAGAGTCTTACAGTGGTATGGTAAGTAATCAGTTCTGGAATTTGATTTGATTAGAGTTGGAGAGGAAGTTGTTTTGTCTTCCCAGTGCCGATCCTCCATGTCGTTCTCCTGCTCCCAAAAGTTACAGTCACCGACTTGTGACCACAAAAAGAGGAATGCCGGTTTTCCACAGTAAGCTATCAACCCAGGTGAGGGTTAAACACACTGATAGCTCCCCACCAGTCACTCCTCTGTCCACACTGTGAGCAACAACTCCACCCTTGTCGTGGGCACACAAAGCTCACCAGTGCCCTCCTTGCCTCTGGCGTCGTGTGTCTCTGGTGTGTCTGATTAAAAAGCCAACTGACCTTGTATATGTCTCACAAGTGCTGAACACGAGCTGTCCATCATATAGCTCCGCCTTTCAGTTTCCAAGGCAACTCACAGACTTTCTGTTGCTCTCTCTCCCTGCTGAAATAGCACACAAGCTGTTTGCTCCCTCACTATCTTTTTAAAGGAACAGTCCACTTTAGAATAATCCTTCAGATCTTGTCACAAGATGAACTGAGATTGAAATTGGGTGATTCACTGACTTTCCAGTGAAACTTTGGGACACCTCCATAACCAGTTGTTGTGGATGTCAGGAGAGTCAAACCATGGACCATGTGGGATGTCTGGCTGCAGTGTCGTGCACTCCTCAAGGTGTGGCCATTGGAACACCAGAAGATGCAGCCAGTGAATTGAATTTAATAGACTTTATTACGTACATCCTTCATAGATATGAGGAGTAAAAATATTTAAGTTATGTCTTTGTCTAAATGTGCAATGTATAATTATAGTAATTTATAATAAATATTATGTACAACAGGGTAGTCAATATAACATTGAAATACAATTGTATCAGCATGAATTAATCAGTCTGATGGCCTGGTGGACGAAGCTGTCCCGGAGTCTGTTGGTCCTGGCTTTTATACTGCAGTACCGTTTCCCGGATGGTAGCAGCTGGAACAGTTCATGGTTCCAGTTCAGCATTCAACACAATCATTCCTCAGCACCTGATTGGAAAGCTAAAACTACTGGGCCTGAACACCACCCTCTGCAACTGGATCCTAGACTTCCTGACTGGGAGACCTCAGTCAGTCCGGATCGGGAGCAGCATCTCCAACACCATCACACTGAGCACGGGGACCCTCCAGGGCTGTGAGCTCAATCCACTGTTGTTCACTCTGCTGACCCATGACTATGCAGCAATATACAGCTCGAATCTCATCATCAAGTTGGCTGATAACACGACGGTGGTGGGTCTCATCAGCAAGAACGATGAATTGGCATACAGAGAGGAGGTGCAGCGGCTAACGGACTGCTGCAGAGCCAACAACCTGTCTCTGAATGTGAACAAAACAAAAGAGATGGCTGTTGACTTCAGGAGAGCATGGAGCGACCACTCTCCGCTGAACATTGATGGCTCCTCTGTTGTCATTAAGAGCACCAAATTTCTTGGTGTTCACCTGGTGGAGAATCTCACCTGGTCCCTCAACACCAGCTCCATAGCCAGGAAAGCCCAGCAGCATCTCTACTTTCAGCGAAGGCTGAAAAAAGTCCATCTCCCACCCCCCATCCTCATCACATTCTACAGGGGTTGTATTGAGAGCATCCTGAACAGCTGCATCACTGCCTGGTTCGGAAATTGCACCATCTCAGATCACAAGACACTGCAGCAGATAGTGAGGTCAGCTGAGAAGGTCATCAGGGTCTCTCTTCCCGCTATTACAGACATTTACACCACACGCTGCACCTGCAAAGCTAACAGTATTATGAAGGACCCCACACACCCCTCACACAAACTCTTCTCCCTCCTGCCATCTGGCAAAAGATGCCAAAGCATTCAGTCTCTCACAACCAGACTGTGCAACAGTTTCTTCCCCCAAGCTATCAGAGTCCTCAATACTCAGAGTCTGAACTGACATCTTCATCATTTATTATTATATTGTAATTTGTCCTCTACTGTGTCTATTGTCTTGTTTATTATTTATTGTACTGCCCTGCACTGTTTTGTGCACTTTATGTAGTCCTGTGCAGGTCTGTAGTCTAGTGCAGTTTTTATGTTGTTTTACATAGTCTAGTGTAGCCTTGTGCTGTCTCACAGAGTCTAGTGTAGTTTTTTGTTGTTTCACGTAGCACCAGGGTCCTGGAGGAATGTTGTTTCATTTTTACTGTGTACTGTACCAGCAGTTTACGGTCAAAATGACAATAGACTTGACTTGGTTGGGGTGACTCGTGTCCCCAATGATCCTTAGGGCCTTTTTTACATACCTGTCTTTGTAAATGTCCTGAATAGTGGTAAGTTCACATCTGCAGTTGCGCTGGGCTGTCCGCACCACTCTCTGCAGAGTCATGCGATTGAGGGAAGTACAGTTCCCATACCAGGCAGTGATTCAGCCAGTCAACATCTAACCCAATGATTCTGGGGAACAGCTTTAAGTTCATTGGCATAAACATCACTGAGGATCTCACGGGGTCTGTACATACAGGCTGTGTGGTGAAAAATTCACAACAGCGCTTCTTTCACCTCAGACTATTGAAGAAGTTTGGTATGGGCCCACAAGTCCTAAGATCTTTCTACAGTGGCACAATTGAGAGCATCTTGTACTTCCCTCAATCGCAGGACTCTTCAGAGAGCAGTGCTAACAGTCCAGTGCATCTGTAGATGTGAACTTCCCACTATTCAGGACATTTACAAAGACAGGTGTGCAAAAAGGGCCAAAGGATCATTGGGGATCTGAGTCACCCCAGTCACAAACTGTTCCAGCTGCTACCATCCGGGAAACGGTACCACAGCATAAAAGCCAGGACCAACAGGCACCGGGACAGCTTCTTCGACCAGGCCATCTGACTCAACTGTATTTCTATGTTATATTGACTATCCTGTTGTACATAATATTTATTATAAATTGCCATAACTGCACACTACACATTTCAATGGAGACGTGATGTAAAGATTTTTACTCCTCCTGTATATGAAGGATATAAGTAATAATGTCAACATTTCCTACCCGGTGGAGATAAGTTTAATGGTTTGTTTAAGAGTTGTTTCGTTTATTTCTCTGGTGAATTATTACATGTTTACTTATTTGACTTTATTTTTTTAATTACAGGCCGTTCCACCACGGGAATAGTTACTATCATCTTGTCAATCGTACTGCCAGTTGTGTTCATTTTAATTCTGGTGGGTCGGTCCATAAAAATGGATTTGCATAAAGGTATCAGCCATTGTATTTTTACAGTTGTATATCAACTCCAGTCATATGTACAATTAATTTTAGGCTAATTTTTATCAAAACAATGGAAAAGAAAAAACGGAATAATCATCACCCCCACTGACCCATCTGGATTCCTGTGACCTGTGGGATGAAATTGTCCGACATTTTTCCCAGTTATGAAATTCTGATTTACAGTGTAACCACAGCTGGAATGATTCTGGAGTCATCTCTGATCTGACTCCAGAGGGTCTTTAGAAAAAGTAGTCTGGAGAGGAACGTGTCTCAGCTCACTGGTGTTTGATCATGGTGTTGTCAAATTTCAGCATCATATCAGGTTGGTGTAAAAGATCCCAATGATAGTGAGGGGAGTGAGTGAGTGTTTGGGGCCTTTCTCATCCTTGATACAGTTGGGTGTGGGAAGGCCTCTCCTGCAGGCTGTCAGTAAACCTTGCTTGGAAATTTGCATCAATTTTGTTTTCAACAGTATCTTCTAATGAATGAATGCAAGGGAACACCACCTTCTCCCTCTTCCTCCTCAAGTTATAAACCATTCAAAATATTGACATTTCTTCTTCCTGACCTAATTCTTGCCAGTCCTGAGTAAGTTCACTTTGAGAATAAATTAACCACGCAGATTATAGTTATCCAAGAACAGTACCAGTAGCTACTGGTGTTTGTAGTGTAAATGTTCTCTGCTGATTCACAGACTAATTACCAAATGAAGTCTGTCTCCGAGAGACAGGAATCAGGAAAAGGACCGATGTCCCCAGGTTTGGTCAGGGAGTTGTGTATTAAAGAAGAGTTTAATGGATCAGGGAGGGATAGAGAGCTTTATTGGGGGTAAATTGAAGATAAGGAACAAGACAGCTCAAAGCACAAAGTGATGATGATCAGGTTGTCTCAGGAGGACAGGAGGAAACGGATGCAGAAATACAGAAACTTGTAGACTGAGAGAGACGGGGAGTGAAATGTAAAGTCAGAGGGGTCTGAAAGAACAGATCAGCATTTTAATATTGAGCCATTGTCTGAGGGAGAACCATGTGGGACAGTAAACTGGGTACATTACCATCACCAGGGAAGAGGTACTGAGCACATTGTCAGAGCTTCCATCTGCCGAGTGTTACAAATGCAGCAGCAATGAATATGAAACTGAGACAGGGTTTAAAACAAACTCCAAGATTTATTAACCTCTGCACAATACTTAGAAAAGTAAACAAACCAGCTAAACCGGAGGTTAAGCATTATGCAGCTATCTCGAACAAACAGGCAAACTTAGAAATAAACACGAGGAAATCTGCAGATGCTGGAAATTCACACAACACACACAAAATGCTGGTGGAAACTTAGAAACTGTTCTTAACGAGTTCTCATCCAAGCACAGACTTAAAGTGATAAATTCAAAAGTCCATGAGATTTTTACAGTCTTTGAGGAGAGACTTTACTGCAGCAACAATTCCTCCGAAGAAAATGATGAATCTATCGATTCCACAGCTGGGAGGTACCTTGTTCGCAGAAATCCCGAGGAAATAAAAGGAACTGACTTTTTGTCTGGAGGGTGGTCACTGCACAAACCTTCCCGACCTTGCAGGGGTTTCACTCAAAATGTGCATGCCACAATTCTTGAACAAAGTCAAAAGAAAAAGGTCGATCATTCCCAAGACGGTGAACACCATTAACTTTATCCAATCCTTTGAACTCGGATAACTCCGGTAATGCCTTCACTCTCTGATACTGGACTGTAAGGAAAAAATAAACGTGCAACAAATGAAAACTGGCAGCGATTGCCGAAACTGCCAGCAACAACATTACACAAAAATAAAAATGAGAACTGCGTCACAAACTGCGGCTTGGTTTAAATGTGGTTTGGAACATGCCATCATGTGACATAACACCACCCCACGGTCATAAGACAATTACATCATCCCACTCACAAGACCATTAGATCATCCCACTGTCACGTGTTCAAACTGTGGGTACGTAACATGAGTCCGAGGTCGAGATGGACTTCATCCTGGGGTGTAAGAGAACAAGCTGGAGATGCAGTTTATGAATCAGCATTAAGTTTCTCAAGTTCTCTTGATTGGGAGAATACTCCATTAGATTTGAAATCCATTTGACACTCCTCAGCCCTCTTCCCTAATTGGTCGAAATCCACCTGCATCACACGATAACCTACTTCACTACCAACAGCATCTAATTTTGTGTCATCCACAAACTTAATGATCAAGCCTTGTGCATTTGTATACAAATCACTGATAAAAATACCAAATAAAAAAATCCCAACACTGATATCTACATCACACCACTAATCACCAGCTTCTATAATGGAAAACAATTTTCAACCACTGCCCTCTGCTTTCTTCCTCTGAGCCATTTTTGAATCCCCCTGGAAGCCCCTGGATTCATGTCAGGATCATGTTAAAATAGATAACATTCAATTTCCTATCTACCCTTTTGCTTAGTTCTTCAAAAAAAAACTGAACAATTAATCAAACGTGACTTCCTGTACATAAAGCTATGATGTCTCCTCCTAATCAGATTTTGTCTAATCAAATCCTGGTAGATCCTGTCCATCAGAATTCCCTCCAGTAACTTCCCCACTGTTGATATCAGGCTGTAGTTCCATGGCTTGTCCTTGCTGCCCCTCTTAAGCAACAGACCAACACCCAGCATCACCATGAGAACAACAGAGGTTCCAGTGGGAGGCTCACCATCCCCCTGTCAGGGTAAATGGACAGGGAATATCTGTGGCTTTACCAGCATCACCCACATTCTCAGAACCAGTGCTGAGGAAGTTTTTCATGTTGAGAGATCTCCACTTTTGGATGACTCACTCAACCAGAGTCCTATTTGCTTTCTTTGGGAAGGTGTAAATGATCCTTCAGTGTTATTTCCAACAGAGCAAAGGATATCTCCCCCGTATTGGAAATCAATAATTCTGTTAACTAACGTCACAAAGCCAGCTTTTACATGACTGTTTGTTCAGCCTTACTCAGTACAAACTGAGTCTCATTCCCTCCAACAGTGACTGCACTTAAAGTACTTCACTGTCTGGACCAGAGACTGGTAAAAGATGCTGTGAGATTACAGGTTCTGTTTCTCACGTGGAGAAGTTCACTCTGCCCCCGCTCACAGGAGTTGGCTGAATTTTTCAGTTCCTGTGTGATGTCATTGAAACAATATGAAGAATGTAAAGAGCTGTCAGACACACTCCTGTTCCTGGCACGATGCAACATCAGACCCTGATATCTGAAATAAAGTAGCTGGTGACAATAAGTGTGATGTGCAGGTGTCAGTCAGCTGTCTGGGGATCAACCTGCCCTTCACAAGGAGACTTTCTCTCCTCGAATGTGCCCCTGACCAGATTGTGGATATCAGCCTGAGCTCCTCTGGCTAAATGAGTGGGAGAACTTCTGTGACAAGGTGTGGAATCGAGCCAGAGTTGGAGTGGCTTTCCAGTGTAATTGTGGGACATCTCCATAAGAGTTGTTGTGGACATTGGGAGAATCAAATCCTGGATCATGTGGGTGCTGGTCACAGTGCAGTGAACTCCTAAAGGAGTGGCTATTGCAACACTCGGAGCAGCTGGTGCAGAATGTTTGCAGGAGGTGCTCGGGAAAGTTTGGACAACCGATCAGGATTGTTAATTCCCTGTTCTAGGTTGGAACAATAGTTAAGCATCTTGTTTTCCCACCTTCGAGAACATGCAGTCAATTGATTTAGAGTTTTGAATTTTTTTTCACTTGCAGGTGATTACATCAAGGACACATTAATTGATGCCTTGCAGTTTGTTGGCCTGATGTTGCCATTGGTGAATTTTGTGATAATGGTGTACTTGGTGCACAAGCAGAATATTGCTGAAGGTATGTGTCTTTGTGTAATTTGCCTTTGTGTATAAGCTCCGGTCATCTTTCCAAGTAATTTATGACTAATTTTAACAAAGACATTAATGAAATGAAAAACTTGAAAAATCATCCCCACCCCATCACAGACACCACCCTTCTGACTCACTGTGACCTGTGGAATGAAACTGCATCATTTTCCACACAGTTGTGAAGTGTTGCTTCACAGTGATACCATCTCTTACCTGACTCCAGAGGGATCTTTAGAAGTCGGCTTGAGAGGAAGCTATCTCAGCTGTCTGGTGTTTGACACGTGCTGTTGTTCAACTTCAAAATGAAATCAGCTGAGGAATGAGGGACAGAATCCCCTTTATCCCAGTGATGGTGAGGTGTTTGCATGATAGGTATCCCTCTGACCCTCGATAGAATTCAGTGTTGGGAGGCCTCTCACCGATCTTTCCTGGATATTTGCAATAGTTTTGTTTTCAACAGCACCTTCCAGTCAGTCAGCACAAGGGAACACATTCCCCCTCTTCCTCTCCAAGTTGTAAACTATCCAGGGTTCAAAATATTGGCATTCCTTCCTCATGGCCGAATTCAAGCAAGTCCTGGCTAGGTTCACTTTGAGATCTACTTCATTATACAGACTAAAGTTGTCCAAGAATAGAATCAATGTTTGTACAGTAAACGCCCTCGGCTGTTTCACAGGCAAATTACCAAATGAAGTCTATCACCAAGCCAAGTAAAGCAAGATGAGGGCAGATGACCCCAGGCTTGGTCAGACAGTGGGGTATCAAAGAAAAGCTTGAAGGATTAAGGAAAGTTGGTGAGCTTTAGTGGGGTAAATTCAGAGATAAATAACAATTTGCTGAAAGCTCAAAGATCAAGCTTGCTGAGAAGGAGAGGATTAGAACAGAAATATAAAGGTTTATAGACTGCAGAGAGGAAGGGGAAGTGAGTTGTAAAGTCAAAGAAATTTCTGAAAGTATTGGTGAGCATTGAGCTGTAATCTGAGTGAGAACCAGTGTAGGGCAACAAATCTGAGAAAATGACAATCACCAGGGAAGAAATACTGAGTCAATTGTTGGAGCTGCCATCTGACAAGTTGGATATCCAGATGGACCTCATCCTGGGGTCTGAAAGAGGCAGCTAATGACATACTTCCTGCAGCAATTTAAATGTTCTCCCTATTATGAAAAGCTTCCATTAAATTGGACAGTATCAATCATGAATGCTTTCTGCAAATGTAACACCCTGGAAAAGGTTTCACTGCTAATGTAATGATCTTCCTGTAGAAGCCGTGTTTGGGTTATGGTTAGAGATAACGGGTGATTTGGAATTTGAGCCTTCCAATGAGGGGAATTTGTTTTCGTGCTGTGTGCCTGACACTGAGGTGGTCTGGGTCTTTTGTTCGGCAGCTGATGCAGAGAAAAGATGCCAGAATGGAGAGGATAAAGACTCCAGAAAGGAGAGGACTTTGAGTAAGGCCGGGAATCGCCAAAGCCAGGAGAAATCGATGGAGAATGAGCGAAAGGAAAACCGTGAGCTCCAACTTATGCACATTAGACTGTTTCATTAAAATGGGCCCTTTCCTTTTTGTTTTTCTTTACTAACCATTTAGTCAAATTAACAATTATAAAGCTTAATAGTTTAATTACATATGGTGTACTGTCTGTTAGTTTGTGGTACTGATTTGTAACAGGGTTACAAATCACAAACAGGAGTTTGCCCTCAATTTCAAACACAAAGTATACTGCAGATGCTGTGGTCAAATCAAGATGTACAAAAAAGCTGGATGAACTCAGCAGGTCAGGCTGAAGTCCTGACAAAGGGTCTCGGCCCAAAACATTGACTGCTCCTTTCAACAGATGCTGCCCAACCTGCTGAGTTCATCCAGCTTTTTTGTATGCCCTCAATTTCACATGTTTCGTGGGGGCAAAGATTGTCTTCCCTAGACTTTCATTTTAAAATCTATTTTATTAATGTATTTTTGTTCATCTTCAATAACAATTAAGTCAATATGTCATATATACAATAAAGAATTAAATTAGCAAATAACTGATTAACAAAGCTAAGCAATATATCAATAATAATAAGAGAAAATAAAGTGTTATGAACATTTTTTGAAAGAAAAAGGAGAAAAAAATGAACCCCTACTAACTTAAAAAAAAACCCTAATAACTGAGAAAAAAATAAATAAATAAAAACATTGGGAGCACAACCCTGGAGCTATACATTGTACAAGCTTCGATAGAAAAAAATTATCAAACCGCCAACTCAAATCCACTTAAAAAAAATTGGAAGGAAACCATATTAATTAACTCAAATCAAATGATAGTAGTGGGCGAATGAACCCCACCTTTTCTCAAAATCAAATCGAGGATCGAAAGTTCAACTTCTGATTTTCTCCAAACTAAAACTTAACAGCACGTGAGAGAACCATTGTCTCAAAGTAGGAGCAGAAATTTCTTTCCATTTCAACAAAATAGCCCTTCTGGCCAATGATGTAACAAATGCAATTGCATGTTGGTTAATAGAGAAATACCATGAATATATTGAGGGACTATACCAAATAAAACTGTCAATTTATTAGGTTGTAAACTAATTTTTAAAACTTCAGTAATTGTAGAGAAAATAGACTTCCAAACATGTTTTATTACAGAACATGACCAAAACATATGTGTCAATGTAGCTGTCTCGGTTTTACATTTATCACACTGACTATCAACATTAGAAAACATTTTAGACAGTCTCTCCTTTGTTAAATAGTAAAGATGTACAATTTTAAATTGAATTAGAGAGTGACTGGCACAGATCGATAAAGGGTTAACCAAAAATCCGCAACCTATCTTCTGTTATCAGGGTCATGTTAAGCTCTCTCTCCCAATCTCACTTAATCTTAAGTGAAGGGTAATTGTGCTATTGTAACAATAAATTATACATTTTTCCAATAAACACTTCACTAAAAGATTCATTTTTAAAATAGTACCTAACAGGTTAGAATCTTGTATATGTGGACAATTACTTAAGTATTTTTGTAAGAAGTGTCTGACCTGAAGATATTGCAGGAAATGTGAATATGAGAGAGAGTATTTAGTTACTAATTTCTCAAAAGACATCAATTGGCCATCCTGGAACAGATCCATGAAGGAATAAACCCCTTTATTCCTCCACAAAAGAAAAGTGGGATCACTCAATAAAGGTTTAAATAAATAAGTTTGATAAATTAAACTAAAAAGTTTAAATATTTTAAGATAAAAAATGTTATGAAACTGGAACAGAATTCGTAATGACTGCTAAAATCACCGGATATGAATTTAAAGTAGTAATTTTGGCCAGTTGTACAGGTAAAGAAGCTCCTAATAATGAGGTTAAGTGAAACTGTTTCACAGCATTCAATTCCAAATCAGCCCAAGGCAGTCGTTCATCTCTATCAGCCCATTATAACGAAAAACACCTATAACGTATATTGACAGCCCAATAATACATTCTTAAATTAAGCAAAGCAAGACATCCATCTTTTCTTAATTTTTATAAGTGATATTTAACAATTCTTGGTCTTTTATTATTCCAAACAAATGATGAAATAATAGTCAACCTGATTGAGAAACTTAGTTTAAAAAAAGGGATATTTTGAAATACATATAAAAATTTTGGTAAAATCATCATTTTAACTGCATGAATTTGGCTGACTACCAACAGTGTAAGTAGATTCCATCTACAAAATAATTGCTTCATAAAATCCACTAAAGCAACCAAAATAGCTTCATAAAGGTCTTTATGATTGTTAGTAATAATGATACCTAAATATTTAAATGAGTCCGTAACTCTAAAAGGAATGTCATCATATATAGAAGCAAAATCATTTAGGAGAAATAATTCACTTTTATGAAGGTTTACTTTATATCCTAAAAACTTTCCAAAATCGTTTAATAGTTTCAATAAACTCGGAATGGATTCTTTGTGATTTGAAATATAAACTAAGAGATCGACAGCATAAAGAGAGATCTTATGAACAGTCCCATTTATGAAAATGCCATGAATATAGTAATAGGGCTTTTATATATCATTCTAATCCACCTATTAAAATTAATACCAAAGCCAGATTTCTCTAAAACACTAAATAAGTATTTCCATTCAACTCTGTCAAATGCCTTTTCAGCATCAAGAGAGACAACTCATTGGGGAGTCTTAGAAAAGGATGAATATATAACATTTAACTGTCTCCAAACATTAGAGAAAGAATAACGTCCTTTACAAAACCTGTTGGATCTTGAGAGATAATTTTAACTAGGGGATTCTCCAGCTGATTAGCCATTATTTTTGAGAGAATTTTAGCATCCACATTTAATAATGAACTAAGTCTATATGAAGCACTGTCAGTAGAATCTTTATCTTTCTTGAGAATTAAAGACACAGAAGCTTCATAAAATGTGGGAGGTAACTCACAAAAAAGAATCTTTAAGCATTTCCAACATATATGGAGAGAGCAATTTTTCAAATTTTTTATAAAATCCTACAGAATAACCATCCAGTCCAGATTGCATTGAAAAAATACCTTTCTGAAATTCGCTTTCAATAATAGGAGCATCAAGAATTTGTTGATCTTCAACAGAAATTCCAGGAAAATCGATCTTTTGTAAAAAGGCATTCATTTTAGAGGAATCAACTAGAAACTGAGATTTATAAAGTTCAATATAAAATTTTTGACAATTTTTATTAATATCTTCATAATTACATGCTAAAGTACCATCTCCCTTATGAATTTTTAAAATTTGTCTTTTAGCTCTAGCAGATTTTAATTGAGATGCTAATAACATTATTTTTATCTCCAAAGACATAAAATTGACTTTTCAATTTAAGCAAATTTCTTTCAATAGGATAAGTTAATAATAAATCATATTGTGATTGGAGTTCAACTCTTTGTTTGAATAAATCAATGTTAGGAGAGATTGCATAAATATTATCCAAGTTTTTAATTTGTTTGGAAATCTTAACTAACTCTGTTTTTCTCTGCTTCTTAAGCTTAGCTGAATAGGAGATTATTTGACCGTGCAAATATGGTCTTCCCTAGACTTACACAGCCCACAGAACCTGGGGGTTACAATTGTGGGGATATCATTCAGCATTGATTTCTTTGGCTGCTGTGTGATTGCCCTGAGCATTGAACCAGTGGGTGGTTTGTTTAAGTCTGTGCTAAACTATTGTCCGGAAAAGTGATAATGATACGTGGGTATGGATGCTGCCAGGTTTGAGTGGTAGAGTGCATCCACGGAGTTACTGGTAATGAATGCGTGTGTGTTGAGTGCAGTATGTATTCCTGATGAATTGTTATTTCAACTTTTAAGTACTTTTAATGCTGTAGGGAAAGTTACGATTTTGGGACAGAGATCTGATAAAATGGCAATCACAGACACTGTTTTAGTTCAGACTAGCGCTGACGTAATGGCAGTGGGACTGCCTGGTACTATTGGGGCCCAGGAGAGGGGAGCTGTAGAGTGTCCATACTTTCCGGGAGGAGAAGAGTGCAGGGCAGCGGGCTGAATTCTAAGTTGCGTCTCCTGTAGCTGGGGGTGGAGACTTTAAAGACAGTGTTCTCTCATTTCTGAGGTGTGAGGGGAAGGAGTGTTCAGATTTGGCATGTCTAATGACTCCCCAGTGAAGAGTATTGGCAAGGGTGATGTGTGGGAGCATCGGTGGGTGTCAGACTTGGCAAAAAGATGGGGTGGAATGCAGAGACAGATGAATTGAGAGACAAATATAATCCTCAGTACTGGAATGATGGGTAACATTTCGAGGGGTTGATCTGGTTGGCAGACTGAAGGAGAGCGGCTGCAGACACAGATGTATGATCTCGATCACAACCATCATGGCATCATGATAAGTTGCTGCAAAGTTAAAGGATGGAACTAAGGCATTATTTTTATATTCAGGATGATCTTTCAATGGGAAATTTGGCCGAGATTAGAACCCGGGGTGATGTTCAATAGGAGACAGCCAGATCTGCTGTTAGTTCAGACAATTTTCAGGCAGATTAGATCTCTCAAACTTGAGTGACTGGAGCTGGAAGATGTGTCAATGGGGAATGACTTGGGTGAGAGAGATTTGAACAGGGTGGGAATATGGGAAGGGTGCAAAACAAGAGGTCAACTCAGCACCACTTTCTCAAGAGCAACTGAACATGAACAATAAATACATGACCCAACGGCAACACCTGAATGAATCACAATTAGGATTATATAACCAACCATATAACAATTACAGCATGGAAACAGGCCATTTCGGACCTTCTAGTCCATGCCAAACACTTACTCTCACATAGTCCCACCGACCTGCACTCAGCCCATTACCCTCCATTCCTTTCCTGTCTTTATACCTATCCAATTTTACTTAAAATGACAATATCGAACCTGTCTCTACTACTTCTACTGGAAGCTCGTTCCACACAGCTACAACTCTCTAAGTAAAGAAATTCCCCCTCGTGTTACCCCTAAACTTGTGCCCCTAACTCTCAACTCATGTCCTCTTGTTTGAATCTCCCCTACTCTCAATGGAAAAAGCCTATCCACGTCAACTCTATCTATCCCCCTCATAATTTTAAGTACCTCTATCAAGTCCCCCCTCAACCTTCTACGCTCCAAAGAATAAAGACGTAACTTGTTCAACCTTTCTCTGTAACTTAGGTGCTGAAACCCAGGTAACATTCTAGTAAATCTTCTCTGTACTCTCTCTATTTTGTTGACATCTTTCCTATAACACAGTGACCAGAACTGTGCACAATACTCCAAATTTCTCCGACAAATGCCTTGTACAATTTTAACATTACATCCCAACTCCCATACTCAATGCTCTGATTTATAAAGGCCAGCATACCAAAAGCTTTCTTCACCACCCTATCCACATGAGATTCCACCTTCAGGGAACTATGCACCATTATTCCTAGATCACTCTGTTCTACTGCATTCTCCAATGTCATACCATTTACCATGTATGTCCTATTTGGATTATTCCTACCAAAATGTAGCACCTCACACTTATCAGCATTAAACTCCATCTGCCATCGTTCAGCCCACTCTTCTAACTGGCCTAAATCTCTCTGCAAGCTTTGAAAACCTACTTCATTATCCACAACACCACCTACCTTAGTATCATCTGCATACTTACTAATCCAATTTACCACCCCATCATCCAGATCATTAATGTATATGACAAACAACATTGGACCTAATACAGATCCCTGACGTGTACCACTAGTCACCGGCCTCCAACCTGACAAACAGTTATCCACCACTGCTCTGTGGCATTTCCCATCCAGCCACTGTTGAATCCATTTTACTACTTCCATATTAATACCTAAAGATTGACCCTTCCTAACTAAACTTCCATGCGGAAGCTTTTCAAAGCCCTTACTGAAGTCCATATAGACCACAATCACTGCTTTACCCTAATCAACTTTCCTAGTAACCTCTTCAAAAACTTCAATAAGATTTGTCAAACATGACCTTCCATGCACAAATCCATGTTGACTAATCCTAGTCAGACCCTGTCTATCCAGATAATTATATATACCATCTCTAAGAATTAATTAATTAATTCCATTAATTAATCCACCACAGATGTCAAACTTACAGGCCTGTAATTGCTAGGTTTACTCTTAGAATCATTTTTATACAATGGAACAACATGAGTAATACGCCAATCCTCCGGCACCATCCCTGTTTCTAATGACATTTGAAATATTTCTGTCAGACCCCTTGCTATTTCTACACTAACTTCCCTCAAGTTCCTAGGGAATATCCTGTCAGGACCTGGAGATTTATCCACTTTTATATTCCTTAAAAGCGCCAGTACTTCCTCCTCTTTAATCATCATAGTTTCCATAACTTCCCTTCTTGTTTCCCTTACGTTATGCAATTCAATATCCTTCTCCTTAGTGAATACTGAAGAAACAAAATTGTTCAAAATCTCCCCCATCTCTTTTGGCTCCACACATAGCTGTCCACTCTGATCCTCTAAGGGACCAATTTTATCCCTCACTATCCTTTTGCTATTAATATAACTGTAGAAATCTTTTGGATTTATTTTCACCTTACTTGCCAAAGCAACCTTGTATCTTCCTTTAGCTTTTCTAATTTCTTTCTTAAGATTCTTTTTACATTCTTTGTATTCCTCAAGCACCTCACTTACTCCATGCTGCCTATATTTATTGTTGTTGCCTCTCTTTTTCTGAACCAAGTTTCCAATATTCCTTGAAAACAATGGCTCTCTCAAACTTTTAAGCTTTCGGTTCAACCTAACAGGAACATAAAGGTTCTGTACCCTCAAAATCTCAGCTTTAAATTACCTCCATTTCTCTATTACATCCTTCCCATAAAACAAATTGTCCCAATCTGCTCCTTCTAAATCCTTTCATATCTCCTCAAAGTTAGCCTTTCTCCAATCAAAAATCTCAACCCTGGGTCCATTCCTATCCTTCTCCATAATTATATTGAAACTAATGGCATTGTGATCACTGGACACAAAGTGCTCCCCAACACATACCTCCCTCACCTGACCTATCTCATTCCGTAACAGGAGATCCAACACTGCCCCTTCTCTAGTTGGTACCTCTATGTATTGCTGCAAAAAACTATCCTGCACACATTTTACAAACTCCAAGCCATCCATCCCTTTTACCAAATGGGCTTCCCAGTCTATGTGTGGAAAATTAAAATCTCCCACAATCACAACCCTGTGCTGACTACAAATATCTGCTATCTCCTTACAAATTTGCTCTTCCAATTCTCGCTCCCCATTAGGTAGTCTATAATGCACCCCTATAAGTGTTACTACACCTTTCCCATTCCTCAATTCCACCCAAATAGTCTCCCTAGATGAGCCCTCTAACCTATCCTGCCAGAGCACTGCTGTAATATTTTCTCTGACAAGCAATGCAACACCTCCCCCTCTTGTCCCTCCAATTCTATCACACCTGAAGCAACGAAATCCAGGAATATTTAGTTGCCAATCACACCCCTTCTGCAACCATGTTTCACTAATAGCTACAACATCATATTTCCAGGTATTAATCCATGCTCTAAGCTCATCCACCCTTCTTATATTACTCTTAGCTTTAAAATAAATCACTGACATATCGAGTGAAATTTGTCAATTTGTGGAAGCAGTACAGGACAAGACATAAAAATTGCTTTGAGTTATAAAAATAAATACAGACAGACAGACAGACATACTTTATTGATCCCGAGGGAAATTGGGTTTCGTTACAGTTGCACCAACCAAGAATAGAGTAGAAATATAGCAAAATAAAACCCGAAATAATTAAATAAACAGCGGAAGATGAATTAAAGGAGACACTGGATGAAGGCGAGGAATCCCGAGGATCTAAATCACCAATTAACAGTGATTCTCCCCAGCATCATCTGCCCACATCCACATAAAATGTTCCAGCATGTGGACTGTTCAGCCTGCAACCTCATGGAGTTCAGTTTTCAATTTGAACCAGAACACTGTCCGATGCCATTGAACAGCTGGAAACAGTGATGTTGTGATTCTCTGCATCAGAACAGGTTGTACTGTCAGACATGGAACTCAGTCACTGGCAAAATGTTTAATTGCAGTCCTCTAGGTCACTGGGATAATTCAGCAGAACTGATTTACAGTAACCTGATATCCCATCCACTGGATGTACACACGGACAAACTACAGGGTACCTGTCATTTCCACATGTGATGCCTGTTGGTCAGTAAGTTATCAAATGTAGTGTTTGCAGGGGGAACCAGAAGATGCTTTTGGTTCCTCCCTGGTCTCTCCACTTGTTGCCAGTGTGTGAGAGCTCCCTGAACCTCCTTCAGTCCAATGCTTGAATGTCTGGTCCAGTTCTGAGCTGGTTGATTGCCTCATGTTCGGACACTGAATATCACAATGAACCTGACCAAGCCCGGGTTCATCTCTGTTCACTGCAGCACTTCATTGATGCAAGTTTTGAATAAGTTGTGCAGATTGTAACTCAGGGGGATTACTACCATCAGGGAGGAGGCACAGGAGCATGAAGACACACATTCAATGATTTAGGGACAGCTTCTTCCCCTTCTCAGCTTGCTCCTGCCCCACTGAACTCATTCCTGCATATCTGGACACTGTCTTATCCCCCCTTGTTCAATCTCTTCCTACCTATGTTCGTGACACTTCTCACGCTTTGAATTTTTTCAATGCTTTTAATGCTTTTAAGGCCCCCATGGCCTTATTTTCACCATGGACGTCCAGTCCCTATATACCTCCATCCCCCACCCGGACTCAAAGCTCTTCGCTTCTTTTTGGATTCCAGATGTAACCCCCTGGGTCACCTCAGGCTCGCTCAGCTCATTCTCGTCTAGGGGGAGCAGCCTTCGGCCCCGCCAAACTGGGTAATCAGCTGGTGTGGATGCTGTGTGATGTCCCCGCCTCGCCAAAGAACAAACAGGACACCATATGTGATTAAATGATTACAGTTTATAAAGATTACTATAACTGATTAATAACCATACAGTATATATGAAGGAAATGAAAATAAAGAAAAGGCGCCAGACTTATCAAAGTCCAAACCACTTCGTGCACAACTGTTGGAGCTCAATTACTGAAGTCTTCTGGCCACCATTCGATCCCCTCCGAACTCCTCGACTTGCAGCTTAGGACCACCCGAAGTGGTCAACCAAGCACATCTAGCTTCGTCTCCTCTCCTCGGGGTACCTCCTGACCTTGGACCCCTGCTTGGGGTCCATTCCTCACCCAGTTTACAGCATCACGTCGTCCCTCTCTCACCCCCTAGCGCCGATCTCCCCAAAAGTCCGCCAACAATAGCTTACGGACTCAGAAGAAAGAACAACATTAATCCCAATTGGTTTACAAAGGAATACAATTTTCGTTATCAGTAAATTTTAACCCAAGCAAGCTTCCAGCACTCTCTCGCAACAAAGAAGCATTCCTTCTTTTAACAAAACAAAGAAGCCATTTTGATTACATACACAGTAACAAAGAAAAAGAAGAAACCCCCTTTAAACAGACCTAACCAAGTCTCCCCTACCACCACTCTCCTCCATCTAGCGGAATTAGTTCTTAATCTCAATAACTTCTCCTTTGGCTCCTCCCACTTCCTCCAAACCAAGGGTGTAGCCATGGGCACCCGCATGGGTCCCAGTTATGCCTGCCTTTTTGTTGGCTTTGTGGAACAGTCCACGTTCCAATTCTATACGGGTATCAATCCCCCTCTTCTCCTTCGCTACATCGACGACTGCATTGGCGCTGCCTCCTGCACACATGCTGAGCTTGTTGACTTCATTAACTTTGCCTCCAACTTTCACCCTGCCCTCCAATTTACCTGGTCCATTTCTGAGACCTCCCTCCCCTTTCTTGATCTTTCTGTCTCCATCTCTGGAGATGGCTTATCTGCTGATATCTACAATAAGCCTACAGACTCTCACAGCTACCTGGACTATTCCTCTTCCCACCCTGTTTCTTGCAAAAATGCTATCCCCTTCTCACAGTTCCTCCGTCTCCGCCGCATCTGCTCTTAGGATGAGGCTTTTCATTCCAGGACGAAGGAGATGTCTTCCTTTTTTAAACAAAGGGGCTTCCCTTCGTCCACCATCAACTCTGCTCTCAAACGCATCTCTCCCATTTTCTGCACATCTGCCCTCACCCCATCCACCCGCCACCCCACTCGGGATAGGGTTCTCCTTGTCCTCACCTACCACCCCACCAGCCTCCAGGTCCAACGTATAATTCTCCGTAACTTCCGCCACCTCCAACGGGATCCCTCTACCAAACACATCTTTCCCTCCCCCCACTTTCTGCTTTCCGCAGGGATCGCTCCCTACGCGACTCCCTTGTCCACTCGTCCTCCACCATCCCTTCCCACCAATCTCCCTCCTGGCACCTGCCCTTACACTTCCTCCCTCACCACCATTCAGGGCCCCAGACAGTCCTTCCAGGTGAGGCGACACTTCACCTGTGAGTCGGCTGGTGTGGTATACTGCATCCAGTGCTCCCAGTGTGGCCTTTTATATATTGGTGAGACCCGACGCAGACTGGGAGACCGTTTCACTGAGCACCTACGCTCGGTCCACCAGAGAAAGCAGGATCTCCCAGTGGCCACACATTTTAATTCCATGTCCCATTCCCATTCTGATATGTCTGTCCATGGCCTCCTCTACTGTCAAGATGAAGCCACACTCAGGTTGGAGGAACAACACCTTATATACCGGCTGGGTAGCCTCCAACCTGATGGCATGAACACTGACTTCTCTAACTTCCGTTAATGCCCCTCCTGCCCTTCTTACCCCATCCCTGACATATTTAGTTGTTTTTTTTCTCTTTCTCTCCACCCTGTTCTCCATCTCCCTCTGGTACCCCCCCACTTTCTTTCTCCCGAGGCCTCCCGTCCCATGATCCTTTCCCTTCTCCAGCTCTGTATCACTTTGGCCAATCACCTTTCCAGCTTTTGGCTTCATCCCACCCCCTCCGGTCTTCTCCTATCATTTCACATTTCCACCTCCCCCCACTACTTTCAAATCTCTTAGTATCTCTCCTTTCAGTTAGTCCTGACGAAGTGTCTCAGCCCGAAACATTGACAGTGCTTCTCCTATAGATGCTGCCTGGCCTGCTGTGTTCCACCAGCATTCTGTGTGTGTTGTTTGAATTTCCAGCATCCGTAGATTTCCTCGTGTTTGTTCTTCACCTCTGTCATCACATTTCTGAACGGTCCATGAACCCATGAAGATGACCTCACTATTTTTGCTCTCTTTTTCACAACTACATATATCTCACAGTAATTTATAGTATATTTTATTTATTGCCCTGTACTATTGGCACAAAACAACAAATTTCATGACATATCTCAGTGACAATAAATCTGATTCTGAATTCTAATTCTGAGGATTTCAAATGGTTTTAATTTCTTTTTTTTTAGAATTGGTGTTCTTCCAAACAGGTATCTTTAATCTGGTATTCTTACTTGGCATGTCTGTCACCACTTCAATTGAAGGTAAGTGCTTGAACATTATTCTGTATTTACATGATATGATGGACTTGTTACTGAGCAGACTGATAGAATTAAGTGTCTCTGTCAGAACATTGTGAGCTGCTTTATCTTGATCACAAACAGATACAGTTCTTGTCCCTTCAGCTGAGGACTGGGAAACCTGCTGGAGGTTTGAAATATCTGAATTTCCATTTTAGTTTAAATCTCTGTTCAGAACAACTGGCCACACAAAATTTCAGACAATTACACACAAGTCATGGAAAGTGACATTATATTTCTGAACATTAATCTCATTCTTGTCCACAGAACCTCCTTTCTGTACCCTAACTAATGAATCCCCTATCCCTACAGTTCACCCCTTCTCCCTCCTTCCCTCCTGAGTTACAGAGCCAGACTCAGTGCCAGAGACCTGACCGCTGTGACTTTCTTCTGCTAGATCATCCCCCCCC
The DNA here is from genome assembly GCF_048418815.1 of Hemitrygon akajei. NCBI lineage: Eukaryota > Metazoa > Chordata > Chondrichthyes > Myliobatiformes > Dasyatidae > Hemitrygon > Hemitrygon akajei. The sequence goes on from NC_133125.1 coordinate 183,361,892, forward strand.
CAACAGTATCCAAGTGGTGTACCTGTTGTTGATGGGGATGGCCACAGTGGTACTCTGCACTGGCTGTTTAATCCCTTTCCCTGTCCTGACTGTCACCAAATTTCCCGTGTTCTCCACCTTGAGTGTAACTACTTCTCTCTATGTCCTATCTGTCAACCCCTCAGCCTCCCGAATGATCCAAAGTTCTTCCAATTCCAGCATCAGCTCCGTAACTCAGAGTGTTAGAAGCTGCAGCTGGAATCATTTCTCACAGGTATAATCACCAGGGACACTTGAGGTCTCCCTGCCTTCCAACATCCCACAAGAGGAACATTCTACTATCCTGCCTGGCATCTCTACTGTTCCTAACTGAGCAATGATAAAGAACAAAATAAAATGTTGTGGGAGAAGAAAACTCTGTCTACAGCTTTTTTTGCCCTCTTTCACTCTAGCCTTGAAGAGCTAAAGCCTCAAAATCTCCACTCTCTGACCACTCCAATGATGGTCGGTCCACTGGCCAGTTACCTTACTCTAATTTGTTCTTGTCAATCAATCCTGAATGCTGATGTGGCACTGCCCAAAGCACGGAACTACCACGAGACACTGCCTTCTCTGCACAATGGGTGAACGGGAGTGAACTATGTCTTCTCAGGCTTCCAGTCTCTCCGATAGGGCACCGCGCAAACGATTATCAAAACGTCATTCTCCCTATTCTGAGAGTGTCTAGGACCTGCAATATTAACTCTGTTTCACCTTCCACAGATGCTACCCAAACTGCTGAGTGCTTCCAACATTTTTATTTTTTATTAAACGCAGAGCTGACAGATTCTATGTACTTTGTAGTAAATATCTAAAAGCACCAGTGATCCAATACCCATGGGAGAGCAGAGTTTCTAATTATTGATTAATATAATGTAACAAACGGATATTGAAATTCATCTAAACTGGAGGAAAAGCAAGTTCCAATGAGGAAATTCAGACTGTACAATAGGATATTTATATATTCATTGAGTGGGTGACAACTCAGCACATGGAGTTTAATACAGGAAAGTGTGAGGTGGGGCCCTTGAGTAAGAGGAATCAGACTGTAATGTCAATGGAGAGGAATTGTAAATGAGTGACTTGCAGAGAGATCACCTTGTAAAGGAATCACAAAAGATTCAGAGCATTAAATAATTAGGAATAGGAGTGTTATATTAGCCTTAGTTGCAATGGATTTGGAGTTTAGAAATGGGGAAGTATTTTTATCGTTGTGGAGAGCATTGGAGAGTCCACTTGGTACTGTGCACAGTTCTGGTCCTCTTGTTTAAGAACAATTGCACGAACACAGCAGGCAGTCCAGGACTGGTCCTTAAGGGTAATTCCTGGGATGAATGGCTTTTCTCACCACAAGCAGTTGGGAAGTATTTAAAGAAGAGATGGATAAATATTTGAAAGATTGGGGAATTCGGGAATGTGTGGGACTGGGACAGAAGAGGAGATGGGGCCTGAGGCAGATCAGCTCCAATTTTATTGAATGGTGGGGCAGGTTTAAGGAGCTGAGTGACCGACTCCCCTCTTATTTTCTTATGTTTATTATCTTCTTGCAAAAGAACAATGGATTGTGGTCCTTAACACAAGAGATTCTGCAGATACTGGAAATCCAGAGAAACTCACACAAAATGCAGGAAGAACTCAGCAGGTCTGGCAGCATCTATGCAAAGGAATTAAGAGTTGATGTTTCAGTTAACCCTTCATCAGGACCAGATAGAAATGGGAAAGAGCCAGAATAAGACGGGGGTGACGGAAAGGAGTACAAGTTAGGCAGGGAGTACAAAGGAGTAAAAGTGATAGGTGAAGCCATGAGAGGAGGAAAGTAGATGAGTGGGGGAGGGGTAAAGTGAGAAGCTGGAAGGTGATAGATGGAAAAGGCAAATGGCTGAAGAAGGAATCCAATCGGAGGGGAAAGTAGTCCATGAGAGGAAGAGGAGGAGGGCACCAGAGGGAAGTGATAGACTGGTAAGGAGAAGAAATAAGAGACGAGCCAGAATGGGGGGGGGGGGTGTGGTGGGATGGAAGAAGAGAAAAGGAGGAGGGGGAGAAATTGCCAGAAGCTAAAGAAATTGATGTTCATGCCATCAGGTTGGAGACAGTATGAACATTAATTTCTCCAGCTTCTGATTATGTACTCATCAAGATTTGGCCATCTGAACACCAGAAGGAGCACCCAGTGTAGCAGGTAACAGGGAAATACTGACTGGGAAGAGAGACTAAGTCAGTTTATTCATGTCCAGTGTAACAAATCAGTGGCTTGTTCACCCAGCACAGCCGGTAGAGTCAGTTGGTGCAGACCAGAAGTCAAGGTTGACAAGACTGGGCAGTGATGAGCACATCTCTTCCCTGCAGGAGATAAGGGGAACAAATTGGTTGTGGCAACAATTGGCAGCTCTCCTGCTCATTTTTCTGGTGTATTGTTGCATGTTTGCCAACTTGAATTTATTTGTAATTGCAGGTTTTTACAGCAAGGACACTGTCACATTTGTTACGTCAATCACAATGGTGGTGTTGTTTCCAGTGGTTTTTATTGCATTTCTGATTCTCTGGTGGGAAGTATTTTGGTACAAAGGTAATTATTATTATTATTATTATTATCATCATCATCATTATTTACACTTGTGTTTAAACTTCAGGAATTTCTCCAAAGAAAATGCAGTTAATTTTAAAAGAAAAATCTCCCCCACCATTCTGGGTCCCTGAGACATGAGGGATGAAATTCCCCTGTATTTTTGCCCAGTTGTGGATTGGTGTTTCACGGTGACACCACTGCTGGAACAATTCTGGAAACATCTCTGACCTGGTGTCAGAGATAGTACTTGAGGGTAAAATGTCTCAACACAATTGTGGTACACACATTATGTTGTCAAAGGTGATGTGTCTTGTGATGTAGAGGTGAGTAGTGAACGCATTTTGCTCCTCCGTGGAGAGAGTAAAGAGCACCAAGTTTCTGAGAATGCACAAAATTGATGATCTTACCTGGTCTGTTAACACCATTTCTTCGGTCAAGAAAGCACAGCAGCATCTCCATTCCTTGAGGAGATTGAGATTGATAACCAATTTTTACAGGACTACCATTGAGAGTGTCCTGACCAGCTGGATGACTGTTTGGTACAGGAACTGCAAGGCATCTGACCGCAAGTCCCTAGATAGAATAGCGAGGATTTATGAGAATATCATTAGGGTCTCACTTTCACCAATGAGAGGTGTCTATCCGGAGTGTTACATACGCAGGGCACTTAGCATTCTCAGTGATCCCTCCCATCTATCCAACAATCTTTTTGATACCCTACCATCAGGAAAGAGGTACCGTAGCATTAGGACCAGAACTGTTAGGATGAGAAACAGTTTCTTCGCCCAGTCCATAAGACTATTGAACTTCCTGACACCACCCAGGTCTCATCATGTATCGAGCACCAGTAGTGCTAAACTGTTTACTTTTTACTTGTATCACATATGTACCTTGATATTTGTTAATTTATCTGTGGTAATATTGCCTTATGTGTTATGTGTGTGAGTTATACGTACTGTATTGTGCACCTTTGTCTGGTGGAAAGGTGTTTCATTTGGCAGTATACACGTATACAGTTGAAATAAAATAAAGTTGATCTTGAACTTGAAAGTTGCCCCTTAATCCTGATGAAGGGGAGGTGAGAGAGTGGTAAAGCCCCTCCTCATGACATGGATTTTAGCAAAAGTTTAAGTTCCTCATGGCATACTCAAGAAACTAAATGACCATGGGATCCAAGAAAAGATGGTGTTGGAATAAAAATTGGTTGAAAGGTAGGAAGCAAACAGTGAGGATCAATGGGAGTTTCAGTGTCTGGAGGGCCATGTGTGGTGAGTTAAGCAGGGCTCAGTAACAGGTCCCTTGTTGTTTAAGGTTCATGTCAATGATTTGAACTTGAATTGAGGAACACGATCAGGAAGTTTCCTGTTGATCACAATATCAGCAGTTTGGTTGACTGGAAAGAAGAAAGGTCTGGGTCACAGGAAGTTATCACTGGTCTCCATGGATACACAAAAGAGGAAATGGAATTCAGTCTGGAAATGTTTACAGCAGTGCTTTTGGGGAGAGCAAACTAGGCATAGAAACAAACAGTAAACAGACGACTAATGCATGGAGAGGAACTGACAACTCTCAATGTTCACGTGCACAGATCCCAGAAAGGAGCAAGTTGGGTGGAAAAAGTAAAGAAGCCTCACTGTTTACTCTCGTTGGCCAGTGTAGAATACAAAATTACGTTCATGTAGCAGAACCATATGAAGCTTATTATTTAGGCCACATCTGGAGCAGTGCATGCAGTTCTGGTCACCACTCTGCAGAAAGGATCTGATTGTACTAAACAAGGTGAAGAGGAGAGTTATGACAATGTTACCAGGGCTGGAGAACTCTAGGTATGAGGAGAGGCAGTCCAGGCTGAGGTTAGCCATGAAGCAAATGAGACTGAAATGTATGAAAATGGATCATTCGATGTGGATAGCCATGATTGCCTAAGTGTGTAATGCGCAAGGCACGTGAAGAAGAAGGAGCACTGTGTGTAATAATGGTCTCACAGATATTGGAAGAATGTCTTGAAAATGGAGAGGGTGCAATAAAGTTTCTGATGATATTACGAGGACTGGTGGGGTTGGGTTATAAGAAGAGGCTGGATAGACTAGGATATTTATTCCTGTACAGTAGAGGCAAAGAGATGAGAGAGATTCAAGAATAATAAATTCACCAGGAGCACAGATAAGTGAATTGCTAAAATCTTTTCCTCAGGGTAAGAGAGTCCAGTACTAGAGGGCATAGGTTTAAAGTGAGAGGAGAAAGGTATAAAAATGACCTGAGGAACAACTTGTTTTACACAGACATGGTGATGAACTGCCAGAGATTGAGAGATACAGAAGTTACAATATTTAGAAGGCTTTTGAACAATTACATACAGAGGCAAGGTTTAGAGAGATGTGGGCCAAACACAGGTGAGGTCACTTTGAGAACCCTCTGGGGTGAAGTGCCATTTTCCATAGCTGTGTAGCTCTGACTCTGTTTCAATTAGCAGAAAGATTAAAGAAGAATTCAAATTTTTTGACCCATTGCTGTGAGACATGGAGCTGGAAGCATAAACCACCAGGGAAGGACAGGAGCACAGTTAGTCGAGATGGTGTCTCACAACTCCAGTGACCTGGGTTCAATCCTGACCTCTCGTCCTGTCCACATGGAGATTATCCACTTTCCCATGACTGCCTGGGTTTCCTCCCATATCCCAGAAAGGTGGGTTGCTAGGTTACCTGGTTTCTGTCAATTGCAGTAGCATATGTATGGTAGACTTGATGTGGATGTGGAGAGAAATGGTTTCAAGAAGTAATCAGGAATGGACAGCTGCGTGAACTGGAATAGATGGGCTGAATGGCCTCCTTCCATGTGGTAAGGAAAGTGGGGTCTTGCCTTTTGTTTTGTGCACAGAGCTGGTGATGGGAGATGTGAAAGGGTGAGGAACAATACCTGAGGAGAGGGAACTATTAGCAATGGCATTAACATTGGAACCAGGAGAGGAGGTTGGTGATGAACAGGATCTAACAGAAGGAGGCTTGAGCATGAAAGAGAAATGGATAGAATCCAGACTCAATGCAATTTCAACACCAGGGCATCGAGGGACATTTGGGAGGGTTGGTCCAGTGGGCAAAGGGAAGTAGGGAAACTACAGGGGCAGATGCACAGTCTGAATCCCAGACATTCATGGGTTCAGTGCACATTGTTAGAATATTTCAACATGGTGAATTGTGGGAACAGTGGTGAATTAGGGGTTCTCTTTGCATTTCTGCATAGTCTTTGAATAAACAATTGGTGAAGGAGCGCAGGACCTGATGATGCTGAATAGGGTGCAGCCAGATCTGACGATAGGGGTTTAAAGCCATTTTTCACTAAGGACACACCCCCACACTTGCATTTCTCATTTGAGGGAGGCTGTACCACAGCAGACACTCAGATGAGGGATTAATGTAGGTTTTCATAAATAAAATGAAGTGAGGCATTTTATGTTTAATGAAACCCGTAACACATTTTATTGAGCTCCCAAAGCAACACATAAAAATGTACTAGAACTCTTTACATAACAATGTCATCTCATCAGACCAGCCTCTTAAAGTGAAACCCCAACTCAATGTCGATGGTTCTGAATTATGTACATTTCTGCCAATCACGTTACCCTACACAGGCCCCTCTGGAATTAACTAAAACCAGCATTGTGAGCCTGTCTGAAGCTTGGATCAGCAGCCCGGCTCGGGTCCTGTGCTCGTCCAGAGGTGATGGCAGGGGCTTGGCAGTGGAATACTCCAAATCTCGGTGGGCTGGTTTAAGGCGATCTTCTGAAATATGTTCAGGTTTATCCCTCTTATCTATGATGTAAGTCTTTTCCCTCCGTTCCAAAACACAGAATGGGCCATCGTAAGGGGGCCTAAGGGGATGTTGGTTTGCATCATGGCAGATGAAAACAAACGAGGTGGAATGTAGGTCAACAGGAACCCAAGAGTGATTTATTTTGTAGCCTGGGAAAAATACACAGTCAGGACAACAAATACCTTTTCGGGTCTTTCATTACTTTATTTGTTTCAGATATTTTAATGCAGAAAGAGGGTATCAAAATAAAAACAACAAAATTAATTTAAAGAAATGCACAGTTCCTGCTGTTACAATCTCAGCCTAACGTTGGTCCACACACTTGTGTGTCAACTAGTTACGAATGCAGTATGAAAATCCAGAACATCAATGCCATATCTGCACAAGGTGTGTCGAGCTGTAGTTACTATGGGTCCGAGTTAGGTAACTGGAGATCCAGCTCGATGACCTTCGCCTGGTCAGGGAGAGTGAGGAGGTGATAGAAAGGAGTTATAGGCAGGTGGTCACACCGGGACCACGGGACACAGACAAGTGGGTCACAGTCAGGAGAGGGAAGGGGAAGAGTCAGGTACTAGAGAGTACCCCTGTGGCTGTACCCCTTGACAATAAGTAGTCCTGTTTGAGTACCATTGAGTACCATTGGGGGAAGCAGCAGTGACCGTGCCTCTGGCACAGAGTCCAGCCCTGTGGCTCAGAAGGGTAGGAAAAGGAAGAGGAAGGCAGTAGTGATAAGGGACTCGGTAGTTAGGGGGTCAGACAGGCGATTCTGTGGACGCAGGAAAGAAACTCAGATGGTAGTTTGCCTCCCAGGTACCAGGGTCCGGGATGTTTCTGATCGCGTCCAAGATATCCTGCAGTGGGAGGGAGAACAGCCAAAGGTTGTGGTACATATTGGTACCAATGACATAGGTAGGAAAAGGGAAGATGTCCTGAAAAAAGAGTACAGAGATTTAGGAAGGAAGTTCAGAAGCTCGGGATTACTGTCTGTGCCACGCAACAGTGAGAATAGGAATAGAATGAAGTGGAGGATAAATGCGTGGCTGAGGGATTGGAGCGGGGGCAAGGATTCAGATTTCTGGATCACTGGGACCTCTTTTGGGGCAGCTGTGACCTGTACAAAAAGGACGGGTTGCACTTGAATCCCAGGGGGACCAATATCCTGGCAGGGAGGTTTGCTAAGGCTACTGGAGAAATTTAAGCTAGAATTGCTGGGGGGTGGGAACTGAACTGAAGAGCCTGGGGAAGAGGAGGTTGGCTCACAAATAGAGAAAGCTTGTAGACAGTGCGAGAGGGAGGATAGGCAGGTGATAGAGAAGGGACACGCTCAGACAGAAGGTTTGAGATGTGTCTATTTTAATGCAAGGAGTGTTGTGAACAAAGCGGATGAGCTTAGAGCATGGATCAATACTTGGAGATATGATGTGGTGGCCATTACAGCGACTTGGATGGCTCAGGGACAGGAATGGTTACTTCAAGTGCCAAGCTTTAGATGTTTCAGAAAGGACAGGGAGGGAGACAAAAGAGGTGGGAGTGAGGCACTATTGATCAGAGATAGTGTCACGGCTGCAGAAAAGGTGGCTGCCATTGAGAGATTGTCTACGGAGTCTCTGTGGGTGGAGGTTAGAAACAAGAGGGGGTCAATAACTTTACTGGGTGTTTTTTATAGGCCGCCCAATAGTAACAGTGATAACAAGGAGCAGTGAGGGAAACAGATCCTGGATAGGTGTAATAATAATAGAGTTGTTGTAATGGAAGATTTTAATTTCCCAAATATCGATTCGCATCTCCCTATGGCAAGGGGTTTAGATGAGGTGGAGTTTGTTAGGTGTGTTCAGGAAGGTATCTTGACACAGTATCTAGATAGAGAGGCTGTACTTGATTTGGAATTGGGAAATGAACCTGGTCAGGTGTCAGATCTCTCAGTGTGAGTGCATTTTGGAGATAGTGATCATAATTCTATCTCCTTTACAATAGCATTGGAGAGAGATAGGAACAGACAAGTTAAAAAAGTGTTTAATTGGATTAAGTGGAATTTTGAGGCTATCAGGCAGGAAATCGGAAGCTTAAATTGGGAAGAGATGTTCTCAGGGTAAGTATGGAAGAAATGTGGCAAATATTCAGGGGATATTTGTGTGGATTTCTACATAGGTATGTTCCAATGAGACAGGGAAGTTATGGTAGGGTGCAGGAACCGTGGTGTACAAAGGCTGTAATAAGTCTAGTCAAGAAGGAAAAAGCTTACAAAAGGTTCAGAGAGCTAGGTAATGTTAGAGATCTAGAAGATTATAAGGCTAATAGGAAAGAGCTTAAGAAGGAAATTAGGAGAGCCAGAAGGGGCCATGAGAAGGCCTTCACAGGCAGGATTCAGGAAAACCCCAAGGCATTCTACAAGTATATTAAGAGTAAGAGGATAAGCCGTGAAAGAATAGGACCCATCAAGTGTGACAGTAGGAAAGTATATATGGTACTGGAGGGAATAGCAGAGGTATTTAATGAATACTTTACTTCAGTATTCACTATGGAAAAGTATCTTGATGATTGTAGTGATGACTTGCAGCGGACTGAAAAGCTTGAGCATGTAGATATTAAGAAAGAGGATGTGCTGGAGCTTTTGAAAAGCATCAAGTTGGATAAGTCGCCGGGACCTGATGAGGTGCACCCAGGCTAATGTGGAAGGTGAGGGAAGAGATTGCTGAGCCTCTAGTGATGATCTTTTGCATCATTAATGGGTTCAGGAGAGTTTCCGGAGGATTGGAGGGTTGCAAATGTTGTTCCTTTATTCAAGAAAGGGAGTAGAGATAGCCCAGGAAATTATAGACCAGTGAGTCTTACCTCAGTGCTTGGTAAGTTGATAGAGAAGATCCTGAGAGGCAGGATTTAGGAAGATTTGGAGAGGTATAATATGATTAGGAATAGTCTGCATGGCCTTGTCAAGGGCAGGTTGTGCCTTACGAGCCGATTCAATTTTTTGAGGATGTGACTAAACACATTGACGAAGGAAGAGCAGTAGATGGAGTGTATATGGATTTTAGCAAGGCACTTGATAAGATACCCCATGCAAGGCTTATTGAGAAAGTGAGGAGGCATGGGATCCAGGGGGCCATTGCTTTGTGGATCCAGAACTGGCTTCCCACAGAAGGCAAGTGGTTGTAGACGGGTCATATTCTGCATGATGGTCGGTGACCAGTGATGTGCCTCAGGGATCTGTTCTGGGACCCCTACTCTTTGTGATTTTTATAAATGACCTGGATGATGAAGTGGAGGGATGGGTTAGTAAGTTTGCTGATGACACAAACGTTGAAGGTGTTGTTGATAGTGTGGAGGGCTGCCAGAGGTCACAGCGGGACATTGATACGATGCAAAACTGGGCTGAGAAGTGGCAGATGGAGTTCAACCCAGATAAGTGTGAAGTGGTTCATTTTGGTTGGTTAAATATGATAGCAGAATATAGTATTAATATTAAGAGTCTTGGCAGTGTGCAGGATCAGAGGGATATTGGGGACAAAGTCCAAAGAATGCTCACAGCAGCTGCACAGGTTGACTGTGCTTAAGAAAGCATACGGTGTATTGGCCTTCATCAATCTTGGAATTGAATTTAGAGGTAATGTTGCAGCTATATAGAACCCTGGTCAGACCCCACTTGGAGTACTGTGCTCAGTTCTGGTCACCTCACTACAGGAAGGATGTGGAAGCCATAGATAGTGTGCAGAGGAGATTTACAAGGATGTTGCCTGGATTGGGGAGCATGCCATATGAGAATAGGTTGAGTGAACTCAGCCTTTTCTCCTTGGAGCAATGGAGGATGAGAGGTGACCTGATAGAGGTGTATAAGATGATGAGAGGCATTGATCGTGTGGATAGTCAGAGGCTTTTTTCCAGGGCTGAAATGGTTGCCACAAGATGACACAGGTTTAAGGTGCTGGGGAGTAGGTACAGATGAGATGTCAGGGGTAAGTTTTTTACTCAGAGAGTGGTGACTGTGTGGAATGGGCTGCCGTCAACGGTGGTGGAGGCGGATATGATAGGGTCCTTTAAGAGACTTTTGGGTAGGTACATGGAGCTTAGAAAAATAGAGGGTTATGGGTAAGCCTAGTAATTTCTAAGGTAGGGGCATGTTCGTCACAACTTTGTGGGCCAAAGGGCCTGTATTGTGCTGTAGGTTTTCTATGTTTCTATGTTTCTAATATACAAAACCAATACAGTAGTGGCAATTCTGAAAAAAACAATACAAACAACATTAGAATCGCACCAACACAAAACCTTGTACATAAGATCAAAATGTGAATAAATACGTCTCATCTTAATGAAGATCTATACTCACTTTGGCACACACGTGCTTAACTTCCAAACATGTATAGGCTGGACCCTGAAACAAATTCTCATCGCTCACACTACTCAGGTAATAAGGAACTTCACACAACCACAGCAGTCAAAGAGCATGGGAATAACTACAGGACCACGCCATAGAGGGGGGGGGGGGGGTTAATTGGCTCAGGTAACATCTTATGGTCACAACCAACATCTCCAGTGGCCTTCCTAGCCACAATGGTAACTACAGATTCAGCAGTTATGTGCTCAGTATCTTTTCCTGATACTCGGACAACGGCTTTCTTTTCAGTAGTTTGCATCTGCACTTTCTGGAAATCATCTCTCCAGTCAGAATCCAACTTTCCTTCTAGAGTCGTGTCAAATCCTGCGTAGACAAGTTGTCTACATTGGCATATAATGTTCATGCCTACAATGCATGGGACGGGTTGTTCAGTGTTATCAGGATCCCTGTATACTAGAAAGCCACAATTGGGTATCTTCATGCCCATCGCTTGAACCTCCAGCTCTAGATGCCCAAGGTAAGGAATATCAAGACTGTCAGTGGCTGTTAACCTAAGCCAGCCGGCAGTGGACAACATTTCCTCATCCTCTCCATTCAAGTGTTCTCGAAGGAACTGCTCAGTCACGGTGCTCACTTGACTACCTGTGTCCAACAGACAATGGACAGAGACACCTGATATCTTAATCTCAACGACAATACATGGTCCTATGGAACATTGCAGCAACTGGTCACAGGATGGCTGTACATTATCTATGAAGTTGCCCCAAATTGCCCGACTCACAACAACCTGAGGGCTGGAAGATGCCGGCTGTACATCCCTCGCACTTCACTTCTGTGGGCAATTCTTGACCACATGCCCCCCTCACCTGACACTTGAAACATACTGGTTGCCCATCCTCTGTGAATCTAGGCTGCAACTTGGGTCTACTGCTAATTGCATATGCAACACCTCTCTGTATGGTAAGATCTTTCACTGCTTGAGTCAATTCACTAGTGGCTTTGCCCTGCTCTGCAACTACTTTAAGGACATTGCCTAGAGTAACAGATTTGGATTCCTGAGCTTTCGGAGGGGAGCACTGTGCCTGGCTACTGACACACTTTGACTTTACAATCTTTTCATTTCCTGACGACCCTTAAAAACCACAGATGAGCCTCCTCTTGCACTCCTAACTTCGAGGACCCAGGGTTATTCCGCACAAATCAGTGGAGCTCCCTTCCAGGGGAAGGATCTCTGATCCCATCTATAAATTGATCTCCGAGCACCACCCTTTCATTGGCCAGAGCATCAGGGGAACAGTTCAGTTGAAAGTTAAGAGCTTGGGCTAGGGCATGTGAAAACTCTCTATGTCTTCACCCTCACACTGTTTGTGACTATAGAAGCTATGCAACAGCTGGGGTGCACTATGCTTGTCTCTGAAAGCCTCCCTGAGACAGGTGAACAAGTCATCAGCCTGGTCATCACTGCACATCAGTGCTTCTTCTAGAGCTGCACCCCTGAGCAGTGACATAACAAAATCATACTGATCCTGGTCAGTCTAATTTCCAGCATGAAGTACACAATCGATTTCTTCAATAAAGTCATCAGCAGACCTCCCATCTTTCTCAGCATCCCCCGTAAATGGAGCGATGTGTCTTTCCCTTGGAACATATACATAGGACCTTTTGCTTAATTTATCAACAGTTGCCATGGCTTCCTCATGCTGACCAGGCATCTCTCTAATTTGTTCATTGAAATCAGGTTCAGTTTGCACATCCTCTGAATGTAACATTATGAAAACTCAAGTCATTAAAGGGTCTCTGTGACAAGCCTGGAAAAGGGGTTGCTGACATCTCCTGCAGAAAACACGATGACTTCACGGCCGCAGTTGCTCTGGATCACCGTCACAGTTCTACATCCTGGCTTCAGTCCCTGATGTCCCAACCCGGCATCAAGACTCTACCATGGTCTCCACGTGACACCGCCTCACGGGAACGACTGTCCTGTCCTTCACCACTACCCTATTATGTATTGTATATTGTACTGCATACAAACATCAAAAACCCTCTAAACTGGCTTGGAATTACCCCACTGCTGCTACCAAATTTTGTAGAACAACAAATACTTTTTCAAGTCTTTAATTCCTTTATCTATTTGAGATTTTTGAATGCAGAAAGAAACTATCAAAAGCTTAACTTTGGTCCACACACTTGTGTATCAATTAGTTATGTATGCAGTATGAAAATAAATAAAACAAAATATACAGAACCAATACAGTAGTTGCAAACACCAGAGGGCATATGTACAAAATTAAGGGAGGGAAGTTTAGGAGAGACATCAGGGGTAAGTTTTTTTACACAGAGGGTTGTGCGTGCCTGGAATGACTTACCAGGGATGGTGGTGGAGGCTAAAAAAGTGGTGGTGGGGTATTTAAGAGCCTCTTGGACAAGCACATGGATGAAAGAAAAATGGAGGGTTATTGGGGTAGTGTGGGTTTAGTACTTTTTTTTAAGGATTATATGGGTCGGCACAACATGGAGGGCTGAAGGGCCTGTATTGTGCTGTAGTGTTCTATGGTTCTATGGTTAGTGGCAATTAGAAAAAACAATACAAACAACATTAGAATTCCACCAACCTGTACCTTGTACACAACATCAAGCATATGGATAAATACATGTCATTTTACCTAAGAGGTATACTCACATTGGCGCACAAGTGCTTAACATCCAATCACGTACAGTCTAGACCAGCCTTTCTCAAAGTTTTTGCTCTGGAGGAACCCTTGAAATAGTTTTCAGGTCTCAGTGATCTCCTGATAAAAAATATTATATCTAGAGCTCACGGTACATTAGTATGCTCATTAAGTTGTAGATATAACAATCCAAAAATAATTGTCAATGCTCTTTTGAGTAGAGAATGAATTTTTTAGCCAATCTTTCTTGAAAAAACAGGCAGTTAAGCTTAGCTTACCATTCTTGAAATTAAACTCTGTCATAAATTTTAAAAGTTCATAAGGCAAACAACAAATTTCTGCAGATGATTGGTAAAGGGACTGGTTGTGTTGAGGAAAAAGGAAGGCTGCAGAAGGACTTAGACAGATGAGAATGGGCAAGAGAGTGGCAAATGAAACACAATGTTGGAAAATGCATGGTCAAGCACTTTGGTAGTAGAAATAAATGTGCTGGGACAAAGTCCAAAAATCTGAGATGCAAAGGCACTTGGGAATCCTTGTGCAGAACACCCTAAAGTTTACCTTGCAGTTTGAGTCAGTGGTGAGGAAGACAAATGCAATGTTAACATTCATTTCAGGAGGATTAAAATATAAGAGCAGGGATGTGATGCTGAGGCTTTATAAGGCACTGGGGAGGCCTCACCTTGAGTATTGTGAACAGTTCTGGGCTCATCTGAGAAAAGATGTGCTGGAATTTGAGAGGGTTCAAAGGAGGTTCACAAGGATGATTTCAGGAATGTCAGGGTTATCCTATGAGGAATGTTTGATGGCTCTGGGCCTGTACTCGCTAGAATTCAGAAGGATTTTGAATTTTGAAAGGCCTAAACAGAGTAGATGTGGAAAGGATATTTCCCATGGTGGGGAAGTCTAGAACAAGCGGGCACAACCTAGGGTAGAGGGACATCCATTTGAAACAGAGATGCGGAGAAATTTCTTTGGCCAGAAAATGATAAATTTGTGGAATTTGTTAACACAGGCAGCTGTGGAGGCCAGGTCACTGGTTGTATTTGAGGTAGAAATTGATAGGTTGTTGATTGGCATTGAAGTTTACAGGCATAAGGCCAGGGAGTGGGACTGTGGAGGGGTAAAAAAGAATTATCTATGATTGAATGTCAGAGTAGACTCAATGGGCCAAATAGCATAATTCTGCTCCTATCTTTTATGGTCTTGTAGCCTTCTAAACAATAATTACTGAACCCATCAGTCTGAATGAATTAAAAACTCTGGGTGAAGGAAAAGTGTCCCTTGGATCTTATGATGGACAATCCCTCAGACATGTATCACTGGTTACCAATGGACTTCCTGGACAACCACTATCCTTATCCATGTTAAATGTCTCAGCATTTGGACAGTTTAGTCTGCACTCACATTGAGTTCAGTTTTTTCTTGGACCAGAACACTGTTTGAAGCCTTGAGCATCTGGGTGTGGTGATGGTTCAGTCCTCAACAACAGAACAGGCTTCACAGTGGAACTTCAGTGCTGTAGCTGGGGCTGGGTATTGTCACCACAGGCAGGACCACATCAACTGTAACCTTCACCATCTCTAGAATAATACAAAGCTGATTTGCAGTGGATTGTTACCTCATCTGCTGGATCTGTACACAGGGAGACTGCAGTGTATCTGCCAATTCTGCATGTGCAGACCCTCGATAAGGGAGTACAGAAGTTATCAAATATGTGTTTGTTTGTGTTTTTCTGTTGTTTCCTGGATTCTCTGCTTGCTGCCAGTGTGAGAGAGATCCCTGGACTTTCTTCAGTCCGGTGTTCAGATTTCTGCTCCATTTCTGAACTGGTTGGGTTTCCCTCTGTTTAGGAAGCCTGACTGACTCAGGATCAATCTTCATTACCAAGAACATGTTGTAAATCGATGCTTATGTGAAATAATTTGTATAGATCTGTTATTATGGCTTTCAAACTGATTAATTTTCATTTATCCAAAGAGGGTGATAGATTGAGAAGATGGATGTCTGCCTATAATATTGGTTTTCTCATTGTCATCATCATTGTTACAATTTCCTGGATGGCGTTTAAAGGTATGTGCTCAAATGTTATTCTGTATTTTCATGTAAATGATGAACTCGGTTCTCTGGAGTTTGGTTGGAACGAAGTGAGTTTCTCAGTCAGGATGTTGTGAACTGCTTTACCAGGACCACCAGCACCTGTAGTCCTCAGTCCCACAGCTGAAGTCCTTTCCCACAGGGGGATCTGCTGGAGGTTTAGACCTTAATGGCATTTCACTGATGCTCATGGAACTAAAGGCAAAATGTTGACCTGAACACACAGTTGCCTCAATGGGACAAGGCAGAGTGTGGGGATAATTTGCATGAGATCTGTGTTTGGATTACTACTTGTCTCAGATTGACGGAGGAACGACAAGTTGCATGACGAAATTTCCCAATGAAGCAAGGAGAAGTGGTAGCAGCTTTTTGGTCAACAGGGATTAATAGATGGGAATGAGCAAAACCAGGGATAAATGCCACTCCACAGCCAGACAAATTCATGTGGGCATCAGGATTCTGACAAGTCTTTAATAGGTCTTGGAGACACAGAGGAATTATGTGTCTCAAATCACAGGAAGGAGAAATTGGTCTTTAAGAATTCTGGTGTAAGTTTGCTGAGCAGAATTTGCAGAAACTAGGGCTGTGCTGAATGAATCTGAGACAGCCAAAGGGTGAAGTAGTTAAATTTTACAAGAAGTCAGATTTTACAAGAAGATGAGCTTTGACTAGCAGCCAATCCAGACATCAGAAGTTTGGAGAGGAGGGGACATCAATCTGGTTCATTTCTTGAGGATAAAAGGCAGCAGTGTGTCACAGTCTGAGGACCAGCCACCAATCAGCATTTAGGATTGATCAGTAAGAGTAAGTTAAAGAAAGGCTGGGGCAAGCACAGTGTCCATCGTCTCAGTGGACATCGTCAGAGTGGTGATCATAAGACTTTAGCTCTTCAAAGGGAGGCTTCATTCAGAGAAAGCAATGAAAAGACAACCTTATTTTTTTCCCTTCTCTTCTTCATATATGTCCAGTTAGAACAGTAGAGATGTTATATTAGAAATGCAATATTAGCATTTATTTCGGGAGTACTACAATAGAAAAACAAGGATGTAATGTTGAAACTTTATGAAGCACTGATGAGTACTGTGAGCAGGTTTGGGCCTCATATCTTAGAAAGGATGTGCTGAATCTGGAGAGGATTCAAAGGAGATTCATGGAAATAATTCCAGGATTGAATAGCTTGTCATATAAAGAACATTTGATGGCTCCAGGTCTGTATTCACTGGAATTCAGAAGAATGAGAGGTGACCTCATTGAAACCTATCGAATGGTGAAAGGCCTTGATGTAGTGGATGTGGAGAGGATGTTTCCTATGGTCAGAGAGTTGAAGACCAGAGAACACAGCCTCAGAATAGAGGGGCATCCTTTTAGAATGGAGATGAGGAGGAATTTCTTCAGACAGAGAGTGGTGAATCTGTGGAATTCTTTGCCACATGCAGCTGTGGAGTCCAAGTCTTTGTGTATGGCATATTTAAGGAAGAGGTTGATAGATTCTTGATTGGTCAGAGCATGAAGGGATACAGGGAGAAGGCAGAGATTGAGGCCGAGGGGAAAATTGTATCAGCCAATATGAAATGGCAAAGCATACTCGATGGGCCAAATGCCTAATTCTGCTCTTATATCTTATGGTCTTACTAAAAGGTCACGGGGAGACAGAGAGCCCTGCTGCTGCTTGAGACTGGAACTGGGAAACTTAGGCAGGAAATTTAATTACAGAACATTGGATTGTTCCAGTATTTTACAACAAGGAATCCATTTTCCTGAGGTGAAAAAGGAGTAACACACACTGTACAAATGTAACTGGGTACTGTGGGTGCCAGTTACCCTCATGCCCCATCATTTTCATGTCAGGGGCACGTGATGTCATTCCCTGTGCAACACCCCCCTCTAGCGGAACCGCTGGGTAATTGCATCATGTGTTTTTTTTGGCCACCCCTGTAACAGTTGTCTTCACTACGACTTGTGTTGGCGTGTGGCATCGGTCTAGTGATCTGAAGGTCACTGGTTTGAGCCTCAGCTGAGGCAGCATGTTGTATCCTTGAGCAAGGCACTTAACAACTAATTGCTGTGCGACGACACCAGTGCGAAGCTGCTTGGGTCCTAGTGCATTTCCCTTGGACAACATCGGTGGAGAGGGGAAGGCTTGCAGCTTGGGCAACTGCCAGTCTCCCAAGGCGCAAATCCATGGTCTCGCAAAACTAACGGATGCCTTTACACGGCAGCTGTGAACTGGGACACCTGCAGCTATTAACTATTGACCTTCATCCCTCAGGGCTCCCAAACACCCCGACAACATCCATTTGTTGTGGTCGTGGTACATATTGGTATAAACAACATATGTAGGAAAAGGGAGGAAGTCCTGAAAACAGACTACAGGGAGTTAGGAAGGAAGTTGAGAAGCAGGACCGCAAAGGTAGTAATCTCGGGATTACTGCCTGTGCCACGTGACAGTGAGTATAGGAATAGAATGAGGTGGAGGATAAATGTGTGGCTGAGGGAGTGGAGCAGGGGGCAGGGATTCAGTTTTCAGGTTCATTGGGGCCTCTTTCGGGGCAGGTGAGACCTGTACAAAAAGGATGGGTTGCACTTGAATCCCAGGGGGACCAATATCCTGGTGAGGAGGTTTGCTAAGGCTGTTGGGGAGAGTTTAAACTAGAATTGCTGGGGGGTGGGAACTAAACTGAAGAGATGGAGGAAGGGGCAGTTGACTCACAAATAGAGAAAGCTTACAGACAGTGCGAGAGGGAGGATAGGCAGGTGATAGAGAAGAGACATGCTCAGACCGATGGTTTGAGATGTGTCTATTTTAATGCAAGGAGTATTATGAACTAAGTGGATGAGCTTAGAGCATAGATACTGGAAGTACTTGGAGCTATGATGTTGTGGCCATTACAGAGACTTGGGCTACGTCCACACTACACCGGATAAATCCTAACTGAAGCTTTTTCTCTTTGTTTTGACCTTCCATCCACACTAAAACAGCATTTTAGTCCACCAAAAATGGAGCTTTTCTAAAATGCTCTCCAGGACCTGTAATGTTGAAAACGCTGGATTGGCCGGAGCAGTGTGGATGGGGTAACTGGAGAAATCTAAAAATGCTGTCATAACGTGCCGGAACAGATTTTGACGGCAGCGCGCCATTTCATTGTTTTCTTGAATGCAACCTAACAATTTCAGAACAGACGGCAATGAGACTGAAGCCAGAAGTGTTAGAAACGTACTCACCAAATACTTTGACCCATAACTTACTGAATAAATAAGTATACTCACTTTGCCCTGTTTTCTGTCCTTGCTCGTATGAAGGTGGTTTACCTATTTATGCAAGTACTTCTCTGACAATAGATATGTAACAGCCTAATGTAACATTGTATGGAAATACAAGATAATACTGATGCAGACAAGTTTTATACATTTAACAAGGGTCTTTATTAATGCAACAGGGTTGGTCAGTTTTTCAATGTTCATCGTCAGCCGGGTCATACTGTCCGTGAACTCCCTGTCGGTTGCTTCCATACACACCAGTACTTTTTTTTAGTTTAAAGTCCTCCTGTGTGAGAGCCAACAGCTGTCTGTCATTTAAGTTTATCTAGTCTGTAACTGAACAACTGCGCACCAACACTTTCACGGCGAGTTTCGACACAAAACATGCCACTTGTTTTTGGTAGATGTGTCCTACGCATGCGCAGGAGAAGATTCACTGAAATATCAGTTTCAACGTGGAGAGAGATATTTTTAAAAATGCATAGTGTGCCTATCATTTTTACGCGAAACTGGCGTTTTCAAAATTATCCGGTCTAGTGTGGATGTAGCCTCGGATGACTCAGGGGCAGAAATAGTTACTGAGAGTGCCAGGCTATAGATGTTTCAGAAAAGACAGGGAGGGAGGCAAAAGTGGTGGGGACATGGTAATGAAGATCGGAGATAGTGTCACAGCTGCAGAAAAGGAGGAAGTGATGGAGGGATTGTCTATGGAGTCTCTGTGGGTAGAAGTTAGGAACAGCAAGTGGTCAATAACTCCACTGGGTGTTTTTTATAGACCACCTAATAGTAACAGGGACATTGAGGAGCAGGTAGGGAGACAAATTCTGGAAAGGTGTAATAATAACAGTGCTGTCGCGGTGGGAGATTTTAATTTCCCAGATGTTGATTGGCATCTTCCTTAAGCAAGGGGTTTAGATGCCGTGGAGGTCGTTAGGTGTGTTCAGGAAGGTTTCTTGTCACAATATGTAGATAAGCCTACAAGAGGAAAAGCTGTACTTGATCTGGTATTGGGAAATGAACCTGGTCAGGTGTCAGAACTCTCAGTGGGAGAGCATTTTGGAGATAGTGATAACAGTTCTATCCCCTTTACCTTATGAGGCAATCAGACAAGAAATTGGAAGCATAAATTGGAAACAGATGTTCTCAGGGTAATGTATGGGAGAAATGTGGCAAATGGTCAGGGGATGTTTGTGTGGTATGTTCCACTGAGGGTATGGGAACCGTGGTGTACAACGGCTGTTGTAAATCTAGTCAAGAAGGAAAGAGCTTACGAAAAGTTCAAAAAACTAGGTAATGATGGAGATTTTGAAGATAATAAGGCTGGCAGGATGGAGTTTAAGAATGAAATTAGGAGAGCCAAAGGGAGCCATGACAGGATTAAGGAAAACCCCAAGGCATTCTACAAGTATGTGAAGAGCAAGATGATAAGATGTGAGAGAATAGAACCAATCAAGTGTGACAGTCGAAATGTATGTATGGAACCGGAAGAGATAGCAGAGGTACTTAGTGAATACTTGGCTTCAGTATTCACTTCGGTAAAGGATCTTGGTAATTGTAGGGATGACTTGCAGCGGACTGAAAAGCTTGAGCATGTAGATATTAAGAAAGAGGATGTGGAGGAGCTTTTGGAAAGCATCAAGTTGGATACATCACCGAGACCAGATGAGGTGTATCCCAGGCTACTGTGGGAGGCGAGGGAGGAGATTGCTGAGCCTCCAGCAATGATCTTTGCATTATCAGTGGGGATAGGAGAAGTTCCGGAGGATTGGAGGGTTGCGGATGTTGTTCCCTTATTCAAGAAAGGGAGAAGAGATAGCCCAGGAAATTATAGACCAGTGAGTCTTACTTCAGTGGTTGTTATGTTGATAGAAAAAATCCTGAGAGGCAGGAATTATGAACATTTGGAGAGGCATAATATGATTAGGAATAGTCAGCATGGCTTTGTCAAAGGCATATTGTGTCTTATGAGCCTGATTGAATTTATTGAGGATGTGACCAAACACATTGATGAGGGTAGAGCAGTAGATGTAGGGTATATTGATTTCATCGAGGTATTTGATAAGGTACCCCATGCAAGGCTTATTGAGAAAATAAGGAGGCACGGGATCCAAGAGGACTTTGCTTTGTCGATTCAGAATTGGCTTGCCCACAGAAGGTAATATGTGGTTGTAAATGGGTCATATTCTGCATGGAGGTCGGTGACCTGTGGCGTGCGTCAAGGACCTGTTCTGGGACACTTACTGTTCATCATAATTGATATAAATAGCCTCGATGTGGAAGTGGAGGGATGAATTAGTAAATTTGCTGATGACACTAAGGTTGGGGGTGTTGTGGATAGTGTGGAGGCCTGTCAGAGGTGGTTCAGTTTGGTAGGTCAAATATGATGCCAGAATATAGCATTAATGTTAAGACTCTTGGCAGTGTGGAGCATCGGAGGGATTGTGGGTTCCAAGTCCATAGGACACTCAAAGCTGCTGTGCAGGTTGACTCTATTAATTACTGACCTTCATCGCTCTGGGCTCCTGAACATGCTGACAACAACCATTTATTCTGCTGGTGCTGATTCCCCCCCCCCCCCCCCCCCCCCACCTCCCCGTCTCCATTCCTTCCCGTGACTCTGCTGATTCTCTGTTTTAGTTTTGCCATTTGAGTGAGTGTGGTGTAGATTTCCCAGATCTGTATCTGGATCCCGGGGGTTCTGGTCTCAGTCCCTGTCCCCACAAAGCCTCCGTAACACTGGCCGTGTGGAGCTGGGTCATTTGTCAGCCATGAACAGTTCGAGGGACTAAATCACCTGCTCCTGGAATTAAAACCTGAATCTGCTGGGAATCCTCAGCAAGTAGCAGGTGAAGCACGGACAAGAAATGGGTTGCAGGGTGTTACATACCCCTTGGGTATCTTGTGACTGTCACATGACCATGATGTAATTGAGGCTCTGCTGGGCATGTTGTAATGGTCTTGTGATGGTGGAGTGATGTAATTTTCCCGCCAGTGAGAGGTCATGTGATGGCCTGTTTCAACAGGTATAAACGGAGCAAACCTCGCTGTGACGCAGGTCAGCTCATGGCTTAATTTATCAGTGACTCCGTTCTACCTATTTGGTTTCATGACACAGTTTCGTTTTAAAGTGGAGTTTTAATTTCTACCGTAAGAATCGTTGTGCCGGCAGAGATCTGCTCTTGAACAGAGTGTGATGAAAGGTGTGTGAAATTGGAGAAGGTCACTGCTGTCCCTCTTCACAGGAAATTAGCTGAGTTTTTCAGTTCATGAGGGCATCAGCCTTCTGTTCAAGAGGCAGCATTCTCTCCTCTTATCACCTTGATTTGGTTACAGATACAGTTATTCAACTGTTTTTAATTGCAGGCCTCAGACCAGAGGATGTAGGAGTTGCCATTACATCGATGGTGGGACTGGTGTTTTCTACAGCATATGCTATTATATTCATGTGCTGGTCAAGGAAAGGATCTCCAGGTACCTGTTATTGTCTAATTTGCATTTCAGCAGAAATACCAAGTGACTCATGTTGACAAAATGAACTCCTCCCACACCCCCACCCCCATCCCCACAGAGTCTCTGGATTCCTGTGGTACCCAGAATGCAATTGCCCTACATGATTGACAGGTTGAGATATGAAGTGGTGACACAGAATGTCTGGAGTTGTTCTGGAGTCAACTCTGACCCGACTGCAGAGGGGGTTTTGGGAGGAGTGACCCTGAGGAGGGAGGGTCATAGAAAAATACAACTGAGGAACAGGCCTGTCGGCACATCTAGTCCATGCCAAACCATTTAAACTCCCATCGCCCTGCACCAGGACCATAGCCCTCCGTACCCCTACCGTCCATGTACCGATCCAAACTTCTCTTCAACGTTGAAATCGAGCTTGCAAGCTCCACTTGTGCTCACAGTTTCTTCCATGTTCTCACAACTTTCATATTCCCCTTAAACTTTTCACCCTTCACCCTTTACCTGTGAACTCTTGATTGTAGTCCCACCCAACATCAGTGGAAAAGACCTTTTTTGCATTTACCCTGTCTCTACCTCTGATAATTGTGTGTGCCTCTGTCCAATCTCCTCTCAATATTCTACATTCCAGGGAATATAATCCTAACCTGATCAATCTTTCCATATCACTCAGGTCTCTCAGAGTGTAAATTTCCTCTGCACTCTTTCAATCTTGTTTACATCTTTCCTGTAGGTTGGTGACCAAAACTGCACGCAATACTCCAAATTATTCCTCACCAACATCTTATACAACTTCAACATAGCATCCCATCTCCAATACGCAGCACATTTATTTATTAAAGCCAAAGTGCCAAAAACTTTATCATCCTAGCTACCTGTGACTCCACTTTCAACAAATTATGGACCTGTATTCCCAGATCCCTTTGTTCTACCACACTCCTCAGTGCCCGACCGTTCACTGTGTAAGACCTACCCTGGATGGTCCAACCGAAGTGCAATACCTCACACTTGTCTGCATCAAATTCCATCTGCCATTTTTCAGCTCAACTTACCCCTCCCTCATGCCACCCTACCAGGGATAGGGTCCCTCTTGTCCTCACCAACCACCCTACCAGGGATAGGGTCCCTCTTGTCCTCACCAACCACCCCGCCAGATTCCACATCCAGCACATAATTTCTAGAACTTCAGCCATCTCCAACAGGATCCCACCACCAAGTACATCTTCCCCACCCCCGCCCATTTTCTGCTTTCCACAGGGATCCCTATGCAACTCACTTGTCCATTCATCCCTCCCCACTGATCTCCCTCTTGACACTTATCCTTGCAAGTGGAACATGTGCTTCACCTGCCCCTACCCCTCCTTTCTAAAATTTAGAATCACAACTCGTGAACCAGTCCCATCTTTTTAGCATATTTGCTTTGAATCTAATGGCATTGTGATCACTGGATGCAAAGTGTTCACCTACACAAACTTCTGTCACCTGCCCTGTCTCATTCCCTAAAAGCAGATTAAGCATTGCACATTCCATTGTTGGGACATCTACCTACTGACTAAGGAAACTTTCCCGAACACATATGAAAAACTTTATCCCATCTAGTCCTTTTACACTATGGGAATCTCTGTCAATGTGTGGAAAGTTAAAACCACCTTCTTTGCAAAAGTCAACAATCTCTCTGCAACTTTGTTCCTCTAAACAAAGTTTCAGAGTTTGCATATGGTAACGTATACCACACCCCCATTTCCTCATCCTCTGAGTCTGTACAGCATTCAGTGGTTAGGTCCTTTTCAGCTCTTTCCGCTGATTGTCTCTCTGCTCTTCTCCTACCAGGTGTGGGGGCCATGTCAGGCTCTCAATCAACACGTACATCCTGCCCTGGAGGTAAAATGTGATTCCAGTGGAGAATTTTGACAGGGCCATTCCTGGCTTCTGGCTTCACCTGGAAAACTGGCAAATTTGGCATCTGGCTGTCCGCTATGTAAGGCGTAGACACCCAGTTAGCAGCCAACTTCTGCTTCCTCCAAATAGATCAAATGCAGGACTTACATTACTCTTCAACCTCAGGCTTCATTCAGGCCCAATAGAACTGATCTTGGACCAATCTGCAGGTCTTGTTGTAAAAAAAAAATACTACTTATAACGATGATTGGTGAGGCACAGGGAGATCTGTATTTAATGACAAGCACCTTTATTGTTTGAACTAACAAGTACGTGAATTCATACACTAAATAACTAAATAAGGTGAGCAGGAAGGAGCTTATGAAGGAAATTAGTAGAGCCAGAAGGGACCATAAGAAGGCCTTGGCGGACAGGATTAAGGAAAATCCAAAGGCATTCTACAAGTACTTGAAGAGCAAGAGGATAAGACGTAAGAGAATAGGACCAATCAAATGTGACAGTGGAAAAGTGAGATAGCAGAGCTACTTAATGAGTACTTCACTTCAGTATTCACTTCAGAAAAGGATCTTGGCGATTGTAGGGAAGACTTGCAACAGACCGTGAAGCTTGAGCTTGTAGATATTAAGGAAGAGGATGTGCTGGAGCTTTGGGAAAGCATCAAGTTAGATAAGTCACCGGGTCTGGATGGGATGTACCCAGGCTACTGTGGGAAGTGAGGGAAGAGATTGCTGAGCCTCTGGCGATGATCTTTGTATCATCAATGAGGACGGGAAAGGTTCCGGAGGATTGGAGGGTTGTGGATGTTGTTCCGTTACGCAAGAAAGTGAGTAGAGATAGTCCAGGAAATTATACACCTGTGAGTCTTTCTTCAGTGGTTGGTAAATTGTTGGACAAGATCCTGAGACGCAGGATTTCTGAACATTTGGAGAGGCATAATATGATTAGGAATAGTCAGCATGACTTTGTCAAAGGCAGGTCGTGCCTTGCGAGGCTGATTGAATTTTTTGAGGATGTGACTAAACTCATTGATGAAGGTAGAGCAGTAGGTGTAGTGTATATGGATTTTAACAAGGCATTTGATATGATACCCCATGCAAGGCTTATTGAGAAAGTAAGAAGGCATTGAATCCAAGGGGACATTGCTTTGTGGATCCAGAACTGGCTTGCCCACAGAAGGCAAAGAGTTGTTGTAGATCGGTCATATTCTGCATGGAGGTCAGTGACCAGTGGTGTGCCTCAGGGATCTGTTCTGGGACCCGTGTTCTTTGTGATTTTAATAATGACCTGGATGAGGAAGTGGAGGAATGTGTTCGTAAATTTGCTGATGACACAAAGGTTGGGGGTGTTGTGGATAGTGTGGAGGGCTGTCAGAGGTTACAGCGGGACATTGATAGCATGCAAAACTGGGCTGAGAAGTGACAGATGGAGTCCAACCCAAATAAGTGTGAGGTGGTTCATTTTGGTAGGTCAAATATGATGGCAGAATATAGTATTAATAAGACTTTTGGCAGTGTGGAGGATCAGAGGGATCTTGGGGTCCAAGTCCATGGGACACTCAAAGCCGCTGCGCAAGTTGACTCAGTGGTTAAGAAGGTGTACTGTGTATTAGCCTTCATCAATCGTGGTATTGAGTTTAAGAGCCGAGAGGTAGTGTCGCACCTATATAGTACCCTGGTCAGACCCCACTTGTACTCCTGTGCTCAGTTCTGGTCGCCTCACTACAGGAAGGACATGGACAGGGTGCAGAGGAGATTTACAAGGATGTTGCCTGGATTGAGGAGCATGCCTTATGAGAATAGGTTGAGTGAACTTGGCCTTTTCTCCTTGGAGCAATGGAGGATGAGAGGTGAGCTGATAGAGGTGTACAAGATAATGAGATGCATTGATTGTGTGGATAGTCAGTCTTTTTCCCAGGGCTAAAAAGGCTGGCACGAGAGGGCATAGTTTTAAGGTGCTTGGAATTAGGTACAAGGAGATGTCAGTAGTAAGTTCTTTTTATGCAGAGAGTGGTGAATGTGTGGAATCGGCTGCCAGTGGTGGCGGTGAAGGCAGAAACAACAGGGTCTTTTAAGAGACTCCTGGATGGCTACATGGAGCTTAGAAAATAGAGGGCTGTGGGTAAGGCTAGGTAATTCTAAGGTAAGGACATGTTCGGCACAGCTTTTTGGGCTGAATGTCCTGTATTGTGCTGTATGTTTTCTATGTTTCCATGTTTATATGTGTGCACACCCACTAAGTATCCCTGACTCTCCTGAATAGTCAAAGAATCGCAAAGCTATTACCCGGACAAAGGAATTTCCGCTGGCCAGGCATTCCTCATAGTCCCGATTCATCAGTGTCATTGGCTGCAGGTCAAGTGTCTGACCTTTAACACCTTGTTATTGGCTCTGCTGCAAGCCAGCAGCAATTTATTGCCCTCTTCCCATCAAGTGACAGTCGATAATTTATGTTCTCAATCAGCAATGAGCTCGAATCACTTCAGGCAGGCATCAACCCCAACATTCACAAACCTGCATGTTATACCAACCAAAGAACATCTCACAAATAACTTTTTATTAGAAATGATCTCCAGTCCAGCAGATTACCTAAAGTATCATTGTGTCTTCTTTAAAACATTGATCAAGCCCAGCATGTCAAGCTCACAAAATGGAGAACAGAGTGTCTTCACAAAATGGCAGCCTCCATCCCCAAGCATGCGACAGGAACAAAGACAAATAGTCTGTCTGCTTCCACTGTCCTTGATTCATTTGAATTGACTGATTTGTAGATTGTCATTCTTTCTGGTCAACAGTCTTGTCAAACCCCAAATAAACAGAATCATCATGAAGTGACTTCAACACAATCCTCTGATGCTTCTCAGGCAAAACCAACTGGGAATGCTGAGTCCTGTCTGGAGGAGATGTGACCCTGTATAAAACCTGGTTCCTCAACTCCAGTTTGTTCCATTCCCTCATCAGTAGGGGTATGGTAGGGTGTTTCATCTTTTCAACTTGGGTCATATCCCCTTCTTCAACAGATGACCAAATGGCACCTATACAAGGGTTGTCTCACTGGGCTACTGCCAATTCCACAGGACTCAATGCAGGCAACTGCTTTGTATCCAGAGCTGTCAAGGTGCAATAAACTTGTGGAATGGCACAACCCGAAGCTCCCAAATGATCCACAGCTCTATCCTGCCACAGCCTTGCTGCTGATTTCCCTGTGGTAGAAAGCTGGCACATTGCTTTAACACCAGAGGCAGGAACACTCTCCCACTCTCCGTCCATTTCCAGAACCTCATGTGACCATCAGGACAATGAATCCACATCAATGTTCTGATTCCCCAGCCGATATTTCAGGCTGAAATCATAAACAGACAATGCTGCTGACCAACGGTGACCTGTGGCATCCAACTTCACCAAGGTCAGGATTGTTGTCTGTCCTCACCTCCAACCTGGCACCATATAGATAGTCACCTAACTTATCCACCACAGCCCAATTTGTGCATAGGCTCTCAACCCTTTGCCATGGTCCTGATGAAGAACACCCCCTAAACCCTCGAGGCTGGCGTCGGTGTGCAGGACGTACGGCAACTGGAAGTTTGCAAAGCTCAACACAGGTGCTTCAGTCAGCAGCTCTTTCAGCAGCTGAAAGACTCTTCGCATTTTGCATCCCATCTTTCTCCAAAAGGCTCCAAAGGGCAAAAATAAACATTACCACCTTCTCCTTTCATTCTCCTCACTTTATACCCCGGGGGGGCAGGGGGAGGGGCAGGGTAACCACACAGAAGCTGATTCAAAGAGTGGCTTACTTTGGAGTAATGATTCACAAATCTCTGGTAGTACCCACAGAATCCATTGATTGAGTGTAGAGCTCTCACATTCTTGGGTCTTGGCCATGTGGTCACCGCCTCGACCTAGGACAGATACATAGCTATTCCATCCTGAGAGACTATGTGCCTGATGTAATTTACTGACATCTTGCAGAATTGACATTTGTCCAGTGATAGTTTTAACCCTTCAGTCTTCAGTTTTCAGGCGGTCTAGCATCTTCATTAGTCTCATCTTGTGCTCCTCCAGTGTGGAATCGAACACTATGAGGTTGTTCATGTACACCAGTACTTCAAGCAAGTTCATGTTTCCAACAGTCTTCTCCATGGCAGGCTGGAAAGCAGCTGTGCTCCTGATATGCCCTGGTCATTCTCTCAAACTGAAAGAATCCAAGTGGAGATATGAATGTTGTCTTCTCCTGGTCAGCTTCACTAATGGGGATCTGATAATACCCACTCCTTAGGTCCAGCATACTGAACCATTTTGCTCCACTCAGGCAGCCAGAGCATCCTCGATCCATGGAACAGTATATTGGTCAGGGACTGTACGTCACTTCAGTGTCCAATAGTCAACACATTTGTACCTTGGCACATGAGGACTCCTTGATAATTCCAGTTTCCTTCAGTTTCACCAGATGCTGAAATGTGCACAGTGTTGGAGATCATATTTTCCAAAATCTGGGTGCGTCCCTTACTCACGGCGTCAACTCCTCATCACCGATCTCCAGTAGAACTTCCCATCCTGCACTCCTCTGTATCACGCCTTCCCATCGGATTGAATCCTGCGGCTGCTCCTCTCCTCTCTCCATCTCCCACCAAAAGACCAATAATGCCAACAGTGTCCATCACAAGTGTCTCTCCACCCACATTTCTCCAGAACCTTCTCCCAATTCCACCATCCTGATTGGCTGACTGGTAGGACCATGTCAATTGCAGCACTTAATCATTGCGATAATACGACTGAGCTTATTTACAGTTGGGTCTTGTCTCATATTTCCAGAACTAACAACAAGGTATTTAGTCTCTCCAGGGATCTCCACACACTGACAGTGGAGTGAACTCTCTGAACCTCCCTCACTGCATTGCTCTGACACCTGGTCCTTTTCCAACCTGTTGGGATTGCCTCATGTTTAGGACATTCATTATCACAGCCAACCTGACCAATCCCAGTCCAAGTCTGTTATCTGGAACACTTGTCCACTGAAACATATGTAGAACTGTTTGTGTTGATCTGTTTTGAAACAGTTTGAAACAGTTCTAATGTTGTTGTTCATTTCTCCCTGTGGACTCTAGAAGACAAGCAGTGGTGGTGGTGCCTGAATATTTGTAACATTGTGGCTCTTGTCTTCATCCTCATTGCCTTCATTTGCAGGATTGCGTCTAAAGGTATGTGCACAAATATTCTTAAATTACATTAAAATGGTCGCTATGTTACTCAGTGCAGGAATGGAATGAGTATCTCAGTCAGTACGTTGTGAACTGCTTTTTATGGAACACCAGCACCTGCAGTCCTCAGCCCCACAGTCTACAGCTGGGGACTGGGAGACCTGCTGGAGGTTTGACCCAATATAGACACTGTAGGTTATACAGGGAGTGTCCAGACTTCCAGAAGCTGCTTGATAAACTCCCAAAGGT
Organism: Hemitrygon akajei; assembly: GCF_048418815.1. NCBI lineage: Eukaryota > Metazoa > Chordata > Chondrichthyes > Myliobatiformes > Dasyatidae > Hemitrygon > Hemitrygon akajei. The sequence continues at coordinate 183,391,444 of NC_133125.1, forward strand.
GAACCTGATGGAACTGAAAGCATACGACTGACCAGAGTGGAGAATTGATGGTGGCAAATCTGTTGTGACTGCAACTTTTCATTAGGTTGAGTCTGGTGTTGCTATTTTAAACAGTCAAAAACAAGTTTCCAATGATATTGTAACAGGGCAGCAATAAATCACAGAAATTTTCTGCAAATGGGGAAAAATTATGTCAATGGATTTTAAAGCAGGTGAATACAAAGTCTTTTTTTTATTTAATAAGAACAGAACAGATTAGTTTCTAAATGGTGATCCATTAACCCTGTGTGGTCTGTGTTCATCATGACTGACAGGTTGATTAGAAACTGTTTCTGCTGGTCAAGGTGTTCAGGATTTGGAAACTTCAGTACACCCAAGCAGCCCAACAACAACCATTGACTCTGCTGGTGTTGTTTTGTTCCCCTTCACCCAGCTCCTTCAGTTGACTCTGCTGATCTCCATTTCCGTGAGGTGTGGATTTCCCAGAGCTTCATCTGGACCCTGGGATTCCAGTCCCAGTCCCCACCCCACAAATATCAGTCACTTTATCCATGTGAAGTTGTCTCACAGATCACCCTTGGTCCTTTTGAACAGCTCAGGCTCTCAATCACCTGCTCCTGTTCCAGGTCTGTGATCATGTGCTGACCACGAGAGCCTTCTGAGTGTGTGTCACTGTCCAGCTATCACCAGTAAATGGAGAGTCAATCTCACCAATCACCATCTCCGTGACTTGTAAATGCCTGTCACTGGGTTACAGCTTAATAATGACCAGATAGTAATGATATCAGGTATCAGGTGAAGACAGGGAGGCAGTTTATTGTCACTGGGTCAGTATCCTGGAGTCCATACCAGTGTTACCATGAGAACAGCAGAGGTTCCTGAGGGAGACTCACCCTCACCATCTGAGGACAAGCAGATGTGGATCTGGTCTGACAGATCGAGAGAATATGGCCGGTATAAGAGGGTGGAGACAGAAGGTGCAGATCAAACTCTGGCAGGAGATGGGTGGATCCAGGTGAGGAGGGATAGTGGTCAGATATAGGAGGGGAGAGTGTGGTTCACACCAGAATGGGAAGGTGACGGGTGGATCCAGGTGAGGAGGGATAGTGGTCAGATATAGGAGGGGAGAGTGTGGTTCACACCAGAATGGGAAGGTGATGGGTGGATCCAGGTGAGGAGGGATAATGGTCAGATATAGGAGGGGAGAGTGGGGTTCACACCAGAACGGGAAGGTGATGGGTGAATCCAGGTGAGGAGGGATAATGGTCAGATATAGGAGGGGAGAGTGGGGTTCACACCAGAATGGGAAGGTGATGGGTGGATCCAGGTGAGGAGGGATAATGGTCAGATATAGGAGGGGAGAGTGGGGTTCACACCAGAACGGGAAGGTGATGGGTGAATCCAGGTGAGGAGGGATAATGGTCAGATATAGGAGGGGAGAGTGGGGTTCACGCCAGAATGGGAAGGTGATGGGTGGATCCAGGTGAGGAGGGATAATGGTCAGATATAGGAGGGGAGAGTGTGTGTGTGTGATGGATAGATGGAGGAGTGGGAGAGGGGAACCAGTCGGGGTGGTGTGTGTGTGTGATGGACAGATGGAGGAGTGGGAGAGGGGAATCAGTCGGGGTGGTGTGTGTGTGTGTGTGTGATGGACAGATGGAGGAGTGGGAGAGGGGAACCAGTCGGGGTGGTGTGTGTGTGTGATGGACAGATGGAGGAGTGGGAGAGGGGAACCAGTCAGAATGGTGTGTGTGTGTGATGGACAGATGGAGGAGTGGGTGAGGGGAACCAGTCGGGGTGGTGTGTGTGTGATGGACAGATGGAGGAGTGGGAGAGGGGAACCGGTCGGGGTGGTGTGTGTGTGTGATGGACAGATGGAGGAGTGGGAGAGGGGAACTAGTCGGGGTGGTGTGTGTGTGTGATGGACAGATGGAGGAGTGGGAGAGGGGAACCAGTCGGGGTGGTGTGTGTGTGTGTGTGTGATGGACAGATGGAGGAGTGGGAGAGGGGAACCAGTCAGGGTGGTGGTGTGTGTGTGTGTGTGTGTGTATGTGATGACAGATGCAGAGGGAGGAGAAGGGGATGGAGTTATCTAACTGATGGAGAATGAGGACAGAGGGAAGGACTATCATTGTTGGAGGAGAGGAGAGAAGGTGAGTCAGTAAAGGAGAGAGAAGGTAGTGTTAGCATTCGCCTTTTGCAGTGTAATTAGTGCTGACTGTAGCTGTTATATATGACATAACCTTGGATCTCGAAATGTGGGGAATTTTACAGGTTTCACATATTTACCTCTTTCTGTAATTAGTTTTGTTTTTGCATTTAATAAATTAATTACATTTAAATGAACAAGAGAAAATCTGCAGATTCTGGAAATCGAAGCAACACACGCAAAATACTGGAAGAACTCAGCAGGCCAGGCAACATCTGAGTACAGTCGACGTTTCAGCAGTCTTTTTGATTTGATTGTTTGTTTAGTCTTTGTGTGTAGTTATACAGTACATTGTCTCTATTGTATTTCTCTATTCTACTGTGAATTTCTGCAAGACAGTGAATCTTAAGTTAGTAAATGGTGATATATACATATTTTGATAATAAGTATACTTTGTCGTGTGATTAACTTGTTGCTTTGTCTCATAAATGCCATTGGACATTGAGGGTGTTAAATGTACTTTTAAACTGGGATTGGTGTGGACAATCAGTGTGAATTTACTCAGTGGGTTCACTTCTGTACATTTCAGATCAAAGCTGCAAGATCAACATTCCAGTCTGGATCATATTGATTATATCAGCGATCACATTTGTGACAGCATTATCCAGATTCTTTCCAGTTTGCAGTAAGTATCAAAATCAAAGCTTTTTCTAAAGAACTCTATCACTGTGAAAACTTTCCCCTGGTCTCACCATCACTTTAGCTTCTAAAGGGAGCAGTTGAGGGGAAATCTCCAGCACATTATCAAATCTGTCCTAGCTGACTGCTGTCAGTCGGGAACAGATCTGGCTCAGATTTTGCTGGATTCTGTTGGAGGTTCTGCACAGAGGTGCTGGGATCTCTGAATAGTTGAGCTGATGGGGTTTGGGACTCCTGCTGGATTGTGGAAGTCCAGAACTTTCGATTTGAGTTGGAGTGATTTCCATCTGTGCCTGCGTGGGAATTATTGGAGAGAATTCAAGTTATGGGAGTTGTGTATAATTGGAGAGATCAGGATTTGATTATGGATGGTCAGTAAGGCCCAGAGTCAGGAAAAACAAACTTTCTAATCTGAGGAGATGATGAAGAAGATTGCTGGAGGCAATGTGAAAGATGTTCTCCATTGGACTTTAGTAAGTCATTTGACATGGTCCCACATGAGAGGCTGATCCAGAAGGCTAACACACCTGGGATCCAAGGTGATCCAGCTAAAGGGATCCAAAATCAGCTTGGTGACAGAAGGCAGAGGTCGTGTTGGAAGAATGTTTTTTCTCTGATTGAAGTCTGAACCTCCTTGTGTACAGTAGTGAATGGTTGTACAACTTCTGCACTTTGTGATATATATTAATGACTTAGTTGTGAGTGTAGGAGGTATGATTAGTAAGTTTACGGATGAATGAGAAATGGTGTTTTGGATGGTGAAGAAATTTGTCCAAGTCTACAATAGGATATGGATCAGATAGAACTTAATTCTGATAAATACAAGGTCATCCATTTTGCAGAGTTGAAATAGGACTCGGACATCTGCAGTACGGGGTAGAAATGTTGAACAGAGAGACTAAGGATTCCATGTTCAGAGCAAGACACACAAAATACTGTAGGAACTCAGCAGGTCAGGCAGCAACTATGGAAGTTAATAAACAGTCGATGTCTCGGGCTGAGACCTTTAATCAGGACTGGAAAGAAGGGGGAAGAAGCCAGAAAAAGGAAGAGGGGAAGGAGAAAAGCTCGAAGGTGACATGTGAAGCCAGGTGGGTGCAGGAGGGGGATGAAGGAAGATGCTGGGAGGTGCTAGGGAGAAAAGATAAAGGGCTGGAGAAGGAATATGATAGGAGAACAGAGTGGAATGTGGAAGAAAGGGAAAGAAGAAGGGTAATATGCAGGTGAGGAGAGGGGGACACAGTTGCAAATAGAAGAAGAAGAAGAAGAAGCGGAGGGAGAAAAATTACTGGAAGTTGAAGAAATCAATATTTATCCCATCAAGTTGCAGGCCAACAGATGGAATATGAGAGTTGCCTCGAAATGGTTGGTGACCGGGATGGCGGATGGTGCAGAGAATGATGTGCTGGATGCATAGTCCCGTGGGTGGGAGGTGAAGACAAGAGGAACTCGGTCAGTGTTAAGGATACAGAGTCCCGTGGGTGGGAGGTGAAGACGAGAGGAACTCGGTCAGTGTTAAGGATACAGAGTCCCGTGGGTGGGAGGTGAAGACGAGAGGAACTCGGTCAGTGTTAAGGATACAGAGTCCCGTGGGTGGTAGGTGAAGACGAGAGGAACTCGGTCAGTGTTAAGGATACAGAGTCCCGTGGGTGGGAGGTGAAGACGAGAGGAACTCGGTCAGTGTTAAGGATACAGAGTCCCGTGGGTGGTAGGTGAAGACGAGAGGAACTCGGTCAGTGTTAAGGATACAGAGTCCCGTGGGTGGGAGGTGAAGACGAGAGGAACTCGGTCAGTGTTAAGGATACAGAGTCCCGTGGGTGGGAGGTGAAGACGAGAGGAACTCGGTCAGTGTTAAGGCATCGGGATGATGTGTCAAGGGCAGACGCCTGCGAAATGGAGGAGATGTGAGTGAGGGAACCGTCAATTGTGGAGGAAGGGAAACCTTGTTCCTTGAAGAAGTATGACATCTCTGATTTCCCAGAGAAAAAAAGCCTCACCCTGGAAACAGATGCGATGGATACAAAGGAACTGATAGAGGGAATGGCATTTTTACAGGAGACAGGTTGGGAGGAGGTACAGTCAAAGTAGATGTGGGATTTGGTAGGTTTACAAAAGATATCAATAGATAGCTTATTCCCAGACATGGAAACAAAGAGATCAAGAAAGGATAGAGAAAGGTGTGTCAGAAATGGACCAAGTGAATTTAAGGGCAGGGTGGAAGCTGGACTGTAGTTCCAAGTTCATAGATCTCTAAGAAGGAACATTGGTTGATAGTGTTGAGAACATACATGGAATGCTGATCTTTATACTTTGGGACAACAAGCAAGGTCATAAGTAGAAAGATAGGCCAGATGAATTCATGGCTGAGGTGCTGGAGCAGGGGGAGAGGTTCAGGTTCTTGGGATTTTTTCTGGGGATGGAAGCAACCTGTACAAGAGGGACAGGTTACACTTGAACCAGAGAGGGGCCAATATCCTTGCAAGAACATTTGGGGGTGGGATGGAACTCTGAGCAGGAGCAACACATGGGATAAAACAGTCATTTGCAAGAGCAAGTTTTGTATTCAGGATAGCCAGGATATCAGGATAAAGGGAAGGAAAAGAATACTCATCTAACTCACAGCGTGAGGATGAAGAGGTAACGTGAGTGAACTCAAAATGTGGATTGGCTCTGTGGACTGGGATGTCACAGCCATAACAGAAACTTGGCTGAGAGAAGGGTAGGATTGGCAGCTCACTGCTCCAGAATACAGATGCTACAGCCATGACAGTAGATAAAGGATTGGGAAGCTTTTAAAAACCTAAAGAGAGCAACTAACATAATTAATTAGGAAAAAATGAAATATGAAAGCAAGCTAGCAAATAATATCAAAGTGGATAGTGAAAGTTTCTCCAAGTATGTTAAAAATAAAAAAAGATAAGATTGGATATAGGGCTGCTACAAAATGAGGCAGGAGAAATAATAACAGGGGAACAAGGAGATGGATGATGAACTAAATGAGTATTTTGCATCAGTCTTCACTGTGGAAGACACTAGCAGTATGCCTGATGTTGTACTGTGTGAAGGAAGAGAAGTGGGTGCAGTTACTATTACAAGAGAGAAGCTGCTCAAAAAGCTGAGAGACCTAAAGGTACATAAGTCACCCGGACCAGATGAACTACACCCTAGGGCTCTGAAAGATAAGGCATTAGAGATTGTGGTGGCATTAGAAATTATCTTTCAAAAATCATTGGACTCTGGCATGGTGCCAGAGGACTGGAAAATTGCAAATGTCACTCCACTCTTTAAGAATGGAGGAAGGCAGCAGAAAGGAAATTATAGGCCAGTTAGCCTGACCTCAGTGGTTGGGAAGATGTCAATTGTTATGGATGATGTTAGGAAGTACTTGGTGACACAGGACAAGATGGGACAAAGTCAGCATGGTTTCCTTCTGGGAAAATCCTGCCTGATGAATCTGCTGGAATTCTTTGAGGAGCTCACAAGTAGGATAGATAAAGTAAATGCTGTGGAAGTTGTACACATGGACGTTTTGAAGGCCTTTGACAAGGTGCCACACATGAGGCTGCTTACCAAGTTAACAGCCTCACTAACATGGTTAGAGCATTGGCTGATTGGTAGGAGGCAGCGAGTGGGAAGAAAAAGATACTTTTCTGGTCGGCTGCCAGTGACTAGTGGTGTTCCACAGGTGTCAGTGTTTGGAGAACTTATTTTTATGCTGTATATAAATGATTTAGATGATGGAATAGATAGCTTTGTTGCCAAGTTTATAGATGATATAAGGATTAGTTTAGAGGCAAGTAGTTTTGAGCAAATATGTAGAATGCAGAAGGACTTAGACAGATTCGGAGAATGGGCAAGAAAGTGGCAAATGAAATATAATGTTGGAAAATGCACGGCCATGGACATTGGTAGTAGAAATAAATGTGCAGACTATTTTCTAAATGGGGAGAAAATCCCAAAATCTGAGATGCAAAAGGACTTGGGAGTTCTTGTGCAGAATACCCTGAAGGTTTACTTGCGGTTCAAGTCAGTGGTGAGGAAAGCAAATGCCATGTTAGCATTCATTTCAAGAGGTCTTGAATACTCACTGGAATTCAGAAGGATGAGGGGGATCTCATTGAAACCTTTGGAAGGCCTAGACGGAGTAGACATGGAAAGAATGTTTCCCATGGTGGGAGAGTCTATAATAAGAGGGCACAGCCTCAGGATAGAGGGGCGCCCTTTCAAAACTGAGATGCGGAGAAATTTCTTTAGCCAAAGCGTGGTGAGTTTGTGGAATTTGTTGTCACATGCAGCTGAGGGCCAGGTCATTGGGTGTATTTAAGGCAGATATTGATAGGTTCTTGATTGGACATGGCATCAAATGTTACGGGGAAAAGGCCGCGAACTGGGGTTGAGGAGGAGAAAAATAAAGGATCAGTCATGATTAAATGGCGGAGTAGACTCGATGGACCAGATGGCCGAATTCTTCTCCTATGTTTTATGGTCTTATGGGCAGAGGTACAGATAAATGAGGAGGAGATGTTACCTTTTGATCAAGGAGGACATAGCATCAGTGATTAGAGATGACATCCTTGGAGGTTCGTTGAGTGAAGCCGTATAGATAGAACATCATTTCAAACTCCTGGGAGTGCACATCACACACAACCACTCATGGTCCCAGAGCACATCCTACACGGGCAGGAGAGCTCACTAATGCCTCATTTTTCTGAGGAGTCTGAGAGAGCTGGACTTTGCACATCCATACTCACGTCATTCCACAGATGCACAGTAGAGGGCAGCCTAACAAGCTGCATCACTGCTTGGTACGGAAACTGCACTGTGGTGAACAGGAAGCTCCACAATGGAGAGTTAAAACTGACCAACCCATCACTGGCACCAGCCTACCTGCCATCAATGACATATCGTCTGTAGAGTACGGTGTGGATAAAGGATCAGTAACATCATGAAGGATCATACACACCCTGCTCATGGACTGTTTGTCCAACTCCCATCAGAGAGGAGGCTGCTTAACATTCACAGCAAAACACACAAAATTCTGGGGGAATTCAGCAGGTCAGGCAGCAGCTATGGAAATGAACGAACAGTCGACGTTTCGGGCTGAGAGCCTTCTTCTGGGTTGAGAAGAAAGGGGGAAGATGCCAGAATAACAAAGTGGGGGGAGGAGGAGGGGATGGAGGCTAGTTTGAAGGTGATAATTGAAGCTGGGTTGATAGGAATGATAAAGGGCTGGGAGGAAGGAATCTTATAGTAGAGGACAGTAGACCAGAGGAGAAAGGGAAGGAGGAGGGGACCCAGGGAGAAGTGATAGGCAGGTGAGAAGGTAAAAGGCCAGAGTGAAGAGGGCAGGGGAGGGAAAAATTACCAGAAGAAGAAATTGGTATTCATGCCATAAGGTTAGAGGCTACCCAGATATAAATTTGTCACTCCCCACTAATCCCCTTCCCAGCACTTAACCCTGCAAGCAGCCTACGTGTTTCACCTGCCCATTCACCTCCTCCCTGACCTCCATTCCCTCCAGTGAGGCAACACTACACCTGCCCATTCACTCCTCCCTCACCTCCATTCCCCCCGGTGAGGCAACACTACACCTGTCCATTCACCTCCTCCCTCACCTCCATTCCCTCCAGTGAGGCAACACTACACCTGTCCATTCACCTCCTCCCTCACCTCCATTCCTTCCAGTGAGGCAACACTACACCTGCCCATTCACCTCCTCCCTCACCTCCATTCCCTCCAGTGTGGAAACACTACACCTGCCCATTCACCTCCTCCCTCACCTCCATTCCTTCCAGTGAGGCAACACTACACCTGCCCATTCACCTCCTCCCTCACCTCCATTCCCTCCAGTGAGGCAACACTACACCTGTCCATTCACCTCCTCCCTCACCTCCATTCCTTCCAGTGAGGCAACACTACACCTGCCCATTCACCTCCTCCCTCACCTCCATTCCCACCAGTGAGGCAACACTACACCTGCCCATTCACCTCCTCCCTCACCTCCATTCCCTCCAGTGAGGCAACACTACACCTGCCCATTCACCTCCTCCCTCACCTCCATTCCCTCCAGTGAGGCAACACTACACCTGCCCATTCACCTCCTCCCTCACCTCCATTCCTTCCAGTGAGGCAACACTACACCTGCCCATTCACCTCCTCCCTCACCTCCATTCCCTCCAGTGAGGCAACACTACACCTGCCCATTCACCTCCTCCCTCACCTCCATTCCTTCCAGTGAGGCAACACTACACCTGCCCATTCACCTCCTCCCTCACCTCCATTCCCTCCAGTGAGGCAACACTACACCTGTCCATTCACCTCCTCCCTCACCTCCATTCCCTCCAGTGAGGCAACACTACACCTGTCCATTCACCTCCTCCCTCACCTCCATTCCTTCCAGTGAGGCAACACTACACCTGTCCATTCACCTCCTCCCTCACCTCCATTCCCTCCAGTGAGGCAACACTACACCTGTCCATTCACCTCCTCCTTCACCTCCATTCCCTCCAGTGAGGCAACACTACACCTGTCCATTCACCCCTCCCTCACCTCCATTCCTTCCAGTGAGGCAACACTATAACTGCCCATTCAATTTCTTCTTCTGGTAATATTTCCCTCCCCTCCCTTCTTCGTCTATTGCCCACTCTGACCTTTTATGTCTTCTCACCTGCCTATCACTTCCCCCCATTACCCCTCCTCCTTCCCTTTCTCCTGTGGTCCATTCTCCTCTCCTATCAGATTACTTCTTCTCCAGCCCTTTACCTTTCCTACCCACCTGGCTTCACCTGTCAACTTCCAGCTTCCCTCCTTCCCCTCCCCCCACCTTTATATTCTGACATCTTCCCCCTTCATTCTCAGTCCTGAAGGAGACTCTAAGCCTGAAACGTCGACTGTTCCAAAGATGCTGCCTGACCTACTTAGATCCTCCAGCATTGTGTGTATTTTGCTGTGAATGCTAAGCAGCCTCCTCTCTGATGGGAGTTATGTTTGTGTTGTTTTGGAATTTCAGCATCTGCAGACTTTCTCATGTTTACGTAGCATCCACGCCAGGACCACCAGACTCAAAAACAGTTACTCTCCCCAAGCTGACCAACACCTCCACCCGTTAACTCCACCACAGCATTATTATTTCCCATCACTGACATTATGTACAACCCAGTGTCACTTTATGGACAGACAATCAATCTATGTATATAAGCTGTCTTCTGTATTTATATTTATTTCATGATTTTTATTATTAATAATGTGTTCTTCATCTTCTGTATTTTTTGGTGCTGCATTGGATCCAGAGTAACAATCATTTTGTTCTCCTTACACTTGTGAATACGAAATGACATTGAGCAATCTCTCATCTTTGAAAAGTTTCCTGAGCAGAGACACCTAGACAGAGGGTGCAGTACCGGACCTCCTCTTGGAGAATGAGGCAGGGCAAGTAACTGAGGGGGCAGTCAGGGGGCACTTTGGCTCTGGTGACCACAGTCCTTGTAGTTTTAAGATGGTGATGGAAAAGCAAGCATTGGTCCCAAGTTAGGGTCCAAAACTCAGCTGGGCTAATTTTGTGGGAATTAGGCAGGATCAAACAGGGGATTAAATTGGATAAATTGCATTTTTATGTGGATAAATTCTCAGGGCTTGACTGTGTATATCATCAGATTGTATCGGAGGCTAGAGAATAAATTGTGGATGCCGTTGAAGAGATATTTGCTTCATTTTTAGCCACTGGTGAAATTCCCAAAGACTGGAAAGTTTAAGAAGAGTAACAAGGAGAAGCCAGGGAATTACTTGAAGAAGTAGCTAAAAATGTAGATGAGAGTCGGACAGTGGATGTTGTCGACTTTGACCTTTGCAAAGTGTTCACGGTCCCACATGGAAGTTTAAGTCCCATGGAATCCAGGGAGAGCGATTTGGGTGAATTCAACATGAGTTTTTAGGCAGGAATCAGAGGGTGTTTAAAGGTTGTTTCTGGGAATGGAGACCAGTGATTAATGGTGTGCTCTATGAGTCAGTGTTGGGAACCTTGTTACTTGTTATTAAGAGAATGATTTGGATGTGAATACACAGGGCTCGGTCAGCAAATATGCAGATGACATGAAATGACGAGATATTGATGACAGTGAAGAAAGTTATCCTAGATTGCACAGAGATCCTGATCATTTACAGAAGTGGGCTGAGGTGGCAAATAGATTTCAAGTCAGTTAAGTATAAGGTATTGGATGCATTTTGGAAAGTCAAACAAGTGTGGGACTGGTACTCTGAATGGTCGGGCACGAGGGAGTGTAATGGAACAGAGAGACCTCGGAGTGCAAGTACATTGTTCACTGAAAGTTGTGTCACAGGTAGACAGGGTGGTGAAAGGGGCATTTAGCATGCTGACCATCTTCAATCAGGACATTGAGTAGAGGAGTTGGGACATTGTGCTGCAGTTGTATAAGTCATTGGTAAGGCCACACTTGAAGTACTGTGTACAGTTTTGTTCAGCTTGTTATAAAAAAGATGTAATTAAACTAAAATAAGTGCAGAAAAGATTTATGAGGATATTGCCAAGACTAGAGTTATAGAGAGAGGTTGGCCAGGCTAAGTCTTTATGGATTGGAACATGGGGGAATGAGGCCTTGTAGAAATTTTTTAAATAATGAGAAACATAGATAAGGTGGATGGAATCAGCCTTCCCCAGGGAGGGGAGCCCAAAACTAGGGGGGGGGGCAGAGATTTAGGGTAGAAGGGAAAGATTTAATAGGGACCTGAGGAGCAACTTTTTCACACAGAGGTTAGTGTGAACTGCCAGAGGAAGTGGTTGTGGGAAGTACAATCTTTTCATGTGGGAAATACTTGGATCGGTACATTCAGGGACAGTGCTTGGAGGGATATGGGACAAATACAGTAAATTGTTCCGAGCTGGGAGAACAATGTGGTCAGCGTGGACTGGTTGGGCTGAAGGGCCTGTACCCATGCTGTATTCTCTATGATTCTACATTGCAACTTTACAAAACACTGGATAGGCCACACTGGGAGTACTGTGTGTAGTTCCGGTCACAACACTACAGGAAGGATGTTGTTGCACTGGAGAGAGTGCAGAGGAGATTCGCCAGGATGTTGCTGGATTGGAGGAGTTTGGTTCTGGGGAGAGATTGCATCGGCTGGGCTTGGTTTCCCTGGAGTGAAGGCAGCTGAGGAGTGACCTTTATAAGTATACAAGGTTGTGAAAGGCATAGATGGGGTAGAGAGTGAAAATCATTTCCCATGGTATGGCAGGGGTATCAATAACTACTTTTGTGTTTAAGCTGAGAGGAAGGAGTTTTGAAGGAGATGTGTGAGATTAGTTTTTCAATCAGAGAGTGACATCTGGAACACATTCAGAGGAGGACACGTTATGTTTAATATTACAAGAAGGATTTAGAAAGGTATTTAAATAGACACGGTTTAGAAGGGTATGGACCTCGTGGACAAATGGGATTGGTGTCGATGGGCAAAATGCACAGCATGATGAGATGGGCCAAAGGGCCTGTTTCTGTGCTGTACAAATCTGTGACTCAGCTGTGAATAAATGGTCGGTTAAAATAGCACCAAATAATCTTCAACAATGTATATCATTCATCAGAATTTATAAGGGATTATTTCATTCATTACAGGCAGAAACGAAGGAACTAATGAGAATAACCATCCTGAAATAGAACAGGTATTTTGTTCATATAAATTCCTGCAGTTTTCTTGTGTTTAAACAGTTTGTAAATTCACTGTTATTTCTCCCTCTCTCAATTCACACATGTATAAACTCACTGGAATCTTCCTGCTGTATTTATAACGCCACTCTCTCTCATTTATTGACACATGGGTCAGTGGGAATCATGACCTCTGTTACTGTCGATAATATCTGGTTAAATTTAATTTAATGGACAGTATCCCTTAGTGTTTCATTACATTTGTGTTTGGACACGATTATGGATATTTACCATTTCTCCCAGTCTGTGTCTGGTTCTGCAGAAAGTGGTTGTCTCTGTCTGACCCCTTTGTAACATCAGTTATGTCCAATTAGTCACCTCTGCCTCTCCCTCGTCCCACTCCCCTCCCCTGTCCTGTCCCACACCCCTCCCCCCACTCAGCCCATCACTCTGTCCCATCTTTATCTCAGTGAGCAAAGTGAAGATTTGTCATCATGTATAACAAACACATTCTGTCCATTTTAGGATCGTGGAGAAATGCAGGAATTACAAACTCTCAGCCCAGGTCATGAAGCTGAAGCTGAAAATCATCCGGTCAGTTAGAAGGGACACGGCAGCCTTCAGTTCCAGAGGTGACTGTGAGGGCAGGTTCTGTGTCCCTGCTGTAGACTGGAGCCTGGAAAATCCTTCCCTCCAACAGTGGGGAACATGGTGCTCTGCAGCTGTAACTTGTCTCACCTTGAGTGAGAACAACACTGCACTCATTTCAGCTCTCAGCTTCCGGTGAGAAATTCAATCCTTGATAATACGGCAAAATTCTCATTGGCACCTTTGTGCTCATTGTGCTAACCACTACTCCACCCCACCTTTGTGTTGTTGTATCAGACTAAACCAGTGAATCCAAGCCCAGAAATCCTTTCCATTTTGTACAAGTATTAAAACTGCACATTAGTGATAAGGTGACTCCTGTGAAAGGAGTAGGTGAAGGCCTATTCCACACTGGTGAGCAAGCTAACCACGTGAGAGTTAAGTGGAAAAGGGACAAAGGTTGACCAAATGCCACTTTGAATAATAGGATCTGGTTTTGAGGGAATTTGACAAAGCATGTAAATAATAAAGACAACACCATGGAAGATTGACTGTTTGAATGTTAAGTTTAAAAGTAAAATAGAGATTAGTATTTGCACAAACTTTTGTAATGTACTATATTTTAATCACACATGCATTGGTTCACATTTTGTAATACACACTTAAGCTAAGATCACAACCCTTTGGTATTTTTGGCTAACATGAAAAATAAAAATAGGAGGTTACTAAGTTGGAGTCTGATGCTACAGGAATTTGATATTAAAATACAACATATTAAAGGGAGTGACAATGTAATTGCTGACTGTTTGTCTAGATGTTAATTTGAACATGTATCTGTATTATTTTTGTAGTTAAGACCACTTCTGTATTTTGTTAAATTCTGTAATTCTGTAAGATGGTGTATTAGTTAATTTTCACCTTGGTGAAAATTCCCAGAAGGATGGGGGTGTTATGAAGGATGAACAGCTCTGATGGGCAGAAGGGTGCAGAGTTGCCCATGTCCCCCCCACCCCCCGGGAGAATCACAAACTGTTACTGTTGCTATGCTGCTCATGAGAGAGAGAGATGAAGAGAAAACATGCAAGAACATCTGCTACAGATAAGAGAGAGATAAGAGAGGGGAGAGAGACTTGTTGATTCACCGTATTATGACTTCTGAGAGACTTATTTATCTTGTACCATTCTGTTTATTAACATTCCTCAGTGGACAGCTGGAGTGGGCTGGTTTGATGGACACAGCCATTCAAAATTGATCGACAACTGAGACCCCGTGAGTAGGGATAAAAGTGAGGTCTGGAGAGACACCCTTCAGACACACCAGGAGACACACTAGTGGACACTGATTGAGTGTTGGAACCCACGGGAAAGTGTGGGGCATCGGAGACCGAACAAAGGATCAGTCAGTTAAACTCACAGTGTTATAGCAGGGCCGGTGGGGACTTGTGTGTGTGTCCACTCATGCCAGAGTGACGAGTCCACCACAGAAGAACGGTCTAGCTGAAGGACAGAGGGGTCATAACTGAGTGACCACAACGAAACGATGGATCAAGAACGTAAAAGAAGGTTTGCCTGCCTGTAGCTGTTACTGCTCGCTCTCTCTCGCTCTCTCCAATGATTACAGCACAACAACCATATCTACCTCAGTACGCATGAACTGAACTGAACTTTATACTTTTGTATGACAATGCATTATCCCCTAGACATCGATAGAGCTTGTTTATTATTGATTATTATTATTCCCACACTTTTAGGTTTATTATTACTAATGTGTATTATATGTATATTTGCATTATTGATATTGATTTGCTTATTTTACTAATAAACACTTTTGAATATAGTACCACCAGACTCCAACGGATTCTTCTTTCTCTGCTGGTTAGACACCCAGTTACGGGATACGTAACAGGTGTGGTTGTTGGAGTTTAATCATCCCAGTCCCAGGACATTGCAACAGGAGTCCCTCAGGGCAGTGTTCTACACCCGGCCATCTTTAGGAGCTCTGTCAATGACCTTCACACTGTCAGAAGGTCAGTTCTGTTGGGCAATGAGGCAGTTTGTGCCCACACATACTAAACAGTGGACCAAACTGAGGCCAGGGATGGTAAGTAGGAAGTGCTGATGGAAGGAGCCATGAGGGAGCGATTGACGGAGTGTCTGTTGGTCAGGAAACCAATGTGATGAGAAAATAATAGTCGGGTGTGGGGGGTGGGAGTTGCTGGGCTGACTGGATCATACAGCCAAAGGGCCTATTGCTGTATCTCAGCAAAGAAATAACGTGTAATTTTCAGGCTTTATAAGGCATGGGTGAGACTGGACTATTGTGAGCAGATCTGGGCCCCCTATCTAAGAAAGGATGAGCTGCATTGGAGAGGTTCCTGAGGAGGTTTATCAGAATTATCCCAGGAATGAAAGGGTTAATACACGAGGAGCTTTTGATGGCTCTGGGCCTGTACTCACTGGAGTTTAGAAGTATAAGGGAGGTATCTCTGAAACCTTTCAAGTTTTGAAAAACCGAAACAGAATGGATGTGGAGAGGATGTTTTCAATAGTGGTGGAGTCTAGGAACAGAGGGCACAGCCTCAGATACAAGGACACCACTTTGGAACAGAGATGAGGAGGAATTTCTTCAGCGACAGGGTGGGGAATCTGTGGAATTCATTGCCACGGATGCTATTGCGGCCAAGTCGTCGTGTGTATTTAAAGGGGGGGTTGATGAGTTCTTGATTAATATGGGTGTCAAATATTACGGGCAGGAGGATGGGGTTCAGAGGGCTATTAAATCTGCCATGATAGAATGGTGGAGCAGAGCTGATGGGCTGAATGGCCTAATTCTGTTCCTATGTCTTTTCATCCTGAAATAAACAACATTTAGTGAAAGCATTTCAATGTTTCTCTACATGGACTGAGTTCATTAATGATCTGTTGTCCTGTTTGATGTGAGGTTGAGGAGAGTGCTGAGGTCTGAAAGCAATTCAATACAATATCCATCATAGCATCATTTGGGGAATTATTGAGTGAGCAGAGGCCAGCATTCAATACCATTTCCCTAACCTTGGTTTTTAACTGCTGGGCACAGGGGTCAGACCATCCCACCATTTGGTATTTATGAATCACTCAGACATGGGTATGTTCGGTATCAGCTCAGTGTCTGCAGGTGAAGTGAAACCAGGGATGAAGTCAGCAGTGAGGTGGGGGGGAAACACGATGTAATCCAAACCTGAGTGTGGTGTCATTGCGACAGGAGAGGAGGCCATGGTCTGACATGTTGGAATGGGAAGCGGAGTTAAAATGATTGATGTGAAATCAGGGATGAAGTCAGCAGTGAGGTGGGGGGAAACAGACTCCTAGAGGCCGTGAACTAACTGGGGGGCCTGGCTGGGATTGTCGGTGCAGAGAAGTGGAAAACTGCTCGTATTGGATAGAAGAATGAGAATCGATCTAAACTCAACGGTGTAAATGATATGGTCGTGATATCAGGGCAACTCAGTGCATCAGAGGGAACAGGGAAGAGCTGGTAGTGTTTGTATGGAAATCCTTTAAGTTTGTCAAACTAGTTGAAGTGGTAAAAAAATTAATGTGAAAAAGGACTATTGAACCATCTCCTTGTATAACAAGGGATTTTGACCTCACAATCTACCTCACCATAGTCTTGCAGTTATTGTCTGCCTACAATGCAGTTCCTATGTAATTCTGCATTGTTATTGTTCTACCTTGTACAACCTCAATGCACTGTTGTAATGAAATGATCCATTTGGATGACACCATACCAGCTTTCTGATTCTTTGATATATTCAGTGACAGAGAATGGAACAATAAGGATATTAAGGGATGCTGACATATCTTATAGTACAGATTCAGCCTCAGCTGGAATATTGTGCTCAGTCATGTGTAGCTTACTGTATGAGGACATGGGAGATGATGAGAAGAGACTTACTTGAATGGTCACAAGGTTGGGGGACTTCATTTCCATGGGGATAATGAAAATTTGGGAACTGCTTCCATGGGGAGAGAGCATTTAATGGAGATGTTCCAACTCTTGAAGGATTTCATGTGAAGAAACAATATTCTGTAGGAAATATGAAGCTTCCAGGTCAAGACGTAAGAGTGGGTGAAGAGGGTGAATTGGAAACTGTTACCAAGCACAAATGAGAAGAACAGATTTCACAATTTTTGCCCTTTCCCAACTTCCCAAAGCATCTCCCATCGAGTGAAGAGTCTTTGGGTCTGTGGGAACTGATATAAGGAAGGACATGAAGGGTTACAGAGAGAAGGCAGGAGAGCCTCAGAGAGAAATGGATCTGCCATGATGAAATAGCAGAGCAGACTCAATGGGCCAAATGGCCTAATTCTGCTCCTATATTGTATGTGTCTTATGGTAATGTAGGAAGTACAGCAAGCAATGTCCAGTCAGCAAGCTCCCACACATGGCAACGTGACCACATCATCTGCTTTAGTGAAGTTGATCCAGGGATAGTTTGATTGCGTTGTTTTCCCCGAGGTGGCACCATTGGTTTCTCACATTGACTGGGAAGGCTGCAGAACCTCACGTTACATCGGATCTGAGAGGCAGCACGTCCAACACACCACACACCCTCACTACTCCACTGGAACCACTCAGCCTGGACTTCACGCTCGTCCCTGGAGTGGGACTTCAACCCACAGCATTCTGACCCAAAGGTGTAACAAAAACACGTCAAAATTCACTGCTTGTTCTTTACTGATTCAGCAGCAAGAGGTATCCGCAAAGGAGGCCCTGTACATGTGTTAATGGTTCTAACAAATCACTTCATTACAGTTATAGAAAAATAAAATACAGAGATAAAGAAAAATGATTCATAAAGTAGTAAAAGAGACAAAATAATACTTAGCAACCAATCACTAAACCACTTCACACAATAGACTGCCAGAGGGAACAACAAATGTCTGACAGCTCTTCCAGTCTCTGTTTGAATGCTCTTTCTTAAAGGTTTGCATTGGTTCAGCATGTCGTCTAATTGACAAACTTCTATAGATGCACGGTGGAGAGTATCTTCACTGGCTGCACCGTGACCTGGTGTGGAAACACCAACGTCCAGGAATGGAAAGTTTACAGAAAGTAGAGAAAACAGCCCAGTCCATCACAGGCAAATCCCTCCCCACCACTGAACACATTTACAAGGAGCGCTATCACAAGAAAGCAGCATCCATCATCTAGAACCTCCCACCACCCAGGCCATGCTCTCCTCTCACTACCACCATCAGGCAAGAGGTACAGGAGCCTTTGGTCCCACGTCACCAGGTTCAGGAACAGTTATTACCCTGCAAATGGCAAGCTCCTGAATCAGTTAGTATATGGAGATATATATATGTACTTTAATAATAAATTTACTATAACTTTGATATTGACATATATAACATGTGCGGCACAGCTTTGTGGGCCGAAGGGCCTGTATTGTGCTGTAGGTTTTCTCTGTTTCTAACAAATACATTATGTTCTTGTGAGTTTCTTATAAGCTAACTGGACAGGTGGCAACGAGGAGTAGATAGTCTCTTCTACAGCCATTAACATAGAACATAGAAGAGTACAGCACAGAAACAGGCCATTCGGCCCACAATGTTGTGCTGAACCAGATAAAAAACCAACCAAAAACACCTGAATACTAATCCCTACTATTGACACAATGTCCATATCCCTCCATCCTCCTTACATCCATGTGCCTATCCAAATGTCTCTTAAGAGCCTCCAATGCATTTGTCTCTGCCTCATTACCAGGCAGTGCATTCCAAACATCCTCCACTCTCTCAGTAAAAATCCTCACCCCTCACATCCCCCTTGAACCTACCCCCCTCACTTCCAATGCATGTCCTCTGGTATTAGACATTTCTACCCCAGGAAACAGATATTCCCTGTCTGCTCTATCTGTGCCTCTCATACTCTTATAAACCCCTATCAGATCTCCAGTGAGCCTCCGCCACTCCAGAGAAAACAGCCCAAGTTTATCCAGCCTCTCATGATTATACATGCCTCTAAACCAAGTAGCAGCCTTCTGAACCTCCTCTGGACCCTCTCCACAGCCTCAACATCCTTCATATAACGGGGCAACCAGAACTACAGGCAATAATCCAGATGAGGCCTAAAGTTTTATAAAGTTGCAACAAAACCTCCTGACTTTTGAACTCAGTGTCTCAACTAATAAAAGCAAGCATTCCAAAAACCTTCTCAACCTCCTTATTGACCTGTGTGGCCACTTCCACAGAGCTATGAAATTGGATCCCAAGATCTCTCTGCTCAGCAACACCTGGTAATCTTGCCCTTAACAGTGTACTCTCTCCTTGCATTTGCCCTACTACGGTGCAACAGCTCTCATTTATCTGGGTTAATCTCCATCTGCCAATCTTCTGCCCATATCTGCAACTGATCTATATCATGCTGTACTCTTTGCCAGTTTTCTACACTATCAACAACTCCACCAATCTTGGTATCATCTGCAAACTCACCAACCCACCCATCTACATTTTCATCCCGGTCATTTATATACATTACAAACAGCAGAGGTCCTAGCACAGATCCCTGAGAAGCAACACTAATTGCAGACCTCCAGTTCGAATAAGTCCCTTCAACCACTACCCTCTGTCTTCTCAGTGGTAAGCAAGATACTGGAGAGGAGTCTGAGAGATAAGATATACATGATTCTGGGAAAATTGGGGTTGTTTATGGGTGGTCAGCACAGCTTTGTGCCTGGGAGGTCATGTTTTATGAACCTGATTGAGATTTTTGATGATGTGACCATGAAGATCAATGAGGGCACAGCAGTAGACATCTATATGATCTGAAGTCAGGATAGTGAAGAAGGTTTATGGCATGCTGACCTTCATCAGTCAAGACACTGACTATAAAAGTTGGGAGGTAACGGTGCATTTGTACAAGATGCTGGTGAGGCTCCACTTGGACTGTTGTGTTCAGTTTTGGTTCCCCTGTTATAGGAAAATTGCTTTCAAACTGGAAAAATGCAGAAAAGATTTACAAGGATGTTGGCAAGACTTTAGAGGCTGAGTTAAGAATAGGACTTGGAGTGTATGAGACTGAGAGGTGATCTTTCATAGGTGGCTTTTATTGCTAGGGGGATGGAGTATAAGAACAGGGAGGTCTTACTGCAGTTGTACCGGGTATTGGTGAGACCACACCTGGAGTACTGCGTGCAGTTCTGGTGTCCATATTTAAGAAAGGACAAACTGGCTCTCGAGGCAGTGCAGAGAAGGTTCACTAGGTTAATTCCGGGGATGGGTGGGTTGATGTATGATGAGAGGTTGAGTAGATTGGGACTCTACTCATTGGAGTTCCGAAGAATGAGAGGCGATCTTATTGAAACATATAAGATTGTGAAGGGGCTTGATCGGGTGGATGCAGGGAGAATGTTCCCAATGATGGGTGAAACTAGGACTAGGGGGCATAATCTTAAAATAAGGGGATGCCGTTCCAGGACAGAGATGCGGAGAAATTTCTTCACTCAGAGGGTAGTGGGGCTGTGGAATTTACTGCCCCAGAGAGCTGTGGAAGCTACTACACTCAATAAATTCAAAACGGAGATAGACATTTTCCTGGATAAAAATGGCATTAGGGGATACGGTAAGTGAGCAGGTAAGTGGACATGAGGCTAGGTTTAGATCAGCCATGTGATCTCCTGGACCAGTTTTCGATAGCCTGGATGGGTCGGAGAGGAATTTTCCAGATTTTTTCTCCTCAATTGGCAACTCAGTTTTTTTTTCCCCGGGTGATCACATGGGTTTGGGCGGGATGAATAATAAAATAAAATGGGCGGCATGGTGCCCTGTTGGTTGGCACTGTTGCCTTGTGGGATTCGGTGAAAACTAGAGTTAAGATTGGATCAGCCATGATCTTGTTGAATGGCGGAGCAGGCTTGAGGGGCCGATTGGCCTACTCCTGCTCCTATCTCTTATGTTCTTATGTTCTTATGTATAAAATTGAGGAGCATTGACAGGGTGAATGCACGCAGTCTTTTTCCAAGGTCTGGGAATCAGGAATTAGAGGGTAGAAGTTTATGGAGAGAGGGGCGTGATTTAACAGGAACTTGAGGAGCAACCTTTTCACACAAAGGGTGGGTGGTATCTGTGGAATGAGGTTGCGGAGGAAATCATTGAAGTGGGTACAATAACAAATTTTAAAAGACAGTTGAACAGCTGCATGGATAGGAAGGGGTTAGAAGGCTATAGATTAGCTCTGAAGGGTTTTTTGATCAACGTGGATCAGTTGGGCTGAAGGGCTATTTCTGTGCTGCCCTAGTAAACATTGTCAATCCCCGTCCTTGGCTCCACCTATGTAAAATGTTCAGCCAGTTAACTCTGGTCAGATTCCATATCCATATACTCCTTTCAAGATTGAGTCAAGATCTGATTTAATCTGTCCAAAAGGGGAAAGGAATTCATTTTTGACTTTGAGCTAAAAATTGTAACCCAGAGTGAGGGAGGCTAAGATCTAAAGATGAGATGACTGGTGACAATTGGAGAGGACGGTTTAACACGACGGTCACACTTTATTGTTCTCATTCTGCCGTTGAGCACATTTGGTCACATTAGTGGTTCCCTGTTTTCCTTACTGCTCATTCTCTGCTTTGAGTTGTTGCTGTTGCTGTTCTACTGCACGTCATCACAAGGCTTTGGGAAACATAAATGGAAATGAAAGATACAGTGTGTGGCACATCAACCCAGTGCTTTCTGAAGCATATGTGTTTACTGAAAACCTACATGGAAAGAGGTTAGAAATTCATTGTCCCCAATAATCACCGAGTTTATTAAAGTGAAATCTAATATTGACCTGAGGTTCAGAGGGGGTGGGGGAGAATCTTCCTGCAAGTTGAGATCAGAGGGGAACCAGACCTTTGGGACAACGTCAGCACCAGCATGAGATCAGACCAGCTTTCCAGCAAGGTGTGATTGACAAGAGAGTGGCTGAGTCTACAGAGTGAAACATTGCCTCACCTGCACCATGACAGTTACTGACGCCTGTTGCACTGATCATCACCCAATCTGCTCAGTTATCGAGCCACAGAGTCGGAGACTGAAACAGATCCTGAGCCTTCCAGGTGATGCAGTGATTAACATGAACTCCTGCAGTTCAGTGCACTGCATTCTGTGATCACTGTGCTCTCTGCCTCACTGGGAAATGGGTGAGGCTCTGTGGAAATTGTTGTAGGGTTTCTAGAGCTGTGTACACTCTACTGACCTTGAAAACAAACCCAAGCTCAAACCCTGTGATTCTCCCACCGTGGGAACGGTGGGAGACTGCTCAGATTGTCAAGGCAAAGTCCTACGAGATGACCCAGTCTTACACATTGTAGACTCAGCCTGGCCACAAAACGGGGAGAATCCCGGACATTGGTGAGCCAAACCTGCCCAGTGGGTTGCACAAGATGCATTTGGAGTTTTGTGTTCTATTTTGGCTGCTGTACTAAAGGAAAATTGTGATTAAACTGGATGGAACACCAAAAATATCTAGAAGGATTTTACCAGGACTTGTGGGACTGAGTTACAGGATGGGACTTTATTGCTTGAGACTGAGAGGTGAACTAGAGATGCATAGAAACCACGAGGGGCAGAGATCAGGTGAATGTCCTTAGTACTTCTCCCAGGGGTGTGTTATCATGAACTAGAGTACAGAGGTTTAAAGTGAGAGAATAAAAATTTAATAGGAACTTGAGGGACAACGTTTCACATAATGGGTGATCCGTCAGTGGAATGAGCTGCTAGAGGAAGTGGTTGAGGCAGGTACAATAACAGCTTTTAAAAAACAATTGGACCATTACATGGATTGAAGATGTGAAAGATTATGGGACAGAAGCTGGCAAAGGGGATGAACTTGCAGGGGGCACCATAATCAGCATGGACCATATGGGGGGACCAGGGAGGGGGTGAGGTGAACAGAAAACACACACTGTCAATAATGCTGACGGTCACAATCCTTGTTCACACATACAATCAGCCAGCCTCAACTAGTTACTCCTCACCTTCAGTTACCACGTTGCCTTGTGGTCAATGTTCCCTCCGACTTGTAATGACCCGTGCACAAAGATCCTGAGCTGTGTGATTTTTTGCCCAGTGACAACGTGTACGCACTGAAATTTTAAGTGGAAGTAAACCGGAAGCCATTCTAAGGATAATAAACAATCAAGTCCAGTTTGTTGTTCAATTTTAAAATAAATAAAATAAAATAACTGTCAACACACACAGGGACTCAGCAGGCCAGGCAGCTTCTATGGAAAAGAGGAGAGTCGACGTTTCGGGCTGAAACCCTTCGGAGAGTCCTGTCGGATTTCAAAGATGCATTTAATGTCAAAGAAATGTATATGATATACATCCTGAAATTCTTTTTCTTTGCAACCATCCATGGAAACAGGAGTGTCCCAAAGATGTTAGAACTCCAAAGCCACCCCTCCCCCCCCAATACAGACTTGCAGAATTCCAAAGACTACTCGTTCACCCGGTAATTCGACATACCACAGGCTCTCTCCCTCCCTAATAAGGGAAAAAGAGATGTCTCCGTTTCTCAGCGAGGGGGGAGACATAACAAACAACTCGCTGATTTATGATGTTAGAAGTCCGTTGCGTAGCCTTTTCCGAGCTCTGTGTCCAAAGAACTCGGGTCTTCAATCTCCAACGACACGCCGACTTCCTGCAGAGGCACCGACCTCGAATTCGCCCGCATCCAGGGCCAGGAAATCCCGCAACTCCGAAGGCGAGCTAATCTTCTAGGCTGCGTCCTTGGCATATCGAATAACGGCCAGTCGTGAGACCCCGAGGGCGGTTCCCATTCCCGCAAAGAACCGAAGTCAGCGTGTAAATCCAGGTCAGGGTCTTCAAAAGAACGCAGAAAGGGAAAAATAGAGACATTAAAGATAGAAATAGAGCTGTTTCCGAGATATCAAAGATAGAAATAGAGCTGATTCCGAAAGGAGTCGCCGTTAGACGCATTCTCTCCTAAGCTCCTCTTTCTGGATTTCCAGCATCTGCAGATTTTCTCCAGCTTGTGGTTTAAATAACAGTCAAGAACCTTGATCTCCTCTGGGTTTGATCTTTTTCGCTCTCGTCCATCTTAACTCTCAGAAAACATACAGTATCTATCAGGCCTGTAGCGGGTTCTGAAGGATTTTCTCGCCAGAGCTTTTGCAAACCCTCCTATGTGATTTGCTTGCTAAATGGCGCTTTAAAAAGTCAAGTTTACAAATATCAGTCCACTTGGAAATTCTCCAGCGACTTTTGCGCTTCACGCCTTTTGTTTCTTTGGAATTCGACAGAGTGAATCAATAAATTCTTCAATAAAAACCGTATACACACCAGTTCCAAAATCTGCAGACAAGTCATCACCATCTCCACGTTGTCAACAACGTCCACATCAGAAACCGGAAACGGAAATGTGATCATGAAATATATTTAACAGCCAATGAGGTACAGGATGACAACCTTCCGTGCACAGTTTAAATTCCTTTGTGCGCGGGTAGTAGAAGATGTGAGTGCACACACACATCAGTGCGAACATTGCGCGGTGTTTAGATCTGTTCTCTTTTGTTTTGTGGACCTTGCAGTTTGTTAGTTTGCAGTTTTTAAATAAAATATCGGTTATTTTCCACTGCTCTGCATCTCCTGACAAAGGTGATTAGGAACACCGATACCCGCAGGTTCCTTCCATGTCGCTCCTGCCCTTCGTTCTGCAACTCCCTCGTAATCACTGGGTCTGAACCCTGGAATTACCGCCCCAAAAGCACCGTGAGGTCCCCTTCACCAGAAGAATTGCAATGGTTCAATCAGGCGGCTCACTCCCGCCTTCTTAAAGGCATGAAATGCTGGTCTTGATGGTGACGCCCGGTCCAACAAAACCGAATCTTCCGAACTCAGTGAGTTCAAAGTGTTACGAAACACACACAACATGTGTGATGAACTCAGCAGGTCAGGCAGTATCTACCGAGAGAAATAAAACGACAAGTTGCGGAACGAGGTCCTGATGAAATATCTCGGCCAGAAACGTCGGGAATTTAGCTCCTAGTGTGATCACCCATAGCGGTGATGTCAAAGAGAAGGGTCTAGACAAAGAACGATCCAAGCAAGACCGCAATGGTGGAGCTGGCGGAAGATGATAACACAACGACAGTAAAACCGTGTGGTAGCTGCCCGTGGATCGACCTCCCCACTTTAAACAAAGTTACATGATGGGAATTAACCCTAACAGCCTGATGACAACCCCTCAGGGGAACATCATGTTCAAAGTTCAAAGTAAATAAACGAATTATTAAAGTACAGATAAACAATCCCGAGGTTCATTTCATTGCGGACACTGACAGTGAATACAATGAAGCACAATCGAATCGATGAAAAATCGCGCACAGCGAAGACGGACAGACAACCAGTGTGCAAAAGACAACTAATTGTGCAAATATAATAAATAACTAAACAATAAATATCGAGAACGTTAATTTAAAAATCCTTGAAAGTGAGTCCATAGGTTGTGGGAATAGTGTTGGGGGAGTGAAGTTGCATGAAATTATCCCGACTGTTTCACGAGCCTGATAGTTGAGGGGTAATAACTGTTCCTCATCCCGGTAATTTGGGACCCGGGGCTGCTTTACCTCCCTCCTGATGGCGACAGCGAGAAGAGTATGTGGCCTTTCCCTTCAACCTGATGGCATGATTTCTCCTCCCGGTAAACCAATTCCCCGCATTCCTATATTCCCCTGTCTGACCTTTAACCTCATCACCCTCCTATTGCTGGCCCGTGTGTTCCCTCCTCCTTTCCTTTCACCTTTGGTCCACTCTCCTCTGCTATCGGATTACTTCGTCCTTGACCTTTCCTGCCCACCTGGCTTCACCTATCACCTTCCAGCCAGACTCCTTCCCCTCCTTCCATCTTTTACTTCCGGCATCTTCTCCCTTCCGTCTCAGTCCTGAAGAACAATTTTGGCCCGAAACGTGGACAGTTTAATCATCTCTATGGATGCTGCCTGACCTGTTGAGTTCCTGCAGCATCTTGTGTGCGTTGCTGGTTAATGGAAGCTGCTTTCCTGCGACAGGCGGAGTTGCGAAGCCCCGTACATTTTACTCCTGGGGAAAGCTATTGCCTGAGTTGTAACAAATGGTTTTAGTTTCAACAAACCTGAGCACGTCTGTCCCACACTGACCCCGTCAGCTGTTCTCTCGGCACCTATTCAGTGAATGACGGGAACAAGGGACACTGCAGAGTCTCAGCCTTTTCCAACGATGCCGGATCATAGTAGACGGGGCCAAGGGTAAACACAAGAGATTGTGCAGATGCTGGAAATCCAGACAAAATGCTGGAGGAACTCAGCAGGCCAGGCAGCATTTATGGAGAGGAATAAGGAGCTGACGTTCCGGGCAGACGTTTTATTTTGATGGCTCTGGGCCTGTACTCACTGGAGTTTGGAAGAACGAGGAGAGATCTTATTGCGTAATTTTGAAAGGCGTGGATAGTGTGGATGGGGAGAGAAGGTTTCCTGTAGTGGGGGAGTCTACACAGCCTCAGAATACAAGGACCTCCTTTTAGAACAGAGATGAGGAGGAATTTCTTCAGCCGTGGATCTGAGATGTTGACCCACCGCCGGTCTTCAATCGGGAGTCTTCAGTGCGCCCGTCCCAAGGAAGTTAGTGTTGACAGATCCCGGTTGACAATGTCCGCTCCGAGATCTGGGAGCTTCGACTAGGGCAACTGGTCATTTCCACTATTCCGCCGAGACTGCGGTGCGGGGCCCGCAGATTGCGGAAGGTGGACATACCCCTGATTCCGGTTTTGTCCCGACACTCCTCACAGGTTAACACAATAACCATCAAAGGGTTAATGTTGGGTTGTTGAGGACGGAACCCCACCCGCTCCCGGGACCGGAGACTGGATGAGTATCACTGCGGAGTTGTGAAACTCACTGACAGTGGCCGAACATTCGCCCCGTGAACTCAACGTCCCTCAACAGTTTAACACAGCCCGCAACACCATGCGGTTTACAGAGGCTCCTAGAGTGTGCGGTCTCGCTATTTTCGCTTACCTCTCTGCAGTTACAGGTGAGAATGCCCGCGGTTAACCATCGCGATTCTGCATTGTAGCGTTTATTTGGGATGTAGGCGTGACGGAGGAATTATCTGGGATAATCCGTCCGTTCAGTGAACCAGATCCGTAACTCCCGCGTGTTCAGCACTTGGGTTCTGTTTGGAAATTGGGTTTGTGTCAATAACATAACCACAGGAAAGTTTTCCAAATAGGCTCCATGGGCCGATCGGCCTCCTGCGCTGTCTGATTCGAATCGGAATCGTTGTTGGCTGAATCAGAACTGTCCGGGTAATCCCGGGGCAGGAATGGAGCCGGTTCTCCCCGGGATGGACCCGCACCTGTTCCACAACCTCCCGACCCCGGCGCTGTCCACCTGTCAGTGTTTAACGGTGACGGGAAGGGACAGAATTATCGCGCCGCTGGTCCTTCCCCGGGGACCGGTGGATCGTAACACTGGATGTCCCGGACTGGGACTGTTGTTGGGGAACGGCTCAGACTCAATGGGCCGGAGAACAGAAAGATTCCACATTAAACCCAGCGGGTCCAAGATCATTACAGCGCGGTGGTGAGATGTGTGAAACACCGACAGGATTAGTTACACTCTGCAGCCCAAACAATCCTTGTGTTTATTGTTTAAATGTCGCCACTTTATATTATAACAATTCCCATCTCCACCTTCAGCCGCTCTAACACTGAGGGTGCATCAGGACAGAGTGAATGGAACCGCCGGCCAGTCCGTGCTCCTGCCGGTCTCTTACACAGTCCCGGACCCACACGGGTATCTGCGGATCACATGGACCAGAGGCGGGAACGCTAGTGTATGTGTGGAATATACCTGCTTCTCGGGGCAAGAATGTCACCTCAATGACGGTAGATCGCTCATCACTGTCTCCGAACCGTATAAACACCGGGCGCTGCTTTTCCCGGAGAACGCTTCACTGTTACTGAGAGACCTGCAGATCAACGACAGTGGGATTTATGAATTATCCATCAGCGACTCTACGGGGACGGAGAAGGGAAGCTCGGTGTTAACAGTTCGATCTGATGGAACAACTTCCCAGGGTCAGATCGTTCGTTCGTTTTGTGCCGTGCTGTATGGCGTGGGCGATCACGATCTCTCCCTGACCATGATTGTTCTTGGCAATTTTTTCAACAGAAGGGGTTTGCCATTGCCATCTTCTGGGCAGTGTCTTTACAAGAGGGTGACCCCAGCCATTATCAGTACTCTTCAGAGATTGTCTGCCTGCCGTCAGTGGTCGCATAACCAGGGCTTGTGATATGCACCGTCTGCTCGTACGGCCACCCACCACCTGCTCTCATGGCTCCACATGTCCCTGATCCGGGGTGAAGCAGGTGCTACACTTTGCCCAAGGGTGACCTGCAGGCGAGCGGGGGGAAGGAGCGCCTTACACCCCCTCTGGTAGAGACGTATCTCCACCCCGCCACCCTCGGGTTTTTAAAACTCCGGGTAAGATTGAGTTTTAAAAACAAAATGTTGGAAACGCTTGGCAGGTTAGGCAGCATCAGTGGAAAGAGAAACAGACGACGTTTCTGGTCAAAGACCCTTCGCCAGAAGTCAATATTAAGCCGCAGAGGAGGCGAGGGCGGGTTGGATGTGACAAAGGCCGTTCTAGAGTTCAAAACAGACCGCTCTCTGAGAAAGAAATGGACACGGAGGCACTGGCTGCAGACGAGGAGTTCAGCGGTTTATTGGGCTGGAATTATTAAATTAAAATGATGGGAAAAGATGTGGGTGAGGTCAGAAGCTGAGGACCGATCGCTCGGGAAAGGAGAGGGGACGATCAGTCTCGAATCCAGACTATAGATGGTGAGAATGCGGCGGAGGGAGGGGGTTTGGGGGGAGTTGGGACTTGTCAGTGTGGAAAGTGAAGAGGCAAAGGAAACCCAGGAGCGGCTTTGTTGAGGTTTACAGTCGTTCGCTTTAGAAAGGAGGGGACACGTTGTCTGTGTCGGCACCGAATGTTACAGAGGATAAAGTGGAATTGTGGATCACGACAGCGCTGAGACAGGTTGTTGTAGAGAGAGGTCAGGGTTATGCATGTTGAATTGAATTGACTTTATTTCTTACATCCTTCCCATACATGAGGAGTAAAAATCTTTACATTACGATTCCATCTAAACGTGCAATGTGCAATTATAGTAATTTGTAATAAATAGAACAGTCAATGTAATATAGAGTACACTCAAGTCAGCGTGAGTTCCTCAGTCTGATGGCCTGGTGGAAGAAGCTGTCCCCGAGCCTGTTGGTTCTGGCTTTTTTGCTGCGGTACCGCTTCCCGGATGGTAGCAGCTGGAATAGATTGTGGTTGGGATGACTCGGGTCCCCAATGATCCTACTCTCAACATGGGACAAAAGTATTGCAAGGAGAAATTTCAACGTAAATTTATTATCAAAGGACGTGAATGTTACCAGCTGCTACCCTGAGATTCGCTTCCTTAGACATTGGAACAAAGATATGGAATAGAATCAATGATAAACTGCACACAAAGACAAACAAACAACAGATTGCAGAAGAAGAAAAATTGCAAATAACTAAAAATATGTAAACACAAACAAATAAATAGCTAAATCAACAAACAAACACAACGCTGAGGCCATGAGTTGTGGAGTCCTTGAAAGTGAGTCCACAGGTCGCTGGGCAGTTGGAACCCACCCGTGATCCAGGGTGGTTCTGAAATGTAAATGGTGGATAGTCAGTTGGAATTCACGTGGGATCAGTTGGAGCTCAGTTTGCAGGAGAGAGATGTTACTGGGTGAAGACACGTGGCTTTGGTCAAAGACAAGAAAGGAAAGACGAATCACTGAGGGTGAACACAGTAAAGCCCATCGGAGAGTGAAGGGGAACGCCTTCAATTCCACATTACTGGAAGAGAAGTGACAGTGAACTCAACAGTGAATTTAAAATAAACTGCTTATACTGGACGTCCAGACAAGAAGAGAAAACTCTGGAAACTCTCTGAATGTCGGGCAGCGTCCGTGGAAAGAGGAGCAGTGTTGATATTCCAGGTTGAAGTTGCTTCAGCAAAACTCGGAGAGAAAATACATAAGAACATTAGAAAGCTTTTGAGAAGAACAGGCCATTCGGCCCAACAAAGCTTGCCAGATTCCTCTTCACACGTGTGTTGAAATAACTATTGAGTTAATAACATTCAGCAGAATTTGGAAATTCAGAGCAACACACACAAAATGTGGAGGAACTCAGCAGGTCAGGCAGCATTTATGTAGATGAAAGATCAGCCAATGCTCCAGGTCGAGATCATTCTTCGGGACTCGTTATTCCTCTCCATAGGTGCAGTCCAACGTGTCGAGTTCCTCCAGCGTTACCTTGGTATTATGTTGGAGAGAGAGTGGAGGGGAGATGGACAGGACAGACAAAATATCTCTGATAGAGTGAGGCTAGGGTGGTCGTGGGGATAAATGGTGAAAACCCTCTGTAAGTGGAGTCACAGACACTCAGGAAAATTGTAACAAAAACTTTTTGAGATGGAGGCAGCTGACGACTGAGAGTAAAAAATAAAGAGGTTATGAAAAGTTGTGTAGTTTGAGTCTGGCAGCCCAGACTATGCTGACAAAGAGAGAAACTCTGAGCAAATATTGAGGCGAGCGACTTACCACCACGCTACCCAGTTCCGGGCAGGTTTTGTTCGGTTGCTGAGAAATTTTTAGTGCAGAAAACACGGACAGGAACTGGTGGCAGCGTGAGCATTCATTGGGGGGGATTATTGTTTAAAATTTTGCTGAGCCATTCCTCTCCAGCTCCAATGCTTGCTATTCCATAAGACCATAAGATATAGGAGCAGAATTAGGCCATTTGGCCCACAAAGGGCTGTGAAGTTCAACTTAGGAATGCTGTGTCAGCCAATCAGGATGGTGGAATTGGGAGAAAGTTCTAGAGAAGGCTGTGCACTGAGAGAAATGTGACAGACACTGGTGGGGTTCCTGCTCTTTTTGGCGGGACCTGAGAAAGGACAGGAGGAAAATTAGCTGAGGATGTTGTCCCTGTTGCACAACATGGTTTGTGCAGATAAAAAAATCTCCAAGAAGGAAGGGCCAATAGGGAGTCCATTTGTTCGAGATGGATGTCAAGGGACGTTGGTGATGTAGTGTGTGCTTTCATGCAGGCCGTGAGTCCAGGGCATGAGTTAAAGACAACTACAAGATGAGCTCCAATTGGACTGGGTTATCTGTAATGGGCTCTTTTATTTAATGTTTTCTTTTCTTTTTCCTACTATCTATTCGATAAAGCTGAAATTACCCTTCCTTTATAAACGTATGCTATGTACGATCTGTTATTTCTCACCAATGGAAAATTGTGTGTGAGCAGTATTTACACAGTATTCACTTAGATCGGGGTTTGGGTGATCAAAAGATCCCAACCTCCCAGTTTGGTGTGTCCCAAGTCATACTGACCCTAGACTTACAGAGTTCGAGAAAGGTGGTTTTCTCACTGCAGAGTCCAGGGCTGTTATTGTGGGGCTAACGAGGCATGTTTCTAGAGTCACCCGGTAAAGAACGGTTTCATATACATAAAACTTGACCTTCATAACTGCCTGTGCCAGAGAATTCCAGAGATTCACCACTCTCTGGCTGAAGAAGTTCCTCCTCATCTCCATTTACAAAGGATGCCCCTCTATTCTGAGTCTGTACCCTCTGATCTTAGAATGTCCCACAACAGGGATATTGCTGAGGATATAACATACACTACACCACTCGGGGTACAGCAGCTGAGGGATATTGCTGAGGATATAACATACACTACACCACTCGGGGTACAGCAGCTGAGGGATATTGCTGAGGATATAACATACACTACACCGCTCGGGGTAGAGCAGCTGAGGGATATTGCTGAGGATATAACATACACTACACCGCTCGGGGTACAGCAGCTGAGGGATATTGCTGAGGATATAACATAACACTACACCGCTCGGGGTACAGCAGCTGAGGGATATTGCTGAGGATATAACATACACTACACCGCTCGGGGTACAGCAGCTGAGGGATATTACTGAGGATATAACATACACTACACCGCTCAGGGTACAGCAGCTGAGGGATATTGCTGAGGGATATAACATACACTACACCGCTCGGGGTACAGCAGCTGAGGGATATTGCTGAGGATATAACATACACTACACCGCTCGGGGTACAGCAGCTGAGGGATATTGCTGAGGATATAACATACACTACACCGCTCAGGGTACAGCAGCTGAGGGATATTGCTGTGGATATTACATACACTACACCGCTCGGGGTACAGCAGCTGAGGGATATTGCTGAGGATATAACATACACTACACCGCTCGTGGTACAGCAGCTGAGGATATAACATACACTACACCGCTCGGGGTACAGCAGCTGAAGGATATAACATACACTACACCGCTCGGGGTACAGCAGCTGAGGGATATTGCTGAGGATATTACATACACTACACCGCTCGGGGTACAGCAGCTGAGCGATATTGCTGAGGATATAACATACACTACACCGCTCAGGTTACAGCAGCTGAGGGATATTGCTGAGGATATAACATACACTACACCACTCGGGGTACAGCAGCTGAGGGATATTGCTGAGGATATTACATACACTACACCGCTCAGGGTACAGCAGCTGAGCGATATTGCTGAGGATATAACATACACTACACCGCTCGGGGTACAGCAGCTGAGGGATATTACTGAGGATATAACATACACTACACCGCTCGGGGTACAGCAGCTGAGCGATATTGCTGAGGATATAACATACACTACACCGCTCGGGGTTCAGCAGCTGAGGGATATTGCTGCGCATATAACATACACTACACCGCTCGGGGTACAGCAGCTGAGCGATATTGCTGAGGATATAACATACACTACACCGCTCGGGGTTCAGCAGCTGAGGGATATTGCTGAGGATATAACATACACTACACCGCTCGGGGTACAGCAGCTGAGGGATATTGCTGAGGATATAACATACACTACACCGCTCGGGGTACAGCAGCTGAGGGATATTGCTGAGGGTATAACATACACCACACCGCTCGGGGTACAGCAGCTGAGGGATATTGCTGAGGATATAACATACACTACACCACTCGGGGTACAGCAGCTGAGGGATATTGCTGAGGATATCACATACACTACACCGCTCGGGGTACAGCAGCTGAGGGATATTACTGAGGATATAACATACACTACACCGCTCGGGGTACAGCAGCTGAGCGATATTGCTGAGGATATAACATACACTACACCGCTCGGGGTTCAGCAGCTGAGGGATATTACTGAGGATATAACATACACTACACCGCTCGGGGTACAGCAGCTGAGCGATATTGCTGAGGATATAACAGACACTACACCGCTCGGGGTACAGCAGCTGAGCGATATTGCTGAGGATATAACATACACTACACCGCTCGGGGTACAGCAGCTGAGGGATATTGCTGAGGATATCACATACACTACACCGCTCGGGGTACAGCAGCTGAGGGATATTGCTGAGGATATAACATACACTACACCGCTCGGGGTTCAGCAGCTGAGCGATATTGCTGAGGATATAACATACACTACACCACTCGGGGTTCAGCAGCTGAGCGATATTGCTGAGGATATAACAGACACTACACCGCTCGGGGTACAGCAGCTGAGGGATATTGCTGAGGATATAACATACACTACACCGCTCGGGGTTCAGCAGCTGAGCGATATTGCTGAGGATATAACATACACTACACCGCTCGGGGTTCAGCAGCTGAGGGATATTGCTGAGGATATAACATACACTACACCGCTCAGGGTACAGCAGCTGAGCGATATTGCTGAGGGATATAACATACACTACACCGCTCGGGGTACAGCAGCTGAGGATATAACATACACTACACCGCTCGGGGTACAGCAGTTGAGGGATATTGCTGAGGATATAACATACACTACACCGCTCGGGGTACAGCAGCTGAGGGATATTGCTGAGGATATAACATACACTACACCGCTCGGGGTACAGCAGCTGAGGGATATTGCTGAGGATATAACAGACACTACACCGCTCGGGGTACAGCAGCTGAGCGATATTGCTGAGGATATAACATACACTACACCGCTCGGGGTACAGCAGCTGAGGGATATTGCTGAGGATATAACATACACTACACCGCTCGGGGTACAGCAGCTGAGGGATATTGCTGAGGATATAACATACACTACACCGCTCGGGGTTCAGCAGCTGAGCGATATTGCTGAGGATATAACATACACTACACCGCTCGGGGTTCAGCAGCTGAGGGATATTGCTGAGGATATAACATACACTACACCGCTCAGGGTACAGCAGCTGAGCGATATTGCTGAGGGATATAACATACACTACACCGCTCGGGGTACAGCAGCTGAGGATATAACATACACTACACCGCTCGGGGTACAGCAGTTGAGGGATATTGCTGAGGATATAACATACACTACACCGCTCGGGGTACAGCAGCTGAGGGATATTGCTGAGGATATAACATACACTACACCGCTCGGGGTACAGCAGCTGAGGGATATTACTGAGGATATAACATACACTACACCGCTCGGGGTACAGCAGCTGAGGGATATTGCTGAGGATATAACATACACTACACCACTCGGGGTACAGCAGCTGAGGGATATTGCTGAGGATATAACATACACTACACCGCTCGGGGTACAGCAGCTGAGGGATATTGCTGAGGATATAACATACACTACACCGCTCGGGGTACAGCAGCTGAGGGATATTGCTGAGGATATAACATACACTACACCGCTCGGGGTACAGCAGCTGAGGGATATTGCTGAGGATATAACATACACTACACCGCTCGGGGTACAGCAGCTGAGGGATATTGCTGAGGATATAACATACACTACACCGCTCGGGGTACAGTAACTGAGGGATATTGCTGAGGATATAACATACACTACACCGCTCGGGGTACAGCAGCTGAGGGATATAACACACACTACACCGCTCGGGGTACAGCAGCTGAGGGATATTGCTGAGGATATAACATACACTACACCGCTCAGGGTACAGCAGCTGAGGGATATTGCTGAGGATATAACATACACTACACTGCTCAAGGTACAGCAGCTGAGGGATATTGCTGAGGATATAACATACACTACACCGCTCGGGGTACAGCAGCTGAGGGATATTGCTGAGGATATAACATACACTACACCGCTCGGGGTACAGCAGCTGAAGGATATAACATACACTACACTGCTCAAGGTACAGCAGCTGAGGGATATTGCTGAGGATATAACATACACTACACCGCTCGGGGTACAGCAGCTGAGGGATATTGCTGAGGATATAACATACACTACACCGCTCGGGGTACAGCAGCTGAGGGATATTGCTGAGGATATAACATACACTACACCGCTCAGGGTACAGCAGCTGAGGGATATTGCTGAGGATATAACATACACTACACTGCTCAAGGTACAGCAGCTGTGCGATATTGCTGAGGATATAACATACACTACACCGCTCGGGGTACAGCAGCTGAGGGATATTGCTGAGGATATAACATACACTACACCGCTCGGGGTACAGCAGCTGAGGGATATTGCTGAGGATATAACATACACTACACCGCTCGGGGTACAGCAGCTGAGGGATATTGCTGAGGATATAACATACACTACACCGCTCGGGGTACAGCAGCTGAGCGATATTGCTGAGGATATAACATACACTACACCGCTCGGGGTACAGCAGCTGAGGGAAATTGCTGAGGATATAACATACACTACACCGCTCGGGGTACAGCAGCTGAGGGATATTGCTGAGGATATAACATACACTACACCGCTCGGGGTACAGCAGCTGTGGGATATTGCTGAGGATATAACATACACTACACCACTCGGGGTACAGCAGCTGAGGGATATAACATACACTACACCGTTCGGGGTACAGCAGCTGAGGGATATTGCTGAGGATATAACATACACTACACCGCTCGGGGTACAGCAGCTGAGGATATAACATACACTACACCGCTCGGGGTACAGCAGCTGAGGGATATTGCTGAGGATATAACATACTCTACACCGCTCGGGGTACAGCAGCTGAGGGATATTGCTGAGGATATAACATACACTACACTGCTCAAGGTACAGCAGCTGAGGGATATTGCTGAGGATATAACATACACTACACCGCTCGGGGTACAGCAGCTGAGGGATATTGCTGAGGATATAACATACACTACACCGCTCGGGGTACAGCAGCTGAAGGATATAACATACACTACACCGCTCGGGGTACAGCAGCTGAGCGATATTGCTGAGGATATAACATACACTACACCGCTCGGGGTACAGCAGCTGAGGGAAATTGCTGAGGATATAACATACACTACACCGCTCGGGGTACAGCAGCTGAGGGATATTGCTGAGGATATAACATACACTACACCGCTCGGGGTACAGCAGCTGTGGGATATTGCTGAGGATATAACATACACTACACCACTCGGGGTACAGCAGCTGAGGGATATAACATACACTACACCGTTCGGGGTACAGCAGCTGAGGGATATTGCTGAGGATATAACATACACTACACCGCTCGGGGTACAGCAGCTGAGGATATAACATACACTACACCGCTCGGGGTACAGCAGCTGAGGGATATTGCTGAGGATATAACATACACTACACCGCTCGGGGTACAGCAGCTGAGGGATATTGCTGAGGATATAACATACACTACACCGCTCGGGGTACAGCAGCTGAGGGATATTACTGAGGATATAACATACACTACACCGCTCGGGGTACAGCAGCTGAGGGATATTACTGAGGATATAACATACACTACACCGCTCGGGGTACAGCAGCTGAGGGATATTGCTGAGGATATAACATACACTACACCGCTCGGGGTACAGCAGCTGAGGGATATTGCTGAGGATATAACATACACTACACCGCTCGGGGTACAGCAGCTGAGGGATATTGCTGAGGATATAACATACACTACACCGCTCGGGGTACAGCAGCTGAGGGATATTACTGAGGATATAACATACACTACACCGCTCGGGGTACAGCAGCTGAGGGATATTACTGAGGATATAACATACACTACACCGCTCGGGGTACAGCAGCTGAGGGATATTACTGAGGATATAACATACACTACACCGCTCGGGGTACAGCAGCTGAGGGATATTGCTGAGGATATAACATACACTACACTGCTCGGGGTACAACAGCTGAGTGATATTGCTGAGGGATATAACATACACTACACCGCTCGGGGTACCGCAGCTGAGGGATATTGCTGAGGATATAACATACACTACACCACTCGGGGTACAGCAGCTGAGGGATATTGCTGAGGATATAACATACACTACACCGCTCGGGGTACAGCAGCTGAGGGATATTGCTGAGGATATAACATACACTACACCGCTCGGGGTACAGGAGCTGAGGGATATTGCTGAGGATATAACATACACTACACCGCTCGGGGTACAGCAGCTGAGGGATATTGCTGAGGATATAACATACACTACACCGCTCGGGGTACAGCAGCTGAGGGATATTGCTGAGGATATAACATACACTACACCGCTCGGGGTACAGCAGCTGAGGGATATTGCTGAGGATATAACATACACTACACCGCTCGGGGTACAGCAGCTGAGGGATATTGCTGAGGATATAACATACACTACACCGCTCGGGGTACAGCAGCTGAGGGATATTGCTGAGGATATAACATACACTACACCGCTCGGGGTACAGCAGCTGAGGGATATTGCTGAGGATATAACATACACTACACCGCTCGGGGTACAGCAGCTGAGGGATATAACATACACTACACCGCTCGGGGTACAGCAGCTGAGGGATATAACACACACTACACCGCTCGGGGTACAGCAGCTGAGGGATATTGCTGAGGATATAACATACACTGCACCGCTCAGGGTACAGCAGCTGAGGGATATAACATACACTACACCGCTCGGGGTACAGCAGCTGAGGGATATAACACACACTACACCGCTCGGGGTACAGCAGCTGAGGGATATTGCTGAGGATATAACATACACTGCACCGCTCAGGGTACAGCAGCTGAGGGATATTGCTGAGGATATAACATACACTACACTGCTCAAGGTACAGCAGCTGAGGGATATTGCTGAGGATATAACATACACTACACCGCTCGGGGTACAGCAGCTGAGGGATATTGCTGAGGATATAACATACACTACACCGCTCGGGGTACAGCAGCTGAAGGATATAACATAGACTACACCGCTCGGGGTACAGCAGCTGAGCGATATTGCTGAGGATATAACATACACTACACCGCTCGGGGTACAGCAGCTGAGGGATATTGCTGAGGATATAACATACACTACACCGCTCGGGGTACAGCAGCTGTGGGATATTGCTGAGGATATAACATACACTACACCACTCGGGGTACAGCAGCTGAGGGATATAACATACACTACACCGTTCGGGGTACAGCAGCTGAGGGATATTGCTGAGGATATAACATACACTACACCGCTCGGGGTACAGCAGCTGAGGATATAACATACACTACACCGCTCGGGGTACAGCAGCTGAGGGATATTGCTGAGGATATAACATACACTACACCGCTCGGGGTACAGCAGCTGAGGGATATTGCTGAGGATATAACATACACTACACCGCTCGGGGTACAGCAGCTGAGGGATATTACTGAGGATATAACATACACTACACCGCTCGGGGTACAGCAGCTGAGGGATATTACTGAGGATATAACATACACTACACCGCTCGGGGTACAGCAGCTGAGGGATATTGCTGAGGATATAACATACACTACACCGCTCGGGGTACAGCAGCTGAGGGATATTGCTGAGGATATAACATACACTACACCGCTCGGGGTACAGCAGCTGAGGGATATTGCTGAGGATATAACATACACTACACCGCTCGGGGTACAGCAGCTGAGGGATATTACTGAGGATATAACATACACTACACCGCTCGGGGTACAGCAGCTGAGGGATATTACTGAGGATATAACATACACTACACCGCTCGGGGTACAGCAGCTGAGGGATATTACTGAGGATATAACATACACTACACCGCTCGGGGTACAGCAGCTGAGGGATATTGCTGAGGATATAACATACACTACACTGCTCGGGGTACAACAGCTGAGTGATATTGCTGAGGGATATAACATACACTACACCGCTCGGGGTACCGCAGCTGAGGGATATTGCTGAGGATATAACATACACTACACCACTCGGGGTACAGCAGCTGAGGGATATTGCTGAGGATATAACATACACTACACCGCTCGGGGTACAGCAGCTGAGGGATATTGCTGAGGATATAACATACACTACACCGCTCGGGGTACAGGAGCTGAGGGATATTGCTGAGGATATAACATACACTACACCGCTCGGGGTACAGCAGCTGAGGGATATTGCTGAGGATATAACATACACTACACCGCTCGGGGTACAGCAGCTGAGGGATATTGCTGAGGATATAACATACACTACACCGCTCGGGGTACAGCAGCTGAGGGATATTACTGAGGATATAACATACACTACACCGCTCGGGGTACAGCAGCTGAGGGATATTACTGAGGATATAACATACACTACACCGCTCGGGGTACAGCAGCTGAGGGATATTACTGAGGATATAACATACACTACACCGCTCGGGGTACAGCAGCTGAGGGATATTGCTGAGGATATAACATACACTACACTGCTCGGGGTACAACAGCTGAGTGATATTGCTGAGGGATATAACATACACTACACCGCTCGGGGTACCGCAGCTGAGGGATATTGCTGAGGATATAACATACACTACACCACTCGGGGTACAGCAGCTGAGGGATATTGCTGAGGATATAACATACACTACACCGCTCGGGGTACAGCAGCTGAGGGATATTGCTGAGGATATAACATACACTACACCGCTCGGGGTACAGGAGCTGAGGGATATTGCTGAGGATATAACATACACTACACCGCTCGGGGTACAGCAGCTGAGGGATATTGCTGAGGATATAACATACACTACACCGCTCGGGGTACAGCAGCTGAGGGATATTGCTGAGGATATAACATACACTACACCGCTCGGGGTACAGCAGCTGAGGGATATTGCTGAGGATATAACATACACTACACCGCTCGGGGTACAGCAGCTGAGGGATATTGCTGAGGATATAACATACACTACACCGCTCGGGGTACAGCAGCTGAGGGATATTGCTGAGGATATAACATACACTACACCGCTCGGGGTACAGCAGCTGAGGGATATTGCTGAGGATATAACATACACTACACCGCTCGGGGTACAGCAGCTGAGGGATATTGCTGAGGATATAACATACACTACACCGCTCGGGGTACAGCAGCTGAGGGATATTGCTGAGGATATAACATACACTACACCGCTCGGGGTACAGCAGCTGAGGGATATAACATACACTACACCGCTCGGGGTACAGCAGCTGAGGGATATAACACACACTACACCGCTCGGGGTACAGCAGCTGAGGGATATTGCTGAGGATATAACATACACTGCACCGCTCAGGGTACAGCAGCTGAGGGATATAACATACACTACACCGCTCGGGGTACAGCAGCTGAGGGATATAACACACACTACACCGCTCGGGGTACAGCAGCTGAGGGATATTGCTGAGGATATAACATACACTGCACCGCTCAGGGTACAGCAGCTGAGGGATATTGCTGAGGATATAACATACACTACACTGCTCAAGGTACAGCAGCTGAGGGATATTGCTGAGGATATAACATACACTACACCGCTCGGGGTACAGCAGCTGAGGGATATTGCTGAGGATATAACATACACTACACCGCTCGGGGTACAGCAGCTGAAGGATATAACATAGACTACACCGCTCGGGGTACAGCAGCTGAGCGATATTGCTGAGGATATAACATACACTACACCGCTCGGGGTACAGCAGCTGAGGGATATTGCTGAGGATATAACATACACTACACCGCTCGGGGTACAGCAGCTGTGGGATATTGCTGAGGATATAACATACACTACACCACTCGGGGTACAGCAGCTGAGGGATATAACATACACTACACCGTTCGGGGTACAGCAGCTGAGGGATATTGCTGAGGATATAACATACACTACACCGCTCGGGGTACAGCAGCTGAGGATATAACATACACTACACCGCTCGGGGTACAGCAGCTGAGGGATATTGCTGAGGATATAACATACACTACACCGCTCGGGGTACAGCA
Source organism: Hemitrygon akajei (assembly GCF_048418815.1). Classification (NCBI taxonomy): domain Eukaryota; kingdom Metazoa; phylum Chordata; class Chondrichthyes; order Myliobatiformes; family Dasyatidae; genus Hemitrygon; species Hemitrygon akajei. The sequence goes on from NC_133125.1 coordinate 183,432,961, forward strand.
GCTGAGGGATATTGCTGAGGATATAACATACACTACACCGCTCGGGGTACAGCAGCTGAGGGATATTACTGAGGATATAACATACACTACACCGCTCGGGGTACAGCAGCTGAGGGATATTACTGAGGATATAACATACACTACACCGCTCGGGGTACAGCAGCTGAGGGATATTGCTGAGGATATAACATACACTACACCGCTCGGGGTACAGCAGCTGAGGGATATTGCTGAGGATATAACATACACTACACCGCTCGGGGTACAGCAGCTGAGGGATATTGCTGAGGATATAACATACACTACACCGCTCGGGGTACAGCAGCTGAGGGATATTACTGAGGATATAACATACACTACACCGCTCGGGGTACAGCAGCTGAGGGATATTACTGAGGATATAACATACACTACACCGCTCGGGGTACAGCAGCTGAGGGATATTACTGAGGATATAACATACACTACACCGCTCGGGGTACAGCAGCTGAGGGATATTGCTGAGGATATAACATACACTACACTGCTCGGGGTACAACAGCTGAGTGATATTGCTGAGGGATATAACATACACTACACCGCTCGGGGTACCGCAGCTGAGGGATATTGCTGAGGATATAACATACACTACACCACTCGGGGTACAGCAGCTGAGGGATATTGCTGAGGATATAACATACACTACACCGCTCGGGGTACAGCAGCTGAGGGATATTGCTGAGGATATAACATACACTACACCGCTCGGGGTACAGGAGCTGAGGGATATTGCTGAGGATATAACATACACTACACCGCTCGGGGTACAGCAGCAGAGGGATATTGCTGAGGATATAACATACACTACACCGCTCGGGGTACAGCAGCTGAGGGATATTGCTGAGGATATAACATACACTACACCGCTCGGGGTACAGCAGCTGAGGGATATTGCTGAGGATATAATATACACTACACCGCTCGGGGTACAGCAGCTGAGGGATATTGCTGAGGATATAACATACACTACACCGCTCGGGGTACAGCAGCTGAGGGATATTGCTGAGGATATAACATACACTACACCGCTCGGGGTACAGCAGCTGAGGGATATTGCTGAGGATATAACATACACTACACCGCTCGGGGTACAGCAGCTGAGGGATATAACATACACTACACCGCTCGGGGTACAGCAGCTGAGGGATATAACACACACTACACCGCTCGGGGTACAGCAGCTGAGGGATATTGCTGAGGATATAACATACACTGCACCGCTCAGGGTACAGCAGCTGAGGGATATAACATACACTACACCGCTCGGGGTACAGCAGCTGAGGGATATAACACACACTACACCGCTCGGGGTACAGCAGCTGAGGGATATTGCTGAGGATATAACATACACTGCACCGCTCAGGGTACAGCAGCTGAGGGATATTGCTGAGGATATAACATACACTACACTGCTCAAGGTACAGCAGCTGAGGGATATTGCTGAGGATATAACATACACTACACCGCTCGGGGTACAGCAGCTGAGGGATATTGCTGAGGATATAACATACACTACACCGCTCGGGGTACAGCAGCTGAAGGATATAACATAGACTACACCGCTCGGGGTACAGCAGCTGAGCGATATTGCTGAGGATATAACATACACTACACCGCTCGGGGTACAGCAGCTGAAGGATATAACATACACTACACCGCTCGGGGTACAGCAGCTGAAGGATATAACAGACACTACACCGCTCAGGGTACAGCAGCTGAGCGATATTGCTGAGGATATAACATACACTACACCGCTCGGGGTACAGCAGCTGAGGGATATTGCTGAGGATATAACATACACTACACCGCTCGGGGTACAGCAGCTGAGGGATATTGCTGAGGATATAACATACACTACACCGCTCGGGGTACAGCAGCTGAGGGATATAACACACACTACACCGCTCGGGGTACAGCAGCTGAGGGATATTGCTGAGGATATAACATACACTACACCGCTCAGGGTACAGCAGCTGAGGGATATTGCTGAGGATATAACATACACTACACTGCTCAAGGTACAGCAGCTGAGGGATATTGCTGAGGATATAACATACACTACACCGCTCGGGGTACAGCAGCTGAGGGATATTGCTGAGGATATAACATACACTACACCGCTCGGGGTACAGCAGCTGAAGGATATAACATACACTACACCGCTCGGGGTACAGCAGCTGAGCGATATTGCTGAGGATATAACATACACTACACCGCTCGGGGTACAGCAGCTGAAGGATATAACATACACTACACCGCTCGGGGTACAGCAGCTGAAGGATATAACAGACACTACACCGCTCAGGGTACAGCAGCTGAGCGATATTGCTGAGGATATAACATACACTACACCGCTCGGGGTACAGCAGCTGAGGGATATTGCTGAGGATATAACATACACTACACCGCTCGGGGTACAGCAGCTGAGGGATATTGCTGAGGATATAACAAACACTACACCACTCGGGGTACAGCAGCTGAGGGATATTGCTGAGGATATAACATACACTACACCGCTCGGGGTACAGCAGCTGAGGGATATTGCTGAGGATATAACATACACTACACCGCTCGGGGTACAGCAGCTGAGGGATATTGCTGAGGATATAACATACACTACACCGCTCGGGGTACAGCAGCTGAGGGATATTGCTGAGGATATAACATACACTACACCGCTCGGGGTACAGCAGCTGAGGGATATTGCTGAGGATATAACATACACTACACCGCTCGGGGTACAGCAGCTGAGGGATATTGCTGAGGATATAACAGACACTACACCGCTCGGGGTACAGCAGCTGAGGGATATTGCTGAGGATATAACATACACTACACCGCTCGGGGTACAGCAGCTGAGGGATATTACTGAGGATATAACATACAGTACATCGCTCGGCGTACAGCAGCTGAGGGATATTGCTGAGGATATAACATCCACTACACCGCTCGGGGTACAACAGCTGAGGGATATTACTGAGGATATAACATACACTACACCGCTCGGCGTACAGCAGCTGAGGGATATTGCTGAGGATATAACATACACTACACCGCTCGGGGTACAGCAGCTGAGGGATATAACATACACTACACCGCTCGGGGTACAGCAGCTGAGTGATATGGCTGAGGATATAACATACACTACACCGCTCGGGGTACAGCAGCTGAGGGATATTGCTGAGGATATAACATACACTACACCGCTCGGCGTACAGCAGCTGAGAGATATTGCTGAGGATATAACATACACTACACCGCTCGGGGTACAGCAGCTGAGGGATATTGCTGAGGATATAACATACACTACACTGCTCGGGGTACAGCAGCTGAGGGATATTGCTGAGGATATAACATACACTACACCGCTCGGGGTACAGCAGCTGAGGGATATTGGGAAAGATATCAGGACACATATTCAGAATTAGCATCAGAATCAGGTTTATTATCACTGATATGTGACATGAAATTTGTTAACTTAGCAGCAGCAGTTCAATGCAATACATAATCCAGCAGAGAGAGAAAAATATAAAACATAATAATAAAAAATAAAGTAAATCATTTATGTATATTTAATAGATTATTGAAAAATGTGCAAAAACTGAAATACTGTATATTAAAAAAAGTGAGGTAGTGTCCAAAGCTCCAATGTCCATTTAGGAATCGGATGGCAGAGTTGAAAAAAGCTGTTCCTGAATCGCTGAGTGAGTGCCTTCAGGCTTCTGTACCTCCTACCTGATGGTAACAGTGAGAAAAGGGCATGGCCTGAGTGCTGGAGGTCTTTAATAATAGACATTGCCTTTCTGAGACACCGCTCCCTAAAGATGTCCTGGGTACTGCTAGTACCCAAGATGGTGTTGACTAGATTTACAACCTTCTGCAGCTTCTTTTGGTCCTGTGCAGTAACCCCACCATACCAGACAGTGATGCAGCCTATCAAAATGCTCTCCACAGTACAACTATAGAAGGTTTTGAATGTATTTGTTGTCATACCAAATCTCTTCAACTCCTAATAAATTATAGCCGCTGTCTTGCCTTCTTTATGCCTACATTGACATGTTGGGACCAGGTTAGATCCTCAGAGATCTTGACACCCAGGAACTTGAAGCTGCTCACTCTCGCCACTTCTGATCCCTCTATGAGGATTGGTATGTGTTCTCTTGTCTTACCCTTCCTGAAGTCCACAATCAACTCTTTCGTCTTACTGATGTTGAGTGCCAGGTTGTTGCTGTGGCACCATTCCACTAGTTGGCATATCTCACTTCTGTACGCCCTCTTGATACCATCTGAGATTCTACCAACAATGGATGTATCATCAGCAAATTTATAGATGGTATTTGAGCTATGCCAAGCAAAACAGTCATGAGTACACAGAGAGTAGAGCAGTGGGCTAAGCACACACCCCTGAGGTGCACCAGTGTTGATCGTCAGTGAAGAGGATATGCTATCACCAATCCGCACAGACTCTACGGATCCCTGGGGATGATCCTAGGGAACTGTTCCATGAATTTAGTTACCAGAAAGCAATTCCTGGTCTCAGTAATGCCGAGGAAAGGTGATTGATTATAACGTGCTTGCATCTGAACATACACTCCACTTTGCCAGAAACACTGCGACATGCTGGGGGAACAAATAAGGAGTTAAATAATGTGGTTCTGACTGTTCTGGGTAATAACAATGGGGACCCAATAGATGAGTGTGTAAATGTTCCCAGAGGAAAGGAGAACACACACTGCATTTGCGTCCTCTCTGTGGATGGTGTCCCGAGGGGTGTACGGATCAACATTAGATAGATAGATAGATAGATAGATAGATACTTTATTCATCCCCATGGGGAAATTCAACCTTTTTTCCAATGTCCCATACACTTGTTGTAGCAAAACTAATTACATACAATACTTAACTCAGTAAAAATATGATATGCATCTAAATCACTATCTCAAAAAGCATTAATAATAGCTTTTAAAAAGTTCTTAAGTCCTGGCGGTTGAATTGTAAAGCCTAATGGCATTGGGGAGTATTGACCTCTTCATCCTGTCTGAGGAGCATTGCATCGATAGTAACCTGTCGCTGAAACTGCTTCTCTGTCTCTGGATGGTGCTATGTAGAGGATGTTCAGGGTTTTCCATAATTGACCGTAGCCTACTCAGCGCCCTTCGCTCAGCTACCGATGTTAAACTCTCCAGTACTTTGCCCACGACAGAGCCTGCCTTCCTTACCAGCCTATTAAGACGTGAGGCGTCCCTCTTCTTAATGCTTCCTCCCCAACACGCCACCACAAAGAAGAGGGCGCTCTCCACAACTGACCTATAGAACATCTTCAGCATCTCACTGCAGACATTGAATGACGCCAACCTTCTAAGGAAGTACAGTCGACTCTGTGCCTTCCTGCACAAGGCATCTGTGTTGGCAGTCCAGTCTAGCTTCTCGTCTAACTGTACTCCCAGATACTTGTAGGTCTTAACCTGCTCCACACATTCTCCATTAATGATCACTGGCTCCATATGAGGCCTAGATCGAGATCATTTCATACCAGAACCACAAACAGATGGATAAGTACATTAGTGTCTCATATCACCAACAAATCTAGAAAGATGTTGGAACTGTTTGATCCCAATGACCTTACACATACTGAGGCACGAGTACTGAGGAAAATGAATGGAGCATGGGAGAAGGAAGTACAGGAGTTCGATGTTAACTTTGGGAATAATTCAGAGGCTGCTAAAGTGTTTTCACTTCAAGAAAATACACAGGGTATCATGTGGGGAAACGCAGGTCAGGGTAGAAGCCAGCAGAGAGATTGTAAAAGGGAAGTAACACAGTGCTGGATTTCCTCTGTACCCAATTGGGGAAGCTGTTTTTGGTGGCAGGATATTGCTAAAATCTGCTGTTTAGCTGAGGTAATATGGGTCATTATGCTCAGAACTCTACAGCGGACAGTTCATATGATCAGAATCCCAACAATAATCAGTGATTGGTGTTACTGAAGGGTCAGAATATCTTGGAATTTTGCTTAATGTGGGGATTTCATGCTTTAGACTTGTTGAATGTTGTTTACCTGTGCATGATGAATAACTTTCAACATTTCTTTGTTTACAGTCTTAGAGTAACACAGTTCCTCAATATATTTGGATTATAACTCAATATGTTTGGTAATGATTTAACCCACAGGGAAAGATGATTTTCAGAAATGTTTTAATCTAGGAATGTTTTGCATGTTTTAATTATGTGTAGTGTGGCCACGTGTGAATTCACTTGTGAGGGAGGAAGAGTGAGAGAAAGAGTGAGCAAGTGTGTGTGTGTGTGTGTGTGTGTGTGTGTGTGTGTGTGTGTGTGTGTGTGTGTGTGTGTGTGTGTGTGTGTGTGTGTGTGTGTGTGTGTGTGAGAGAGAGAGAGAGAGAGAGAGAGAGAGAGAGAGAGAGAGAGAGAGAGAGAGAGAGAATGCAAAGGCTGTTTTTGCAAGTTTGCATCAATGTGGTATGTGACAGGGGCACCCACCCAGCAGTTTTTCCCCCTTTCCTCTTTGGTCTTTTGAAAAATGTGTGAAAACTTTTCATGGAGAGAATTAACTGCTGATTTGCAGTCACTGGCAAAGATTCGCAGGGATGAACAGTACAAACATGAATTCTGGATATGAGATGCCCATATTTCAGAGGGAAATGGGCATTCAGGAAAACTGTTTTATGAGTGGACAGTTAAATCTGGAACTAGAATTTAACATCTTAGAAAGACTGGAATATTTGGGGAGCAATTCTATAAACAAGAGAACATTTGCAGACGCCAGAAATCAAAGCAACACACACAAAATGCTGGAGGAACTCAGCAGGTCAGGCAGCATCTATGGGAAAGAGTACAGTCGATGTTTCGGGCAGAGACCCTTCAGCAGGGCTGGAAAAAAGAGATGAGAAGTGTCAGAGTAAGAAGGTGAGGGGAGGGGAGGAAGAAATACAAGGTACTGTAGCAGGTGATGGGTGAAACAGGGAGGGGGAAGGGTGACGTAAAGAGCTGGAAAGTCGATTGGTGAAAGAGATAAAGGGCTGGAGAAGGGAGAATCTGATGAGAGGATGGAAGATCATGGAAGAAAGAGAATGGGGAGGAGCCCCAGAGGAAGGTGATGGGGAGGTAAGGGGATCAGATGAGAGAGGGAAATGGGAATGGGGAATGGTGAATGGTGAGTGGTGAAGGAGGGTGGGGAGCAGTTACTGTAAGTTTGGGAAATTGATGTTCATGCCGTAAGGTTGGTTAGGAAGGTTTTCAAAGCTTGCAGAGGGATTTGGACCCGCTGGAAAAATGGGCTGAAAAATGGCAGATGGAGTTTAATACAGACAAGTGTGAGGTATTGCACTTTGGAAGGACAAACCATGGTAGAACATACAAGGTAAATGGTAGGACATTGAGAAGTGCAGTAGAACAGAGGGATCTGGGAATACAGATACAAAATTCCCTAAAAGTGGTGACACAGGTAGATAGGGTCGTAAAGAGAGCATTTTGTACATTGGCCTTTATAAATCAAAGTATTGAGTATAAGAGTTGGAATGTTATGGTGAGGTTGCATAAGGCATTGGTGAGGCTGAATTTGGAGTATTGTGTGCAGTTTTGGTCTCCAAATTACAGGAAGGAAATGAATAAAGTTGAAAGAGTACAGAAATGGTTTACAAGAATGTTCCCAGGATTGAGTGAATGCAAGCAGGCTTTTTCCATGGAGGCTAGGGGAGAAAAAAACAGAGGACATGGGTTAAGGGTGAAGGGGGAAAAGTTTAAAGGGAACATTAGGTGGGGCTTCACACAGAGAGTGGTGGGAGTGTGGAATGAGCTGCCAGAGGAAGTGGTAAATGTGGGCTCACTTTTAACATTTAAGAAAAACTTGGACAGGTATTTGGATGAGAGGGTTTTGGAGGGATATGGTCCAGGTGCAGGTCAGTGGAACTAGGCAGAAAAATGGTTCAGCACAGCCAAGAAGGGCCAAAAGGCCTGTTTCTGTGCTGTAATGTTCTACGGTTCTATGGCTACCCTGATGGAATATAAGTTGCTTCTCTGACCAGCGTGTCACCTCATCGCAGCTGTAGAGGAGGCCATGGATTGACATGTCAGAATGGGAGTGGGAAGTTGAATTGAAATGGGCGGCCACTGGGAGAAAACGCTTTTTATTGCAGACAGAGCAGAGGTGCTCGGCAAAATGATCTCCCAGTCTATGTCACGTCTCTCTGATATACAGGAGGCCCAACGGGTGCACCAAATACAGCAGATGACATCAGCAGACTCACAGGTGCAGTGTTGCCTCACCTGGAAGGACTGTTTGGGGCCCTGAATGGTAGTGATGGAGGTGGTGTAGGGGGAGCTGTGGCACTGGTTCCTCTTGCAAGGATAAGTGCTGGGAGGGAGCTCAGTGGGGAGGGATGAACGGGTGGAAAGCTCCCACCCATTCTGTGCTCTGTTACAGTATATATTTGCAGAAGAAAAGAGAAAAGAATATGGATTTATAAAGGTGAAATTGAATAAATTTGGAAATAATCATACAATATTGATTACCGGTTATATTTTAGGCCATTTTGCTGATAAGGAGGTGTTTAGTTGCTATTCTTAGACCAGAAAACAATAAAATAATTAAAATTCTTGTTTAGACCCTAAGAGCATAAAACATTGGAGCAGAATTAGGCCATTTGGCCATCAAGTCTGCTCTGCCAATTCATCCCGGCTGATCCATTTTGCTCTCAACCCCATTCTCCTGCCTTCTCCCCATAATCTTTTACACCCTGAGAAATCAAGAACCGATCCATATCTGCTTTAAATACACCCAATGACATGGCCTTCTGTGGCAACAAATTCCACAGATTCCCCACCATATGGCTAAAGGAATTCCTCATCTCCATTCTAAATGTTTGTCTTTTTATTCTGAGTCTGTGCCCTGTGCTCCCAGATTCCCCCTGACTCCTAGATAGGAAACATCCTCTCCACATTTGCTCTAACTCTGCCTTATTTACCATAAGTGAATCACTTTTATTTATGGTTTTAACAACTGTATCTATGAAAGTTGCAGCAAGGGAAGGGTTAAGATGAGGTGCTGACAGAACAGTGTGCAGACATTGTACAGTTACTGAGCTGAACATGGTTCCCCAAACAAAACTCAATCCCTGAGAGTCCAGCTCCTCTTTGCTCAGCTTCTTTGTCACACTGGGACCCAAGGCCACCGGGCATACCAAGACAAGATAAGAATGTAAACGAAGGCACACTAGCAATTGGACAGTGATTTTACTAATTCTAATGCATGATTGGCCTTTAACTCATACATTTTACTGGTTATTAGTACCTGAAATATGTATTATGATTGGAACTTAAATATGCAAGTAATGTGATTCAGAAGTACATTAACTTATTATTGGATCAATATCTGTATAAAAAGTGTGATTGACAAACGAGTGCAAGTTGTAAAATAACTGTCCAATAGCCCGTGTGTGGATGTCCGAATGAATTTAACATGGGATGTGTAATCATCCAATCGTTCATTATTGTCTACTCCTCAATGTGAATATTACATGCTATTTGTAAATCAATGAGATATTTTGTCATTCTATTTATTTCCTGTTTCACTGTCAGACATGAAGATTTCATTGGAATTGATTTTTCTTTTTGATAAAATAAATGCAATGTTTCACACAGATCCAATCAAAACATTGCACAGTTGTAACAAGACCACCCTACTTTTGTACTCCTTCCTTCTTATGTTAAAGGTAGCATTATTTTTGCTTTTCTAGTTGTTGTATTTGAAAATTCACTTTGTGTTTTGTTTCTGAAGGTGCCTGATCTCACTAATCCTGAATATTCATTAGCCTCACTCCATTTTAAATTCCAATGTGGCTGTTCTTCGATCATATTCCAATTACAGTACTACATTGTTCTCACTCTGCAACCATTCTTTATCCTGCCTTAGGATCCTTTCGTCTTCTTGCAATTTATTTTCCAACCTAATTCCTTTCATTGTGGTCATTCATACAACTCTAACCAAGACTAAATGGAAACACAAGAGATTCAGCAGTTGCTGGAAATCCAGAGCAACACATAGAAAACACTGGAGGAATTCAGCAGGTCAGGCAGAGTCTACAGACATAAGCAGTCAATGTTGGGGTGATTGTGGTCTTCAGGACTAATTGTGCCCCTTTACTCGTTCTTCATCCAGCAAAACTATAAAATGATGAATTATATCGTTTCCCTGTTTTGGCACAGTAACAAATCTTCTGTCTACGCTAATACATTTTTCTCAATTGGATGAGTTTATGGTGTGTGATTTGTCCTTAATGGGGTCAACATCCCTCTGGAGATAATGAGAAGAGGACGTGTTCCAGGTGGTGAGGATCCTTAATGATGGGTGTCATCCTCTTGAGACACTGCCGTTGGAAGTTGTCCTCGATGGTGGGGAGGGCTGTGACCATGATGGATCTGATTGAGTCTACAACTCTCTGCAGTCTCTTTCCCCTCATTCCCACTCACTCTTCCCATGCCTTCCCTGACATTCATAAGTTCATGGCTGGCATTTTACCTTCGTACCACTCTCCTGCACTAATCCCATCATTCTCTTCATATTTAAAATCTTCCTCTTTCTATTTTGAATGGATTATACTCAATGATGAAGCCCGTGTGTGAAGAAACTTGTCATTTCTGTACTGAGTAGCCAACTCCTTATTATGAGGCTGTGGACACCCTTGAAAACGTAATCCTATCTTTAGCAGATTTAGTAAATCTTATTTGGATTATATTTTGTTGTTTTGAACTCTGGCAAGTACAGACCCATTCTGGTTAACCTCTCCCCGTTCAACAAGCTTGAACAAACTTTCAAAAGAATGCACTCCAAAACTCAAGCCAACTGTCATAGCTCCACAACTGGTTTTTAAAACTTAATAAAAAATTTCATAATAATCTTGTTGCAAAAAGAGTATTGTAATTTATTTTTAAATGCTTAGTATCATCTATTCAATGCATTCAGTAGTTTTAACTTCTCTTAAACAATAGCACCATCACCACTGATGTTGTCCTCTAAGGTGATGGTCAATGTTCGAGGGGCTTCCCCACCCAACTCTGCCCCTCCACATGTGGTGGCAGAAGGAGCTTAGACTGTGATCTTTCCCCACAGAGCCTTTGCATTGTCTGCACTGAGCCTCAGCACAAACTCCCACAGCCTGGAATGTGTCAGTCAGAAGCATTCCCACACGGAGGCATTGTTGAGAATCCCTACCACCCATCCCACAATCTCTTTGACCCATTACTGTCAGGAAGGAGGTGCAAAAGCATCAGGACTACGACTGCCCGACTGGGTTAACAGTTTTGTGGAGGAAAGTTAAGCTTGAGAACTAAGAGTTAACAGAATCATGGGGATAACATAATAAGAAACAGAATGGGTCGAACTTCCTTGTACGAACTAACAATAGATCATGTCATCAGTGAGGCACCAATTGTATAGGCGCTAATCGTCTGAGAGACAACGTGATTACCGGTGTTTTTGGTACTCTGGTCAATGAGAAACCGATTGGATAGGCGCTAATCATCTGAGAGGCAACGTGATTACCGGTGTTTTGGGTACTCTGGTCAATGAGAAACCGATTGGATAGGCGCTAATCGTCTGAGAGGCAACGTGATTACCGGTGTTTTTGGTACTCTGGTCAATGAGAAACCGATTGGATAGGCGCTAATCGTCTGAGAGGCAACGTGATTACCGGTGTTTTTGGTACTCTGGTCAATGAGAAACCGATTGGATCAGTGCTAATCGTCTGAGAGGCAACGTGATTACCGGTGTTTTTGGTACTCTGGTCAATGAGAAACCAATTGGATAGGTGCTAATTGTCTGAGAGACAACGTGATTACCGGTGTTTTTGGTACTCTGGTCAATGAGAAACCGATTGGATAGGTGCTCATCATCTGAGAGGCAACGTGGTTACCGGTGTTTTTGGTACTCTGGTCAATGAGAAACCGATTGGATCGGCGCTAATTGTCTGAGAGGCAACGTGATTACCGGTGTTTTTGGTACTCTGGTCAATGAGAAACTGTTTGGATAGCACTAATCGTCTGAGAGGCAACGTGATTACCGGTGTTTTTGGTACTCTGGTCAATGAGAAACCGATTGTATAGGTGCTCATCATCTGAGAGGCAACGTGATTACCGGTGTTTTTGGTACTCTGGTCAATGAGAAACCGATTGGATCGGCGCTAATTGTCTGAGAGGCAACGTGATTACCGGTGTTTTTGGTACTCTGGTCAATGAGAAACCGATTGGATTGGTGCTAATCGTCTGAGAGGCAACGTGATTACCGGTGTTTTTGGTACTCTGGTCAATGAGAAACTGTTTGGATAGCACTAATCGTCTGAGAGGCAACGTGATTACCGGTGTTTTTGGTACTCTGGTCAATGAGAAACCGATTGGATAGGTGCTCATCGTCTGAGAGGCAACGTGATTACCGGTGTTTTTGGTACTCTGGTCAATGAGAAACCGATTGGATAGGTGCTCATCATCTAAGAGACAACGTGATTACTGGTGTTTTTGGTACTCTGGTCAATGAGAAACCGATTGTATAGGCGCTAATCGTCTGAGAGACAACGTGATTACCGGTGTTTTTGGTACTCTGGTCAATGAGAAACCGATTGGATAGGCGCTAATCATCTGAGAGGCAACGTGATTACCGGTGTTTTGGGTACTCTGGTCAATGAGAAACCGATTGGATAGGCGCTAATCGTCTGAGAGGCAACGTGATTACCGGTGTTTTTGGTACTCTGGTCAATGAGAAACCGATTGGATAGGCGCTAATCGTCTGAGAGGCAACGTGATTACCGGTGTTTTTGGTACTCTGGTCAATGAGAAACCAATTGGATAGGTGCTAATTGTCTGAGAGACAACGTGATTACCGGTGTTTTTGGTACTCTGGTCAATGAGAAACCGATTGGATAGGTGCTCATCATCTGAGAGGCAACGTGGTTACCGGTGTTTTTGGTACTCTGGTCAATGAGAAACCGATTGGATCGGCGCTAATTGTCTGAGAGGCAACGTGATTACCGGTGTTTTTGGTACTCTGGTCAATGAGAAACTGTTTGGATAGCACTAATCGTCTGAGAGGCAACGTGATTACCGGTGTTTTTGGTACTCTGGTCAATGAGAAACCGATTGTATAGGTGCTCATCATCTGAGAGGCAACGTGATTACCGGTGTTTTTGGTACTCTGGTCAATGAGAAACCGATTGGATCGGCGCTAATTGTCTGAGAGGCAACGTGATTACCGGTGTTTTTGGTACTCTGGTCAATGAGAAACCGATTGGATTGGTGCTAATCGTCTGAGAGGCAACGTGATTACCGGTGTTTTTGGTACTCTGGTCAATGAGAAACTGTTTGGATAGCACTAATCGTCTGAGAGGCAACGTGATTACCGGTGTTTTTGGTACTCTGGTCAATGAGAAACCGATTGGATAGGTGCTCATCGTCTGAGAGGCAACGTGATTACCGGTGTTTTTGGTACTCTGGTCAATGAGAAACCGATTGGATAGGTGCTCATCATCTAAGAGACAACGTGATTACTGGTGTTTTTGGTACTCTGGTCAATGAGAAACCGATCGGATCGGTGCTAATTGTCTGAGAGACAACGTGATTACCGGTGTTTTTGGTACTCTGGTCAATGAGAAACCGATTGGATCAGTGCTAATTGTCTGAGAGGCAACGTGATTACCGGTGTTTTTGGTACTCTGGTCAATGAGAAACCGATTGGATCGGTGCTAATTTTGTGTAATTTTGTGGTGCTGGAGACCAACGTATTCCGTGCAGACCAAAGACAAGGATCCTTGCGTGGGTTTCTATATCACAGTCGTTACAGAGGTGGACGACCATCTCTTCCCCACCACAGCTGTTCTGAGGGCAGTGTCCCATGGGGTTTAGATTTCATGTACCAGCCAAGCGGTGTCTCAGTACGTGGGGAGTTCTGGTGATGAGGCATTCTGTGAGATGGTGCTTGGGAAACCGACCCACAAATCCCTGCCCTGTAGTGTCTGTAGGACATTCCATACTGACCACCGCCTGATGGACTTGTGCTCAGAAGTGTTTCCCTGGAAGAACTCTTTCACAAAGGACAGGCCGTGTGGCAACGTCCAGCTGACTTTGACGTTGTACGTCAACGGGACCAGACCAGTTCTCTGCAACATTATAGACAAATAAAACCTCAGCACCTGGTGTCCACGTACTTTGCTTCTACACGCACCCTGATGCAGCCACAGAAGGGAACAGGTTGCACCTCTGCCAAGTACCACAGAGCTGACAGAACATCCGACGTTGAAGGCTAATTTCTTTGAAGTTACTGACAGAGAGCGCCATTTCCACAAAGACAGTTTTTGTTTTACCGTCCCAGTCTGCTCCAGCCATTTTGTTACATGCTTCAGCAACTCCAAACAAGATGTCCGCCTCCTTCAGGTCGTCAGACCTGATGGTGATTGTGACATTAGATCGGTCCAGTGACCTCGCTCTGACCAATGATGGCGATTCAAATGGTCATAGATGCCGATGAGTTTGTGAACTGACCATGGGTCTGAGCACAATACAGTGACATCATGCATGTTGAATGAGGTTTAGACCTGGGTACCTCCATCGCCTGACAACACCACCTTTCTTTTCCCTTCGTTCTTCCTGACGGTTTGCCAAAGGTTTCTACACAGCACACAGACAGGGGAGAGTGAGCACCCGTGCCTGACACCAGAATCGATCGGGAAGCTCTCTGTTTCCCACCGATTGATTTGGACTGAACTACAGATGTCTGTGTGGAGCAGTTTGATGCAAATCCTGACTACCCCAAACCCGTTTTGGGGAGCATTTCTATTATGATCCACCCTGCGTGGTGAAGTCCTGAGTGATGGGCATTCAGAGTTTTTGATCAGGATTTCTCCCCTTCCATTGTGAACACCTGGGCTATCCTCCAGTTCATCTGGATATGCAGGATGGAGCGAGTCCGACAGGTCGCCGTGCACAATTCCCAGAGAAAATTGCACCAAATGTTCCCTTCATCCCGATGACCACCTTTGTGCGTGGCTGCATATAGTTGTGCGTGGATCTGAAGCCAATTTTTTTAACTGATCGGGGAGAAGAGGCTAGACTGCACAGGCGTGTAACGTAGTGCGCCAAAGGTTTAAAAAAAGACCGCCATATACAGCGGCCATCGTTGTAGCGGCCATTGTCAGAATGGACTGAGTCGGAGTGGACTGAGTCAGAGTGGACTGAGTCAGAGTGGGACGGCTTTGGCTCAACAGGCTTCAGCGTGAACAGGCAGAGACGAGGGTGGGTTCCGGTAAGTTTTGTTTTGTTTGTTTAGAGTAGAGAGAATGCCAGGCAGGATGTTGGAATGCTCCTCTTGCAGGATGTGGGAAGTCAGGGAGACCTCTGGTGTCCCTGACAACGACACCTGCAAGAAGTGCATCCAGCTGCAGCTCCTAACAAACCGCGTTAGGGAACTGGAGCAGAGCTGGATGACCTCCGGATCATTTGGGAGAATGAGTTTATAGATAGAAGCTACAGGGAGGCAGTTACGCCAAAGGAGCAGTGCACAGGTTACCGTCAGGCAAGGGAGGGGGAAAGGGCAGACAGAGCAGAGTTCCCCTGTGGTCATACCCCTCAACAACTAGATTTGCAGGGGGATGGGAACCAGAGTGCCAGAGCAGACAGTGGAGTGGGGCTGAAAATAAATGATGTTCAAGTTTCATGCAAAGTCACAAATAGAAGGGTTGTGTGTGGTGGTAATAATCTTCTGAGGTGTGTCTATTTCAATGCGAGGAGTATTGTGGGGAAGGCTGATGAGCTGAGGGCGTGGATTGGCATGTGGAATTATGACATTGTAGCCATTAGTGAAACTTGGCTACAGGAGGGACAGGACTGGCAGCTTTATGTTCCAGGGTTCTGATGTTTCAGACGTGATAGAGGCAGAGAGATGAAGGGTGGAGGTGGGTGTGGGGGGAGAGTTGCATTGCTAGTCAGGGAAAATGTTACAGCAGTGCTCAGGCAGGACAGATTAGAGGGCTTGTCTACTGAGGCCATATGGGTGGAACTGAGAAACTGGAAAGATATGACCACCTTAATGGGGTTGTATTATAGAGCACCCAATAGTCAGCGAGAATTGGAGGAGCAAATCTGCAGAGAGATAGCAGACAACTGCAGGAAACATAAAGTTGTGATAGTAGAGGATTTTAATTTTCCAAGTATTGATTGGGACTCCCATACTGTTAAAGGTCTAGATGGGTTAAAGTTTGTAAAATGTGTTCAGGAAAGTTTTCTAAATCAATATATAGAGGTACTGACTAGAGAGGATGCAATATTAGATCTCCTATTAGGAAACGAGTTAGGACAGGTGACAGAAGTGTGTGTAGGGGAACACTTTGGTTCCAGTAATCATGCCATTAGTTTCAACTTGATCATGGATAAAGATAGATCTGGTCCTCGGGTTGAGGTTCTAAACTGGAAAAAGGCTAATTTTGACGAAAGAGAAAGGATCTAAAAAGTGTGGATTGGGACAGGTCGTTCTCTGGCAAGGATGTCGTTGATAGGTGGGAGGCCTTCAACAGAGAAATTTTGAGAGTACATAGTATGTTAGTTCCTGTCAGGATTAAAGGCAAAGTGAATAAGGATAAGGAACCTTGGTTCTCTCGGGATATTGGAACTCTGATAAAGAAGAAGAGAGAGATGTATGACATGTGTAGGAAACAGGGAGCAAATAAGGTACTTGAGGAGTATAAAAAGTGCAAAAAATAGTTAAAGAAATCAGGAGAGCTAAAAGAAAACATGAGGTAGCTTTGGCAGTCAAAGTAAAGGATAATCCAAAGAGCTTCTACAGGTATGTTAAGAGCAAAAGGATAGTAAGGGATAAAATTTGTCCTCTTGAAGATCAGAGTGGTTGGCTGTGTATGGAGCCAATGGAAATGGGGAGATCTTAAATGAGTTTTTTGCATCTGTATTTACTAAGGAAACTGGCATAGAGTCAATGGAAATAAGGCAAACAGGTAGTAAGGTCATGGAACCTATACAGATTGAAGAGAAGGAAGTGCTTGCTATCTTGATGCAAATCAGAGTAGATAAATCCCAGGACCTGACAGGGTATTCCCTCAGACTTTGAAAGAGACTAGTGTTGAAATTGCAGGTGCCCTGGCATATATATTTAAAATGTTGGTGTCTACGGGTGAGGATTGGAGGATAGCTCATGGTCTATTGTTTGAAAAAGGCTCTAAAAGTAATCCCGGAAATTATAGGCCGGTAAGTTTGACATCGGTAGTAGGTAAATTATTGGAAGGAGTACTAAGAGAAAGGATCTACAAGTATTTAGATAGACAGGGATTTATTAGGGAGAGTCAACACGACTTTGTGCGTGGTAGGTCATGTTTAACCAATCTATTAGAGTTTTTCGAGGAGTTTACCAGGAAAGTGGATGAAGGGAAGGCAGTGGATGTTGTCTGCATGGATTTCAGTAAGGCCTTTGACAAGGTCCCGCATGGGAGGTCAGTTAGGAAGATTCAGTCACTAGGTATACATGGTGAGGTAGTAAATTGGATTAGACATTGGCTCAATGGGAGAAGTCAGAGAGTGGTAGTGGAGGATTGCTTCTCTGACTGGAGGCCTGTGACTTGTGGTGTGCCACAGGGATCAGTGCTGGGTCCATTGTTATTGGTCATCTCAATCAATGATCTGGATGATAATTTGATGAATTGGATCAGCAAATTTGCTGATGATACAAAGATTGCAGGTGTAGTGGACAGTGAGGAAGGTTTTCAAAGCTTGCAGAGGGATCTGGACCAGCTGGAAAAATGGGCTGACAAATGGCAGATAGAGTTTAATACAGACAAGTGTGAGGTACTGCACTTTGGAAGGAAAAACCAAGGTAGGACATACAAGGTAAATGGTAGGACACTGAGGAGTGCAGTAGAACAGAGGCATCTGGGAATAGATACAAAATTCCCTAAAAGTGGCATCACGGGTAGATAGGGTAGTAAAGAAAGCTTTTGGTACATTGGCCTTAATATAAATCAATGTATTGAGTATAAAAGTTGGAATGTTATGGTGAGGTTGTATAAGACATTGGTGAGACCGAATTTGGAGTATTGTGTGCAGTCTTGGTCACTGAATTACAAGAAGGATATTAATAAGGTTGAAAGAGTGCAGAGAAGGTTTACAAGGATGTTGCTGGGACTTGAGAAACTGAGTTACAGAGAAAGGTTGAATAGGTTAGGACTTTATTCTCTGGAGTGTAGAAGAATGAGAGGAGATTTGATAGAGGTATATAAAATTATGATGGGTATAGATAGAGTGAATGCAAGCAGGCTTTTTCCACTGAGGCTAGGGGAGAAAAAAACCAGAGGACATGGGTTAGGGGTGAAGGGGGAAAAGTTTAAAGGGAACATGGGGGGGGGCTTCTTCACACAGAGAGTAGTGGGAGTATGGAATGAACTGCCAGATGAAGTGGTAAATGTGGGCTCACTTTTAACATTTAAGAAAAACTTGGACAGGTACATGGATGAGAGGGGTTTGGAGGGATACGGGCCGGGTGCAGGTCAGTGGGACTAGGCTGAAAAATGGTTCGGCACAGCCAAGAAGGGCCGAAAGGCCTGTTTCTGTGCTGTAATGTTCTATGGTTCACAGTGAGGCGCCTGTAAGGGATGTGCCGGCACACTCAGGCTGTATGAGGTTGTGCCGGGGACACACTGAAGCTCAGTGCAGCCAGTGTAAAGACTCGGTGGGGAAGGACCACAGTCTGAGATCCTTCTGCTCCAGGAAGGGGAGGGCCTGAATCGGCTCAGCTCATAGTGTGTCATCCGAGGGAACACACGGATGGCAATTGTTTTTTTAACACTGCTGAATATATTGACCATATGATGAATAGGATGTAAATTGTTAAAAATCTTTTTGTGTCTATTTTATTATGAACAAAGATCATTTATGAAATTAAAAAAGAAACTCCTAAAACAAACAAGTTTTACTTGTCCGTGCAAACTCTGGCTCCTTCTCCTTCTCGATCACAAAGCAGGAAATTGAAACTGAAAGGAGCAAAGCAGGAACTTAAACTCATTAATGGACAGTTTAACTGTTGTCATGTTCAGTTTTATTTTTTACCAGTCGTTATGAGTTCACTCCACTTCCCGCTGGGGAGCTCCGTGACCCGGTGTGCGGACCCTCCTCTGCTCTCTGTCCGCCAGCGAACGGAGTCAGTATCCCAGAGCAGGTCCGGCACTGATCGGTCGGGAAGAGGCATGGATCAGATGAGCGTCGGACCCAAGAATTGTCAAGCCCGGGTTGAGAAGTTTATGTCGCTTCTCAGTCTCCGGATATTTTCACTCGTTCACCTTTTCTCGCTTCTGCTCCAGCTTGGTGTGGTCGGTGCCGAAGGTAAGGGAATGACTTCCGATGTGAATCCGAGAGCCACGGTCTCCATTTCCGCGCTCGGAGACTGTGGTGTCACCACAACAGATTGCTGACTGAACAAGCTTTTTCTTTTGGGGAACTGCAGCTTTGCAAGCTGAAGTCTGTTGTCCGAGGCATAAGTATACAGAGTATAAATAAATGACACGGCCGTTCGCTTTTTTAACAGCACAGTACATTACAAACATGACAAAGATCATTTGTTCACCTGACTGAAATTAAACACAATTTATATGAACAAATAAACACAACTCCCACAACATCAGTACATTGAGGTGGTACAAAGGAATATGTACAACAACGGAATGAGGTATGAAGTGTTACAGTTCCCCAGAAAGCTCAGTGCAAGCAGACTGTGAGGTGAAAGGGCATGATGAGGTCAATTGTCAGGTCAAATATCCATGTTATCACTAGGGAACCATTCGAGGATCTCGGAGGAAATCTAATCGCCATAAATATTGACACGTGTTAGGAATTTGCTGTAAACACAAAAGCGTCCTAATGAAGAGTGTCAGCCTGAAGTGTTGACCGTTTATTCATTTCCACAGAGACTGCCTGACTTGCTGAGTTCTTCCAGTGTTTTGTGTGTGTTGCTAGGAATTTGCTGTTGGTGTGCTGGCGTGATATGCAATTAAATATTTAATAACGATAAAGAATTATATAAAATAAATTTAGAAGTTAAGGTACGGATATGGAAGGAAATGTGTATAAATACACAAATACCAGCATCTATTCACAATGTAATATACACTGGAATTTAGAAGGATGAGAGGGAATCTGATTGAAAAATATAAGATTATTAAGGGATTGGACACGCTAGAGGCAGGAAACATGTTCCCGATGTTGGGGGAGTCCAGAACCAGAGGCCACAGTTCAAGAATAAGGGGTAGGCCATTTAAAACAGAGTTCAGGAAAAACTTTTTCACCCAGAGAGTTGTGGATCTATGGAATGTTCTGCCTCAGAAGGCAGTGGAGGCCAATTCTCTGGATGTTTTCAAGAAAGATTTAGGTAGAGCTCTTAAAGATAGCGGAGTCAAGGGATATGGGGAGAAGGCAGGAACGGGGGTACTGATTGTGGATGATCAGCCATGATCACATTGAATGGTGGTGCTGGCTCAAAGGGCCGAATGGCCTACTCCTGCACCTACTGTCTATTGTCTATATTGTAAACGGCATTCAAAAACGTAGTTCAAAGTATTTACAGTGCAGTATTGAGATAATGGATGGAGGTGCAGCTAACTCAAATGATTAATCAGATTGACTACCTAGGGAAGAAATTTAAATTGGTGTGAAGTTTTTGTTTCAATCATCTCAAACCAGTCGGTAAATT
The DNA here is from genome assembly GCF_048418815.1 of Hemitrygon akajei. Taxonomy (NCBI): domain Eukaryota; kingdom Metazoa; phylum Chordata; class Chondrichthyes; order Myliobatiformes; family Dasyatidae; genus Hemitrygon; species Hemitrygon akajei. The sequence continues at coordinate 183,453,740 of NC_133125.1, forward strand.
GAATTGACTTTATTACTTACATCCTTCATATACATGAGGAGTAAAAATCTTTACGTTGCACCTCTATTGCAATTTATAGTAATTTATAATAAACAGCACGTACAACAGGACAGTCAATATAACATAGAAATACAACTGTATCAGCATGAATTAATCAGACTGATATCCCGGAGGAAGAAGCTGTCCCGGAGCCTGTTGGTCCTGGCTTTAATGCTGTGGTACCGTTTCCTGGATGGTAGCAGCTGGAATAGTTTGTGTTTGGGGTGATTCAGGTCTCCAATGATCCCTCGGGCCCTTTTTACGCACCTTTCACTGTAAGTGTCCTGAATACTGGGATGTTCACATCTACAGATGCACTGGGCTGTCCACACCACTCTCTGCAGAGTCCTGCGATTGAGGGAAGTACAGTTCCTAAACCAGGCAGTGATGCAGCCAGTCAGGATGCTCTCAATCATACCCCTATAGAATTTTTTTAGTACTTGTGGGACCCATACCAAACTTCCTCAAGCATCTGAGGTGAAAGAGGCACTGTTGTGCTTTTTTTTAAACCACACAGCCTGTATGTACAGACCACGTGAGATCCTCGGTGGATGCAAGAAACTTAAAGCTGTTCACCCTCTCAACCCCAGATCCATTGATATCAATATGGGTTAGCCTGTCTCCATTCCTCCTGTGATCCACAACCAGCTCCTGTGTTTTTGTGACACGGAGGGAGAGGTTGTTTTCTTGACACCACTATGTCAGAGAGATGAGTTCTTTTCTGTAGGCTGCCTCATTATTATTTGAGATTAGGCCAATCAGTGTGGTATTGTCAGCAAATTTAATTAGCAGATTGGAGCTGTGGGTGGGGACACAGTCATGGGTATACAGAGAGTAAAGGAGGGGGCTTAGTACACATCCCTGAGGGCTCCTATGTTGAGTGTCAGAGGGTCAGAGGTGAGGGAGCCCACTCTTACCACCTGCTGGCAATCCGACAGGAAGTCTGGGATCCAGCTACACGAGGCAGGGTGAAGGCCGAGGACTCTGAGCTTCTTGTTGAGCCTGGAGGGAATTATGGTGTTGAATGCTGAACTGTAGTCCAGGAACAGCGATCTCATGTGTAACGCCCAGGCTATCGCTTGTGTATGTCTCGGGGAAAATCCGTCCACCCGCCAAACCGGGTCTCCCGTTTGCGTTAATGCTGTGAAATGCACACTGATACAAACTCACACTCACAATATCAGACAGCACACAGCGTACTTTTACAGAGTACACTTTATAAATCTTACTAGAACTAGGTAATTAATAGCGATACAATATAAAAAGAAAAGGTGTCAAAACTTAGCAGAGTTCAATCAATTCGTGCACACCCGTTGGAGCTCAATTATCGAAGTCTTTGGTCCACCGTTCGTCTTCTCCGACCTCCTCAACCCGCCGCCTGGGACCAGCCTCAGTGGTAAACCAGAGCGTGGTTCTTCGGTTCTCCTCCCGAAAATCCCCACACTCACTCCAGATTCCCACACATACAGATAGGCCTGATTTTATTCTCACAAATCAATGAATCTGTTGTAAAAAAAAAGATCACTCCCTACTTGTACATAGTTCTTTCCTTTTGCTTGTTTTTTCTCTCCACTCTTTTCTCTAAGTGTATACCTCAGATAAATACTTTGTGGAGATTTGTGATATATATGATTATATGATATATTTGTACAATGTCTGAAATACATCTTATGGAAATGTTTGTTGGATGATGAACTTCAATAAAAAAATAAATTACAACAAAAGAAACATAGAAAATAGGTGCAGGAGTAGGCCATTTGGCCCTTCGAGACTGCACCGCCATTCAGTATGATCATGACTGATCATCCAACTCAGAACCCTGTACCTGCTTTCTCTCCATCCCCACTGATCCCTTTTGCCACAAGGGCCATATCTAACTTCCTCTTAAATTTAGCCAATGAACCAGCCTCAACTGTTTCCTGTGGCAGAGAATTCCACAGATTTACCACTCTCTGTGTGAAGAAGTTTTTCCTCATCTCGGTCCTAAAAGGCTTCCCCTTTATCCTTAAACTGTGACCCCTCGTTCTGGACTTCCTCAACATCGGAAATAATCTTCCTGCATCTAGCCTGTCCAATCCCTTTAGAATTTTATATGTTTCAATAAGATCTCCCATCAGTCTTCTAAATTCAAGGGAGTATAAGCCTAGTCGATCCAGTCTTTCTTCATATGAAAGTCCTGCCATCCCAGGAATCAATCTGGTGAACCTTCTTTGTATTCCCTCTATGGCAAGAATGTCTTTCCTCAGATTAGGAGACCAAAACTGCACACAATACTCTAGGTGCGGTCTCACCAAGGCCTTGTACAACTGCAGTAGAACCTCCATGCTCCTGTACTCAAATCCTTTTGCTATGAATGTCAACATACCATTTGCCTTTTTCACCGACTGCTGTACCTGCATGCTCACCTTCAATGACTGGTGTACAATGACACCCAGGTTTTGTTGCACCTCCCCTTTTCCTAATCGGCCACTATTCAGATAATAATCTGTTTTCCTGTTCTTGCAACCAAAGTGGATAACCTCACATTTATCCTCATTAAATTGCATCTGCCATGAATTTGCCCACTCACCTAACCTATCCAAGTCACCCTGCATCCTCTTAGCATCCTCCTCACAGCTAACACCGCCACCCAGCTTCGTGTCATCCGCAAACTTGGAGATGCTGCATATAATTCCCTCGTCTAAATCATTAATATATATTGTAAAAAACTGGGTTCCCAGCACTGAGCCTTGCGGTACCACACTAGTCACTGTCTGCCATTCTGAAAAGGTCCCGCTTACTCCCACTCTTTGCTTCCTGTCTGCCAACCAATTCTCTATCCACATCAATACCATATCCCCAATACCGTATGCTTTAAGTTTGCGCACTAATCTCCTGTATGGGACCTTGTCAGAAGCCCTTTGAAAATCTAAATATACAACATCCACTGGCTCTCCCCATCCACTCTACTAGTTACATCTTCAAAAAATTCTATAAGATTCGTCAGACATGATTTTCCTTTCACAAATCCATGCTGACTTTGTCCGATGATTTCACCTCTTTCCAAATGTGCTGTTATCACATTTTTGATAACTGACTCTAGCATTTTCCCCACCACCAATGTCAGACTAACATCCCCGGTTTTTCTCTCCCTCCTTTTTTAAAAAGTGGGGTTACATTAGCCACCCTCCAATCCTCAGGAACTAATCCAGAATCTAAAGAGTTTTGAAAAATTATCACTAATGCATCCACTATTTCTTGGGCTACTTCCTTAAGCACTCTGGGATGCAGACCATCTGGCCCTGGGGATTTATCTGCCTTTAATCCCTTCAATTTACCTAACACCATTTCCTTACTAACATGTATTTCCCTCAGTTCCTCCATCTCACTAGACCCTCGGTACCCTACTATTTCCGGAAGATTATTTATGTCCTCCTTAGTGAAGACAGAACCAAAGTAGTTATTCAATTGGTCTGCCATGTCCTTGTTCCCCATGATCAATTCACCTGTTTCTGACTGTAAGGGACATACATTTGTCTTAACCAATCTTTTTCTTTTCACATATCTATAAAAGCTTTTACAGTCAGTTTTTATGTTCCCTGCCAGCTTTCTCTCATAATCTTTTTTCCCTTTCCTAATTAAGCCCTTTGTCCTCCTCTGCTGGACTCTGAATTTCTCCCAATCCTCAGGTGTGCCGCTTTTTTTGGCTAATTTGTATGTTTCTTCTTTGGACTTGATACTATCCCTCATTTCCCTTGTCAGCCATGGGTGCACTACCTTCCCTGGTTTATTCTTTTGCCAAACTGGGATGAATAACTGTTGTAGTTCATCCATGTGATCATTAAATGCTTGCCATTGCATATCCACCGTCAACCCTTTAAGTGTTATTTGCCAGTCTATCTTAGCTAATTCACATCTCATACCTTCAAAGTTACCCTTCTTTAAGTTCAGAACCTTTGTTTCTGAATTAACTATGTCACTCTCCATCTTAATGAAGAATTCCACCATATTATGGTCACTCTTACCCAAAAGGCCTCGCACGACAAGATTGCTAACTAACCCTTCCTCATTGCTCAATACCCAATCTAGAATGGCCTGCTCTCTAGCTGGTTCCTCGACATGTTGGTTCAGAAAACCATCCCGCATACATTCCAAGAAATCCTCTTCCTCAGCACCCTTACCAATTTGGTTCACCCAATCTATCTGTAGATTGAAGTCACCCATTATAACTGCTGTTCCTTTATTGCACGCATTTCTAATTTCCTGTTTAATGCCATCCCCAACCTCACTACTACTGTTAGGTGGCCTGTACACAACTCCCACCAGTGTTTTCTGCCCCTTAGTGTTATGCAGCTCTACCCATATCGATTCCACATCCTCCAGGCTAATGTCCTTCCTTTCTATTGCATTAATCTCCTCTCTAACCAGCAAGGCTACCCCACCTCCTTTTCTTTCCTGTCTATCCCTCCTGAATATTGAATATCCCTGGATGTTGAGCTCCCATCCTTGGTCACCCTGGAGCCATGTTTCTGTGATCCCAACTATATCATATTCATTAATAACTATCTGCACATTCAATTCATCCACCTTGTTACGAATGCTCCTCGCATTGACACACAAAGCCTTCAGGCTTGTTTTTACAACACTCTTAGCCCTTATACAATTATGTTGAAAAGTGGCCCTTTTTGATTTTTGCCCTGGATTTGCCTGCCTGCCACTTTCACTTTTCACCTTACTACTTTTTGCTTCTACCCTCATTTTACACCCCTCTGTCTCTCTGCACTTGTTCCCATCCCCCTGCCACATTAGTTTAAATCCTCCTGAACAGCAGGACTTCCTTGACTTATTTCTATTTTCCTCTTCCTCGACCCTAACACCCTGGTTTCCTTCCCCTTGCCAACTCAGTTTAAACCCGCCCACCCCAACAGCTATATTAAACAATCCCGCCAGGATATTAGTACCCTTTGAGTTCAGGTGTAACCCATCGTTTCTGTATAAGTCATGCCTCCTCCAAAATAGATCCCAGTGATCTAAGAATTTGAAGCCCTGCCCCCTGAACCAGTTACTTAGCCACACATTCATCTGCTTAATTCTGCTATTCTTACCATCATTAGCGCGTGGCTCAGGCAGTAATCCTGAGATTATTACTCTGGAGGTCCGGCTTTTTAATTTTCTTCCTAGCCCCCAGTAATCTTCCTTCAGGACCTCCTCTCTTTTCTGTCTATGTCATTGGTACCAACATGTCCCAAGACTTCCGGTTGATCGTCCTCTCTCCTGAGAATACTCTGGACCCGATCTGAGATATCTCGTACCCTGGCACCAGGGAGGCAACACACCATCCGGGTATCCTTGTCCGACTCGCAGAATCTCTTGTCTGTTCCCCTCACGATGGAATCCCCTATAACGACGGCATTTCTCCTTGCTCTCTTGATCACGGTGCTGGGCAGAGTGTCAGAGTCCCGTTCGTTGTGGTCTTCCTCTGTCTGGTCAACCTCTCCAACAGTATCTAAAACTATATATTGATTCCTGAGGGGGACTGTCACGGAGGTGCTGTCAACTATTTCTCTATAGGTACTATCGATCACCTCCTCACTTTCTCTAATAAGCTGAAGGTCATCAAGTTGTTGCTCCAGATCCCTCACACGATCCCTAAGGAGCTTCATCTCATTGCATCTGGAGCAGATGTACTCCTGGGGGAGGCTGGGAGTCTCCCAAGGTCCCCACATCTGGCACTCCAGGCACAGCACTAATCCTAAATGCATACCTCTAATGCTACTGTTAGCTCTAAATAAATAAACCTGTAACCTACCACTTTACTTTAAGACTCAACCGTCGCAGGCCACTTTCTCAGTCAATATTGATAGATAGATAGATAGATAGATAGATACTTTATTCATCCCCATGGGGAAATTCAACATTTTTTCCAATGTCCCATACACTAGTTGTAGCAAAAACTAATTACATACAATACTTAACTCAGTAATAATATGAAATGCATCTAAATCACTAACTCAAAAAGCATTAATAATAGCTTTAAAAAAAGTTCTTAAGTCCTGGCAGTTGAATTGTAAAGCCTAATGGCATTGGGGAGTATTGACCTCTTCATCCTGTCTGAGGAGCATTGCATCGATAGTAACCTGTCGCTGAAACTGCTTCTCTGTCTCTGGATGGTGCTATGTAGAGGATGTTCAGGGTTTTCCAAACTTTCTGGCATCGCCAGACCCGGAGTTATTAGGGAAGGTGAAAAAGAGTGATGTATCTGAGATTGCTAGTAGGTTCGACCTTAAAGGTATTTCGAAGGCTACAACAAAGCCTGTAATTCAGAGAAAAATCGTGTCACACTATGTAGATTCGGGTGTTTTTGATGAAGCGATATTAGATATGTTTCCAATAAGTAAACTAGAAATTCAGTTACATATCGAACAAATGAAGTTAGAGCAATGTAAAGCTGACTTGGAACTAAGTTGGTTAGAAGCTGCAAATAATCAGAGGGAATTTGAAGAGAGAGAAGCAAATAAAAGGAGAGAATTTGAAGCCAAAGAAGCTGAGAGAAAGAGGGAGTTCGAGCTAGCGATGGAGAAATTAAGGTCCGAGAATCAGTCCTCTGGTCCTTGGAAACAGTTTGTTGCTAGCCGAGAAGTTATATTAACTCCTCCATTTAATGAAACAGAAGTGGATAAATATTTCCAACATTTCGAAACTTGCTCTGATTTCAGAGTGACCGACAGAGAAATGGCCAGTGATGTTACAGAGTGTAATTAAAGGCAAGGCACAACAAGTTTATACAGCTTTAACTGCTGAGCAAGCTCTTGATTATGATATTGTGAAGCAGCATATACTGAAAGTGTATGAACTGGCTCCAGAAGCTTATAGAGAAAGATTCAGAAATTTGAAGAAATCTGTGGAAAAAAACGTATGTGGAATTTGCCTACGATAAAGCTGTGTGTTTTGAGAGATGGGTTTCCTCTAAAAATGTAAATGGGGAGTATAATAAATTGAAAGAGTTGATTTTAATGGAGGAATTTAAAAGGAGCATCCCTATTGAAGTAAGAGCATATGTAAATGAGAGGGACACTGCTACATTGCAGGAGTCTGCTAAATTTGCTGATGAGTATGCCATAATCCATAAGAGTAAATTTCCTCAGGGTAGAACTTTTAAAAGGAAAAATAGCACAGAGAGTCAAGGTAAACTAGAAATTAAATCAGAAGTTAGTGAGAAAGGTAAGGAGGAAGGAAAACGTGAAGGAAGGACAGTTTGGTTCCATTTGTAATTATCGTGAGAAACCTGGTCACGTAATACTAACTGTTTCCGATTGAAGAAGAAGGAGAAGGAAGCAGTCCCAGATGCTTGTGTGCAACACATTGAAACACTTGTGAATCCACAGGGTTCAATAAATACAAATGAAACTTCGTCAGAGTCTGACCAGGTTAAGGAGAGATAAGATCATTTTATAACTGAAGTTATTTGTCTCCTTGAAAGAAATTAAGTATATGTTAGAAAATAATATTATTAGACCTTCTAATTGGATTTGGAGTTCACCTTGTGTTATGGTGCCTAAGTCAGACGGTAGTATTCGGTTTTGTACTGACTACAGGAAGGTGAACGCTGTAACGAAAACAGATGTGTGTCCAATCTCTAGAGTGGATGATTGTGTGGATAAAGTTGGAAAATCAAAGTTTCTTACAAAGATTGATTTGTTAAAAGGGTATTGGTGTGTTCCATTGATGGATAGAGGGAGAGAGATTTCTGCATTTTTAACCCCATCTGTGTTTTATGAATATAATGTTCTTCCATTTGGGATGAAGAATGCCCCAGGTACTTTCCAGCGGGTGATTAATTCTGTGATTCATGGGTTAAAAGATACAGATGCCTATATTGATTTAGTTACAGGAAATGATACTTGGGAAGCACATGTTACTGCGGTGGAGAAGCTATTTGAAAAGCTTTCAAAAGCTAACTTAACTATTAACTTAGCTAAAAGTGAATTTGGTCATGCCACTGTGACTTACCTTGGTTATGTTGTAGGTCCGGGCTTGGTTAAGGAAATAAATCAAACTCCAATTTAGCAACAAAGGTTTGATGTTACAGGAGAATAATATTTTGATAACTCTTATTAAAGGCAAAGATAATGTGATTGCTGACTGTTTAACTAGATGTTGAATGTACAATATAATGTTTTTATGGAGTAGTATGTCAACATTTGTAATACTCATATATTAATTAGTAAGGTGCTGTATGATAATACTATGTATATTGTGTAGATTATAGATTTTATACATTTGTTTTTTTTTGTAAATAATTGTTAAAATTTTGCTCTTGACAGATCAGTATTTTTAATTGAGTATCTGGTGAGCATGATGTAATGGTCTTGTGATGGTGGGGTGATGTAATTTTCCCACCAGTGTGAGGTCACGTGATGACATGTTCTCAACAGGTATAAAACTGGAAAGCCTGCTTTGACGCAGGAGTTTGTGTTGAGACCTCGTTTAAGTCGTCAGTTACCCTGTTATGCTGCGTATTTGGTTTCATGATATAGTTTTGTTTTAAAGTGGAGTTTTACTTTCTATCTTAAGTCTCAAAGGTTATTGCCGGCAGTTTCACCAAATGCTGCCTGTTTTGGTTTGATCTACCTTTGCAATTCAGTTGGAGAATGAAGAATTTATCGAAGTACGGCAACCTGAAGGATCGAGTAAAGTTGGTGTTGTCGATGGTTTAATACAGGATCAACCTTATTGGATCTTCGTTCAAGGAAGTAGTAACCTGCATCCCAGATAACCCCTGCCTTGTGTTATGCTGTTGGCCCCCTCCTTTGTGAGAATCGCAAGAACCCTAGTTAAGGGGGGTCAACTGACCCAAAAAGAGAGAGAGACCATGTTCTCCCAAGAAGCAGAATGAAGGTGACTTTGACTATTGTCTCATGGAGACCACGTGAAAAGCCCTCGGGCAAAGTGGGCTGGTTGAGAGAGAGAGATCGCATTACCTGCAACTTGATTGACACCTGCGATCCCGTGAAGAAGTATAAAGGCGGGTCTGAGGGGAGGACCCTCAGACGCACCCAGGAGACACCTAGGAAACACGATATCGATTCCCGTGGGAGCGGGACGCCATTTTGAAGGAAACCACGTGCGTTAGATTCCGAATTTGAATCTGTGGCTAAAACCAACGAAAGACTGCTTTTAAATAACAACGGGGAAGTCTGCTCCCCTGATTCCAAGGATTTGCTCTGCCAAGACGACGGGCAAGTGTTTATCTTTTGTAAATCATCTCTTTCTCTCTACAACGTGAAAACCCCAGCGGTTCCCAAGAAGGAAAAGCCTGCAAACTTCTGAGTGACTCTTTATATTTCCCTTGGACTCAGTATTACCCCTAGACAACGATAGAGCTTATTTCTGATTGATTATGGTTACACCGGTGTTTTAGATTGAGTTTTGACGATGTATATGATCTGAATGTTTTGAATTAACCATACGTGTGCCCTTTTGGAATAAAACGCTTGAAAATAGTAGCATCCGACTCAGCTGATCCATCTATCTTTGCTGGTAAGTTACCTGGTTACGGGGTTTTCGTAACACTTGTAAGAGCAGAAATGGTTGGGGCAGTGTTATTGGCCAAGGAAAAGGTCAGTTACTTCAAGTCAATTTAATTTCATTCATCGTGATTCTTTTGGGCAAGGCATATTTCGGCTGGGATCAGCAGTAATGTCATGTTGTCGAGGAATTTGTTAGTTCAGGGAAGTCTCTCCTAATTGACTGTATAAATAATCTGGACTTTCACATTTACCACTTTAAGAACTGTGTTCGCATTTATTGCTTTAAGAACTGTTGGAGTTGCCATATAGCAGTTAACTTCCGGTTAAGTTAGTCGTTTGTTTACTTTTCATTTTTGTTGAGCAGAGTTTAATAAATTGTTTACCTGTTTGTAAAAAACCTGTCTCAGTTCTATATTCATTGTTGCCGGAGATGTACCGTGACACTTGGAGAAACTGGGAGAATGGAATGGAGTCAACAACAAGAAGTGGGGAGGGAAGTACAGACAAGATGGGTGTTTGAATCTTGGCTTGTAATGGATAGTGGTGATCAGTGTATCCCCTGAAATATGATGGAGAGATCCAGGAAGGGAAGAGAAGAGACAGATGCACCAAGGGAAGATAAAGGGAAGGTGGAAATTGGCAACTGTGGAACTTCTGCGTTGACGAAGTGCAGGAAACAGTACCAACAGATTTGTCAATGTACCAGAGAAGGTGTTGTGGGAATGAGACACTGATGTTCCAAACATTATACAGGAAGACGATGAATGTTTTGGCACAAGTGAGTGTCCATAATGAGGCCTTTGGTATGGAGAATGCAGCTGAAGGAGAAAGTGTTCAATGTTAGGATGAATCTGATCATCAGACCCCCTGATTTGAGACACCAGTGCAGATGGATTGCAAATCCATGGTGAAGATAAACTGACTGGGAACATGGAATTGTCAATATTCTGATAAAATTCAAAGATCATTTTTACTTTGCTCAGTTTATATTAACTGTCAAGCTGATTTATTTATTCAGTGATACAGTGCGGATTAGGCAACAACCAGTGTCCGTGGGTGGGCTTGTAAAAAAAAAAAAAAGTCGTTGGGTGATTAAAAATGAGTGAACATACCAATGAGGGAGCTCAACTGATACAGACACTCAGTGGCTACTTCTGGAGGTACCTCATAAAGTGGCATTGAGTGTGTGTTTGTGGTCTGTTGCTGATATCGCCAATCCACCGCTAGGTTTGATGTGTTGTGCTTTCTGAGATGCTCTTCTGCATACTGCTGTTGTCACAAGTGGTTATTTGAGTTACTGTCGCATTCTCGTCAGCGTGAACCAGTCTGGCCATTTTCCTCTGACCTCTCTCATTAACCCACAGAAATGCAACTCACTGGATATTTTTGTTTTTCACACCATTCTCTGTAAACTCCGGAGACTGTTGTGCATGAGAAAGCAGGAGATCAGCAGTTTCTGAGATAATCAAACCATCCCATCTGGCACCAACAATTTGTATGAATGGTCGGGTTTCGGGTCTATCTCATAAATGGCCACTGAGTGTATTAGACAAGATGGCATTCAGTAATCAGTGAAATATCGGAAAGATATTCTTCACAAATCATTCTTCAGAAGTATCCTCATTACTGTACTTGGTCAGGGATGACAGATAACAGGGATGAAAAGTTGGAGTAAAAACAAAATGATAAAAGAACGATAGAAATAAAATATTTAACATAATCAGTCCCACAAGCTGAGCTTTTGAAGAAATATGCATGAACAGTAGAAAGCAGAAAACCCTGAAGGAAAGCAGAGATAGAAAAACAGCAGCTGAAAGTACATTCGACCAAAACTTTGTGAAATGAGATGCATGCTAAAGAAATGTTTACAAAATCAGGAGCTCATCTAACCAGCCCTATCTCTGGGAAAGAAAACCTGTTGTTGATCCACTGCTTTCACCAGAATGGAAAGGGATTGAATCATCCCCCTTGTCTGATTTCACATTCTCTGAAACATTCCTACCTGGGGCGAGGTGGGAATTCCCCTGAGTGTGGCACAGGATGTACTGGTTGGTAAACAAAGTGTAGAAATACACAAATGCCATAATATAAGTAACAAATGTTTCAAACTTATCATTTGTCCCAAAACTATCCGGGAGATGTTCAGATTCAGGAAAACAGACCCTTTTAAAATGTTCCACAGATGGATGATCTGTGAAGTGGATAAGTGACCGGGATGAAAGAGTAGATGGGTGGGTTAATAAGTTTGCTGATGATATGAAGATTGGTACTGCTGTGGGTAGCGTAGAAGACTGTCAGAGATTACAATGGGACATAGATCAAACCCAGCCAAGCGTGAAGTGTTGTACCTTGGGAGATCAAATGTAAAGAGACAGAATACTGTTAAGGACAAGATCCTTGACATTTTTGATGAGCAGAGGGATCTTGGAGTCCAAGTTCATAGCTCATTGAAAACGACTCGACAGGTTGATGGGTGGTTAAGAAGGTGTGTGGCATGCTTGCCTTTATTAGTCGAGGCATTGAGTTCAAATGTCAGGAAGTTATGTTGCAGCTTTATAAAACTCTCGTTAGGCCGCATCTGGAGTAATGCAAATAGTTCTATAGGAAGGAAGTTCAGGCTTTGGAGACGGTACAGAGGAGGTTTACCGGGACGCTGTCTGGATTAGAGGGCATCTGCTGTAACGAGCGGCTGGTTAAACTTGGGTTGTTTTCTCTGGAGCAATGGAGGCCGAGGGGAAATCTGTTAGAGTTTATAAGAATATCAGAGGCTTAGATAGAGTAAACAGAGAGTATATGTTCCCCAGGGTAGGAATGTCTAATACCAGAGGGCATGCATTTATGGTGCAAGGGGATCATTTCAAAGGAGATGAAAGGGCAGGTTTTTACACAGAATGGTGGCTGCCTGGGGTGGTGGTAGAGGCAGAAACATTAAAGACTTTTAAGGGACATTTTGATAGGCTCATGAATGTGAGGAAAATGGAAGGATATGGACAGTGTATGGAGATTAGTTTAATTAGCCATTTGATTACAATTGTATTGGTTCAGTACAACATTGTGGGCCGAAGGGCCTGTTTCTGTACTGTACTGTTTCCATGTTCTATGGATCATCCATGGTGGAAGTTGAGAGGAAAATGGGGTTCAGTGTTTCTGTTGAGGATTCTTTATCAGTGTGTTGCACCAGACAGTCAGCCGTTCTTGTCTGGCGTGTGGTGTCAGGATTGGTCTCCTTTCGGATTAACCAGGTCACGATATGAACGTTCCTGGGTCGACCCTTTTTTCTTTAACAAGGCCGAGTGGCTAGCTCGACGCTCACCGGCACGGATGGAAACCGTGATCAGGGGGTGGCCTGACTAGGATTCGAACTCGGGAGCCTTCGCTCCGGAGTCCGGCGCTGATGCCATTGCGCCACCTGCTGGCCCCTGTTCAGGATGACAGCAGACCAGAGATTATGACAGCAGCTCAAACTATCAGAAACCACGAGTGCACAACACACTGAATTAGTGACTGTGACATGGGCAGTTAGTGATTCAGAATAATTGGGGAGTCATAGAATCATTGAGCACTACACCACAGAAACAGGATCTCCAGCACATCTAGTCTGTGCTGAACTGGTATTCTGTCCAGTCCCATTGACCTGCACCTAGAACACAGCCTTCCCTCCATACCCCTCCAATCCATGTACGTATCCAAACCTGTCTTAAACGTTCCAGTCAAACCCTCATCCACCACTTCTGCTGGCAGCTCGTCCCATGCTCACACCACCCACTGAGTGAAGAAGTTCCCTTTCAGGTTCCACTTCAATATTTCACCTTTCACCCTTAACCTATGACCTTGCTCCTTACTGTCTGCATCACCCAGGACATGTCCTCTTCTCATTGCTACCATCAGGGAGAAGGTACAGGAAACTGAAGGCTCACACTCAACGATTCAGGAACAGCTTCTTCCCCTCTGTCATCAGATTTCTGAATGGACATTGATCCCATGAACACAACCTCACTACACTTTTGCTCTTTTAGCACTATTTATTTAATTTAACTATATATACTGTAATGACTGTATATAGTTACTGTCATGTAGTTATTTTATTATTATATATTGCAATGTACTGCTGCTGCGTAACAAAAATTTCATGACAAATGCCAGTGATATTAAACCTGACTCTGATTCTGCTCTTCACTTTGTTTGTCACGGTAACAAGTTATTCTGCATTGTTATTGTGATGAATTGCTCTGGTGTTAAATCTGCTCTTCAGTGGGAGTTCAGTGAAACCCTCTGTCACTGCTTCTCCTCTGTGATCACAAAATACTCTGCAGATTCTGGGGTCAAAGTAACACGCACAACACGCTGGAGGAACTCAGCAGGTCGGGCAGCATCCGTGGAAACGAACAGTCAACGTTTCGGGCCGAGACCCTTCGTCAGGACTGAAGAGGGAGGGGGCAGGGGCCCTATAGAGAAGGTGGGGGGGGAGGGTGGGAAGGAAAAGGCTGGTAGGTGCCAGGTGAAAGACCAGTAAAGGGAAAGGTCAAGGGGTGAGGGAGGGGAAGCAGGGAGTGGATAGGCAGGAAAAGTGAAGAAGGAATGTACGGGGAAAGTACTATGGGTAGTAGAAGGAGGCGGAACCATGAGGGAGGTGATAGGTAGCTGGAGGAGGATACCGTCTGGGTAATCTCTAGCCCCTTGGTATGAACATCGAATTCTCCAACTTCCGGTAATTCCCTCCCTCCCCCTTTCCCCATCCCAGTTTCACTCTGCCTTTTCTTGCAGCTGCCTATCACCTCCCTCATGGTTCCGCCTCCTTCTACTACCCATACTGCTTTCCCCTTACATTCCTTCTTCACCTTTCCTGCCTGTCCCCTCCCCCACCCCTTGATCTTTCCTCTGATTGTAGGAGTGGGCCAGCGTTAGTGGTCCAGATTTGGCTCAACAGTCTTGGACAAACATATTTGGAAGTTCTAAGTAAGTAAGCAAGAAAGTGCTGAGAATGGGTCCGGAGTTAGTGTGTGTTACTTGTAGAGATGTGGGAACTCTGGGAGACCTGCAGTCTCACTGATAACTACATCTGCATGGAGTGCACAGAGTTACATCTCCTCAGAGACTGTGTTAAAGAACTGGAGCTGCAGCTGGATGACCTTCAGCTCATACGGGAGAATGAGGAGGTGACAGACAGGAGATACAGGGAGATAGACACCCCTCAGGTACAGGATGCAGGTACCTGGGTGACTGTCAGGAGAGGGAAAGGGAATAGGCAGCCAGTGCAGAGTACCCCTGTGGCCGTTTCCCACAATAATAAGTATAACACTTTGGATACTGTTGAGCAGCGGCTGGGTCTCTGTCACTGAGTCTGGCTCTGCAGCTTCGAAGGGAATGAGGAGAAGAGGAGTCCGTAATGACAGGGGATTCCATGATTAGAGGAGCAGAAAGCAGGTTCTGTGGATGTGAAAGAGAAACCCGGATGGTGTGTACCTCCCAGATCCCAGGGTTAGAATTGTCTTGGATCGAGTCCACGGCATTCTAAAGGGGAGGGTGAACAGCTGTAAGATGTGGCACATATTGGAACCAATGACATAGGTAGGAAAAGGAAGGAGCTCCTGAAGAGAGAATCTAGGGAGTTAGACAGTCAGCTGAAAAGCTGGACCATCAGGGTAGTAATCACTGGATTATCACCTGTACCACGTGCCAGTGAGGGTAAGAATAGGATGATCTGGCTGAGGAATTGGTGCAGGGGGCAGGGTTTCAGATTTCTGGATCACTGGGATCTCTTCTGGGGAAGGAACCACCCGTACAAAAGGACAGGTTACACCTGAACCTGAGGGTCCAATATTCTTGCAGGCATGTTTGCTAGAGTTGTTGGGGAGGGTTTAAAGTAATTTGGCAGCGGGATGGGAACCGCAGTGATAGGGCTGAGGATGGGCAGTTGGTATACAACTAGTTGCAGTGTGCAGTGAGGCTGTGAGGACAGACAGGGAAACGATAGGGCAAAATTGCAGTCAGTGGGATGAGTTAAATTGTAACAGGGGGCCAGAAACAAAAAGGGTGATGAAGGTGTTATATTTCAATGTGCACAGTAGATGGAATAAGATAGTTGATCCAGAGGCTCAGTTAGAGATTGGCAGGTATGATGTTGTGGGCATCTGAGTTGTGGCTGAAAGAAGATTAGAGTTGGGAGCTTAATATCCAAGTGTACACATTGTATGGAAAAGATAGGCAGGTAGGCAGAGGGGTTGGGGTGGCTCTATTGGTAAATATTCAATTAAATCCTTGGAAAGAGATCGACATCAGAAGATGTAGAAACTTTGTGGGTAGAGTTAAGAAACTACAAGGGTAAAAAGATCCTGATGGGAATTATATACAGGCCTCCAAACAGTAGGCAGAAAATGGGCTGCAAATTACAGAGGGAAATAGAACAGGCATCGGAAAAGGGTAATATTTTGATAATTATGGGGCATTTAACTATGCAGGGAGATTGGGAAAATCTGATTGGAAGTTAGGTTTCAGCAGAGTGGCCATTGTGTGAGTGGGCCAGTGTTAGAGTCGGATTTAAGGGTTTGGCTCATCGAGGCTTAGGGGAGGATTAGTCTGTAGGTAGATTTCTCTTTGTCATTTATTCTTTCATTCTTTCTTTTTGAAAATTTGGAGCAGTGGGGGTGCCAGACAGGGCAGTGGAATGCTCTTCTTGCAGGATGTGGGAAGGCAGGGACACCTTCAGTGTCCCTGACGACAAAACCTACAAGAAGTGCATCCAGCTGCAGCTTCTAATAGACTGTGTGAAGGAGTTGGAGCTGGAACTGGATGAACTCTGGATCATTCAGGAGGCTGAGATCATTTGATAGACAGCACACACAGTCAGGTAGTTCCACACACTGTGCAGGACACGGGTAAATGGGTGACTGTCAGGTGGAGAAGGTGAGAGGCAGCCAGTGCAGAGTACCCCTGTGGCCTTTCCCCTCAACAGCAGGTAGGATGTGTTCGATACTGTTGAGGCGGGGTATCACCTAGCAGAGGAAAGCCACAGCAGTCGGGTATCTGGTACTGAGTCTGGCTCTGTGCCTCAGAAGGGAAGAGGGAGAAAAGGCAAGCGGCAGTGACAGGGGATTCAGATTGATGAGGGTAACAGAAAGGAGTTTCTGTGGCTGAGAGTGAGATTCCCAGATGATATGTTGCCTCCTGGGTGCCAGGATCAGGGACATCTCAGATGAAGTCCACAGTATTGTTAAGTGGGTGGGTGAGCGGCCAGAGGTCGTGGCCTACGTCAGTACCAATGACGTGGGTAGGAGGGTGACGAGATCCAGCAAAGTGAGTCCAGGGAATTAGGTGCCCAGTTAAAGGACAGGATCTCCAGGGCTGTGATCTCAGGATTGCTACCCATACCATGTGCTAGTGAGGCCAGAAATAGGAAGATCATACAGTTTAACGTATGGCTGAGGAGATGGTGCAGGATGGAGGGTTTCAGATTTTTTGATCATTGTGATTTCTTTCTGGAAAGTGAGACTTGTACAACCTTTGGCTTCTCTCTTCTCCAGTGAAGCCAATGTCCAATCCAAATTACTGCCTCATTTTGAATGCCAAGCAACTGAACCTTCTTGAGCAGCCTCCCATGTGGGACCATTTCAAAGGCCTTGCTAAAGTCTATGTAAACAACATCCACGCCTGGTCTTCAACGTTCCTGGTGCAACAACAGCCACGTGACTCAGCGGTGAGAAGCCACCTTTCATAAACAACATACATCTGGGGTCGGTATGATTTTGGGTTCAAACCAAACAGGAATGTCATGATGTTCTCATTAAAGAAACCTCAATTTGAGCGAATGCTTTGTAAATTCTGCCCAAACCCCATTATCAATTGGCAAGAAATAACGGATTGTACACCACATAATATTATAAAGTATATTTACCAAATTCAGCTTTATCAAACAGTTAGTAAAAGAAGGCAAAAAAGATTAAAAAGGGCTTATTACAGTTAAACCTGTCTAAATATTGGAGCTCATCTTTTCCAAAGCTGGGTATAACCGTTACTCACGGTGCTGAACCCCCAGTCCCCCTGAAAGCACCCACCACAGTCCTAACTTCCCTTGAAGGCCATCTTCAGCAAGCTGGCTTTCTCTCATGAGTATTGGCACTTGTCCTGGAGATATCCACCTGCACAAAGCACCTCTTGCAATGGGGACTCTCCTTCCCATGGCATTCTGTGGTATCTTCCCTTCTGTCCAGCTCCACAGCTCCTGCTAAAATGACCCCAAACCAGACTACTGTCCATCACAAAGCTCCATCCACTACACTCTCTCAAGGACTTTCTCCAGATCCCACCATCCTGATTGGCTGATACAACATTCCTAAGTTGAACAACAGGGCTTCTTGTCTTAGCCAAAACAAAAACATTCTACCAGCAGGACACAATGCTTTTGCTAAAATGAAATACCTACAACATAGCACTGGAAATCTTAACCAGGGCATTACACTGGTAACTTCCTTCAAAAATACAGTAAAAATGGTTACACTTGACTTACCACGCACAAAGCCATGTCTTCTTATAGCCCTCCCTGATTTCCTTCTTCATTGTTCTCTTCCATTTCTTGTACTGCTTAAGTACCTCATTTGTTCCTACCTGCCTATACTGTTATGCATCTTCTACTTAACCAGGGCATCAATATCTCTCAAAAATCAAGATTACCAGAATCTATTATCCTTGTCTTAAATTCTGACAGGAATATACAAATTCTCTATTCTCAAAATTTTGCTTTTCAAGGCCTCCCACTTCCCAAGTATACCTTTCACAGAAATAGGAAGATCATATAGTTTAACATGTGGCTGAGGAGATGGTGCAGGATGGAGGGCTACAGATTTTTTGTTCATTGTGCTTTCTTTCTGGAAAGTGAGACTTGTAGAGAAGGTATGGTTTGCACCCAAACTGGGGGACTAGTATCCTAGTGGGAAGGGTTATTACTGCTGTACAGGTGGGGAGGGGGAGGGGGTTGAGTGGTGGTGGAGTTTAAACTCGAGTTGTAGGGGGATGTGAACCAGAGTGCCCAAACAGATCATGGAGTGGTTGTAGAGAAAGGTGTTGTTCAGCCCTTGTACAAAGTCAGGTAATTGAAAGATTGAGCATAGTGGGGCAAATGTCCTGAGCTGTGTATATTTCAATGTAAGGAGTATTGTAGGAGAGGTGGGTGAGCTTAGGGCAAGGATCAGCCTGTGGAATATGACATTGTAGCCATTACTGAGATTTGTTTGCAGGAGGGAGGACTGGCAGCTCAATGTTCTGGGGTTCCGTTGTTTTAGACATGATGGAGCAGGAGGGGTGGCATTACCAGTAAGGAAAAATGTCATGGCCGTGCTCAGTCAGGACAGATGGGAGAGCTCATCTCGTGAGGCTTTTTGGGTGGAACTGAGGAATAAGAAAGTTATGGCCAAGTTAATGGGATAATATCATCGACCATTAGCAGTCCACGGGATTTGGAGAAGCAAATTTGCAGAGATTGCAGACTGTAGCAAAAAGTCAACGTTGTGATAATAGTCGAATTTATCTTTCCGCATATTGAAAGGAACTCCGATGCTGTAAAAGAGCTGGATGGGAAAGAGTTTGTCAAATGTGTTCAGTAAAGTTTCCTTAATCAGTGTACTGTTATGAATGTACCACAGCTCTGCGGGGCCAAAGGGTGCGGGGTAGCCCCCTCCTTTGTGAGAACCGCAAGATCACTATTGAGTCCATTCAGGAGACCCAGGAAATGAGAGAAAGACATGCAGAATACACAAGTCATTGGAATGTGTCTTGGCCTCCGAGAGGTGGACCCATTGATGCCGGCTATTGTCTCTTGGAGACGGACTTGTGTATTGCATCCTGTACGATGCATCGACGCCCCGGGCAATGAAACGAGGGGGAGGTTGGTGGAGGGATTGCCTCATCCCAACCTGATTGACATCTGAGACCCTGTGAGTCAGGATAAAAAGAGGGTCTGTGGGAACAGCCCCTCAGACGCACCAGAAGAAACGCCAGCGATCCCGTAATAGATAGATAGATAGATAGATACTTTATTCATCCCCATGGGGAAATTCAACCTTTTTTCCAATGTCCCATACACTTGTAGTAGCAAAACTAATTACATACAATACTTAACTCAGTAAAAAATATGATATGCATCTAAATCACTATCTCAAAAAGCATTAATAATAGCTTTAAAAAAGTTCTTAAGTCCTGGCGGTTGAATTGTAAAGCCTAATGGCATTGGGGAGTATTGACCTCTTCATCCTGTCTGAGGAGCATTGCATCGATAGTAACCTGTCGCTGAAACTGCTTCTCTGTCTCTGGATGGTGCTATGTAGAGGATGTTCAGGGTTTTCCATAATTGACCGTAGCCTACTCAGCGCCCTTCGCTCAGCTACCGATGTTAAACTCTCCATTACTTTGCCCACGACAGAGCCCGCCTTCCTTACCAGCTTATTAAGACGTGAGGTGTCCCTTTTCTTAATGCTTCCTCCCCAACACGCCACCACAAAGAAGAGGGCGCTCTCCACAACTGACCTATAGAACATCTTCAGCATCTCACTACAGACATTGAATGACGCCAACCTTCTAAGGAAGTACAGTCGACTCTGTGCCTTCCTGCACAAGGCATCTGTGTTGGCAGTCCAGTCTAGCTTCTCGTCTAACTGTACTCCCAGATACTTGTAGGTCTTAACCTGCTCCACACATTCTCCATTAATGATCACTGGCTCCATATGAGCAAGAAACCAGGGGAAAGGCCACGTGCGTCCGGTTCCATGTGCCCTGGAATCGGTGGGCCCTTTTCCACGGCCAAAAGGTTTTTAGCTAACAACGGGGAAACCAACTCCCAACGACTCTCGAAGGATTGACATCATAAAAGGAATGGGCAAGTTTTAAACCCGTCTTTCTCTCCAACCCAAAAGCTGCAGCATGAATGAACTCAGTGACTTTTATATTTCCATCGGACAATACATTATCCCCTAGACAATGATAGAGCTATTTCTTATTGATTATTATTATACCCGTGCTCTTAGATTTAGTATTGACGACGTATATTATCTGCATGTTTGCATTGACATTATTTTGTGTATTTTTTGTTATCAATAAATACTGTTAAAAATAGTACCATCAGACTTCAATGGACCTCTCTATCTTTGCTGGTAAGTGACCCAGTTACGGGGTACATAACAGTACAGAAATCTCAACTAGAGAGAATGTGATACTACATCTCCTATTAGGAAACGAGACAGGGCAGGTGACAAAAGTATGTGATCATAATACCATTAGTTTTATGGTAATTATGGAAAAGGATTGATGTGGTCGGGTTAAGATGCTAAATTGCAGAAAGGCTAAATTTGACAGTATCAGCCAGGATATGGCAAATGTGGATTGGGACAGGTTGTTTTTTGGGAAAGGTATACTTGGGAAGTGGGAGTCCTTGAAAAGCAAAATTTTGAGAATAGAGAATTTGTATATTCCTGTCAGAATTTAAGACAAGGATAATAGATTTTGGTAATCTTGATTTTTGAGAGATATTGATGCCCTGGTTAAGTAGAAGATGCATAACAGTATAGGCAGGTAGGAACAAATGAGGTACTTAAGCAGTACAAGAAATGGAAGAGAACAATGAAGAAGGAAATCAGGAGGGCTAAAAGAAGACATGGCTTTGTGCGTGGTAAGTCAAGTCTAACCATTTTTACTGTATTTTTGAAGGAAGTTACCAGTGTAATGCCCTGGTTAAGATTTCCAGTGCTATGTTGTAGGTATTTAATTTTAGCAAAAGCATTGTGTCCTGCTGGTAGAATGTTTTTGTTTTGGCTAAGACAAGAAGCCCTGCTGTTCAACTTAGGAATGTTGTATCAGCCAATCGGGATGGTGGGATCTGGAGAAAGTCCTTGAGAGAGTGTAGTGGATGGAGCTTTGTGATGGACAGTAGTCTGGTTTGGGGTCATTTTAGCAGGAGCTGTGGAGCTGGATAGAAGGGAAGATACCACAGAATGTCATGGGAAGGAGAGTCCCCATTGCAAGAGGTGCTTTGTGCAGATGAATATCTCCAGGACAAGTGTCAATACTCGTGAGAGAAAGTCAGCTTGCTGAAAATGGCCTTGAAGGGAAGTTAGGACTGTGGTGGGTGCTTTCAGGCAGACCGGGGGTTCAGCACCGTGAGTAACGGTTATACCCAGCTTTGGAAAAGATGAACTCCAATATTTAGAGAGGTTTAACTGTAATAAGCCCTTTTTAATCTTCTTTTTTGCCTTATTTTACTAACTGTTTGATAAAGCTGAATTTGGTAAATATACTTTATAATATTATGTGGTGTACAATCTGTTATTTCTTGCCAATTGATAATTGGGTTTGGGCAGAATTTACAAAGCATTCACTCAAATTGAGGTTTCTTTAATGAGAACATCATGACGTTCCTGTTTGGTTTGAACCCGAAATCATACCGACCCCAGATGTATATTGTTTATGAAAGGTGGCTTCTCACCGCTGAGTCACGTGGCTGTTGTTGCACCAGGAACGTTGAAGACAAGGCATGGATGTTGTTTAATAGACTTTAGCAAGGCCTTTGAAATGGTCCCACATGGGAGGCTGCTCAAGAAGGTTCAGTTGCTTGGCATTCAAAATGAGGCAGTAATTTGGATTGGACATTGGCTTCACTGGAGAAGAGAGAAGCCAAAGAGTGGAAGTAGACAGTTACCTCTCTGACTGGAGAGCCGTGACTAATGGTGTGCCACAGGGATCACTGCTGGGTCCATTATTTGTTTGTCATCTATATCAATGATCTGGATGATAATGTCGTATTCTGGATCAGCAGATTTGTGGATAACACTAAGATTGGGGGTCTGGTGGATAGTGAGGAAGACTTTCAAAGCTTGCAGCAGGATCTGGAGCAGCTGGAAAAATGGGCTCAAAAATGGCAGATGGAGTTTAGAGTAGACAAGTGTGATGTGTTGCACTTGGCAGGATCATCCAGGCTAGGGCTTGCAAGGTGAGGGGTAGAGCACAGAGGAGTGTTTGTAGAACAGTGTAAACTTGGAATGCAGATGCATAATTCCACGAATGTGACATGACATGTAGATATGGTCATAAAGAAAGCTTTTGGCACATTTTGAGCACAGGCGTTGAGATTCTATATTGAAATTGTATAAACCATTGGTGGTCATAATTTGGAGTATTGTGTCCAGTTGTGGTGGTTCCCATAAGATATAGGAGCAGAATTTGGCCCATCAAGTCTGCTTCACCATTTCATCATGGCTGATCCAATTTTCCTCTCAGCCCCAATCTCTGCCTTCTCCCCATATCCCTTCATACTCTGTTCAATCAAGACTCTATCAACCACTTCCTTAAGTATACCGTACATGAATACTTGGCCTTCACAGCTTCCTAGAAGCATAGAAACATTGGAAAACTACAGCACCATACAGGCCCTTTGGCCCACAATGCTGTGCCTAACATGTCCTTACTTCAGAAGTTACCTAGAGTTACCCATAGCCCTCTATTTTTCTAAGCCCCTTGCACCTATACAGAGTCTCTTAAAAGACCCTATTGTATCCGCCTCCACCACCATCATCGGCAGCACATTCCACGCACTCACCACTCTCTGCATCAAAAAACGTACCGCTGACATCTCCTCTGTACCCACTTCCAAATACATTAAATCTGTGCCCTCTCAGGTTAGCCATTTCATCCCCATGAAAAAGCCTCTGACTATCCACATAATCAATGCCTCTCATCATCTTATACAGCTCTATCAGGTCACCTCTCATCCTCTGTCGCTCGTAGAAGAAAAGGCCGAGTTCACTCAACCTATTCTCATAAGGCATGCTCCGCAATCAACAACATCCTTGTAAACCTATTCTGTACCCTTTCAAGAGTTTCCACATCCTTCCTGTAGTGAGCTGACCATAACTGAGCACAGTACTCCAAGTGGGGTCTGACAAGGGTCCTATGTAGCTGTAACATTACCACTTGGCTCTTGAACACAATCCCACTGTTGATGGAGGCCAGTGCACCATATGCCTTCTTAACCACAGAGTCAACCTGCGCAGCAGCTTTGAGTGTCCTTTGGACTCAGTCCCCAAGATCCCTCTGATCCTCCACACTGCCAAGAGTCTCACCATTAATACTATATTCTGCCATCATATTTGGCCTACCAAAATGAACCACCTCACACTTATCTGGGTTGAACTCCGTCTGCCTCTTCTCAGCCCAGTTTTGCACCCTATCAATGTCCCGCTGTAACCTCTCACTGTCCTCCACAACACCCATAACCTTTGTGTCATCAGCAAATTTACTAACCCATCCCTCCACTTCCTCATCCAGGTAATTTATATAAACCACAAAGAGAAGGGGTCCCAGAACAGATCCCTGGGGCACTCCACTGGTCACTGACCCCCATGCAAAATATCACCCATCTACAACCACTCTTTGCCTTCTGTGTGCAGGCCAATTCTGGATCCACAAAGTGAGGTCCGTTTGCATCCCATGCCTCCTTACTTTCTCAATAAGCCTTGCATGGGTTAACTTATCAAATGCTTAGTTATTATAGATGTGTTTAGTAGATAGATTGAAGCTTTTCCAACTACCAATAATACTGCTTGTGGTGAACTACATATACCTGTCTGGACATGCCCCCCCCCCCCCCCCCCCCCGCTGACTGCTCCTGTGGCTCCTCCCACAGACCCCTGTATAAAGGCGATTGGAGGCACTGCTCCTCCCTCAGTCTCCAGGATGTCGTATGGTGATCTCTTGCCGCTGATTGCTCTCTTCCAGCGAATAAAAACCTATATCTCGCCTCACATCTCCGAGAGTTATTGATGGTTCATCACTGCTATTACTGTTGTGAAGGTATTATTACGGGATATAATTCCCAGGTATGGCCTGCCAGAAATGCTGAGCTCTGACAATGGCCCACACTTCGTGGTGAAAGTTAACGAAGAGATATGTAATGAACTAGCTATTCAGCAACAATTCCACTGTGTACACCACCCACGGGCCGCTGGAAAGAGCCAATGGTACTCTGAAGAGTAAATTGGGCAAACTAACAGCGGAGACTGGACTCACTTGGTTGAAGGTCCTACCGTTAGCCCCATTCTACATGAGGGTTACCCCACAGGGGAAAACAGAGTTGTCACCAGCTGAAATCATTTATGGACGGTGCATGAGGACACCCTGGGGACCAAGACCTTGTGTACCATTGCTCCCAGAAAGTCGACCAGCAAAATTGGATAGGCATACACTAGGGGAAGAGGTGGGGAAATATATATGCCAACTAACCAACTAATCTGACGCACCGAACAAACTCCACCCCATCTAAGCTCCTTGCTCTGGGGAGATTCCAATCAATATCTGGGAAATTAAAATCTCCCATCACGACAACCCTGTTAGTCCATAAGACCATAAGATATAGGAACAGAAGTAGGCCATTCATCCCATCGAGTCTGCTCTGCCATTCCTTCATGGGCTGATCCAATCCCCACTCCCCTGCCTTCTCCCCATACTCCTTGATGTCCTGGCTAATCAAGAACCTATCTATCTCTGTCTTAAATGCACCCAATGACTTGGCCTCCACAGCCGCTCGTGACAACAAATTCCACAGATTTACCATCCTCTGACCGAAGTAATTTCTCCACATCCCTGTTCTAAATAGACATCCTTCAATCCTGAAGTCGTGTCCTAGACTCCCCTACCATGGGAAATCACTTTGCCATATCTAATCTGTTCAGGACCTTTAACATTTGAAACTGTTATTACTGGATCGATCCAGAATCTGTCTCCCTATCAGCTCTTCGATGTTCCTGTTACTACTGGGTGGTTTATAAAAAACACCCAGTAGATTTATTGACCCCTTCCTGATTCTAAATCCCACCCGTGACCTCCTCCTTTTCTGCAGCCGTAACACTATCACTGATCAACTGTGCCACGTCCACACCTCTGTAGCCTCCTTCTCTGTTCTTTCTGAAACATCTAAAGCCTGGCATTCTAAGTAGCCATTCCTGCCCCTGAGCCATCCAAGTCTCTGTAATGGCCACAACATCATAGTAGTGATCCACGCTCCAAACTCATCCGCTTTGTTCATGATACTCCTTGCATTAAAATAGACGCATCTCAAACCATCAGTCTGAGCGCATCCCTTCTCTATCACCTGCCTATCCTCCCTCTCACACTGACTACAAGCTTTCTCAATTTCTGAGCTGCTTCCTCTGTCTCTTCAGTTCAGTTCCCACCCCCCAGCAATTCCAGTTTAAACTCTCCCCAATAGCCTTCGAAAACTTCCCAGCCAGGATATTGGTCCCCTTCAGATTCAAGTGCAACCTGTCCTTTTTGTACAGGTCACGCCTGCCCCAAAAGATGTCCTAATGATCCAGAAATCTGAATCCTTGTACCCTGCTCCAATCCCTGAGCCACGCATTTATCCTCCACCTCATTCTATTCCTATACTCACTGTCATGTGGCACAGGCAGTAATCCTGAGATTACTACCCTTGTGGTCCTGCTTCTCAACTTCTTTCAGACTCCCTGTAGTCTGTATTCAGGACCTCCTCCCAGGCAGGTCATTCCTGCCTGTGGCCATCAAACCTTACAACTTCTCCCTCGGAGTGTCAGACACTCTGAGCCAATAGGCTGGTCCTGGATTTATTTCCACTTGGCATAATTTACCTATTATTTAATTATTTATGGTTTATATTGCTATATTTCTACACTATTCTTGGTTGGTGCGACTGTAACAAAACCCAATTTCCCTCGGGATCAATAAAGTATGTCTGTCTGTCTGTTTTCCTACCTACGTCATTGGTACCAATATGTACCACGACCTCTGGCTGTTCACCATCCCACTTCAGGATATTGTGGATGCGATCAGAAACATCCTGGACCCTGGCACCTAGGAGGCAAATTACCATCTTTGTTTTTTTTTCCTGCATCCTGGGGCAAAGAATTCCTTGGATTCACCACTCTCTGGCTGAAGAACTTCCTCCTCATTTTCCTTCAATACATGGTTAAGTTTTTTTATGGATCCCAAAACCAAAGGACTTTCGACAGGGGCACAATTGAGAACATCCTGACTGGCTGCATCACTGCCTAGTTATGGGAACTGTACTTCCCTCAATCGCAGGACTCCGCAGTGAGTGATGCGGACAGTGGTGAGTGTAGATGTGGAGTGCAGGTAGTTTTGAGGAAATAAGGAGGCTGCAGAAAGACTTAGACAGGTTAGGGAAATGGGGAAAGAAATGGCAGATGGAATGTGGTGTCGGGAAGTGTATGGTCATGCACTTTAGTAGAAGAAATGAAAGGGTTGATGATTTTCTAAGTGGTTTTTAATGATTTTCTAAGATGTTCAATCTTTCTATGAAGCTTTTATTTCTCTTATTCTTAAAAAAATAAAAATCCAGCTGAATGTTCTTCATACAGACTGATTTCTTTATTAAATGTTGATGCAAAAATTTTACCCAAAATCTTAGCTTGAAGACTTGAAAATACTTTACCATCTATTATATCACATGACCAGACAGGATTTATTAAAAATTGTTACTCATATTTTTATATACGTCGGTTATTGAATGTGATATATTCACCATCCAAAAAGATATCAGAGTGTATATTATCCTTAGATGCAGAAAAAGCCTTCGATAGGATTGAGTGGAATTATCTTTTTAAGACCTTAGAAAAGTTTAATTTTGGGCCTAATTTTATTCGTTGGGTTAAATTAATTTACTTGTCTCCTACCGCTCAGGTTATTACTAACTCTCAAATTTCTAAGCCCTTTAAATTACAGTGGGGAACTAGACAAGGTTGCCCTCTTAGTCCTTTACTTTTTGCTTTAGCTATAGAACCCTTAGCAATAGCATTTCGAGAATCTAAGGACGTTTCTGGTATACTAAGGGAAGGTGTGACTCATAAAATTTCGTTATACGCTGATGATATTTTACTTTTTATCTCTAACACTGAAACTTCTTTACCTTAGGTTCTTTCTTTAATTTCCCAGTTTAGTTTTTTTTCAGGATATAAGCTGAACTTACATAAAAGTGAGCTATTTCCTTTAAATGACCTAATGTCATCAAATGCCAAATTTCCGTTCCAAGTTGTTACAAGTCATTTTGCATTTCTAGGTGTAACAATTACTAAAAACTTCAAGAATTTATTTAAAGAAAACTTAAACCCCTTATTGAATTATGTGAAAAAAATGCTTTCTAAATGGTCTCCTCTTTCTTTATCCCTAATTGGCCGAATTAATTCGATTAAAATGAAGATTCTTCCTAAATTTTTATATCTTTTTCAGGCCTTACCTATTTTTATTCCTAAAACCTACTTTGATTCTTTAGATTCAATTTTAACATCTTATATTTGGAATAATAAACAAGCTCATTTAAGTAAAGTTTACCTACAAAGAAATAAAGAGATGGGTGGATTAGCCCTACCCAATTTTAGGTTTTACTATTGGGCTGCCAATATAAGGAATATTACTTGCTGGTCCTATTATATTTATCATAAAGATTGCCCATCATGGGTTTCCTTAGAAGTTAATTCTATAAAAAATTCCTCTATTGTCTCTCTTCTTGGATCATACTCTTCTTTTTCAGTAAATAAAATAACAGATAACATAATTGTTAAGCAAACTTTAAGGATTTGGTCTCAATTTAGGAAATGTTTTGGTTTAGTGAATTTTTCATTATCATCTCCCATTCTCCTTAATTATTTTTTATCCCTTCCATGACTGACAAAGTCTTTAAGGATTGGGATGAACTAGGTATTAAGTGTTTTTGGGACCTGTTTACCTCAAGATCTCTTGCTTCATTTGACCAATTGTCAACTAAATTTGCACTCCCAAAAACACATTTTTACAGATACCTTCAAATTAGAGATTTCTTACGTTTCCAATTACCGGGTAACTATTTTTCCTATAGGTCCTGATAAAAATTTACTGGACGATCTTTTAAATTTAAAACCTTTTGTTAATGGTTCTATTACTGGTATCTATAACTTGTTGATTGATTCCAGACAAGACTTTTTAGATAAAATAAAAAAAAGCTTGAGAGGATGACCTAAATTGTCAGATTTCTGATGATAGATGGAATAAAATTCTTAAACGGGTTAATAAATCATCTTTCTGTGCTCGTCATTCTCTTCTACAATTTAAAGTGGTTCATAGAGCTTACATTTCTAAACAGAAGCTGTCCAGCTTTTATCCGAATGTTTCTCCACTTTGTAATAAATGCAACTGTGCTGATGCCTCTTTAATTCATATGTTTTGGTTTTGCCCTAAAATTGAAAAGTTTTGGCGGGAAGTATTCCATACCATCTCACAACTTTTTAGGGTCCAATTTGATCCAAATCCCCTTACTGCCTTGTTTGGTATTATTGAAAATGAAGATATAACTTTAAATTCTCCTGAACTACAGGTTTTAGTTTTTACCTCTCTTTTAGCAAGGAGAGCAATCTTGCTTAAATGGAAGGACTCTACCCCCCCTACACATCTTCAATGGCTATGTGATATTATGTCTTATTTAAATTTAGAAAAGATTGGCCAGGTGACCAAGGCTACAGCTTGGTCCTGAAACTGCAGTAAAATGTCCAATAACATCTGTTCATGTAATATTACTCCTGTGCTGTAGTTGTCTCACTTTCACCTGCTCTACAGTTTAAATGATTATATTTTCTTTTTATTCTAATCAGCTGAAAGGGAAGAAGTGGTTGGTGTCCTTGGTTCATCAGTTTTACTGGATCCTGAAATCACCGTTGATTCCAGCAAGAATGAAATCCTTTGGACTTTCAAAGCCAGAAACAAAAGCCATGATGTTATTTTGGATCACATCCCAGGTGTCGCCACATTGGAACCAAGTGAACAGTTCAAGGACCGTTTACAATTCAACGCTTTGAGTGGTGCATTGACGATAAGCAGATTAAATGCCTGTGACCAAGGAGATTACACCTTCACTGTTGATGAGAAAGAGTTGAAAATAATGGAGTTGCTTGTCATTGGTAAGAAGTTTCAGATATTTGTGATGTTGTGTATGATTTATTAATGGCAGAATCTGGCGTAGAAACTGTGATCTGTGATTTTTATTTCCATCAAAGTTTAAGCAGGATAACCTCTGCTGTGACTCATCAACTGAGTCATCGGAGAGACATTGAAGCTGGTGATATAAAAACAGCAGAATTTCTGCAGAGAATCTGATTCTCCTCTCATCACACACAGCCTTACATTTTTCAAACACAAATAAAGTGATAAATGAATAAACACAATTTCAATAGCTATAATTTCCTACCGACCTCTAACATTTTGAATATTTGTAGAATTACATATTTACAATAGTCATACATCCCAGCCAGTAGAATCCTTTTGAAAGCTTCAGAGCACAAACTCCAAACACCCAAAATACATCTCTTTTGTGAAAGTGCTGAAGGATGGCTCTCTGAATACAGAACTGTCCAGAATATTAACTATGTATTGCTGCTGCCAAGTTAACAAATTTCACGTCACATGCCGGTGATAATAAACCTGATTCTGATTCTGACAAAACAGACCTGTCCCATTGTGACAGGGATACACGTTGACATTGTACTAATGCAGACAATGACCACTTAACGACTTCCCTGATCACACCCTGAGGATTTAAATGACCACCAATCAACATGAACATTCATGTATTGTCTTCCCCTGGGGCCGAATCAGAATGTTCCAGAAGCTCCAAAACCTGGGCTCTGTACCTCCCTTCTTGACTTCCTCACTGGGAGACCAGTCAGGGCGGATCAGAAATAACATCTTCACCTTGCTGACAATCAACACTGGAAAACATCTTGGATGAATGCTCAGCCCACTGTTGGTGACAAGGAGGCATACAAGAGTAAGGTAGATCAGCTGGTTGAGTGGTGTGACAAGAACAACATTACACTCAACGTAAGTAAGGCCAAGGAATTGATTGTGGACTTCAGGAAGGCAAAGTCAATAGAGAATACTCCGCAGTCCTCATCAATGGATCAGCCATGGAAAAGGTGAGCAGTTTCAAGTTCCACAATGTCAACACCATTGAAGATGTCCTGGGTCCTACATATTGATGCAATTACAAAGAAGGCACAACATCGGCTATGTTTCATTACGATTTTATGGAGTCTTGGTATGTCATCAAAGACTCATGCAAGTTTCTACAAATGTACATGGAGAACACAGGATCAGAAAAAGCAGCAGAAAGTTGGAAGTTCAGCCAGCTCCATCATGGGCACTAACCTAGTATCAAGGACACCTTCAAAAGGTGATGCTCCAAAAAGATAGTATCCATCATTAAGGAGCCCCATCACCTAGGATATGCCCTCTTCTCAATGTTACCATCAAGGAGGAGGTACAGGAGGCTGAAGAAACACACCCAGCATTTCAGAAACTGTTGCTTCCCATCTGCCATTACATTTCTCAATGGACAATGAACCCATCAACACTACCTCACTTTCTTGCTCTCTTTTTGCACTATTTATTTAATTTTTTAATATACACTTATTGTAATTTATTGCATTTTATTATTATGCGTTACAATGTACTGCTGCTGCAAAAGAACAAATTTCATGACCTATGTTGGTGATATTAAACCTGATTCTGATTCTGATTCAATGATTAGTTTCAGTCACCTTAAACTGTCAGTTGATGGTGGAGGGGCCGGTCGTGTTGAGGAAGCAGAGAGGCTGCGGAAGGACTTTGACAGATTTGGAGAGGTGTCAGATGGAATACAGTGTCAGGAATTGTATGATCATGCGCTTCGGTAGAAGGATTAAAAACATAGATTATGTTCTAAACGGGAAAAAAAAATCAAAAATCTGAAGTGCAGAGGGATTTGGGAGTCCTTGAGGATTCCTGAAAGGTTAATTTGTAGGTTGAATTGGTGGTGAGGAAAGTGAATGAGATGTTCACATTCATTTCAAGAGGACTGGAACATAAACACAAGGATGTGATGCTGATGCTGTATAAATTACTGGTGAGGCCTCACTCAGAGTATTGTGATTAGTTTTGGGCCCCTTATTTAAGAAAGGATGTGCTGACACTGGAGAGGGTTCAGAGGAGGTTCACAGGGATGATTGCTGGAATGAAAGAGTTATCATATGAGTAGTGATTGAAGTTTCTGGGCCTGAACTCAGAGGAATTTAGAAGAATGAGGGCGATCTCATTGAAACCTTTTGAAAGTTGAAAGGCCAAGATGGAGAGGATGTGATGAGGATGTTTGCTTTCATGGGCGAATCAAGGACCAGGGGGCACAGACTCAACAGAGAGGGATGTGAATCACCTGAGCTGTTTTCAGGTTCATCTGGGGGTCCGAGATGGAGTAGGTGAGACGCAGATCACAACGCACAAATCCCTGTATAATGGGCGCAACAGTTTACCCAATGTGTCCCTCACCCTGATGACCGACTTCATGTGTGACTGTATCAGGCTGTGTGTGGAACCTAAATACATGGGCACCAGTTACCACTACGTGCTGAGGTTCTGCCTGTCCCCTGTGTTGCCAAGGTGTTGAAACTGAGGGATGTTCCTGAAAAGGGGATGAATGAACCCCAGAGAAATCTGAAGGTGAGGCAATTCAACTTTCTGAGAGATGGAGAATAGAGAAATCTGAAGCCAGTGAATTGCCAGTTTTGGAGCCAGTGTAGATCAGAAGCACTGGGATCTGGCTTGAACAGGTATAGTGTGAGAGTGTTGGATCAGCCAAAGTTGATGAGGGGTTTGAGGTGGGAGGCTGGGTCAGAAAGAATTTCCACAACATTCTTGTCTGAAAGACAAGTTCCTGTAACCCCAGTAAAGAGTGGCACAATATCTATTCAGTAGTACGTTCTCATTTGCTGTAGTTTCACAAAGTTCTCTGTTTAAGTGTTTCACAGCCACCACATTTTAAATGAGTACAAATATTTTTATTAACAGATAAAGTTAAAGAAGAGGTTGGTCTCCTTGGCTCATCAGTTTTACTGGATCCGGAACTCAAAGTTGATCCCAGCAAGAGTGAAATAGTTTGGACCTTCATCGGCAGGAGCATTTTGCGTCATGTCCCAGGTCACAGCTTAGTGGAACCGAGTGACCAGTTCAAGTTTCGTCTGCAGTTTAATACCTCTAATGGTGCTCTGACTGTGAATGGATCAGAACATGGCGACCAAGGAGATTACACCTTCATTGTGGATGGACAGGAGCTGAGAATAATACAACTACGCCTTGTCGGTAGGTAGCTTTATGTTTCATAGAACGTAGAATAGTACAGCATAGTTCCGGCCATTTGGCCCACATGCTGACCTTTTAACCTATTCCAAGATAAATCTAATCCTTCCTTCCCTCATAGACAACCATTTTTCTTTCATCCCTGTGTTTATACAGGATGTGATTGGGTACAGAACTCGCCATAGTTTTTGTGGTTGTATTTTCCAGCAGAGGCTAAGTTGGGTGACTCACCTGATAGAATAAACACTGAGGTGTCAGATATTGAATGCAGTCATCATTCAACCCCCATCTCTGTGAGTACCTGCCATCTCAAGGAGGAGCCCGTTCGGGATTTGATCCAACATTCATTGCTGCACTGGTGGGATGAGAGAAGAAGAACTGTTTGTCAAACCTGAGGCTTGGGTTTTCTGTTGGAGAGAACAGAAGGAAATGGTTGTGAAGTGAAAGTGTGGATGGATGGAAAAGGTGGAGAAATGGAAAAAGTAGCAAGAGAAGGGATGGGAGGGGAGGGAGGTACAAAATGCATTAGATTAGTGTGGGAAATGGGGAAAGGGGTGTGACATGATGGTGAAAGAAACATCAATAACAATGATAATAAATAAAAGATGAAATTTATTTATCGAGCACTTTTCACACATGTTGCAGTTCAAAGTTGTTTACAATGGGATAAAAGTACAAATATGGAAAAATAAAATAAAAATAAATGTAAATAAAAGAGAAAACGATGTTCATTGAAAACAAGATTAAATAAATAGATTTTAAGCTCTCATTTAAAGGTGTTAACTGAGTCTGCATCCCCTATGGTTTTAGTATTGAATTCAACAATTGAGGAGCGCAGTTCAGAAAAGCTGACCTGCCTATTTTCTTCTGAGGGAGATTTTTTTAAATATAAGAGACCGGTGGCAGAAAACCTGAGAGTCTGAGCAGGATTATGAAAGGAAAGTGATTCTGTGACGTACTCTGGTCACAAACCATTCAGAGTTTTAAAAACAGGGAAGTCAAGTTTAATATTAATTTTAAAAGATACAGAAAGCTCCTGGAGCTGCCAAATTCCACCCCACCAAATTTTTATTGGCGTGTTTATGTGGGATAAAGCCATTCTCTGCACTGTGAAGTCAGCAATGTATTGTAATAAACTTTTCCATTCTGTTTGGTAATTCCAGGTACTGAGATATGGACTAGAAATTTGGGAAACTGACCAGGGAGGAAGATGGAGGATATAAAAAGAATTAAGATTGGTGTCTGTTTATATTTTTGAAATCCATACACTGCTCACAATGATCACATTAATCTTGTTGTTTAAACCCTGCTTCTGACATAAACATTCAGCCCCTGGTGATCTGTGAGAAATATTTTGAGCCTGTCTGACAAAAAGGCAACAAACCTGAGGATGTTCTCTGAAATAACAAGACCAGAATCTTATTGAAAAGGCTGAGATGTCAGGGTATCGAAGTTCCCTGTGCAGATGGGTCACTGGTGGGTCAAAATGCACTAATGGAGTGTGAGGGAGGGGTAATTCCACAGCCTATTAAATGTACACCTTCCCCTTCCTCCTGAGGTGCTGTGTCTGATGGTTTCCACGGCAGTGCCTGTTTCATTGATTTCAATGTCTGTTCCTCATGACAAAAGTCAGGAAAGCATTTCCATGTGTGAGGCTGCTCTGTCCCACTGGGAAAACAGCAAGAGTTCTTGGAGCTGGTGGTAATTCTGGGATGAAAGGTGGTGATGAATCAACATATAGGAGGGAGACTGAATACCTGTCTGAGTGGTGCCACAGCAATAACCTCTTCCTCAATGTCAGCAAGACCAAGGACCTGATTACTGACTTCAGGAGGAAACCAGAGGTCCATGAGCCATTCCCATCAGAGGATCAGAGTCGGAGAGGGTCGGCAACTTTAAATTCCTTGGTGTTATCATTACAGAGGACTTGTGCTGGGTCAGCAGTTAAGTGCAAAATGAAAAAAGCACAGCAGTGCCTCTACTTCCTTAAAAATTTGCAGAGATTCGGTGTGACACCTGAAAATCTGACAGACTTCTGTAGATGTGTGGTGGAGAGTATATTGACTGGCTGCATCATTGGAACCACCAATGCCCTTCAACAGAAAATCCTACAAGGAGTAGTGGATACGGCCCAGTCCATCATGGGTAAAGCCCTCCCCACCATTGAGCACATCTACATGGAGAGTTGTTGCAGCCTCCATCATCAGGGACCCCCACCACTCATTCAGAAACAAGTTTTGACCCTCAACCATCAGACAGTTGAATCAAAACAGAGTGAGTGGGAAGATGGGTGATTGGGAAGCTTTTAAAATCCAGCAAAAGGCAACTGAAAAGCTATATGAAGGGAAAAGATTAAATATGAGGGCAGATTGGCCAATAATATAAAGCAGGATACCAAAAGCTTTTTCAGTTATATAAGGAGTAAAAGGGAGGTGAGTGTTGATATTGGTCCACTGGAAAGTGATGCCGATGAAGTAGTAATGGGAGACAAAGGAATGGCAGATGAACTTAATCGGTACTTTGTATCTGTCTGCACTGTGGAAGACACTAGCAGTGTGCCAGAGGTCCGTGAGTGTCCCTGCTATTGCAAAGGAAAAAGTGTGTGGCAAAGTGAAAGGTCTTAAGGTGGATAAGTCATCTGGGACAGATGGACTACATTCCAGAGCCCTGAGAGAGGTTGCTGAAGAGATAACGGATGCATTGGTCATGATCTTTCAAGAATCACTTGATTGTGGCATGGTCCCAGAGGACCGGAAGATTGCAAATGTCACTCCACTCTCTAAGACCATAAGATATAGGAGCAGAAGTAGGCCATTTGGCCCTTCGAGTCTGCTCTGCCATTCAATTATGTGCTGATACAATTTATCCAATCATCCCCACTCCTCTGTCTTCTCACCATACCCTTTGATGTCCTGACTAATAAAGAACCTATCTATCTCTGCCTTAAATACACCCAGTGACTTGGCCTCCACAGTTGCTCGTGGCACAAAATTCCATAGATTTACCACCCTCTGACTCAAGTAATTTCTCCACATCTCTCTTCTACACGGACGTCCTTCAAACCAGAAGTCCTGCCCTTTGTCCTAGACTCTCCTACCATGGGAAATAACTTTGCAATATCTAATCTGTTCAGGTCTTTTAACATTTGGAATGTTTCTATGAGATCCCCCTTCATTCTCCTGAACTCCAGGGAATACAGCTCAAGAGCTGCCAAACGTTTCTCATACGGTAACCCTTTCATTCCTGGAATCATTCTCGTGAATCTTCTCTGAACCTTCTCCAATGTCAATATATCCTTTCTAAAATGAGCCCGAAACTGCTCACAATACTCCCAAGTGTCAAATCACGAGTGCCTTATAGAGCCTCAACATCAAATCCCTGCTCTTATATTCTATACCTCTAGAAATCAATGCCAATATTGCATTTGTTTTCTTCACCACCAACTCAACCTGGAGGTTAACCTTTAGGGTATCCTGCACAAGAACCCCAAAGTCCCTTTGTATCTTTGCATTTTGAATTCTCTCCCCATCTAAATAATAGTCTGTCTGTTTATTTCTTCCACCAAAATTGATGGTCATACACTTTCCAACATTGTATTTCATTTGCCACTTCCCCTAAACTATCTAAGTTTCTCTACAGGCTCTCTGTTTCCTAAACAGTACCCGCTCCTCCACCTATCTTTGTATCATCAGCAAATTTAACCACAAATTCATTATCCCATTGTCCAAATCATTGACGTACATCGTAAAAAGCAGCGGTCCCAACACTGACCCCTGTGGAACTCCACTGATAACCAGCAGCCAGTCAGAATAGGATCCCTTTATTCCCACTCTCTGTTTTCTGCTGATCAGCCAATGCTCCACCCATGCTAGTAAATCCCCTGTAATTCCATGGGATATAATCTTGCTCAGCAGCCTCATGTGCGGCACCTTGTCAAAGGCCTTCTGAAAATGCAAGTACACCACGTCCACTTCATCTGCTTTGTCTACCCTGCTTGTATTTTCCTCAAAAAATTGCAGCAGGTTTGTCAGGCAGAATTTTCCTTTCAGAAAACCATGCTGGCTTTTGCCTATCTTGTCATGTGCCTCCAGACACTCTGTAATCTCATCCGTAATGATGGATTCCATAACTTCCCAACCACTGATGTGAGACTAACAGGTCTATAGTTTCCTTTCTGTTGCCTGCCACCCTTCTTAAATAGCGGAGTAACATTTGCAATTTTTGAGTCATCTAGTACGATGCCAGAATCTATCGATTCCATCAGCTGCAGGAGTTCTATCCACCCTCAGACCATTAAGCTTCCTGAGCACCTTCTCAGTTGTAATTTTCACTGCACATACTTCACTTCCCTGACACTCTTGAATGTCCGGTATACTGCAGATGTCTTTCACTGTGAAGACTGATGCAAAATATTCATTTGGTTCCTTTGCCATCTCAGCGTCCCTCCCTACAATACCTCCAGGGTCATTTTCTATTGGTCCTTTCTCTCCCCTCGACTCCCCTTTACCCTTCTATATACTTTTTTTTTAAAAAAACAGCTTTTAGTATCTTCTTTGATATTAGTCCCCAGCTTCCTTTCATAATTTATCTTTTCCTTCCTAATGAACTTCTTGGTTTCCTTCTGCAAGTTTTTAAGAGCTTCCCAATCTTCTATCTTCCCACTAGCTTTGGCTTCCTTGTATGCCCTCTCTTTTGCTTTTACTTTGCCTCTGACGTCACTTGTCAGCTACGGTAGTGTCCTTCATCCATTCTGATTTGGAATGTATCTGCCTTGCACTTCCCTCATTTTTCACAGAAACTCCAGCCATTGCTGCTCTGCTGTCCTTCGTGCTAGTGTCCCTTT
The DNA here is from genome assembly GCF_048418815.1 of Hemitrygon akajei. Taxonomy (NCBI): domain Eukaryota; kingdom Metazoa; phylum Chordata; class Chondrichthyes; order Myliobatiformes; family Dasyatidae; genus Hemitrygon; species Hemitrygon akajei. The sequence continues at coordinate 183,491,297 of NC_133125.1, forward strand.
CCAGTCAATTTTGGCCAGTTCCCCTTAAGAAGGGAGGAAGAAGGCAAAAGAAAGGATATTGTAGTCCAGTTTGCCTAACCCCAGTGGTTGGGGACGTGTTGGAGTCTATTATTAAGGATGAGGTTTCAAGGTTTTTGGAGACTAATGGTAAAATAAGTCAAAGTCAGCATGGTTTCTGTGAAGGGAAATCTTCCCTGACAATTTTGTTAGAGTTCTTCGAGGAAGTAACAAGCAATGTGGGCAAATGAGAGGCAGTGGATGTCATTTGCTTGGATTTTCAGAAGGTATTTGATAAGCAACCACAACTGAGGCTGTTTAACACGATAAAATCCTATGGTGCTACAGGAAAGATTCAGCAATGGATAGCAGAACGGCTGGCAGGCAGGAGGCAGTGAGTGGGAATAGAAGAGCCACTCATTCATCTGTACCATCATCCTATTCCTGCTCTGACTGGCACGTCTATGAACTTGCAAATGAACATCTAAAACAGAGATGAAACAGTTTTGAGTTTTTGCTTCCACAGCTCTGAAGAAGATAGTTTGGAATCTGAATATTTTTGAGGCAGAGGTAGATAGATCCTGGATAAGCAGAGAGGTGAACTGTTATCGTGGGAGATGGGAATATCTACCATCAGGTTAGCTGTGATCTTGTGCAGTGACAGAGCAGTGTTGCGGGGTTAAATGGCTTTTATTTCCATTGTTGTGTATGTATTTGTTGTGTAGAACTGACTGTGCTTTCGTTCCTTTGTACATATCTGGTGCAATGTCACATGGTAAGATTGCATTCTATATCAAGGTAGGAATATCATGGTTTCATATTCTCTCCTTTAGATGAGCTGTCAGAAGGTTCCATATTTACCAACATCGAATCATTGGGTTTCACGGTCGAGCTCACCTGTGATGTCTTTGGAGATTCGAATGTGTATCAGTGGCAAAAGAATGGAGGGGAAATCTCCCAGCGTCACCAACTAACAGATGAAAACAGAACACTTGTTATCCCAAGCGCTTCATCTGAAGACTGTGGAGTGTACACCTGCATCACAACCAATCCTGTCAGCTCCATCCAGACAAACTACACCTTAATGTTGCGAGGTGAGCTTCATTTATGAATGACATTTTGCAGTTAACATTTAACCCATATTGGTAGGCTATTGAATGCAGCCGATGCAAATCAGTCTTGCAGCAGAGAGAGGCAAAAGCTGAATTAATTGAGTTAACGGAATCCCAGAACAGTTATCGCAGAGAAGAAAGCCATTCAGCCCTTTAAGAATGGATTGGTTCTATCACTGAGCAAACAACTGAATCCTATTGTTCTGTCCTCTCCCCACAGCTCTGTAATTTCTTTCTTTAAGATAATTATCCAGCCCTCATAGGAAATTACAGTTGAATATCCCTTCACTATTCCTGACGATGAATTCTAGACCCTGTCCACTACTGTGCATAAAGAAAATCCCCAAGACGTTTTTTGTTGTTCTCCCAATCACCTTCATTCCCAATCACGACTGGTTTTAGAAAGTTTCACTATGATTTTCTTCCACTTTATGCTTCTATTCATGAAGGCAAAGATCCTAACTTTGTTAAACTACTTTCTTAACCCTTTCAACAAATGTCTTGTTGGTGTAACACTTTTAGAATTGGCTCCTTGAGTTTGTCTGCTCTTCTCATTCTTCCTACTCTTGGGATAGATCAATCGGCAGATAATGCACTTCGCCGATCAATGAGAACAAACTGCCCACATGTGCATTTGTGTAGCAGCCCCTGACATCAGGTGGAAAGTAGCACCAGAGTGTGTGGTGACACTTGCAGGCTGCCCTGCCCTCAGCACATCCTCAGCTTGTGTTGGTTGTTAAAGCAAACAATACATTTCATTGTATCTTGTGATGTACATCTGATAAATAAATGAATCTGAATAATCCATTCTTGCCGGGTATAACGATGCATTGTGATTAATGATTCTCAGAGTAGAGTCAGTTGGTGTCAGCCTGGGTCACAGATCGGTGAGATTAGACGGGGGTTGGAACATTCCCTTCTCGGCAGGAAATGATGGAACATTATGGCTGTTGCATCATTTGTCATCCACTGCCCGTGAGATGTTTAATGATTTGAATTTAATTTTAATTTCAGGGTTTTCCCTCAATGATGTTATACTGATTGCTGTATTGACTGCAGGACAGGTGATTTCTGTAGCATCTCTTCATTCAGCTGTGTTACTGGACCAGTGGAGATGGAAAACCCTCAGAGGTATCTGTCATTGATTAATTTGCTCTTGCATGAACTTTCAGACACCACCCAGTAAACCTGAATGAACTTTAACATAATCAAGGGAAAATGTGGGAACTCAATTCACCACCACCTCCCCCCACTTCCCCTCTGATCTGTGACCTGTGGGGTGCAATTGTCCATTTTTTCCCAGTTTTGAGGTGCTTTGCAGTGACACGGAATACCTGAAACAGTCCTGGAGTCACCTCTGACCAAACTGCAGAAGATATTTGGGAGAAGTGGCCATGAGAGGAGCCATCTTCATTAACTCGTGTTTGCTGCATTGTGTTGTCTCATCTCACTGTGTCACCAAGTCTGTTTAGAGCTGGAACTGAGGGAAAGATGCCCTTTCATCCTGATGGTGGCTGTGCCTTTGGAAACAGGGACCTCATTCACATAGAGAGCAGAGTTGTGAAGGGAGTTCTACTCCCCATCTAGTGTCAGGGGATTTGAGCAGTTGTCTCTCAGACCTGCTGGTGAGCATACAGTACATGTGGCTCTTTCTTTCAGACTCGGTGGCAATTTCTCTTGGGTGTTTGCAAAAGTTTATTTTGAAAGAACCTCTTTTTCCAATGCAGTTTTCCACATGGGACACCTCTGTCTCCCAGAACCAAAGAAGATGCAACACCTGCTTTATTACCTCTTCCCTTTCCCCATTCCTGGCACACATATAACCCCTCCAGGGAAAGCAGTGAGTGACTTGTACTTCCAATTCTGTGTCCTCACAGCAGTTTCCTGCACATTGGAGAAACCATTACAGGTTGTGTGACCACTTTGCAGAACACCGAGGGTAACAGTGAGCTTCCAGTTGCCGATCACTTTAGTTTTCTCTCTGATTTCCCATCTTTAACCTCTTCCCCAGTTCCAGCAAAGCCCATTGAGGAGCAGCATCCCTTATTCCACATTGAGTCCCAGGAGCTGCAATAATGAATTCATCAATTTCAGATAACCAGCCATTCCAGTTTATGTTCGAACTGACCACTTCTGATACAAGATCAGAGTGTGTGACCAAAACTCTGTTTTCCACTCTCCACAGATGCAGAAATGGAAATCTAGGATTCTTTTTTATTGCCAATTTCCAGCAACTGCAGTGTATTGTACACCGTTGTTTTTCTTTCTCTTGTATTTCTCAGGATTTCTCTCTCTTCTCTGTGACTAGAAACATCAGATCTCTGCACAAATGCTGCTTCTACTGCAGTGTCCCTCCAGCATTTTCTCTGATACACTCAGTGACCACTTTATCAGCTGCCTCCTGCACCTAATAAAGTGGCCACTGAGTGGGTGTTCATGGTCTTCTGCTGCTGTAGCCCATCCACTTCAAGGTTCGATATGTTGTCTGTCAAAGATGTTCTGCTGCACACCACTGTTGTAACATGTGGTTATTTGAATTACTGTCACCTTCCTGTCAGCTTGATACAGTCTGGCCATTCTCTGACAAAACATTTTCAGCCACAGAACTGTCACTCACTGGATGTTTTATTTTGCTTTTTGAACCATTCTCTGTGAACTCTAGAGACTGTTGTGCATGACAATCTCAGTAGATCTGTTTCTGAGATCCTCAAACCACCACATCTGTCAGCAACGATCAGTGAGAGAGAGATGCAATTTCAACACCAGGGCAACAGGAACATTTGGGAACATTGATCCAGGGGGCAAAGGGATGGGAGGGAACCACAGAGACAGGTGGACAGTATCAGTCACACCCATCAATGGGCATCGAACATGTTGTTGGGGCAAAATTACAGAGACCAGCAAATCAGGGATTATTCTTGCACTTCAGGTTGATCTTTGAACAAATAATTTAGTGATGGGGAGGAAGACCGATGATGCTGAATCAGTTGCAGCTGGATCTGATGGTTTAGAACAGTTCTTACCAAGGACATTTACTGTTAACAACACACACAAAATGCTGGTGGAACACAGCAGGCCAGGCAGCATCTATAGGGAGAAGCGCTGTCGATGTTTCGTCAGTCTTGCAGATTTCCTCGTGTTTGACATTTACTGTTATGTCTTTTACATTTGGGGAGATGAGATGGAGGGTTTGCCATTGGTAACAACTGGGGTGAGAGAGTAACAGTTAAAGTGGGATCAACGGTGGGATTGTGATTGCTCCTGGGGTTCTAGTATTGTTTGATGTCCAGAATGGCCTCCAGTGTCATAATCCGTCTGCATTGATTGTTAAAGGCTTTCACATGCTTTTTTTATTTCTCCACAGGACATCTGGGATACAGATTTTATTTTCTAAGCCTGTGGATCTGTAATACTTTGTCACTTACCGCCACGTACATTGTGTTAGTGTATTGGTTTGTGGTTGGAGGTACGTGACCAATACTCTTATCATTCACAATTGTTTAATTCAAAATTGTTTAATGTAGTTTCCTTGTACACAAATGTTGAGGAGAACAAAATAGTTATTATTCTGGAATGATGCAGCTGAATCATAATATTTTAATAATATTCACTTCAGAACCCATGGTATTGAGGTGGAAACAGATCAACCCTAATCCTGAGGGGCTGCTGATGTGCCGGATTTGATTGAGGTTTAATTGTGTTCATACAATGATATCACAGTGTCAGCACACAGAGACCAGTAGTTTATTGTCGCTGGGTTAGTTTCCTGGAGTCTCTACCCAGTTCCCATCATGAGAGATTCCAGTGGGATGCTCAATATCACCCTCTCAGGACAAGCTGAGGGGAGTAACTACAGGACCCACATCCCCCAAACCAGTGCGAGGGAAGTGTTGCATTTTCAGAAGTCTGGTCTTGGCCATTTAAACAAGTGATGGGGACTTCAGACGGTGTTACTGAGGCTACATTTACTCACTGAGAGGAGACCACGGCAGGTAGTCAGGAGCATCTCCAAGTTCCAGTCTAATGACACTGCAGTGTCCCGACAGGAGGATGTTGCACAGGAAATGACCTCACCAGTGTTCCGGATGTGGAAACCCCATTAGGGTGTGAGGACGACCACTGTACACAGCACACTATTGAATTTCTGTGGAGGGCATTTCCACTCTGGAAAAAGTAAATCCCAACTGTAAAACACTGAATCAAAACGGTGCTTTGTAAAGGAATTTCTGTGGTAACGTTTCTCAGTCCCAACGTGTGGAAATAGTTTCCATCTGCCATTAATATCTTGAAAACTCCAATTACACCTGAGTAAACTGCAGGGAATGCAGTCCTGGTCTGTGTAATCTCTGATAATTTAACACTCAGTACACCTCTGCCTTTGGATGAGACATGAAACCAAGGAACCATTTATGTTCCCTGGGAGAATGTAACGGATCACCTGGTGCTATTTCCTAAAGAGAAACAAAGTTCTCACCAGTATCCAAGAAAATAATTCTCCCAAGCAGCATCACTAAAGCAGATTTAGCTTGGTTGTCAGAGGCAGAGGTGGCAATGGATGACAAATAGTGTACTGCAGTGATTGGTGCTCGGTCCCCTGTTGTCTGTCATTGACGTTAACGATTTGGACAAAAATGTAGGTGACATGATCAGTAAATCCGTGGACAACAGCAAAATTGGTGCAATAGTGGGCAGTGAAGAAAGTTGTCTCAGTGTACAACAAGACCAAGATCATCTGTGTCAGTGGGCATAGGAATGGCAGATGGTAATTAACTTAGGACAAGTACATTGTTCCCTGGAAGTGGTGACACAGACAGACAGGATTGTAAAGAAGGTGCGTGGTGTGCTTGCCTTCATCGGTAGGGCATCGAGTACAAGGTTAAGATGTCAGGTTACAACTGTACCATCTTTAGTCAGGCCACACCTGGAGTGTTCTGTTCCAATCTTGTAGACATAAATAAATATTACATAAATAAATGTAATCATAAATGAATAGTACATAATCAGAATTAGGTTTATTAGCACCAGCATGTGTCGTGCAATTTGTTGACTTAGCAGTGGTAGTTCAATGTGATACATAATATAGAAGAAAATAATAATAAATAACTAACTAAATCAATGACTATATGTATTTTGAATTGATTAAAAATTGTATAAAAACCAGAAATATTATGTTAAAAAGGTCAGGTCGTGCTCAAAGGCTCAATGTCCATTTAGGAATCGGATGGCAGAGGGGAAGAAGCTGTTCCTGAATCACTGAGTGTGCGCCTTCAGGCTTCTGTACCTCCTACCTGATGGTAACAGTGAGAAAAGGGCATGGACTGGGTGCTGGAGTTTGTTCGTAATAGACGCTGCCTTTCTGAGCCACTGCTCCATGAAGAAGGAGACTTTGTAGGCTGGTACCCAGGATGGAGCCGACTGAATTTGCAACCCTCTGCAGGTCCTGTGCAGTAGCCACCCACCCCATACCAGACAGTGCTGCAGCCTGTCAGAATGTGATTAGACTAGAAAGAGTGCAGAAAAGATTCACCAAGATGGTGGGCAGAGTTAAAGTAGATTTTCACTGTGGCTCCCATTCACAGAATTTGTCTGAATTTTTCAATCTACGTACATCAGTGAATAGATATGCAGAGTCAAAGCAGCTGTCAGAAACACTCCTGTTTCCTTCCTCTGTTCACCATCTGACATTCCAACACAAACATCTGGAGTGATGGAGCTGGTGACAGTGACTGACATGTCTGAGTGTTCGATGAATGCCATGTACAGCTTTTTCTTCTCTGAACTGTTGACCCCCATCATGAAATGAGGGAAATGGTATATGGAGGAATTTAAGGTGGGGGGTTATGTGGGAGGCAGGTTTTGAGGGTTGGCACAACATTGTGGACCGGAGGGCCTGTAATGTGCTGTACTGTTCTATGTTCTATGTTCTATGAAATTAGTTTGGAATCACATTGAATGCAGCCAGTGAGGAATTTCCACCAGTGAAGAATTGGCATCGAGCTCCAGTTATGAGCAGCAGATGCTATGGAAACTCGTCAGAATTGGAATGGAAATTTCAGCAACTTTCTGTGAAATTTATGGGTTTCTCCATAATCAGCTGTTGTGGAGGTTGGGAGAAAGAAACTATGGACCTTAATGAAATCCTTAAGGTCTGGCCATTGGAACCAGAAGGAGCAGCCAGTGCAGAAATTGGCAGCAGGTGACATGTAAAGACTGGGCTGGAGACCCACGTGGAAAATAGAGTGGGTACCGTGAATTATTCATTCTTGCCTGACATTGCAGTTCAGTGTCTTGTTAATCTACTACAGGGTCTGCTGGTGCTGGTCTGGGTCACAGGTTGGCACACTGGGTGGGAATTGGCCATGTGCAGAAGTTCGCTGATGACACGGCCATAGTGGGGTGTGTCAGGAATGGACAGGAGGAGGAGTATAGGAAACTGATACAGGACTTTGTGATATGGTGCAACTCAAACTACCTGCGTCTCAATATCACCAAGACCAAGGAGATGGTGGTGGACTTTAGGAGATCTAGGCCTCATATGGAGCCAGTGATCATTAATGGAGAATGTGTGGAGCAGGTTAAGACCTACAAGTATCTGGGAGTACAGTTAGACGAGAAGCTAGACTGGACTGCCAACACAGATGCCTTGTGCAGGAAGGCACAGAGTCGACTGTACTTCCTTAGAAGGTTGGCGTCATTCAATGTCTGCAGTGAGATGCTGAAGATGTTCTATAGGTCAGTTGTTGAGAGCGCCCTCTTCTTTGTGGTGGCGTGTTGGGGAGGAAGCATTAAGAAGAAGGACGCCTCACGTCTTAATAAGCTGGTAAGGAAGGCGGGCTCTGTCGTGGGCAAAGTACTGGAGAGTTTAACATCGGTAGCTGAGCGAAGGGCGCTGAGTAGGCTACGGTCAATTATGGAAAACCCTGAACATCCTCTACATAGCACCATCCAGAGACAGAGAAGCAGTTTCAGCGACAGGTTATTATCGATGCAATGCTCCTCAGACAGGATGAAGAGGTCAATACTCCCCAATGCCATTAGGCTTTACAATTCAACTGCCAGGACTTAAGAACTTTTTTTAAAGCTATTATTAATGCTTTTTGAGTTAGTGATTTAGATGCATATCATATTATTACTGAGTTAAGTATGTATGTAATTAGTTTTTGCTACAACAAGTGTATGGGACATTGGAAAAAATGTTGAATTTCCCCATGGGGATGAATAAAGTATCTATCTATCTATCTATCTATCTTCCCTTCACTGGGACATCAGTGTAAGAGCTTGGTTGTTGCAACCACTGGAAGTTTTCATTGACATTTCTCTGGAGCTTTGTTACATGTTTACTTATTTGATTTATTTTTAATTGCAGGCCTTTCCCCAATGGACTTTGTTCTGATTTGTGTGTTGATCGTAGGATTGCAGCTTTCTTCATTTTATATGAATGTACTTCCGTATGTGACCGAGATCTGGGAACTACTGAAAGGTATCTTTCATTGTTTAATACACACCTACATATAAATTTGCAAGCAAGTGAAATGTCACATATTTTCAAAAAGAAAAATATATCAAATTAAATCTCGTCTGAATTACCAACACCCTATCGCAACTCTTCCAATCCTTTACATTTGGGTGAAGTTGTCCTGTTCATTCCAGTTACAAGCTGTTGTTTTGCAGTGACACAGAATGCCTGGAAATATTTGGGAATTGTCTCTGAACTGACTCCAGAGGGGTCTTTAACAGAAGGGGCCCTGAGAGGGGCTGACTCAATTCATTTGTGTTTCACATTGTGTTGAACTTAAATGTAACACAAAATCAGTTTGGAGCTGAGGATCGAGGGAAAGGTTCCCCCATGATCCTGATTGTGACATGGTTGGGAAGGGGTAGGACTGTCTCCCTTGTGTCTCACTTGGATACTTACAACAACATTTTCATTCAACAGCAGCTTTCAGCTCTGTGTCTTTTACCCCCAAGTTCCTTTCCAGCTTATAAAACAGAACAACACACACAAAATGCTGGTGGAACACAGCAGGCCAGGCAGCATCTATAAGGAGAAGTGCTGTCGACGTTTCGGGCCGAGACCCTTCCTCAGAATAAAACAGAATATTGTTATTCCTTCCTCATGTCCTCATTCAGGAACTTCCTGGACAAGTCCACTTCACAAATAAACTTTCAACACAGATTATAGTTCAAGATCAGTAGCAAAACCTCCAGCTCCTGGCATTAATATAATGAAAAGTTCTTTGAAGCTTCAGAGACAAATTGCACAATAATATGTCAGCAAGTCACAGGGAACAATAATGATGCAGGTGACCCTGGACAGAACATAGAGTTTGGTTTGAAAGGAGGAGCACAAGTGCAGAGTTTCAGGCAGGGAAATTCAGAGTTTGGTCTTTGTGGTAAATCAAAGCACACACACCAGTGGTGGAGTGATGAAGATCAGGAGTTCACAGGAGAAGAGAGTTAGAGAAGTGAAGAAATTTCAAATGGATCTGGACTAAACTGTTGTAGAACTGTGTCAGGGAATGTGAGGTATAAAGATTTAGCAGGTTCTGAGAGCACAGATGAGATTTTAATGATTAGGCATAATAACAGGACACCTAAAACAAACATCCCTGAATCAGTAAACATCAACATGGTTTTGTGAGAGGGATATCATGTTTGATCTATTTATTGGTCTCTTTTTACAGTGATAACGTGCTGTGGGTAAAGGTGGATCTGCTGTGTTTAGATTTCCAGTGAACATTTACTGTGGTGTCATATCAAAGGTTATTGTGGAGAATGTAAAACAGGAAGAAGACAGTTGGCATAAATGGGTCTTTTCTGGTTGTCAGGATGTAAAAGTGGATGCCGCTGTGTTTGGTTCTGGGAACAGAGATTTTCATGATTTTCTGTAATGTTCTTGCTGAGGGAGATGAAGGTACCAATGATATGGAGGTTAAATTTGACACCAGCATAAGGAGGAAAGTAAATTGTGATGAGGACGTATGGAGGGTCCAAAGCGATGAGAATGGGCCAATCATCTGACAAATGGAGTGTAAGGTGGCAGAATGTGGAATTGTTCATTTTGTCAGGGAAAACGAAGGAGTGTATTATTGAAATGGGGAGAGGCTGCAGATGCAGAGGGAGCTGGGTTCACTGGGCATCATTAGCAACTGGGACAATTTCAGCTTCAGCAAGTAATCAGAGAAGGTATCAGAATGTCACATTTATTGTAGAGTGAACTGACTATAGAAGAGCTAAAATTATCTTCAGTTAAATAGGACATGTTCAAGTTTATTGTCATCTGACTGTACATAATACAACCAAATGAAACAAATATTCCTCCAGACCACAGTGCACCCACAAAACACAGATCACTCACAGCACAGAAAACAAAATATTACCACAAATACATTAATAAAACATAATCCAGAGTGCATGTAGTGTGCAGCACAGGTAAACAGTAAACAGCTTGCTGAGGGGGAGCAGTTTCAAGTTGTTGATGTCAACATCTCTGAGGATCTATCCTGGCTCAACATCTTGATACAATTACAAAGAAGGCACAACAGTGGGTATATTTCCTGAGGAATTTGATGACAACTCGGATGTCACCACAGACACTCACAACTTTCTGCCGATGCACTGTGAAGAGCTTTCTAACTGGTTGCATCACCGTCTGGTGTGAGGGGTCACTGTACAGGATCGGAATAAGCTGCAGAAAGTTGTAAACTCAGTCAGCTCCATCACGGGCACCAGCCTCCCCAGCATCCAGGACATCTTTTAAAGGCGATGCCTCAGAAAGACGGCATTGACCCTTCAGGCCCCCCATCACCCAGGATATGCCCTCTTCTCATTGCAAAGATCAAGGAGGAGGTAGAAGATCTGAAGACACTGATGTGAAGTTCCAAACCAAACTTGAATCAACGATGGGATCCTCGACAGCTGAGGCAGGGTTTGAATGCTATCACCTCTTATAAAGTTAAATCAAGTGACATGGCAGACAGCAGAGCTTCACTTCCAGATGAGCTCAATGTTTTCTCTGCTCACGTTGACTATCAGAACATGGAGAAACCATCGCAAACTCCCACATCCCCCGATGATCCGATGATCTGAAGTGTGGGTTGTCTTCAGGAGGGTGAATCCCAGGAAAGCATCTGGTCCGGAACGGGTAACCGGCCACGTACTAAAATACTGATCAACTGTCTGGTGTGTTCACTGAGATCTTTAACCTCTTGCTTCGGCAGAGTGTGGTACCACCTGCATCAAGCAGGCTTCATTCATATTGGTGTTCAGGAAGAATGTGGTGACCTGCTTCAGTGACTATCGCCCAGTTACACTGAGGTACATCGACAGTGATGACGTGTTTTGACAGGTTGATGATGAAACATATCAGCTCCTGCCTGAGAGGCGACTTGGATCCTCTCCAATTTGCATCCGGAGCAACAAGTCTACAGCAGATGCCACCTCATTGGCTCCTCACTTAATCTGGGAACATCTGGACAGCAAAGATGCAAACATCAGGATGTTCGTTATTAACTACAGCTCAGAATTCAATACCATCATCCCCTCAAATTTAATCAATAAGCTACAAGACCTTAACCTCAATATCTCCCTGTGCAATTGGATTCTGAATTTCATCAGCTGTAAACCTCAGTCAGTTCGGATTGGCAACAACATCTCAGCTTACAGAGAGGAGGTGCAGTGGTTAATGGACTGGTGCAGAGCCAACAACCTGTCTCTGAATGTGAACAAAACAAAAGAGATGGTTGTTGACTTCAGGAGAGCACAGAGTGACTACTCCCCGCTGAACATCAACGGCTCCTCGGTAGAGATCGTTAAGAGCACCAAATTTCTTGGTGTTTACCTGGCGGAGAATCTCACCTGGTCCCCCAACACCAGCTCCATAGCAAAGAAAGCCTAGCAGCGTCTCTACTTTCTGCGAAGGCTGAGGAAAGCCCATCTCCCACCCCCATCCTCATCACATTCTACAGGGGTTGTTTTGAGAGCATCCTGAGCAGCTGTATCACTGCCTGATTCAGAAATTGCACCATCTCGGATCGCAAGACCCTGCAGCGGATAGTGAGGTCAGCTGAGAAGATCATCAGGGTCTCTCTTCCCACCATTACGGACATTTACACAACACACCACATCCGCAAACAGCATTATGAAGGACCCCATGCACCCCTCATACAAACTCTTCTCCCTCCTGCCATCTGGGAAAAGGCTCCAAAGCATTCGGGCTCTCACGACCAGACTAGGTAACAGTTTCTTCCCCTAAGTCATCAGACTCCTCAATACCCAGAGCCTGGACTGACACCTTACTGCCCTATTGTCCTGTTTATTATTTATTGTACTGCCTGCACTGTTTTGTTCACTTTAGATAGATAGATAGATAGATAGATACTTTATTCATCCCCATGGGGAAATTCAACATTTTTTCCAATGTCCCATACACTTGTTGTAGCAAAAACTAATTACATACAATACTTAACTCAGTAATAATATGATATGCATCTAAATCACTAACTCAAAAAGCATTAATAATAGCTTTAAAAAAAAAGTTCTTAAGTCCTGGCAGTTGAATTGTAAAGCCTAATGGCATTGGGGAGTATTGACCTCTTCATCCTGTCTGAGGAGCATTGCATCGATAGTAACCTGTCGCTGAAACTGCTTCTCTGTCTCTGGATGGTGCTATGTAGAGGATGTTCAGGGTTTTCCATAATTGACCGTAGCCTACTCAGCGCCCTTCACTCAGCTACCGATGTTAAACTCTCCAGTACTTTGCCCACGACAGAGCCCGCCTTCCTTACCAGCTTATTAAGACGTGAGGCGTCCTTCTTCTTAATGCTTCCTCCCCAACACGCCACCACAAAGAAGAGGGCGCTCTCAACAACTGACCTATAGAACATCTTCAGCATCTCACTGCAGACATTGAATGACGCCAACCTTCTAAGGAAGTACAGTCGACTCTGTGCTTTCCTGCACAAGGCATCAGTGTTGGCAGTCCAGTCTAGCTTCTCGTCTAACTGTACTCCCAGATACTTGTAGGTCTTAACCTGCTCCACACATTCTCCATTAATGATCACTGGCTCCATATGAGGCCTAGATCTCCTAAAGTCCACCACTTTATGCAGTCCTGGGTCGGTCTGTAGTCTAGTGTAGTTGTTGTGTGTTTTTTTTCTCTCTGTGGTGATTTGTTTTTACGTAGTTCAGCCTAGATTTTGTACTGTGTCATGTAACACCATGGTCCTGAAAAAACATTGTCTCATTTTTACTATGAACTGTACCGGCAGTTATGGTCGAAATGACAATAAAAGTGACTTGATCATCTCCTCCATGATCTCCATCAGCACGGGTGTACCACCGGGCTGTGAGCTTAGACCCTGCTCTACTTGCTTTACACTTATGACTGTGTGCTGAGCACAGTTCCAATGCCACGTTCAGGTTTGCTGATAACACCACTGTCACAGGGCAAATCAAAGTGTTGATGAATCAGCATACAGGAGGGAGATTGAAAATCTGTCTGAGTGGTGTCACAACAACAACCTCTCACTCAATGTCAGAAAGACCAAGGAGTTGATTACAGACTTCAGGAGAAGGAAACCAGAGGTCCATGAGCCAGTCCTCATCAGAGGATCAGAGGTGGAGAGGGTCAGCAGTTTTAAATTCCTGGGTGCTACTATTTCAGAGGACCTGTCCCGGGTCCAGCACGGAAATGCAATTCTGAAGAAAGCATGGCAGTGCCTGCACCATTTCCTTAGAACTTGGCAGAGATTCGGCATGACATCTAAAACTTTGACAAATTTCTGTTTCTAACATCTACACTTCTATCGATGTGTAGTGGAGAGTATATTGACTAGCTGCATCATAGCCTGGTATGGAAATACTAATGACTTTGAATGGAAAACCTGACACAAAGTAACGGATTCATCCCAGTACATCACGGGTAAAGCCCTCTGAACCATTGAGCACATCTACATGAAACACTGTCGTAGGAAAGCAGCACCCATCATCAGGGATTCCCACCAACCAGGTCATGCTCTCTTCTCACTGTGGTCGTCAGGTAGAAGGTACAAGAGCCTCAGGACTCGCACCACCAGGTTCAAGAACAGTTACTACGCCTCAACCATCAGGCTCTTGAACAAAAGAGGATAATTACACTCAACTTCACTTGTCCCATCCTTGAAATGTTCCCACAACCAATGGTCTCACTTTCAAGGACTCTGTCTCATTATCTCATGTGCTTGTTATTCATTTGCATATGCGCAGTTGTTGTCTTCTCCACTCTGGTTGATCTTTCATTGATCCTGTTATCGTTACTATTCTAGAGATTTGCAGGGCAGCACACAAGAAAGTGAATCTCAGGGTTCTATATGATGATATTTGTGTACTTTGATAATAAAATTGACTTTGAACTTTGAACAATTGACACTCTGTCAAGATCCTCAGGATTTTCACGTAGAACAGTACAGCACAGGAACCGGCCCTGAGGCAGAGTGTCTGTGTTGAACATGGTACCAAATCAAACTCATCCCTTCTGCCTGAACACGATCCATATCCCTCCATCCCCTGAAGATTCTTCTGTCTGAACATGATCCATATCCCTCCATCCCCTGCAGATTCTTCTGCCTGAACACGATCCATATCCCTCCATCCCCTGCAGATTCTTCTGCCTGAACACGATCCATATCCCTCCATCCCCTGCAGATTCTTCTGTCTGAACACGATCCATATCCCTCCATCCCCTGCAGATTCTTCTGCCTGTCTGATTGCCTTTTAAATGCCTCCCCCACCCCTGGCAGCCCACTCCAGACACTTGGCACTCTGTAAAATAATTTGCCTTGCACATCTCCTTTAAACTTTTTCCCATTGACCTTCAAGCTACAGCCTCTAGTATTCGACATTTCCACGCCGGAAAAAAGACTGACTGTCTACCCTGTCTATTCCTCTCATAATTTTATAAACTTCTGTCAGGTATCCCCCCCCCCCCACACCCCTCAGCCTCTGACACTCCAGTTAAAACCATCCGAGTTTGCCCAACCTCTCTTTACAGCTCATACACTCTAATCCAGGCAGCATCTTGGTAAAGCTTTTCTGCACCCTCTCCAAAGCCTCCACATCCTTCCTACAACTGGGCAAACAAAACTACACACAATATCTGTACAATGTCTGCAACTCTGCCAATATTCTTTTTTTGTCATCAGGAAAGTTACCATCTAAATTTCCATCCAAGTCACTTCTGCATTACAAACAACAGAGGTCCCAGCACAGATACCTACAAAACACCACGAGTCACAGACCCCCACCCAGAATAACAACCATGCTGAAGAGCGTGGCCTCACTCTTCCCGTGGTCGACCCTGGTCCCCGATGCCAACTCAGACTGGTTGCAGATGCTCATCAATCTGTAATCTGACCAAATGTGGTTTCTCATTACCCATGCAAAGGTGCAGGGCCAGACAACAGACCTGGTGGGATGTAGAGGGATTGTCCAACCCAGCTAACACAGGTCTTTACAGACATCTTTAACATCTCTCTGAAACAGTTCACTGTCCCTGCAGGTTTCCAGGCAGCCACCATCATTTCAGTGTCCGAGAGAGACAGTAATTGGCCGAATTGATTACCACTCAGTGGCACTGAACTCAACAATCATGAAGTGCTTTGAGCAGCTGGTAATGGATCGTATGAAATCCCACCTTCCAGCTACATTGGACCCTTCCCAGATCACCCACCACTCAAACCACTCATGTCAGAGAGTTAACCATAAAACACACACCTTCTCCTTTTGCCTTCCCCGAGTCAGCAGTTGGGTCCATTCTGTGAATTGTGAATCCCTCTGGTCTGTCTGCTGCATCCGGCGTGTCTGGAGAAAGCCACGTTTCCATAAAGCATACAATTGAGCCAACTCTCAGCTGCCTCTGATGCAGCAGTCTTGCCCTCAGATCCGTGATTTTGTTCTCCAGTGACGGCACATTTGGTGCAGGATGCCGGGTAGAGGAGGCCTCATCCCCCTGTGTTTCAGCCTGGCTTGGATTCCCCTCTCCTGCCTCACTTTCAGACATGGCGATGAGCCTTAAAGGCCCCACACCTGACTGGTCCGGGACCTTTTAAGTGTTATTAATGTTCCTGCCTCAAGCACAATATACAGGTTGAGTAACCCTTCTCTGAAATGCTCGGGGCTAGAAGTGCTTCATATTTTGGAATATATAATGAGATAGTTTAGGATTGCCATCATTTCCAACTCTGAATTTATATGCTACCAGTAAGCAGTTTTTGTCTTACACTTGTTCATCACAAATCTGTACATCACAGTAAAAATTATTACATACACTAATATAATGAAAATATAATGTGTGCAGGGTAACAAAAGCAGCCCAGCAGCATCAGAGAATACCTGAATCAGCTGCTGAACAACAAACAACGGCAGGATTTCAGTCTCCAGCTACAACGTCGTGTTTTCATAAAAACATTACAGCATACTGTATTTTATTTTTTAGATTTTAAGGTATAAAACAGTCAGCATTATAAACTTGTTCTGGTGTTAGATTTTCATCAATAACAATCTTTGCAAACTTATCACTGAATTCCTCTGATCACAATATGCCTTTCATTGGGGATAGTCAGCTTGGCTTTGTGAGTGATAGTTCACGTCTAACCAATATTTTAGAGTTTTTTGAGGAAGTTGGTCAGAAAGGTTCAGACAATTGGCTTTCAGGATGAGATAGTAAATTGATTAGACATTTGGTTTGTGGGAGAAGCCAGACAGTGGTTGCCTCTCTGACTGGAGGCCTGTGACTAGTGGAGTGTCATAGGATCAACACTGGGTCTGTTGTTTCTCATCAATATCACTGATCTGGATGATAATGTGGTTAACAGGATCAGTAAATATGCAGATGACACCAGGATTAGGGGGGCATGTTAGGGCACCGAGGAGTGTGGTAGAACAAAGGGATCTGGGAATACAGGTCCAGAATTCATTGAAAGAGGTGTCACAGTGACAGAGGATCATAAAGAAACCTTTTGGCACATTGGTCCTCTTAAATCAATATACTGAGTACAGGAGTGGGGTGTTATGTTGAAGTTGTATACGAAATTGGTGAGGTCCAATTTGGAGTACTGTATGCAATTTTGGTCACCTACCAACAGGAAAGATGGAAATAAGATTGAAAGAATGCAGAGAAAATTTGCAAGGATTTTGGAGGACCTGAGTTATAAGGAAAGATTGAAAAGTTAGTCTGGGGGGAGATTTGACAGAGGTATACAAAACAATGGAGAGTATAGATAGGGTAAATACAAGCAGGTTTTTTCCACTGAGGCTGGGTGGATCGACAAATAGATGTCATGGGTTAAGTTTCAAAGATCAAAGTTTCAAAATGCATTTATTATCAAAGAATGTAGAAATTATACAACATTGAGATTTGTTTGCTTACAGGCAGTCACAAAGCAAGGAACTCGAAAGAACCCAATTGAAGAAAATGAGACCAACTCCCCAGTGCCCAGAGAGAAAGGAGAAGCCTGGAGTAGGCCCAAAGCCTCGGTATTCACTTCATCATTTTAACGGGGTAAACAGCTGCAAAGTTCACAGACACGAAGCACAGCAACCAGGGGCAGTCTCACAGCCTTAGCGTCACAGAGAGAGAAACCCCCAGACTATCTGAGCCGGTGTTTAAATTCAAAGTTCAAAGTACATTTTATTATCAAAGTATGTATACATTATACAACCCTGAGATTTGTCTCCTAACAGGCAGCCATGAAACAAACAAACATAAACACTGACTCCATATATCTGAAAAAAAGTCTGTCTAACACCCAATGTGCAGAGAATAAAAAAAACACGTGTCCATAAGAAAGTAAAAGAATAAATTAACCCAAATTAGGAGCCTTGAAAACACCGCCCAGTGATTCGGTTCAGACCCGGATTTCGCTGCTGAAGAAGCCGTTCTCGACCTCTCCAATTTGTCTCAGTGCTTAGAGTGATCCATCCTCATACCCGGTTAGTTGGACGGGCATCGGACTCCTCTGTCCCATCTTCTCCCCTCTGAACCATTCACTCCAAACAGCACGGCTCCAACTCCAAGTGCATTGATGTGGCAGCGCACCAGCAGGGCACATCCCGTGAATTTGCTTTGCCTTCCCTCGCTTCTTCATTGCTTGTGGTGGTAGTTTACCACAATTCATTTAAAATAAAGTGTTATTAATAACGGTTTTAATTGAATTCCTTTGCTTTTGAACTAGCAGTAAGCCCTCTCATGCCTTCGGTAGTGCTATCTTAAACTGGAAAGGTGAAAAGTGGAAAGTTTAAGAGGAAACTTGTTCATTCAGAGGGTCGTGAGATTCTGCATCGAAGTGCCAGCACAAGTGGTGCATGAGAGGTCAATTTCAATGTTTAGGGGAAGTTTGGATAGGTACATGGATGACAGGGTATGAGGGCTATGGTCCAGGTGCAGGTCGATGGGAGTAGGCAGTTTAAATGGTTCGGCATAGACTAGATGGGCCAAAGGGCCTGTTTCTGTGCTGTACTTTTCTATGACTCTATAGATCCTGGCAACATCCTTACACAAGTCTCCTGTGCACACTTTCCAGCTGATGGCTTCTCTCCTGAAGGAGGGTGACCAAAATCTAAGATCTAGGCATCATATGGAGCCAGTGATCATTAATGGAGAATGTGTGGAGCAGGTTAAGACCTACAAGTATCTGGGAGTACAGTTAGACGAGAAGCTAGACTGGACTGCCAACACTGATGCCTTGTGCAGGAAGGCACAGAGTCGACTGTACTTCCTTAGAAGGTTGGCGTCATTCAATGTCTGCAGTGAGATGCTGAAGATGTTCTATAGGTCAGTTGTTGAGAGCGCCCTCTTCTTTGTGGTGGCGTGTTGGGGAGGAAGCAATAAGAAGAAGGACGCCTCACGTCTTAATAAGCTGGTAAGGAAGGCGGGCTCTGTCGTGGGCAAAGTACTGGAGAGTTTAACATCGGTAGCTGAGCGAAGGGCGCTGAGTAGGCTACGGTCAATTATGGAAAACCCTGAACATCCTCTACATAGCACCATCCAGAGACAGAGAAGCAGCTTCAGCGACAGGTTACTATCGATGCAATGCTCCTCAGACAGGATGAAGAGGTCAATACTCCCCAATGCCATTAGGCTTTACAATTCAACTGCCAGGACTTAAGAACTTTTTTTTTAAAGCTATTATTAATGCTTTTTGAGTTAGTGATTTAGATGCATATCATATTATTACTGAGTTAAGTATTGTATGTAATTAGTTTTTGCTACTACAAGTGTATGGGACATTGGAAAAAAATGTTGAATTTCCCCATGGGGATGAATAAAATATCTATCTATCTATCTATCTATCTAAAACTGCTTCACTCCTGTAACAGGACTGGGAACCCAGACATTCAAACATCAAATTTCCTACTGATTTAGGAGATGCCAACAAGGATTTGTAACTAGTAAAGGTAGGCTGGTGATGGAGAAACTCAATTACAATGACAATGGGAATTTTGAAATTGGGTGTGGGGTGGGGGAGTGGTTAGTGGTTGGTCTATGAGAGGGGAAATGTTGGAGGGTTAATAGGTGGAAGATCATTGAGTGATTTAGATGCATATCATATTTTTACTGAGTTAAGTATTGTTTGTAATTAGTTTTGCTACAACAAGTGTATAGGACATTGGAAAAAAATGTTGAATTTCCCCATGGGGATGAATAAAGTATCTATCTATCTATCTATCTATCTATCTATCTATCTATCTATCTATCTATCTATCTATCTATCTATCTATCTATCTATCTATCAGTCTTGTCAAATTTGTTAACATTCAGTGCTGGAAGGGAAATTGGTAATGAATGGAAGATATGCTTCATGGGTAAGTTTAATGCGGGGAGATAGTGGGATAAAATCTAGACTGAGATAAAATTTCATGATGGGCAACAAAGACAAAGAGAAAGGAGAGAGGCTGATGAATAATCTGACCCACAAGTCTCCATGGAGACGGGAGACTGATGACACTGGGATCAGGAACAGAAAACAAGTTGCTGGAGGAACTCGGTGGGTCAGCAGCATCTGTGAAGGTAAAGGGGTTTCACACACAAAATGGTCCTGCCGAAGGGTTTCGGCCTGAAACATCGACTCTGCTTTTTCCTGCCTGGCCTGCCGAGTTCCTCCAGCATTTTGTGTGTATTCCTCGGATTTCCAGCATCTGCAGATTTTCTCTTGTCTGAGGTAAAGGGGTTGTGAACATTTCAGGTTGAGACCTGATGCAGCTTGTTTTATTTTTACACAAACATTCACGGTTTGGTTCATATTGTTGAAAAACATCAAGGTGATGACCTGGGGGATGACTTTGGATTCCAGTTCATCTTCAAACAGTTCAGTGAGCAAGAACTGAATCTTTTTGTAATTAGTTAAACCAGTTTATCAGACAGGCTGTTCAGGCCTGTTAATCTTGAGTGTATAGTGATGGAAGTTGTGCCAATGGGCAGAGTCTCAGGTGAATGAGTTATAGTTATAATGGGGAAAGGGGATTTGGTGATGTGAAGAGGGTTTGATTCAACAACTCAGTAACTCCTGCAATGTGGACTATAAGTTTGGGAATGTGAAAGAGCATTTGTGAGGGAATTGAGAGGAATTCTTTTTCAGTAATGTGGGGTCTGAAGAGGGTGGGAATTTAGGTGGTGGGTGCAAAATAAGAAACCAGCTCTTCCATCCCCCCTTTCTTGACAGCAATTGGAAATGAACAAAAACCACTACAAGAGAGGTGTCCTTGGATCATGTGCACTGCTCACCACTGGATGTCCTGGACAACCTCTCCCCTTATCTGTATTAAATATCCCAGCATTTGGACAGTTCAGCCTGTACCCTTGAGCTGTTTAGTTTCAATGTTGGAATAAGCCACTGCCTGATGCTGTGAGCAGCTGTTCCAGTCCTCGGCATCAGAACAGGATTCACAGTCAAACAGTGGAACCTCAGTGGTACAGCTGGGGTTGGTTTTTGTTAACACTGGCAACTTGATGTCAGTCTCAGCCCTTGAGATCATGAGGGAATACAGCAGAGAATATCGACAGTGGCTGTTGCCTTATCTGCTGGACATGTCCAGAGGGAAGCTGCAGTCTATCTGTTTCCACATGCACAGTTACTGGCTGAGGGTTTATCTAAGTTATCAAATGTAAAACAAATGCTGGTAGCAGCCACAAACTGCGTTTTGTGTCTCTCTGAGCTCTCCATTTGCTGCAGTGGTGAGTGAACTCCTGAACCTCCTTCAATCCAAAGCTCTGATATCTGATCCATTTCAGAGTTGTTTGGGTTGCTTGATGTTTAGGACATGCAATATCATCACCAATCGAAACAACCCTGAGTCAAGCTCTGTTACCGGGACATTTGTCCATTGATGCATGTGTTACATCATTCAGATTGTGTGGTTATCAAATGTTGTAAATTTCTTTTTATTTTTGAAAAGGTTCTCAGATGATCACTATCTGGTGGAAATTGAAAGCCGTCTGTGATACTGTCTTCATCAATTGTTTCATCATTGCCTGGATCGTCAGCGCTACGACTTTTGGTATGTGGTCAAATAAACCTGTATGAAAGTGATGAACTCAGTTCTCTGCAGGGTGGTTGGAATGCATTGAGTATCTCAGTCAGTACATTGTCAGATGCTTTATCAGGACCACCAGCATCTGCAGTCCTCAGCCCGACAACTGGGTGCAGGGAAACCTGCTGGAGGTTCAGACAGTAATGGCCAAACATCAACAGTTCAGAACCACCAGAAACACAGCACAGGCCAGTTGAACACATACAGGTCAGATAAATCACTGGAGGGCACACAGGTATACCGGACTGAGTGATGGAACTTGGGTGATTCGGTGACTTTCCAGTGAAATTGTTGGACAGCCGCATAACCAATTGTTGTGGATGTCAGGAGGGTCAAACCATGGACCATGTGGGATGTCTGGCTGCAGTGTTGTGCACTCCTCAAGGTGTGGCCATTGGAACACCAGAAGATGCAGCCAGTGCAGAATATTGACAGCAAGTGACCAGGATAGATTAGACTGCAGGGAATAATTCAGGTCTGGAATAACAGGTCAGCGTGTTGTTATCCCACATCGGAGGCCATGCAGAGTCAGTTGGTTCAGTCACGTAGACAAAGTTTTGCCCTGTGGAGATAAGTGGAATAGTTTGGTTCTTTGCATCAATAGGCAGCTGTTATGGTCATTTACTTGATGAATTGTTCCAGGTTTACTCATTTGAATTTGTTTTTAATTGCAGGCCTTTCAACCGCGGGAATTGTCAGTATTGTCTTGTCAATCGTACTGCCAATTGTGTTCATTTTAACACTGATGTGCCTGGTCATTAAAAAGGCTTTGGATGAAGGTATCTGTCATTGTATTTTCGCTCTTCTGTATCAACTCCAGTCACATCTCCAAGTAATTTTAGACTCATTTTAATAAAAAGATAGAAAAGAAAAAAAGCTGAATAATCCTCACCCCCACCGACCCCTCTGGATTCCTGTGACCTGTGGGATGAAATTGTCTGACATTTTTCCCAGTTATGAAATTCTGATTTACAGTGTCACCACAGCTGGAATGATTCTGGAGTCGCCTCTGATCTGACTCCAGAGGGTCTTTAGAAAAAGTAGTCTGGAGAGGAACGTGTCTCAGCTCACTGGTGTTTGATCATGGTGTTGTCAAATTTCAGCATCATATCAGGTTGGTGTAAAGGATCCCAATGATGGTGAGGGGAGTGAGTGAGTGTTTGGGGCCTTTCTCATCCTTGATACAGTTGGGTGTCGGAAGGCCTCTCCTTCAGGCTGTTAATAATCTTGCTGGGATATTTGCATCAATTTCGTTTTCAACAGCACCTTCTAATCAATGAATGCAAGGGAACACCACGTTCTCCCTCTTCCTCCTCAGGATATAAACTATTCAAAATTCAAAATATTGACATTCCTTCCTCATGGCCTAACTTTTGCAAGTCCTGGCTAAGTTCACTTTGAGAATAACTGAACCACACAGACTATAGTTATCCAAGAACAGTACCAGTAGCTACTGGTGTTTGTAGTGTAAATGTTCTCTGCTGATTCACAGACTAATTACCAAATGAAGTCTGTCACCGAGAGACAGGAATCAGGAAAAGGGAAGATGACCCCAGGTTTGGTCAGGGAGTTGTGTATTAAAGAAGAGTTTAATGGATTAGGGAGGGATAGAGAGCTTTATTGGGGGTAAATTCAAGATAAGGAACAAGACAGCTCAAAGCACAAAGTGATGACGATCAGGTTGTCTCAGGTGGACGGGAGGAAAGGGATGCAGAAATACAGAAACTTGTAGACTGAGAGAGACGGGAAGAGAAATGTAAAGTCAGAGGGTCTGAAAGAACAGATCAGCATTTTAATATTGAGCCATTGTCTGAGGGAGAACCATGTGGGACAGTAAACTGGGTACATTACCATCACCAGGGAAGAGGTACTGAGCACATTGTCAGAGCTTCCATCTGCCAATGGAAAAAATAATTCTGTTAACCAACATCACAAAGCCAGCTTTTACGTGACTGTTTGTTCAGCCTTAGTCAGTACAAACTGAGTCTCATTCCCTCCAACAGTGACTGCACTTAAAGTACTTCACTGTCTGGACCAGAGACTGGTAAAAGATGCTGTGAGATTACAGGTTCTGTTTCTCACGTGGAGAAGTTCACTCTGCCCCCGCTCACAGGAGTTGGCTGAATTTTTCAGTTCCTGTGTGACGTCATTGAAACGATATGAAGAATGTAAAGAGCTGTCAGACACACTCCTGTTCCTGGCACGATGCAACATCAGACCCTGATATCTGAAATAAAGTCGCTGGTGACAATAAGTCTGATGTGCAGGTGTCAGTCAGCTGTCTGGGCATCAACCTGCCCTTCACAAGGAGACTTTCTCTCCTCGAATGTGCCCCTGACCAGATTGTGGATATCAGCCTGAGCTCCACTGGCTAAATGAGTGGGAGAACTTCTGTGACAAAATGTGGAATCGAGCCAGAGGTTGAGAGTTTCAGTGACTTTCCAGTGAAATTGTGGGGTAACTCCATAACCAATTGTTGTGGAAGTTGGGAAAATCAAACCCTGGATCATGTGGGTCAGTGTAGTGCACTCCCAGAGGAGTGGCCATTGCAACACCAGAAGGAGCAGCTGGTGCAGAATATTGGCAGGAGGTGACCTGGAAAGATTGGACTGGAGACCTCTGAGGACAACTGATCAGGCTCGGGAATTGTCTGTTCCAGGTTTCCCACCGTACAGGACATGCAGTCGATAAGACTGGGCAGAGGTTGGCACATGCCCATCCCTGCAGGGTGAAAGTGGAACAGTTTGGTTGTTTGCAACATTGTGCAGCTGTTACGGTCATTTCTCTGGTGAATTGTTACATGTTTTCTTATTTGAATTTATTTTCACTTGCAGGTTATTCCATCAAGGACACTTTAATTGAAGCCTTGCGATTCATTGGCCTGATGTTGCCATTGGTGAATGTTCTGCTTCTGTTTTACTTGATCTACAAGAAGATTTTTGATGAAGGTATGTGACTTTGTGTAATTTACCTTTGTGTATAAGCTCCAGTCGTCTCTCCGAGTAATTTGTGACTAATAAAGACATTAATGAAGTGGAAAACTTGAAAAATCACCCCCATTCTCCCACAGAACCCCCCCCCCCCCCCACCCGCAACACACTGTGACCTGTGGGATGAAACTGCATCATTTTTCACCCAGTTGTGAAGTGTTGGTCACAGTGATACCATCTCTTACCTGACTCCAGAGGGATCTTTAGAAGACATTGGGTTGAGAGGAAGCTATCTCAGCTGTCTGGTGTTTGACACGTGGTGTTGTTCAACTTCAAAATGAAATCAGCTGAGGAATGAGGGACAGAATCCCCTTTATCCCAGTGATGGTGAGGTGTTTGCATGATAGGTATCCCTCTGACCCTCGATAGAATTCAGTGTTGGGAGGCCTCTCTCTGATCTTTCCTGGATATTTGCAATAGTTTTGTTTTCAACAGCACCTTCCAGATAGTCAGCACAAGGGAACACATTCCCCCTCTTCCTCTCCAAGTTGTAAACTATCCAGGGTTTAAAATATTGACATTCCTTCCTCATGGCCGAATTCAAGCAAAGCCTGGCTAAGTTCACTTTGAGATCTACTTCACCGTAGAGGCTAAAGTTGTCCAAGAATAGAATCAATGTTTGTACAGTAAATGCCCCCGGCTGTTTCACAGGCAAATGACCAAATGAAGTCTGTCACCAAGCCAAGTAAAGCAAGATGAGGGCAGATGACCCCAGGCTCGGTCAGACAGTGGGGTATCAAAGAAAAGCTTGAAGGATTAAGGAAATGTGGTGAGCTTTAGTGGGGTAAATTCAGAGATAAAGAACAATTTGCTGAAAGCACAAAGATCAAGCTTGCTGAGAAGGAGGGGATTAGAACAGAAATATAAAGGTTTATAGACTGCAGAGAGGAAGGGGAAGTGAGTTGTAAAGTCAAAGAGGTTTCTGAAAGTATTGATGAGCATTGAGCTGTAATCTGAGTGAGAACCAGTGTCGGGCAACAAATCTGAGAAAATGACAATCACCAGGGAAGAAATATTGAGTCAGTTGTTGGAGCTGCCATCTGGCAAATTGGATATCCAGATGGACCTCATCCTGGGGTCTGAAAGAGGCAGCTAATGACATACTTCATGCAGCAATTTCAATGTTCCCCCTATTCTGAAAAGTTTCCATTAAATTGGACAACAGCAAACGTGATTGCTTTATACAAAGATACCAAGAAATGACAGGAGAGTATGGGTGAGGGTGATGTGTGGATGTGAAACTTGGCAAGGAGATGGGGTAGAATATAGAGACAGATGAATCTGGAGACAGATACAATTTTCAGTACTGGAGTGATGTGTAACATTTCGAAGGGTTGATCCTGTGGGCAGGTTGAAGGAGCAGAGACAGATGTACGATCTCGATCACAACCATCATGGCATCCTGATAAGTTGCTACAAAAGTTAAAGGATGGAACTAAGGCATTATTTTTACATTCAGGATAATCTTTCAACACGTCTACATAAAATGTTCCAGCATGTGGATTGTTCAGCCTGCACCCTCGTGGAGTTCAGTTTTCAATTTGAACCAGAACACTGTCCGATGCCATTGAACAGCTGGAAACAGTGATGTTGTGATTCTCTGCATCAGAACAGGCTGTACTGTCAGACATGGAACTCAGTCACTGGCAAAATGTTTAATTGCTGTCCTCCAGGTCACTGGGATAATTCAGCAGAACTGATTTACAGTGGCCTGATATCCCATCCACTGGATGTACACACAGACAAACTACAGAGTGCCTGTCATTTCCACATGTGATGCCTGTGGGTCAGTAAGTTATCAAATGTAGTGTTTCCAGAGGGAGTCAGAAGATGCTTTTGGTCCCTCCCTGGTCTCTCCACTTGTTGCCAGTGTGTGAGAGCTCTCTGAACCTCCTTCAGTCCAATGCTTGAATGTCTGGTCCAGTTCTGAGCTGGTTGATTGCCTCATGTTAGGACACTGAATATCACAATGAACCTGACCAAGTCCGGGTTCATCTCTGTTCACTGCAGCACTTCATTGATGCAAGTTTTGAATAAGTTGTGTAGATTGTAACTCAGGGGGATTACTACCATCAGGGAGGAGGCACAGGAGCCTGAAGACACACATTCAATGATTTAGGGACAGCTTCTTCCCCTTTGTCATCAGATTTCTGAACTATGAAGACGATCTCACTATATTTGCTCTCTCTTTCACAACTATATATCTCAGTCTAATTTATAGTCTATTTTATTTATTGCTCTGTACTGTTGCCACAAAACAACAAATTTCATGACACATGTCAGTGATGATTATCCTGAGTCTGAATTCTGATTCTGAGAATTTCAAATGGTTTTAATTTCATTTTTTAGGTTGGGTTTTCTTCCAAACTGGTTTCTTTAACCTGGTATTCTTACTTGGCATTTCTGTCAGCAATTCGATTCCAGGTAAGTGCTCGAACATAATTCTGTATTTACATGAAATGATGTACTTGGTACTGAGCAGAGGGATAGAATGAAGTGTCTCTGTCAGAACATTGCGAGCTGCTTCATCTGGACCACAAACACATACAGTCCTTGGCCCCACAGCTGAGGACTGGGAAACCTGCTGGAGGTTTAAAATATCTGAATGTCCATTTTAGTGTAAATCTCTGTTCAGAACAACTGGCCACACAAAATTTCAGACAATTATAGACAAATTATGGAAAGTCAGATTTTGTTTCTGTACATAATCTCAGGGCATGTCATTCCTTTCTGGACTCGGTATTGAATTCAGTAACATTAGGTAACTTGCTTTCTCTGTTTATCTTTGTCAGAACTAGCCAGATAGATGATATAGATGACAAACAACGGACCCAACACCAGTCCCTTGGCACTTCACTGGTCACAGGCCTCCAGTCAGACAGGCAACTATCCACTGCCTGTAGACTGTATAGAGTCCATGAAGTTGATGCCATTTTGCCTTGCTTCTATTGCCTCTGTGTCTGTCTGCTGAGTAAATACAGATGTAAAATATGCATTTAAGATCTCCTCGATCACTTTTGGCTCCACACATGTACTACCATTCTGATCTTCCAGAGGAGCAATTTTGTCACTTGAAATCCTTTTGCTCTGAACATATCTGTAGAGTCCCTCAGGATTCTCCTTCACCTCGTCTGCTAAAGCAACCTCAAGCCTTCTTTTATCCCTCCTGATTTCTTTCGTAACTGTTCTCTCATTTCTTATACTGCATAAGCAACCATTTGTTCTTACCTGCCTGTACCTGCAATGTACCTCTTTCTTTTTCTTCAACAAGGCCACAATATCTCTTGAAAACCAAAGTTCCCCACACCTCTTGTCTTTACCTTTTATTCAGACAGGCACATACAAGCTCTGTATTCTCACAATTTTATTTTTGAAGGCCTCCCACTTACCGTACACATTTGCCAGAAAAAATCCTGTCTGAATCCACACTTACTAGATCTTCTCCTATATCATCAAAATTGACCTGTCTCCAATTTAGAATCTTAACTTGCAGACCAGACCTAGCTTCTCGCAGATTTTCTTCAAAACTAATGATATTGCGATCACGAGATGCAAAGTGTTCTCCTACACACACTTCTGTCACCTTTCCTATCTCATTCCCTAACAGCAGATCAAGTATCACACACTGTTTTGTTGGGACTTCTAATACTGATTAAGAAAATTTTCTGAACACATTTGACAAACTCTATCCAGTATGGTCCTTTGACACTATGGGAGTCCAAGTCAATATATTGAAAGCTAAAATCAGCAACTATAACAACCTTATATTTCTTGCAACACTCTGCGATCTGTCCATAAATTTGTTCCTCTAAATCCCACGGACTTTCACCACATGTCCCACCGCGGCCAATGTGAGAAGAACCCTGTGCAGGGTCAACCCATGGAAGGCTGCTGGACCAAACAACATCCCTGGTAGAGTGCTTAGAGGATGTGCAGACCAGCTAGCAGATGTTCTTACTGACATCTTCAACTTCTCCCTGAGCAGCGCCACCATTCCAACGTGCTTCAAGGCTGCCGTCTTCAGTGTCCTGCCTAAATGACTACCTTCCCGGTGTACTTAAATCCATCATCATGAAGTGTTTCGAGAGGCTCGTCATGAGGCATATCAAGACCCTACTGCCCCCCTCACTGGACCTCCTGTGGTTTGTGTACTGTCCCAACCGCTCAACAGATGACGCCATTGCCACCACCCTCCACCTGACCCTAACCCACCTGGACAAAAAGGACACATACGTTCGGATGCTGTTCATAGACTTCAGTTCAGCATTCAACACAATCACCCCTCAGAAACTGATTGGAAAGCTGAGCCTACTGGGCCTGAACACCTCCCTCTGCAACTGGATCCTAGACTTCCTGACTGGGGGACCTCAGTCAGTCCGGATCGGAAGCAGCATCTCCAACACCATCACACTGAGCATGGGGGCTCCCCAGGGCTGCGTGCTCAGTCCACTGCTGTTCACTCTGCTGACCCACGACTGTGCTGCAACACACAGCTCGAACCATATCATCAAGTTCGCTGATGACACGACCGTGGTGGGTCTCATCAGCAAGAACGACGAGTCAGCTTACAGAGAGGAGGTGCAGCGGCTAACAGACTGGTGCAGAGCCAACAGCCTGTCTCTTAATGTGAACAAAACAAAAGAGATGGTTGTTGACTTCAGGAGGGCACGGAGCGACCACTCCCTGCTGAACATTGACGGCTTCTCGGTAGAGATCGTAAAGAGCACCAAATTTCTTGGTGTTCACCTGAAGGAGAATCTCACCTGGTCCCTCAACACCAGCTCCATAGCAAAGAAAGACCAGCAGTGTCTCTACTTTCTGCAAAGACTGAGGAAAGTCCATCTCCCACCCCCCATCCTCATCACATTCTACAGGGGTTGTATTGAGAGCATCCTGAGCAGCTGCATCACTGCCTGGTTCGGAAATTGCACCATCTCGGATCGCAAGACCCTGCAGCGGATAGTGAGGTCAGCTGAGAAGATCATTTTGGTCTCTCTTCCAGCCATCACAGACATTTACACCACACGCTGCATCCGCAAAGCAAACAGCATTATGAAGGACCCCATGCACACCTCATACAATCTCTTCTCCCTCCTGCCATCTGGGAAAAGGCTCCGAAGCATCCAGGCTCTCACGACCAGACGAGACTGTGTAACAGTTTCTTCCCCCAAGCTATCAGACTCCTCAATACCCAGAGCCTGGACTGATACCTTGCCCTGTTGTCCTGTTTATTATTTATTGTAATGCCTGCACTGTTTTTGTGCACTTTACACAGTCCAGTGTAGGTCTGTAATCTAGTGTAGCTTTCTCTGTGTTTTTTTATTACGTAGTTCAGTCTAGTTTTTTGTACTGTGTCATGTAAACCATGGTCCTGAAAAACGTTGTCTCATTTTTACTATGTACTGTACCAGCAGTTATGGTCGAAATGACAATAAAAGTGACTTGACTTGAATTTCGTATAATCTGTAATGTGCCCCATTAACATGTTCACACTTTTCTTATTCCTCAGTTCCACCATAATGCCTCACTAGATGAGTTCTCCAGTCTGGCCTGGCTGAACACTGCCAGGATATCATCCTTGAATAGTAAAATATCCCCTCCTCCTTTAATCCCTCCCGCTCTGTTGTGTCTAAAACAACGGAACCCCAGAATATTGAGCTGCCAGTCCTGCCCCTCCTGCAACCAAGTCTCCCTAATGGCTACAATACCATATTCCCAGGTGTTGATCCATGCTGTGAGCTCATCTGCCTTTCCTATGATACTTCTTACATTGAGGTATACACAGTTCAGGACATCAGTCGCACCATGCTCAACCTTCTGATTCCCGTCTGTCCCCACAACCTCTCCACTATCTGTTCTGACACTCTGGTTCCCATCCAGATGCAACTCCAGTTTAACAACTCCTCCCCAACCCCGTGCAGCACTCACAAAACTTTCCACTCGGATATTAGTCTCCCTCCAGTTCAGGTGCAAACTGTGACTTCTGTACAGGTTCTATTTTCCCTGGAAGAGAGCCCAATGTTCCAAGAACCTGACGCCCTCCCTCCTACACCAACTCCTTAGCCATGTGTTAAAATGTATAATCTTCCTATTTCTGGCCTCACTCACACGTGGCCTGAGTAGCAATCCTGAGATCAAAACCTGGAAGTTCTGCCCTTCAACTTAGCTCCGAACTCCTGAACTCACTTTGCAGAATCTCGTCACTCTTCCTACCTACACGGACCACGACTTCTGGCTCTTCACCCTCCCACTTAAGAATGCTGAGGATTTAATCCAAGATCTCCTGGACCCAGGCAGCCAGGAGGTAGCACAACATCTGGAAATCTCATTCTTGTCCACAGAACCTCCTTTCTGTTCCCTAATGAATGAATCCCCTGTCACCACAGTTCACTCCTTCTCCCCCCTTCCCTCCTGAGTTACAGAGCCAGACTCAGTGCCAGAGACCTGACTGCTGTGACTTTCCTCTGCTAGGTCATCCCCCCCAACAGTATCCAAGTGGTGTACCTGTTGTTGATGGGGATGGCCACAGTGGTACTCTGCACTGGCTGTTTAATCCCTTCCCCCGTCCTGACTGTCACTCAATTTCTCGTGTTCTCTGCCTTGGGTGTAACTACTTCTCGATATGTCCTATCTATCAACCCCTCAGCCTCCCGAATGATCCGGAGTTCTTCCAGTTCCAGCTCCAAATCCTTAACACAGAGTGTGGGAAGCTGTAGCTGGAAGCATTTCTCACAGGTGTAGTCATCAGGGACACTGGAGGTCTCCCTGACTTCCCACGTCCCACAAGAGGAGCATTCCACTATCCTGCCTGGCATCTCTACTGTTCCTAACTGAACAACCATAAAGAAGGAAAAACAATAAAAAGTGGGGCAAAAGAAAACTCTACCTACAGCTTTGTTTTTGCCGTCTTTGGCTGAAGCCTCTCCTCACTGAAGCCTTGAAGAGCTAAAGCCTCAAAATCTCCACTCTAACTCTGACCACTCCAGTGATGGCTGTTCCACTAGCCACTGCCTCACTCTAATTTGTTCATGCCAATCGATCCTGAATTCTGGTTGGGCGCTGCCCAAAGCACCAAACTGCCAAAAGACACTGCATTTTCTGCGCAATGGGCGAACGGGAGTGAACTATGTCTTCTCAAGCGTCCAATCTCTCCGATAGAGCACTGCTCAAATGAATATCTAAAGTCATTCTCCCTATTCTGAGAGTGTCTAGAAGCTGCAATATTACTCTTTCACCTTCCACAGATGCTACACAAACTGCTGTGTGTTTCCAACATTTTTATTTATTATTAAACACAGAGCTGATAGATTCTAAATATTAAATATCTAAAAGCATCTTTGATCCAATACCCATGGGAGAGCAGAGTTTCTAATTATTGACTAATATAATGTGATGAACGGATATTGAAAATCATCAAAACTGGAGGAAAAGCAAGTTCCAATGAGGAAATTCGGACTGTACAATAGGATATCGATAGATTCAATGAGTGGGTGATAACTCAGCACATGGAGTTTAATACAGGAAAGTGTGAGGTGGGGCCCTTGAGTAAGTGGAATCAGACTGTAATGATAGATAGATAGATAGATAGATAGATAGATAGATAGATAGATAGATAGATAGATAGATAGATACTTTATTCATCCCCATGGGGAAATTCAACATTTTTTCCAATGTCCCATACACTTGTTGTAGCAAAAACTAATTACATACAATACTTAACTCAGTAATAATATGATATGCATCTAAATCACTAACTCAAAAAGCATTAATAATAGCTTTAAAAAAAAAAGTTCTTAAGTCCTGGCAGTTGAATTGTAAAGCCTAATGGCATTGGGGAGTATTGACCTCTTCATCCTGTCTGAGGAGCATTGCATCGATAGTAACCTGTCGCTGAAACTGCTTCTCTGTCTCTGGATGGTGCTATGTAGAGGATGTTCAGGGTTTTCCATAATTGACCGTAGCCTACTCAGCGCCCTTCGCTCAGCTACCGATGTTAAACTCTCCAGTACTTTGCCCACGACAGAGCCCGCCTTCCTTACCAGCTTATTAAGACGTGAGGCGTCCCTCTTCTTAATGCTTCCTCCCCAACATGCCACCACAAAGAAGAGGGCGCTCTCAACAACTGACCTATAGAACATCTTCAGCATCTCACTGCTGACATTGAATGACGCCAACCTTCTAAGGAAGTACAGTCGACTCTGTGCCTTCCTGCACAAGGCATCTGTGTTGGCAGTCAATGTCAATGACAAGTAATGTCAATGGAGAGGAATTGTAAATGAGTGAATTGCAGAGGGATCAAGATGTTCTTGTAAAGGAATCAAAAAAGATCTGCTGCAGCAAGTAATTAGGAACAGGAGTGACATATAAACCTTAATTCAAGGGATTTGGAGTTTAGAACTGAGGAAGTGTTGTTACAGTTGTCCAGAGTGTTGGAGACCCGCTTGGTACTGTGCACAGTTCTGGTCCCCTTGTTTAAACACAATTGCACTGACACTGCAGGCAGTCCAAAAGTGATCCATGTGAGTAATTCCTGGGATGAGTGGCTTTTCCCACCACAAGCAGTTGGGAGGTATTTAATGAAGACACGGTTAAATGTTTGAAAGATTGGGGAATTCGGGATTGTGTGGGACTGGGACAGAAGAGGAGATGGATAAATATTTGAAAGATTGGGGAATTCGGGATTGTGTGGGACTGGGACAGAAGAGGAGATGGGGCCTGAGGCAGATCAGCTCCAATTGTACTGAATGGTGGGGCAGGTTTAAGGAGCTAAGTGGCCGACTCCCCTCTTATTTTCTTGTGTTTAATTATCATCATCGAGATGGCGGCACGATGCAGTGTGCAGCGGCCTCTCCGGAGTTGATATTTGTTATTTGTCAAGCGGGGTGTCGTGCACAATCCTAATCTGATGAAACACGGATGTGGGAACACGGAGGAACATCTGGAAATCTCTAGGAAGGCCTTTTTCAGTGCTGCAGTTGTTGTGAGGTCCAGGTCTCTGCTGGAAAGGACAGGCCCCCCAGTCCTCGGGGTTGCATTGCCGGTGGCGGGGGCATCATAGTGCGCTCGGCAGAGGATGGTGCTCAGAGAGGCTGTGCCGAAGGGGGTGGTCGGAGGCTCGGAGGTTCGATGGACTCGGAGTCCGCTGCAGTTGGGGTGCTTTCCCTGTGTGCTGCGTCTGTGAGGCTGAGTCCGGCGAGGCGAGGCGGCGCAGTGAAAGTCCATAGCGGGGGTATTCCCTTCTGCCGCCTACGTGGGATGATGAGTTTATCAGGACCCTGAGGACTTGTGGAAACTGTACTGTGGATTTTTTTGAACTTATAGTCTTTTAACATCTTTGGACTATTTTTACTGTGTCCATGGTCTGGTTTTTTTTATCAATTATGGTATTGTTTGCACTGTTGTAACTATGTGATTTTGTGTAGATCTTGTAGCTTTAGTTTTTGGTTTGTTGGGTGGTAAAGTTGGTCTCCTGACTTGGTGTGTCTGGGTAGTCTTATTTTGTCTGGTGGGTTTGGAGCTTCTTTCTGAGGAACGCACTAAGATGGTAGCGCGATATTAATACGCAGCAGCCTCTCCGGACTCTGGTTTTGGGGATTGCCAAACGTTATGTGGATTTTCTGGTGTAGACTGTTTTGTCGTGTGCTTTTGTGATATCATTCTGGAGTAACATTGTTTCATGTTTTAGCTGCATTGCAGTTGTGGTTTCTAAATGACAATAAATCAAATTTCAATTTAATTCAATTCAATTCAATATTTATTATCTTCTTGCAAAAGAACAATGGATTATGGTCCTTAACACAAGAGATTCTGCAGATACTGGAAATCCAGAGAAACTCACACAAAATGCAGGATGAACTCAGGAGGTCTGACAACACCTATGGAAAGGAATAAAGAGTTGCTGTTTCAGGCTACCCTTCGTCAGGACCAGAAAGAAAGGGGAAAGAGCCAGAATAGGAATGTGGGGGAGGGGGAAGAGTACAAGGTGAAAGGTGAAGCCATGTGGAGGGGGAGGTAGGTGGGTGGGGGAGGGGGTGAAGTGAGAAGCTGGGAGGTAATAGGTAGGAAAGGCAAATGGCTGACAAATGAATCCAATCGGACAGGAATCGCCCATGAGAAGAAGGGATGGAGGAGGGGCAGGGGCTTCTGATAATGAACTCATCTGATAGTGTATTGTTGCATGTTTGCTGATTTGAATGTATTTGTAATTGCAGGTTTTTACAGCGAGGACACTGTCACATTTGCTGCGTCAATCACAATGGTGGTGTTGCTTCTAGTGGCTTTTATTTCATTTGTGATTCTTTGGTGGAAAACATTTGGGTATATAGGTAAGTGTTATTGTCTACACTTGGGTTTAAACTTCAGGCATCTCTCCAAGGAAATTGCAGTTCATTTTAAAAGAAAAATCACCCCCCCACTCTGTGTCCCTGAGTCATGAGGGATGAAATTCCTCTGTATTTTTGCCCAGTTGTGGAGTGGTGTTTCACAATGACACCACTGCTGGAACGATTCCAGAGTCACCTCTGACCTGGCGTCAGAGATGGTACTTGAAGGTAAAATGTCTCAACTCAATTGTGTTACACACATTATGTTGTCAAAGGTGCTGTGACTCGTGATGTAGAGGTGAGGAGTGAGGGACCACTCCTCACTGCACACACGTGGCTCCTCCATGGAGAGAGTTAAATGCACCAAGTTTCTGAGAGTGCACATAACAGATGATCTCACATGATCCCTCATCACCACCTCTTTGGTTAAGGAAGCAGAGCAGCATCTCCATTCCTTGAGAAGATTAAGGCTAACCCCCACCCCCATCCCCCATGATAACCAGTTTTTACAGGACCCCAATCGAGAGTGTCCTGACCGGCTGCATCTCTGTCTGGTACGGGAATTGCAAGGCATCTGACCACAAACCCAACAAAGGATCACAAGTGTTGCTGAGAGGATCACTGGGGTCTTTCTTTCACCCAGAAGATATATTTATCAGGAGTGTTACATACACGGGGCACTTAGCATTGTCAGTGATTCCTCCCAATCTTTGTGATCTCCTACCATCAGGCAGGAGATACCGTAGCGTTAGGACTGGAACTGTTAGGATGAGAAAAAGTTTCTTCCCTCCAGGCCATAAGATTATTGAACTTCCTGCCACCACCCAGGTCTCATCGTGTATGGAGCACCAGTAGTGTTATACTGTTTACTTTTCAGTTGTATTATATATGCACCTTGTTATTGGTAAATTTATTTGTGGTGATATTACTCTGTGTTATGCACGTGAGTTACATGTACTGTGTTGTGAACATTAATCTAGAGGAAAGTAGTCTCATTTGATGGTATACATGTATACGGTTGAATGACAATAACTTGAAAGTTGCTCATTAATCCTGATGAAGGGGAGGTGAGAGAGTGGTAAAGCCCCTCCTCATGACATGGATTTTAGCAAAGTTTTGTTAAAGTTCCTCATGGCGTACTCAAGAAACTAAATGTCCATGGGATCCAAGAAAAGATAGTGTTGGAATAAAAATTGGTTCAGAAGGAGGAAGCAAACAGTGAGGATCAATGGGAGTTTCAGTGTCTGGAGGGCCATGTGTGGTGAGTTAAGCAGGGCTCAGTAACAGGTCCCTTGTTGTTTGAGGTTCATGTCAATGATTTGAACTTGAATTGAGGAACACGATCAGGAAGTTTCCTGTTGATCACAATATCAGCAGTTTGGTTGACAGTGAAGAAGAAAGGTCTGGGTCACAGGAAGATATCACCGGTCTCCTTGGATACACAAAAGAGGAAATGGAATTCAGTCTGGAAATGTTTACAGCAGTGCTTTTGGAGAGGGCAAACTAGGCAAAGGAACAAACAGTAATCAGAAGACTAAGGCATGGAGAGGAACTGACAACTCTCAATGTTCATGGGCACAGATCCCAGAAAGATGGGTTGCTAGGTTACCTGGTTTCTGTCAATCGCAGTAGCATAAGTGTGGTAGACTTGATGTGGATGTGGAGAGAAATGGGTTCAAGGAGAAGTAATCAGGAATGGACAGCTGAGTGAACTGGCATAGATGGGCTGAATGGCCTCCTTCCATGTGGTAAGGAATGTGGGGTCTTGCCTTTTGTTTTGTGCACAGAGCTGGTGATGGGAGATGTGAAAGGGTGAGGAACAATACCTGAGGAGAGGGAACTATTAGCAATGGCATTAACATTGGAACCAGGAGAGGAGGTTGGTGATGAACAGGATCTAACAGAAGGAGGGTTGAGCATGAAAAAGAAATGGACAGAATCCAGACTCAATGCAATTTCAACACCAGGGCATCGAGGGACATTTGGGAGGGTTGGTCCAGTGGGCAAAGGGAAGTGGGGAAACTACAGGGGCAGATGCACAGTCTGAATCCCAGCCATTCATGGGTTCAGTGCACATTGTTAGAATATTTCAGCATGGTGAATTGTGGAAACTGTGGTGAATTAGGGGTTCTCTTTGCATTTCCGCATAGTCTTTGAATAAACATTTGGTGAAGGAGAGCAGGACCTGATGATGCTGAATAGGGTGCAGCCAGATCTGACGATGGGCGTTTAAAGCCATTTTTCACTGAGGACACACCCACACTTGCATCTCTCATTTGAGGGAGTGCAGATGGAGGCTCCACCACAGCAGACACTCAGATGAGGGATTAATGTAGGTTTTCACAAGTAAAATGAAGTGAGACGTTTTAAGTTTAATGAAACCCATAACACATTTTATTGAACTTCCAAACCAACACACAAAAACGTGCTAAAATTCTTTACATAATAATGTCATCTGGTCAGACCAGCCAATTAAAGTGAAACCCCAACTCAATGTGGATGGTTCTGAATTATGTACATTTCTGCCAATCACATTACCCTACACAGGCCCCTCTGGAATTAACTAAAACCAGCATTGTGAGCCTGTCTGAAGCTCGGATCAGCAGCCCGGCTCGGGTCCTGTGCTCGTCCAGAGGTGATGGCAGGGGCATGGCAGTGGAATACTCCAAATCTCGGTGGGCTGGTTTAAGGCGATCTTCTGAAATATGTTCAGGTTTATGCCTCTTATCAAAGATAAAAGTCTTTTCCCTCCATTCCAAAACGCAGAATGGGCCCTCGTAAGGGAGGCTAAGGGGATGTTGGTGTGCATCATGGCGGACAGAAACAAACGAGGTGGAATGTAAAGGCACTTGGGAATCCTTGTGCAGAACACCCTAAAGTTTATTTTGCAGGTTGAGTCAGTGGTGAGGAAGACAAATGCAATGTTAACATTAATTTCAAGAGGTCTAGAATACAAGAGCAGGGATGTGATGCTGAGGCTTTATAAGGCACTGGTGAGGCCTCACCTTGAGTATTGTGAACAGTTTTGGGCTCCTCCGCTAAGAAAAGATGTGCTGGCATTTGAGAGGGTTCAGAGGAGGTTCACAGGGAGGATTCCGGGAATGAAAGGGTTATCATATGAGGAAGGTTTGATGGCTCTGGGCCTGTAATCACTGGAATTTAGAAGGATATTGAATTTTGAAAGGCCTAGACAGAGTAGATGTGGAAAGGATGTTTCCCAAGTTGGGGAAGTCTAGAATAAGTGGGCACAACCCCAGGATAGAGGGGCGTCCATTTGAAACAGAGAT
Organism: Hemitrygon akajei; assembly: GCF_048418815.1. Taxonomy (NCBI): domain Eukaryota; kingdom Metazoa; phylum Chordata; class Chondrichthyes; order Myliobatiformes; family Dasyatidae; genus Hemitrygon; species Hemitrygon akajei. The sequence continues at coordinate 183,529,570 of NC_133125.1, forward strand.
GCTGAGAAATTTCTTTGGCCAGAAGATGGTAAATTTGTGGAATTTGTTAACACAGGCAGCTGTGGGGGCCAGGTCGTTGGTTGTATTTGAGGTGGAAATTGATAGATTGTTGATTGACCACGGCATTAAAGGTTACGGTGAGAAGGTCAGGGAGTGGGACTGAGGTGGGGTAAAAAAGAATTAGCCATGATTGAATGGCAGAGCAGACTCGATGGGCCGACTGGCCTAATTCTTCTCCTATGTCTTATGGTCTTGTAGCCTTCTAAACAACAATTACTGAACCCATCAAGGTGAATAAATTAAAAATCTAGGTGAAGGAAAAGTGTCCCTTGGATCTTATGGTGAACAATTCCTCAGACACGTATCACTGGTTACCGATGGACTTCCTGGACAACCACTATCCTTATCCATGTTAAATGTCCCAGCATCTGGACAGTTTAGTCTGCACTCACAATGAGTTCAGTTTTTTCTTGGACCAGAACACTGTTTGAAGCCTTGAGCATCTGGGTGTGGTGATGGTTCAGTCCTCAACAACAGAACAGGCTTCACAGTGGAACTTCAGTGCTGTAGCTGGGGCTGGGTATTGTCACCACAGGCAGGACCACATCAACTGAAACCTTCACCATCTCTAGAATAATACAAAGCTGATTTGCAGTGGATTGTTACCTCATCTGCTGGATATGTACACAGGGAGACTGCAGTGTATCTGCCAATTCTGCATGTGCAGACACTCGATAAGGGATTACAGAAGTTATCAAATATGTGTTTGTTTGTGTTTATCTGTTGTTTCCGGGATTCTCTGCTTGCTGCCAGTGTGAGAGAGATCCCTGGACTTTCTTCAGTCCGGTGTTCGGATTTCTGCTCCATTTCTGAACTGGTTGGGTTTCCCTGAGTTTAAGAAACTTGACTGACTCAGGGTTCATCTTCATTACCAAGAACACATTGTTAATCGACGCTTATGTGAAATAATTTGTGTAGATCTGTTACTATGGCTTTCAAACTGATCAATTTTCATTTATCCAAAGACTCTGATAAAATTGGAAGACGGATATCTGTCTATAATGTTGGTTTTCTCATTGTCGTCATCATTGCTACAATTTCCTGGATGGCGTTTAAAGGTATGTGCTGAAATATTATTCTGTATTTTCATGTAAATGATGAACTCGGTTCTCTGGAGTTTGGTTGGAATGAAGTGAGTATCTCAGTCAGGATGTTGTGAACTGCTTTACCAGGACCACCAGCACCTGAAGTCCTCAGTCCCACAGCTGAAGTCCTTTCCCACAGGGGGATCTGCTGAAGGTTTAGACTTTAATGGCATTTCACTGATGCTCATGGAACTGAAGGCAAAATGTTGACCTGAGCAGACAGTTGCCTCAATGGGACAAGGCAGAGTGTGGGGATAATTTGCAGGAGATTACGTGGCTCATTTTGGGAGAATGTGACTAATGGTGTCCTGCAAGGATTTGTGTTTGCGTTACAACTTGTCTCAGATTGACGGATGGGTGACAGGTTGCATGTCCACAATTCCCAGTGAAGCAAGGAGAAGTGGGAGCAGCCTTGTGGTCAACAGGGATTAATAGATGGGAATGAGCAAAACCAGGGATAAATGCCACTCTGCAGCCAGACAAATTCATGTGGGTATCAGGATTCTGACAAGTCCTTAATAGATCTTGGAGACAGACAGGAATTTTGTGTCCCAAATCACAGGAGGGAGAAGTTGGTCTTTAAGAATTCTGGTGTACATTTACTGAGCAGAATTTGCAGAAACTAGGGCTGTGCTGAATGGATCTGAGACAGTTAAAGGGTGATGCAGTTATATTTTACAAGAAGGCAAATTTTACAAGATAAAGTGCTTTGACCAGCATCAGAATCTAGACATCAGAAGTTTGGAGAGGAGGGTACATCAATCTGGTTAATTTCTCGAGCATAAAAGGCAAGCAGCAGGTAACGGCTTAGTGACAAGTCGCCAATCAGTGTTTGGGATTGATTAGCGAGAGCAAGTTAAAGGAAGGCAGGGACAAGCACAGTGTCCATCGTCTCAGTGGACATCATCAGAGTGGTGATCTCGAGGCTTTAGCTCTTCGAGGCTTCACTCAGAGAAAGCAATGGAAAGAAAAACTTGAGTTTTTTTCCCCCTTCTCTTCTTTATATTTGCCCAGTTAGAACAGCAGAGATGCCAGGCAGGATAGTGAAATGCTCCCGTTGTGTGATGTGGGAAGGCAGGGAGACCTCCAGTGTCCCTGATGACTACAACTGGGAGAAGTGCATCCAGCTGCAGCTTCTAACAAACAGCCTTAAGGAATTGGAGCTGGAACTGGATGAATTCCAGATCTTTCGTGAGGCTGAGCGGGAGATAGATAGGACATATCGAGTGGTAGTTACACCCAAGGTGCAGGACACAGGAAACTGTGAAAGTCAGGAAGGGGAAAGAGGTTAAGGAACCAGTGTAGAGTACCCCTGTGGCCATCCTCTTCAACAACAGGAATATCACTTTGGTGAGACCAATACAGAAGGGACAGTTTGTACCTGAACTGGAGAGGGAGGTTTTGTTAATGCTTCATGGTGGGATTTAAACTGGAGTTGCAGGGAGATGGGAACCAGAGTGCCAGAACAGTTAGTGGAAAGGTTGTGTTGGCAGATGTTTGTACAACCACAGATAAAGATAGAAATCAAAAGATTGTGTATGGTGTGACTAGTGTCCTGAGCTTCATATATTTCAATGCAAGAAGTATTGTATGAAAGGAGGATAATGGTGACCAGAGTTGTCCCACAGGGGTCTGTGTTGGGACCAATTCCTTTTACGTTATATGTCAATAATTTGGATGATGGAATTGATGGTTTTGTTGCAAAGTTTGCAGATGATATGAAAACAGATGGATTGGCAGGTCGTTTTGAGGAAGTAGAGAGGATACAGAGGGTCTTAAACAGATTAGGAGAATGGGCAAAGAAATGACGAATGGAATACAGAGTTGGGAAGTGTATCGTCATGCTCTTTGCTGGAAGAAGGGAAAGGGTTGACTATTTTCTAAATGGAGAGAAAATACAAAACAATGAGGTGCAGTGGGGCTTGAGAGTCCTTGTGCAGGATTCCCTAAAGGTTAATTTGCAGGTGGAGTCTGTGATGAGGAAGGCTAGTGCAATGTTAGCATTTATTTCAAGAGGACTAGTATAGAATCAGAATCAGGTTTATTATCACCGGCATGTGACGTGAATTTGTTAACTTAGCAGCAGCAGTTCAATGCAATACGTAATCTCGCAGAGAGAAAAAAATTAAAACATAATAATAGATAAACACATTTCATGTCACATGTCAGTGATAATAAACCTGATTCTGATTCTGAATAGAGATGAGGAGGAATTGTTCAGACAGAGAGTGGTGAATCTGTGGAATTCTTTTCCACATGTAGCTGTGGAGGCCAAGTCTTTGTGTACGGCATATTTAAGGAAGAGTTTGATAGATTCTTGATTGGTCAGAGCATGAAGGGATACAGGGAGAAGTCAGAGATTGGAGCTGAGAGGAAAATTGGATCAGCCATGATGAAATGGCAGATCAGACTCGATGGGCCAAATGCCTAATTCTGCTCCTCTATCTTAAGATCTTATGGTCTGAATAAAAGGTCACGGGGAGATAGAGAGTCCTGCTGCTGCTTGAGGGCATCTGGGACTGGGAAACTTGGGGCAGGAAATTTAATTGCAGAACATTGGTTTGTTCCAGTGTTTTACAACTGGGAATCCCTTTTCCTGGGGTGAAGAAGGAGTAACACACACTATACAAATGTAACCAGGAACTGTGGGTGCCGGTTACCGCACCCTCATGCCCCATCATTTCCACATCCCCTCCCACACTGACTGCACGAGATCATTGGCAGAGATCTGCTCTTGAACAGAGTGTGAAAGGTGTGTGAAATTGGAGAAGGTCACTGCTGTCCCTCTTCACAGGAAATTAGCTGAGTTTTTCAGTTCATGTGGGCATCAGCCTTCTGTTCAAGAGGCAGCATTCTCTCCTCTTATCACCTTGATTTGGTTACAGATACAGTTATTCAACTGTTTTAATTGCAGGCATCAGACCAGAGGATGTAGGAGTTGCCATTACATCGATGGTGGGACTGGTGTTTTCTACAGCATATGCTATTATATTCATGTGCTGGTCAAGGAAAGGATACCCAGGTACCTGTTATTGTCTAATTTGCATTTCAGCAGAAATACCAAGTGACTCATGTTGACAAAATGAACTCCTCCCACACCTCCCCCCCCCATCCCCACAGAGTCTCTGGATTCCTGTGGTACCCAGAATGCAATTGTCCCACATGATTGATGGGTTGAGATATGAAGTGGTGACACAGAATGTCTGGAGTTGTTCTGGAGTCAACTCTGACCCGACTGCAGAGGGGGTTTTGGAAGGAGTGACCCTGAGGAGGGAGTGTCATTGAAAAATACAGCACCGAAACAGTCTTGTCAACCCATCTAGTCCGTGTCAAACCATGTAAACTCCCGTCGACCTCCAGCAGGACCATAGCCCTCCCTACCCCCACCATCCATGTACCGATCCAAACTTCTCTTCAATGTTGAAATCGAGCTTGCAAGCTCCACTTGTGCTGACAGCTTCTTCCATGTTCTCACAACTTTCATGTTCCCCTTAAACTTTTCACTTTCACCCTTAACCTGTGAACTCTTGATTGTTGTCCCACCCAACATCAGTGAAAAGACTTGTTTGCATTTACCCTGTCTATACCCCTGATAATTGTGTGTGCCTCTGTCCAATCTCCTCTCAATATTCTACATTCCAGGGAATATAATCCTAACCTGATCAATCTTTCCATATCACTCGGGTCTCTCAGAGTGTAAATTTCCTCTGCACTCTCTCAACCTTGTTTACATCTTTCCTGTAGATAGGTAACCAAAACTGCACACAATACTCCAAATTAGTCCTCACCAACGTCTTGTACAACTTCAACACAACATCCCATCTCCAGTACTCAGCACTTTGATTTATGAAGGCCAAAGTGCCCAAAGCTGTCTTTATGACTCTACCTACCTGTGACTCCACTTGTCTGCATCAAATTCCATCTGCCATTTTTCAGCCCATCTTACCCCTTCCTCATGCCACCCTGCCAGGGATAGGGTCCCTCTTGTCCTCACCTACCACCCCGCCAGACATCACATCCAGCACATAATTCTCTGGAACTTCTGCCATCTCCAACAGGATCCCACCACCAAGTACATCTTTCCCTTCCCCCCCCCCCCCCCCGCCCATTTTCTGCTTTCCACAGGGATCAGTTCCTATGCAACTCCCTTGTCCGTTCATACCTCCCCACTGATCTCCCCTTGGCACTTATCCTTGCAAGTGGAACAAGTGCTTCACCTGCCCCTACCCGTCCTCCCTCACTACTATTTAGGGCCCCAAACAGTCTTTCCAGGTGAGGGGAGACTTCACCCGTGAGTCTGTTGGGGTCATATACTGTATCCAGTGCTCCCGGTGTGGCCTCCTTTGTATCGGTGAGACCTGATGTAGATTCGGAGCCCGTTTCACTGAGCATCTACGCTCCATCTGCCAGAAGAAGCGGGATCTCCCAGTGGCCACCCATTTAATTCCACTTCCCATTCCCATTCTGATATGTCAATCCATGGCCTCCTCTAGTCACGCTGAGGCCACACTCAGGTTGGAGGAACAACACCTTATGTCCGGTCTGGATAGCCTCCAACCTGATGTCATGAACATCGATCTCTCAAACTTACGGTAATGTTCTCCACTCTCCTTCACCATTCCCCATCCCCTTTTCCCTCTCTCACCTTATCTCACTGCCGGCCCATCGCCTCCCTCCAGTGCTCCTCCCCCCTTTTCTTTCTTCCCTGGCCTTCTGTTCTCTCCTATCAGACTCCCCCCTTCTCCAGCCCTGTATCTCTTTCACCAATCAACTTCCCAGCTCTCTACGTCATATCTCCCCCTCCTGGTTTCACCAGTCACCTTGTGCTTCTATCTCCCCTCCCCCACACCTTTTAACTCTACTCCTCATCTTTTTTTCTCCAGCCCTGCTGAAGGGTCTCGGCACGAAACACTGACTGTACTTTTTCCATAGATGCTGCCTGGCTGCTGAGTTCCTCCAGCATTTTGTGTGTTGCTCGGACTTCCAGCATCTGCAACTTCTCTCTTGTTTGTGCCTGGAATAACCCTCCTTTTTTTCATAATCAGGCCTCAATATCTCTGGAAAACCAAGGTTCCCTACACCTGTTACCTTTACCTTTTAATTCCGACAGTCACATACAAGGTCAGCACTTTCAAAGTTTCATTTTTGAAGGTCTCCCACTTCCCATGTATGCTTTTGCCAGGAAACAGCCTGTCCAGTCCATACTTTCCAGATCCTTTCTGATACCTTCAAAGTTGGCCCTTCTCCAATTTAGAATCACAACCCGTGGACCAGTCCCATCTTTTGGTAAATTTGCTTTGAATCGAATGGCATTGTGATCACTCGATGCGAAGTGTTCACCTACACAAACTCCTGTCACCTGCCCTGTCTCATTCCCCAACAACAGATTAAGTATCGCACATTCCCACATTGGGACTTCTACGTACTGACGAAGGAAACTTTCCTGAACACAGATGACAAACTCTATCCCATCTAGTCCTTTTACACTCTGGGAGTCTCTGTCAATGTGTGGAAAGTTAAAACCACCTTCTTTGCAAAAGTCAGCAGTCTCTCTGCAACTTTGTTCCTCTAAACAAAGTTTCAGAGTTTGCATATGGTAACGTATACCACACCCCCATTTCCTCATCCTCTGAGTCCGTACAGCATTCAGTGGTTGGGTCCTTTTCAGCTCTTTTCGCTGATTGCCTCTCTGCTCTTCTCCTACTAGATGTAGGGTCCATGTCAGGCTCTCAGTCAACATGTACCTTGTGCCCTGGAGGTAAAATGTGATTCCAATGGAGAATTTTGACAAGGCCATTCCCAGCTTCTGGCTTCACCCAGGAAACTGGCGCATTTGACATCTGGCTGTCCGCTATGTAAGGCGTAGACACCCAGTTATCAGCCAACTTCTGCTTCCTCCAAATAGATCAAATGCAGGACTTACAGTACTCTCAAACCTCAGGCTTCATTTGGGGCCAATAGAACCGATCTCAGACCGATCTGTAGGTCTTGTAAAAAAAATATTGCTTATAAGGATGATTAGTAAGGGCAGTGAGATCTGTATTTACTGACAAGTACCTTTATTGTTTAAACTAACAAGTATGTGAATTCGTACACTAAATAACTCGTGTTCACCCCCGCTAAGTATCCCTGACTGTCCTGAACAGTGAAAGAATAGCCAAGGTATTACCCGGGCAAAGGAGTTTACACTGGCCAGGTGTTCCTCGTTGCCCCGATTCACTCACCACGTGTTTCACACAGAGTTCCTCACGCTTGTATCTGTGATGGTTATTCTTCAAAGTTACCATTACCAGCACACACAAAGCATCCACTTTTATATCCATTCCTTATCAATTCAAATATCACATTCCAGTGTCATTGGACACAGGTCTTGTGTCTGTCCTTCAACACCTTGTTATTGTCTCTGCTCCAAGCCAGAATGAATTTATTGCCCTCTTCTCATCAAGTGACAGTCGATAATTTATGTTTTCAATCAGCAACGAACTCGAATCACTTCAGGCAGGCATCAACCCCAACATTCACAAACCTGCATGTCATATCCAACCAAACAACATCTCACAAATAACTTCTTATTGGAAATGATCTCCAGTCCAGCAGATTACCTGAAGTATCATTGTGGCTTCTTTAAAACATTGATCAAGCCCAGCATGTCAAGCTCACAAAATGGAGAATAGAGTGTCTTCACAAAATGGCAGCCTCCATCACCAAGCATGCGGCGGGAACAAAGACAAATAGTCTGTCTGCTTCCACTGTCCTTGATTCATTTGAATTGACTGATTTGTAGATTGTCATTCTTTCTGGCCAACAGTCTTGTCAAACCCCAAATAACCAGAATCATCATGAAGTGACTTCAACACAATCCTCTGATGCTTCTCAGGCAAAACCAACTGGGAATACTGAGTCCTGTGTGGAGGAGACGTGACCCTGTATAAAACCTGGTTCCTCAACTCCAGTTTGTTCCATTCCCTCATCAGTAGGAGTATGGTAGGGTGTTTCATCTTTTCAACTTGGGTCATATCCCCTTCTTCAACAGATGACCAAATGGCACCTATACAAGGGTTGTCTCACTGGGCTACTGCCAATTCCACAGGACTCAAGGCAGGCAACTGCTTTGTATCCAGAGCTGTCAAGTTGCAATAAACTTGTGGAATGACACAACCCGAAGCTCCCAAATGATCCACAGCTCTATCCTGCCACAGCCTTGCTGCAGATTTCCTTGTGGTAGAAAGCTGGCACATTGCTTTAACACCAGAGGCAGGAACACTCTCCCACTCTCCGTCCATTTCCAGAACCTCATGTGACCATCAGGACAATGAATCCACATCAATGTTCTGATTCCCCAGCCGATATTTCAGGCTGAAATCATAAACAGACAATGCTGTTGACCAACGGTGACCTGTGGCACCCAACTTCACCAAGGTAAGGATTGTTGTCTGTCCTCACCTCCAACTTGGCACCGTATCGATAGTCACCTAACCTATGCACCACAACCATTGTCAATGCCAGAAACACCAATTTGTGCATAGGGTAGTTTCGTTCAGAGGGTGACAGACTCCAGCTGATGAAACCCTCGGGGCTGGTGTCGGTGTGCAGGACGTACGGCAACTGGGAGTTTGCAAAGCTCAACACAGGTGCTTCAGTCAGCAGCTCTTTCAGCAGCTGAAAGACTCTTCACATTTGGAATCCCATCTTTCTCCAAAATACTCTGAAGGACTAAGATAAACATTACCTTCTTCTCCTTTTGTTCTCCCTTTATTCCCCAAGGGAGGGTAACCACACAGAAGCTGATTCAAAGGGTGGCTTACTTTGGAGTAATCCTTCACAAATCTCTGGTAGTACCCACAGAATCCATGGAATGAGAGTAGAGTTCTCAAATTCTTGGGCCTTGGCCATGTGGTCAGATACATAGATATTCCATCCTGAGACACTATGTGTCTGACGTAATTGACTGACGTTGTGCAGAACTGGCATTTGTCCAGTGACAGTTTTAATCCTTCAGTTTTCACACAGCCTAGCACCTTCATTAGTCTCATCTTGTGCTCCTCCATTGTGGACTTGAACACTATGAGATCATTCCTGTACACCAGTACCTCAAGCAAGTTCATGTCCCAACAGTCCTCTCCATGAAATGTGCACAGTGTTGGAGATCATATCTTCCAAAATTTGGGTGTGTCCCTTACTCACAGCGCCAGCTCCTCATCACCGATCTCCAGTAGAACTTCCCATCCTGGACTCCTTTGAATCACGCCTTCCCATCGGATCAAATCCTGCAGCTGCCTCTCCTGATCCTCTCCTCTCTCCATCTCCCACCAAAAGACCAAGATCACCACCAGTGTCCGTCACAAATGTCCCTCCACCCAGCTTTCTCCAGAACCTTCTCCCAATTCCACCATCCTGATTGGCTGACTGGTAGTCCATGTCAATTGCAGCACTGGATCACTGGGGTAATACGACTGAGCTTATTTACAGTGGGGTCTTGTCACATTTGCTCAGTGTGTACACAGAGAGACTGCAGTCTTCCTGCCATTTCCATCTTCACGGCCTGAGGATAATGGATACCCAGGATTTACAATATATTTCCAGAACTAACGACAAGGTCTTTAGTCTCTCCGGGGATCTCCACACACTGACAGTGGAGTGAACTCTCTGAACCTCCCTCACTGCATTGCTCTGACACCTGGTCCTTTTCCAACCTGGTGGGATTGTCTCATGTTTAGGACATTCATTATCACAGCCAACCTGACCAATCCCAGTCCATGTCTGTTATCTGGAACATTTGTCCACTGAAGCATATGTAGAACTGTTTGTGTTGATCAGTTTTGAAACAGTTTGAAACAGTTCTAATGTTGTTGTTCATTTCTCCCTGTGGACTCTAGGAGACAAGCAGTGGTGGTGGTGCCTGAATATTTGTAACATTGTGGCTCTTGTCTTCATCCTCATTGCCCTCATTTGCTGGATTGTGTCTGAAGGTATGTGCACAAATATTCTTAAATTACATTAAAATGGTCGCTGTGTTACTCAGTGCAGGAATGGAATGAGTATCTCAGTCAGTACGTTGTGAACTGCTTTATATGGAACACCAGCACCTGCCGTCCTCAGCCCCACAGTCTACAGCTGGGGACTGGGAGACCTGCTGGAGGTTTGACCCAATATAGATCGGTTACAGACAGTGTGTCAGGGAGTTAGCTACCTAGTTGAAAGCAAGAATTTGAGCTTTGTCGTATCGGGATTATCCCCCAACGTGCAGGGAAGCAGACAGGTCAGAAGAATTAGGGAAAAGGGGAGCTTTTCATAGATACTGGCGCCAATGCTGGGATGGCAAGAACTGTGCCAACTGGATAGAGTCCACCTGAGGTAGGACCTGTGTTGTAATGAGAGGGAGGGTGGTAAATGGGGAGCTGGCAAAGTCCATAATCGGTAAGAAGGGGGAAGGATCTACAAGAAAGTAAGTGTTCTAAATATAAACAGAACAGAAGTGAAAGGATTACTGGAGTTCAGAAATGGTTAATGTTAAAATGAGAGGAAATCCTGTTCCAAATGAGTCAAACATTCTCTTCAGCAATGCAGTGCTTGGGGAAATTCTGTAGTGGGGGAAACCAGACACGGTAGTAAAGGGAAGGGGACAGGGAATTGAGCTTTGCAGAGTACAGCAAGGGTAGAGAAGGTGAAGATGCAGAGTGGTGCTGTTTCTCAGGAACAGTATGAAGGGAAGATGAAAAAGTGATATCAGTGTTGGTGATGAGTCCAATTCCTCCCTCCTCACCAGACCCTCCCCTCAACAGTAGGTGGGACTGGAGCAGGAAGGGACGTCTCCATCTCCTGCAGTGGTGGATATCGGAAGAAGTCTGGACCCAGTTGGTGCTTTCTCTGCTTCTGTCCATTGATCACTGTGGGTGGTGTGAAGGATTAGGGGGAGAGAGGTCTGATGGCAGGGGGAGTGTTTCCATACATCGTCACATTGTGTCAGGTTGGATGTGGCCAAACAAAGTTATTGAAGATCTATGTTAATTGGCTCTGCAATTAATCACACTGGTGATAAATTGAGAGCCTGAAGTGTGTCCTCACATTTAGAGTGGGAATTCCGGACCAAACTTGAATCGCAGAAGGATGCTTGACAAATAGGAGAAAATCTGCAGACGCTGGACATCCAAAGCAATGCAGACAAAATGCTGGAGGAGCTTCAACTTGCCGACAGACACAACAGATCAACAGCAGATGCCACTTCATTGGCTCTTCACTCAGCCCTGGAACATGTGGACATTGAAGAAGCTCACTTTGACCAACAGAACATGTTGGCACCTTCATGAGCTCCCTCAGCCTCTGCCGACCCTGTGATTTTAGTGTCTGTGGCTGATGTCAGAGCATCCTTCAGACGGGTGAAACCGGTGTTAGTATCTGGCCAGACAATGTACCAGGTCAAGTAGAGAAGACCTGTTCTGATCAACTGGCAGGAGTGTTTCTGACATATTTAACCTCTTACTTCAGCAGTCTGAGATACTGCCTCAAGCAGAACTTCAATCTCACCGATGCCCAACGAGAACGTGGTGACCTGCCTCAGTGACTATCATCCAGTTGCATTTCTATCCACGGTGATGGAGTGCTCTGAGAGTTGTTTATGAAGCATATAAACCCCTGCCTAAGAAGTGACTTGAATTGACTTCAATTTGCCTACAGTCACAACAGGTCAACAGCAGATGCCGTTTCATTGGTTTTCCACTCAGCCCTGGAACATCTGGACATTGAAGATGCAAACATCAGGATGCTCTTCATTGACCACAACTCAGCATTCATCACTATCATCCTCTCGAAGATAATCACTAAGTTCCAAGACCTAGGCCTTAATACGTCTTGTACAACTGGATCCTCAATTTCCTCAGTTGTAGACTCTAGTCAGTTCGGATTGGGAGCAACATCTCCTCTGCAATCACATCTGTACAGGTGTGCCACAAGGCTGTGTGCTTCGCCCACTGCTCCACTCGCTTTATTGAATTGAATTGACTTTATTTCTTACATCCTCCACATACATGAGGAGTAAAAATCTTTACGTTACGTCTCCATCTAAATGTGCAATGTGCAATCATATTAATTTATTATCATTGATAATAAATAGAACAGACAATGTAATATAGAGTACACTCAATTCAATGTGAGTTCATCAGTCTGATGCCCGGTGGAAGAAGCTGTCCGGAGACTCTTGGTCCTGGCTTTTATGCTGCGGTACCGCTTCCCGGATGGTAGCAGCTGGAATAGATTGTGGTTGGGGTGGCTTGGGTCCCCAATGATCCTTCGGGCTCTTTTTACACACCTGTCCTTGTAAATATCCTGAATAGTGTGAAGTTTACACCTACAGATGTGCTGGACTGTCCGCACCACTCACTTGTGACTTTGAGGATAAGCACAGATCCAATGGTATTTTAAAGTTTAAAGTGGTCAGATTGGCACAGGGTACAATTCTTCCTCAGTCAACATCTTCTGGTAAGCCCACAAAAATGTCTATTTTACTTCTTTTACATCTGTTCATATTTAATGTGCTTCTGGAACAGTTTGAGCCTGCAGTTTACAGTCAGGAGATCGTTTGTGTGATCCAGCACTTCACTCTCTTCAAGAAGATTCCAGGAAGCAAGCATGTACTCGGAAGGCCTCAAGATGAAGAAACTTTGAGACGGGATGTGAGCCAATGTTCAACTCCATTTCACCGATTAAAGCGTCCACTAATTGTTGATGAAAGCGCGAGGAAGATTGAGACATAGAGATGAATGCCAAAGGAGTGCGAGAGCTCAGTGCCGACTACCTTCCTTTTGATCGCAGTCGGGAAGGAGTCTGTGAGCGGCCTATCACTGTGTGGCTCACAGTGGCAGGCGGGGAGGCCTCTGCACTCGCGGGGTGTCTCCCTCTTCGTTGTAGAAGGAAGATGCCCACGAGCCAGTCCTCCTTAGAGTGGATAGAGTCAGTAACTTTAAATTCCTGGTTTTGTCACATCAGGACCAGCATGTAGGTGCCATCACAAAGAAGGCATGACAACTCCTTGACTTTCATAGGAGTTTGCAAAGATCCAGCATGTCATTTACAACTTTCACAAACTTCTATAGATACACAGTGGAGAGTATCCTGACTGTTTGCATCATGGTCTGGTATGGAAATGCAAGAGTCCAGAAAAAGTGGTGGACACAGCCCGGTCCATCACCAGCAAAGTCCTTCCCACCAGTGAGCACATCTTCGAGTAGTGAAACAAGAAAGCAGCATCCATCACCAAGAACCGCCACCGTACAGGACAAGCTCTCTTCCGACTGCTGCCATCGGGCAGGAGGTACAGGAGCCTTAGGTCCCACACCACCAGCTTCAGGAACAGTTACCCTCAACCATCAGGCTCCTGAACCAGTGTGGATAACTTCACTCACCTCAGTACCGAACTGATCCACAAACTATGGACTCACTTTCAAGGACTCCACAACTCGTGCTTCTTTTAGTTTCACAGTTTGTCTTCTGTTGAACTGGCTGTTTGTCTGTCTCTGTGTGTAGTTATTCACTGATTCTATTGAACTTCCCTGTTCTACTGTGAATGCCTGCAAGAAAGTGAATCTTAAATTAGTAAACAGTGACGTATACACACTTGGGTAATGAATTTACTTTGAACTAACTTGTTGCTTTGTCTCATAAATGCCATTGGACATATGACTGTGTTAAATGTACGTTTAAACTGGGAGTGGGTGTGGAGAATCAGTGTGAATTTACTCAATGGGTTCACTTTTGTACATTTCAGATCAAAGCTGCAAGATCAACATTCCAATCTGGATCCTGTTCGCTCTATTAGGGGTCACAGTTGTGATAGCATTGTCCAGATCCTTTCCAGTTTGCAGTAAGTATCAATATCAAAGCATTTTCTGAAGATCTCAATCACTGTGACAACTTTCCCCTGGTCTCACCATCACTTCAGCTTCTAAAGGGAGCCTTTGTGGGGAAATCTCCAGCACATTATCAACTCTGTCCCAACTGGCTGCTGTCACTCGGGAACAGATCTGGCCCGAATTTTACTGTTTCTGTTGGAAGTTCTGCTCAGAGATGCTGGAATCTCACAGTCGGTGAGCTGATGGGGTTTCGGTCTCCTGCTGGAGTGTGGAAGTCTGGAACTTTTGGGTTGAGTTCAGTTGATTTCCTTCTGTGCCTGCTGGGAAATTATTGGAGAGAATTCGAAAGCATTGAAGTTGTGTACAATTGGAAAGGTCAGGATCTGATTATGGATTTGTCAGTAAGTCCCAGAGTCAGGGAAACCCAATCTCTCTAATCTGAGGAGACAGCAAAGAAAATTGCTGGAGGCAATGTGAAAGATGTTCTCCATGTGGACTTCAGTAAGTCATTTGACATGGTCCCACATGACAGACTGATCCAGAAGCCTAACACACCCGGGATCCAAGGTGACAGAAGGCAGAGGTCTTGTTGGAAAAATGTTTTTTTTCAGATTTGAAGTCTGCACCTGCTAGTGTACAGTAGTGAATGGTTGTAGGGCTTCTGCACTTTGTGATATATATTAATGACTTAGTTGTGAGTGTAGGAGGTATGATCAGCAAGTTTACAGATGAATGAGAATTGGGGGTGTTGTGGATGGGGAGGAATGTTATCCAAGTCTGCAATAGGATATGGAGCAGATGGAAAGTTGGGTAGAGGATTATCAACTGGAACTTAATCCTGACAAGTACAAGGCTGTGCATTTTGTCAAATCAAAACAGGGCTTGCACAACTGTGTAACATGGTAGAAATGTTGAACAGAGAGACTGAGGATTGCAAGTTCATAGCAACACACACAAAATGCTGGAGGAACTCAGCAAGTCAGGCAGCATCTACGGAAATGAATGAATAGTTGACGTCTCAGGCTGAGATGTTTCTTCAGGACTGGAAAGGAAGGTGAAGAAGCCAGAACAATGTGCTGGGGAAGGGGAAGGAGTACAAGCTACAATGTGATATGTGAAGTCAGCTGGGTGGGGGAGTGGGATGAAGTAAGAAACTGGGAGGTGATAGTTGGAAAAGGCAAAGGGCTGGAGAGGAATCTGACAGGAGAGGAGAGTGCACCATGGGGAAAAGGGGAAGTAGGAGGGACACCAGGGAAGGTGATAGGCAGGCGAGGAGAAGAGAAGGGGTGGGGTGGTGCCAGAGTGGGTATAGCAGAAGAGGGAAGGGGAGGGGAAAAATTACTGGAAGTTGCAGAAATCATTATTCATGCCATCAGGTTGGAGACTACCAGATGGAATAATGGGTTTTGCTCCTCCAGCCTGAGAGTGGCCTCACATTGCAGTGGAGGAGGCCTTGGACCAACATGTCAGAATGGGGAATAGAATTTAAATGGTTGGCCACTGGAAAACTCTGCTTGTTTGCAGATGGAGGGAAGGTACTCAACAAAGTGTTTCCCGATCTGCATCGTGTCTCAGTAACGTAGAGGAGGCTGCATCAGGACACCAGTTACAGTAGACAAGCCCAATAGAGGGGGAGATAAAAAAGTCATTTGGTGGTTGGGTCCCATTGAAGATGGCAGAGGTTGTGCAGAATGATCTGCTGAATGTTCATGAGTGGTAGGTGAGGACAAGGAGAACTTTACCCCTGTTAAGGGGCTGAGATGATGTGGTGAGGGTGGATGTCCAGGAAATGGAGAGGATGCAGGTGAGGGTAGCATCAATTGTAGGGGAAGGAAAACCCTGTTCCTTGAAGTAGGACTTCTCTGATGTCCTGGCAAGGGAAACCTCATCCTGGGAATAGATGTGGTGGCATTTTTACAGGAGACTGGGTGGGAGGAGCTGCAGTCAAAATAGCCAAGGGAGTCAGTAGGATTATGAAAGATGTCAGTAGATAGTTTATTCCTCGAGATGGAGACAGATAGATCGAGAAAGGAGAGAGAGGTGTCAGAAATGGATGAAGTGAATTTAAGGGCAGGGTGGAAGTTGGAGACAACTATCCAAGTTCATAGTTCCCTTAGTGTGGAGAAGATCGTACACGGCATGCTTGTCTTCAGAGTTTGGGCCACAGAATATAAGAATTGGGACACCAAGTAAGGTCAGAAATAGAAAGATGGGCCAATGATTTCATGGTGGAGGAGCTGAGGCAGAGGCAGAGGTTCAGGTTGTTGGGTAGTTGGGATTTCTTCTGGGGCTGGAGGCAACCTGTAGAAGAGGGATAGTTTACACTTGAACCAGAGAGGGGCAATATCCTTGCAAGAAAGTTTGGGAGTGGGATGGGACTCTGAGCTGGAGCAAGACATGGGGATAAAGCAGTAACTTGCAAGAGCAAGTTTAGTCATCTGGATAGCCAGGGTGGTCTGTTATAGCACAGAGGCAAAATTCATCAGGGCAAAGAATGCAGGACTGAAGGTGCTGTATTTAAATGCACGTATCTCTCAAAATAAGATGCATGAACTCATGGCAGAATGAGAGATTACTCGATATGACATTGTGGGCATCACTGAGTCATGGCGGAAAGAAGGCTCTAGTTGGGAGCTTAACATCCAAGGATATACTTTGTATTGAAATGTAAAGCAGGAAGACAAAGGCAGTAGTGTGGCTCCGTTGGTAAGAGATGGAATTACATCTTTAGAAAGAGGTGACATGGGGTTAGAGAATGTTGAATCTTTGTGGGTGGAGATAAGAAATTGCAACGGGTAAAAGAAACCATTATGGGAATCATATATAGACCTCCAAATAATAGCCGCGATGTTGGACTAAGAGTGCAAAGAGAGCTGAAAAAGACATGTAGTAAGGGTAGTGACACAATTGTAAGGATTGAATTCATACTGCAGTTTGACAGTGAGAAGCATAACTCACATGTATCTGTATCACAATGGAATAAAGGGAATTAGCGAGGCATGAGAGAGGAGCTTGCCCAGGTTGATTGGATGATGATACAGGCGGGGATGACGGCAGAGTAGAGATGGCTGAAGTTTCTGGGAATAGTTCACAAGGCGCAGGATAGATACGTTCCACAGAGGAAGAAGTTCTCAAATGGCGGGTAGGCAGCTGTGGCCAACAAAGGAAGTTAAGAACTGCATAAAAGCCAGGGAAGGGGCATATAATGTAGCAAAAGTGAGTGGGAAGTTGGATGATTGGGAAGCTTTTAAAATCCAACAAAAGGCAAATCAAAAAGCTATAAGAAGGGAAAAGATGAAATATCAGGGCAGACTAGCCAATAGTATAAAGCAGAATACCAAAAGGGTTTTTAGTTATATAAAGTAAAAGGGAGGTGAGAGTTGATATGGGACCACTGGGAAATGATGCTGGGGAGGTAGTAACTGTGGAGAATGAATTGGCAGATGAGCCTAATGGGTACTTTGCATCTGTCTTCACTGTGAAGACACGAGCAGTGTGCCAGAGTGTCGGGGAGCAGGAGTGAGTGCCATTGCTATTACAAAGGAACAGTGCTTGGCAAACTGAAAAGTCTCAAGGTGGATAAGTCACCTGGACCAAACTGACAACATCCCAGAGTCCTGAGAGAGGTTGCCGAAGAGATTACGAATGCATTGATCATTATCTTTGAAGAATCTCTTGATTCTGGCATGGTCCCAGAGGACTGGAAGATTGCAAGGTGTTTAAAGGTTGTTTCTTGGAAAGGGGACCAGTGATCAGGGCTGTGCTCTATGGGTCAGTGTTGGGACCCTTGTTATTTGTTATTTACAGAATGATTTGGATGTGAATACACAAGGCTTGGTCAGCGAATAAACAGATGACACAAAATGAGGAGATGATGATAGTGAAGAAGGTATTTGTAGATTACACAATGATCCTGATCATTTACAGAAGTGGGCTGAGAAGTGGCAAATAGATGTCAATACAGGTAAGTATAAGGTATTGGATGTATTTTGGAAAGTCAAACCAGTGTGGGACTGGTACTCTGAATGGTCGGGCGCCAGGGAGTGTAATGGAACAGAGAGACCTCGGAGTACAAGTACATCGTTCATTGAAAGTAGTGTCACAGGTAGACAGGGTGGTGAAAAGGGCATTTAGCATGCTGACCATCTTCAGTCAGGACATTGAGTAGAGAAGTTGGGACATTATGCTGCAGTTGTATAAGTCATTGGTAAGGCCACACTCGGAGTACTGTGCACAGTTTTGTTCAGCCTGTTAGGAAAGATGTAATGAAACTAAAACGAGTGCAGAAAAGATCTATGAGGATATTGCCAAGACTAGAGTTATAGGGAGAGGTAGGCCAGGCTAAGTCTTTATGGATTGGAACATGGGGGAATGAGGCCTTGTAGAAATGCTTAAAATAAAGAGAAACATAGATAAAGTGGATGGAATCAGCCTTTCCCAGGGAGGGGAGCCCAAAACTAGAGGGGGGAAGAGATTTTGGGTGAGAGTAGAAAGATTTAACAGGGATCTGAGGAGCAACATTTTCACACAGAGGTTGGTGAGTAGATGGAATGAACTGCCAGAGGAAGTGGTTGTGGGAAGTACAATCTTTTCATGTGGGAAATACGTGGATCGGTACATTCAGGGACAGTGCTTGGCGGGATATGGGACAAATACAGTAAATTGTTACGAGCTGGGAGAACAATGTGGTCAGCATGGACTGGTTAGGCTGAAGGGCCTGTACCCGTGCTGTATTCTCTATGATTCTACATTGCAACTTTACAAAACACTGGATAGGCCACACTGGGAGTACTGTGTGTAGTTCTGGTCACAACACTACAGGAAGGACGTGGTTGCACTGAAGAGAGTGCAGAGGAGATTCGCCAGGATGTTGCTGGATTGGAGGAGTTTGGTTCTGGGGAGAGATTGCATCGGCTGGGCTTGGTTTCCCTGGAGTGAAGGCAGCTGAGGAGTGACCTTTATAAGTATACAAGGTTGTGAAAGGCATAGTTGGGGTAGAGAGTGAAAATCATTTCCCATGGTATGGCAGGGGTATCAGACACAACTTCAGGTTTTAAACAGAGAGGAAGAAGTTTTGAAGGAGATCTGTAAGTTTTTTAAACAGAGAATAATTGACATCTGGAACACACTGTCGGAGGAGGACATGTTATGTTTAATATTACAAGAAGGATTTAGAAAGGCATTTAAATAGACAGGGTTTAGAAGGGTATGGACCTCATGTGGACAAATGGGATTGGTGTCGGTGAGCAAAATGCACAGCATGATGAGATGGGCCAAAGGGCCTGTTTCTGTGCTGTACAAATCTGTGACTCAGCTGTGAATAAATGGTCAGTTAAAATAACAACAAATAATCTTCAAAAAAGTATATAACTCATTCGAACTTACAAAGGATAATTTCATTCATTACAGGCAGAAACGAAGGAACTAATGAGAACAACACTGATAAAAAAACAGGTATTTCGTTCATATAAATTCCTGCAGTTTTCTTGTGTTTAAACAGTTTGTAAATTCACTGTTATTTCTCCCTCTCTCAATTCACACCTGTATAAACTCACTGCAATCTTCCTGCTGTATTTATAACATCACTTTCTCTCATTTATTGACATATGGGTCAGTGGGAATCATGACCTCTGTTACTGTCGATAATATCTGGTTAAATTTAATTTAATGGACAGGATCCCTTAGTGTTTCATTACATTCTTGTTTGGACACGATTATGGATATTTACCATTTCTCCCAGTCTGTGTCTGGTTCTGTAGAAAGTGGTTGTCTCTGTCTGACCCCTTTGTAACATCAGTTATGTCCAATTAGTCACCTCTGCCTCTCCCTCGTCCCACTCCCCTCCCCTGTCCTGTCCCACTCTCCTCCCCCCACTCTGCCCGTCACTCTGTCCCATCTTTATCTCAGTGAACAAGTGAAGATTTGTCATCATGTATAACAAACAAATTCTGTCCATTTTAGGATCATGGAGAAATGCAGGAATTACAAACTCTCAGCCCAGGTCATGAAGCTGAACCTGAAAATCATCCAGTCAGTTAGAAGGGACACGGCAGCCTTCAGTTCCAGAGGTGACTGTGAGGGCAGGTTCTGTGTCCCTGCTGTAGACCGGAGCCTGGAAAATCCTTCCCTCCAACAGTGGGGAACATGGTGCTCTGCAGCTGTAACTTGTCTCACCCTGAGTGAGAACAACACTGCACTCATTTCAGCTCTCAGCTTCCGGTGAGAAATTCAATCCTTGATAATCTGGCAAAATTCTCATTGGCACTGGAATCATTTTAAGGAACGATGAAAGAGGAGCCCAGAGGGGCTCGGTCCACAAGACCTTATGGGTTTGTCTCTGATTTAGATCTCTGGAAGGTGCAATAACTACATAATATGTGCTTCAGAAGACAGTCCTGACTGCAATCTGGGACATCAAATGCAGGCTCCCACACACAGCTGAACTGCTTTGCCTGATGAAGACAACCACAATCAGGGTTATTGTCACTGTGTTATGAGATGAAATTTGTTGCTTTGTGACAAGATCACTGCCTCTCAGATTCCTCGCCTCGGGATCATTCATCGCTGATCTCTACCACATCTCACACTTTACTCCTTGCTGCTGCCTGGCTGGAGCCCTGGAGGGTCACCAAGGCCCCCTTGTACAACAAGCACCTCTTGTGGTTAATGTTCCCCACCAGAATGACAAGGTCTCTCTGAGTCCCTCTCCTTTCCCATCATTTCCAATCTGTTTGTGAAGCAGCAGCACTTCCTATTGCTTGTATTTGTTTGTGCCATCGAGGCTGACTTCCCCTGTTGTAGCAGAGAGGTGAAGTGCTGGCAGCTGAGAGAGATCAAACTGAACATCCCGATGTCACCATTTTCACTCTCGGCCATGGCATTGCTCTTCCATCACGTCGGTGTTACAGGAGTTACCCTTTGTACCCTCGCAGGAGTCAGTTGGAACTGGAGTTCCTCTGTTCACCTGTTTACTGGAATCTGTGCAATGAGATCACCCGGCTACAGTTTCAGGACAATAATCCCCATTCATACACGGATCGTTAACCCTGAGTATAATAATGAGGATGGCGTCATCCAACTCGGAGTGACACATCAGTGATGAGCATTTTCTTCATCAATCTACAAACATCCAACTATTACTCCTGGGCCATCCTGAGAAGGGTCACAGAGTCACACAGCACAGAAACAGGCCCTTCGGCCCACCAAGTCCATGCTGACCTTGTTACCCATCTACACTGATCCCGTTTGCAATCATTGTGGGATCTACATCAAATTTGTCATTTTCCTGCCCAGATTGTCTGCTGTCAGTCAAACTGAGGACAGTGTGTAGACTCCACCCCACCTTTGTGTTGTTGTATCAGACTAAACCAGTGAATCCAAGCCCAGAAATCCTTTCCATTTTGTACAAGTATTAAAACTGCTCTGGCTGTTACACTAATGCTGTCATCAGAAATCCCATAAAGATTGTGATTTTCCCCAGTACCAATACCAGGTACAACATTTCCTCACAAAGTCCCTCCCATTTCTGTACAGTGAGCAGTGAAACTGCAATAAAACTCTATGAGTTTGAATGTTATATTGGAGGGTGATTTTGGGATATTTTAATCCTATACTGTGTGTACATGTGTACATTTGTATTTTAAACATGTTGCCTGATGCCTCTTCATGATCATTGCTGATTAAATAAACCACTTCTGTTTTGCTGTTGGTGATAATTCTTTAATGGGATCAGTCTAACTATGGGATAATTTACAATGTCCGATTAACCTCCCACCTTTGGACTGTGGGAGGACAGTGGAGCATCCGAGGAAACCCACACAGTCACAGGGAGTGTGTACGAACTCCTTACAGACAGTGGGGGGAATTGAACCCGGGTTGCTGGTACCATAAAGCGTTGTGCTGACCAATACGCTACCATGGTACAGAAAATGCTAGAAACACTCAGATGTTCAGGCAGAAAAATGGAAAGAGAAACAGAATTAATGTTTCAGGTTGAGGACATCAGAACTGGGAAAGATTGACAACAGGTTGGTTTTAAATTACACGGAGGAAGGAGGGGTCGGTAAAACAAAGGGTCAGAGCTCTCGAGGGGTACGTTGTAGATGAGGTCACCGGGTTTGTAATGAATGAAGTTATTAGGGAGCTGGAACATGAAGAAAGGAACATAAAACTCTACAGTGAGGGAGAGGAGCACACACAAAGGGATGTAAAAGTTGTGAAACGCAGAGCTGTAGGAAATGCCCAGCAGGCCTGTTAATGGAGAGAGAAAAACTGAGTCAATGTTACAAATGGATGAGCTGCAGCAGAACTGACGGTTCTGAGAGAATTAGAGACAACAGGCTGTCTGATGTTGAATATCGAGTCTGGGATGCTGCAGTGTGGTTGGAGGAAGATTTTCATTTACAGTTGGGACAAAGTGAATTGAACCCACTGACTGGAACCACACTTTACACAAAGGAAGGTGGGTGTGGTTGTTGGAGTTTAATCATCCCAGTCCCTGGACATTGCCCTCATTTGTGGGGACCAATAAAACATCATATTACAAATACCCTGGTAAATATTCACATTATTCTCATGGGGCTGAACTGAGGCCACTTTGAACAGAAATCTGCATACCTGCCCGGTGGGACACAGGAACATAAAACAACAAGTCTAACAGTTCAAACTATAACTACAGCTCCTTGTATTCCGGCCCATGTCCATGTAACAAGGAGGGATTTAGCCATTTTCCTGGAATGGAATGGACACTCAACGTTTTCGAATCGTTCCAGTCCATCCGCCCACTGCTCCAGCTCACCGCAGTTTACTGCCATTCGCCTGACTGTCGGCTGTTTCTAACTGTGCAGTCGGCAGCTTTAAGTTTAGTTGTTAAAAGCCAAATTTTAAAAGAAAGCACCAAGTAGATTCCTTCTCCTGTCCCCCAGAGTGTAAAGGCAAAGTTGATATTTAGAGTTTTTATCACGAGGTCTGTATCTCATTGAACATTTATAATGACCCACAAGTTACAAACAGGGCATCCTCTTAGTGTTGAAGGTGCTGTATAAGTGCAGTCCATTTCGTTGGACTCTGAGGAGTGTTGAAGGCCAAGTCTCTGGGCAATTTGCACCTCTTCCTTTTTTCATAGAGGGTCGTGAGATCTTTGCCAGTCCCACGTGTGAGGGAGAGGCAAGCGGCTCGTTAGTACAACATCCTTCTCTGAGGATCGTCACCTTGTCATGGAGAGGCTGGTGATGGAGATCCCAAGAGCGATGCCATCTGGAATTTATCTCCTGGTATGGTCACCACAGTGATGATGACAAAGGGAAGGTTCCAGATAAAGAATGATACAACTAAGACCTCAATGGTGGAGCTGGCAGAAGATGATCAAACTCCACAAAGACAGGGAAAGCTGCAGCAGTGAAGGGTCCCAGTCACTGGACCCTGACCCTGATCTGTCCATGAACCTGTGGTAGCTGCCCGTGCATCTGAACCCAAAGGGGTCCAATATCCAGCAGGCAGGTTTAATAGAGCTGTTAGGGAGGGTTAAAACTAATCTGGCAGGGGATGGGAACTGGACTGATAGGGCTGAGGAAGGGGAAAACAGAAATAAGTCAAAGATAGTGTGCAACAGAGATAATAGAAAAGACTGGCAGGAGATGAGGCACAATCACAACCAGTGGCATGAGTTACAGGGCAATAGAGGCGTGGTGCAGTTAAAACAGAAAGCAACAAATACTGGACTGAAAGTGTTGTATTTGAATGCATGCAGCATAAGAAATAAAATGGACGATCTTGAAATTCGGCTACAGATTGGCAAGTATGACGTTGTGGCCCTCTCTGAAACTTGACTGAAGGATGGCTGCCATTGGCAGTTGAATGTCCAAGGATATACAGTGCATCAGAAAGATAGGTTGTAGGCAGAGGGGGTGGTGTGGCCCTGTATATAAGAAATAATATTAAATCATTAGAAAGAGATGACAGGATCGGAAGGTGTAGAGTCTGTATGGGTTGTGATAAGTAATGGCAAGTGTAAAAGGACCCTAATGGCAGTTTCATACAGGCCTCTAAACAGCAGCCGGGATGTGGATTACAAATTAGAGCAGGAGATAGAAAAGGCATGTCAGAATGGCAATATCATGATTATCATTGGGGATTTGAACATGAAATTGGATTGGGAAAACCAGGCTGGTACTGTACCTGAGCAGAGAGAATTTGTAGAATGTCTAAGGGATGACTTTTTAGAACAGCTTGTTGTTGAGGCCACTAGGGGATCAGCTGTGCTGGATTGGGTGTTGTGCAATGATCGGGAGCTGAAAAAGGAGCTTGAGGTTAAGGAACCCTTAGGGAACAGTGATCACAATACGATCAAGTTCACTTTGAAATGTGAGGAGAAACTAAATTCCAATGTGTCCGTACTTCAGTGGGAATAAAGAAAATTACCATGGCATGAGAAAGGAAGTGGCCAAAGTTGACTGGAAAGGGACACTAGCAAGAAGGACAACAGAGCAGGAATAGCTGGAGTTTCTGTGAAAAATGAGGGAAGTGCAAGAAAGATATATTCCAAATAAAATAATTTTTTGAATGGAAGGAGGACACTACCATGGCTGACAAGTGAAGTCAGAGCCAAATTAAAGGCAAAAGAGAGGGCATACGAGGAAGCCAAAGCTAGTGAGAAGATAGAGGATTGGGAAGCTTTTAACAATTTGCAGAAGGAAACTAAGAAGGTTATTAGGAATAAAAAGATGAATTATGAAAGGAAGCTGGCAGCTAATACACTAAAAGCTTTATTAAGTATATAAAGGGTAAAAAAGAGTTTAGGCTAGATATAGGACCAATAGAAAATGACACTGGAGATATTGTAATGAGAGATGTAGAGATGGCAGAGGAACTGAGTGCGTATTTTGCATCAGTCTTCACAGTGGATGCATATCTTCACACCTGATGTATATCAGACATTCAAGAGTGTCAGGGAAGTGAAGTATGTGCAGTGAAAATTATGACTGGGAAGGTGCTCAGGAAGTTTAATGGTCTGAGGGTGGATAAATCTCCTAGACGTGATGGAATGCACCCTTGGGTTCTGAAGGAATTAGCTAGAGAGACTGTGGAGGCAGTGACAATGATTTTTCCAGAATCAATAGATTCTGGCGTTGTCCTGGATGACTGGAAAATTGCAAAAGTTACTCCGCTATTTAAGCAGGGTGGGAGGCAGCAGAAAAGAAACTATAGACCTGTTAGCCTGACATCAGTGGTTGGGAAGTTGTTGGAATTGATTGTTAGGGTTGAGATAATGGAATACATGGAGGCATATGACAAGATAGCCCAAAGCCAGCATGGCTTCCTGAAAGGAAAATCCTGCCTGACTAACCTACTGCAACTTTTTTGAGGAAGTACTACCACTCGGGGTAGAGCAGCTGAGGGATATTGCTGAGGATATAACATACACTACACCGCTCGGGGTACAGCAGCTGAGGGTTATTGCTGAGAATATAACATACACTACACCGCTCGGGGTACAGCAGCTGAGGGATATTGCTGAGGATATAACATACACTACACCGCTCGGGGTACAGCAGCTGAGGGATATTGCTGAGGATATAACATACGCTACACCGCTCGGGGTACAGCAGCTGAGGGATATTGCTGAGGATATAACATACACTACACCGCTCGTGGTACAGCAGCTGAGGGATATTGCTGAGGGATATAACATACACTACACCGCTCGGGGTACAGCAGCTGAGGGATATTGCTGAGGGATATAACATACACTACATCGCTCGGGGTACAGCAGCTGAGGGATATTGCTGAGGATATAACATATACTACACCGCTCGGGGTACAGCAGCTGAGGGATATTGCTGAGGATATAACATACACTACACCGCTCGGGGTACAGCAGCTGAGGGATATAACATACACTACACCGCTCGGGGTACAGCAGCTGAGGGATATTGCTGAGGATATAACATACACTACACCGCTCGGGGTACAGCAGCTGAGGGATATAACATACACTACACCGCTCGGGGTACAGCAGCTGAGGGATATAACATACACTACACCGCTCGGGGTACAGCAGCTGAGGGATATTACTGAGGATATAACATACACTACATCGCTCGGAGTACAGCAGCTGAGGGATATTGCTGAGGATATAACATACACTACACCGCTCGGGGTACAGCAGCTGAGGGATATAACATACACTACACCGCTCGGGGTACAGCAGCTGAGGGATATTACTGAGGATATAACATACACTACATCGCTCGGAGTACAGCAGCTGAGGGATATTGCTGAGGATATAACATACACTACACCGCTCGGGGTACAGCAGCTGAGGGATATTACTGAGGATATAACATACACTACATCGCTCGGAGTACAGCAGCTGAGGGATATTGCTGAGGATATAACATACACTACACCGCTCGGGGTACAGCAGCTGAGGGATATTGCTGAGGATATAACATACACTACACCGCTCAGGGTACAGCAGCTGAGGGATATTGCTGAGGATATAACATACACTACACCGCTCGGGGTACAGCAGCTGAGGGATATTGCTGAGGATATAACATACACTACACCGCTCGGGGTACAGCAGCTGAGGGATATTGCTGAGGATATAACATACACTACACCGCTCGGGGTACAGCAGCTGAGGGATATTGCTGAGGATATAACATACACTACACCGCTCAGCGTACAGCAGCTGAGGGATATTGCTGAGGATATAACATACACTACACCGCTCGGGGTACAGCAGCTGAGGGATATTACTGAGGATATAACATATACTACACCGCTCGGGGTACAGCAGCTGAGGATATAACATACACTACACCGCTCGGGGTACAGCAGCTGAGGGATATTTCTGAGGATATAACATACACTACACCGCTCGGGGTACAGCAGCTGAGGGATATTGCTGAGGATATAACATATACTACACCGCTCGGGGTACAGCAGCTGAGGGATATTGCTGAGGATATAACATACACTACACCGCTCGGGGTACAGCAGCTGAGGGATATTACTGAGGATATAACATATACTACACCGCTCGGGGTACAGCAGCTGAGGATATAACATACACTACACCGCTCGGGGTACAGCAGCTGAGGGATATTGCTGAGGATATAACATACACTACACCGCTCGGGGTACAGCAGCTGAGGGATATAACATACACTACACCGCTCGGGGTACAGCAGCTGAGGGATATTACTGAGGATATAACATACACTACACCGCTCGGGGTACAGCAGCTGAGGGATATTGCTGAGGATATAACATACACTACACCGCTCGGGGAACAGCAGCTGAGGGATATAACATACACTACACCGCTCGGGGTACAGCAGCTGAGGGATATTGCTGAGGATATAACATACACTACACCGCTCGGGGTACAGCAGCTGAGGGATATTGGGAAAGATATCAGGACACATATTCAGAATTAGCATCAGAATCAGGTTTATTATCACTGATATGTGACATGAAATTTGTTAACTTAGCAGCAGCAGTTCAATGCAATACATAATCCAGCAGAGAGAGAAAAATATAAAACATAATAATAAAAAATCAAGTAAATCATTTATGGATATTGAATAGATTATTGAAAAATGTGCAAAAACTGAAATACTGCATATTAAAAAAAGTGAGGTAGTGTCCAAAGCTCCAATGTCCATTTAGGAATCGGATGACAGAGGGGAAGAAGCTGTTCCTGAATCGCTGAGTGTGCACCTTCAGGGTTCTGTACCTTCTACCTGATGGTAATAGTGAGAAAAGGGCATGGCCTGGGTGCTGGAGGTCTTTAATAATAGACATTGCCTTTCTGAGACACTGCTCCCTAAAGATGTCCTGGGTACTTTGTAGGCTAGTACCCAAGATGGAGTTGACTAGATTTACAACCTTCTGCAGCTTCTTTTGGTCCTGTGCAGTAACCCCTCCATACCAGACAGTGATGCAGCCTATCAAAATGCTCTCCATAGTACAACTATAGAAGGTTTTGAATGTATTTGTTGTCATACCAAATCTCTTCAACTCCTAATAAAGTATAGCCGCTGTCTTGCCTTCTTTATGCCTACATTGATATGTTGGGACCAGGTTAGATCCTCAGAGATCTTGACACCCAGGAACTTGAAGCTGCTCACTCTCGCCACTTCTGATCCCTCTATGAGGATTGGTATGTGTTCCCTTGTCTTACCCTTCCTGAAGTCCACAATCAACTCTTTGGTCTTACTGATGTTGTGTGCCAGGTTGTTGCTGTGGCACCACTCCACTAGTTGGCATATTTCACTCCTGTACGCCCTCTTGTCACCATCTGAGATTCTACCAACAATGGATGTATCATCAGCAAATTTATAGATAGTATTTGAGCTATGCCAAGCAAAACAGTCATGTGTACACAGAGAGTAGAGCAGTGGGCTAAGCACAGACCCCTGAGGTGCACCAGTGTTGATCGTCAGTGAAGAGGATATGCTATCACCAATCCGCACAGACTCTACGGATCCCTGGGGATGATCCTAGGGAACTGTTCCATGAAGTTAGTTACCAGAAAGCAATTCCTGGTCTCAGTAATGCCGAGGAAAGGAGATTGATTATAACGTGCATGCATCTGAACATACACTCCACTTTGCCAGAAACACTGTGACATGCTGGGGGAACAAATAAGGAGTTAAATAATGTGGTTCTGACTGTTCTGGGTAATAACAACGGGGACCCAATAGATGAGTGTGTAAATGTTCCCAGAGGAAAGGAGAAAACACACTGCATTTGCGTCCTCTCTGTGGATGGTGTCCCGAGGGGTGTATGGATCAACATTAGATCGAGATAATTTCATACCAGAACCACAAACAGATGGATAAGTACATTAGTGTCTCATATCACCAACAAATCTAGAAAGATGTTGGAACTGTTTGATCCCAATGACCTTACACATACTGAGGCACGAGTACTGAGGAAAATGAATGGAGCATGGGAGAAGGAAGTACAGGAGTTCGATGTTAACTTTGGGAATAATTCAGAGGCAGCTAAAGTGTTTTCACTTCAAGAAAATACACAGGGTATCGTGTGGGGAAATGCAGGTCAGGGTAGAAGCCAGCAGAGAGATTGTAAGAGGGAAGTAACACAGTGCTGGATTTCCTCTGTACCCAATTG
The DNA here is from genome assembly GCF_048418815.1 of Hemitrygon akajei. Lineage (NCBI taxonomy): Eukaryota > Metazoa > Chordata > Chondrichthyes > Myliobatiformes > Dasyatidae > Hemitrygon > Hemitrygon akajei. The sequence continues at coordinate 183,558,704 of NC_133125.1, forward strand.
GGGAAGCTGTTGTTGGGGGCAGAATATTGCTGAAATCTGCTGTTTAGCTGTGGTAATATGGGCCATTATGCCTGGAACTCTACAGCGGACAGTTCATATGATCAGAATCCCAACAATAATCAGTGATTGGTGTTACTGAAGGGTCAGAATATGTTGGAATTTTGCTTAATGTGGGGATTTCATGCTTTAGACTTGTTGAATGTTGTTTACCTGTGCATGATGAATAACTTTCAACATTTCTTTGCTTACAATCTTAGAGTAACACAGTTCCTCAATATTTTTGGATTATAACTCGATATGTTTGGTAATGATTTAACCCACAGGGAAAGAAGATTTTCAGAAATGTTTTAATTATGTGTAGTGTGGCCACGTGTGAATTCACTTGTGAGGGAGGAAGAGTGAGAGAAAGAGTGAGGAAGTGTGTGTGTGTGTGTGTGTGAGAGAGAGAGAGACAGAGAGAATGTAAAGGCTGTTTTGAAGAGGCTGTGCCTCTAAGAGTTTGCATCAATGTGGTATGTGACAGGGGTACCCACCCAGCAGTTTTTCCCCCTTTCCTCTTTGGTCTTTTGAAAAATGTGTGAAAACTTTTCATGGAGAGAATTAACTGCTGATTTGCAGTCACTGGCAAAGATTCGCAGGGATGAACAGTACAAACATGGATTCTGGATATGAGATGCCCATATTTCAGAGGGAAATGGGCATTCAGGAAAACTGTTTACGAGTGGACAGTTAAATCTGGAACTAGAATTTAACATCTTGGAAAGACTGGAATATTTGGGGAGCAATTCTATAAACAAGAGAACATTTGCAGACGCCAGAAATCAAAGCAACACACACAAAATGCTGGAGGAACTCAGCAGGTCAGGCAGCATCTATGGGAAAGAGTACAGTCGATGTTTCGGGCAGAGACCCTTCAGCAGGACTGGAAAAAAGAGATGAGAAGTGTCAGAGTAAGAAGGTGAGGAGAGGGGAGGAAGAAATACAAGGTACTGTAGCAGGTGATGGGTGAAACGGTGGGGGAAGGGTGATGTAAAGAGCTGGAAAGTCGATTGGTGAAAGAGATAAAGGGCTGGAGAAGGGAGAATCTGATGAGAGGACGGAAGAGCATGGAAGAAAGAGAATAGGGGAGGAGCCCCAGAGGAAGGTGATGGGGAGGTAAGGGGATCAGATGAGAGAGGGAAATGGGAATGGGGAATGGTGAATGGTGATTGGTGAAGGAGGGTGGGGAGCAGTTACTGTAAGTTTGGGAAATTGATGTTCATGCCATAAGGTTGGTTAGGAAGGTTTTCAAAGCCTGCAGAGGGATCTGGACCAGCTGGAAAAATGGGCCGAAAAATGGCAGATGGAGTTTAATACACACAAATGTGAGGTATTGCACCTTGGAAGGACAAACCAAGGTAGAACATACAAGGTAAATGGTAGGACATTGAGAAGTGCAGTAGAACAGAGGGATCTGGGAATACAGATACAAAATTCCCTAAAAGTGGCATCACAGTTATATAGGGTCGTAAAGAGAGCTTTTGGTACATTGGGCTTTATAAATCAAAGTATTGAGTATAAGAGTTGGAATGTTATGGTGAGGTTGCATATGGCATTGGTGAGGCTGAATTTGGAGTATTGTGTGCAGTTTTGGTCACCAAATTACAGGAAGGATATGAATAAAGTTGAAAGAGTACAGAAATGGTTTACAAGAATGTTCCCAGGATTGAGTGAATGCAAGCAGGCTTTTTCCATGGAGGCTAGGGGAGAAAAAAACAGAGGACATGGGTTAAGGGTGAAGGGGGAAAAGTTTAAAGGGAACATTAGGTGGGGCTTCACACAGAGAGTGGTGGGAGTGTGGAATGAGCTGCCAGAGGAAGTGGTAAATGTGGGCTCACTTTTAACATTTAAGAAAAACTTGGACAGGTATTTGGATGAGGGGGTTTTGGAGGGATATGGTCCAGGTGCAGGTCAGTGGAACTAGGCAGAAAAATGGTTCGGCACAGCCAAGAAGGGCCAAAAGGCCTGTTTCTGTGCTGTAATGTTCTACGGTTCTATGGCTACCCTGATGGAATATAAGTTGCTTCTCTGACCAGCGTGTCACCTCATCGCAGCAGTAGAGGAGGCCATGGACTGACATGTCAGAATGGGAATGGGAAGTTGAATTGAAATGGGCGGCCACTGGGAGAAAACGCTTTTTCTTGCAGACAGAGCAGAGGTGCTTGTCAAAGTGATCTCCCAGTCTATGTCAGGTCTCTCCGATATACAGGAGGCCCAACGGGTGCACCAAATACAGTAGATGACACCAGCAGACTCACAGGTGAAGTGTTGCCTCACCTGGAAGGACTGTCTGGGGTCCTGAATGGTAGTGATGGAGGTGGTGTAGGGGGAGCTGTGGCACTGGTTCCTCTTGCAAGGATAAGTGCTGGGAGGGAGCTCAGTGGGGAGGGATGAACGGGTGGAAAGCCCCCACCCATTCTGTGCTCTGTTACGGTATATATTTGCAGAAGAAAAGAGAAAAGAATATGGATTTATAAAGGTGAAATTGAATAAATTTAGAAATAATCATACAATATTGATTACCGGTTATATTTTAGGCCATTTTGCTGATAAGGAGGTGTTTAGTTGCTATTCTTCGACCAGAAAACAATAAAATAATTAAAATTCTTGTTTAGACCCTAAGAGCATAAAACATAGGAGCAGAATTAGGCCATTTGGCCATCAAGTCTGCTCTGCCAATTCATCCCGGCTGATCCATTTTGCTCTCAACCCCATTCTCCTGCCTTCTCCCCATAATCTTTTACGCCCTGAGAAATCAAGAACCGATCCATATCTGCTTTAAATACACCCAATGACATGACCTCCTGTGGCAACAAATTCCACAGATTCCCCACCCTCTGGCTAAAGGAATTCCTCATCTCCATTCTCAATGTTTGTCTTTTTATTCTGAGTCTGTGCCCTGTGCTCCTAGATTCCCTCTGACTCCTAGAGAGGAAACATCCTCTCCACATTTGCTCCAACTCTGCCTTATTTACCACAAGTGGAAACATTTTTATTTATGGTTTTAACAACTGTACCTATGAAAGTTGCAGCAAGGGAAGGGTTAAGATGAGGTGCTGACAGAACAGTGTGCAGACATTGTATAGTTACTGAGCTGAACATGGTTCCCCAAACAAAACTCAATCCCTGAGAGCCCAGCTCCTCTTTGCTCAGCTTCTTTGCCACACTGGGACCCAAGGCCACCGGGCATACCAAGACAAGATAAGAATGTAAACGAAGGCACACTAGCAATTGGACAGTGATTTTACTAATTCTAATGCATGATTGGCCTTTAACTCATACATTTTTACTGGTTATTAGTACCTGAAATATGTATTATGATTGGAACTTAAATATGCAAGTAATGGGGTTCAGAAGTACATTAACTTATTATTCGATCAATATCTGTATAAAACTCGTCAATTTTGAGCTGAAACTTCAGAACAGTTCAATAACCCTGACTGAGCTCTTCTCCTTGTGCACAAGTAAATAAAGTGTGATTGACAAACGAGTGCAAGTTGTAAAATAACTGTCCAATAGCCCGTGTGTGGATGTCTGAATGAATTTGACATGGGATGTGTAATCATACAATCGTTCATTATTGTCTGCTCCTCAATGTGGATATTACATGCTATTTGTAAATCAATGAGATATTTTGTCATTCTATTTATTTCCTGTTTCACTGTCAGACATGAAGATTTCATTGGAATTGATTTTTCTCTTTGATAAAATAAATGCAGTGTTTCACACAGATCCAATCAAAACATTGCACAGTTGTAACAAGACCACCCTACTTTTGTACTCCTTCCTTCTTATCTTAAAGGTAGTATTATTTTTGCTTTTCTAGTTGTTGTATTTGAAAATTCACTTTGTGTTTTGTTTCTGAAGGTGCCTGATCTCACTAATCCTGAATATTCATTAGCCTCACTCCATTTTAAATTCCAATGTGGCTGTTCTTCGATCATATTCCAATTACAGTACTACATTGTTCTCACTCTGTAACCATTCTTTATCCTGCCTTAGGATTCTTTTGTCTTCTTGCAATTTATTTTCCAACCTACATCCTTCCATTGTGGTCATTCATACAACTCTAACCAAGACTAACTGGAAACACAAGAGATTCAGCAGTTGCTGGAAATCCAGAGCACACACAGAAAACACTGGAGGAATTCAGCAGGTCAAGCAGCATGTACAGACATAAGCAGTCAATGTTGGGGTGAAATCGTTCTTCAGGACTAATTGTGCCCCTTTACTCGTTCTTCATCCAGCAAAACTATAAAATGATGAATTATATCGTTTCCCTGTTTTGGCACAGTAACAAATCTTCTGTCTACGCTAATACATTTTTCTCAATTGGATGAGTTTATGGTGTGTGATTTTTCCTTAATGGGCTCAACATCTCTCTGGAGATAATGAGAAGAGGGCATGTTCCAGCTGGTGAGGATCCTTAATGATGGATGTCACCGTCTTGAGACACTGCCGTTGGAAGTTGTCCTCGATGGTGGGGAGGGCTGTGTCCGTGATGGATCTGATTGAGTCTACAACTCTCTGCAGTCTCTTTCCCCTCATTCCCACTCATTCTTCCCATGCCTTCCCTGACATTCATAAGTTCATGGCTGGCATTTTACCTTCGTACCTCTCTCCTGCACTAATCCCATCATTCTCTTCATATTTAAAATCTTTCTCTTTCTATTTTGAATGGATTATACTCAATGATGAAACCCGTGTGTAAAGAAACTTGTCATTTCTGCACTGAGTAGCCAACCCCTTATTTTGAGGTTGTGGACACCCTTGAAAACGTAATCCTATCTTTAGCAGATTTAGTAAATCTTATTTGGATTATATTTTGTTGTTTAAAACTCTGGCAAGTACAGACCCATTCTGGTTAACCTCTCCCCGTTCAACAAGCTTGAACAAACTTTCAAAAGAATGCACTCCAAAACTCAAGCCAACTGTCATAGCTTCACAACTGGTTTTTAAAACTTAATAAAAAATTTCATAATAATCTTGTTGCAAAAAGAGTATTGTAATTTATTTTTAAATGCTTAGTATCATCTATTCAATGCATTCAGTAGTTTTAACTTCTCTTAAACAATAGCACCATCACCACTGATGTGGCCTCTAAGGTGATGGTCAATGTTCGAAGGGCTTCCCCACCCAACTCTGCCCCTCCACATGTGGTGGCAGAAGGAGCTTAGACTGTGATCTTTCCCCACAGAGCCTTTGCATTGTCTGCACTGAGCCTCAGCACAAACTCCCACAGCCTGGAATGTGTCAGTCAGGAGCATTCCCACACGGAGGCATTGTTGAGAATCCCTACCACCCATCCCACAATCTCTTTGACCCATTACTGTCTGGAAGGAGGTGCAAAAGCATCAGGACTAGGACTGCCCGACTGGGTTAACAGTTTTGTGGAGGAAAGTTAAGCTTGAGAACTAAGGGTTAACAGAATCATGGGGATAACATAATAAGAAACAGAATGGGTCGAACTTCCTTGTACGAACTAACAATAGATCATGTCATCAGTGAGGCACCAATTGTATAGGCGCTAATCGTCTGAGAGGCAACGTGATTACCGGTGTTTTTGGTACTCTGGTCAATGAGAAACCGATTGGATCGGTGCTAATCGTCTGAGAGACAATGTGATTACCGGTGTTTTTGGTACTCTGGTCAATGAGAAACCGATTGGATCGGTGCTAATTGTCTGAGAGACAACGTGATTACCGGTGTTTTTGGTACTCTGGTCAATGAGAAACCGATTGGATCGGTGCTAATCGTCTGAGAGGCAACGTGATTACCGGTGTTTTTGGTACTCTGGTCAATGAGAAACCGATTGGATCGGTGCTAATCGTCTGAGAGACAATGTGATTACCGGTGTTTTTGGTACTCTGGTCAATGAGAAACCGATTGGATCGGTGCTAATTGTCTGAGAGACAACGTGATTACCGGTGTTTTTTGGTACTCTGGTCAATGAGAAACCGATTGGATCGTTGCTAATCGTCTGAGAGGCAACGTGATTAGCGGTGTTTTTGGTACTCTGGTCAATGAGAAACCGATTGGATTGGTGCTAATTTTGTGTCATTTTGCTGTGCTGGAGACCAACGTATTCCGTGAAGACCAAAGACAAGGATCCTTGCATCCGTCTCTATATCACAGCCGTTACAGAGGTGGAAGACCATCTCTTCCCCACCACAGCTGTTCTGAGGGCAGTGTCCCATGGGGTTTAGATTTCATGTACCAGCCAAGCGGTGTCTCAGTACGTGGGGAGTTCTGGTGATGATGCATTCTGTGAGATGGTGCTTGGGAAACCGACCCACAAATCCCTGCCCTGTAGTGTCTGTAGGACATTCCATACTGACCACCGTCTGATGGACTTGTGCTCAGAAGTGTTTCCCTGGAAGAACTCTTTCACAAAGGACAGGCTGTGCGGCAACGTCCAGCTGACTGTGACGTTGTACGTCAACGGGACCAGACCAGTTCTCTGCAACATTATAGACAAATAAAACCTCAGCACCTGGTGTCCATGTACTTTGCTTCTACACGCACCCTGATGCAGCCACAGAAGGGAACAGGTTACACCTCTGCCAAGTACCACAGAGCTGACAGAACATCCGACGCTGAAGGCTAATTTCTTTGAAGTTACTGACAGAGAGCGCCATTTCCACAAAGACAGTTTTTGTTTTACCGTCCCAGTCTGCTCCAGCCATTTTGTTACATGCTTCAGCAACTCCAAACACGATGTCCGGCTCCTTCAGGTCATCAGACCTGATGGTGATTGTGACATTAGATCGGTCCAGTGACGTCGCTCTGACCAATGATGGCGATTCAAATGGTCATAGATGCCGATGAGTTTGTGAACTGACCATGGATCTGAGCACAATACAGTGACATTATGCATGTTGAATGAGGTTTAGACCTGGGTACCTCCATCGCCTGACAACACCACCTCTCTTTTCCGTTCGTTCTTCCTGACGGTTTGCCAAAGGTTTCTACACAGCACACAAACAGGGGAGAGTGAGCACCCGTGCCTGAGACCAGAATCGATCGGGAAGCTCTCTGTTTCCCACCGATTGATTTGGACTGAACTACAGATGTCTGTGTGGAGCAGTCTGATACAAATCCTGACTACCCCAAACCCGTTTTGGGGAGCATTTCTATTATGATCCACCCTGCGTGGTGAAGTCCTGAGTGATGGACATTCAGAGTTTTTGATCAGGATCTCTCCCCTTCCATTGTAAACACCTGGGCTATCCTCCAGTTCATCTGGATATGCAGGATGGAGCGAGTCCGACAGGTCGCCGTGCACAATTCCCCAGAGAAAATTGCACCAAATGTTCCCTTCATCCTGACGACCACTTTTGTGCGTGGCTGCATCTAGTTGTGCGTGGATCTGAAGCACGTGGACACCGAGTGTCAATGTGCCGAGTTTCAACCCGTCACTGGTGATGTGGCCGATGGGTTTGCCCTGTTCTCCGGACACATACCCACGCGAGACAGACATCCGGTGCTGCTAGGAGATCAATTTGGTGAAAGACTCCCTTAGACGTGTCCAAAACCGGTTGATCTTCCAGCAACAGTAAGAGGCAGAGAGTGAAGAAGTAAAGGCATCTCAGAGAGAAGCCAATTTTTTTAACTGATCGGGGAGAAGAGGCTAGACTGCACAGGCGTGTAACGTAGCGCGCCAAAGGTTTAAAAAAAGACCGCCATATACAGCGGCCATCATCGTAGCGGCCATTGTCGGAGTGGACTGAGTCAGAGTGGGACGGCTTTGGCTCAACAGGCTTCAGCGTGAACAGGCAGAGGCGAGGGTGGGTTCCGGTAAGTTTTGGTTGTTTGTTTAGAGTAGAGAGAATGCCAGGCAGGATTTGGAATGCTCCTCTTGCAGGATGTGAGACGTCAGGGAGACCTCTGGTGTCCCTGACAACGACACCTGCAAGAAGTGCATCCAGCTGCAGCTCCTAACAAACCGCGTTAGGGAACTGGAGCAGGAGCTGGATGACCTCCGGATCATTTGGGAGAATGAGTTTATAGATAGAAGCTACAGGGAGGCAGTTACACCAAAGGAGCAGTGCACAGGTTACCGTCAGGCAAGGGAAGGGGAAAGGGCAGACAGAGCAGAGTTCCCCTGTGGTCATACCCCTCAACAACTAGATTTGCAGGGGGATGAGTACCAGAGCAGACAGTGGAGTGGGGCTAAAATAAACGATGTTAAAGTTTCATGCAAAGTCACAAATAGAAGGGTTGTGTGTGGTGGTAATAATCTTCTGAGGTGTGTCTATTTCAATGCGAGTATTGTGGAGAAGGCTGACGAGCTGAGGGCATGGATTGGCATGTGGAATTATGACATTGTAGCCATTAGTGAAACTTGGCTACAGGAGGGACAGGACTGGCAGCTTTATGTTCCAGGGTTCTGATGTTTCAGACGTGATAGAGGCAGAGGGATGAAGGGTGGAGGGGGGTGTGGGGGGAGGGTTGCATTGCTAGTCAGGGAAAATGTTACAGCAGTGCTCAGGCAGGACAGATTAGAGGGCTTGTCTACTGAGGCCATATGGGTGGAACTGAGAAACTGGAAAGGTATGACCACATTAATGGGGTTGTATTATAGAGCACCCAATAGTCAGCGAGAATTGGAGGAGCAAATCTGCAGAGAGATAGCAGACAACTGCAGGAAACATAAAGTTGTGATAGTAGAGGATTTTAATTTTCCAAGTATTGATTGGGACTCCAATACTGTTAAAGGTCTAGATGGGTTAAAGTTTGTAAAATGTGTTCAGGAAAGTTTTCTAAATCAATATATAGAGGTACCGACTAGAGAGGATGCAATGTTAGATCTCCTATTAGGAAACGAGTTAGGACAGGTGACAGAAGTGTGTGTAGGGGAACACTTTGGTTCCAGTGATCATACCATTAGTTTCAACTTGATCATGGATAAAGATAGATCTGGTCCTCGGGTTGAGGTTCTAAACTGGAAAAAGGCTAATTTTGACAAAAGAGAAAGGATCTAAAAAGCGTGGATTGGGACAGGTTGTTCTCTGGCAAGGATGTCGTTGATAGGTGGGAGGCCTTCAACAGAGAAATTTTGAGAGTGCAGAGTATGTTTGTTCCTGTCAGGATTAAAGGCAAAGTGAATAAGGATAAGGAACCTTGGTTCTCTCGGGATATTGGAACTCTGATAAAGAAGAAGAGAGAGATGTATGACATGTGTAGGAAACAGGGAGCAAATAAGGTACTTGAGGAGTATAAAAAGTGCAAAAAATAGTTAAGAAAGAAATCAGGAGAGCTAAAAGAAAACATGAGGTAGCTTTGACAGTCAAAGTAAAGGATAATCCAAAGAGCTTCTACAGGTATGTTAAGAGCAAAAGGATAGTAAGGGATAAAATTGGTTCTCTTGAAGATCAGAGTGGTTGGCTGTGTATGGAACCAAAGGAAATGGGGAGATCTTAAATGAGTTTTTTGCATCTGTATTTACTAAGGAAACTGGCATAGTGTCAATGGAAATAAGGCAAACAGGTAGTAAGGTCATGGAACCTATACAGATTGAAGAGAAGGAAGTGCTTGCTATCTTGAGGCAAATCAGAGTAGATAAATCCCAGGGCCTGACAGGGTATTCCCTCAGACTTTGAAAGAGACTAATGTTGAAATTGCAGGTGCCCTGGCAGATATATTTAAAATGTCGGTGTCTACGGGTGAGGATTGGAGGATAGCTCATGGTCTGTTGTTTGAAAAAGGCTCTAAAAGTAATCCGGGAAATTATAGGCCGGTAAGTTTGACATCGGTAGTAGGTAAATTATTGGAAGGAGTACTAAGAGAAAGGATCTACAAGTATTTAGATAGACAGGGATTTATTAGGGAGAGTCAACACGGCTTTGGGCGTGGTAGGTCATGTTTAACCAATCTATTAGAGTTTTTCGAGGAGGTTACCAGGAAAGTGGATGAAGGGAAGGCAGTGGATGTTGTCTGCATGGATTTCAGTAAGGCCTTTGACAAGGTCCCGCATGGGAGGTCAGTTAGGAAGATTCAGTCACTAGGTATACATGGTGAGGTAGTAAATTGGATTAGACATTGGCTCAATGGGAGAAGTCAGAGAGTGGTAGTGGAGGATTGCTTCTCTGACTGGAGGCCTGTGACTTGTGGTGTGCCACAGGGATCAGTGCTGGGTCCATTGTTATTGCTCATCTCAATCAATGATCTGGATGATAATTTGATGAATTGGATCAGCAAATTTGCTGATGATACAAAGATTTGAGGTGTAGTGGACAGTGAGGAAGGTTTTCAAAGCTTGCAGAGGGATCTGGACCAGCTGGAAAAATGGGCTGACAAATGGCAGATAGAGTTTAATACAGACAAGTGTGAGGTACTGCACTTTGGAAGGAAAAACCAAGGTAGAACATACAAGGTAAATGGTAGGACACTGAGGAGTGCAGTAGAACAGAGGGATCTGGGAATAGATACAAAATTCCCTAAAAGTGGCGTCACGGGTAGATAGGGTAGTAAAGAAAGCTTTTGGTACATTGGCCTTTATAAATCAAAGTATTGAGTATAAAAGTTGGAATGTTATGGTGAGGTTGTATAAGATATTGGTGAGACTGAATTTGGAGTATTGTGTGCAGTCTTGGTCACTGAATTACAAGAAGGATATTAATAAGGTTGAAAGAGTGCAGAGAAGGTTTACAAGGATGTTGCTGGGACTTGAGAAACTGAGTTACAGAGAAAGGTTGAATAGGTTAGGACTTCATTCTCTGGAGCGTAGAAGAATGAGAGGAGATTTAATAGAGGTATATAAAATTATGATGGGTATAGATAGAGTGAATGCAAGCAGGCTTTTTCCACTGAGGCTAGGGGAGAAAAAAACCAGAGGACATGGGTTAGGGGTGAAGGGGGAAAAGTTTAAAGGGAACATGGGGGGGGCTTCTTCACACAGAGAGTAGTGGGAGTATGGAATGAGCTGCCAGATGAAGTGGTAAATGTGGGCTCACTTTTAACATTTAAGAAAAACTTGGGCAGGTACATGGATGAGAGGGGTTTGAAGGGATACAGCCGGGTGCAGGTTAGTTGGACTAGGCAGAAAAATGGTACGGCACAGCCAAGAAGGGCCAAAAGGCCTGTTTCTGTGCTTTAATGTTCTATAGTTCACAGTGAGGCGCCTGTAAGGGATGTGCCGGCACACTCAGGCTGTATGAGGATGTGCCGGGGACACACTGAAGCTCAGTGCAGCCAGTGTAAAGGCTCGGTGGGGAAGGACCACAGTCTGGGATCCTTCTGCTCCAGGAAGGGGAGGGCCTGAATCGGCTCGGCTCATAGTGTGTCATCCGAAGGAAACACACGGATGGCAATTGTTTTTTTAACACTGCTGAATATATTGACCATATGATGAATAGGATGTAACTTGTTAAAAATCTTTTTGTGTCTATTTTATTATGAACAAAGATCATTTATGAAATTAAAAAAGAAACTCCTAAAACAAACAAGTTTTACTTGTCCGTGCAAACTCTGGCTCCTTCTCCTTCTCAATCACAAAGCAGGAAATTGAAACTGAAAGGAGCAAAGCAGGAACTTAAACTCATTAATAGACAGTTTAACTGTTGTCATGTTCAGTTTTATTTTTTACCAGTCGTTATGAGTTCACTCCACTTCTCACTGGGGAGCTCCGTGACCCGGTGTGCGGACCCTCCTCTGCTCTCTGTCCGCCAGCGAACGGGGTCAGTATCCCGGAGCAGATCCGGCACTGATCGGTCGGGAAGAGGCGTGGATCGGATGAGCATCGGACCCAAGAATTGTCAACCCCGGGTTGAGAAGTTTATGTCGCTTCTCAGTCTCCGGATATTTTCACTCGTTCACCTTTTCTCACTTCTGCTCCAGCTTGGTGTGGTCGGTGCCGAAGGTAAGGGAATGACTTCCGATGTGAATCCGAGAGCCACAGTCTCCATTTCCGCGCTCGGAGACTGTGGTGTCACGACACCAGAATGCTGACTGAACAAGCCTTTTCTTTTGGGGAACTGCAGCTTTGCAAGCTGAAGTCTGTTGTCCGAGGCATAAGTATACAGAGTATAAATAAATGACACGGCCATTCGCTTTTTTAACAGCACAGTACATTACAAACATGACAAAGATCATTTGTTGATGTGACTGAAATTAAACACAATTTATATGAAAAAATAAACACAACTCCCACGACATCAGTACATTGAGGTGGTACAAAGGAATATGTACAACAGCGGAATGAGGTATGAAGTGTTACAGTTCCCCAGAAAGCTCAGTGCAAGCAGACTGTGAGGTGAAAGGGCATGATGAGGTCAATTGTCAGGTCAAATCTCCATGTTATCACTAGGGAACCATTCGAGGATCTCGGAGGAAATCTAATCGCCATAAATATTGACACGTGTTAGGAATTTGCTGTAAACACAAAAGCGTCCTAATGAAGAGTGTCAGCCTGAAGTGTTGACCGTTTATTCATTTCCACAGAGACTGCCTGACTTGCTGAGTTCTTCCAGTGTTTTGTGTGTGTTGCTAGGAATTTGCTGTTGGTGTGCTGGCGTGATATGCAATTAAATATTTAATAACGATAAAGAATTATATAAAATAAATTTAGAAGTTAAGGTACGGATATGGAAGGAAATGTGTATAAATACACAAATACCAGCATCTATTCACAATGTAATATACACTGGAATTTAGAAGAATAAGAGGGGATCTGATTGAAACAGATAAGATTATTAAGGGATTGGACACGCTAGAGGCAGGAAACATGTTGCCGATGTTGGGGGAGTCCAGAACCAGAGGCCACAGTTCCAGAATAAGGGGTAGGCCATTTAGAACAGAGTTCAGGAAAAACTTTTTCACCCAGAGAGTTGTGGATCTATGGAATGCTCTGCCTCAGAAGGCAGTTGAGGCCAGTTCTCTGGATGCTTTCAAGAAAGATTTAGGTAGAGCTCTTAAAGATAGTGGAGTCAAGGGATATGGGGAGAAGGCAGGAACGGGGTACTGATTGTGGATGATCAGCCATGATCACATTGAATGGTGGTGCTGGCTCAAAGGGCCAAATGGCCTACTCCTGCACCTATTGTCTATATTGTAAACAGCATTCAAAAACATAGTTCAAAGTATTTACAGTGCAGTGTTGAGGTAATAGATGGAGGTGCAGCTAACTCAAATGATTAATCAGATTGACTACCTGGGGAAGAAACTTAAATTGGTGTGAAGTTTTTGTTCCAATCATCTCAAACCAGTGGGTAAATTGAATTGACTTTATTACTTACATCCTTCATATACATGAGGAGTAAAAATCTTTACGTTGCATCTCCATCTAAGTGTGCAATTTATAGTAATTTATAATAAACAGCACGTACAACAGGACAGTCAATATAACATAGAAATACAACTGTATCAGCATGAATTAATCAGACTGATATCCCGGAGGAAGAAGCTGTCCCGGAGCCTGTTGTTCCTGGCTTTAATGCTGCGGTGCCGTTTCCTGGATGGTAGCAGCTGGAATAGTTTGTGTTTGGGGTGATTCGGGTCTCCAATGATCCCTCGGGCCCTTTTTACGCACCTTTCACTGTAAGTGTCCTGAATACTGGGAAGTTCACATCTACAAATGCACTGGGCTGTCCACACCACTCTCTGCAGAGTCCTGCAATTGAGGGAAGTACAGTTCCTAAACCAGGCAGTGATGCAGCCAGTCAGGATGCTCTCAATCATACCCCTATAGAAATTTTTTAGTACTTGTGGGACCCATACCAAACTTCCTCAAGCATCTGAGGTGAAAGAGGCACTGTTGTGCTTTTTTTTAAACCACACAGCCTGTATGTACAGACCACGTGAGATCCTCGGTGGATGCAAGAAACTTAAAGCTGTTCACCCTCTCAACCCCAGATCCATTGATGTCAATATGGGTTAGCCTGTCTCCATTCCTCCTGTGATCCAGCTCCTGTGTTTTTGTGACACGGAGGGAGAGCTTGTTTTCTTGACACCACTGTGTCAGGGTGATGACTTCTCTGTAGGCTGCCTCATTATTATTTGAGATTCGGCCAATGTGTGGTATCGTCAGCAAATTTAATTAGCAGATTGGAGCTGTGGGTGGGGACACAGTCATGGGTATACAGGGAGTAAAGGAGGGGGCTTAGTACACAGCCCTGAGGGCTCCTATGTTGAGTGTCAGAGGGGCAGAGGTGAGGGAGCCCACTCTTACCACCTGCTGGCGATCTGACAGGAAGCCGGGATCCAGCTACACGAGGCAGGGTGAAGGCCGAAGTCTCTGAGCTTCTTGTTGAGCCTGGAGGGAATTATGGTGTTGAACACTGAACTGTAGTCCAAGAACACCGTTCTCACGTGTAACGCCCAGGCTATCGCTTGTGTATGTCTCGGGGAAAATCCGTCCACCCGCCAAACCGGGTCTCCCGTTTGTGTGGATGCTGTGAAATGCACACTGGTACAAACTCACACTCACAATATCAGACAGCACACCATGTACATTTACAGAGTACACTTTATAAATCTTACTAGAACTAGGTAATTAATAGCGATACAATATAAAAAGAAAAGGTGTCAAAACGTAGCAGAGTTCAATCAATTCGTGCACACCCGTTGGAGCTCAATTATCGAAGTCTTTGGTCCACCGTTCGTCTTCTCCGACCTCCTGGACCCGCCGCCTGGGACCCAGCCTCAGTGGTCAACCAGAGCGTGTCCAGCACGTCCTTCCTCTTCGGTTCTCCTCCCGAAAATCCCCGCACTCACTCCAGATTCCCACACATACAGATAGGCCTGATTTTATTCTCACAAATCAATGAATCTGTTGTAAAAAAAAGATCACTCCCTACTTGTACATAGTTCTTTCCTTTTGCTTGTTTTTTCTCTCCACTCTTTTCTCTAAGTGTATACCTCAAAATAATACTTTGTGGAGATTTGTGATATATATGATTATATGATATATATGTACAATGTCTGAAATACATCTTATGGAAATGTTTGTTGGATGATGAACTTCAATAAAAAAATAAATTACAACAAAAGAAACATAGAAAATAGGTGCAGGAGTAGGCCATTTGGCCCTTCGAGACTGCACCGCCATTCAGTATGATCATGGCTGATCATCCAACTCAGAACCCTGTACCTGCTTTCTCTCCATACCCCCGATCCCTTTAGCCACAAGGGCCATATCTAACTTCCTCTTAAATATAGCCAATGAACCGGCCTCAACTGTTTCCTGTGGCAGAGAATTCCACAGATTTACCACTCTCTGTGTGAAGAAGTTTTTCCTCATCTCGGTCCTAAAAGGCTTCCCCTTTATCCTTAAACTGTGACCCCTCGTTCTGGACTTCCCCAACATCGGAAATAATCTTCCTGCATCTAGCCTGTCCAATCCCTTTAGAATTTTATACATTTCAATAAGATCCCCCCTCAATCTTCTAAATTCAAGTGAGTATAAGCCTAGTCGATCCAATCTTTCTTCATATGAAAGTCCTGCCATCCCAGGAATCAATCTGCTGAACCTTCTTCTTATTCCCTCTATGGCAAGAATGTCTTTCCTCAGATTAGGGGACCAAAACTGCAAACAATACTCTAGGTGCAGTCTCACCAAGGCCTTGTACAACTGCAGTAGAACCTCCTTGCCCCTGTACTCGAATCCTCTTGCTATGAATGTCAACATACCATTTGCCTTTTTCACCGCCTGCTGTACCTGCATGCCCACCTTCAATGACTGGTGTACAATGACACCCAGGTCTCATTGCACCTCCCCTTTTCCTAATTGGCCACCATTCAGATAATAATCTGTTTTCCTGTTCTTGCAACCAAAGTGGATAACCTCACATTTATCCACATTAAATTGCATCTGCCATGAATTTGCCCACTCACCTAACCTATCCAAGTCACCCTGCATCCTCTTAGCATCCTCCTCACAGCTAACACCGCCACCCAGCTTCGTGTCATCCGCAAACCTGGAGATGCTGCATTTAATTCCCTCATCTAAATCATTAATATATATTGTAAAAAACTGGGTTCCCAGCACTGAGCCTTGCGGTACCCCACTAGTCACTGCCTGCCATTCTGAAAAGGTCCCGTTTACTCCCACTCTTTGCTTCCTGTCTGCCAACCAATTCTCTATCCACATCAATACCATATCCCCAATACTGTGTGCTTTAAGTTTGCGCACTAATCTCCTGTGTGGGACCTTGTCAGAAGCCTTTTGAAAATCTAAATATACAACATCCACTGGCTCTCCCCTATCCACTCTACTAGTTACATCTTCAAAAAATTCTATAAGATTCGTCAGACATGATTTTCCTTTCACAAATCCATGCTGACTTTGTCCGATGATTTCACCTCTTTCCAAATGTGCTGTTATCACATCTTTGATAACCGACTCTAGCATCTTCCCCACCACCGATGTCAGGCTAACTGGTCTATAATTCCCCGGTTTTTCTCTCCCTCCTTTTTTAAAAAGTGGGGTTACATTAGCCACCCTGCAATCCTCAGGAACTAATCCAGAATCTAAGGAGTTTTGAAAAATTATCACTAATGCATCCACTATTTCTTGGGCTAATTCCTTAAGCACTCTGGGATGCAGACCATCTGGCCCTGGGGATTTATCTGCCTTTAATCCCTTCAATTTACCTAACACCACTTCCCTACTAACATGTATTTCCCTCAGTTCCTCCATCTCACTAGACCCTCGGTACCCTACTATTTCCGGAAGATTATTTATGTCCTCCTTAGTGAAGACAGAACCAAAGTAGTTATTCAATTGGTCTGCCATGTCCTTGTTCCCCATGATCAATTCACCTGTTTCTGACTGTAAGGGACCTACGTTTGTCTTAACCAATCTTTTTCTTTTCACATATCTATAAAAGCTTTTACAGTCAGTTTTTATGTTCCCTGCCAGCTTTCTCTCATAATCTTTTTCATTTTCCTAATTTGCCCTTTGTCCTCCTCTGCTGGACTCTGAATTTCTCCCAATCCTCAGGTGTGCCGTTTTTTCTGGCTAATTTGTATCTTTCTTCTTTGGACTTGATACTATCCCTCATTTCCCTTGTCAGCCACGGGTGCACTACCTTCCCTGGTTTATTCTTTTGCCAAACTGGGATGAACAATTATTGTAGTTCATCCATGTGATTTTTAAATGCTTGCCATTGCATATCCACCGTCAACCCTTTAAGTATCATTTGCCAGTCTATCTTAGCTAATTCACATCTCATACCTTCAAAGTTACCCTTCTTTAAGTTCAGAACCTTTGTTTCTGAATTAACTATGTCACTCTCCATCTTAATGAAGAATTCCACCATATTATGGTCACTCTTACCCAAGGGGCCTCGCACGACAAGATTGCTAACTAACCCTTCCTCATTGCTCAATACCCAATCTAGAATGTCCTGCTCTCTAGTTGGTTCCTTGGCATGTTGGTTCAGAAAACCATCCCGTATACATTCCAAGAAATCCTCTTCCTCAGCACCCTTACCAATTTGGTTCACCCAATCTATATGTAGATTGAAGTCACCCATTATAACTACTGCTCCTTTATTACACGCATTTCTAATTTCCTGTTTAATGCCATCCCCAACCTCACTACTACTGTTAGGTGGCCTGTACACAACTCCCACCAGCGTTTTCTGCCCCTTAGTGTTATGCAGCTCTACCCATATTGATTCCACATCCTCCAGGTTAATGTCCTTCCTTTCTATTGTGTTAATCTCCTCTCTAACCAGCAAGGCTACCCCACCTCCTTTTCTTTCCTGTCTATCCCTCCTGAATATTGAATATCCCTGGATGTTGAGCTCCCATCCTTGGTCACCCTGGAGCCATGTCTCTGTGATCCCAACTATATCATATTCATTAATAACTATCTGCGCATTCAATTCATCCACCTTGTTACGAATGCTCCTTGCATTGACAAACAAAGCCTACAGGCTTGTTTTTACAACACTCTTAGCCCTTATACAATTATGTTGAAAAGTGGCCCTTTTTGATTTTTGCCCTGGATTTGCCTGCCTGCCACTTTTACTTTTCACATTACTACTTTTTGCTTCTACCCTCATTTTACACCCCTCTGTCTCTCTGCACTTGTTCCCATCCCCCTGCTGCATTAGTTTAAATCCTCCTGACCATCAGGACTTCCTTGAAACTCTTTTATTGGTTGATAAAATTAAAGAGATTGACAAGAAATATTCGACTACTCCTAGCATGGAACTTTATAAACAAAGGGTTGAACTTCAAATGGAACATAGTTTATTACTTACATCTCCAAATGAAAATCAATTAATGAAAACCAGATCTGATTTCTATATACATAGTGATAAATCGGGAAAACTGTTAGCTAGTCAGCTGAAGAATGTTTCAGTTAAACGCCAAATCACTAAGGTTCGACAGCAGAATGGGGATTTGACAGTTAACCATGATGAGATAAATAAGTCTTTTCAAGACTTTTATACCTCCCTGTATCAATCTGAATTCCCTCAGGATCATAATACCATGTGTGATTTTCTTGGGAAATTGAATTTTCCAAAACTATCATCTGATGATCTTTCAGTAATAGATACTCCATTTACGGATGCGGAAATTAAAGGGGTTATTTCCTCAATGAATTCTGGGAAAGCACCAGGTCCAGATGGGTACACAGTAGAATTTTTTAAATGTTTTTCTGCTACTCTATCTCCTTGGCTATGCAAGGTTTTTGAAGAAGCAATTAGATTGGGGAATTTGCCACAATCTTTTTATAGAGCTTCCATTTCTTTAATACTGAAGAAAGATAAAGACCCTACTGATTGTGCATCTTATAGACCAATATCTTTATTGAATGTGGATTCTAAGATTTTTTCCAAGTTGCTGGCTTCCAGGCTGGAGAAGGTATTACCCCAAATTATTTCGGAAGACCAAACCGGTTTTATTAAAAATCGCTATTCTTTTTTCAATGTTAGGAGATTATTGAATATTGTTTATACTCCTTCACATAATACTTCAGAATGTGTTATTTCATTAGATGCGGAGAAAGCATTTAATAGAGTTGAATGGCCTTACTTATTTTATGTGCTGGAGAAGTTTAATTTCAGTCCAACCTTCATTTCTTGGATTAAACTGATATATCAAACTCCAGTAGCCTTGGTGTTTACTAATAATCAAAGATCTCAATTTTTTCGTTTATTTCGGGGCACTAGACAAGGTTGTCCTCTTAGTCCATTACTATTTAACATCGCTTTAGAACCTTTGGCAATTGCCATCAGAGAATCACAGGATATTTTGGGTATTAATCGTGGAACAGATATTCATAAGGTATCTTTATATGCAGACGATTTATTATTATTCATCTCTAACCCTGAGAAATCTATTCCAGCAGTTTTATCATTGTTGGCTCAATTTAGTGAGTTTTCTGGGTATAAGTTAAATCTTAATAAGAGTGAATTGTTTCCTTTGAATAGACAGGTCCCAAATTATGATATTTTACCTTTTAAATTAGCTAATGACTCTTTTACTTACTTAGGGATTAAAATTACCAAAAACCATAAAGAATTATTTAGGTTTAATTTTCTACCCTTAATTGATCAGATTAAAGGTTTGTTTACTAAGTGGTCACCATTATCTTTATCTCTGATAGGTAGGATTAATGCTATTAAGATGGTTATTTTACCTAAATTTTTATATGCTTTTCAAGCGGTACCAATTTTTATTCCAAAATCCTTTTTTACTAATGTTGATTCAAAAATTTCTTCATATATATGGCAGAATAAAAATCCCAGGTTAGGTAAAATATACTTACAGAAGACAAAGAAGGATGGTGGGTTGGCATTACCCAATTTCAGATTTTATTATTGGGCAGTTAATATTAGATATTTGATATGTTGGTTGAAAGAATGGGATGGTCCTTTTGGCCCTCATTGGGTGAGTTTGGAAACTAAGTCGGTATCTGCTTATGCTCTGGGTTCTATTTTAGGGACATCTCTTCCTTTTGCTCTTTCTAAATTGCCGAAGCGAATCGACAACCCGATAGTTAAATATACCTTACGTATATGGTTTCAATTTCGGAAATTTTTCGGGTTGACTCAATTCGTGTTAAATAGTCCTATTGTATCTAATTGTTTTTTCCACCCCTCAATTATAGATCAAGCTTTTTTGGCTTGGAAAACTAAGGGATTATTAAGATTTTCTGACTTATTTTTGGACAACTGTTTTATGTCTTTTGAGCAATTAGCTAATAAATATAATTTGCCTAGATTTCATTTTTTTAGATACTTACAGGTTAGGCATTTTTTAAGTACGGTACTTCCTTCGTTCCCAAATTTTCTGTCTTCAGATATTTTGGAGAGTTTGTTTGAATTAAACCCTTTTCAAAAAGGGCTTATATCAAAACTTTATAATATAATTATGAAGATACGTTCAGTGCCCTTTGATAAGACCAAAAATGATTGGGAAAGAGAACTTAATCTTATTATTCCTATTGAGAATTGGGATAGAATTCTTCAATTAGTTAATACATCATCTATATGTGCCAAACATTCATTAATACAATTTAAGGTTGTACATAGGGCCCATATGTCCAAGGATAAATTAGCTCATTTTTATTCTCATATAAACCCTATTTGTGACAGATGTCAATTAGAAATCGCGTCTTTAACTCATATGTTTTGGTCATGTCCGCTTTTGAAAAAATATTGGAAAGATATTTTTGATATTATTTCGGCGGTACTGAACATTGATTTACAACCCCATCCTATTACCGCAATTTTTGGTTTACCGATGATGGACTTACTTCACTTATCTCCTTCCGCCTGTCGAATGATTGCTTTTCTCACTTTGATGGCTAGAAGATCTATTTTGTTAAATTGGAAGGAAATTAATCTTCCCACGGTATTTCATTGGCTTTCTCAAACTATGTTATGTCTAAATTTAGAAAGATTAGAAGTGCTGTATTTGATACTTCTATTAAATTTGAAAAGATATGGAGACCATTTATTCAATATTTTCATATGATGTAATGGCCCTGTGCCAGGCTTATCGGTTTTTTCAGCTTTAATCGTATGTATGTTGAGAGGATCGGATTTGACGTCATTGATGTTTATGTATGCTTGTGAGATACTATGAACAGCCTTTTTTTTTCTTTCCTCTTTTGTTTTTAGTTTTTTTTTAGTTTTTTTTTCCTTCTTTGTTTTTTTTCTTAGATATTAGATTAGTAGATTAGTTAACTTTCATATATAGATTTATTATTTTTTTCTCTTTTTTTAATATTATATAATATGGAATATCTAAACTTACCATGTTCATATATATACTATATGGTTTATGTTTTGGGAAAACTTACTTATACTGTATTCATTGCTTATGTATTCCTTCATGTGTAATGGGAGTCTATATGTTTGTAATCCCTTATCAATATTTTAATTGTATTTCATTTATAATATTTTTAATACTAATAAAAAGATTGAAAGAGGACTTCCTTGACTTATTTCTATTTTCCTCTTCCTCGACCCTAACACCCTGGTTTCCTTCCCCTTGCCAACTCAGTTTAAACCCGCCCCCCCAACAGCTATATTAAACAATCCCGCCAGGATATTAGTACCCTTTGAGTTCAGGTGTAACCCATCATTTCTGTATAAGTCATGCCTTCCTCAAAATAGATCCCAGTGATCTAAGAATTTGAAGCCCTGACCCCTGAACCAGTTACTTAGCCACACATTCATCTGCTTAATTCTGCTATTCTTACCATCATTAGCGCGTGGCTCAGGCAGTAATCCTGAGATTATTACTCTGGAGGTCCGGCTTTTTAATTTACTTCCTAGCTCCCAGTAATCTTCCTTCAGGACCTCCTCTCTTTTCCTGTCTATGTCATTGGTACCAACATGTACCAAGACTTCCGGTTGCTCGCCCTGTCTCCTGAGAATACTCTGGACCAGATCTGAGATATCTCGTACCCTGGCACCAGGGAGGCAACACACCATCCGGGTATCCTTGCCCGACTCACAGAATCTCTTGTCTGTTCCCCTCACGATGGAATCCCCTATAACGACGGCATTTCTCCTTGCTCTCTTGATCACAGCACTGGGCAGAGTGCCAGAGTCCTGTTCGTTGTGGTCTTTCTCTGTCAGGTCAACCTCTCCATCAGTATCTAAAACTATATATCGATTCCTGAGGGGGACTGTCACGGAGGTGCTGTCAACTATTTCTCTATAGGCACTATCGATCACCTCCTCACTTCCTCTAATAAGCTGAAGGTCATCAAGTTGTTGCTCCAGATCCCTCACACGATCCCTAAGGAGCTTCATCTCATTGCATCTGGAGCAGATGTACTCCTGGGGGAGGCTGGGAGTCTCCCAAGGTCCCCACATCTGGCACTCCAGGCACAGCACTAATCCTAAATGCAAACCTCTAATGCTACTGTTAGCTCTAAATAAATAAACCTGTAACCTACCACTTTACTGTAAGACTCAACCGTCACAGGCGACTTTCTCAATGAATATTGACGACTTTCTGGCATCACTAGACCTGGAGTTATTAGCGAAGGTGAAAAAGAGTGATGTATCTGAGATTGCTAGTAGGTTTGGACCTTAAGGGTATTTCGAAGGCTACAACAAAGCCTGTAATTCAGAGAAAA
The DNA here is from genome assembly GCF_048418815.1 of Hemitrygon akajei. Taxonomy (NCBI): domain Eukaryota; kingdom Metazoa; phylum Chordata; class Chondrichthyes; order Myliobatiformes; family Dasyatidae; genus Hemitrygon; species Hemitrygon akajei. The sequence goes on from NC_133125.1 coordinate 183,581,295, forward strand.
ATCGCGTCACACTATGTAGATTCGGGTGTTTTTGATGAAGCGATATTAGATATGTTTCTAATAAGTAAACTAGAGATTCAGTTACAAATCGAACAAATGAAGTTAGAACAATGTAAAGCTGACTTGGAACTAAGTTGGTTAGAAGCTGCAAATAATCAGAGGGAACTTGAAGCCAAAGAAGCTGAAAGAAAGAGGGAGTTCGAGCTAGCGACAGAGAAATTAAGGTCCGAGAATCAGTCCTCTGGTTTTAGGAAACAGTTTGTTGCTAGCCAAGAAGTTATATTAACTCCTCCATTTAATGAAACAGAAGTGGATAAATATTTCCAGCATTTCAAAACTTGCTCTGATTTCAGAGTGGCCGACAGAAAAATGGCCAGTGATGTTACAGAGTGTAATTAAAGGCAAGGAACAACAAGTTTATACAGCTTTAACTGCTGAGCAAGCTCTTGATTATGATATTGTGAAGCAGCATATACTGAAAGTGTATGAACTGGTTCCAGAAGCTTATAGAGAAAGATTCAGAAATTTGAAGAAATCTGTGGAAAAAAACTTGCGTGGAATTTGCCTACGATAAAGCTGTGTGTTTTGAGAGATGGGTTTCCTCTGAAAATGTGAATGGGGACTATAATAAATTGAAAGAGTAGATTTTAATGGAGGAATTTAAAAGGAGCATCCCTGTTGAAGTAGGAGCATATGTAAATGAGAGGGACACTGCTACATTGCAGGAGTCTGCTAAATTAGCTGATGAGTATGCCATAACCCATGAGTAAATTTCCTCAGGGTAGAACTTTTAAAAGGAAAAATAGCACAGAGTCAAGGTAAACTAGAAATTAAATCGGAAGTCAGTGAGAAAGGTAAGGAGGAAGGAAAACGTGAAGGAAGGACAGTTTGGTCCCATTTGTAACTATTGTGAGAAACCTGGTCACGTAATAGCTAACTGTTTCCGATTGAAGAAGAAGGAGAAGGAAGCAGTCCCAGATGCTTGTGTGCAACACATTGAAACACTTGTGAATCCACAGGGTTCGATAAATGCAAATGAAGCTTTGTCAGAGTCTGACCAAGTTAAGGAGAGATATGATCATTTTATAACTGAAGGATTTGTATCTTTGAAAGAAATTAAGTATATGTTAGAAAATAATATTATTAGACCTTCTAATTGGAATTGGAGTTCACCTTGTGTTATGGTGCCTAAGTCAGACGGTAGTATTCGGTTTTGTACTGACTACAGGAAGGTGAATGCTGTAATGAAAACAGATGTGTGTCCAATCTCTAGAGAGGATGATTGTGTGGATAAAGTCAGAAAATCAAAGTTTCTTACAAAGATTGATTTGTTAAAAGGATATTGGTGTGTTCTATTGATGGATAGAGGGAGAGAGATTTCTGCATTTGTAACCCCATCTGGATTATATGAATATAATGTTCTTCCATTTGGGATGAAGAATGCCCCAGGTTCTTTCCAGCGGGTGATTAATTCTGTGATTTATGGGTTTAAAGGTACAGATGCCTATATTGACAATTTAGTTACAGGAAATGATACTTGGGAAGCACATGTTACTGCGGTGGAGAAGCTATTTGAAAAGCTTTCAAAAGCTAACTTAACTATTAACTTAGCTGATAGTGAATTTGGTCATGCCAATGTGACTTACCTTGGTTATGTTGTAGGTCTGGGCTTGGTTAAGGAAATAAATAAAACTCCAATTTAGCAACAAAGGTTTGATGTTACAGGAGTATAATATTTTGATAACTCTTATTAAAGGCAAAGATAATGTGATTGCTGACTATTTATCTAGATGTTGAATGTACAATATAATTTTTATGGAGTATTATGTCAACATTTGTAATACTCATATATTAATTAGTAAGGTGCTGTATGATAATACAATGTATATTGTGTAGATTATAGATTTTATACATTTGTATTTTTTTGTAAATAATTGTTAAAATTTTGCTCTTGACTGATCAGTATTTTTAATTGAGTATCTGGTGAGCATGATGTAATGGTCTTGTGATGGTGGGGTGATGTAATTTCCTGCCAGTGTGAGGTCACGTGATGTTGTTTTCCCGCCAGAGTGAAGTCAACAGATATAAAACAGGTCAACCATGTTCTCAACAGGTATAAAACTGGAAAGCCTGCTGTGATGCAGGAGTTTGTGTTGAGACCTCGTTTAAGTCGTCAGTTACCCTGTTATGCTGCGTATTTGGTTTCATGGTACAGTTTTGATTTAAAGTGGAGTTTTACTTTCTAACTTAAGTCTCAAAGGTTATTGCCAGCAGTTTCACCAAACGTTGCCAGTTTTGGTTTGATCTGCCTTTGCAATTCATTTGGAGAGTGAAGAATTTATCGAAGTACGGGAACCTGAAGAATCGAGTAAATTTGGTGTCGTCGATGGTTTAATACAGGATCAACCTTATTGGATCTTCATTCAAGGAAGTAGTAACCTGCATCCCAGATAACCCCTGCCTTGTAAGAGCAGAAAGGGTTGGAGCAGTGTTATTTGCCAAGGAAAAGGTCAGTTACTTTAAGCGGATTTAATTTCCTTCATCGTGATTCTTTTGGGCAAGGCATATTTCGGCTGGGATCAGCAGTAACGTCACATCGTCAAGGAATTCGTTACTTCAGGGAAGTCTCTCCTAATTGACTGTATAAATCATTTGGACTTTCACATTTACCTTTTTAAGAACTGTGTTCGCATTTATTGCTTTAAGAACTGTTGGAGTTGCCGTATAGCAGTTAACTTCTGGTTAAGTTAGTTATTTGTTTACTTTTCATTTTTGTTGAGGAGAGTTTAATAAATTGTTTACCTGTTTGTAAAAAACCTGTCTCAATTCTATATTCATTGTTGCCGGAGATGTACTGTAACACTTGGAGAAACTGGGAGAATGGAATGGAGTCACTCACAACAAGAAGTGGGGAGGGAATTACAGACAAGATGGGTGTTTGAATCTTGGCTTGTAATGGATAGTGGTGATCAGTGTATCTCCTGAACTATGATGGAGAGATCCAGGAAGGGAAGAGAAGAGACAGAGAAGCACCAAGGGAAGATGAAGGGAAGGTGGAAATTGGCAACAGTGGAACTTCTGTGTTGACTAAGTGCAGGAAACAGCACCAACAGATTTGTCAATGTACCAGAGAAGGTGTTGTGGGAGTGAGACACTGATGTTCCAAACAGGAGGACGATGAATGTTTTGGCTGAAGTGAGTGTCCATAACGAGGCCTTTGATATGGAAAATGCAGCTGAAGGAGAAAGTGTTCAATGTTAGGATGAATCTGATCATCAGACCCTCCTGATCTGAGACACCAGTGCAGATGGATTGCAAATCCATGGTGAAGATAAACTGACTGGGAACATGGAATTGTCAATATTCTGATAAAATTCAAAGATCATTTTTACTTTGCTCAGTTTATATTAACTCTGATTTATTTATTCAGTGATACAGTGCGGATTAGGCAACAACCAGTGTCCATGGGTGGGCTCGTAAAAAAATAAAAGTTGTTGGGTGATTAAAAATGAGCAAACATACCAATGAGGGAACTCGACTGATACAGACACTCAGTGGCTACTTCTGGAGGTACCTCATAAAGTGGCATTGAGTGTGTGTTTGTGTTCTGCTGCTGATATCGCCAATCCACCGCTAGGTTTGATGTGTTGTGCTTTCTGAGATGCTCTTCTGCATACTGATGTTGTCACAAGTGGTTATTTGAGTTACTGTCGCATTCTCGTCAGCGTGAACCAGTCTGGCCATTCTCCTCTGACCTCTCTCATTAACCCACAGAAATGCAACTCACTGGGTATTTTTGTTTTTCACACCATTCTCTGTAAACTCCAGAGACTGTTGTGCATGAGAAAGCAGGAGATCAGCTGTTTCTGAGATCATCAAACCATCCCATCTGGCACCAACAATCATTCCACAGTCAAAGTCACTGAAATGATATTTATATTGTATTAAATTATATTTCTTCCCCATTCTGGTGTTAGGTTTGAACAAGGACTGAATGTCTGCATGCTTTTATGCATTGAGTTGCTGCCACATGATTATCTAATCAGATGTTTGTATGAATGATCGGGTTTCGGGGTCTATCTGATAAATGGCCACTGAGTGTATTAGACAAGATGGCATTCAGTAATCAGTGAAATATCGGAAAGATATTCTTCACAATTTGTTCTTCAGAAGTATCCTCATTACTGTACTTGGTCAGGGACAACAGATAACAGGAATGAAAAGTTGGAGTAAAAACAAAATGATAAAAGAACGATAGAAATAAAATATTTTAACATAATCAGTCCCACAAGCTGAGCTTTTGAAGAAATACGCATGAACAGTAGAAAGCAGAAAACCCTGAAGGGAGGCAGAGATAGAGAAACAGCAGCTGAAAGTACACTTGACCAAAACTTTGTGAAACTAGATGCATGCTAAAGAAATGTTTACAAAATCAGGAGCTTATCTAAACAGCCCTACCTCTGGGAAAGAAAACCTATTGATCCACTGCTTTCACCAGAATGGAAAGGGAATGAATCGTACCCCTTGTCTGATTTCACACTTTCCAAAACATTCCTACCTGGGGCGAGGTGGGAATTCCCCCGAGTTTAGCGCAGGATGTACAAGTTAGTAAACAAAGTGTAGAAATACACAAATGCCATAATATAAGTAACAAATTTTTCAAAGTTATCATTTGTACCAAAACTATACGGAAGATGTTCAGAGTCAGGAAAACAGACCCTTTTAAAATGTTCCACAGATGGATGATCTGTGAAGTGGATAAGTGACCGAGATGAAAGTGTAGATGGGTGGGTTAGTAAGTTTGCAGTAAGTTTAAGATGAGTAATGTTGTGGGTAACGTAGAAGACTGGCAGAAATTACAACGGGACATAGATCATTTGCAGATATGGGCACAGAAATAACAGATGGAGTTTAACCCGGCCAAATGTGAAGAGTTGCACCTTAGTAGGTCAAATGTAAAGAGACACTACACTGTTACTGGCAAGATCCTTAACGGCATTGATGAACAGAGGGATCTCGTGGTCCAAGTTCATAGCTCATTGAGAATGGCTACACAGGTTGATGGGACAATTCAGAAGGCATATGGCACGCTTGCCTTTATTATTCAAGGCATTGAGACCAAAATCAGGAAGTTATGTTGCAGCTTTACGCAATACTCCAGATGCGGCCTAACTAGAGTTTATAGAGTTCCGGTCACTCTTGTAAAGAGAAAGGTCTCTGCTTCCACATTGTTCATGGGTGGTCTCATAAATAAAACCATGGGGTGATTTAAAATTGAGCAAACAGATCAGTAAGGGAACGAGACTGATCATACACTCAGTGTTACTGGTGACCCTCATGAAGGGGGTGCTGTGTGTGTGTTTGTGGTCTTCTGCTGCTATAGACAATCTGCTGCTAGGTTTGACGTGTCGTGCTTTCTGAGATGCTCTTCTGCACACCACTATTGTACGTGTAGTTATTTGCGTTACTGTCACCTTCCCGTCAGTTTTAACCAGTCTGACCATTCTCCACTGACCGCTCTCATTAACAAGGTGTTTTCACCCACAGAACTGCCGTCCACTGGATGTTTTTGTTGTTCACACCACTCTCTGTAAACTCGAGAGATGCTGTGCATGAAAAAACAGGAGATGAGCAGTTTCTGAGATACTCTCACAATCACCAATACACTCTACGAAAAGTTTGTGAAACTAGATGCATACTAAATAAATGTTTGCAAAATTCAGGAGCTTATCTAACCAACCCCACCTCTAGAAAAAGAAAAATTGCTGATCCACTGCAAAGCAAACAAATCATCTCCCTTATCTGATTTCACATTCTCCAGAGCATTCCTACCTGGGGCAGACAGAGGTGGGGGGTGGGGGGATGCCCCTGCATTCAGGGCAGGATGTACTGGCTGGAAAAGAAGTGTGGGAATACACAAATTCCATAGTATGAGTAACAAATGTTTCGAAGATTATCATTTGTACCAAAACTATACGGGAGATGTTCAGAGTCAGGAAAACAGACCCCTTTTAAAATGTTCCACAGATGGATGATCTGTGAAGTGGATAAGTGACCGGGATGAAAGTGTAGATGGGTGGGTTAATAAGTTTGCTGATGATTCGAAGACTAGTACTGCTGTGGGTAGCGTAGATGACTGTCAGAGATTACAATGGGACATAGATCAAACCCAGCCAAACATGAAGTGCTGTTTCTTGGTAGATCAAATGTAAAGAGACAGTATACTGTTAAGGACAAGGTCCTTGACATTTTTGATGAGCAGAGGGATCTTGGAGTCCAAGTTCATAGCTCATTGAAAACGGCTCGACAGGTTGATGAGTGGTTAAGAAGGTGTTTGGCATGATTGCCTTTATTAGTCGAGGCATTGAGTTCAAAGGTCAGGAAGTTATGTTGCAGCTTTATAAAACTCTAGTTAGGCCGCATCTGGAGTAATGGAAATAGTTCTATAGGAAGGAAGTCCAGGCTTTGGAGACGGTACAGAGGAGGTTTACCGGGACGCTGTCTGGATTAGAGGGCATCTGCTGTAACGAGCGGCTGGTTAAACTTGGGTTGTTTTCTCTGGAGCAATGGAGGCTGAGGGGAAATCTGTTAGAGTTTATAAGAATATCAGAGGCATAGATAGAGTAAACAGAGAGTATATGTTCCCCAGGGTAGGAATGTTTAATACCAGAGGGCATGGATTTAAGGTGCAAGGGGATCATTTCAGAGGAGATGAAAGGGCAGGTTTTTACACAGAATGGTGGCTGCCTGGGGTGGTGGTAGAGGCAGAAACATTAAAGACTTTGAAGGGACATTTTGATAGGCTCATGAATGTGAGGAAAATGGAAGGATATGGACAGTGTATGGAGATTAGTTTAGTTCGCCATTTGATTACAATTGTATTGGTTCAGTACAACATTGTGGGCCGAAGGGCCTGTTTCTGTACTGTACTGTTCCATGTTCTATGGATCATCCATGGTGGAAGTTGAGAGGAAAACGAGGTTCAGTGTTTCTGTTGAGGATTTTTTATTAATGTGTAGCACCAGACAGTCAGCCGTTCTTGTCTGGCATGTGGTGTCAGGATTGGTCTCCTTTCGGATTAACCAGATCACGATATGAACGTTCCTGACTCGACCCTTTTTTCTTTAACAAGGCCGAGTGGCTAGCTCGACGCTCACCGACACGGATGGAAACCGTGATCAGGGGGTGGCCTGACTAGGATTCGAACTCAGGAGCCTTCGCTCCGGAGTCCGGTGCTGATGCCATTGTGCCACCTGCTGGCCCCTGTTCAGGATGACAGCAGACAAGAGATTATGACAGCAGCTCAAACTATCAGAAACCACGAGTACAACACACTGAATTAGTGACGGTGACATGGACAGTTAGTGATTCAGAATAATTGGGGAGTCATAGAATCATTGAGCATTACACCACAGAAACAGGATCTCCAGCACATCTAGTCTGTGCTGAACTGGTATTCTGTCCAGTCCCATTGACCTGCACCTAGAACACAGCCCTCCATACCCCTCCAATCCATGTACGTATCCAAACCTGTCTTAAACGTTCCAGTCAAACCCTCATCCACCACTTCTGCTGGCAGCTCGTCCCATGCTCACACCACCCACTGAGTGAAGAAGTTCCCTTTCAGGTTCCACTTCAATATTTCACCTTTCACCCTTAACCTATGACCTTGCTCCTTACTGTCTGCGTCACCCAGGACATGTCCTCTTCTCATTGCTACCATCAGGGAGAAGGTACAGGAAACTGAAGGCACACACTCAATGATTCAGGAACAGCTTCTTCCCCTCTGTCATCAGATTTCTGAATGGACATTGATTCCTTGAACACAACCTCACTACATTTTTTGCTCTTTTAGCACTATTTATTTAATTTAACTATATATACTGTAATGACTGTATATAGTTACTGTCATGTAGTTATTTTATTATTATATATTGCAATGTACTGCTGCTGCGTAACAAAAATTTCATGACAAACGCCAGTGATATTAAACCTGACTCTGATTCTGCTCTTCACTTTGTTTGTCACGTAACAAATTATTCTGCATTGTTACTGTGATGAATTGCTCTGGTGTTAAATCTGCTCTTCAGTGGGAGTTCAGTGAAACACTCTCTCAGTGCTTCTCCTCTGTGATCACAAAATACTTTATAGATTCTGGGGTCAAAGTAACACGTACAACACGCTGGAGGAACTCAGCAGGTCGGGCAGCATCCGTGGATACGAGCAGTCAACATTTCGGGCCAAGACCCTTCGTCAGGACTGAAGAGGGAGGGGGCAGGGGCCCTATAGAGAAGGTGGGGGAGGGTGGGAAGGAGAAGGCTGGTAGGTGCCAGGTGAAAGACCAGTAAGGGGAAAGGTCAAGGGGTGGGGGAGGGGAAGCAGGGAGTGGATAGACAGGAAAAGTGAAGAAGGAATGTACGGGGAAAGTAATATGGGTAGTAGAAGGAGGCGGAACCATGAGGGAGGTGATAGGCAGCTGGAGGAGGATACCGTTTGGGTAGTCTCCAGCCCCTTGGTATGAACATCGAATTCTCCAACTTCCGGTAATTCCCTCCCTCCCCCTTTCCCCATCCCAGTTTCACTCTGCCTTTTCTTCCAGCTGCTTATCACCTCCCTCATGGTTCCGCCTCCTTCTACTACCCATACTGCTTTCCCCTTACATTCCTTCTTCACCTTTCCTGCCTGTCCCCTCCCTGCTTCCCCTCCCCCACCCTTGATCTTTCCTCTGATTGGTTTTTCACCTGGCACCTTCCGCCCTCCCCCCCCCACCTTCTTTATAGGGCCCCTGCCCCCTCCTTCTTCGGTCCTGACGAAGGGACTCGGCCCAGAACGTTGACTGCTCATTTCCACGGATGCTGCCAGACCTGCTGAGTTCCTCCAGCTTGTTTGTACAACTGCATTGGCGCTACTTCATGCATCCATGCTGAGCTCGTCAATTTTATCAACTTTGTCTCTAACTTCCACCCTTCCCTTAAATTCAGTTGTTCCATCTCTGACATCTCCCTCCCCTTTCTCGATCTCCCTGTCTCCATCTCTGGAGATAAACTGTCAACCAGCATCTTTTATAAACCTCTGATTTCTATGATTATGTCGACTAACCTCTTCCCTATCTATTGTAAAAATGTTATTCCCTTTTCTCTGTTTCTTCGCCTCCACTGCATCTCGTTTGTGATGCAGCACAAAGTTTCGAAAGAGCTCAGGGAAGTCAGGTTTCTTTCTGCTGGCTGAAATCAGCTCTGGATCAATAAAAAGAAAGGAGGTGTAAGCACAGTGGCCATTGTCAGAGTGGGCCAGCGTTAGTGGTCCAGATTTGGCTCAACAGTCTTGGGCAAACATATTTGGAGGTTCTAAGTAAGTAAGCAAGAAAGTGCTGAGAGTGGATCCGGAGTTAGTGTGTGTTACTTGTAGAGATGTGGGAACTCTGGGAGACCTGCAGTCTCACTGTGCACCGAGTTACATCTCCTCAGAGACTGTGTTAAAGAACTGGAGCTGCAGCTGGATGACCTTCAGCTCATACGGGAGAATGAGGAGGTGACAGACAGGAGATACAGGGAGATAGTCACCCCTCAGGTACAGGATGCAGGTACCTGGGTGACTGTCAGGAGAGGGAGAGGGAATAGGCAGCCAGTGCAGAGTACCCCTGTGGCCGTTTCCCACAATAATAAGTATAACACTTTGGATACTGTTGAGCAGCGGCTGGGTCTCTGTCACTGAGTCTGGCTCTGCAGCTTCGAAGGGAATGAGGAGAAGAGGAGTCCGTAATGACAGGGGATTCCATAATTAGAGGATCAGAAAGCAGATTCTGGGGATGTGAAAGAGAAACCCGGATGGTCTGTTGCCTCCCAGATCCCAGGGTTAGAGTTGTCTTGGATCGAGTCCATGGCATTCTAAAGGGGAGGGTGAACAGCTGTAAGATGTGGTTCATATTGGTACCAATGACATAGGTAGGAAAAGGGATGAGCTCCTGAAGAGAGAATCTAGGGAGTTCGACAGTAAGCTGAAAAGCTGGACAATCAGGGTAGTAATCATTGGATTATTACCTGTTCCACGGGACAGTGAGGGTAAGAATAGGATGATCTGGCTGAGGAATTGGTGCAGGGGGCAGGGTTTCAGATTTCTGGATCACTGGGATCTCTTCTGGGGAAGGAACCACCTGTACAAAAGGACAGGTTACACCTGAACCTGAGGGTCCAATATTCTTGCAGGCATGTTTGCTAGAGTTGTTGGGGAGGGTTTAAAGTAATTTGGCAGCGGGATGGGAACCGCAGTGATAGGGCTGAGGATGGGCAGTTGGTATACAACTAGTTGCAGTGTGCAGTGAGGCTGTGAGGACAGACAGACAAACGATGGGGCAAAATTGCAATCAGTGGGATGAGTTAAATTGTAACAGGGGGCCAGAAACAAAAAGGGTGATGAAGGTGTACACAGTAGATGGAATAAGGGAGTTGATCCTGTGGCTCAGTTAGAGATCGGCAGGTATGATGTTGTGGGCATCTGAGTTGTGGCTGAAAGAAGATTAGAGTTGGGAGCTTAATATCCAAGTGTACACATTGTATGGAAAAGATAGGCAGGTAGGCAGAGGGGTTGGGGTGGCTCTATTGGTAAATATTCAATTAAATCCTTGGAAAGAGATCGACATCAGAAGATGTAGAAACCTTGTGGGTAGAGTTAAGAAACTACAAGGGTAAAAAGATCCTGATGGGAATTATATACAGGCCTCCAAACAGTAGGCAGAATGGGGGCTGCAAATTACAAAGGGAGATAGAAAAAGGGCAATATTTTGATAATTATGGGGTATTTAAATATTCAGGAGATTAGGAAAATCTGATTGGAAGCTAGGTTTCAGCAGAGTGGCCATTGTGTGAATGGGCCAGTGTTAGAATGGGATTTAAGGGTTTGGCTCATCGAGTCTTAGGGGAGGATTAGTCCGTAGGTAGATTTTTCTTTGCCATTTATTCTTTCATTCTTCCTTTTTGAAGATTTAGAGCAGTGGGGGTGCCAGACAGGGCAGTGGAATGCTCTTCTTGCAGGATGTGGGAAGGCAGGGAGACCTTCAGTGTCCCTGACGACAAAACCTACAAGAAGTGCATCCAGCTGCAGCTTCTAATAGACTGTGTGAAGGAGTTGGAGCTGGAACTGGATGAACTCTGGATCATTCAGGAGGCTGAGATCATTTGATAGACAGCACACACAGTCAGGTAGTTCCACACACTGTGCAGGACACGGGTAAATGGGTGACTGTCAGGTGGAGAAGGTGAGAGGCAGTCAGTGCAGAGTACCCCTGTGGCCTTTCCCCTCAACAGCAGGTAGGATGTGTTTGATACTGTTGAGGCGGGGTATCACCTAGCAGAGGAAAGCCACAGCAGTCAGGTATCTGGTACTGAGTCTGGCTCTGTGCCTCAGAAGGGAAGAGGGAGAAAAGGCAAGCGGCAGTGACAGGGGATTCAGATTGATGAGGGTAACAGAAAGGAGCTTCTGTGGCTGAGAGTGAGATTCCCAGATGATATGTTGCCTCCTGGGTGCCAGGATCAGGGACATCTCAGATGAAGTCCACAGTATTGTTAAGTGGGTGGGTGAGCGGCCAGAGGTCGTGGCCTACGTCAGTACCAATGACATGGGTAGGAGGGTGACGAGATCCAGCAAAGTGAGTCCAGGGAATTAGGTGCCCAGTTAAAGGGCAGGATCTCCAGGGCTGTGATCTCAGCATTGCTACCCAGGCCATGTGCTAGTGAGGCCAGAAGTAGGAAGATCATATAGTTTAACATATGGCTGAGGAGATGGTGCAGGATGGAGGGTTTCAGATTTTTTGATCATTGTGCTTTCTTTCTGGAAAGTGAGACGCTTTCTTTCTGGAAAGTGAGACTTGTACAGAAGGTATGGTTTGCACCCGAACTGGGGGACTAATATCCTAGTGGGAAGGGTTACTAGTGCTGTACAGGTGGGGAGGGGGAGGGGGTTGAGTGGTGGTGGAGTTTAAACTCGAGTTGCAGGGGGATGTGAACCAGAGTGCCCAAACAGATCATGGAGTGGTTGTAGAGAAAGGTGTTGTTCAGCCCATGTACAAAGTCAGGTAATTGAAAGATTGAGCATAGTGGGGCAAATGTCCTGAGCTGTGTATATTTCAATGTAAGGAGTATTGTGGGAGAGGTGGGTGAGCTTAGGGCATGGATCAGCCTGTGGAGTATGACATTGTAGTCATTACTGAGATTTGTTTGCAGGAGGGAGGACTGGCCGCTCAGTGTTCTGGGGTTCCGTTGTTTTAGACATGATGGAGCAGGAGGGGTGGCATTACCAGTGAGGAAAAATGTCATGGCCGTGCTCAGTCAGGACAGATGGGAGAGATCATCTCGTGAGGCTTTTTGGGTGGAACTGAGGAATGAGAAAGGTATGGCCAAGTTAATGGGATAATATCATCGACCATCAGCAGTCCACGGGATTTGGAGGAGCAAATTTGCAGAGATTGCAGACTGTAGGAAAAAGAACTCAAGGTTCTGATAATAGTCAAATTTATCTTTCCACATATTGACAGGGACTCCCATGCTGTAAAAGAGGTGGATGGGAAAGAGTTTGTCAAATGTGTTTAGTGAAGTTTCCTTAATCATTGCATAGAAATCTGAACGAGAGAGAATGTGCTACTACATCTCCTATTAGGAAACGAGACAGGGCAGGAGACAAAAGTATGTGATCATAATGCCATTAGTTTTATGGTAATTATGGAAATGGATTGATGTGGTCATTTTATGGTAATTATGGAAAAGGATTGATGTGGTCGGGTTAAGATGCTAAATTGCAGAAAGGCTAAATTTGATGGTATCAGAAAGGATATGGCAAATGTGGATTGGGACAGGTTTTTTGGGAAAGGTATACTTGGGAAGTGGGAGGCCTTCAAAAGCGAAATTTTGAGAATACAGAATTTGTATATTCCTGTCAGAATTTAAAACAATGATAATAGATTTTGGTAATCTTGATTTTTGAGAGATATTGATGCCCTGGTTAGGTAGAAGGAGATGCATAACAGTATAGGCAGGTAGGAACAAATGAGATACTTGAGCAGTACAAGGAATAGAAGAGAACAATATAAAGAATGTAAGAAGAATCTTAAGAAAGAAATTAGAAAAGCTAAAAGAAGATACGAGGTTGCTTTGGCAAGTAAGGTGAAAATAAATCTAAAGGGTTTCTACAGTTATATTAATAGCAAAAGTATAGTGAGGGATAAAATTGGTCCCTTACAGAATCAAGAGTGGACAGCTATGTGTGGAGCCGAAAGAGATGGGGGAGATTTTGAACAATTTATTTTCTTCGGTATTCACTAAGAGATGGATATTGAATTGTGTAAGGTAAGGGAAACAAGTAGGGAAGTTATGGGAATTATGATGATTAAAGAGGAGGAAGTACTGGTGCTTTTAAGGAATATAAAAGTAGATAAATCTCCAGGTCCTGACAGGATATTCCCTAGGACCTTGAGGGAGGTTAGTGTAGAAATAGCAGGGGCTCTAACAGAAATATTTCAAATGTCATTAAAAACGGAGATGGTGGCGGAGGATTGGCATATTGCTCATGTGGTTCCATAGTTTAAAAAGGGTTCTAAGAGTAAACCTAGCAATTATAGGCCTGCCAGTTTGGCATCAGTGGTGGGTAAATTAATGGAAAGTATTCTTAGAGATGGTATATATAATTATCTGGATAGACAGGGTCTGATTAGGAACAGTCAACATGGACGTGCGTGGAAGGTCATGTTTGACAAATCTTACTGAATTTTTTGAAGAGGTTGCGAGGAAAGTTGACGAGGGTAAAGCAGTGGATGTTGTCTATATGGACTTCTGTAAGGCCTTTGACAAGGTTCTGCATGGAAGGTTAGTTAGGAAGGTTCAATCGTTAGGTGTTAATATTGAAGTAGTAAAATGGATTCAACAGTGGCTGGATGGGAGATGCCAGAGAGTAGTGGTGGATAACTGTTTGTCAGATTGGAGGCCAGTGACTAGTGGTGTGCCTCAGGGATCTGTACTGGGTCCAGTGTTGTTATATGCATTAATGATCTGGATGATGGAGTGGTAAATTGGATTAGTAAGTATGCAGATGATACTAAGGTAGGTGGTGTTGTGGATAATGAAGTAGGTTTTCAAAGCTTGCAGAGAGATTTAGGCCAGTTAGAAGAGGGGGCTGAACGATGGCAGATGGAGTTTAATGCTGATAAGTGTGAGGTGCTACATTTTGGTAGGAATAATCGAAATAGGACATACATGGTAAATGGCAGGGCATTGAAGAATGTAGTAGAACATAGTGATCTAGGAATAATGGTGCATAGTTCCCTGAAGGTGGAATCTCATGTGGATAGGGTGGTGAAGAAAGCTTGTGGTATGCTGGCCTTTATAAATCAGAGCATTGAGTATAGGAGTTGGGATGTAATGTTAAAATTGTACAAGGCATTGGTAAGGCCGAATTTGGAGTATTGTGTACAGTTCTGGTCAGCGAATTATAGGAAAGATGTCAACAAAGTAGAGAGAGTACAGAGAAGATTTACTAGAATGTTACCTGGGTTTCAGCACCTAAGTTACAGGGAAAGGTTGAACAAGTTAGGTCTTTATTCTTTGGAGCGTAGAAGGTTGAGGGGAACTTGATAGAGGTATTTAAAATTATGAGGGGGATAGATAGAGTTGATGTGGATAGGCTTTTTCCATTGAGAGTTGGGGAGATTCAAACAAGAGGACATGAGTTGAGAGTTAGGGGGCAAAAGTTTAAGGGTAACACGAGGGGAAATTTCTTTACTCAGAGAGTGGTAGCTGTGTGGAATGAGCTTCCAGTAGAAGTGGTAGAGGCAGGTTCGGTATTGTCGTTTAAAGTAAAATTAAATAGGTATATGGACAGGACAGGAATGGAGGATTATGGTCTGAATGCGGGCCAGTGGGACCAGGTGAGAGTAAGCGTTCGGCACGGACTAGAAGGGCCGAGATGGCCTGATTCTGTGCTGAAATTGTTATATGGTTATAGGTTTATATAGTTAATTTACCCGTGTCCTGCACAGAATGCCATGGGAAGGAGAGTCCCTATTGCAAGAGGTCCTTTGTGCAGGTGGATATCTCCAAGGATGAGTGCCAATACTCATGAGAGAAAGCCAGTTTGCTGAAGATGGCCTTCAAGTGAAGTTAGGACTGTGGTGGGTGCTTTCAGGGAGACCGGGGGTTCAGTACCGTGAGTAACGGTTATACCCAGCTTTGGAAAAGATGAGCTCCAATATTTAGACAGGTTTAACTGTAATAAGCCCTTTTTTAACTTCTTTCTTTTCTTTAATAACTATTTGATGAATCTGAAATTGGTAAATACACTTTCTTTATAATATTATGTGGTGTATAATCTGTTATTTCTTGCAAATTGATAATTGGGTTTGGGCAGAATTTACAGAGCATTTGCTCAAATTGAGGTTTCTTTAATCAGAACATCATTACGTTCCTGTTTGGTTTGAACCCGAAATCATACCGACCCCAGATGTATATTGTTTATGAAAGGTGGCTTCTCACCGCTGAGTCACGTGGCTGTTGTTGCACCAGGAACGTTGAAGACAAGGCGTGGATGTTGTTTACATAGACTTTAGCAAGGCCTTTGAAATGGTCCCACGTGGGAGGCTGCTCAAGAAGGTTCAGTTGCTTGGCATTCAAAATGAGGCAGTAATTTGGATTGGACATTGGCTTCACTGGAGAAGAGAGAAGCCAAAGAGTGGAAGTAGACAGTTACCTCTCTGACTGGAGAGCCGTGACTAATGGTGTGCCACAGGGATCACTGCTGGGTCCATTAGTTGTTTGTCATCCATATCAATGATCTGGATGATAATGTCGTATTCTGGATCAGCAGATTTGTGGATAACACTAAGATTGAGGGTCTGGTGGATCGTGAGGAAGACTTTCAAAGCTTGCAGCAGGATCTGGAGCAGCTGGAAAAATGGACTCAAAATGGCAGATGGAGTTTAGTGTAGACAAGTGTGATGTGTTGCAATTAGCAGGATCATCCAGGCTAGGGCTTGCAAGATGAGGAGTAGGGCATAGAGGAGTGTTTGTAGAACAGAGAGATCTGGGAATGCAGATGCATAATTCTGTGAATGTGGCATGACATGTAGATATGGTCGTAAAGAAAGCTTTTGGTACATTTTGAGCACAGGAATTGAGATTCTATATTCAAATTGTATAAACATTGGTGGTCATAATTTGGAGTATTGTGTCCAGTTGTGGTCATTCCCATAAGATATAGGAGCAGAATTTAGCCCATCAAGTCTGCTGTGTTATTTCATCGTGGCTGATCCAATTTTCCTCTCAGCCCCAATCTCTGCCTTCTCCCCATATCCCTTCATACTCTGATCAATCAAGACTCTATCAACCTCTTCCTCAAGTATACCGTACATAAATACTTGGCCTTCACAGCTTCCTAGAAGCATAGAAACGTAGAAAACCTACAGCACCATACAAGCCCTTCAGCCCACAATTCTGTACCTAACATGTCCTTACTTTAGAAATTACCTAGAGTTACCCATTGCCCTCTATTTTTCTAAGCCCCATGCACCTATACAGGAGTCTCTTCAAAGACCCTGTTGTATCCACCTACAACAACATCACCAGCAGCACATTCCACGCACTCACCACTCTCTGCATCAAAAAACGTACCACTGACACCTCCTCTGTACCCACTTCCAAACACATTAAATCTGTGCCCTCTCGTGTTAGCCATTTCAGCCCCAGGAAAAAGACTCTGACTATCCACACGATCCTTGTAAATCTCCTCTGCACCCTTCCTATGGTTTCCACATCCTTGCTGTAGTGAGCTGACCATAACAGAGCACAGTACTCCAAGTGGGGTCTGACAAGGGTCCTATATAGCTGTAGCATTACCACTCGACTCTTGAATACAATCCCACTGTTGATGGAGGCCAGTGCACCATATGCCTTCTTAACCACATAGTCTACCTGAACAGCAGCTTTGAGTGTCCTTTATACTCAGTCCCCAAGATCCCTCTGATCCTCCACACTGCCAAGAGTCTCACCATTAATACTATATTCTGTCATCATATTTTGACCTACCAAAAGGAACCACTTCACACTTATGTGGGTTGAACTCCATCCGCCACTTCTCAGCCCAGTTTTGCATCCTATCGATGTACCACTGTAACCTCTCCAGTCCTCCACACTATCCACAACACCTCAACCTTCGTGTCATCAGCAAATTTACTAACCCATCCCTCCACTTCCTCATCCAGGTAATTTATATAAACCACAAAGAGAAGGGGTCCCAGAACAGATCCCTGGGGCACTCCACTGGTCACTGACCCCCATGCAAAATATGACCCATCTACAACCACTCCTTGCCTTCTGTGTGCAAGCCAATTCTGGATCCACAAAGTGAGGTCTTTACTTTCTCAATAAGCCTTGCATGGAGTAACTTATCAAATGCCTTGCTGAAATCCATATACACTACATCTACTGCTCTACCTTCATCAATGTGTTTAGTCAAAAAATTCAATCAGGCTCATAAGGCACGACCTGCCTTTGACAGGTAAGACCCATTGGTCTATAATTTCCTGGGCTATCTCTACTTCCTTACTTGAATAAGAGAACAACATCTTACCTACTTTTTTGAACTTTTCTTGACAAGATTTTCACAGCCTTTGTACACCATGGTTTCTGTACCCTACCATCCTTTCCCTGTCTCATTGGAATGTACCTATGCAGAACACCACACAAATATCCCCTGAACATTTGCCACATTTCTGCTGTATATTTCTCTGAGAACAACTGTCCCCAATTTATGTGTCCAAGTTCCTGCCTGGTAGCTTCATATATCCCCTTACTCCAATTAAACGCTTTCCTAACTTGTCTGTTCCTATCCTTGTTCAACACTATGGTAAAGGAGATAGATTTGTGATCACTCTCTCCAAAATGCTCTCCCACTGAGAGACCTGACACCTGACCAGGTACATTTCCCAATACCAGATCACCTATAGCCTCTCCTCTTGTAGGCTGATGTACATACTGTGTCAGGAAATTTTCCTGAACACACCTTATGAACTCCACCTCATCTAAACTCCTTGCTCCAGGGAGATTCCAATCAATGTCTGGGAAATTAAAATCTCCCATCACGACAACCCTGTTAGATCCTAAGACCATAAGATATAGGAGCAGAAGTAGGCCATTCATCCCATCGAGACTGCTCTGCCATTCATTCATGGGCTGGTCCAATCCCCACTCCCCTGCCTTCTCCCCACACCCCTTGATTCCCTGGCTAATCAAGAACCTATCTATCTCTGCCATAAATGCACCCAATGACTTGGCCTCAACAGCCACTCGTGGCAACAAATTCCACAGATTTACCATCGTCTGACTAGAACATCTCTGTTCTAAATAGATGTCCTTCAATCCTGAAGTTGTGACCCCTTGTCCTAGACTCTCCTACCATGGGAAATCACTTTGCCATATCTAATCTGTCAGGCGGCCTTTTAACATTCAAAACTGTTATTACTGGATCGTTCCAGAATCTGTCTCCCTATCAGCTCTTCGATGTCCCTGTTACTATTGGGTGGTCTATAAAAAACACCCAGTAGATTTATTGACCCCTTCCTGATTCTAAATTCCACCCGTGACTTCCTCCTTTTCTGCAGCCGTAACACTATCTCTGATCAATTGTGCCACGCCCACACCTCTGTAGCCTCCCTCTCTGTTCTTTCTGAAACATCTAAAGCCTGGCATTCTAAGTAGCCATTCCTGCCCCTGAGTCATATAGTCTCTGAAATGGCCACAACATCATAGCAGTGATCCACGCTCTAAACTCAGCTGTTTTGTTCATGATACTCCTTGCATTAAAATAGACACATCTCAAACCATCAGTCTGAGCGCATCCCTTCTCTATCACCTGCCTATCCTCCCTCTCACACTGACTACAAGCTTTCTCAATTTCTGAGCCGCTTCCTCCCTCTCTTCAGTTCGGTTCCCACCCCCCCCCCCAACCCCAGCAATTCCAGTTTAAACTCTTCCCAATAGCCTCCGAAAATTTCCCAGCCAGGATATTGGTCCCCTTCAGATTCAAGTGCAACCTATCCCTTTTGTACAGGTCACGCCTGCCCCAAAAGAGGTCCCAATGATCCAGAAATCTGAATCCCTGTACCCTGCTCCAATCTCTCAGCCACGCATTTATCCTCCACCTCATTCTATTCCTATACTCACTGTCGTGTGGCACAGGCAGTGATCCGGAGATTACTACCCTTGTGGTCCTGCTTCTCAGCTTCTTTCTTAACTCCCTGTAGTCTGTTTTCAGGACCTCCTCCCTTTTCCTACCTACGTCATTGGTACCAACATGTACCACGACCTCTGACTGTTCACCATCCCACTTCAGGATATCGTGGATGCGATCAGAAACATCCTGGATCCTGGCACCTGGGAGGCAAACTACCATCTTTGTTTTTTTCTGCACCCTGGGGCAAAGAATTCCTTGGATTCACCACTCTCTGGCTGAAGAAATTCCTGCTCATTTTCCATCAATACATGATTAAGTTTGTTATGGATCCCCAAAACCAAAGGACTTTCTACAGGGGCACAATTGAGAACATCCTGACTGGCTGCATCACTGCCTAGTTATGGGAACTGTACTTCCCTCAATCGCAGGACTCCGCAGTGAGTGATGCGGACAGTGGTGAGTGTAGATGTGGAGTGCAGGTAGTTTTGAGGAAATAAGGAGGCAACAGAAGGACTTGGGTAGGTTAGGAAAATGGGGAAAGAAATGGCAGATGGAATGTGGTGTCGGGAAGTGTATGGACAAGCACTTCGGTAGAAAAAATGAAAGGGTTGACGATTTTCTAATTGGAGAGAAAATACAAAAATCTGAGACACACAGGGATTTGAGAGACCTTGTGTAGGATTCCCTGAAGTTTAATTTGCAGGTTGAGTCTGTGGTGAGGAAGGCAAATGTGATGTTACCATTCATTTTGAGAGGACTAGAATATAAAAGCAAGGTTGTAATATTTCCAATCAGAACCGTGGGAATGATTGTATTAAACACTGAGCTGAGGCCAATAAACAACATCCTGACGTAAGTATTAGTATTGTCCAGGTGACCAAGGCTACAGATCAAGTCGCCCTACACAGCTTGGTCCTGAAACTGAAGTAAAATGTCCAGTAACATCTGTTCATGTAATATTACTCCTGTGCTGTAGTTGTCTCACTTTCACCTGCTCTACAGTTTAAATGATTATATTTTCTTTCTATTCTAATCAGCTGAAAGGGAAGAAGTGGTTGGTGTCCTTGGTTCATCAGTTTTACTGGATCCTGAAATCACCGTTGATTCCAGCAAGAATGAAATCCTTTGGACGTTCAAAGCCAACAACAAAAGCCATGATGTTATTTTGGATCACATCCCAGGTGTCGCCACATTGGAACTGAGTGAACAGTTCAAGGACCGTTTAATATTCAATGCTTTGAGTGGTGTACTGATGATAAGCAGATTAAATGCCAGTGACCAAGGAGATTACACCTTCACTGTTGATGAGAAAGAGTTGAAAATAATGGAGTTGCTTGTCATTGGTAAGAAGTTTCAGATATTTGTGATGTAGTGTGTGATTTATTAATGGCAGAATCTGCCATAGAAACTATGATCTGTGATTTTTATTTCCATCAAAGTCTAAGCAGGATAACCTCTGCTGTGACTCATCAACTGAGTCATTGGAGAGACATTGAAGCTGGTGATATAAAAACAGCAGAATTTCTGCAGAGAATCTGATTCTCCTCTCATCACACACAGTCTTACATTTTTCAAACATAAATAAAGTGAAAAATGAGTCACCACAATTTCAATAGCTATGATTTCCTACCGACCTCTAACATTTTGAATATTTGTAGAATTACATATTTACAATAGTCGTACATCCCAGCTAGTAGAATCCTTTTGAAAGCTTCAGAGCACAAACTCCAAACACCCAAAATACATCTCTTTTGTTAAAGTGCTGAAAGATGGCTCTCTGAATACAGAACTGGCCAGAATATTAACTATGTATTGCATTGAACTGTTGCTGCTAAGTTAACAAATTTCACATCACATGTCGATGATAATAAACCTGATTCTGATTCTGACAAAACAGACCTGTCCTGAACGATGCATTGTGACAGGGATACACTTTGACATTGTGCTAATGCAGACAATGGCCACTTAACGACTTCCTTGATCACACCCTGACGATTTAAATGACCACCAATCAACATGAACATTCATGTATTGTCTTCCCCTGGGACCGAATCAGAATGTTCCAGAAGCTCCAAAACCTGGGCCTCTGTACCTCCCCTCTTGACTTCCTCACTGGGAGACCAGTCAGGGCAGATCAGAAATAACATCTCCACCTTGCTGACAATCAGCACTGGAACACATCTTGGATGAATGCTTAGCCCACTGTTGGTGACAAGGAGGTGTACAAGAGTGAGGTAGATCAGCTGGTTGAGTGGTGTGACAAGAACAACCTCAAACTCAATGTAAGTAAGGCCAAGGAATTGATTGTGGACTTCAGGAAGGCAAAGTCAATAGAGAATACTCCCCAGTCCTCATCAATGGATCAGCCGTGGAAAGGGTGAGCAGTTTCAAGTTCCTCGATGTCAACACCACTGAAGATCTGTCCTGGGCCGAACATATTGATGCAATTACAATGAAGGCACAACATCGGCTATGTTTCATTACGAGTTTACGGAGTCTTGGTATGTCATCAAAGACTCATGCAAGTTTCTACAAATGTACATGGAGAGTATTCTGACTGGTTACATCACTGTCTGGTATGGAGGGGACACTGCTCAGGATCAGAAAAAGCAGCAGAAAGTTGGAAACTCAACCAGCTCCATCATGGGCACTAACCTAGTATCAAGGGCACCTTCAAAAGGTGATGCTTCAAAAAGATGATATCCATCATTAAGGAGCCCTATCATCTAGGATGTGCCCTCTTCACAATGTTACCATCAAGGAGGAGGTACAGGAGGCTGAAGACACACACTCAGTGTTTCAGGAACTGTTTCTTCCCATCTGCCATTACATTCCTCAATGGACAATGAACCCATCAACACTACCTCACTTTTTTGCTCTCTTTTTGCATTCTTTATTTAATTTATTTTCTAATATGCACTTATTGTAATTCATTGCTTTTTATTATTATGTGTTACAGTGTACTGCTGCTGTAAAAGAACACATTTCATGACCTATGTCGGTGATATTAAACCTGATTCTGATTCTGATTCAATGATTAGTTTCAGTCGCCTTAAACTGTCAGTTGAAGGTGGAGGGGCCGGTCGTGTTGAGGAAGCAGAGAGGCTGCGGAAGGACTTTGACAGATTTGGAGAGGTGTCAGATGGAATACAGTGTCAGGAATTGTATGGTCATGCACTTTGGTAGAAGGATTAAAAACATAGATGATGTTCTAAACGGGGGGGAAAAAAATGAAAAATCTGAAGTGCAGAGGGATTTGGGAGTCCTTGAGGATTCCTGAAAGGTTAATTTGTAGGTTGAATTGGTGGTGAGGAAAGTGAATGAGATGTTCACATTCATTTCAAGAGGACTGGAACATAAAAACAAGGATGTAATGCTGATGCTGTATAAATTACTGGTGAGACCTCACTTGGAGTATTGTGATTAGTTTTGGGCCCTTTATTTAAGAAAGGATGTGCTGACAGTGGAGAGGGTTCAGAGGAGGTTCACAGGGATGATTGCTGGAATGAAAGAGTTATCATACGAGTAGTGATTGAAGTTTCTGGGACTGAACTCAGAGGAATTTAGAAGAATGAAGGCGATCTTATTGAAACCTTTTGAAAGTTGTAAGTCCAAGATGGAGTGGATGTGATGAGGATGCTTGCTTTCGTGGGCGAATCGAGGACCAGAGGGCACAGTCTCAAAAGAGAGGGATGTCCGTGTTGGCTGAGGCTGAGTGACCTGGACAAGAAATGTAATACAGGAACTAATCATAGACGCAAAATTGGCATCTTTGAATGTGATCAGTGTAAAGAGAACAGTGTGATGTGTCAACACCTTACAATAACTGGCCAAGGTCAAGGCTGATGTGAGTTTTTTACAGGAATGTGGGCTAACACACTCTGCAACTACCAGAGTTGGTAGTGCTGGTGACCCCATGGTCCATCTTTGTGGTTGGGGGCAACGATTGTCATCCTTCTGGCCTGGGAATTCTGTTACATGGTGACAACTTCTCAATCACCCAAGTCAGAGAGGTGGTTGGGGTGTGGCTCCTTGTGGCATACATAATGTACTGAAACACTCTGCTCTTGTTAATGAACACGTACACCCCACCCGTGCGGAGCGAGCGGCTGGCCATCCTCGAGCCGCTCCCACCACTGCCGGTGACGTCACAGCTGGTCATTCTGGTTGGTGACATCATCGATGCAGCTGGTAGTGCCGACAACAGGCTGGACAGCACCTCCAGATTCCTGATGGAAACAGTTAAAATAGACAAGCTGCACAATGCCTTCAGCACCCCTTCAGAAGGATGGTGATGGTTTACTGACTGAGTTGTACTCGGCTACGTGGGACTGGAAGTGTGGAGTTTGCAAAGATTCAGCATGACATCTAAAACTCTGACAAACCTCTATAGATGTGTGGTGGAGGGTGTATTGACTGGTTGTGTCACAGCCTGGTCTGGAAACACCAATGCCTTTGATTGGTAAATCCTCCAAAAAGTATCGGATATGGTCCAGTCCATCATCAAGGAAAGCCCTCCCAACCACTGAGCACATCTACACAGAGTAATGTAGCAGCAAAGTAGCATTCGTCATCAGGGACTCCCACCACCCAGGTTGTGCCCTCTTCTCACTGCTGTCATCAGGAAGAATTACAGGAGCCTCAGGACTCACACCACCAGGTTCAGGAACAGTTATTACCCCTCAACCATCACCAGGCTCTGGAACCAAAGGGGATAACTTCACTCAACTTCACTTGCTCCATCACTATAATGCTCCCACAACCAATGGACTTGCTTTCAAAGACTGTTCATCTCATGTTCTTGATATTTGTTGTTCATTTATTACTACTATTATTTTATTTGTATTCACACAGTTTGTTGTCTTTTGCACATTGGATGGGGGGGGGGTCATTTGTGTTTCTTGTAGTTACTGTGAATGCCTGCAAGAGAATAAATCTTATTGTTGTATATGGTTACATATATGTACTTTGATAATAAATTTACTTTGTATTTTGAACTTTAAATAATTGCCTGGACTGGACTGAGAGGATAAAACTGAAATTGGGACTGTGGGGAGGATGCTCCCTATCGATATCTGGGAAGAACCTGGTCAACAAGTGTGAGGTTCTCTCAGGCTGCTGTACTTGGTGCAAGTGTTGCCCATGCCCCGCTCCTCCAGCTTGAGAATCACCCGAGCTGTTTTCAGGTTCATCTGGGGGTCCGAGATGGAGTGGGTGAGGCACAGATCACAACGTACAAATCCCTGTATAACGGGCGCAACAGTTTACCCAATGGGTCCCTCACCCTGATGACCAGCTTCATGTGTGGCTGCATCAGGCTGTGTGTGGAATCTAAATACATGGGCACCAGGTACCACCACGTGCTGAGGTTCTGCCCGTCCCCTGTGTTGCCAAGGTGTTGAAACTGAGGGATGCTCCTGAAAAGGGGATGAATGAACCCCAGAGAAATCTGAAGGTGAGGCAATTCAACTTTCTGAGAGATGGAGAATAGAGAAATCTGAAGCCAGTGAATTGCCAGTTTTGGAGCCAGTGTAGATCAGAAGCACTGGGATCTGGCTTGAACAGGTATAGTGTGAGAGTGTTGGATCAGCCAAAGTTGATGAGGGGTTCGAGGTGGGAGGCTGGGCCAGAAAGAATTTCCACAACATTCTTGTCTGAAAGACAAGTTCCTGTAACCCCAGTAAAGAGTGTCACAATACCTATTCAGTAGTATGTTCTCATTTGCTGTAGTTTCACAAAGTTCTCTGTTTAAGTGTTTCACAGCCACCACATTTTAAATGAGTACAAATATTTTTATTAACAGATACAGTTAAAGAAGAGGTTGGTCTCCTTGGCTCATCAGTTTTACTGGATCCTGAACTCAAAGTTGATCCCAGCAAGAGTGAAATAGTTTGGACCTTCATCGACAGGAGCATTTTGCATCATGTCCCAGGTCACAGCTTAGTGGAACTGAGTGAGCAGTTCAAGTTTCGTCTGCACTTTAATACTTCTAATGGTGCTCTGACTGTGAATGGATCAGAACATGGTGACCAAGGAGATTACACCTTCATCGTGGATGGACAAGAGCTGAGAATAATACAACTACGCCTTGTTGGTAAGTAGCTTTATTTTTCATAGAACATAGAACAGTACAACATAGTTCAGGCCATTTGGCCCACAATGTTATGCTGACTTTTTAACCTATTCCAAGATAAATCTAATCCTTCCTTCCCTCATAGACAACCATTTTTCTTTCATCCCTGTGTTTATACAGGATGTGATTGGGTACAGAACTCGCCATAGTTTTTGTGGTTGTACTTTCCAGTCGAGGCTAAGTTGGGTGACTCACCTGATAGAATAAACACTGAGGTGTCAGATATTGAATGCAGCCGTCATTCAAACACCATCTCTGTGAGTACCTGCCATCCCAAGGAGGAGCCCGTTCGGGATTTGATCCAACATTCATTGCTGCACTGGTGGGGTGAGAGAAGAAGAACTGTTTGTCAAACCTGAGGCTTGGGTTTTCTGTTGGAGAGAACAGAAGGAAATGGTTGTGAAGTGAAAGTGTGGATGGATGGAAAAGGTGGAGAAATGGAAAAAGTAGCAAGAGAAGGGATGGGAGGGGAGGGAGGTACAAAATGCATTAGATTAGTGTGGGAAATGGGGAAAGGGGTGTGACATGATGGTGAAAGAAACATCAATAACAATGATAATAAATAAAAGATGAAATTTATTTATCGAGCACTTTTCAAACAGATGATGTAGTTCAAAGTTGTTTGCAATGGGATAAAAGTACAAATATGAAAAATAAAATAAAATAAAAATAAATGTAAATAAAAGACAAAACGATGCTCATTAAAAAGCAAGATTAAATAAATAGATTTTAAGCTCTCATTTAAAGGTGTTAACTGAGTCTGCATCCCCTATGGTTTTAGTATTGAATTCAACAATTGAGGAGCGCAGTTCAGAAAAGCTGACCTGCCTATTTTCTTCTGAGGGAGATTTTTTTAAATATAAGAGACCGGTGGCAGAAAACCTGAGAGTCTGAGCAGGATTATGAAAGGAAAGTGATTCTGTGATGTTCTCTGGTCACAAACCATTCAGAGTTTTAAAAACAGGGAAGTCAAGTTTAATATTAATTTTAAAAGATACAGAAAGCTCCTAGAGCTGCCAAATTCCACCCCACCAAATTTTTATTGGCGTGTTTATGTGGGATAAAGCCATTCTCTGCACTGTGAAGTCAGCAATGTATTGTAATAAACTTTTCCATTCTGTTTGGTAACTCCAGGTACTGAGATAAGGACTAGAATATTGGGAAACTGACCAGGGAGGAAGATGGAGGATATAAAAAGAATTAAGATTGGTGTCTCTGTTTATGTTTTTGAAATCCATACAATGCTCACAATGATCACATTAATCTTGTTGTTTAAACCCTGCTTCTGACATAAACATTCAGCCCCTGGTGATCTGTGAGAAATATTTCGAGCCTGGCTGACAAAAAGGCAACAAACCTAAGGATGTTCTCTGAAATAACAAGACCAGAATCTTATTGAAAAAGCTGAGATGTCAGGGTATCGATGTTCCCTGTGCAGATGGGTTACTGTGGGTCAAAATGCACTAATGGAGTGTGAGGGAGGGGGTAATTCCACAGCCTATTAAAGGTACACCTTCCCCTTCCTCCTGAGGTGCCGAGTCTGATGGTTTCCACGGCAGTGCCCGTTTCATTGATTTCAATGTCTGTTCCTCATGACAAAAGTCAGTAAAGCATTTCCATGTGTGAGGCTGCTCAGTCCCACTGGGAAAACAGCAAGAGTTCTTGGAGCTGGTGGTAATTCTGGGATGAAAGGTGGTGATGAATCAACATATAGGAGGGAGACTGAATATCTGTCTGAGTGGTGCCACAGCAATAACCCCTTCCTCAATGTCAACAAGACCAAGGACCTGATTACTGACTTCAGGAGGAAACCAGAGGTCCATGAGCCATTCCCATCAGACGATCAGAGTCAGAGAGGGTCGGCAACTTTAAATTCCTTGGTGTCTCATTACAGAGGACTTGTGCTGGGCACAGCAGTTAAGAACAAAATGAAGAAGGTGCAGCAGTGCCTCTACTTCCTTCGAAATTTGTGGAGATTCTGCGTGACACCTGAAAATCTGACAGACTTCTGTAGATGTGTGGTGGAGAGTATATTGACTGGCTGCATCATTGGAAACACCAATGCCCTTCAACAGAAAATCCTACAAGGAGTAGTGGATACGGCCCAGTCCATCATGGGTAAAGCCCTCCCCACCATTGAGCACATCTACATGGAGAGTTGTTGCAGGAAAGCAGCCTCCATCATCAGGGACCCCACCACTCATTCAGAAACAAGTTTTGACCCTCAACCATCAGACAGTTGAATCAAAGCGGAGTGAGTGGGGAGATGGATGATTGGGAAGCTTTTAAAATCCAGCAAAAGGCAACTGAAAAGCTATATGAAGGGAAAAGATGAAATATGAGGGTAGACTAGCCAATAATATAAAGCAGGATACCAAAAGCTTTTTCTGTTATATAAGGAGTAAAAAGGGAGGTGAGAGTTGATATTGGTCCACTGGAAAGTGATGCCGATGAAGTAGTAATTTGAGACAAAGAAATGGCAGATGAACTTAATTGGTACTCTGTATCTGTCTGCACTGTGGAAGACACTAGCAGTGTGCCAGAGGTCTGAGTGTCACTGCTATTACAAAGGAAAAAGTGTGCGGCAAAGTGGAAGGTCTTAAGGTGGATGTCACCTGGGCCAGATGGACTACATCCCAGAGCCCTGAGAGAGGTTGCTGAAGAGGTAACGGATGTATTGGTCATGAACTTTCAAGAATCACTTGATTCTGGCATGGTCCCAGAGGACCAGAAGATTGCAAATGTCACTCCACTCTCAAAGACCATAAGATATAGGAGCAGAAGTAGGCCATTTGGCCTTCTGAAAATGCAAGTACACCACGTCCACTTCATCTGCTTTGTCTACCCTGCTTGTAATTTCCTCAAAAAATTGCAGCAGGTTTGTCAGGCAGGATTTTCCTTTCAGGAAACCATGCTGACTTTTGTCTATCTTGTCATGTGCCTCCAGACACTCTGTAATCTCATCCCTAGCGATCGATTCCAACAAATTCCCAACCACTGATGTCAGAGTAACAGGTCTATAGTTTCCATTCTGCTGCCTGCCACCTTAAATAGTGAAGTATCATTTGCAATTTTCTAGTCATCCAGTACAATGCCAGAATCTATCGGTTCCATCAGTTGCAGGAGTTCTATCCACCCTCAGACCATTAAGCTTCCTGAGCACCTTCTCAGTTGTAATTTTCACTGCACAAACTCAACTTCCCTGACATTCTTGAATGTCCGGTATACTGCAGTGTCTTTCACTGTGAAGACCGATGCAAAATACGCACTCAGTTCCTCTGCCATCTCAGCATCTGTCATTACAATACCTCCAGGGCCATTTTCTATTGGTCCTATATCTCACCTCGACTCCCCTTTACCCTTCTGTATACTTAAAATAGCTTTTAGTATCTTCATTGATATTAGTCCCCAGCTTCCTTTCATAATTCATCTTTTCCTTCTTAATGAACTTCTTAGTTTCCTTCTGCAGGTTTTTAAGAGCTTCCCAATCCTCTATCTTCCCACTAGCTTTGGCTTCCTTGTATGCCCTCTCTTTTGCTTTTACTTTGCCTCTGACTTCACTTGTCAGCTACGGTAGTGTCCTTCATCCATTCTGATTTGGAATGTATCTGCCTTGCACTTCCCTCATTTTTCACAAAAACTCCAGCCATTGCTGCTCTGCTGTCCTTCGTGCTAGTGTCCCTTTCCAGTCAACCTTGGCCAGTTCCCCTTAAGGAGAGAGGAAGAAGGCAAAAGAAAGGATATTGTAGTCCAGTTTGCCTAACCCCAGTGGTTGGGGACATGTTGGAGTCTATTATTAAGGATGAGGTTTCAAGATATTTGGAGACTAATGGTAAAATAAGTCAAAGTCAGCATGGTTTCTGTCAAGGGAAATTTTCCCTGACAATTTTGTTAGAGTTCTTCAAGGAAGTAACAAGCAATGTGGACAAAGGAGAGGCAGTGGAAGTCATTTGCTTGGATTTTCAGAAGGTATTTGATAAGCAACCACAAATGAGGCTGTTTAACATGATAAAATCCTATGGTGCTACAGGAAAGATTCAGCAATGGATAGCAGAACGGCTGGCAGGCAGGAGGCAGTGAGTGGGGGAAAAAGGGGCCTTTTCTGGTTGGCTGCCGGTGATGAGTGGTGTTCCTGGGGGGGTGGGGGTCGGTATTGGGACCGCTACTTTTCATATTGTTTGTCAGTGATTTAGATAATGGAATTGATGGCTTTGTGACAAAGTTTGCAGATGATATGACTTTAGTTGCAGGGGTTGGTAGTGCTGAAAAAGTAATGTGATTGCAGCAGGACTTTGACAAATTGGAAGAGTGGGCACAAAAGTGGCAAATGGAATACAGTGTTGGGAAATATAAGATAATGCTTTTTGGTAAAAGGAACAATAGTGCGGACTGTTATCTGAATGGGGAAAAGGTTCAAACATCACTTCCTGAGCCACTCATTCATCTGTACCATCATCCTATTCCTGCTCTGACTGGCACGTCTATGAACTCGCAAATGAACATCTAAAACAGAGATGAAACAGTTTTGAGTTTTTGCTTCCACAGCTCTGAAGAAGATAGTTTGGAATCTGAAAATTTTAGAGGGAGAGGTAGATAGATCCTGGATAAGCAGAGAGGTGAACTGTTATCGTGGGAAATGGGAATATCTACCATCAGGTTAGCTGTGATCTTGTGCAGTGACAGAGCAGAGTTGCGGGGTTAAATGGCTTTTATTTCCATTGTTGTGTATATATTTGTTGTGTAGAACCGACTGTGCTTTTGTTCCTTTGTACTTATCTGGTGCAATGTCACATGGTAAGATTGCATTCTACATCAAGATAGGAATATTATGGTTTCATATTCTCTCCTTTAGATGAGCTGTCAGAAGGTTCCATACTTACCAACATCGAATCACTGGGTGTCACGGTCGAGCTCACCTGTGAAGTCTTTGGAGATTCGAATGTGTATCAGTGGCAAAAGAATGGAGGGGAAATCTCCCAGCGTCACCAACTAACAGATGAAAACAGGACACTTGTTATCCCAAGCGCTTCATCTGAAGACTGTGGAGTGTACACCTGCATCACAACTAATCCTCTCAGCTCCATCCAGACAAACTACACCTTAATGTTGCAAGGTGAGCTTCATTTATGAATGACATTTTGCAGTTAACATTTAGACCATATTGGTGGGCTATTGAATGCAGCCGATGCAAATCAGTGTTGCAGCAGAGAGAGGCAAAAGCTGAATTAATTGGGTCCATGGAATCCCAGAAAAGTTATCACAGAGAAGAAAGCCATTCAGCCCTTTAAGAATGGATTGGTTCTATCACTGAGCAAACAACTGAATCCTTTTGTTCTGTCCTCTCCCCACAGCTCTGTAATTTCTTTCTTTCAGATAATTATCCAGCCCTCATATGAAATTACAGTTGAATACCCCTTCACTATTCCTGATGATGAATTCTAGACCCTGTCCACTACTGTGCATAAAGAGAATCCCCAAGATATTTTCTGTTCTTCTCCCAATCACCTTCATTCTCACTCACTACTGCTTTTAGAAAGTTTTACTATGATTTTGTTCCACTTTATGCCTCTATTCATGAAGGCAAAGATCCTATCTTTGTTAAACTACTTTCTTAACCCTTTCTATAAATCTCTTGTTGGTGTAACCCTTTTAGAATCGGCTCCTTGAGTTTGTATGCTCTTCTCATTCTTCCTACTCTTGGGATGGATCAATCGGCAGATAATGCACTTCACCGATCAATGAGAACAAACTGCCCACATGTGCATTTGTGTAGCAGCCCCTGACATCAGGTGGAAAGTAGCACCAGAGTGTGTGGTGACACTTGCAGGCTGCCCTGCCCTCAGCACATCCTCAGCTTGTGTTGGTTGTCAATGCAAACAATACATTTCATTGTATAAAAAAACACAAAATGCTGGCAGAACTCAGCAGGCCAGACAGCATCTATGGGAGGAGGTAATAACGACGTTTCGGGCCGAAACCCTTCATCAGGAGTGAGGTAACATGGGATGGTCGAGGGGGGATAAGAAGTGGGGGGAGGGATGAAGTAGAGAGCTGGGAAGTGATAGGCTGGAGGGAAATGGGCTAGGGGGAAGGTGGAGAATTATGGGAAATAAAAGAGAAAGAAAGGTAGGGCTGGGGGGAGAGATTATAGTGAGGGGGGAAAAGAGAGAGAAAGAGAACCAGACTAAAATAATAGATAGGGATGGGGGTAAGGGTGGGGGGCAGGGGTATCAACGGAGGTCTGTGAGTTGGATGTTCATGCCGGCAGGAACGAGGCTACCTAGGTGGGAGATAAGGTATTGCTCCATCGACCTGCGAGTGGCCTCATCTTGACGGTAGAGGAGGATGTGGACAGACATGTCGTAGTGGGAGTGGTCTGTGGAATTGAAGTGTGTGGCCACAGGGAGATCCCGCCACTGCTGGAGGATCGAGCGCCGGTGTTCGGCGAAACGGTCTCCCAGTCTGCGGCGGGTCTCCCCAATGTATAAATGGCCAGATCGGGAGCACCGGATACAGTACATCACCGCAGCTGACTCGCAGGTGAAGTGGTGCCTCACCTGAAAGGACTGTCTGGGGCTTGGGATGGTGGTGAGGGAAGAAGTGTGGGGGCAGGTGTAGCACTTCTTCCATTTACAGGAATGAGTGCCCGGAGGGAGGTCCGTGGGGAGGGATGGGGGGGATGAATGGACAAGGGAGTTGTGTAGGGAGCGATCCTAGACTATTCCTCCTCCTACCCTGTCTCCTGCAAAAATGCTATCCCTTTCTCTCAATTCCTCCACCTCCGCCGCATCTGCTCTCAGGATGAGGCCTTTCATTCTCGGACAAAGGAGATGTCTTCCTTTTTTAAAGAAAGGGGCTTCCATTCGTCCACTATCAACTCTGCCCTCCATCGCGTCTCCCGTATTTCACGCACCTCTGCCCTCACCCCATCCCCCTGCCAGCCCACCAGGGATAGAGTCCCCCTGGTCCTTACCTATCACCCTACCAGCCTACAGATCCAACGTATAATCGTCCGTAACTTCCGCCGCCTCCTACGTGATCCCATCACCAACCACATCTTCCCCTCCCCCCCCCCTCTCGGCTTTCCACAAAGATCGCTCCCTACACGACTCCCTTGTCCATTCATCCCCCCCATCCCTCCCCACGGACCTCCCTCCGGGCACTCATCCCTACAAACGGAAGAAGTGCTACACCTGCCCCCACACTTCTTCCCTCACCACCATCCCAGGCCCCAGACAGTCCTTTCAGGTGAGGCACCACTTCACCTGCGAGTCAACTGGGGTGATATACTGTATCCGGTGCTCCCGATGTGGCCATTTATACATTGGGGAGACCCGCCGCAGACTGGGAGACCGTTTCGCCGAACACCGGCGCTCAGTCCTCCAGCAGTGGCGGGATCTCCCTGTGGCCACACACTTCAATTCCACAGACCACTCCCACTCCGACACGTCCGTCCATGGCCTCCTCTACTGTCAAGATGAGGCCACACGCAGGTCGATGGAGCAATACCTTATCTCCCGCCTAGGTAGCCTCCTTCCTGCCGGCATGAACATCCAACTCACTGACCTCCGTTGATACCCCTGCCCCCCATCCTTACCCCCACCCCTATCTATTATTTTAGTCTGGTTCTCTTTCTCTCTCTTTTTCCCCCCTCACTCTAATCTCTCCCCCCAGCCCTACCTTTCTTTCTCTTTTATTTCCCATAATTCTCCACCTTCCCCCTCGCCCATTTCCCTCCAGCCTATCACTTCCCAGCTCTCTACTTTATCCCTCCCCCCACTTCTTATCCCCCTTCGACCATCCCATGTTACTTCACTCCTAATGAAGGGTTTCGGCCCGAAACGTCGTTATTACCTCCTCCCATAGATGCTGTCTGGCCTGCTGAGTTCTGACAGCATTTTGTGTTTTTTAATTTATTTCCAGCATCTGCAGATTCACTCGTGTTGCCTTTACATTTCATTGTATGTTGTAATGTACATCTGATAAATAAATGAATCTGAATAATCCATTCTTGACGGGTATAACGATGCATTGTGATTAATGATTCTCAGAGTAGAGTCAGTTGGTGTCGGCCTGGGTAACAGATCGGTGAGATTAGACCGGGGTTGGAACATTCCCTTCTCCGCAGGAAATTATGGAACATTATGGTTGTTGCATCATTTGTCATCCGCTGCCCGTGAGATGTTTAATGATTTGAATTTAATTTTAATTTCAGGGCTTTCCCTCAAGGACATTATACTGATTGCTGTATTGACTGCAGGACAGGTGATTTCTGCACCATCTCTTCATTCAGCCGTGTTACCGGACCAGTGGAGGTGGAAAACCCTCGAAGGTATCTGTCATTGATTAATTTGCTCTTGCATGAACTTTCAGACACCACCCAGTAAACCTGAATGAACTTTAACATAAACAAGGGAAAATGTGGGTAGTCGATTACACCTTTGACCCCTCCCCCCACTTCCCCTCTGTCCCTGTGACCTGTGGGATGCAATTGCCCATTTTTTCCCAGTTTTGAGGTGCTTTGCAGTGACACGGAATACCTGAAACAGTCCTGGAGTCACCTCTGATCAAATTGCAGAAGATATTTGGGAGAAGTGGCCATGAGAGGAGCCATCTTCATTCATTCATGTTTGCTGCATTGTGTTGTCTCATCTCACTGTGTCACCAAGTCTGTTTAGAGGTGGGACTGAGGGAAAGATGCCCTTTCATCCTGATGGTGACTGTGCCTTTGGAAACAGGGGCCTCATTCACACAGAGGGCAGAGTTGTGAAGGGAGTTCTACTCCCCATCTAGTGTCAGGGTTTGAACAGTTGTCTCTCAGACCTGCTGGTGAGCGTACAGTACATGTGGCTCTTTCTTTCAGACTTGGCAATTTCTCTTGGGTGCTTGTAAAAGTTAATTTTGAAAGAACCTCTCTTTCCAATGCAGTTTCCACATGGGACACCTCTGTCTCCCAGAACCCAAGAAGATGCAACACCTGCTTTATCACCTCTTCCCTTTCCCCACTCCTGGCACACATATAACCCCTCCAGGTAAAGCAGTGAGTGACTTGTACTTCCAATTCTGTGTCCTCACAGCAGTTTCCTGCACATTGGAGAAACCATTACAGGTTGTGTGACCACTTTACAGAACACCGAGGGTAACAGTGAGCTTCCAGTTGCCCATCACTTCATTTTCTCTCTGATTTCCCATCTTTAACCTCTTCCCCAGTTCCAGCAAAGCCCATTGAGGAGCAGCATCCCTTATTCCACATTGAGTCCCAGGAGCTGCAATAATGAATTCATCAATTTCAGATAACCAGCCATTACAGTTTATGTTCGAACTGACCACTTCTGATACAAGATCAGAGTGTGTGACCATAACTCTGTTTTCCACTCTCCACAGATGCAGAAATGGAAATCTAGAATTCTTTTTTATTCCAAATGTCCAGCAACTGCAGTGTATCGTACTCCATTGTTTTTCTTTCTCTTGTATTTCTCAGGATTTCTCTCACGCTTCTCTGTGACTAGAAACATCAAATCTCTGCACAGATGCTGCTTCTACTGCAGTGTACCTCCAGCATTTTCTCTGATACACTCAGTGACCACTTTATCAGCTCCCTTCTGTACCTAATAAAGTGGCCACTGAGTGTGTGTTCATGGTCTTCTGCTGCTGTAGCCCATCCACTTCAAGGTTCGATATGTTGTCTGTCAAAGATGTTCTGCTGCACACCACTGTCGTAACACGTGGTTATTTGAATTACTGTCACCTTCCTGTCAGCTTGATACAGTCTGGCCATTCTCTGACAAAACATTTTCAGCCACAGAACTGTCACTCACTGGATGTTTTATTTTGCTTTTTGGACCATTCTCTGTGAACTCTAGAGACTGTTGTGCATGACAATCTCAGTAGATGAGCAGTTTCTGAGATTCTCAAACCACCACATCTGTCACCAACAATCATTCCGCAGTCAAAGTCATTTAGATCACATTTCTGCCCCATTCTAGCGTTTGGTCTGAACAACAATTGAACCTCATGACAATTTTTGAATGCTTTTATGCATTGAGTTGCTGCCACATGATTGGCTGATTGGATATTCACATTAACGAGCAGGTGTACAGCTGTACCTAATAAAGTGGCCACCGAGTGTATTTCAGATTCTCAACATGTGGGGTTTTCCAGTCACTATATTGTTTTGGACACATTGTGTTCAGCTCCAGTCACCAGGCAACCGGATGGATTTGAATGACCAGACAGTGATGTTGCCATGGCTGAGTTGCAGGATTTTGCTTTTATTTAAATACAGAGAGGTGACGATGGGAGATTTCAAAGTAGGAGGATCAATATCTGAGGAGAAGGAACCATTAACAATGTTAGTTAACATCTGCCCTGGAAGAGAAGTTGGCAGTGAAGAGGATCAATTGAACAAGAAGGGGCAGGATTAGAACGGGAATGGTACATCATAGTTCAAAGTACATTTATTATCAAAGTATGTGTACGATATACAACATTGAGATCCGTCTCCTTACAGGCAGCCACAAAACAAAGACACACAATAGAACCCATTAAATAGAAGACTGTCAAACACCCGATGTGTAGAAAAAAATGCAAACAATAAAATTAAACAGATAACATTCAGAACTGAAGTTGATGAAAGTGAGTCCACAGACACACGGTGGCTTTGTAGATAAACTGAAATTAGAACTGAGATGAAATAGAATCCAGTGAGAGAGAGATGCAATTTCAACACCAGGGCAACAGGGACATTTGGGAACATTGATCCAGGGGGCAAAAGGATGGGAGGGAACCACAGAGACAGGGGGTCAGTCTCAGTCACTCCCATCGATGGGCATCTAACATGTTGTTGGAGAAAAATTACAGAGTCAAGAGCAAATCAGGGATTATTCTTGCACTTCAGGTTAACCTTTGAACAAATAATTTAGTGATGGGGAGGAAGACCGATGATGCTGAATCAGGTGCATCTGGTTCTGATGGTTTAGAACATTTCTCACCAAGGACATTTACTGTTATGTCTTTTACATTTGGGGAGATGAGATGGAGGGTTTGTCATTGGTAACAACTGGAGTGAGAGAGTAACAGTTAAATGGGGTCTAGGGTGGGATTGTGATTGATCCCTGGGGAGCTAGCATTGATTGATGTCCAGAATGGCCTCCAGTGTTATAATCAGTCTGCATAGATTGTTAATGGCTTGCGTATTTTTTATTTCTCCACAGGACGTCTGGGATACAGATTTTATTTTCTAAGCCTGTGGATCTGTAATACTTTGTCACTTACCGCCATGTACATTGTGTTAATTTATTGGTCTGTGGTTGGAGGTATGTGACCAATACTCTTATCATTCACAATTGTTTAATGTAATGTAATGTATACCAATGTTAAGGAGAACAAAATAGTTATTATTCTGGAATGATGCAGCTAAATCATAATATTTAAATAATAATAATAATATTCACTTTAGAACCCATGGTATTGAGGTGGAAACAGATCAACCCTAATCCTGAAGGGCTGCTGATGTGCCGGATTTGATTGAGGTTTAATTGTGTTCATACAATGATATCACAGTGTCAGCACACAGAGACCAGTAGTTTATTGCCTCTGGGTTAGTTTCCTGGAGTCTCTACCCAGTTCCCATCATGAGAGATTCCAGTGGGATGCTCAATATCAGCCTCTCAGGACAAGCTGAGGGGAGTAACTACAGGACCCACATCCCCCAAACCAGTGCGAGGGAAGTGTTGCATTTTCAGAAGTCTGGTCTTGGCCATTTAAACAAGTGATGGGGACTTCAGACGGTGTTACTGAGGCTACATTTACTCACTGAGAGGAGACCATGGCAGGTAGTCAGGAGCATCTCCAAGTTCCAGTCTAATGACACTGCAGTTTCCCGACAGGAGGATGTTGCACAGGAAATGACATCACCAGTGTTCCGGATGTGGAAACCCCATTAGGGTGTGAGGATGACCACTATACACAGCACACTATTGAATTTCTGTGGACGGCATTTCCACTCTGGAAAAAGTAAATCCCAACTGTAAAACACTGAATCAAAACGGTGCTTTGTAAGGGAATTTCTGTGGTAACGTTTCTCAGTCCCAACGTGTGGAAATAGCTTCCACCTACCATTAATATTTTGAAAACTCCAATTACACCTGAGTAAACGGCAGGGAATGCAGTCCTAGTCTGTGTAATCTCTGATAATTTAACACTCCAGTACACCTCTGCCTTTGGATGAGACATGAAACCAAGGAACCATTTATGTTCCCTGGGAGAATGTAATGGATCACCTGGTGCTATTTCCTAAAGAGCAACAAAGTTCTCACCAATATCCAAGAAAATAATTCTCCCAACCAGCATCACTAAAGCAGATTTAGCTTGGTTGTCAGAGGCAGAGGTGGCAATGGATGACAAATAGTGTACTGCAGTGATTGGTGCTCAGTCCCCTGTTGTTTGTCATTGATGTTAACGATTTGGACAAAAATGTAGGTGACATGGTCAGTATATCTGTGGACAACAGCAAAATTGGTGTGATAATGGACAGTGAAAAAAGTTGTCTAAGTGAGCTGTGTCAGTGGGCACAGGAATGGCAGATGGTAATTAACTTAGGACAAGTACATGGTTCCCTGGAAGTGGTGACACAGACAGACAGGATTGTAAAGAAGGTGCGTGGTGTGCTTGCGTTCATCGGTAGGGCATCGAGTACAAGGTTGGGACGTCACGTTACAATTTATTATCTTTAGTTGGGCCACACCTGGAGTATACTCTTCCAATCTTACAGACATAAATAAATATTACAAATAAATGTAATCATAAAATGAATATTACATAATCAGAATTAGGTGTATTAGCACCAGCATGTGTCGTGAAATTTGTCAACTTAACAGTGCAGTTCAATGCAATACATAATATAGAAGAAAATAATAATAACTAACTAAATCAATTACAGCGTATGTATATTGAATAGATTAAAAATTGTGTAAAAGAAGAAAAACTGAAATATTATATGTTAAAAAGGTGAGGTTATGTTCAAGGGCTCAATGTCTATTTAGGAATTAGATGGCTGATGGGAAGAAGCTGTTCCTGAATCGCTGAGTGTGTGCCTTCAGGCTTCTGTACCTCCTACCTGATGGTAACGGTGAGAAAAGGGCATGCACTGGGTGCTGGGGGTCTGTAATAAAGGATGCTGCCTCATGTCCCGGGTACTTTGTAGGGTGGTACCCAGGATGGAGCCGACTAAATTTACAACCCTCCAGCTTCTTTCGGTCCTGTGCAGTAGCCCCACCGCACCCCCACACCAGACAGTGATGCAGCCTGTCAGAATGTGATTAGACTAGAAAGAGTGCAGAAAAGATTCACCAAGATGGTGGGCAGAGTTAAAGTAGATTTTCACTGTGGCTCCCATTCACAGAATTTGTCTGAATTTTTCAATCTACGTACATCAGTGAATAGATATGCAGAGTCAAAGCAGCTGTCAGAAACACTCCTGTTCCCTTCCTCTGTTCACCATCTGACATTCCAACACAAACATCTGGAGTGATGGAGCTGGTGACAGTGACTGACATGTCTGAGTGATCGATGAATGCCATGTACAGCTTTCTCTTCTCTGATGGACTGTTACCACATCATGAAATGAGGGAAATTAGGTTGCAATCACATTGAATGCAGCCAGTGAGGAATTTCCACCAGTGAAGAACTGGCATCGAGCTCCAATTATGAGCAGCAGATGCTATGGAAACTGGTCAGAATTGGAATGGGAATTTCAGCAGGTTTCTGTGATATTTATAGGTTTCTCCATAAGCAACTGTTGTGGATGTTGGGAGAAAGAGACTATGGACCTTAATGAACTCCTTAAGGTCTGGCCATTGGAACCAGAAGGAGCAGCCAGTGCAGAAATTGGCAGCAGGTGACTTCTAAAAACTGGGCTGGAGACCCACGTGGAAAATAGATTGGGCACCGTGAATTATTCATTCTTGCCTGACATTGCAGTTCAGTGTCTTGTTAATCTATACAGGGTCTGCTGGTGCAGGTCTGGGTCACAGGTTGGCACACTGGGTGGGAATTGGCATCTTCCCTTCACTGGGACATCAGTGTAAGAGTTTGGTTGTTGCAACCACTGGAAGTTTTCATTGACCTTTCTCTGGAGCTTTGTTACATGTTTGCTTATTTGATTTATTTTTAATTGCAGGCCTTTCACCGTTGGACTTTGTTGTGATTTGTGTGTTGATCGTAGGATTTCAGCTTTCTTCATTTTATATCAATGAACTTCTGGATGTGACCGAGATTTGGGAATTACTGAAAGGTATCTGTCATTGTTTAATGCACACTTGCATATAAATTTGCAAGCACGTAAAATGTGACATATCTTCAAAAAGAAAAGGGTATCAAATTAAATCTCGTCTGAATTAACAACACCTTATCCCAACTCTTCCATCCTCTACGTTTGGGTGAAGTTGTTCTTTTCCTTCCAGTTATAAGCTGATATTTTGCACTGACACAGAATGCCTGGAAATATTTGGGAATTGTCTCTGAACTGACTCCAGAGGGGTCTTTAACAGAAGGGGCCCTGAGAGGGGCTGACTCAAATCTTTTGTGTTTCACATTCTGTTGAACTTCAATGTAACACAAAATCAGTTTGGAGCTGAGGACTGAGGGAAAGGTTCCCCTCATGATCCAGACAGTGGTAAGGTTGGGAAGGAGTAGAACAGTCTCCCTGGTGTCTCTGTTGGATACTTACAACAACATTTTCATTCAACAGCAGCTTTCAGCTCTGTGGCTTTTACCCCCAAGTTCCTTTCCAGCTTATAAAACAAAGTTCAAAATATTGTTATTCCTTCCTCTTGTCCTCATTCAGGAACTTCCTGGACAAGTCCACTTCACAAATAAACTTTCAACACAGATTATAGTTCAAGAATAGTAGCAAAACCTCCAGCTCCTGGTATTAATATAATGAATTATATTAATTCATAAGGTTGTGCCTTATGAGCCTGATTGAATTTTTTGAGGATGTGACTAAACACATTGATGAAGGAAGAGCAGTAGATGTAGTGTATATGGACTTCAGCAAGGCATTTGATAAGATATCCCATGCAAGGCTTATTCAGAAAGTAAGGAAGCATGGGATCCAAGGGGACATTGCTTTGTAGATCCAGAACTGGCTTGCCCACAGAAGGCAAAGAGTGGTTGTAGATGAGTCATAGTCTGCATTGAGGCCGGTGACCAGTGGAGTGCCACGGGGATCTGTTCTGGGACCCTTACTCTTTGAAATTTTTTATAAATGACCTGGATGAGGAAGTGTAGGGATGGGTTAGTAGGTTTGCTCATGACCCAAAGGTTGGAGGTGTTGTGGATAGTGTGGAGGGCTGTCAGAGGTTACAGTGGGACATTGACAGGATGCAAAACTGAGTTGAGAAGTGGCAGATGGAGTTCAACCCAGATAAGTGTGAAGTGGTTCATTTTGGTAGGTCAAATATGATGACAGAATATAGTATTAATGGTAAGACTCTTGGCAGTGTGGAGGATCAGAGGGATTTTGGGGTCCGAGTCCATAAGACGCTCAAATCAGCTGCGCAGGTTGAATCTGTGGTTAAGAAGGCGTACTGTGTATTGGCCTTCATCAATCATGGAATTGAATTTAGGAGCCGAGATGTAATGTTGCAGCTATATAGAACCCTGGTCAGACCCTAATTGGAGTACTGTGCTCAGTTCTGGTCATCTCACTACAGGAAGGATGTGGATGTCATAGAAAGGGTGCAGAGGAGATTTACAAGGATGTTGCCTGGATTGGGGAGCATGCCTTTTGAGAATAGGTTGGGTGAATCGGCCTTTTCTCCTTTGAGGGATGGATGATGAGAGGTGACCTGATCGAGGTGTATAAGATGATGAGAGGTATTGATCATGTAGATAGTCAGAGGCTTTTTCCCAGGGCTGAAATGGTTGCCACAAGAGGGCACAGGTTTAAGGTTCTGGGGAGTAGGTACAGAGGAGATGTCAGGGGTAAGTTTTTTACTCAGAGAGTGGTGAGTGCGTGGAATGGGCTGCCGGCAATGGTGGTGGAGGCGGATACAATAGGGTATTTTAAGGGACTTTTGGATAGGTACATGGAGCTTATTAAAATAGAGGGCTATGGGTAAGCCTAGTAATTTCTAAGAGAGGGACATGTTCAGCACAACTTTGTGGGCCGAAGGCACTGTATTGTGCTGTAGGTTTTCTATGTTTCTGTGAAATATACTGTGAAGCTTCAGAGGCAAATTGCACAATAATATGTCAGCAAGTCACAGGGAACAATAATGATGCCAGTGACCCTGGACTGAACATAGAGTTCAGTTTGAAAGGAGGAGAACAAGTGCAGAGTTTCAGACAGGGAAATTCAGAGTTTGGTCTTTGTGGTAAATCAAAGCACACACACCAGTGGTGGAGAGATGAAGATCAGGAGTTCACAGGAGAAGAGAGTTAGAGAAGTGAAGAAATTTCAAATGCATCTGGACTAAACTGTTGTAGAACTAGGTCAGGGAATGTGAGGTATAAAGATCTAGCAGGTTCTGAGAGCACAGATGAGATTTTAATCATTAGGCATAATAACAGGACACCTAAAACAAACATCCCTGAATCAGTAAAGATCAACATAGTTTTGTGAGAGGGATATTATTTTTGATCTATTTATTGGCCTCTTTTTACAGTGATAACGTGATGAGGGTAAAGGTGGATCTGCTGTATTTAGATTTCCAGTGAACATTTACTATGGTGTCATATCAAAGGTTATTGTGGAGAATGTAAAACAGGAAGAAGACAGTCGGCATAAATGGGTCTTTTCTGGTTGTCTGGTTGTAAAACTGGATGCCGCTGTGTTTGGTTCTGGGAACAGAGATTTTCATAATTTTCTGTAATGTTCTTGCTGAGGGAGATGAAGGTACCAATGATTTGGTGGTTAAATTTGACACCAACATAAGGAGGAAAGTAAATTGTGATGAGGACATATGGAGGGTCCAAAGTGATGAGAATGGGCAAGTCATCTGACAAATGGAGTGTAAGGTGGCAGAATGTGGAATTGTTCATTTTGTCAGGGAAAACGAAGGAGTGTATTATTGAAATGGGGAGAGGCTGCAGATGCAGAGGGAGCTGGGTTCACTGGGCATCATTTGCAACTGTCTCAATTTCAGCTTCAGCAAGTAATCAGAGAAGGTAACAGAATGTCACATTTATTGTAGAGTGAACTGACTATACAAGAGTTAAAATTATCTTCAGTTAAATATGACACAAGTTCAAGCTTATTGTCATCTGACAGTACATAATACAACCAAATGAAACAAATATTCCTCCAGACCACGGTGCACCCACAAAACACAGATCACTCACAGCACAGAAAACAAAATATTACCACAAATACATTAATAAAACATAATTCAGAGTGCATGTAGTGTGCAGCACAGGTAAACAGTAAACAGCTTGCTGAGGAGGAGCAGTTTCAAGTTGCTGGGTGTCAACATCTCTGAGGATCTATCCTGGCCCAACATCTTGATACAATTACAGTGGCAGCGGCACGACAGCGGCTATATTTCCTGAGGAACTTGAGGACAACTGGTTAGTCACCACAGACACTCACAACTTTCTGCCGATGCACTGTGAAGAGCTTTCTAACTGGTTGCATCACCGTCTGGTGTGAGGGTCACTGTACAGGATCGGAATAAGCTGCAGAAAGTTGTAAACTCAGTCAGCTCCATCATGGGCACCAGCCTCCCCAGCATCCAGGACATCTTTTAAAGGCGATGCCTCAGAAAGGCGGCATTGACCCTTCAGGCCCCCCAACAACCAGGATATGCCCTCTTCTCATTGCTAAGATCAAGGAGGAGGTAGAAGAACTGAAGACACTGATGTGAAGTTCCAAACCAACCTTGAGTCAACAATGGATCCTCGACAGCTGTGGCAGGGTTTGAATGCTGTCACTTCTTATAAAGTTAAATCAAGTGACATGGGAGACAGCAGAGCTTCACTTCCAGATGAGCTCAATGTTTTCTCTGCTCATGTTGACAATCAGAACATGGATGAACCATCGCAAACTCCCACATCCCCCGATGATCCGATGATGTGAAGTGTGGGTTGTCTTCAGGAGGGTGAATCCCAGGAAAGCATCTGGACCGGACTGGGTAACTGGCCACGTACTAAAATGCTGATCAACTGTCTGGTGTGTTCACTGAGATCTTTAACCTCTTGCTTCGGCAGAGTGTGGTACCACCTGCATCAAGCAGGCTTCATTCATATTGGTGTTCAGGAAGAGCGTGGTGACCTGCTTCAGTGACTATCGCCCAGTTACACTGAGGTACATCGACAGTGATGACGTGTTTTGACAGGTTGGTGATGAAACATATCAGCTCCTGCCTGAGAGGCGACTTGGATCCACTCCAATTTGCATCCGGAGCAACAGGTCCACAGCAGATGCCATCTCATTGGCTCCTCACTTAATCCTGGAACATCTGGACAGCAAAGATTCATCAGGATGTTCGTTATTAACTACAGCTCAGCATTCAATACCATCGTCCCCTCAAATGTAATCAATAAGCTACAGGACCTTGACCTCAATATCTCCGTGTGCAATTGCATCCTGAATCTCCTCACTTGTAAACCCCAGTCAGTTCAGATTGGCAACAACATCTACTCCACGATCTCCGTCAGCACAGGTGTACCACAGGGCTGTGAGCTTAGACCCTGCTCCACTTGCTTTACATTTATGACTGTGTGGCTGAGCACAGTTCCAATGCCACATTCAGGTTTGCTGACAACACCACTGTCACAGGCCAAATCAAAGTGTTGATGAATCAGCATACAGGAAGGAGATTGAAAATCTGTCTGAGTGGTGTCACAACAACAACCTCTCCCTCAATGTCAGAAAGACCAAGGAGTTGATTACAGACTTCAGGAGTAGGAAACCAGAGGTCCATGAGCCAGTCCTCATCAGAGGATCAGAGGTGGAGAGGGTCAGCAGTTTTAAATTCCTGGGTGCTACTATTTCAGAGGACCTGTCCTGGGTCCAGCATGTACAGGCAGTCCCCGGGTTACGTACGAGTTCCGTTCCTGAGTCCGTCTTTAAGTCGGATTTGTACGTAAGTCGGAACAAGTACAACCGGTATTATTTAGCGTCAGTTAGTCAAACGTTTGTCTTAGTATATAGTATATATTTTACCTTACTGTGCATATAAAACACTTAAGAAACATATGTATTCCAATAATTAAACCACTGCGTTGCTTAGTAATAATTGTAGCTTTCATCGGGGCAGGGCATTTCACATGCTCCATTATTCTCACTTTATCCATTACCCTTTAAAATTGTTCCAATCATTGACCAACTGTAGCCTAACGCTTTTCCAATGACTGATGGCGTTTCACCTCTTTCCAAACGCTTTATTATTTCCA
Organism: Hemitrygon akajei; assembly: GCF_048418815.1. Classification (NCBI taxonomy): domain Eukaryota; kingdom Metazoa; phylum Chordata; class Chondrichthyes; order Myliobatiformes; family Dasyatidae; genus Hemitrygon; species Hemitrygon akajei. The sequence goes on from NC_133125.1 coordinate 183,626,035, forward strand.
CTTTATTTTCGATCGCGATTGCTTCCCGTCAATGGAACAGAAACACTGCGGGCGGCGGGTCCCGAGCTCCGCCGGCTTCTGAGGTCCGCTGGGTCCTAAGGACCACCGCACTGAGACAGGCAAAATGGGACAAGTGGGGGCTGTGCTGGGCTTGGGTATTTGATCCTCCACATATTTCGCATTGGAATTTAAACTGGAGGTGGCAGTGTTTTTTTTAACGAGGTCGAGTTGTGAGCTCGACATCAACCCGGCACGAACGGTACGGGAGTCACTGGATCTACATCGACCCGGCACGGACGGTACGGGAGTCACTGGATCGACATCAACCCGGCACGAACGGTACGGGAGTCACTGGATCGACATCAACCCGGCACGGATGGTACGGGAGTCACTGGATCGACATCAACCCGGCACGGATGGTACGGGAGTCACTGGATCGACATCAACCCGGCACGGATGGTACGGGAGTCACTGGATCGACATCAACCCGGCGCGGGAGCGATCTGTCACTGGATCGAACCTCGGTTCTTGAGCCCAGCGCTGATCTCACCACACCACCAGCTGACCGGAACCGGGGGGAGGGGGTTGGGGGGTGTGGGGCGGGGTCAGGGTGAATCTTACTAAGAACAATTTAAGCTAAATACAAAGTTAAACACTCAACACAGTGGCAAAGACTTACAATGGCGGACGGTGTTCTCCTTCCTCGGTTCGTAAGTACGAGTTGTCCGTAAGTCGGACGTTCGTAACTCGGGGACTACCTGTAAATGCAATTCTGAAGAAAGCATGGCAGCACCTGCACCATTTCCTTAGCAGTTGGCAGAGATTCGGCACGACATCTAAAACTTTGACAAACTTTCTAACATCTACACTTCTATCGATGTGTAGTGGAGACTGTATTGACTGGCTGCATCATAGCCTGGTATGGAAATACTAATGACTTTAAATGGAAAACTTGACACAAAATAACAGATTCATCCCAGTACATCACGGGTAAAGCCCTCTGAACCATTGAGCACATCTACATGAAACACTGTCGTAGGAAAGCAGCACCCATCATCAGGGATTCCCACCAACCAGGTCATGCTCTCTTCTCACTGTGGCCATCAGGTAGAAGGTACAAGAGCCTCAGGACTCGCACCACCAGGTTCAAGAACAGTTACTACCTCTCAACCATCAGGCTCTTGAACAAAAGAGGATAACTACACTCAACTCCACTTGTCCCATCCTTGAAATGTTCCCACAACCAATGATCTCACTTTCAAGGACTCTGTCTCATTATCTCATGTACTTGTTATTTATTTGCATTTGCGCAGTTGTTGTCTTCTGCACTCTGGTTGATCTTTCATTGATCCTGTTATCGTTACTATTCTAGAGATTTGCAGGGCAGCACACAAGAAAGTGAATCTCAGGGTTGTATATGGTGATATTTATGTACTTTGATAATGAAATTGACTTTGAACTTTAAACAATTGACACTGCCAAGACCCTCAGGATTGTCACATAGAACAGTACAGCACAGGAACCGGCCCTAAGGCAGAGTGTCTGTGCTGAACATGATACCAAATCAAACTCATCCCTTCTGCCTGAACACGATCCATATCCCTCCATCCCCTGCAGATTCTTCTGCCTGAACATGATCCATATCCCTCCATCCCCTGCAGATTCTTCTGCCTGAACACGATCCATATCCCTCCATCCCCTGCAGATTCTTCTGCCTGAACACGATCCATATCCCTCCATCCCCTGCAGATTCTTCTGCCTGAACACGATCCATATCCCTCCATCCCCTGCAGATTCTTCTGCCTGAACACGATCCATATCCCTCCATCCCCTGCAGATTCTTCTGTCTGAACACGATCCATATCCCTCCATCCCCTGCAGATTCTTCTGCCTGAACACGATCCATATCCCTCCATCCCCTGCAGATTCTTCTCCCTGAACACGATCCATATCCCTCCATCCCCTGCAGATTCTTCTGCCTGAACATGATCCATATCTCTCCATCCCCTGCAGATTCTTCTGCCTGAACACGATCCATATCCCTCCATCCCCTGCAGATTCTTCTGCCTGAACACGATCCATATCCCTCCATCCCCTGCAGATTCTTCTGCCTGAACACGATCCATATCCCTCCATCCCCTGCAGATTCTTCTGTCTGAACACGATCCATATCCCTCCATCCCCTGCAGATTCTTCTGCCTGAACACGATCCATATCCCTCCATCCCCTGCAGATTCTTCTCCCTGAACACGATCCATATCCCTCCATCCCCTGCAGATTCTTCTGCCTGAACATGATCCATATCTCTCCATCCCCTGCAGATTCTTCTGCCTGAACACGATCCATATCCCTCCATCCCCTGCAGATTCTTCTGCCTGTCTGAATGCCTTTTAAATGTCTCCCCCACCCCTGGCAGCCCACTCCAGACACTTGGCACTCTGTAAAATAATTTGCCTTGCACATCTCCTTTAAACTTTTACCCATTGACCTTCAAGCTACAGCCTCTAGTTTTCGACATTTCCACCCTGGGTAAAAGACTGACTGTCTTACCCTATCTACTCCTCTCATAATCTTATAAACTTCTGTCAGGTATTCCGCCTCACCCCTCAGCCTCTGACACTCCAGATAAAACAATCAGAATTTGCCCAACCTCTCTTTACAGCTCATACCCTCTAATCCAGGCAGCATCTTGGTAAAGCTTTTCTGCACCCTCTCCAAAGCCTCCACATCCTTCAAACAAAACTGCACACAATATCTGTACAATGTCTGCAACTCTGTCAATATTCTTTTTGTCGTCAGAAAAGTTACCATCTAAGTTTCCATTCAAGTCACTTCTGCATTACAAACAACAGAGGTCCCAGCACAGATACCTACAAAACACCAAGAGTCACAGACCCCCACCCAGAATAACAACCATGCTGAAGAGTAGAGGTCACCAACTTTTTTAAGCCCAAGGTCCCCTACCTCGGCCTTAGTGAAAGGTAAGATCGACCCCAGATCGATTAGTTACACGCATGCGCACCGGGGTAGAAAAGACTGGAAGTAAAACTCAGCAACCTGGAAGTAGAAATAATGCACGAACACCAGCGGTCACTACAATTTTTTGCACCACGGATTGGTTAAATATTAACTATATTGTTGCAGACCGGCTGATGGGGAGGGGTGGGTGTGGTTAAACACGACCAGAATACAGCGATACTCAAAGCAGGCTCCTTATGTCCAGTCCATTCCGCAATTTAGTTTTCGTGGCTCTCAGCAATTAGCTTCTGTCCCACTTGCTCATGTTTTTTCCACTGAAACAACTCAGTGGGTTTGTCTTTAAGTGCAGGGTGCTTGGAGTCAAGGTGCAGAAGCAGTTTTGAGGGATTCATTGCCTCATTATACAACCGCTCGCCCACCTGCTGCCAGGCGCCTTAGCCAGGTGCAGCTATTCCCGTACCAGGGCCGCGGCGGTCGCAGTCCAGAGACAGTGACCGACCGAGCGGGGAGTGTGACAGAATGCGCATCCACCCCCCCCCCCACCCCCGTAGGATCTATCGGCCGACAAAAGTTTGGCTCGAGGGATGACTTTCAGTAGACCACAGCGAGGTAGCGGCTCTGCTACTTACGAAACCCTGAGCCCGAATTAGGTCGTCTGCGAATATTTTAGCAGCAGGTTCATGAATATTCGGTGTGGTAAGCAGGTTTAGAGCCGGCGCCCATCTGTCCGTCCTCTTGGCCAGTAGCAACGGCACTTCCCGCCGGCCGCATGAGGCGGCCAGTTACCCGAGGCCAACTAGTGATCCCTGGTGGGATGTAGAGGGATTGTCCAACCCAGCTAACACAGGTCTTTACAGACATCTTTAACATCTCTCTGAAACAGTTCACTGTCCCTGCAGGTTTCCAGGCAGCCACCATCATTTCAGTGTCCGAGAGAGACAGTAATTGGCCGAATTGATTACCACTCAGTGGCATTGACCTCAACAATCATGAAGTGCTTTGAGCAGCTGGTAATGGATCGTATGAAATCCCACCTTCCAGCTACATTGGACCCTTCCCAGATCACCCACCACTCAAACCACTCATGTCAGAGAGTTAACCATAAACACACACCTTCTCCTTTTGCCTTCCCCGAGTCAGCAGTTGGGTCCATTCTGTGAATCGTGAATCCCTCTGGACTGTCTGCTGCATCCGGCGTGTCTGGAGAAAGCCACGTTTCCATAAAGCATACATTCCCTACAGATTCTTCTGCCTGTCTGAATGCCTTTTAAATGCCTCCCCCACCCCTGGCAGCCCACTCCAGACACTTGACACTCTGTAAAATAATTTGCCCTGCACATCTCCTTTAAACTTTTACCCATTGACCTTCAAGCTACAGCCTCTATATTCGACATTTCCACCCTGGGAGAAAGACTGACTGTCTACCCTATCTATTCCTCTCATAATCTTATAAACTTCTGTCAGGTATTCCGCCTCACCCCTCAGCCTCTGAGACTCCACATAAAACAATCCGAGTTTGCTCAACCTCTCTTTATAGTTCAAACTCTCTAATCCAGGCTTTACTGCACCCTCTCCAAAGCCTCCACATTCTTCCTACAACTGGGCAAACAAAACTGCACACAATATCTGTACAATGTCTGCAACTCTGTCAGTATTCTTTTTTTGTCATCAGAAAAGTTACCATCTAAATTTCCATCCAAGTCACTTCTGCATTACAAACAACAGAGGTCCCAGCACAGATACCTACAAAACACCACGAGTCACAGGGTCCCACCCAGAATAACAACCATGCTGAAGAGCGTGGCCTCACTCTTCCCAAGGTTGCCACTGGTCCCCTAAAACTTTGGTAAGGTCTAATTTGGAGTACTGTGTGTAGTTTTGGTCACCTACCTACAGGAAAAATGTAAATAATTTTGAAAGAGTACTTTTCATTATATTAATGCCAGGAGCTGGAGGTTTTGCTGCTATTCTTGAACTATAATCTGTGTTGAAAATTTATTTCCGCAGGGATCGGTGCTGGGTCTGTTGTTGTTTGTCATCTATGTAAACAATCTGGTTGATAATGTGATTCACTGGATCAGTAAATTTGCGGCTGACACCAAGCGTGGGGGTGTCGTTGTCAGCGAGGAAGGCTGTCATTGCTTGTGGGGAGATCTGCACCAGCTGGAAAAATGGGCTGAAAAATGTCAGATGGAATTTAATGCAGACAAGTGCTTGGTGATGCACTTGGGGAGGACCAACCAGGGCAGGTCTTACACAGAGAATGGTAGGGCACTGAGGAGTGTGGTAAAACAAGGGCATCTGGGAATACAGGTCCAGAGTTCATTGAAAGAGGTGTCACAGTGAGGGAGGGTCATAAAGAAACCTTTTGGCACATTGGTCATCTTAAATCAATATACTGAGTACAGGAGTGGGATGAAATGTTGAAGTTGTATACGAAATTGGTGAGGCCCAGTTTGGAGTACTGTGTGTAGTTTTGGTCACCTACCAACAGGAAAGATGTAAATAAGGTTGAAAGAGTGCAGAGAAAATTTGCAAGGATGTTGGAGGACCTGAGTTACAGGGAAAGTTTGAATAAGTTAGGACTTTATTCCTTGGAAAGTAGAGGTTTGGGGGGAGATTTGACAGAGATTTTGAAGGGTACAGATAGGGTAAATACAAGCAGGATTTTTCCACTGAGGCTGGGTGGATCAACAAATAGAGGTCATGGGTTAAGTTTCAAAGATCAAAGTTTCAAAGTGTGTTTGTTATCAAAGAATGTCAAAATTATACAAGGTTGAGATTTGTTTGCTTAAAGACAGTCACAAAGCAAGGAACTCGAAAGAACCCAATTGAAGAAAATGAGACCAACTCCCCAGTGCCCAGAGAGAAAGAGAAACAGAAACACCAAAACAAATCATATAAACAATAGAAGTGAGCAACAACAACAGCATTCCGAACCAAACTGAGTCTTTAGATCCAAATCCCTGGAGCAGCCTGGAGTAGGCCCAAAGCCTCGGTATTCACTTCATCATTGTAACGGGGTAAACAGCTGCAAAGTTCACAGACACGAAGCACAGCAACCGGGGGCAGTCTCACAGTCTTAGCATCACGGAGAGAGAAACCCCCAGACTATCTGAGCCAGTGTTTAAATTCAAAGTACATTTTATTATCAAAGTATGTATACATTATACAACCTTGAGATTCATCTCCTAACAGGCAGCCATGAAACAAAGAAACACAAACACTAACCCCAGATATCTGAAAAAAGTCTAACACCCAATATGCAGAGAATTAAAAAAAACACATGTCCATAAGAAAGTTAAAGAATAAATTAACCCACAAAAAAGACCTTCAACCCTCCAAACCTCAGTGGTTGAAGTTGTTGGAACCTCACACTGGAACCCAGGCCTTGCTACTGGTGAATCACTACGGGCTGAGATATAGCTTTCGAAAGAGCTGTTCTCGACCTCTCCAAATCGCCCAGAGCAATCCAACCTCGTCTGACTCTCGACATCCTGCCTTTCCAGTCTATATGGGCCAGCATTTAGATGGTCCAAACAGTGGATTGTACGTCAAATTAGGAGCCTTGAAAACACAGCCCACGATTCGGTTCAGACGCGGATTTTGCTGCTGAAGAAGCTGTTCTCGCTCTCTCCAATTTGGCTCAGTGCTTCGAGAGTTCCATCCTCATACCCGGTTAGTTGGACGGGCATCGAACTCCTCTGTCCTGTCTTCTCCCCTCCGAACCATTCACTCCAACCAGCACGGCTCCAACTCCAAGTGTGTTGATCTTGCAGCACACCAGCAGAGCACATCCGGTGAATTCGCTTTGACTTCACTCGCTTCTTCATTGCTTGTGGTGGTGGTTTACCACAATTTATTTAAAGTGTCATTAATGATGTTTTTAATCGAATTCCTTTGCTTTCAAACTAGCAGTGAGCTGTCACCTGCCTTCGGTAGTGCTATCATAAACTGGAAAGGTGAAAGTTTAAGAGGAAACTTGTTCATTCAGAGGGTCGTGAGATTCTGCATCGAAGTGCCAGCAGAAGTGGTAGATGAGAGGTCAATTTCAATGTTTAAGGGAAGTTTGGATAGGTACATGGATGGTAGGGTATGAGGGCTATGGTCCAAGTGCAGGTTGATGGGAGTAGGCAGTTTAAATGGTTCGGCATAGACTAGATGGGCCAAATGGCCTGTTTCTGTGCTGTACTTTTCTATGACTCTATAGGTCCTGGCAACATCCTTACACAAGTCTCCTGTGCACACTTTCCAGCTGATGGCTTCTCTCCTGTAGGAGGGTGACCAAAACTGCTTCACTACTGTAACAGGACTGGGAACACTAACATTCAAACATCAAATTTCCCACTGACTTAGGAGATGCCATAAGTTCATATTGTTGAAAAACATCAAGGTGATGACCTGGGGGATGACTTTGAATTCCAGTTCATCTTTAAACAGTTCGGTGGGCAAGAGCTGAATCTATTTGTGATTAGTTAAACCAATTTATCAGACAGGGTGTTCAGGCCTGTTAATCTTGAGTGTATAGTGATGGAAGTTGTACCAATGGGCAGAGTCTCAGGTGAATGAGTTATAGTTATAATGGGGAAAGGAGATTTGGTGATATGAAGAGGGTTTGATTCAACACCTCAGTAACTCCTGCGATGTGGACGATAAGCTTGGGAATGTCAAAGAGCACTTGTGAGGAAATTGAGAGAAATTCTTTTTCAGTAATGTGGGGTCTGAAGAGGGTGGGAATTTAGGTGGTGGGTGCAAAATAAGAAACCAGCTCTTCCATTCCCCTTTCTTGAGAGCAATTGGAAATGAACAAAAACCACTACAAGAGAGGTGTCCTTGGATCGTGTGCACTGCTCACCACTGGATGTCCTGGACAACCTCTCCCCTTATCTGTATTAAATATCCCAGCATTTGGACAGTTCAGCCTGCACCCTTGAGCTGTTTAGTTTCAATGTTGGAATAAGCCACTGCCTGATGCTGTGAGCAGCTGTTCCAGTCCTCGGCATCAGAACAGGATTCACAGTCAAACAGTGGAACCTCAGTGTTACAGCTGGGGTTGGTTTTTGTTAACACTGGCAACTTGATGTCAGTCTCAGCCCTTGAGATCATGAGGGAATACAGCAGAGAATATCGACAGTGGCTGTTGCCTTATCTGCTGGACATGTCCAGAGGGAAGCTGCAGTCTATCTGTTTCCACATGCACAGTCACTGGCTGAGGGTTTATCTAAGTTATCAAATGTAAAACAAATGCTGGTAGCAGCCACAAACTGTGTTTTGTGTCTCTCTGAGCTCCCCATTTGCTGCAGTGATGAGTGATCTCCTGAACCTCCTTCAATCCAAAGCTCTGACATCTGATCCGTTTCAGAGTTGTTTGGGTTGCTTGATGTTTAGGACATGCAATATCATCACCAATCGAAACAACCCTGAGTCAAGCTCTGTTACCGGGGACATTTGTCCATCGATGCATGTGTTAAATCATTTATGTTGTGTGGTTATCAAATGTTTTAAATTTCTCTTTATTTTTGGAAAGGTTCTCAGGTGATCACAATTTGGTGGAAGTTGAAAGCCGTCTGTGATGTTGTCCTCATCAATTGTTTCATCATTGCCTGGATCGTCAGCGCTACGACTTTTGGTATGTGGTCAAATAAACTTGTATGAAAATGATGAACTCAGTTCTCTGCAGGGTGGTTGGAATGCATTGAGTATCTCAGTCAGTACATTGTCAGATGCTTTATCAGGACCACCAGCATCTGCAGTCCTCAGCCCCACAACTGGGTGCAGGGAAACCTGCTGGAGGTTCAGACAGTAATGGCCAAACATCAACAGTTCAGAACCACCAGAAACACAGCACAGGTCAGTTGCACACATACAGGTCAGATAAATCACTGGAGGGCACATAGGTAAACCGGACTGAGTGATGGAACTTGGGTGATTCGGTGAGTTTCCAGTGAAGTTGTTGGACAGCTCCATAACCAGTTGTTGTGGATGTCAGGAGAGTCAAACCATGGACCATGTGGGATGTCTGGCTGCAGTGTCGTGCACTCCTCAAGGTGTGGCCATTGGAACACCAGAAGATGCAGCCGGTGCAGAATATTGACAGCAAGTGACCAGGATAGATTAGACTGCAGGGAATAATTCAGGTCTGGAATAACAGGTCAGCATGTTGTTATCCCACATCGGAGGCCATGCAGAGTCAGTTGGTTCAGTCATGTAGACAAAGTTAGCAAGTCTGGGCAGAGGTTGGTACATTTCCTGCCCTGTGGAGATAAGTGGAATAGTTTGGTTCTTTGCATCAATAGGCAGCTGTTATGGTCACTTACCTGATGAATTGTTACAGGTTTACTCATTTGAATTTCTTTTTAATTACAGGCCTTTCCACTGCAGGAATTGTCAGTATCGTCTTGTCAATCGTACTGCCAATTGCATTAATTTTAATTCTGATGTGTCGGTCCTTGGTCGCAGGTATTTGTCATTGTATTTTCACACTTGTGTATCAACTCCAGTCACATCTCCAAGTAATTTTAGACTCATTTTAATAAAAAGATAGAAAAGAAAAAACCCTGAATAATCTTCACCCCCACCGAACCCTCTGGATTCCTGTGATCTGTGGGATGAAATTGTCTGACATTTTTCCCAGTTATGAAAGTCTGATTTACAGTGTCACCACAGCTGGAATGATTCTGGAGTCGCCTCTGATCTGACTCCAGAGGGTCTTTAGAAAAGGTAGTCTGGAGAGGAACGTGTCTCAGCTCACTGGTGTTTGATCATGGTGTTGTCAAATTTCAGCATCATATCAGGTTGGTGTAAAGGATCCCAATGATGGTGAGGTGAGTGAGTGAGTGTTTGGGGCCTTTCTCAACCTTGATACAGTTGGGTGTGGGAAGGCCTCTCCTTCAGGCTTATTGTGTATGGAAGTGCCCACAGAGGAAGCATGGCTGTAGATCCGGGTTACAAGTGTGTTTAAGGAAACGGGGTTTTAAACTCCTTATACCGACTATCTTGCTGGCAAACATTCAGTCTCTGGTGAATAAAATCGATGATCTCACACCCAGGGTGCTGAATCAGAGGGACATTAGGACAGCTTGTGTCCTTTGTTTCACGGAATCCTGGTTAACCCCTTCCATACTGGATGCAGCAATTCAGATTGACAGGTTTACAATACACCATCAGGATAGATCTATAGAGTCTCTCAAAAGCAGAGGTGGAGGAGTATGCCTCATTATCAACTCTTCTTGGTGCACAAATATACCAGTGCTGTCCCAGTTCTGCTCACTAGACCTGGAATATCTAGCAGTTAAGTGCTGTCCTTTTTACCTACCACGGGAGTTCTCCGGGGTCATTTTGGTAGCAGTATACATTCCACCTCAGGCCAATGTCAATCAGGCTTTAGATGATCTGAGCAATGGGATCAACATGCACGAAACATCGCATCCTCATGCCTTCACCATTGTTTTGGGAGATTTTAACCAGGCCAGTCTGAAAAAGTCACTAAGCAATTACCATCAACAGATCACTTGCAATTCCAGAGGAAACAACACACTGGACCACTGTTACACCACCGTCAAAAATGCCTACCGTGCTATTCCACACCCTCACTTCGGGAAGTCTGATCACCTGGCTGTACTTCCATTCCCTGAGCACAGGCAGAGACTGAAGACTGAAGCACCGTGAAGGTTTGGTCAAGGAGCAGGAGCACCTACAGGACTGCCTTGAATCGGTGTACTGGACTGTATTCAGGGATTCATCTTCGAACCTGGATAAGTATGCTGCAGTTGTTACCGTCTTCCTTAAAACCTGTGTGAATCAGTGTGTGCCTACAAAGATTTATTGTACATTCTCAAGTCAAAAGAAGTGGATGAACCAGGAGGTACGTTGTCTGCATTCAAGACTGGTGATCCAGACTTGTACCAGAAAACCATGTATGAGTTGCAGAGAGTTATTTGAAGGGTAAAGAGATCATTTCTAATGAGGTCGAAGGTGACCGGATGCCTGACGACTCTGGCAGGGTTTACAAGACATCACTTCCTACAAAGTGAAACCCTATAGTATGAATGGCAGCAGTGCTTCATTACCAGATGAACTCAACGCCTTCTATGCCCACTTTGAAAGGGGGAACACAACTACAGCTGTGAAGATCTCTGCTGCACCTGGTGACCCTGTGATCTCTGTCTCAGAGGCTGACGTTAGGCTGTCTTTAAAGAGAGTGAACCCTCGCAAGTTGGAAGGTCCCGATGGAGTACCTGGTAAGGCTCTGTAAACCTGTGCCAACCAACTGGTGGGAGTATTCAAGGACATTTTCAATCTCTCACTGCTATGGGCAGAAGTTCCCATTTGCTTCAAAAAGGCAACAATTATACCAGTGCCTTAGAAGAATAACGTGAACTGCCTTAATGATGATCGCCCGGTAGCACTCACATCAACAGTGATGAAATGCTTTGAGAGGTTGGTCATGACGAGACTGAACTCCTGCCTCAGCAAGGACCTGGACCCGTTGCAGTTTTCCATTTGCCACAATAGGTCAACGGCAGATGCAATCTCAATGGCTCTCCACACGGCTTTAGACCAGCTGGACAACAGAAGCACATATGTCAGGATACTGTTCATCGACTATAGCTCAGCATTTAATACCATCATTCCCACAATCCTGATTGAGAAGTTGCAGAACCTAGGACTCTGTACTCCGGTCTGCAAATGGATCCTCGACTTCCTAACCGGAAGACCACAATTTGTGCAGATTGGTGATAATATCACTGACGATCAACACTGATGCACCTCAGGGGTGTGTGCTTAGCCCACTGCTCTACTCTCTGTATACCCATGACTGTGTGGCTGGGCATAGCTCAAATACCATCTATAAATTTGCTAATGATACAACCATTGTTGGTAGAATCTCAGGTGGTGATGAGAGGGTGTACAGGATTGAGATATGCCAACTAGTGGAATGGTGCCACAGCAACAACCTGGCACTCAACGTCAGTAAGATGAAAAAGCTGATTGTGGACTTCAGGAAGGGTAAGACAAGGGAACACATACCAATCCTCATAGAGGGATCAGAAGTGGAGAGAGTGAGCAGCTTCAAGTTCCTGGGTGTCAAGATCTCTAAGGATCTAACCTGGTCCCAACATGTCAATGCAGTTATGAAGAAAGCAAGACAGTGGCGATACTTCATTAGGAGTTTGAAGAGATTCGGTATGTGAACAAATACACTCAAAAACTTCAATAGAAGTACCGTGGAGAACATTCTGACAGGCTGTGTCACTGTCTGGTATGGAGGGGCTACTGTACAGTACCGAAAGAAGCTGCAAAGGGTTGTAAATTTAGTCTGCTCCATCTAGGTTACCAGCCTACAAGGTAGCCAGGACATCTTCAGGCTGCGGTGTCTCGGAAAGGCAGCGTCCGTTATTAAGGACCCCCAGCACCCAGGGCATGCCCTTTTCTCACTACTACCATCAGGGAGGAGGTACAGAAGCCTGAAAGCACACACTCAGCAATTCAGGAACAGATTCTTCCCCTCTGCCATCCGATTCCTAAAAGGACATTGAACCCTGGACACTACCTCACATTATTTTTAATATACAGTCGGCCCTCCTTATCCGCAGGTTCCGCATGCGCGGATTCAACCAACCGCTGATCAGGAAAACCCGGAAGTTCTCTCTCCAGCACTCATTGTTTGAGCATTGTTCACCTCGCGTCTTGTTTGGTCGCGACTTTGTTTCTGTGAAAAAATGGCTCCTAAAAAGCAATTAAGTGGTCAAAGCAATTCTTCAAAGGCTAAGAGGGAGCGTAAAGTGCTATCTCTCGCTGAGAGAGTAGAAATCTCAGATCTTTTGAAAAGTGGCATGTTGCTTGCAGAAGTGGCCGTAAGAATGAATCGAGCATTCACACCATAAAGCAGAAAGAAGCTGAAAATCATGGAAGTGTTAGTGCTGCCCCGACAACGGCAAAAATGGCCTCTCTGGTTCGTGACTGAGAAAGCATTAAGTGTGTGGCTAGAGGACATGTCACAGAAGCATATCCCCGTTGATGGCCAAATTATACGTGAAAAAGCACTTAGTCTCTATGAGCACTACACTGACGGGGTTGAGGAGAGTGAGAGTAAGGGATACTGGCTAACTCTGTAAAGCGCTACAGCCTCAAGAACTTAAAGATCACGGGAGAATCGGGATCGGCTGGTGCCGAAGCAGCATCAGCGTTCCCAGAAGAGCTCAAGAAACTCTGGTCATTATTCCCTAAACAATCCAGTATAACAACTATTTACATAGTGTTTACATTGTATTACGTATTTAAGTAATCTAGAGATGATTTAAAGTGTACGGGAGGATGTGCGTAAGTTATAGACAAATACTACACCTTTTTATATAAGGGACATGAGCATCCGCGTTTTGGTATCCGTGGGGGGTAACGGAACCAAACCCCCGTGGATAAGGAGAGCCGACTGTATAGTATTTCTGTGTATTTGCACGAATTTAATCCATTCAATATACGTTTACTGTATAAAGTATACTGAATAAGATTGACTTGTTTATTATTATTTATTTTCTTCTATTTTATGTATTGCATTGAACTGCTGCTGCTAAGTTAACAAATTTCACATCACATGCCGGTGATAATAAACCTGATTCTGATTTTTGTTTTCAATAACACCTTCCAATCAATGAATGCAAGGGAACACCACCTTCTCCCTCTTCCTCCTCAAGTTATAAACCATTCAAAGTTCAAAATATTGACATTCCTTCCTCATGGCCTAACTTTTGCAAGTCCTGGCTAAGTTCACTTTGAGAATAACTTAACCACACAGACTATAGTTCTCCAAGAACAGTACGAGTAACTACTGGTGTTTGTAGTGTAAATGTTCTCTGCTGATTCACAGACTAATTATCAAATGAAGTCTGTCACCGAGAGACAGGAGTCAGGAAAAGGGCCGATGACCCCGGGTTTGGTCAGGGGGTTGTGTATTAAAGAAGAGTTTAATGGATCAGGGAGGGATAGGGAGCTTTATTGGGGGTAAATTCAAGATAGATAGATAGATACTTTATTCATCCCCATGGGGAAATTCAACATTTATTTTCCAATGTCCCATACACTTGTTGTAGCAAAACTAATTACATACAATACTTAACTCAGTAAAAATATGATATGCATCTAAATCACTCTCTCAAAAAGCATTAATAATAGCTTTTTAAAAAGTTCTTAAGTAGTTTACTTAAATACATTAAATACAATCAACCCCGGCACTTTAACATATCTTACTCCTGGCAGTTGAATTGTAAAGCCTAATGGCATTGGGAAGTATTGACCTCTTCATCCTGTCTGAGGAGCATTGCATCGATAGCAACCTGTCGCTGAAACTGCTTCTCTGTCTCTGGATGGTGCTATGTAGATAGATAGATAGATAGATAGATAGATAGATACTTTATTCATCCCCATGGGGAAATTCAACCTTTTTTTCCAATGTCCCATACACTTGTTGTAGCAAAAACTAATTACATACAATACTTAACTCAGTAAGAACTAACTCAAAAAGCATTAATAATAGCTTAAAAAAAGTTCTTAAGTCCTGGCAGTTGAATTGTAAAGCCTAATGGCATTGGGGAGTATTGACCTCTTCATCCTGTCTGAGGAGCATTGCATCGATAGTAACCTGTCGCTGAAACTGCTTCTCTGTCTCTGGATGGTGCTATGTAGAGGATGTTCAGGGTTTTCCATAATTGACCGTAGCCTACTCAGCGCCCTTCGCTCAGCCACCGATGTTAAACTCTCCAGTACTTTGCCCACGACAGAGCCCGCCTTCCTTACCAGCTTATTAAGACGTGAGGCGTCCCTCTTCTTAATGCTTCCTCCCCAACACGCCACCACAAAGAAGAGGGCGCTCTCCACAACTGACCTATAGAACATCTTCAGCATCTCACTGCAGACATTGAATGACGCCAACCTTCTAAGGAAGTACAGTCGACTCTGTGCCTTCCTGCACAAGGCATCTGTGTTGGCAGTCCAGTCTAGCTTCTCGTCTAACTGTACTCCCAGATACTTGTAGGTCTTAACCTGCTCCACACATTCTCCATTAATGATCACTGGCTCCATATGAGGCCTAGATCTCCTAAAGATAAGGAACAAGACAGCTCAAAGCACAAAGTGATGATGATCAGGTTGTCTCAGGTGGACAGGAGGAAAGGGATGCAGAAATGCAGAAACTTGTAGACTGAGAGAGACGGGGAGTGAAATGTAAAGTCAGAGGGGTCTGAAAGAACAGATCAGCATTTTAATATTGAGCCATTGTCTGAGGGAGAACCATGTGGGGCAGTAAACTGGGTACATTACCATCACCAGGGAAGAGGTACTGAGCACATTGTCAGAGCTTCCATCTGCCAAGTCCCAGGTCAAGATGGACTTCATCCTGGGGTCTAAAAGAACAAACTAGAGTTATAATTTATGATCGGTATTAATTTTCTCAAGTTCTCTTGATTGGGAGAAGGTTCCATTAGATTTGAAATCCATTTGACACTCTTCAGCCCTCTTCCCTAAATGGTCAAAAATCCCCCTGCAACCCACAATAGCCGCCCTCACTATCAACGACAACACCTAGTTTTGTGTAATATGCAAACTTACTGATCAAGCCTTGCATTTTTGCACCCAAATCACTGATAAAAATATCAAATAACAAGAGTCCCTGCACTGATACCTGCATCACACCACGAGTCACCAGCTTCTATAATGGAAAACAATTTTCTACTACAGTCCTCTGCTTTCTATCTCCGAGCCAATTTTGAATCCCCCTAGAAGCCCCTGGATTCATGTCAGGATCATGTCAAAATAGATAACGTTCATTGTCCTCTCTACCCTTTTGGTTATCTCTTCAAAAAAAAACCACCCTGAACGATTCATCAACCATGACTTCCTGTACATAAAGCTATGATGTCTCCTCCTAATCAGATTTTGTCTAATGAAATCCTGGTAGATCCTATTGCTCAGAATTCCCCCCAGTAACTTCCCCACCACTGATGTCAGGCTGACCAGGCTGTAGTTCCTGGGCTTGTCCTTGCTGCCCCTCTTAAACAACAGACCAACACCCAGCGTCACCATGAGAACAACAGAGGTTCCAGTGGGAGGCTCACCGTCCCCCTGTCAGGGTAAACGGACAGGGAATATCTGTGGCTTTACCAGCATCACCCACATTCTCAGAACCAGTGTGGAGGAAGTGTTGCACGTTGAGAGATCTCCACTTTTGGATGAGACATTAAGCCAGAGTCCCATCTGCCTTCTTCGGGAAGGTGTAAATGATCCTTCAGCGTTATTTCTAAAAGAGCAAAGGATTTCTCCCCAGAATCGGAAAAATAATTCTGTTAACCAACATCACAAAGCCAGCTTTTACATGACTGTTTGTTCAGCCTTACTCAGTACAAACTGAGTCTCATTCCCTCCAACAGTGACTGCACTTAAAGTACTTCACTGTCTGGACCAGAGACTGGTAAAAGATGCTGTGAGATTACAGGTTCTGTTTCTCACGTGGAGAAGTTCACTCTGCCCCCGCTCACAGGAGTTGGCTGAATTTTTCAGTTCCTGTGTGACGTCATTGAAACGATATGAAGAATGTAAACAGCTGTCAGACACACTCCTGTTCCTGGCACGATGCAACATCAGACCCTGATATCTGAAATAAAGTAGCTGGTGACAATAAGTCTGATGTGCAGGTGTCAGTCAGCTGTCTGGGCATCAACCTGCCCTTCACAAGGAGACTTTCTCTCCTCAAATGTGCCCCTGACCAGATTGTGGATATCAGCCTGAGCTCCTCCGGCTAAATGAGTGGGAGAACTTTTGTGACAAAATGTGGAATCGAGCCAGAGGTTGAGAGTTTCAGTGACTTTCCAGTGAAATTGTGGGTTAACTCCATAACCAATTGTTGTGGAAGTTGGGAAAATCAAACCTGGATCATGTGGGTCAGTGTAGTGCACTCCCAGAGGAGTGGCCATTGCAACACCAGAAGGAGCAGCTGGTGCAGAATATTGGCAGGAGGTGACCTGGAAAGATCGGACTGGAGACCTCTGAGGACAACTGATCAGGGCTCGTGAATTGTCTGTTCCAGGTTTCCCACTGTACAGGACATGCAGTCGATAAGACTGGGCAGAGGTTGGCACATGCCTGTCCCTGCAGGGTGAAAGTGGAACAGTTTGGCTGTTTGCAACATTGTGCAGCTGTTACGGTCATTTCTCTGGGGAATTGTTACATGTTTTCTTATTTGAATTTATTTTCACTTGCAGGTTATTCCATCAAGGATGCTTTAAATGATATCTTGCTGATGTTGCCATTGGTGAATGTTCTGCTTCTGTTTTACTTGATCTACAAGAAGAAGTTTTATGGTATGTTACTTTACCTTTGTCTATAAGCTCCAGTTATCTCTCCAAGGAATTTGTGACTAATTTCAACAGACATTAATGAAATGAAAAACTTGAAAAATCATCCCCCCTTCCCCCACAGAACCCCCCCCCCCCCCGACACACAGTGACCTGTGGGATGAAACTGCATCATTTTTCACCCAGTTGTGAAGTGTTGGTCACAGTGATACCATCTCTTACCTGACTCCAGAGGGATCTTTAGAAGACGTCGGGTTGAGAGGGAGCTATCTCAGCTGTCTGGTGTTTGACACGTGGTGTTGTTCAACTTCAAAATGAAATCAGCTGAGGAATGAGGGACAGAATCCCCTTTATCCCAGTGATGGTGAGGTGTTTGCATGATAGGTATCCCTCTGATCCTCGATAGAATTCAGTGTTGGGAGGCCTCTCACCGATCTTTCCTGGATATTTGCAATAGTTTTGTTTTCAACAGCACCTTCCAGATAGTCAGCACAAGGGAACACATTCCCCCCCTTCCTCTCCAAGTTGTAAACTATTCAGGGTTCAAAATATTGACATTCCTTCCTCATGGCCGAATTCAAGCAAAGCCTGGCTAAGTTCAGTTTGAGATCTACTTCACCTTACAGACTAAAGTTGTCCAAGAATAGAATCAATGTTTGTACAGTAAACGCCCCCGGCTGTTTCACAGGCAAATGACCAAATGAAGTCTATCACCAAGCCAAGTAAAGCAAGATGAGGGCAGATGACCCCAGGCTCGGTCAGACAGTGGGGTGTCAAAGAAAAGCTTGAAGGATTAAGAAAAGGTGGTGAGCTTTAGTGGGGTAAATTTAGAGATAAAGAACAATTTGCTGAAAGCACAAAGATCAAACTTGCTGAGAAGGAGGGGATTAGAACAGAAATATAATGGGTTTATAGACTGCAGAGAGGAAAGGGGGGAAGCGAGTTGGAAAGTCAAAGAGGTTTCTGAAAGTATTGATGAGCATTGAGCTGTAATCTGAGTGAGAACCAGTGTCGGGCAACAAATCTGAGAAAATGACAATCACCAGGGAAGAAATACTGAGTCAGTTGTTGGAGCTGCCATCTGACAAGTTGGATATCCACATGGACTTCATCCTGGGGTCTGAAAAAGGCAGCTAATGACATACTTCATGCAGCAATTTAAATGTTCACCCTATTCTGAAAAGTTTCCATTAAATTGGACAACGGCAAACATGATTGCTTTATACAAAGATACCAAGAAACGACAGGACAGTATGGGTGAGGGTGATGTGTGGATGTGAAACTTAGCAAGGAGATGGGGTAGAATATAGAGACAGATGAATCTGGAGACAGATACAATTTTCAGTACTGGAGTGATGTGTAACATTTCAAAGGGTTGATCCTGTGGGCAGATTGAAGGAGCAGAGACAGATGTATGATCTCGATCACAACCATCATGGCATCCTGATAAGTTGCTGCAAAAGTTAAAGGATGGAACTAAGGTATTATTTTTATATTCAGGATAATCTTTCAACATGTCTACATAAAATGTTCCAGCATGTGGACTGTTCAGCCTGCACCCTCGTGGAGTTCAGTTTTCAATTTGAACCAGAACACTGTCCGATGCCATTGAACAGCTGGAAACAGTGATGTTGTGATTCTCTGCATCAGAACAGGCTGTACTGTCAGACATGGAACTCAGCCACTGGCAAAATGTTTAATTGCAGTCCTCCAGGTCACTGGGGTAATTCAGCAGAACTGATTTACAGTGGCCTGATATCCCATCCACTGGATGTACCCACGGACAAACTACAGAGTACCTGTCATTTCCACATGTGATGCCTGTGGGTCAGTAAGTTATCAAATGTAGTGTTTCCAGAGGGAACCAGAAGATGCTTTTGGTCCCTCCCTGGTCTCTCCACTTGTTGCCAGTGTGTGAGAGCTCCCTGAACCTCCTTCAGTCCAATGCTTGAATGTCTGGTCCAGTTCTGAGCTGGTTGATTGCCTCATGTTAGGACACTGAATATCACAATGAACCTGACCAAGCCCGGGTTCATCTCTGTTCACTGCAGCACTTCATTGATGCAAGTTTTGAATAAGTTGTGTAGATTGTAACTCAGGGGGATTACTACCATCAGGGAGGAGGCACAGGAGCCTGAAGACACACTTTCAATGATTTAGGAACAGCTTCTTCCCCTCTGTCATCAGATTTCTGAACGGTCCATGAACCCGTGAAGACAATCTCGATATTTTTGCTCTCTCTTTCACAACTATATATCTCAGTGTAATTTATAGTCTATTTTATTTATTGCTCTGTACTGTTGCCACAAAACAACGAATTTCATGATGTATGTCAGTAATGATTAACCTGAGTCTGAATTCTGATTCTGAGAATTTCAAATGGTTTTTATTTATTTGTTTTAGGTTGGATGTTCTTCCAAACTAGTTTCTTTAACCTGATGTTCTTACTTGGCATTTCTGTCAGCAATTCAATTTCAGGTAAGTGCTCAAACATAATTCTGTATTTACATGAAATGATGTACTTGGTACTGAGCAGAGGGATAGAATGAAGTGTCTCTGTCAGAACATTGTGAGCTGCTTCATCTGGACCACAAACACATACAGTCCTTGGCCCCACAGCTGAGGACTGGGGAACCTGCTGGAGGTTTAAAATATCTGAATGTCCATTTTAGTTTAAATCTCTGTTCAGAACATCTGGCCACACAAAATTTCAGACAGGCAATGATCTACTACCTGTAGTCTGTATAAAGTCCATGAAGTTGATGCCATTTTGCCTTGCTTCTATAGCCTCTGTGTCTGTCTGCTGAGTAAATACAGATGTAAAATATGCATTTAAGATCTCCTCGATCACTTTTGGCTCCACACATGTATTACCATTCTGATCTTCCAGAGGAGCAATTTTGTCACTTGAAATCCTTTTGCTCTGAACATATCTGTAGAGTCCCTCAGGATTCTCCTTCACCTTGTCTGCTAAAGCATCCTCAAGCCTTCTTTTCACCCTCCTGATTTCTTTCTTAACTCTTCTCTCATTTCTTATACTCCATGAGCACCTCATTTGTTCTTACCTGCCTGTACCTGCAATGTACCTCTTTCTTTTTCTTAAACAAGGCCTCAATATCTCTTGAAAACCAAAGTTCCCCACACCTGTTATCTTTACCTTTTATTCAGACAGGCTTTGTATTCTCAAAACTTTATTTTTGAAGACCTCCCACTTACCAAGTGCACATTTGCCAGAAAAAATCCTGTCTGAATCAACACTTACTAGATCTTCTCCTATACCATCAAAATTGGCCTTTTTCCAATTTAGAAACTTAACCTGCAGACCAGACCTATCTTTTTGCATATTTTCTTCAAAACTAATGACATTGCGATTACGAGATGCTAAGTGTTCTCCTACACACACTTCTGTCACCTTTCCTATCTCATTCCCTAACAGCAGATCAAGTATCACACACTCTTTCATTGGGACTTCTAGTACTGATTAAGAAAATTTCCTGAACACATTTGACAAACTCTATCCAGTGTGGACCTTTGACACTATGGGAGTCCAAGTCAATATATTGAAAGTTAAAATCAGCAACTATAACAACCTTATATTTCTTGCAACACTCTGAGATCTCTCCATAAATTTGTTCCTCTAAATCCCACAGATTTTCGTATAATCTGTAATTTGCCCCATTAACGTGTTCACACTTTTCTTATTCCTCAATTCCACCATAATGCCTCACTAGATGAGTTCTCCAGTCTGGCCTGGCTGAACACTGCCAGGATATTATCCTTGAATATTAAAATATCCCCTCCTCCTTTAATCCCTCCCACTCCATTGTGTCTAAAACAATGGAACCCCAGAATATTGAGCTGCCAGTCCTGCCCCTCCTGCCACCAAGTCTCCCTAATGGCTACAATACCATATTCCCAGGTGTTGATCCATGCTGTGAGCTCATCTGCCTTTCCTATGATACTTCTTACATTGAAGTATACACAGTTCAGGACATCAGTCGCTCCATGCTCAACCTTCTGATTCCCGTCTGTCCCCACAACCTCTCCACTATCTGTTCTGACACTCTGCTTCCCATCCAGATGCAACTCCAGTTTAACAACTCCTCCTCAACCCCGTGCAGCACTCGAAAACTTTCCCACTCGGATATTAGTCACCCTCCAGTTCAGGTGCAATTGTGACTTCTGTACGGATCTCATTTTCCCTGGAAGAGAGCCCAATGTTCCAAGAACTTGATGCTCTCCCTCCTACACCAACTCCCTAGCCATGTGTTAAACTGTATAAACTTCGTATTTCTGGCCTCACTCGCACGTGGCCTGAGTAGCAATCCTGAGATCACAACCTGGAAGTTCTGCTTCAACTTAGCACCGAACTCCTGAACTCACTTTGCAGAACCTTTTCACTCTTCCTACCTACCCGGACCACGACTTCTGTTTCACCTTCCACAGATACTACACAAACTGCTGTGTGTTTCCAACATTTTTTTTTATTAAACACAGAGCTGATAGATTCTAAGTAGTAAATATTGTTACGTACTCCGGAATGAGTTAAAAGAACCAGCAGAAATGGAACACACCTGGAGTCTGGTTTTGCTAGAAACAAAACACTATTTATTAGTATCTCCGTAGTGTGTAGGCCTCCGTTAGTCTCGATAGACCATGGATTTGCACCTTGGAAAGTTTCCAGGGTGCAAGCCTGGGCGAGGTATTTTTTTTATGGAAGACCGGCAGTTGCCCAAGCTGCAAGTCTCCCCTCTCCACGCCACCGATGTTGTCCAAGGGAAGGGCATTAGGACCCATACAGCTTGGCACCGGTGTCATCGCAGAGCAATGTGTGGTTAAGTGCCTTGCTCAAGGACGGACACGCAGCCTCAGCCAAGGCTCAAACTAGCGACATGTCCAGTTCCATGACATATGAAATAACTCCAACAGTGATTTGCCACAGGGGTGCCTTTCTTCAGTGAAATACCACATCCAGACAAAGGGTAAATAAACACGTGGTACTCACAAAGGTTTCCCCTCACCAGAGAACCCACTCCTGTAGATTAACTAAGTGACAATCACACTTCCATAGCTGAATGGAAACAACTCACCCTTAGGGGTTACTTAGAGAGAGAGTCCAAACAGCGATGTCTTTGTCACTAGGCTTCTTCTGTTCCAAACCTTCTTCTCCTCTCTTCCCTTCTTGCAAACTTGTTCTAGTTGCAGAAAACTTGTGAGAGTCATATATCAAATACTCGGGATCGATCTTAACTCACCCCTTTTGGGCCACTGAGAGTTTAAACCAGCGACCGACTCACTGGTGTCTTTCATTGACAGAATCCATCTTGACTCTAACTGTGTGTGTTTGAGTGTCTCTGTGTCTATAAGAGGAATCACCTGACCTTGCTTATTCAAAACAAGCTGCCACTTGTATGAACAATCACTGCTCACCATAGCAACCCAGCATTTCTGCAGTCAGTAGAAATCCAAAAAAAACAAAAGTTAGTCTCAATTCTTTTGGCATTTTAAAGTGACAGACCACAGAAAAAAAATGAACCCTAGGGGTACATAACAATATCTAAAAGCACCAGTGATCCAGTACCCACGGGAGAGCAGAGTTTCTAATTATTGAGTAATATAATATAAAAAACGGATATTGAAATTCTTCAAAACTGGAGGAAAAGCAAGTTCCAATGAGGAAATTCGGACTGTACAAAAAGATATCAATAGATATCCTATCATTAAAAAACTCATTCGTAAGGCCAGTGATGTTGTGGGGGTGGAACTGGACTCTCTGACGGTGGTGTCTGAAAAGAGGATGCTGTCCAAGTTGCATGCCATCTTGGACAATGACTCCCATCCACTCCATCATGTACTGGTTAGGCACAGGAGTGCCAGAGACTCATTCCACCGAGATGTAACACTGAGCGTCATAGGAAGTCATTCCTGCCTGTGACCATCAAACTTTACAACTGCTCCCTCAGAGTGTCAGACACCCTGAGTCAATAGGCTGGTCCTGGGCTTATATCCACTGGGCATAATCTACATATTATTATTTAATTATTTATGGTTATATATTGCTATATTTCTACACTATTCTTGGTTGGTGTAACTGTAATGAAACCCAATTTTCCTCGGGATCAATAAAGTCTATCTGTCTGTCAATGAGTGGGTGATAACTCAGCACATGGAGTTTAATGCAGGAAAGTGTGAGGTGGGGCCCTTGAGTAAGAGGAATCAGACTGTAATGTCAATGGAGGGGAATTGCAAATCAGTGAATTGCAGAGGGATCAAGATGTTCTTGTAAAGGAATCACAAAAGATTTGGTGCAGCAATAATTAGGAACAGGGGTGACGTATAAGGATTTGGAGTTTAGAAATGGGGAAGTATTGTTACAGTTGTCCAGAGTGTTGGAGACCCGCTTGGTACTGTGCACAGTTCTGGTCCCCTTGTTTAAACACAATTGCACTGACACTGCGGGCAGTCCAAAAGTGATCCATATGAGTAATTCCTGGGATGAGTGACTTTTCCCGCCACAAGCATTTGGGAGGTATTTAGAGAGATGGATAAATATTTGAAAGATTGGGGAATTTGGGATTGTGTGGGACTGGAACAGAAGAGGAGATGGATAAATATTTGAAAGATTGGGGAATTCGGGATTGTGTGGGACTGGGACAGAAGAGGAGATGGATAAATATTTGAAAGATTGGGGAATTCGGGATTGTGTGGGACTGGGGCAGAAGAGGAGATGGATAAATATTTGAAAGATTGGGGAATTCGGGATGTTGTGGAACTGGGACAGAAGAGGAGATGGATAAATATTTGAAAGATTGGGGAATTTGGGATTGTGTGGGACTGGAACAGAAGAGGAGATGGATAAATATTTGAAAGATTGGGGAATTCAGCATTTTGTGGGACTGGAACAGAAGAGGAGATGGGGCCTGAAGCAGATCAGCTCCAATTGTATTGAATGGTGGGGCAGGTTTAAGGAGCTGAGTGACCGACTCCCCTCTTATTTTCTTGTGTTTATTATCTTCTTGCAAAAGAACAATGGATTGTGGTCCTTAACACAAGAGATTCTGCAGATACTGGAAATCCAGAGAAACTCACACAAAATGCTGGAGGAACTCAGGAGGTCTGACAACACCTATGGAAAGGAATAAAGAGTTGATGTTTCAGGCTACCCTTCATCAGGACCAGAAAGAAAGGGGAAAGAGCCAGAATAGGAATGTGGGGGAAGGGGAAAGAGTACAAGGTGAAAGGTGAAGCCATGTGGAGGGGGAGGTAGGTGGGTGGGGGAGGGGTGAAGTGAGAAGCTGGGAGGTAATAGGTGCAAAAGGCAAATGGCTGACAAATGAATCTAATCGGACAGGAGAGTGGCCCATGAGAGGAAGGGATGGAGGAGAGGCAGGGGCTTCTGATAGTGAACTCATCAAAATTTGGCCGTCTCAACACCAGAAGGAGCACCCAGTGCAGAATATTGGCAGCAGGTAACAGGGAAATACTGACTGAGGAAGAGAGAGTGAGTCAGTCCGTTCTTGGCCGGCGTAACAAATCAGTGGCTTGTTCACCCAGCACAGCAGGTAGAGTCAGTCGGTGCAGACCAGAAGTCAAGGTTGACAAGACTGGGCAGTGATGAGCACATCTCTTCCCTGCAGGAGATAACGGGAACAAATTGGTTGTGGCAACAATTGGCAGCTCTCCTGCTCATTTTTCTGGTGTGTTGTTGCATGTTTGCTGATTTGAATGTATTTGTAATTGCAGGTTTTTACAGCGAGGACACTGTCACATTTGCTGCGTCAATCACAATGGTGGTGTTGCTTCCATTGGCTTTTATTTCATTTGTGATTCTTTGGTGGAAAGCATTTCAGTATGGAGGTAAATGTTATTGTCTACACTTGTGTTTAAACTTCAGGCATCTCTCCAAGGAAATTGCAGTTAATTTTAAAAGAAAAATCACCCCCCACCACCACTCTGGGTCCCTGAGACATGAGGGATGAAATTACCCTGTATTTTTGCCCAGTTGTGGAGTGGTGTTTCACAGTGACACCACTGCTGGAATGATTCCGGAGTCACCTCTGACCTTGCGTCAGAGATGGTACTTGAGGGTAAAATGTCTCAACTCAATTGTGTTACGCACATTATGTTGTCAAAGGTGATGTGACTCGTGATGTAGAGGTGAGGAGTGAGGGACCACTCCTCACTACACACACGTGGCTCCTCCATGGGGAGAGTTAAGAGCACCAAGTTTCTGAGAGTGCACATAAGAGATGATCTCACATCATCCCTCATCACCACCTCTTTGGTTAAGAAAGCACAGCAGCACCTCCTTTCCTTGAGGAGATTGTGGCTAACCCCCAACCCCATCCCCCATGGTAATATATGCACCTTGTTATTGGTTAGTTAATTTGTGGTGATATTACTTTGTGTTATGCACGTGAGTTACATGTACTGTGTTGTGAACATTAATCCAGAGGAAAGTGGTCTCATTTGATGGTATTGAATGACAATAACTTGAAAGTTACTCATTAATCCTGATGAAGGGGAGGTGAGAGAGTGGTAAAGCCCCTCCTCATGACATGGATTTTAGCAAAGTTTTGTTAAAGTTCCTCATGGCATACTCAAGAAACTAAATGTCTATGGGATCCAAGAAAAGATGGTGTTGGAATAAAAACTGGTTCAGAGGGAGGAAGCAAACAGTGAGGATCAATGGGAGTTTCAGTGTCTGGAGAGCCATGTGTGGTGAGTTAAGCAGGGATCAGTAACAGGTCCCTTGTTGTTTAAGGTTCATGTCAATGATTTGAACTTGAATTGAGCATCACGATCAGGAAGTTTCCTGTTGATCACAATATCAGCAGTTTGGTTGACAGCGAAGAAGAAAGGTCTGGGTCACTGGAAGATATCACTGGTCTCCTTGGATACACAAAAGAAGAAATGGAATTCAGTCTGGAAATGTTTACAGCAGTGCTTTTGGAGAGGGCATGAAGAGCAACTGTCAACTCTCAATGTTCATGTGCACAGATCCCAGAAAGACGGGTTGCTAGGTTACCTGTTTTCTGTCAGTTGCAGTAGCATAAGTGTGGTAGACTTGATGTGGATGTGGAGAGAAATGGTTTCAAGGAGAAGTAATCAGGAATGGACAGCTGAGTGAACTGGCATAGATGGGCTGAATGGCCTCCTTCCATGTGGTAAGGAAAGTGGGGTCTTGCCTTTTGTTTTGTGCACAGAGCTGGTGATGGGAGATGTGAAAGGGTGAGGAACAATACCTGAGGAGAGGGAACTATTAGCAATGGCATTAACATTGGAACCAGGAGAGGAGGTTGGTGATGAACAGGATCTAACAGAAGGAGGGTTGAGCATGAAAAAGAAATGGATAGAATCCAGACTCAATGCAATTTCAACACCAGGGCATCGAGGGACATTTGGGAGGGTTGGTCCAGTGGGCAAAGGAAAGTAGGGAAACTACAGGGGCAGATGCACAGTCTGAATCCCAGACATTCATGGGTTCAGTGCACATTGTTAGAATATTTCGGCATGGTGAATTGTGGAAACAGTGGTGAGTTAGGGGTTCTCTTTGCATTTCTGCATAGTCTTTGGATAAACAATTGGTGAAGGAGAGCAGGACCTGATGATGCTGAATAGGGTGCAGTCAGATCTGACGATGGGCGTTTAAAGCCATTTTTCACTGAGGACACACCCACACTTGTATCTCTCATTTGAGGGAGTGCAGATGGAGGCTCCACCACAGCAGACACTCAGATGAGGGAGTAATGTAGGTTTTCACAAATAAAATGAAGTGAGGCATTTTATGTTTAATGAAACCCTTAATGCATTTCATTGAACTCCCAAACCAACACTCAAAATGCGCTAGAACTCTTTACATAATAATGTCATCTCGTCAGACCAGCCTCTTAAAGTGAAACCCCAACTCAATGTTGATGGTTCTGAATTATGTATATTTCTACCAATCACGTTACCCTACACAGGCCCCTCTGGGATTAACTAAAACCAGCATTGGGAGCCTGTCTGAAGCTCGGATCAGCAGCCCGGCTCGGGTCCTGTGCTCGTCCAGAGGTGATGGCAGGGGCATGGCAGTGGAATACTCCAAATCTCGGTGGGTTTAAGGCGATCTTCTGAAATATGTTCAGGTTTATCCCTCTTATCAATGATAAAAGTCTTTTCCCTCCATTCCAAAATGGAGAATGGGCCATCGTAAGGGGGCCTAAGGGGATGTTGGTTTGCATCAGGGTGGATGAAAACAAACAAAGTGGAATTTAGGTCAACAGGAACCCAAGAGCAATTTATTTTGTAGCCATAAAAAAGTACACACTCAGGTCAACAAATACCTTTTCGGGTCTTTAATTCCTTTATCAATTTCAGATATTTTAATGCAGAAAGAGAGCATCAAAAGAAAAACAACAAAATGAATTTAAAGAAATGCACAGTTCCTGCTGTTACAATCTCAGCTTAACTTCAGTCCACACACTTGTGTGTCAACTAGTTACATATGCAGTATGAAAATAAACTAAACAAAATATACAAAACCAATGCAGTAGTGGAAATTCTAAAAACAATACAAACAACATTAGCACCCCACCATCCCTGTACCTTGTACACAACATCGAATATATCAATAAATACATCTTACCTTATGTACACTCACTTTGACACACACGTGCTTAACTTCCAAACACGTACAGGCTCACGCTACTCAGCCGATAAGCAAAGGTATTTTTCACCTCTTTAACTGCTTCTCTGAATGGAACTGAACCTCGACCAGCCAGTATCTGTGACACTGCTGCAGGACTTATGGAGGCCACATCTCGGACTGACCTTGGTTCGTGATGTGGGTTAGAGTGCTGTCCAGCATTTACTCTTTTACTCCTGTGGGATACTACAACAGGAGGGCCACCAACATCTGACCCTGTATCATCAGTCACAGGTGCTACAGTCTCAGTTCCAGACATTCTTACAGTTCCAGAAGATATGCTGTCAAGGCTGGAGTCAAGATTCTGTACACCCTGTCTGACACATCTTCTACCAATATCACATCATTCTCTAAATCCTCAGAATCTGATTCGTGTCCCAGGGACATGAGATTGTAGTCTCCTTTGAGGAGCTGGGGTGGGAAGGTTCTCTCAGGGCCTGTTCACCCTCCTGATAGGCCCTCCCTCCAAAGGTTCCACAGTGTATGTGCTGTCTAGTACCTACACCAGCCTGTAGACAGTTGATTTCCAAGCATCCTGGACCTTATTACGGCCAAATGGCCTGTTCCTGAGGTAAAACAGTGTATTTATGTCAATCTTGGGACAATGAATTTTATCCGCCTGCAAGGCAATACGTTCTGCAGCCTTCTCTTCAGAGTATTCCTTCACTCTGGCATGAGCATCACTCAGTTGTTTCTGGTGTGTGGCTAACCAGTCATATTTCCTGTCCACAGACTGTTCTCACCCCAGCAGGGCATCCACTGGCAAGTGGTGATCAACACCGAACAGTTGGTAATAAGGGGAATATCCGGTGGTGGCGTGAGGTGTCACATTATACACATACACTAACTCGGGTGGATGCTCTGGCCACCTGCGTTTCTTTTCTGGAGACAACGTACACAACAAATCACACATCGTCCTGTTGAAACGCTCACACTGAGTGTTGCCAGTAGGACGATGGGGTGTAGTACGGCTTTTCTTTACCCCGTACAGTTTGCAGAGCTCAGCTATGACCTCACTTTCGAAGTCACGG
The DNA here is from genome assembly GCF_048418815.1 of Hemitrygon akajei. Classification (NCBI taxonomy): domain Eukaryota; kingdom Metazoa; phylum Chordata; class Chondrichthyes; order Myliobatiformes; family Dasyatidae; genus Hemitrygon; species Hemitrygon akajei. The sequence goes on from NC_133125.1 coordinate 183,655,077, forward strand.
CCCTGGTCAGAATGCAACCTCTCAGGAACACCGTACTTCATAAACCATTCGCTCAAGAGCACCTTTGCTGTGGTATCTGCCTTTTGATCCTGAGCTGGGAATGCTTGGGTGAATTTTGCAAAAACATCTGTGACTCCTAAAACATTCTCACGCCCATCAGCTGTCGGCTCAAACACAGTGAAATCTACAACAACAACTTCGAGCGGCCGAGAAGCAAGGAATGATTTCATGGGGGGATGGATTTTAAGGTGAGGGATTTTAGTCAGCACACAATTCAGACAATTTTTGATCCACCATCAACATCCTCGTGCATGTTCACCCAAAAACATCTGCTTCTCAACAAGTGTGGAGTAGGCTCTATGCCTTGATGGCACATTGAGTCATGTACATACCCAAACACTTTACTCCTCAAGCTGGTAGGTAGCAGAAGCTGATAACACTCCCCATGCTCCTCATCCTCAACTAAACCATACTGTAACCACTTGCGCTGCCTGATCAATACATGGGAGAGGGAACTGTCATCAATACACGGGAACGGGAACGCATCATTATTGGTCTTAAGGTTCAGTGTCCAATAATCTACACAGTCTTATGCTGCCATCAGTCTCCACTATGAAAGGGTGTGTGAAATCGGCAGAGCTGAGGATGGGTGAAATGGCTAGTTTTTCTTTGAGCAAGTCAAAGGCAGTTTGACATTCTTCTGTCCAAGACTGTTTTGACAGCTGGTTTGTTTTACTCGGACTCCCCGCATTAAAACTACATCATGCAGCGGACCTGCAATCTTTGGGAATCCCTGAATGAGCCGTCGTTAAGAACTGCAAACACTGATAAATGATCTTCAGTCTTTGATTGTAGATGGTACTGGCCATTGCTGAACAGTCGAGACCTTCTCGGGATCTGTGCCTATCCCATTGGTTGATAGCTGGTGTCCTAAGAACTTAGCCTCTCACTGCAGAAAATGACATTTTTCGAATTTCACCTTCAGACCAGTTTCCCTGATTCACTGAAGCTCAGTGTCAAGCCTCTCCAAGTGTCCCTGGAAAGTCTGTGAATGCATCAGAATATCATCCAGGTACACAAGCATAATTTGGAAGACTCAGTGATTCATGGTTGCCTGCACGAGTCTTTGAAAAGTCACCAGCCCATTGCAGACCCAAATGTCATATGAAGATATTCATATAGAGCAAACGGGGACGAAAAACAGTCTGATGCCTATCACACTCCTCTACCACTACTTGGTGGTAACCACTCGTGGGAGCAGTGACATAACAAAATCATACTGATCCTTGTCAGTCTAATTTCTAGCATGAAGTACACGATCGACTTCTTCAATAAAGCCATCAACAGACCTCCCATCTTTCTCAGCATCCCCCATAAATGTGGCGATGTGTCTTTCCCTTGGAGTGTATACATCAGTCCTTTTACTTAATTTATCAACAGTTGCCATGGCTTCCTCGTGCCAACCAGGAATCTCTCTAATTTGTTCATTGAAATCAGGTTCAGTTTGCTCATCCTCTGAATGTAACATTATGAAAACTCAAGTCCTTCAAAAGTTGCTACAACAAGCCTGGAAAAGGGGTTGCTGACATCTTCTGCAGAAAACACAATGAGTTCACGGCCGCAGTTGCTCTGGATCACCGTCACGGTTCTACATCCTGGCTTCAGTCCCTGATGTCCCAACCCGGCATCAAGACTCTACCATGGTCTCCACGCGACACCGTCTCACGGAAACGACTGTCCTGTCCTTCACCACTACCCCATTATGTATTGTATATTGTACTGTAAACAAAAATCAAAAACCATCTAAACTGGCTTGGAATTACCCCACTGCTGGTACCAAAGTTTGTAGCCTGGGAAGAACACACACTCAGAACAACAGATACTTTTTCAAGTCTTTAATTCCTTTATCTGGTTGTGATATTTTAATGCAGAAAGCAACTATCAAAAGCTTAACTTTGGTCCACACACTTGAGTATCAACTCGTTACGTATGCAGTGTGAAAATAAATAAAACAACATATACTAAACCAATATGGTAGTGACAATTCAAAAAAAACAATACAAACTACATTAAAATCCCACCAACCTGTACCTTGTACACAACAACAAAAATCTGAATAAATACATCTCATCTTAACTCAGATCTATATACACTTTGGCACACAAGTGCTTAACTTCCAAACACGTACAGGCTAGACCAGCCTTTCTCAAACTTGTTGCTCTGGAGGAACCCTTGAATTAATTAATTTTCAGGTCTCAATGATCTCCTGATAAAAATTATTATATCTACAGCTCACAGTATGTTAGTGTGATCAGTACGTTGTATATATAATAATCCAAAACTAATTGTCAACCTTGTTTTGAATAGAGAATGAATTTTTTATCCAACCTGTCTTGAAAAAACAGGCAGTTACGTTTAGCTAACCGTTCTTGAAATTAATCTCTTCCTTTCCCTTTCATAATTTTTAAAAGTTCATAAGGCAAACATAAGAAATTTATGTTAAATAACTGACGTAAGTTAGTAAACTGACTTAAGGCACAGGAAATTTAATTGAAATAAAGGTTGTAAATTGATTTTAATTAATGCTATTTACAACATGAAAATTTATTGTCTACGTTGAAAAGTAAAGTTACTGAAAGGTGTAAGCCAATGTTATATAAATAACAATATAGCCTAAGACACAATTTTATACAAGACTTTGAAAAAAGATTTTCTTACTAAGTGACATGATCAGGCACAAATATAGGCCTAGCATATGAAACCTGTGCTTGTCTTTTGCTGCACAAATACTCAAATCTGGGTCAAACTTGAGATAAGTACACACAGATTTGACCCTCAACTGAACGGAAATGTTTTCTATTCTTGCTTGTGTGCTTGTTAAACAAAAGAAAGCTTGCTGACACATGTAAGAAGTTGAAAACTGCAGCAAAATGTTCATTGCTTTCCTATGAATGGCAGGATACTCCTCTTTCACAGAAATCCAGAACTTGTCCAGGGGCAGGTCAGTAAATCCCATCTTGAGTGCACGATCAGACGGCATCTCACAAAGTTCCTCCTTTTCTCTCAAAGTTAAGTTCTCAGGCTGAGCAGAAGATTCAGAGAAAGGGTCCCTCACCCAGTCATACACTTGTGTTGAAAGGGAGGAAAATACTGTTCAATTTAGTTCTGCATTTATTCCAGGGGGTTTTCAATAAGACTCAAGACTTTCTGATCCTTGCTCACTCTCAAGCCCAAGCAGCATTGGAAACATTTCATGATTTCCTTTTGCAACATGATTTTTCCAAAGATTCAGTTCCTTTTAAATCGAAGAGTTTTGTCAGTTGAAGTCAAAACATTTTCTCCAGCACCTTGCAGAGACTTGTTCAGCTGGTTCATATGATGAAAAGTGTCTGCTAAGTAGGCTAGTTTCTGCAGACATTCTTCATCATCAAAGCACTCGGCAAAACCTGGCCTCCCGCAATTCCCCTTCCAGCTCAGACATCCTGTTGAGAACTCTTCCTCTGCTCAGCCCCCGGATTTCTGCATGTGGGGGAGATCGGTGTGCTTTGTCCAGGTTTTCACACTTTTTTAAAAAACATTCTCAAGTGAATTGGTCTTTGTTAAATAAAGTCAACCATTTTTGAAGCATCATCCAGAATCTCTGTGAAGAAAGCAGTGTGTTGTGACAACATCAGGATTTTCTTTTTGACAAGAGAAATGAAACCTCTCATGGGGCCATCGAGGGGCACCATCAGTACAGATGCCAACACGGTTCCTCCAAGACAGACCTTTTGTTTCCGGATAGGAAGACAAAACATTAAATATATCTTGGCCTTAGCTTGTTTTGGGCAGCTCTTTGCAACAGAAAAAGTTTTCTTGAATTTCACCATCATTTGCAAATTTTACAAGTGCTACAACATGACATTTACTGGTCAAATCTGTTGACTCATCACCCTGGATAGAGAAGCTGTTGTTTTTCAGTTTGTCACACAAAACCTCTTCAGCATCATGTGACATGTCATCAACACGTTGACTTATCGAACTGTTTGAGGGTGGCCGCCTTCTCACCCGAACAAAATCCATGTTGGAGCCCATTCTCGAGCTACTATTTATGGACAACTGTGCTCGTCTCATGCACACAGAGGACATGCTACAGGCTGCAGTCACTCAGTTCACCAAGGCTGCGAGGGCTTTGGGGTTAACGGTCAGTCTGAAGAAAACAATGATCCTCCATCAGAAGCCCCCTGGTGGGGTTTACAACCCATCTCGGATCATCATTGACGACCACCCTCTCACCACGTTCACCTACCTGAGCAGTGTCAGATCCAATGACGCTACGGTAGTAAGGGACGTTGACGATCGACTTGCCAGAGGTAGCAGTGCCTTCAGATGCCTCCAGAAACGTGTGGAAGAACACCAGCTGTGTCTGTCCACAAAAACCCAGGTGTACAGGGCTGCCGTCATCACAACACTGCTATACGGCTCCGAAGCCTGGGTCTTGTACCGCAAGCAAATCCAGTTGCTCAAGTACTTCCATCAGTGCTGCCTCTGCTCCATCGTGGTTATCAGCTGACCGGATCGTGTCTCCAACAGTGAGGTCCCGGAGAAGCTCAACGTCCAAGCATTGAAGCCACTTTGCTGCTCAGGCAGCTCTGCTGGCCAGGACACGTCTCACATGGACAACTCCAGGTTACCGAAAGCTGTACTCTACAGAGAACTCTCTCAGGGAAAGAGAGATCACCGTGTCCTGCACAAGAGGCACAAAGACCAACTTAAGCAGCAGCTCTCTCAGACAGATATGGAGGTGAATGAGTGGCAGCAGCTGGCTTGTGACAGAGACCGCTGGAGAACACTGATCCACGGTGTAGACAGGAATTTTCAGGAATCCAGAAGAGCGACTGCTGAAGAGAAGAGGAGACGCAGGAAGGATGCAGTAAGTTGTTTGTCACAGACTGGGCTCAATGGAATAGGACAACTTGGATCACCAGTCCATGTAAAACCCATTGATAAATAGCTTTCATTGTAGAGATGGACTTGCTGATGATACAACGATTGGTGGAGGGGCCGGTAGTGTTGAGGAAAAAGAAAGGCTGCAGTAGGATTTAGACAGATGAGGAGAATGGGCAAGAGAGTGGCAAATTAAATACAATTTTGGAAAATGCATTGTCATGCACTTTGATAGTGGAAATAAATGTGCAGACTATTTTCTAAACAGGGAGAAAATAAAAAATCTGAGATGCAAAGGCACTTGGGAATCCTTGTGCATAACACCCTAAAGTTAAGTCACTTTTATTGTCATTTCGACCATAACTGCTGGTACAGTGCATAGTAAAAATGAGACAACGTTTTTCAGGACCATGGTATTGCATGACACAGCACAAAAACTAGACTGAACTACACGGAGAAAGCTACACTAGACTACAGACCTACACAGGATTGCGTAAAGTGCACAAAAACAGTGCAGGCATTACAATAAATAATAAACAGGACAATAGAGCAAGGTGTCAGTCCAGGCTCTGGGTATTGAGGAGTCTGATAGCTTGGGGGAAGAAACTGTTACATAGTCTGGTCGTGAGAGCCTGAATGCTTCGGAGCCTTTTCCCAGATGGCAGGAGGGAGAAGAGATTATATGAGGGGTGCGTGGGGTCCTTCATAATGCTGTTTCCTTTGCGGATGCAGCGTGTAATGTAAATGTCCGTGATGGTGGGAAGAGAGACCCCGATGATCTTCTCAGCTGACCTCACTATCCACTGCAGGGACTTGCGATCCAATGTGGTGCAATTTCCAAACCAGGCAGTGATGCAGCTGCTCAGGATGTTCTCAATACAACCCCTGTAGAATGTGATGAGGAATGGGGGGTGGGAGATGGACTTTCCTCAGCCTTCGCAGAAAGTAGAGACGCTGCTGGGCTTTCTTTGCTATGACACTGGTGTTGAGGGACCAGGTGAGATTCTCCGCCAGGTGAACACCAGGAAATTTGGTGCTCTTTACGATCTCTACCGAGGAGCCATCGATGTTCAGTGGGGAGTGGTCTCTCCGTGCCCTCCTGAAGTCAAAAACCATCTCTTTTGTTTTGCTCACATTCAGAGACAGGTTGTTGGCTCTGCACCAGTCCGTTAGCCACTGCACCTCCTCTCTGTAAGCTGACTCGTCGTTCTTGCTGATGAGACCCACCACGGTCGTGTCATCGGCGAACTTGATGATGTGGTTCGAGCTGTGTGTTGCAGCACAGTCGTGGGTCAGCAGAGTGAACAGCAGTGGACTGAGCACACAACCCTGGGGGGCCCCCGTGCTCAGTGTGATGGTGTTGGAGATGCTGCTCCCGATCCGGACTGACTGAGGTCTCCCAGTCAGGAAGTCTAGGATCCAGTTGCAGAGGGAGGTGTTCAGGCCCAGTAGGCTCAGCTTTCCAATCAGTTTCTGAGGGATGATTGTGTTGAATGCTGAACTGAAGTCTATGAACAGCATCCGAACGTATCTTGCAGGTTGATTCAGTGGTGAGGAAGACAAATGCAATATACATAGAAACATCGAAAACCTACAGCACAATACAGGCCCTTCGGGCATATCTCTACCTTAGAAATTACTAGGCTTACCCATAACCCTCTATTTTTCTAAGCTCCATGTACCTATCCAAAAGTCTCTTAAAGGACCCTATCATATCCGCCTCCACCACCGTTGCCGGCAGCCCATTCCATGCACTCACCACTCTGTGAGTAAAAAACTTACCCCTGACATCTCTTCCGTACCTACTCCCAAGCACCTTAAACCTGTGTCCTCTTGTGGCAACCATTTCAGCCCTGGGAAAAAGCCTCTGACTATCCACATGATCAATACCTCTCATCATCTTATACACCTCGATCAGGACACCTCTCATCCTCTGTCACTCCAAGGAGAAAAGGCTAAGTTCACTCAACCTATTCTCATCAGGCATGCTCCACAATCCAGGCAATGTCATTGTAAATCTCCTCTGCACCCTTTCTATGGCTTCCACATCCTTCCTGTAGTGAGGCGACCAGAACTGAGCACAGTACTCCAAGTGGGGTCTGACCAGGGTCCGATATAGCTGCAACATTACCTCTCAGCTCTTAAATTCAATTCCACGATTGATGAAGGCCAATGCACTATCTGCCTTCTTAACCACAGAGTCAACCTGCGCAGTTGCTTTGAGCGTCCTGTGGACTCGGACCCCAAGATCCCTCTGATCCTCCACACTGCCAAGAGTCTTACCATTAATACTGTATTCTGCCATCATGTTTAACCCGCCAAAATGAACCACTTCACACTTATCCGGGTTGAACTCCTGCTGCCACTTCTCAGCCCAGTTTTGCATCCTATCAATGTCCCACTGTAACCTCTGACAGTCCTCCACACTATCCACAACACCCCCAACCTTTGTGTCATCAGCAAACTTACTAACCCATCCCTCCACTTCCTCATCCAGGTCATTTATAAAAATCACAAAGAGTAAGGGTCCCAGAACAGATCCCTGAGGCACTCCACTGGTTGCTGAGCTCCATGCAGAGTATGACCCGTCTACAACCACTCTTTGCCTTCTGTGGGCAAGCCAGTTCTGGATCGACAAAGCAATGTCCCCTTGGATCCCATGCCTCCTTACTTACTCAATAAGCCTTGCATGAGATACCTTATCAAGTGCTTTGCTGAAATTCTTATAGACTACATCTACTGCTCTTCCTTCATCAATGTGTTTAGTCACATCCTCAAAAAATTCAATCAGTCTCGTAAGGCACGACCTGCCCTTGACAAAGCCATGCTGACTATTCCTAATCATATTATACCTCTCCAAATGTTCATAAATCCTGCCTCTCAGTATTTTCTCCATCAACTTACCAACCAATGAGGTAAAACTCACTGGTCTATAATTTCCTAGGCTATCTCTACTCCCTTTCTTGAATAAAGGAACAACATTCACAACCCTCCAATCCTCCGGAACCTCTATCACCAGAGGCTCAGCAATCTCCTCCCTCACCTCCGACAGTAGCCTGGGGTACATCTCATCTGGTCCCGGCGACTTATCCAACTTGATGCTTTCCAAAGCTCCAGCAAATCCTCTTTCTTAATATCTACATGCTCAAGCTTTTCAGTCTGCTGCAAGTCATCACTACAATCACCAAGATCCTTTTCCATAGTGAATATTGAAGCAAAGCATTCATTAATTACCTCTGCTATTTCCTCCGGTTTCATACACACTTCCCCACTGTCACATTTGATAAGTCCTATTCTTTCACCATTCCTGTCCCTGAGCCATCCAAGTCTCTGTAATGGCCACCACATCATATCTCCAAGTACTGATCCACACTCTAAGCTCATCCGGTTTGCTCACAACATTCCTTGCGTTAAAATAGACAAATCTCAAACCTTCAGTCTGAGCGCGTCCCTTCTCTATCACCTGCCTATCCTCCCTCACACACTCTCTCCTAGCTTTCTCTATTTGTGAGCCAGCCGCCTCTTCCCCAGTCTCTTCAGTTCAGTTCCACCCCACAACAATTCTAGTTTAAACTTTCCCCAGTAGCCTTAGCATCCTCCCTGCCAGGATATTGGTCCCCCTGGGATTCCAGAGCAACCAGTCCTTTTTGTATAGGTCACACCTGCCCTAAAAGAGGTCCCAATGATCCGGAAACTGAATCCCTGCCCCCTGCTCCAATCCCTCAGCCACGTATTTAACTCCACCTTGTTCTATTCCTATACTCACTATCGTGTGGCACAGGCAGTAATCCTGAGATTACTACCTTTGCTGTCCTGCTTCTCAACTTCCTTCCTAACACCCTGTAGTCTGTTTTCAGGAGCTCCTCCCTTTTCCTACCTATGTCGTTGGTACCAATATGTACCACGACTTCTGACTGTTCTCCCTCCCACCGCAGGATATCTTGGCCATGATCTGATACATCCCGCACCCTGGCACCTGGGAGGCAAACTACCATCCAAGTTTCTTTCCTGCGTCCACAGAATCACCTGTCTGACCCCCTAACTATAGAGTCTCCTATCACTACTGCCTTCCTCTTCCTTTCCCTACCCTTCTGAGCCACAGGGGCAGACTCTGTGCCAGAGGTACGGCCACTGTTGCTTCCCCCAGGTAGGCTGTCCCCACCAACAGTACTCAAACAGGAGTACTTATTGTCAAGGGGTACAGCCACAGGGGTACTCTCTAGTACCTGACTCTTCCCCTTCCCTCTCCTGACTGTGACCCACTCATCTGTCTCCCATGGCCCCAGTGTGACCACCTGCCTATAACTCCTCTCTATCACCTCCTCACTCTCCCTGACCAGGCAAAGGTCATCGAGCTGCATCTCCAGTTCCCTAACTCGGTCCCTCAGGAGCTGCAGCTCAACACACCGCAGATATGGCCGTCCGGGACATGTTAACATGAATGTTAACATTCATTTCAGGAGGACTAGAATATAAGAGCAGGGATGTGATGCTGAGGCTTTATAAGGCACTGGTGAGGCCTCACCTTGAGTATTGTGAACAGTTTTGGGCTCCTCCTCTCAGAAAATATGTGCTGGCATTTGAAAGGGTTCAGAGGAGGATCACAAGGATAATTCCGAGAATGAAAGGGTTATCATATGAGGAACGTTTGATGGCTCTGGGTCTGTACTTGCTAGAATTTAGGAGGATTTTGAATTTTGAAAGGCCTAGACAGAGTGGATGTGGAAAGGATGTTTCCCATGTTGGGGGAAGTGTAGAACAAGAGGGCAGAACCCCAGGACAGAGAGGCATCCATTTGAAACAGAGATGTGGAGAAATTTCTTTGGCCAGAAGATGGTAAATTTGGTGTTGAATTTGTGGAATTTGTTAACAGAGGCAGTTGTGGAGGCCAGGTTGTTGGTTGTATTTGAGGCAGAAATTGATAGGTTGTTGATTGGCCAAGGCATTAAAGGTTATGGGGAGAAGGCCAGGGAGAGGGATTGAGGAGGAGTGAAAAGAGATTAGCCATGATTGAATGGCAGAGCAGACTCGATGGGCCAAATGGCCTAATTCTGCTCCTAGGTCTTATGGTCTTGTAGCCTTCTAAACAATAATTACTGAACCCATCAGAGTGAATGAATTAAAAAATCTGGGTGAAGGAAAAGTGTCCCTTGGATCTTATGGTGGACAATCCCTCAGACATGTATCACTGGTTACCGATGGACTTCCTGGACAACCACTATCCTTATCCATGTTAAATGTCCCAGCATTTGGACAGTTTAGTCTGCACTCACAATGAGTTCAGTTTTTTCTTGGACCAGAACACTGTTTGAAGCCTTGAGCATCTGGGTGTGGTGATGGTTCAGTCCTCAACAACAGAACAGGCTTCACAGTGGAACTTCAGTGCTGTAGCTGGGGCTGGGTATTGTCACCACAGGCAGGACCACATCAACTGAAACCTTCACCATCTCTAGAATAATACAAAGCTGATTTGCAGTGGATTGTTACCTCATCTGCTGGATATGTACACAGGGAGACTGCAGTGTATCTGCCAATTCTGCATGTGCAGACACTCGATAAGGGATTACAGAAGTTATCAAATACGTGTTTGTGTTTATCTGTTGTTTCCTGGATTCTCTGCTTGCTGCCAGTGTGAGAGACATCCCTGGACTTTCTTCAGTCTGGTGTTCTGATTTCTGCTCCATTTCTAAACTGGTTGGGTTTCCGTGTGTTTGAGAAGCCTGACTGACTCAGGGTCCATCTTCATTACCAAGAACACATTGTAAATTGATGCTTATGTGAAATAATTTGTGTAGATCTGTTACTATTGCTTTCAAACTGATTAGTTTTCATTTATCCAAAGCCTATTATAGATTGACAAGATGGATACCTGTCTGTAATGTTGGTTTTCTCATTGTCGTCGTCATTGCTACAATTTCCTGGATGGCGTTTAAAGGTATGTGCTGAAATATTATTCTGTATTTTCATGTAAATGATGAGCTCTGTTCTCTGGAGTTTGGTTGGAATGAAGTGAGTATGTTACCGGGACGTGGCAGGAAGGACGAACCCAAGTGCAGGACTCTGACATGGAGGCAGGATCAGGAGGCAGAATCTCTGTAGCGAGCACAGAATCGAGACCAGGCTGAGTCAGGATTAGGGAGGCTTGATTCACGAAGAGATGCGGGGTTGGAGACTTGGAGCAAGGTTCCTCTCTTTCTGAGAGTCGACCAACAATCTGGCAAGGGCTGACCGAAGCTGTCGGGGTCTTATCCTCCAGTGGCTAATGGAAACCAGGTGCCAGCGATTGAGAGAAATTGGGATAGATTGGGAATCGAGTGTGGGGATTAAGGACCAATTAGGGAGGAAAGGGAAAAGGTGGGAAATGCCAGCCAGGACCATGACAGAGTATCTCAGTCAGGATGTTGTGATCTGCTTTACCAGGACCACCAGCACCTGAAGTCCTCAGTCCCACAGCTGAAGTCCTTTCCCACAGGGGGATCTGCTGGAGGTTTAGACTTTAATGGCATTTCACTGATGCTCATGGAACTGAAGGCAAAATGTTGACCTGAGAAGACAGTTGCCTCAATGGGACAAGGCAGTGTGGGGATAGTTTGCTGCAGATTATTCTGCCCATGTTAGGAGAATGTGACTAATGGTGTCCTACAAGGATCAGTGTTTGGATTACAACTTGTCTCAGATTGACGGAGGGGTGACAGAATGCTTGAACACATTTCCCAGTGAAGCAGGAAGTGGGAGCAGCTCTGTGGTCAACGGGGATTAATAGATGGGAATGAGCAAAACCAGGGATAAATGCCACTCCACAGCCAGACAAATTCATGTGGGCATCAGGATTCTGACAAGTCCTTAATAGGTCTTGGAGACAGACAGGAATTTTGTGTCCCAAATCACAGGAAGGAGAAATTGGTCTTTAAGGATTCTAGTGTACATTTACTGAGCAGAATTTTCAGAAACTCGGGCTGTGCTGAATGGATCTGAGACAGTTAAAGGAGGAAGTAGTTAAATTTTACAAGAAGTCAAATTTTACAAGAAAAAGAGCTTTGACCAGCATCAGAAGTTTGGAGAGGAGGGGACATCAATCTGGTTCATTTCTCGAGGATAAAAGGCAGCAGCAGGTGACGGTTTAGTGACCAGTCACCAATCGATGTTTGGGATTGATTGGTAAGAGCAAGTTAAAGGAAGGCAGGGACAAGCACAGAGTCCATCGTCTCAGTGGACATCGTCATGTTGGGCTTGAAATTCTGCCCTGTGTTCGTTTAGGAAGAGAGACAACCAACACCGGAATATAGCAAAATGTGGCTTTATTGTAGAATCGTAACTGGCACAGCGAGTACACGGAGTCGTTGGAGAAGGCGCGTTCTGTCTTCCCCTTACAATCTGCTCTTATTTATACCCTTTTTCCCCATTCCAACCCCTCGCTACACATATTTGGTAAGGCCGAACTTTGTTGTACATATTAGGTAATATCGGGCACTTGTGTCCACCTTATTGGCCCGATGCCATTCACTCACGAGTTACCTGTTTCTTTTGTTTACTGAATCGCGTGACACTAGTAGTTTCGGTGTAGCGGAATCCTCAGTTTCGCTTCCCCCCTCCCTTGCATTCCTGTCTCCTAATATCACGTGAGACACTCCTGACCTGTAGTGGCAGTCTCGAATTAACCCTAACATTAACCCTAACACTCCCTCCCTTGGCTTCCCTGAGGCCACATCCCTTACAAGCTTTTCCGCGGCTGCCGGGATCAGGCAGGGAGGTGAGCGTCCCCCGGCACTCTTTGGCGTGTCCTCCCTATTTGCTTATCCTGATTTGTCCGACCTAGGGTCACAAAATATGGGTAGGGGTTCCCTAAACATCAGCAATTTTTACAAGTAGCACGCAACATTTCAGAAAACTTATTCAAGAACAAATTCACAATCCCCCCTTGCCATGGTCCATTCCAGTCCGTGTCCTCCCATAACGCGTCCGCTTTCGGGAGGGCCGTGTCCTCCCCTTCCACCGGGAACAAGGGTGCCTGGTACGCCGGTGGAGGTCCATCCTTTCCAGTCAAGGCTCGATCTATAGTTCGGACGACTAGGGTCCTGATACAGGGTATGCAACAACAACCACACGTGATAAAGATAGCAATTGAAATAGACAGTCCTAGAGCCGACTGTCCCAGAAACGCTCCCCACTTACCAAAGCTCTTATTCAGCCAATCTACCACTGGGTTGTTTACCCCAGACTGCTCTTTCAGCTCGTTGGCCAACGCCCGGAGTTCTATCAGGCTCTTAGTCAGCTTTCCGTCTGGTCCGCCCCGTTCCCCACCAAACATCATCCCAGGAGGCACACCACTGCCCTCCCGCCATTCGTTTATTGGGAAAGATGGGTGGATACCCTAGTCCGAGTGCCGCAAAGGGACACATGTAGACTTCGTATCCTTTCCATCCGGCCTGTGAACCTCCCCAGCAGTCAATCACATCACAAAGGTCAAAATGAAAAACTTTATCCCTCTTTGGGTCGACGTCTAATATCACTCTGGCCCCACAGGGGTCCGGCGCTCCCTGAACGAGACGTCCCAGGAGAGCGGTGATACTTATCCACCCCAACATCCAGCCACTCATCCTTGCCCGTTTCCTTCCCCGTGCCCTCTTCGTCAATCGTTTCAATTAGATTAATTTGGCTTCCTTTTGCGGATCTGGAGCAGTGAGAAAATGATGCCAGTTATTGTCCCCCTCCCTTCTTACCTTTTAATGCCCTGTTGGAGACCTCGGTGACAGGGTATGGACCATGCCACCGTTTTTCGTTCCAGGTGAGCTTCCCCGGGCCTCGGAGGAATACTTCCACTCCTACCTTGATGGTGTCCGACCCCTGCGGCTGCTCACTGTTAGATTATTGAACTCGCACAGTTATCAATTTTACCATATTTCTAAAAACTCTCATATACTCTGTCACTCAACACGCAAATGTCTGAGTTTTGGTAACTTGAAGTTGAAGTGCTCCATGGCTCCCTAGTACACGGAGAGGATCAAATGTGGGACAGTCGCCTTTTAAAACCTAACCTTCGCGTGGGAGATTTCTCCTCTTAACAACCAGTCTAAGGTAGGCGCCGTCAGTATCTCCGTGCACTACGGCGGAACACTTTCTCCTCCTCACTTCTGAGACTTTTATGCCCTTTATGGGCGGCGGGGTTCTCAACTCCCCTCACTCAGAAGACTTTTCCACGGGCGGAGGATCCTGCTAAAACGGATAAGAAAAAGTAAGTACTTACCAGTCACGATTCCGCACCGGGAATAATCTTTCCCTGGGTAATTTGGGGTTGGTGAGGGTCCGTCAGCAGACAAGATCTAACTCAGTAATTTAACTATCTAATGGAAGTCTTCGATATAACAGGCACTTCCTGACCTTACTCGAGGTGCGGCCGCAAGTTGTCTGCCATCGGACCCGCCAGCCTGTGTTGTCTCTTCCCTCCCCACGTCGGGGTCACCAAATGTTGGGCTTGAAATTCTGCCCTGTGTTCGTTTAGGAAGAGAGACAACCAACACCGGAATATAGCAAAACGTGGCTTTATTGTAGAATCGTAACTGGCACAGCGAGTACACGGAGTCGCTGGAGAAGGCGCGTTCTGTCTTCCCCTTACAATCTGCTCTTATTTATACCCTTTTTCCCCATTCCAACCCCTCGCTACACATATTTGGTAAGGCTGAACTTTGTTGTACATATTAGGTAATATCGGGCACTTGTGTCCACCTTATTGGCCCGATGCCATTCACTCACGAGTTACCTGTTTCTTTTGTTTACTGAATTGCGTGACACTAGTAGTTTCGGTGTAGCGGAATCCCCAGTTTCGCTTCCCCCCTCCCTTGCATTCCTGTCTCCTAATATCACGTGAGCCACTCCTGACCTGTAGTGGCAGTCTCGAATTAACCCTAACATTAACCCTAACAGTCAGAGTGGTGATCTTGAGACTTTAGCTCTTCAAAGAGAGGCTTCACTCAGAGAAAGCAATGAAAAGACAACCTTAAGTTGTTTTTCCCTTCTCTTCTTTATATTTGCCCAGTTAGAACAGTAGAGATGCCAAGCAGGATAGTGGAATGCTCCCTTTGTGTGATGTGGGGAGGCAGGGAGACCTCCAGTGTCCCTGACGACTGCAACTGGGAGAAGTGCATCCAGCTGCAGCTTCTAACAAATGGCATTAGGGAATTGAAGCTGGAAGTGGATGAATTCCAGATCATTCGTGAGGCTAAGGGGGAGATAGATAGGACATATCGAGAGGTAGTTACACCCAAGATGCAGGACACAGGAAACTGGGTGACAGTCAGGAAGGGGAAAGAGGTTAAGGAACCAGTGTAGAGTACCCCTGTGGCCGTCCCCTTCAACAACAGGTGTATCACTTTGAGAACAATACAGAAGGGACGGTTTGCCCCTGAACTGGAGAGGGAAGGTTTGTTAATGCTTCATGATGGGATTTAAACTGGAGTTGCAGGGGGATGGGAACCAGAGTGCCAGAACAGTCAGTGGAGAGGTTGTGGAGGCAGATGTTGGTAAGACCACAGATAAAGATAGAAATCAAAAGTTTGAGCATGGTGCGACTGGTGTCCTGAGCTGCAAATATTTCAATGCAGGAAGTATTGTACAAAAGGAGGATAATGGTGACCAGTGTTGTCCCACAGGGATCTGTGTTGGGACCGATTCCTTTTACTTTATATGTCAATAATTTGGATGATGGAATTGATGGCTTTGTTGCAAAGTTTGCAGATGATATGAAGACAGATGGATTGGCAGGTCGTTTTGAGGAATCAGAGAGGATACAGAAGGACTTAGACAGATTAAGAGAATGGGAAAGAAATGACAGATGGAATACAGTGTCGGGAACTGTATCGTCATGCTCTTTGCTGGAAGAAGGGAAAGGATTGACAGTTTTCTAAATGGAGAGAAAATACAAAACAATGAAGTGCAGTGGGGCTTGAGAGTCCTTGTGCAGGATTCCCTAAAGGTTAATTTGCAGGTTGAGTCTGTGATGAGGAAGGCAAATGCAATGTTAGCATCCATTTCAGGAGGACGAGAATAGAAAAACAAGGATGTAATGTTGAAACTTTATGAAGCACTGGTGAGTATTGTGAGCAGGTTTGGGCCCGTTATCTTAGACAGGATGTGCTGAAACTGGAGCGGATTCAAAGCAGATTCAGGAAAATGATTCCAGGATTGAATAGCTTTTCATATGAAGAACGTTTGATGGCTCCAGGCCTGGATTCACTGGAATTCAGAAGAATGAGCGGTGACCTCATTGAAACCTATCGAGTGGTGAAAGGCCTTGGAGTAGATATGGAGACGATCTTCCCTATGGTGGGAGAGTTGAAGTCCAGAGGACACAGCCTCAGAATAGAGGAGATGAGGAGGAATTGTTCAGACAGAGTGGTGAATCTGTGGAATTCTTTGCCACATGCAGCTGTGGAGGCCAAGTCTTTGTGTACGGCATATTTAAGGAAGAGGCTGAAAGATTCTTGATTGGTCAGAGCATGAAGGGATACAGGGAGAAGGCAGAGATTGGAGCTGAGAGGAAAATTGGATCAGCCATGATGAAATGGCAGAGCAGACTCGATGGGCCAAATGCCTAATTCTGCTCCTATATCTTACGGTTTTATGGTCTGAATATAGGTCATGGAGAGATAGAGAGTCCTGTTGCTGCTTGAGGGCATCTGGGACTGGGAAACTTGGGGCAGGAAATTTAATTGCAGAACATTGGTTTGTTCGTGTTTTCCAACTGGGAATCCCTTTTCCTGGGGTGAAAAAGGAGTAACACACACTGTACAAATGTAACCGGGAACTGTGGGTGCCGGTCACCCTCATGCCCCATCATTTCCATGTCAGGGACATGTGATGTCATTCCCTGTGCAACACTCCCCTCTAGTGGAACTGCAAGGTAACTGCATCATGTGTTTCTGGCCTCCCCTGTAACTATTGGTTTCACTGTGGCAGCTCTGAACGTGGACACCTGCAGCTATTAATTACTGACCTTCATCCCTCAGGGCTCCCGACCACCCCGACAACAACCATTTGTTATGGTTGTGGTACCTTTGGTACCAATGACATAGGTAGGAAAAGGGAGGAGGTCCTGAAATCGGACTACAGGGAGTTAGGAAGGAAGTTGAGAAGCAGGACCTCAAAGGTAGTGATCTCGGGATTACTGCCTGTGCCACGTGACAGTGAGTATAGGAATAGAATGAGGTGGAGGATAAATGCATGGCTGAGGGATTGGAGCAGGGGGCAGGGATTCAGATGTCCGGATCATTGAGACCTCTTTTGGGGCAGGTGTGACCTGTACAAAAAGGACGGGTTGCACTTGAATCTGAGGGGGCCAGTATCCTGGTGGGGAGTTTTGCTACAGCTATTGGGGAGAGTTTAAACTAGAATTGCTGGGGCGTGGGAACCAAACTGAAGAGACGGAGGAAGAGGCGGTTCTCTTGCAAATAGAGAAAGCTTGTAGACAGTGCTAGAGGGAGGATAGGCAGCTGATAGAGAAGGGACGTGCTCAGACCGATGGTTTGAGATGTATCTACTTCAATGCAAGGAGTATTATGAATAAAGAGGATGAGCTTAGAGTGTGTATCAGTAACTTGGAGCTATGATGTTGCGGCCATTACAGAGACTTGGATTGTGCAGGGACAAGTATGGTTACTTGGAGTGCCAGGCTATAGATGTTTCAGAAAGGACAGGGAGGGAGGCAAAAGAGGTGGGGGCATGGCACTGTTGATCAGAGATAGTGTCACGGCTGCAGAAAAGGAGGAAGTCATGGAGGGTTTGTCTACTGAGTCTGTGGGTGGAAGTTGGGAACAGGAAAGGGTCAATAACTACTGGATGTTTTTTATAGACCACCCAATAGTAAATGGGACATCGAGGAGCAGATGGGGAGACAGTTCTGGAATGGTGTAATAATCACAGAGTTGTCGTGGTGGGAGATTTTAGTTACCCAAATGTTGATTTGCTTCTCCCTGGAGCAAGGGGTTTAAGTGGCGTGGAGTTTGTTAGGTGTGTTCAGGAAGGTTACTTGACACAATATGTAGATAAGCCTACAAGAGGAGAGACTGTATTGATTTGTTATTGGGAAATGAACGTGGTCAGGTGTCAGATCTCTCAGCGGGAGAGCACTTTGGAGATAGTGATCATAATTCTATCTCCTTTACCATAGCATTAGAGAGGGATAGGAACAGACAAGCATTTAATTGGAGTTAGGGGAAGTATGAGGCTATCAGGCAGGGACTTGGAAGCATAAATTGGATGTTCTTGGAAATGTATGGTAGACATGTGGCAAATGTTCAGATGATGTTTGTGTGGAGTTCTGCATAGGTACGTTCCAATGAGACAGGAAATTGATGGTAGGGTACAGGAACCGTGGTGTACAAAGGCTGTTGTAAATCTAGTCGAGAAGAAAAGAAAAGCTTACGAAAGGTGCAAAAAGCTAGGTAATGATCAAGATCATGAAAATAATAAGGTTAGCAGGAAGGAGCTTAAGAATGAAATTAGGAGAGCCAGAAGGGGTCATGAGAAGGCCTTGGCGGACAGGATTAATGAAAACCCCAAGGCATTCTACACGTATGGGAAGAGCAAGAGGATAAGATGTGAAAGAATAGGACCAATCAAGTGTGACGGTGGAGAAGTGTATATGGAACTGGAGGAGATAGCAGAGGTACTCAATGAATACTTTGCTTCAGTATTCACTGCGGAAATGGAACTTGGTGATTGTAGGATGACTTACAGCAGATTGAAAAACTTGAGCATATAGATATTAAGGAAGAGAATGTGCTGGGGCTTTTGGAAAGCATCAAGTTGAATAAATCACTGTGACTGGATGAGATGTACACCAGGATACTTGTGGGAGGTGAGTGAGCAGATTGCTGAGCCTCTGGCAATGATCTTTGCATCATCAATAGGGATGGGAGAGGCTCTGGAGGTTTGGAGGGTGGCAGATGTTGTTCCTTTATTCAAGAAAGAGAGTGGAGATAGCCCAGGAAATTCTAGACCAGTGAAACTTACCACTTCAGTGGTTGATAAGTTGATGGAAAAGATCCTGAGAGGCAGGATTTATGAACATTTGGAGAGGTATAATATGATTAGGAGTAGTCACCATGGCTTTGTAAAGGACAGGTCGTGCCTTATGAGCCTGATTTAATTTTTTGAGGATGTGACTAAACACATTGATGAAGGTGGAGCAGTAGATGTAGTGTATATGGATTTCAGCAAGGCATTTGATAAGGTACCCCATGCAAGGCTTATTGAAAAAGTAAGGAGGCATGGGATCCAAGGGGACATTGCTTTGTGGACCAGAATTGGCTTGCCCACAGAAGTCAAAGAGTGGTTGTAGACGGGTCATATTCTGCATGGAGGTTGGTGACCAGTGGTGTGCCTCAGGGATCTGTTCTGGGACCCCTACTCATCGTCATTTTTATAAATGTCTTGGATGAAGAAGCGGATGGATGGGTAGTAAATTTGCTGATGACACAAAGGTTGGAGGTGTTGTGGATAATGTGGTGGGCTGTCAGAGGTTACAGTGGGACATCGATAAGATGCAAAACTGGGCTGAGAAGTGGCAGATGGAGTTCAACCCAGATAAGTGTGAGGTGGCTCATTCTGGCAGGTTAAATATGATGGCAGTATATAGTATTAATGATAAGACTCTTGGCAGTATGGAGGATCAGAGTCCATAGGATTCTCAAAGCTGCTGTGTGGCTTGACTCTGTGGTTAAGAAGGCAGACACTGCATTGGCCTTCATCAATCTTGGCATTGAGTTTAGGAGCTGAGAGGTAATGTTGCAGCTATGTAGGACCCTGGTCAGACCCCACTTGGAGTACTGTGCTCAGTTCTGGTCACCTCCCTGCAGGAAGGATGTGGAAACCATAGAAAGGGTGCAGAGGAGATTTACAAGGATGTTGCCTGGATTGGGGAGCACGCCTTATGAGAATAGGCTGAGTGAATTCCGCTTTTTCTCCTTGGAGCAACGGAAGATGAGAGGTGATCTGATAGAAGTGTGTAAGATGATGAAAGGCATTGATTATGTGCATAGTCAGAGGCTTTTTCCCCCAGGGCTGAAATGTCTAGCACGAGAGGGCACAGTTTTAAGGTGCTTGAAAGTAGGTACAGTGGAGATTTCAGGGGTAAGTTTTTTACTGTGAGAGTGGTGAGTGTGTGGAATGGACTGCCGGCAACAGTGGTGGAGGCAGATATGATAGGGTCTTTGAAGAGACTCCTGGATCGGTACATGGAGCTTAGAAAAATAGAGGGCTATGGGTAACCCTAGGTAATTTCTATAGTAAGGAATTGTTTGGCACAGCTTTGTGGGCTGAAGGGCCTGTATTGTGCTGTAGGCTTTCTGTGTTTCTGTTTATTCTGCCGGTGCTGATTTTCTTTCCCCCTCCCTCCATTCCATCCCGTGACTCTGCTGATTCTCTCTGTTTTAGTTTTGCCATTTGAGTGAGTGTGGTGTAGATTTCCCAGATCTGTATCTGGATCCCGGGGGTTCTGGTCTCAGTCCCCATCCCCACAAAGCCTCCGTAACACTGGCCGTGTGGAGCTGGGTCATTTGTCAGCCATGAACAGTTCGAGGGACTAAATCACCTGCTCCTGGAATTAAAAACTGAATCTGCTGGGAATCCTCAGCAAGTAGCAGGTGAAGCACGGACAAGAAATAGGTTGCAGGGAAATAGGGGGGTGGTTGGGAATGGGGTTGATGAGATTTGCTCTGAGAACTGACAAAGTGTCAGTGACGTCCCTCTGTATCATGAGGAAATATGAAACCAGCATCACTCATCAGCTTGTCGGTTTCTGTCACACTGCTTTTTGTTCAGCCTTGCTCAGTATAAACCACGTTCCACATCCCCTCCCACACTGACTGCACGAGATCATTGGCAGAGATCTGCTCTTGGACAGAGTGTGATGAAAGGTGTGTGAAATTGGAGAAGGTCACTGCTGTCCCACTTCACAGGAAATTAGCTGAGTTTTTCAGTTCATGTGGGCATCAGCCTTCTGTTCAAGAGGCAGCATTCTCTCCTCTTATCACCTTGATTTTGTTACAGATACAGTTATTCAACTGTTTTTAATTGCAGGCCTCAGACCAGAGGATGTAGGAGTTGCCATTACATCGATGGTGGGACTGGTGTTTTCTACAGCATATGCTATTATATTCATGTGCTGGTCAAGGAAAGGATCTCCAGGTACCTGTTATTGTCTAATTTGCATTTCAGCAGAAATACCAAGTGACTCATGTTGACAAAATGAACTCCTCCCACACCCCCCACCCCACCCCATCCCCACAGAGTCTCTGGATTCCTGTGGTACCCAGAATGCAATTGTCCTACATGATTGACAGGTTGAGATATGAAGTGGTGACACAGAATGTCTGGTGTTGTTCTGGAGTCAACTCTGACCCGACTGCAGAGGGGTTTTGGGAGGAGTGACCCTGAGGAGGGAGGGTCAATTCATTCATGATTGACACATCTTGCTGTCAAATCATAATATAACACCAAGTTAGCGTCGAGGTGAGGATCAAATCAAATGAAATCAGGTTTAATTTTCATTCAAACGATACAGCTGAATGAGACAGTGTTCCTCTTGGGCCAAGGTGCAAAAACATGTCCGCGCATTCAAAATAACAAAAAAGTAAATAAAAGTGCATAATCACGTTGGAAAACACATTTTTCAAGACCCTGCGTGACAAGTCCATAAATGATGGTTCCCAGCAGTCCAGCCTATAATTCCATCAAGCCAACACCGGGGTGGGGCAGCACCAATGGGAGAGCCCACCCCCACACTGTAACACAAGCCCAAGGACGGAGGCATAGACATCACTACAACTGAGGCGACACTGCTGCCTCGCTGCCTGGGAAGCAGCCCTGCGGCAATCAATGTCCAACAGGGTCTTGCGATCACAAAAGAAATGTCCAAGACAGTCACTCGTGGTTTCACTACACGCTGCCATCACGCCAACTCGAAAGCACCAACTTCAAGTAGCCGGCAGCTGCGTGGTCTGCTCTCCGATCAGCCTCGACCTTCATTTACCGTTAAATGCCCAATCTTTCATGCTGACCTAATGTGGTGAACTAGATATACCTGTCTGACTGCTCCTGTGGCTCCTCCCAAGACCCTGCTGACTACCCCTGTGGCTCCTCCCACAGACCCCTGTATAAAGGCGACTGTGGCCTGCTGCTCTCCCTCATTTTCCCCAGGATGTAGTGTTGTCCTTCAGTCAATAAAAGCCGATATCTCACTTCCTAAGTCTCGGCGTGAGTTATTGATGGTGCATCAATTTTATTGACTGAATCGGTGGCACGAACCTCCTCTAAGTACGATTGGAAGCACACCAGCCAGTGTTCAAAGGCAAGAGCTGCTCCCGGGTCTCGGGGGTCCAAGTCTAGGCGTTCTGGGCGTAAAGCGGTTTCCATGTTGTGCTCAAAGGGCCAGGTGGACATGATCCCGAACACCGAGAAATCTGTTTTGAATCAAGGGTTTATCTTGGAGCCAATGAAATGCTCACACAAGGTTGAATCTTTCCCGTCATTTAATTCAGTGGCCATTGATGTAGCCAGAACTCAAGATTATCCCTCAAGTCTCCGTTGCTGCACGTTAGAAAATGACTCGAGCAGGAGAGGTTCGGGATTTGCAATGACGGCTCTGTGCATCTGGGGGACGGTGCTGACCTCCCTCACGTACGTGACTGACCAGCAGAACCTGGAGAAGGAGCCTGGAATCCCGTCACCTATTTCCTGCTCCAACTGCTGCAAACTGCAAAGTGAAACCGGACTGGCTGTCCAATGTGGGGCATCTAATCTCACATCCATTACAATTGCCATCCGCCATAACCCATCAGAGGTGTTCGCCACCTTTGATTCCTGCAGTGTGTTCTCCCCGGGGTGTAGAAGCTGCACAAAGGACAGGGTCATAAAGCAGCGGAATTTTTTTAAACAAAGGGGGGGTGAATGTGGTGAACTAGATATACCTGTCTGACTGCTCCTGTGGCTCCTCCCAAGACCCTGCTGACTACCCCTGTGGCTCCTCCCACAGACCCCTGTATAAAGGCGACTGTGGCCTGCTGCTCTCCCTCATTTTCCCCAGGATGTAGTGTTGTCCTTCAGTCAATAAAAGCCGATATCTCACTTCCTAAGTCTCGGCGTGAGTTATTGATGGTGCATCACCTGCCTGTCCCCATATTGTCACGTTTTCACCTTGGATTAGAGCATCACCTCTCACCACCGACACCTTTGAGCATTGAGGTGCCGTAATGTTCCAATATTCACCATGGGGACGGGGTTCCCAGTCAAACAGTGTAACTCCATTGCTGAAGCTGGGACTGGTTATTATCACCACTGGCAAGACCATGTCAATTGCAGCATTGGATCACTGGGATAATACGACTGAGCTTATTTACAGTGGGGTCTTGTCTCATTGGCTCAGTGTGTACACAGAGAGACTGCAGTCTCCCTGCCATTTCCATCTTCACGGCCTGAGGATAACGGATACCCAGGTTTTACAATATATTTCCAGAACTAACGACAAGGTCTTTAGTCTCTCCGGGGATCTCCACACACTGACAGGGGAGTGAACTCTCTGAACCTCCCTCACTGCATTGCTCTGACACCTGGTCCTTTTCCAACCTGGTGGGATTGTCTCATGTTTAGGACATTCATTATCACAGCCGACCTGACCAATCCCAGTCCATGTCTGTTATCTGGAACACTTGTCCACTGAAACATATGTAGAACTGTTTGTGTTGATCAGTTTTGAAACAGTTTGAAACAGTTCTAATGTTGTTGTTCATTTCTCCCTGTGGACTCTAGAAGACAAGCAGTGGTGGTGGTGCCTGAATATTTGTAACATTGTGGCTCTTGTCTTCATCCTCGTTGCCCTCATTTGCTGGATTGTGTCTAAAGGTATGTGCACAAATAATCTTAAATTACATTAAAATGGTCGCTGTGTTACTCAGTGCAGGAATGGAATGAGTATCTCAGTCAGTACATTGTGAACTGCTTTATATGGAACACCAGCACCTGCAGTCCTCAGCCCCACAGTCTACAGCTGGGGACTGGGAGACCTGCTGGAGGTTTGACCCAATATAGATTGGTTACAGACAGTGTGTCAGGGAGTTAGCCACCAAGTTGTAGGCAAGAATTTGAGCTTTGTCGTATCGGGATTATCCCCCAATGTGCAGGGAAGCAGACAGGTCAGGAGAATTCGGAAAAGGGGTAGCTTTTTGTAGACAACACACACAAAATGCTGGTAGAACACAGCAGGCTAGGCAGCACCTATAGGGAGAAGCGCTGTCGACGTTTCGGGCCGAGACCCTTCGTCAGGACTAACCAAAAGGAAAGATAGTAAGAGATTTGAATGTAGTGGGGGGAGGGGGAATTGCGAAATGATAGGAGAAGACCGGAGGGGGTGGGATGAAGCTAAGAGCTGGAAAGGTGATTGGTGAAAGTGATACAGAGCTGGAGAAGGGAAAGGATCATGGGACGGGAGGCCTCGGGAGAAAGAAAGGAGGGGGGGAGCACCAGAGGGAGATGGAGAACAGGCAAACAACTAAATATGTCAGGGATGGGGTAAGAAGGGGAGGAGGGGCATTAACGGAAGTTAGAGAAGTCAATGTTCATGCCATCAGGTTGGAGGCTACCCAGCCGGTATATAAGGTGTTGTTCCTCCAACCTGAGTTTGGATTCATCTTGACAGTAGAGGAGGCCATGGATAGACATATCAGAATGGGAATGGGACGTGGAATTAAAATGTGTGGCCACTGGGAGATCCTGCTTTTTCTGGTGGACCGAGCGTAGGTGTTCCGCGAAACTGTCTCCCAGTCTGCGTCGGGTCTCACCAATATATAAAAGGCCACACCGGGAGCACCGGACGCAGTATACCACACCAGCCGACTCACAGGTGAAGTGTCGCCTCACCTGGAAGGACTGTCTGGGGCCCTGAATGGTGGTGAGGGAGGAAGTGTAAGGGCAGGTGTAGCACTTGTTCCGTTTACAAGGATAAGTGCCAGGAGGGAGATCGGTGGGAAGGGATGGGGGGGACGAGTGGACAAGGGAGTTGCGTAGGGAGCGATCCCTGTGGAAAGCAGAAAGGGGGGGGGAGGGAAAAATGTGTTTGGTAGTGGGATCCCGTTGCAGGTGACGGAAGTTACGGAGAATTATATGTTGGACCTGGAGGCTGGTGGGGTGGTAGGTGAGGACAAGGGGAACCCTATCCCGAGTGGGGTGGCGGGTGGATGGGGTGAGGGCAGATGTACGGGAAATGGGAGAGATGCGTTTGAGAGCAGAGTTGATGGTGGACGAAGGGAAGCCCCTTTGTTTAAAAAAGGAAGACATCTCCTTCGTCCTGGAAAGAAAAGCCTCATCCTGAGAGCAGATGCGGCAGAGACGGAGGAATTGTGAGAAGGGGATAGCCTTTTTGCAAGAGACAGGGTGGGAAGAGGAATAATCCAGGTAGCTGTGAGAGTCTGTAGGCTTATAGTAGATATCAGTAGATAAGCCATCTCCAGAGAAGGAGACAGAAAGATCAAGAAAGGGGAGGGAGGTGTCGGAAATGGACCAGGTAAATTTTAGGGCAGGGTGAAAGTTGGAGGCAAAGTTAATGAATACTGACGCCAATGCTGGGATGGCAAGAACTGTGCCAACTGGATAGAGTCCACCTGAGGTAGGACCTGTGTTGTAATGAAAGGGAAGGTGGTAAGCGGGGAGCTGGCAAAGTCCATAATCAGTAAGAAAAGAGAAGGATCTACAAGGAAGTAAGTATTCTGAATATAAACAGAGCAGAAGTGAAAGGATTACTGGAGTTCAGAAATGGTTAACGTTAAAATGAGAGGAAATCCTGTTCCAAATGAGTCAAACATTCTCTTCAGCAATGCAGTGCTGGGGGAAATTCTGTACTGGGGGAAACCAGACACGGTAGTAAAGGGAAGGGGACAGGGAATTGAGCTTTGCAGAGTACAGCAAGGGTAGAGAAGATGAAGAGACAGAGTGGTGCTGTTTCTCAGGAACAGTATGAAGGGAAAATGAAAAAGTGATGTCAGTGTTGGTGATGAGTCCAATTCCTCCGTCCTCACCAGACACTCCCCTCAACAGTAGGTGGGACTGGAGCAGGAAGGGACGTCTCCATCTCCTGCAGTGGTGGATATCGGAAGAAGTCTGGACCCAGTTGGTGCTTTCTCTGCTTCTGTCCACTGATCACTGTGGACGGTGTGAAGGATTAGGGGGAGAGAGGTCTGATGGCAGGGGGAGTGTTTCCGTACATCGGCACATTGTGCCAGGTTAGATGTGCTTGGGGAAGTCTGGGCTCAGTTGGTGCTTTCTCTGCTTCTGTCCATTGATCACTGTGGGTGGTGTGAAGGATTGGGGGGGGAGAGGTCTGATGGCAGGGGGAGTGTTTCCGTACATCGTCACATTGTGCCAGGTTAGATGTGGCCAAACAAAGTTATTGAAGATCTGAGTTTTATGTTAATTGGCTCTGCAATTAATCACATGGTTTTATTTGTGATAAATTGAGAGCCTGAAGTGTGTTCTTACATTTAAAGTGGGAATTCCAGACCAAACTTGAATCGCAGAAGGATGCTTGACAAATAGGAGAAAATCTGCAGATGCTGGACATCCAAATCAATGCAGAGAAAATGCTGGAGGAGCTTCAACTTGCCGACAGACACAACAGGTCAACAACAGATGCCATTTCATTGGCTCTTCACTCAGCCCTGGAACATCTGGACAGTGAAGATGCAAACATCAGGATGCTCTTCATTGACAACTCAGCATTCATCACTATCATCCTCTCGAAGATAATCACTAAGTTCCAAAACCTAGGCCTTAATACTTCTTGTTCAACTGAATCCTCAATTTCCTCACTTGTAGACTCTAGTCAGTTCCGATTGGGAGCAACATCTCCTCTGCAATCACATCTGTACAGGTGTGCCACAAGGCTGTATGCTTCGCCCACTGCTCCACTCGCTTTATTGAATTGAATTTATTTCTTACATCCTTCACATTCATGAGGAGTAAAAATCTTTATGTCTCCATCTAAATGTGCAATGTGCAATCATAGTAAACTTAATATAATTGATAATAAATAGAACAGTCAATGTAATATAGAGTACACTCAATTCAGTGTGAGTTCCTCAGTCTGATGGCCCGGTGGAAGAAGCTGTCCCGGAGTCTCTTGTTCCTGGCTTTTATGCTGCGGTACCGCTTCCCGGATGGTAACAGCTGGAATAGATTGTGATTTGGGATGGCTTTCGTCCCCAATGATCCTACGGGCCCTTTTTACACTCCTGTCCTTGTACATGTCCTGAATAGTGGGAAGTTTACACCTACAGATGCTGGACTGTCCGCACCACTCACTTGTGACTGTGAGGCTAAGCACAGATCCAATGGCATTTTAAAGTTTAAAGTGGTCAGGTTGGCACCGGGTACAATTCTTCTTCAGTCAACATCTTCCAGTAAGCCCACAAAAATGTCTTCTACGTCTGTTTTTCATATTTAATGTGTTTCTGCACCTGTTAGAGCCAGTGATTTAGTCTGGAGATCGTTTGTGTGATCCGGCACTTCACTCTCTTCAAGAAGATTCCAGGAAGCAAGCATGTACTCGGAAGGCCTCAAGGTGAAGAAATTTTGAGACGGGATGTGAGCCAATGTTCGACTCCATTTCACCGATTAAAGCGCGAGGAAGATTGAGATATAGAGATGAATGCGGAAGGAACGCGAGAGCTCAGTGCCGACTACCTTCCTTTTGATCAGACAGACAGACAGACGTACTTTATTGATCCCGACGGAAATTGGGTTTCGTTACAGTCGCACCAAACAAGAATAGTGTAGACAATATAGCAATATGAAAACCATAAATAATTAAATAATAATAGGTAAATTATGCCAAGTGGAAATAAGTCCAGGATCAGCCTATTGGCTCAGGGTGTCTGACACTCTGAGGGAGGAGTTGTAAAGTTTGATGGCCACAGGTAGGAATGATTTCCTATGACACTCAATTGCATCTCGGTGGAATGAGTCTCTGGCTGAATGTACTCCTGTGCCTAACCAGTACATTATGGAGTGGATGGGAGTCATTGTCCAAGATGGCATGCAACTTGGACAGCATCCTCTTTTCAGACACCACCGTCAGAGTCCAGTTCCACCCCCACAACATCACTGGCCTTACGAATGAGTTTGTTAATTCTGTTGGTGTCTGCTACCCTCAGCCTGCTGCCCCAGCACACAACAGCAAACATGATAGCACTGGCCACCACAGACATGTAGAACATCCTCAGCATCGTCCAGCCGATGTCAAATGACCTCAGTCTCCTCAGGAAATAGAGATGGCTCTGACCCTTCTTGTAGACGGCCTCTGTGTTCTTTGACCAGTCTAGTTTATTGTCAATTCGTATCCCCAGGTATTTGTAATCCTCCGCCACGTCCACACTGACCCCTTGGATGGAAATGGGGTCACCGGTGCCTTAGCCATCCTCAGGTCCACCACCAGCTCCTTAGTCTTTTTCACATTAAGCTGCAGATGATTCTGCTCGCACCATGTGACAAAGTTTCCCACCGTAGCCCTGTACTCAGCCTCATCTCCCTTGCTGATGCATCCAACTATGGCAGAGTCATCAGAAAACTTCTGAAGATGGCAAGACTCTGTGCAGTAGTTGAAGTCCGAGGTGTAGATGGTGAAGAGAAAGGGAGACAGGACAGTCCCCTGTGGAGCCCCAGTGCTGCTGACCACTCTGTCTGACACACAGTGATCGCAGTCGGGAAGGAGTCTGTGAGCGGCCTATCACTGTGTGCCTCGCAGTGGCAGGCGGGGAAGCCTCTGCACTCGCGGGGTGTCTCCCTCTTCGTTGTAGAAGGAAGATGTTTCCGTGGTTCCGTGTTATGGATTGGACTACTGTGTTTATGGACCTGTGGACTTTGACAGATTTATGGTCTTTATATTCTGCGTTTCTCACCCATTTCTTTCTGAGATGAGGGTTTGGGGTCAATATTCTAGTTCTGTTTTGTGCAGGGAAGTGGGGCGTGTTGGGTTTGATGTTTCTCTCTGAACAATTTTCATGTTCTTTCTTTGTTTTGTGGCAATCTGGAGAAAATGAGTCTCAGAGTTGTAATGGATACACTCTTTGATAATAAATGGACCTTTAACCTTTGATGACACCACTGTTGTTGGCCAAATCAAGGTGGTAATGAATCAGCATATTGGAGGGAGATTGAAAACCTGGCTGAATGGTGTCACAACAACAACCTCTCACTGAGCATCAGAGAAACAAAGAGCTGATTATGGACTTTAGGAGGAAGAATCCGGAGGCCCATGAGCCAGTCCTCCTCAGAGTGGATAGAGTCAGTAACTTTAAATTCCTGGTTTTATCACATCAGGACCAGCATGTAGGTGCCATCACAAAGAAGGCATGACAGCTCCTTGACTTCCTTAGGAGTTTGCAAAGATTCAGCATGTCATTTAAAACTTTGACAAACTTCTATAGATGCACAGTGGAGAGTATCCTGACTGGTTGCATCATGGGCTGGTATGGAAACACCAATGCATGAAAATGCAAGAGTCCAGAAAAAGTGGTGGACACAGCCCAGTCCATCACTGGCAAAGTCCTTCCCACCAGTGAGCACATCTTCGAGTACTGAAACAAGAAAGCAGCATCCATCAACAAGAACCGCCACCGTACAGGACAAGCTCTCTTCCGACTGCTGCCATCGGGCAGGAGGTACAGGAGCCTTAGGTCCCACACCACCAGCTTCAGGAACAGTTATCACCCTCAACCATCAGGCTCCTGAACCAGTGTGGATAACTTCACTCACCTCAGCACCCAACTGATCCACAAACTATGGACACATTTTCAAGGACTCCACAACTCGTGCTTCTTTTAGTTGCACATTTTGTTTTCTGTTGAACTGGCTGTTTCTCTCTCTCTGTTTGTATATAGTTATTCACTGATTCTATTGTACTTCCCTGGTCTACTGTGAATGCCTGCAAGTAAGTGAATCTTAATTAGTAAACAGTGACATATACACACTTGGATAATAAATTTACATTGAACAATGATTAACTTGTTGCTTTGTCTCATAAATGCCATTGGACATATGACTGTGTTAAATGTACGTTTAAACTGGGAGTGGGTGTGGAGAATCAGTGTGAATTTACTCAGTGGGTTCACTTCTGTCCATTTCAGATCAAAGCTGCAAGACCAACATTCCAGTCTGGATCATATTGACTGTATCAGGGGTCACAGTTGTGATAACGTTATCCAGATCCTTTCCAGTTTGCGGTAAGTATCAAAGTCAAAGCATTTTCTGAAGATCTCAATCACTGTGAAAACTTTCCCCTGGTCTCACCATCACTTCAGCTTCTAAAGGGAGCCTTTGTGGGGAAATCTCCAGCACATTATCAACTCTGTCCCAACTGGCTGCTGTCACTCGGGAACAGATCTGGCCCGAATTTTACTGTTTCTGTTGGAAGTTCTGCTCAGAGATGCTGGAATCTCACAGTCGGTGAGCTGATGGGGTTTTGGTCTCCTGCTGGAGTGTGGAAGTCTGGAACTTTTGGGCTGAGTTCAGGTGATTTCCTTCCGTGCCTGCCGGGAAATTATTGGAGGGAATTCTAAGGTATTGAAGTTGTGTACAATTGGAAAGGTCAGGATCTGATTATGGATTTGTCAGTAAGGCCCGGAGTCGGGGAAACCCAACTCTCTAATCTGAGGAGACAGCAAAGAAAATTGATGAAGGCAATGTGAAAGATGTTCTCCATGTGGACTTCAGTAAATCATTTGACATGGTCACACATGAGAGACTGATCCAGAAGCCTAACACACCCGGGATCCAAGGTGACAGAAGGCAGAGGTCGTGTTGGAAAAATGTTTTTTTTCTGATTTAAAGTCTGCACCTAATTGTGTACAGTAGTGAATGGTTGTAGGGCTTCTGCACTTTGTGATATATATTAATGACTTAGTTGTGAGTGTAGGAAGTATGATCAGCAAGTTTACAGATGACATGGCAATTGGGGGTGTTGTGGATGGTGAGGAATGTTATCCAAGTCTGCAATAGGATATGGAGCAGATGGAAAGTTGGGTAGAGCATTAGCAACTGGAACTTAATCCTGACAAGTACAAGGCTGTGCATTTTGTCGAGTTGAAACAGGGCTTGGACATCTGCAGTAACATAGTAGAAATGTTGAACAGAGAGACTGAGGATTCCAAGTTCATAGCAACACACACAAAATGCTGGAGGAACTCAGCAAGTTAGGCAGTATCTACGGAAATGAATAAATAGTTGACATCTCAGGCTGAGACGCTTCTTCAGGACTGGAAAGGAAGGTGAAGAAGCCAGAACAATGTGCTGGGGAAGGGGAAGGAGTACAAACTACAATGTGATATGTGAAGCCAGCTGGGTGGGGGAGTGGGATGAAGTAAGAAGCTGGGAGGTGATAGTTAGAAAAGGTAAAGGGCTGGAGAGGAATCTGACAGGAGAGGAGAGTGCACCATGGGGAAAAAGGGAAGGAGGAGGGGCACCAGGGGAGGTGATGGGCAGGTGAGGAGAAGAGAAGAGGGAAGCAGAGGGTGGTGCCAGAGTGGGTATAGCAGAAGAGGGAAGGGGAGGGGAAAAATGACTGGAAGTTGCAGAAATCGTTATTCATGCCATCAGGTTGGAGGCTACCAGATGGAATAATGGGTTTTGCTCCTCCAGCCTGAGAGTGGCCTCACATTACAGTGGAGGAGGCCTTGGACTGACATGTCAGAATGGGGAATAGAATTTAAATGGTTGGCCACTGGAAAACTCTGCTTGTTTGCAGATGGAGGGAAGGTACTCAACAAAGTGTTTCCCGATCTGCATCGTGTCTCAGTAACGTAGAGGAGGCTGCATCAGGAGCACCAGTTACAGTAGACAAGCCCAATAGATTGGAGATGAAGTGTTGCCTCACCTGGGGGCAATACATTGGTGCCTTGGACCGAGCTGAGTGATGAGGTGAATGGGCAGGTTTAGCACCTCTTTCACTCGCAGGGATGTGCCAGGAGGGAGATTAATGGGGAGGGATGAATGAACAAGGGAATCACAGAAAGCAGAAAGGTGAGGGGGAGGTAAAAATGTCGTTTGGTGGTTGGGTCCCATTGAAGATGGCAGAGGTTGCAGAGAATGATCTGCTGGATGTTCGTGAGTGGTAGCTGAGGACAAGGAGAACTTTACCCCTGTTAAGGGGCTGAGATGATGTGGTGAGGGTGGATGTCCAGGAAATGGAGAGGATGCAGGTGAGGGTAGCATCAATTGTAGGGGAAGGAAAACCCTGTTCCTTGAAGTAGGACTTCTCTGATGTCCCGGCAAGGGAAACCTCATCCTGGGAATAGATGTGGTGGCATTTTTACAGGAGACTGGGTGGGAGGAGCTGCAGTCAAAATAGCCAAGGGAGTCAGTAGGATTATGAAAGATATCAGTAGATAGTTTATTCCTAGAGATGGAGACAGGTAGATCGAGAAAGGAGAGGTGTCAGAAATGGACGGAGTGAATTTAAGGGCAGGGTGGAAGTTGGAGACAACTATCCAAGTTCATAGTTCTCTTCAAGAGGGAAGTTCTCTTAAAGAGGCCTTAATGTGGATAAGAGGGTGATAGTGTGGAGAAGAATGTAGACAGCATGCTTGTCTTCATAATTTGGGCCATAAAATATAAGAATTGGGACACTAAGTAAGGTCAGAAATTGAAAGATGGGCTGGATGAATTCATGGTGGAGAAGCTGGGGCACTGGCAAATGTTCAGGTTCTTGGGTCATTGGGATCTCCTCTGGGGATGGAGGCAACCTGTAGAAGATAGACAGTATACACTTGAGCCAGAAAGGGGTCAATATCCTTACAAGAAAGTTTGGGAGTGGGATGGGACTCTGAGCTGGAGCAAGACATGGGGATAAAGCAGTAACTTGCAAGAGCAAGTTTAGTCATCTGGATAGCCAGGGTAGTCTGTTATAGCACAGAGGCAAAATTCACCAGGGTGAAGAATGCAGGACTGAAGGTGTTGTATTTAAATGCATGTATCATTCGGAATATGGTGCATGAACTCATGACGCAATTAGAGATTGGTCGATATGACATTGTGGGCATCTCTGAGTCATGGCTGAAAGAAGGCCCAAGCTGGGAGCTTAACATCCAAGGATATACTTTGTATTGAAAGGAAAAGCAGGAAGACAAAGGCAGTAGTGTGGCTCCATTGGTAAGAGATGGAATTACATCTTTAGAAAGAGGAGACATGGGGTTAGAGAATGTTGAATCTTTGTGGATGGAGATAAGAAATTGCAACGGTAAATAAAAACCATTATGGGAATCATATTTAGGCCTCAAAATAGTATCCAAGATGTGGGGTTAAGATTGCAAAGAGAGCTGAAGAAGACATATAAAAAGGGTAGTGACACAATTGTAAGGGTAGACTTCAATATGCAAGGGGATTGGGAAAATCAGGTTGGTGTCGGATTGCAAGAGAGGGAATTTGTTGAATACCTACAAGATGACTTTTTAGAGTAGCTTGTGCTTGAGCCTACTTGGGGAAAGGTTATCTTAGATTGGGTGTTGTGTAATAACCCAGATCTTATTAGGGAGCTTAACGTAAAGGAACCCTTAGGAGACAGTAATCATAATATGATTGGATTCATACTGCAATTTGACAGTGAGAAGCATAACTCACGTGTATCAGTATCACAAGGGAATAAAGGGAATTACAGAGGCATGAGAGAGGAGTTTGCCCAGATGGATTGGAGGAGGCTATAGGTAGGGATGACGGCAGACCAAAGATGACTGAAGTTTCTTGGTATAATTCACAAGGCCCAGGATAGATATGACCCACAGAAGAGGAAGTTCTCAAATAGCATGGGTAGGCAACCGTGGCCAACAAAGAAAGTTAAAAACTGCATTAAAGCCAGGGAAAAGTCATATGAGGTAGCAAAAGTGAGTGGGAAGTTGGATGATTGGGAAGCTTTTAAAATCCAACAAAAGGCAACTAAAAAAGCTATAAGAAGGGAACAGATGAAATATGAGGGTACACTAGCCAATGATATAATGCAGGATACCAAAAGTTTTTCACTTATAGAAAGAGTAAAACGGAGGTGACAGTTGATACGGGACCACTGGAAAATGATGCTGGGGAGGTAGTAATGGGGGAGAACGAAATGGCAGATGAGCCTATTGGGTACTTTGCATCTGTCTTCACTGTGGAAGACACGAGCAGTGTGCCAGAGTGTCAGGGAGCAGGAGTGAGTACCATTGCTACTACAAAGAAAAACGTGCTAGGCAAACTGAAAAGTCTTAATGTGGATAAGTCACCTGGACCAAATGGACCATATCCCAGAGTCCGGAGAGATGTTGCTGAAGAGATAACGGATGCATTGGTCATGATCGTTCAAGAATCACTTGACTCTGGCATGGTCCCAGAGGACTGGAAGATTGCAAAAGTCACTCCACTCTTTAGGAAGGGAGGAAGTCAAAAGAGAGGAAACTTTAGTCCAGTTAGCCTAACCTCAGTGGTTGGGTAAGTGTTGGAGTGTATTATTAATGGTGGGGGTTCGTGGTACTTGGAGACTAATGATAAAATAAGTCAAAGTCAGCATTCTTTCCATGAAGGGAAACCTTGCCTGCCAAATGCGTTAGAGTTCTTCAAGGAAGTAACAAGCAGAGTGGACAAAGGAGAGGCAGTGGATGTCATTTACTTTGATTTTCAGAAGGCATTTGATAAGGTGCCACTCATGAGGCTGCTTAACAAGATAAAATCCTATGGCATTACAGGAAAGATACTGACATGGATAGAGGAATGGCTGACAGGCAGGAGGCAGCAAGTTGGAATAAAAGGGACCTTTTCTGGTTGGTTGCCGGTGACTAGAGGTGTTCCTCAGGGGTCAATTTTGGGATCGCTGCTTTTCACATTGTTTGTCAATGATTTAGATAATGGAATTGATGGCTTTGTGGCAAAGTTTGCAGATGATATGAGATAGGCGGAGGGTTAGTGCTGAGGAAGAAATGTGATTGCAGCAGGACTTAGACAAATTGGGAAAATGGGCAAAAATGTGGCAGATGGAATACAGTGTTGGGAAATGTATGATGATGTATTTTGGTAAGAGGAACAAACGTGTGGACTATTATCTAAATGGGAAGCAAATCTGTGCGTATATTTAAGGCAGAAGTTGATCGTTTCCATTTGGTCAGGACATTATGGCGACAAGGCAGGTGTATGGTTGAGTGGAATCAGGGATCCACCATGATGAAATACAAAGCAGACTTGATGGGCTGAATGGCCTAAATCTGCTCCTATGTCTTATGGCCTTTTAGATTTTGCACATCCATACTCACATCTTTCTACAGATGCACTACAAGCATCACTGCTTGGTACGGAAACTGCATTGCGGTGGACAGGAAGGCTCTACAATGGATAGTCAAAGCTGCCCAACCCATCTCTGGCACCAGCCTACCTGCCATCAGGTGGCACTTTGGCTCTGGTGACCATAATTCTTTTAATTTTAAGGTAGTGATGGAAAAGGATAGCATAGGCCCACAGGGTAGATCCAAAACTGGAGTGGGGCTCATATTGAGAAAATTAGCCAGGATCCAACAGGTGTTGATGGGAAGGGGTTGTTTGATGGGTAAGAAACAAATGGAACACGTGGGGGGATTTTAAGAGAGTGGTAAGTGGAATTTAACATGCTGACCATCTTCAGTCAGGACATTGAGTAGAGGAGTTGGGACATTATGCTGCAGTTGTATAAGTCATTGGTAAGGCCACACTTGGAGTACTGTGCACAGTTTTGTTCAGCTTGTTATAGGAAAGATGTAATGAAACTAAAACGAGTGCAGAAAAGATTTACAAGGATATTGCCAAGACGAGAGTTATAGTGAGAGGCTGGCCAGGCTGTCTCTATGGATTAGGACATAGCTGTCAGTACCTCCAGTTGACCTCTGTCTGTTTGTGTGTTTCCCCCTCGCTGTCAGTCTGTGGTTTTGTATTGCCGTGTGCTCCTGTCCCCGCTCCTGCTCTACTCCAGCCTCTGTATTACTGACTACTCCCTATCACACCTGTTTCTCATTATTACCTGTGTTGCTGCCACCTGTATCTATTGCTCAGTGTATTTCAGTCCTGTGTTTTCACCTGCTTGTTGCCAGATTGTGCCGGAGAGTTTTCCTGAGCCTTTCCAGCATTTGTCTCTGTACTCTGGCTGTCTGTCTGAATATCGACTCAGCCTGTTTCCTGATTCTGGTTTTTGGATTTCTCAGTATGTTTTGATCTCTGCCTGAACTTTGATGTACCTCAGGATTTGTAACTCAATTGGTATCACTGTGTGCACAGTACTGGGTCTGAGATTGGATCCCTGCTCCAGTGCCCTGACAATAGGGGAAAGAGGCCATATGGAAATGTTTAAAATAATGAGAAACATAGATAAGGTGGATGGAATCAGCCTTCCCCAGGGAGGGGAGCCCAAAACCAGGGGGCAGAGATTTAGGGTGAGAGGGGAAAGATTTAACAGGGATCTGAGGAGCAACTTTTTCACACGGAGTTTGGTGAGTAGATGGAAGGAACTGCCAGAGGAAGTGGTTGTGGGAAGTACAATCTTTTCATGTGGGAAATACTAGGATCGGTACATTCGGGGACAGTGCTTGGAGGGATATGGGACAAATACAGTAAATTGTTACGAGCTGGGAGAACAATGTGGTCAGCATGGACTGGTTGGGC
Source organism: Hemitrygon akajei (assembly GCF_048418815.1). NCBI lineage: Eukaryota > Metazoa > Chordata > Chondrichthyes > Myliobatiformes > Dasyatidae > Hemitrygon > Hemitrygon akajei. The sequence goes on from NC_133125.1 coordinate 183,691,686, forward strand.
TGAAGGGCCTGTACCTGTGCTGTATTCTCTATGATTCTACATTGCAACTTTACAAAACACTGGATAGGCCACACTGGGAGTACTGTGTGTAGTTCTGGTCACAACACTACAGGAAGGATGTGGTTGCACTGGAGAGAGTGCAGAGGAGATTCACCAGGATGTTGCTGGATTGGAGGAGTTTGGTTCTGGGGAGAGATTGCATCGGCTGGGCTTGGTTTCCCTGGGGTGAAGGCAGCTGAGGAGTGACCTTTATAAGTATACAAGGTTGTGAAAGGCATAGATGGGGTAGAGAGTGAAAATCATTTCCCATGGAATGGCAGGGGTATCAAAATCAACTTTTGGGTTTAAGCTGAGTGGAAGGAGTTTTGAAGGAGATGTGTGGGATTAGTTTTTAAAACAGTGATTGAAATCTGAAACACACTGTCAGAGGAGGACACATTATGTTTAATATTGCAAGAAGGATTTAGAAAGGCATTTAAATAGACATGGTTTAGAAGGGTATGGACCTCGTGGACAAATGGGATTGGTGTCAATGGGCAAAATGCACAGCATGATGAGATGGGCCAAAGGGCCTGTTTCTGTGCTGTAGAAATCCGTGACTCAGCTGTGAATAAATGGTCGGTTAAAATAGTAACAAATAATCTTCAACAATGTGTATCATTCATCTAGAATTTATAAAGGATTATTTCATACATTACAGGCAGAAACAAAGGAACTAATGAGAACAACCGTGCTGAAATAGAACAGGTATTTTGTTCATATAAATTCCTGCAGTTTTCTTGTGTTTAAACAGTTTGTAAAATCACTGTTATTTCTCCCTCTCTCAATTCACACATGTATAAACTCACTGGAATCTTCCTGCTGTATTTATAACGCCACTCTCTCTCATTTATTGACACATGGGTCAGTGGGAATCATGACCTCTGTTACTGTCAATAATATCTGGTTAAATTTAATTTAATGGACAGTATCCCTTAGTGTTTCATGACATTCTTGTTTGGACACGATAATGGATATTTACCATTTCCCCCAGTCTGTGTCTGTTCTGCAGAAAGTGGTTGTCTCTGTCTGACCCCTTTGTAACATCAGTTATGTCCAATTAGTCACCTCTGCCTCTCCCTCGTCCCACTCCCCTCCCCTGTCCTGTCCCACACCTCTCCCCCCACTCCACCCATCACTCTGTCTCATCTTTATCTCAGTGAATAAAGTGAAGATTTGTCATCATGTATAACAAACGTATTCTGTCCCTTTTAGGATCGTGGAGAAGTGCAGGAATTACAAACTCTCAGCCCAGGTCACGAAGCTGAACCTGAAAATCATCCGGTCAGTTAGAAGGGACACGGCAGCCTTCAGTTCCAGAGGTGACTGTGAGGGCAGGTTCTAGATAGATAGATAGATAGATACTTTATTCATCCCCATGGGGAAATTCAACCTTTTTTCCAATGTCCCATACACTTGTTGTAGCAAAAACTAATTACATACAATACTTAACTCAGTAAGAATATGATATGCATCTAAATCACTAACTCAAAAAGCATTAATAATAGCTTTAAAAAAGTTCTTAAGTCCTGGCAGTTGAATTGTAAAGCCTAATGGCATTGGGGAGTATTGACCTCTTCATCCTGTCTGAGGAGCATTGCATCGATAGTAACCTGTCGCTGAAACTGCTTCTCTGTCTCTGGATGGTGCTATGTAGAGGATGTTCATATATATGCTAACGTATATTATCTGTATATTTGCATTGATACTATTTTGTATATTTTTACTAATAAACACTGTTGAAAATAGTACCACCAGACTCCAACGAACACTTCTATCTTTGCTGGTAAGACACCCAGTTACGGGGTACGTAACAGTACGAACTCCTTACAGACAGTGGTGGGAATTGAACCCGGGTTGCTGGTACCATAAAGCGTTGTGCTAACCAATACGCTACCATGCTACAGAAAATGCTAGAAACACTCAGATGTTCAGGCAGAAATGTGGAAAGAGAAACAGAATTAACGTTTCAGGCTGAGGACGTTAGAACTGGGAAAGATTGAAAACTGGTTGGTTTTAAATTACACGGAGGATGGAGAGGTCGGTAAAACAAAGGGTCAGAGTTCTCGTGGGGTACGTTGTAGATGAGGTCACTGGGTTTGTAATGAATGACTTTATTAGGGAGGTGGAACATGAGCAAAGGAACATAAAACTCTACAGTCCATCCGCCCACTGCTCCAGCTCACCCCAGTTTACTGCCATTCGCCTGACTGTCGGCTGTTTCTAACTGTGCAGTCGGCAGCTTTAAATTTAGTTGTTAAAAGCCAAATTTTAAAAGAGAGCACCAAGTAGATTCCTTCTCCTGTCGCCCAGAGTGTAAAGGCAAAGTTTCTATTTAGAGTTTTTATCACCAGGTCTATATCTCATTGAACATTTATAATAACCCACAAGTTACAAACAGGGCATCCTCTTAGTGCTGAAGGTGCTGTATAAGTGCAGTCCATTTCGTTGGACTCTGAGGAGCGTTGAAGGCCAAGTCACTGGGAAATTTGCACCTCTTCCTTTTTTCATAGAAGGTCGTGAGATCTTTGCCAGTCCCACGTGTGAGGGAGAGGCAAGCGGCTCATTAGTAAAACATCCTTCTCCGAGGATCGTCACCTTGTCATGGAGAGGCTGGTGATGGAGATCCCAAGAGCGATGCCATCTGGAATTTATCTCCTGGTATGGTCACCACAGTGATGATGACAAAGGGAAGGTTCCAGATAAAGAACGATCCAACTAAGACCTCAATGGTGGAGCTGGCAGAAGATGATCAAACTCTACAAAGACAGTGAAAGCTGCAGCAGTGAAGGGTCCCAGTCACTGGGCCCTGACCCTGATCTGTCAACGAACCTGTGGTAGCTGCCCGTGCATCTGAACCCAAAGGGGTCCAATATCCAGCAGGCAGGTTTAATAGAGCTGTTAGGGAGGGTTTAAACTAATCTGGCAGGGGGATGGGAACCGGACTGATAGGGCTGAGGAAGGTGAAACAGAAATAAGTCAAAGATAGTGTGCAACAGAGATAATAGAAAAGACAGGCAGGAGATGAGGCACAATCACAGCCAGTGGCATGAGTTACAGGGCAATAGAGGTGTGGTGCAGTTAAAACAGAAAGCAACAAATACTGGACTGAAAGTGTTGTATTTGAATGCATGCAGCATAAGAAATAAAATGGACGATCTTGAAATTCGGCTACAGATTGGCAAGTATGACGTTGTGGCCCTCTCTGAAACTTGACTGAAGGATGGCTGCCATTGGCAGTTGAATGTCCAAGGATATACAGTGCATCAGAAAGATAGGTTGTAGGCAGAGGGGGTGGTGTGGCCCTGTATATAAGAAATAATATTAAATCATTAGAAAGGGATGACAGGATCGGAAGGTGTAGAGTCTCTATGGGTTGTGATAAGTAATGGCAAGTGTAAAAGGATCCTAATGGCAGTTTCATACAGGCCTCTAAACAGCAGCCGGGATGTGGATTACAAATTAGAGCAGGAGATAGAAAAGCCGTGTCAGAATGGCAATATCATGATTATCGTTGGGGATTTTAACATGAAATTGGATTGGGAAAACCAGGCTGGTACTGGACCTTAGCAGAGAGAACTTGTAGAATGTCTAAGGAATAGCTTTTTAGAACAGCTTGTTGTTGAGGCCATTAGGGGATCAGCTGTGCTGGATTGGGTGTTGTGCAATGATCCGGAGCTGAAAAAGAAGCTTAAGGTTAAGGAACCCTTAGGGAACAGTGATCACCATACGATCAAGTTCACTTTGAAATGTGAGGAGAAACTAAATTCCAATGTATCGGTACTTCAGTGGAATAAAGGAAATTACCATGGCATGAGAAAGGAAGTGGCCAAAGTTGACTGGAATGGGACACTAGCAAGAAGGACAATAGAGTAGGAATAGCTGGAGTTTCTGTGAAAAATGAGGGAAGTGCAAGAAAGATATATTCCAAATAAAATAATTTTTTGAATGGAAGAAGGACACTACCATGGCTGACAAGTGAAGTCAGAGCCAAATTAAAGGCAAAAGAGAGGGCATACAAGGAAGCCAAAGCTAGTGGGAAGATAGAGGGTTGGGAAGCTTTTAACAACTTGCAGAAGGAAACTAAGGTGGTTATTAGGAATAAAAAGATGAATTATGAAAGGAAGCTGGCAACTAATATACAAAAACCTTTATTAGGAATATAAAGGGTAAAAAAGAGTTTAGGGTAGATATAGGACCAATAGAAAATGACACTGGAGATATTGTAATGAGAGATGCAGAGATGGCAGAGGAACTGAATGCGTATTTTGCATCAGTCTTCACAGTGGAAGACACCTGATGTATATCAGACATTTAAGAGTGTCAGGGAAGTGAAGTATGTGCAGTGAAAATTATGATTGAGCAGGTGCTCAGGAAGTTTAACGGTCTGAAGGTGGATAAATCTCCTAGACGTGATGGCATGCACCCTCGGGTTCTGAAGGAATTAGCTAGTGAGACTGTGGAGGCAGTGACAATGATTTTTCCAGAATCAATAGATTCTGGCGTTGTCCTGGATGACTGGAAAATTGCAAAAGTTACTCCGCTATTTAAGCGGGGTGGGAGGCAGCAGAAAAGAAACTATAGACCTGTTAGCCTGACATCAGTGGTTGGGAAGTTGTTGGAATGGCTTGTTAGGGTTGAGATAATGGAATACATGGAGGCATATGACAAGATAGCCCAAAGCCAACAGGGCTTCCTGAAAGGAAAATCCTGCCTGACTAACCTACTGCAATTGTTTGAGGAAATTACAAGCAGGGTAGACAAAGGAGATACAGTGGATGTAGTATACTTGGATTTTTTAGAATGCCCTTGACAAGGTGCTGCACATGAGGTTGCTTAGCAAGATAAGAGCCCATGGAATTACAGGGGATTTACTAGCATGGGTGGAGCATTGGCTGATTGGTAGAAAACAGAGAGTGGGAATAAAGGGATTCTGTTCTTGGGAATCCTTGAGCAGGATACTCGAAAAGTTAATCTCCAAGTTGAATCAGTGGTGAAGAAGACATATGCAATGTTGGCATTCATTTCTACAGGCATAGAATATAGTATATGAGCAGGGATGTGATGTCGAGGCTCCATAATGCACTCATGAGACCACACTTGGAGTATTATGTGCAGTTTTGGCCTCCTTATTTTAGAAAGCATATACCAACATTGGAGAGGGTTCTGGGAAGATTCACGAGAATGATTCCAGGAGTGTATGAGGAACGTCTGGAATCTCTTGGGCTGTATTCCCTGGAGTTCAGGAGAATGAGGGGGGACCTCATAGAAGCATTGTGAATGTTAAAAGGCATTGACAGATTAGATATGCCAAAGTTATTTCCCCTTGGTAGGGGAGTCTAGGACAAGAGGGCACAACTTCAGGATTGAGTGACGTCCATTTAGAACAGAGATGTGGAGAAATCTGTGAAATTTGTTACCAAGTGGCTGTGGAGGCTAAGTCATTGGGTGCATTTAAGACAGAGATAGATAGGTTCTTGATTAGCCAGGGCATCAAAGGGTAGGTGGAGAAGGCAGCGGAGTGGGGGTGACAAAGAATTGGATCAGCCCTTGATTGAATGGCAGACCAGACCCCATGGGCCGAATGGCCTACTTCTGCTCCTATATCTTATGTTCTTCTGCATCAGCCTCCCCATGTTAAACAAACTCACACACATGATGGGAATTAACCCTAACATCCCGGAGATCACCACTTATGGGAGCTTCACATTCAAAGTTCAAAGTAAATTCATTATCAAAGTACATATATGTCACCGTAAACAATCCCGAGATTCATTTTCTTGTGATCATTCACAGCAAATGCCAAGAAACACGATGGAATCAATGAAAAGTCGCTCACAACAAAGCAGGACAAACAACCAATGTGCAAAAGACAAAATTAATTGGTCAAATAGAAAAATTAAAAAAGCCAAAATAAAAATAAGCCATAAATATCGAGAACATGATTTGAAGAGTCCACAGGTTTCAGGATCAGTGTTGGGGTGAGTGAAGTTGAGTGAAGTCATCATCACTGGTCCAAGAGCCTGATGGTTGAGGGAAATAATTGTCCCTAAACCTGGTGATCTGGGACCTGAGGCTCCTGTACCTCCCTCCTGATGGCAGCAGCGAGAAGAGAGCACGGCCTGTATGGTGGGGTCCATGCTGATGGAAACTATTTTTCAGCAACAGGCGGAGTTGCGAAGCCCCGTACATTTCACTCTTGGGAAAAGCTATAGCCTGAGTTGTAACAAATGGTTTTAGTTTCAACAAACCTGAGCACGTCTGTCCCACACTGACCCCGTCAGCTGTTCCCTCGGCACCTATTCAGTGAATGACGGGAACAAGGGACACTGCAGAGTCTCAGCCTTTTCCAACGATGCCGGATCATAGTAGACGGGGCCAAGGGTAAACACAAGAGATTGTGCAGATGCTGGAAATCCAGAGTAACGCAGACAAAATGCTGGAGGAACTCAGCAGGCCAGGCAGCATTTATGGAGAGGAATAAGGAGCTGATGTTTCGGGCAGACCTTTTATTTTGATGGCTCTGGGCCTGTCCTCACTGGAGTTTGGAAGAATGAGGAGAGATCTCATTGAAACGTGTGTAATGTTGAAAGGCATGGATAGTGCGGATGAGGAGAGAATGCTTCCTGTAGTGGGGGAGTCTACACAGCCTCAGAATACAAGGACCTCCTTTTAGAACAGAGATGAGGAGGAATTTCTTTAGCCGTGGATCTGAGATGTTGACCCATCGCAGGTCTTCAATCGGGAGTCTTCAGTGCGCCCGTCCCAAGGAAGTTAGTGTTGACAGATCCCCATTGACAATGTCCGCTCTGAGATGTGGGAGCTCACAGCCATGGGGCATTTCCACTATTCCGCCGAGCCTGCGGTGCGGGGCCCGCAGATTGCGGAAAGTGGACATCCCCCCGATGCCGGTTTTGTCCTGACACTCCCCACAGGTTAAAACACTAACCATCAAAGGGTTAAACAACAACACACACAAAATGCTGATGGAACACAGCAGGCCAGGCAGCATCCATAGGAGAAGCACTGTCAACGTTTCGGGCCGAGACCCTTTGTCAGGACTGACCGAAAGGAAAGATAGTAAGAGATTTGAAAGTAGTGGGGGGAGGGGGAAATGCGAAATGATAGGAGAAGACCGGAGGGGGTGGGGTGAAGCTAAGAGCTGGAAAGGTGATTGGAAAAAGGGATACAGAGCTGGAGAAGGGAAAGGATCATGGGACGGGAGGCCTCGGGAGAAAGAAAGGGGGGTGGGAAGCACCAGAGTGAGATGGAGAACAGGCAAACAACTAAATATGTCAGGGATGGGGTCAGAAGGGGAGGAGGGGCATTAACGGAAGTTAGAGAAGTCAATGTTCATGCCATCAGGTTGGAGGCTACCCAGCCGGTATATAAGGTGTTATTCCTCCAACCTGAGTTTGGATTCATCTTGACAGTAGAGGAGGCCATGGATAGACATATCAGAATGGGAATGGGATGTGGAATTAAAATGTGTGGCCACTGGGAGATCCTGCTTTCTCTGGCGGACCGAGCGGAGGTGTTCAGCGAAATGGTCTCCCAGTCTGCGTCGAGTCTCACCAACATATAAAAGGCCACATCGGGAGCACTGGACGCAGTATACCACACCAGCCGACTCACAGGTGAAATGTCGCCTCACCTGGAAGGACTGTCTGGGGTCCTGAATGGTGCTCCTGGCACTTATCCTTGCAAGTGGAACAAGTGCTACACCTGCCCTTACACTTCCTCCCTCACCAACATTCACTGAGGCTGCAACTCCTCCATCCTCATCATCGTCGATTGCCTGAAAAATAAATCTACGAGTATCATCAACTCCGCCCAGAGCATCCCTTTGACAATGTGCCTTATGGGCCTACTACAGAACATTGACCATCTTCAAGCAACTTAAACTGGTTAATATGACACCAACCTAACTTATTTGCAGCAGTCTGGATTTGATAAACTGATGGACTGTCTCTCTCAACGACATCGTACGGTCCCACGAATATTGAAGTTGTATAAGGGCCTGGTTGATGTACTGAGATCATAACCTTCTGTCCTATCTCCAACTCACTCGGTTTTGTTCACACATCAAAATAAGCTTTACTCTGCTGTTTCGTCCTTCCCGTGTTATGGGCTGCAACATAATGGGCTTCCTTTATAGTGCCGATGAATTGTTGCACCCACTTGTCCTTTACAATACTATCACACTCAGGCTCCGATAACTCTAGCCCAACCAGGAATTCTAACCCTCTCATTTCTCTCCCGCTCTTCAACTTCAAAGGTGTAAATAGAAGCTTGAGTGGTACGGATTACCACAAGGACTTGGGGTTAGACATTGACCCATATGGCCCTGTGTTGCTTAGCCACTTTAGCTAACATTCTCCTGAAAGTTCTGTTCATCTGTTCAACAATTCCACTGACTGGGGTCGATAAGGGATAAGAAACTTCTGCTTTATCTCAAACAGTCTCATCAGATTTTGCATCACTTTTACGGTGAACTGAGGCCGTTGATCTGATTCTAAACTCCTTGGCAATCCCCAATGAGTAAAGACTCTCTTGCTGAACTTGTCACACTTGTCCTTCACCCTTGACCTAATCAGGTCACCTAAGAGGCTCCACTACAGCCTATTCCTGCATTTGGTGAACCCTTTTCTAAAGTTATTGTGGATTGTGTTGGCCCATTGCCAAAGACTAGAGCTGGCCATCAGTATTTGCTAACCATTATGTGTACAGCATCTAGATCTTCAGAAGCAATACCTCTCAGGAATATCAAAGCTCCAACTGTGTCGAAGGCTCTCATAAAATTTTCCACCCTATTTGGTTTGCCAAAAGAAATCCAGTCTGATCAAGGAAGTAATTTTATGTCAGGGTTATTCCAGCAGGTAATTTACGAACTGGGAGCCAAACAGATTACGTTTTCTGTGTACTATCCAGAATTCCAAGGGGCTGAGAAAGATTCCATTCTACCCGCAAAACCATGATTAGGACCTTCTGTTTTGAAAATGAGAAGGATTGGGATGAGGGAGTTCATTTGCTTCTATTTGCAGGAAGGGATTCTGTGCAAGAGTCCCTAGGCTTTAACCCCTTAGAGCTTGTGTTTGGGCAACAGGTTCGAGGTCCTTTGGCATTGTTAAGAAAGCAATGGACCAGCCAGCAATGACCTGCATATAAATTTGTTGGACTATGTTTTAAAATTCAAGGGCAGATAGCAGAGGGCTTGTAACCTAGCTGGGGAGATTTTAAAATCTGTTCAGAGTAAGATGAAGACCTGGTATGATAAGAGAGCCAGAGCTAGGACACTTAAGCCAGGAGATACAGTGATCGTTCTTTTCCCTGTGCAAACAAATCCTCTGCAGGCCAGATTCCATGGTCCTGTGAAATTGTGTCCAAGGTCAATGATGTCGATTATATTGTCAAAACTCCAGATAGAGGGAGGCCAACACAGCTCTGTCACATTAACATGATTAAGCCGTACTATGAAATGCCAACTGCAGTTGTAGCAGCTGCTGTGAAGCGGGACGGATCTGGGCTCTCTGAAGATTTTCTGGATGACCCTTCTGAGGCCACTTTAAACCAAACATCATTTCGGCTAGATTGCCAAATTCCATTATTTTAGAAAACCTTGATGAAAAACTGGCTCATTTACAACCAGATCAGCAACAGCAAATGAAGCAGTTATCATGAAATTTCAGTATTTGTTCCCTGATTCCAAAAAGAACAACAGTGGCCTCACATGGTGTAGATGTTGATGATGCTAAACCTATAAAACAGCATCCTTATCGCATGAATGTTGAAAAGTATAAACTTGATGATCAAGAAATTGAGTATATGTTAGAAAATGGTATTATTAGGCATTCTACTTCAGATTTGAGTTCATGCTAACTAAACCAGATAGTAGGATCAGGTTTTGCACTGATTACAGAAAGGTGAATGCTATAACGAAAACGGATGCTTATCCAATCCCTAGAGTAGTTGATTGTGTAGACAAGGTTGGAAAAACTAAGTTTCTTACAAAAATCGATCTGTTAAAAGGGTATTGGTATGTTTCATTAACAGACAGAGGTAGAGAAATTTCTGCATTTTAACACCTTCTGGGTTATATAAATACAATGTTCTGCCATTCGGAATGAAAAATGCTTTGGGAACATTTCAGAGAATGATTAATTCTGTAATTCAAGGGTTAGAACATACAGCGGCCTATATTGATGACTTGGTCACAGGAAATGACACATGGGAAGCCCATATCTCTGCAGTAGAAAAACTGTTTGAAAGGCTCTCAAAGGCCAACTTTACAGTTAACTTAGATAAGAATGAATTTGGCCATGCAACTGTGACCTATCTTGGTTACGTTGTAGGTCAGGGCAGGTTGGCTCCTGTTCAGGCAAAGGTTCAGGCTGTCTCTGAGTTTCCCATTTCATTTGGTAAGAACGCTCTTAGAAGATTTCTAGGACTGCTCAGGTATTATCTCAATCTCTGTAAGAACTTTGCTGATATTGCCCTTCCATTGACTAACATCCTGAAGAAGGGTGAGAAATTTGTTTGGACTGAGCCTTGTCAGAAGGCATTTGACAAATTGAAGGCCATCTTGTGTCATCAACCTGTGCTCAGGTCACCTGACTTTGAAAAGCCATTTTCCATAGCAGTGGATGCCAGTGACGAGGCTGCAGGAGAAGTGTTATTACAAAGAGATGATCATGATGACATTGACCATCCTGTGGCATACTTTTCAAAGAAACTCGATAAACATCAAAGAAACCATTCCACAATAGAGAAGGAATTATTGTCACTTGTTTTGGCTTTGCAACGTTTTGATGTTTCCATCTGTACAGCGAGACAGTGAGTTGAGTTGAGTGAGTTGAAGAGATCACTACAGCAGTGGCCGTTCCCAATATTTCTCTGTGTCCAGAAGATTGTGATAATTTGCGGCACACAGTGCATGTTGGGTATGTGACTGTCAATTTGTATGATCCATACTTGGATTTCTGGAGTATTCTGTGGCAACCACTTTTTGTTGATCCATACATGGATTCGGGTGTGTTACGTGGTGACCACTTGTGTTAAGGTATACCCCGTGACTGTCACCTTGTGATATCCCTACGTGGATCTTGGAACTCAGGTGTCACTTTGTTATCTCTGCGTGGACTCTAGTATTTCAGTGATGACCACTCGACTTCTGGAATCTTCTGTGACTGTCACCTTGTTACCCCTGCATGGATCCAGTCTGATCACTTGTCCTCTGGAATGTATGAACCCTTCCTCACAGACACCTGTACCTGTTCCCGTGGATTCCGGAACTTTCTGGATAGCCATCCTAGGACTCTGTTTGAGTGAGACTTGGGAAGAACTGTTTCCAGGCTTCCACAGTTTGTGAGCTAAGATGCATTGCACTGTTAATTTTTGGTTAGGGAAGCAATTGTTTTAATTATCTATATATTGGGTAGATCTTGAAAATATATTTGTTTAACATTAAAATCTGTGTCTGTTGTCTATGGCTGCTGGCACGTTACATGTAGGAGATTGAACTGAGCTAAGGGACAGTGTGCAAATGGTAAAGAGGATGTTGAGGGATTGATCCTCAGTGAGTTTGAGTAATCATTCGGCAGGAATGGGAGGAGAGGACACTGAAGATGATTTTCCATCTATTATATAACAAATAGAATGGAACCCAGCAAGGTGAGACACATCCATCTGGAGAACAAAGAAAATCCTAATTAAAAGATTCAATAAGGTTAAAGATGCAAGTTAATCAATGAGGAAAGCACTTTTGATGTAGTGTACGTGGATCTTAGTTAGGAATTAAATTTGAAATCCTGATGTGGTCTGATACTATCGTGTGGTCTGGTTGGAATGTGACAGATTTGAACATCAGAAAATTGAAAAACAATAAGGATTTTGGAGCAGCAAGAGAATGATGATGGGAGCAGAAATTTGCAAAGACTGTGGTTATCTTCGGGCTTGGTTTCATACAGTGGGGTGAAAATGGAGATTCAATAGCAGGTATGACAACACCTGAAGGCGAAACTATTAAAAATGTCAGTAAACATTGAGACTGAAAGGGAAATAGGTTGATTCAGATGAGTAGAGAGGGCAGCGGTAGGTGTATGTGTGTGTGTGTTTTGTGTTTATAAATGATATACAGAGACTTTTTTGATGTTGCGCTTGGAAAGGAGGTAATACAGAATCCCCACCGTTGAGCACATCGACACAGAGCGCTGTCACAGGAAAGCAGCATCCATCATCAAGGACTTCCATCACCCAGGCCATGCTCTCCTCTCGCTGCTGTCATCGGGTAGAAGGTACCGGAGCTTCAGAACCCACACCACCAGGTTCAGGAACAGTTACAGGTGTCCCCCGATTTACACCACTTTGCTTTTATGAGAGACCTACATTTGTACCTGTTTTTGCTAACTGAAAGAAATCTGAAGAGGATTTTCGCTTTTACTAAGAAAGGCACCCAGTTTAAACTTGTGTTCACCCTGAGAAAGACTACCATGACCGTGAAGCCTTGCGCGGGCAGATGTGTGCGCATGCGTATACATGCATATTTTTTTTCTACAAATCGGTTTTTGGCTAAATCTTTCCGATTCTGGTAAGTGAAACTACACTGTACATACATTATTTCTACTTTATATAGAAAAAAGGTGCCCACGTTTAACTTGTGTTTACCCCGAGAAAGACTACCATGACCGTGAAGCCTTGCACGGGCAGGTCTGTGCGCATGCGTGCACGTGCCGATTTTTGGTATGATTTGGTAGGTTATTTTTTGGGTCTGGGAACGCTCGAAAATGTTTCCCACATAAATTAATGGTAATTGCTTCTTTGCTGTACGCCATTTCGGCTTACAAAAGGTTTGATAGGAACGCTCTACTTTCAAATAGCAGGGAAAACCTGTATTACCCTTCAACTATCAGACTCTTAAACCAGAGGGGATAACTTAACATGAAAAAATCTGCAGATGCTGGAAATTCAAAGCAACACACAAAATGCTGGAGGAACCCAACAGGTCAGTGCCTTCTGCACCCACGCTGAGCTCATCGACTTCATCAACTTTGCCTCCAACTTCCACCCTGTCCACAAATGTGTTTGATCTATTTCTGATGTCTCTCTCCCCTTTCTCAATCTCTCTGTCTCTATCTCTGGAGACATTCTATCCACCAAGATCTTGTATAGGTGGTGGATACGTGGAATGCACTCCCATTGACAGTGGTAGAGACGAATACAATAGCGTCTTTTAAGAGACTCTTAGATAGGCACATGGAACTTAGAATAGCAGAGGACTATGTGGTAGGGTAATTCTGGGCCATTTCCAAACTAGGTTACATAGTTGGCACAACATTGTGGGCCGAAGGGCCTGTAATGCGCTGTAAATTTCCATGTTCTATAATCTCACAGCTCCCTGCACTATAGCTCTTCCCACTCTGTCACGTAAAATTGTCGTCCACTTCTCTTAGCTCTTCCATCTCCACAGCATCTGCTCTCAGGATGAGGCTTTTCATTTCAGAACTAATGAGATGTTGGCCTTCTTCAAAGAAAGGGGCTTTCCTTCCTCCACCATCAATGTTGCCCTCACCCACATCACTTTCATTTTGTACACGTCTGCCCTCACCACATCCTCCCACCACAATACCAGGGATAGGGCCTGTTGTCCTCACCTACTCCCCATTAGCCTCTGCATCCAGCACATAATTGTCCGTAACTTTCACCATCTCCTACGGCATCCCAGCACCAAGCACATCTTCACCACCACCCCCAGCACCCCACTTTCTGCTTTCTGCAAGGATCACTCCCTGTGCAACTCCCTTGTCCACTCGTCCCTTCCCAACAATCTCCCTCCTGGTACTAATCCTTGCAAGCAAAACTATTGCCACATCTGCCCCTACACCTCTTCATTCCTTTTATTCAATTGTCTTCTGCCCTCTCGTATCAAATTCCCCCTCCCCCAGCCCTTTATCTCTTTCACTAATCAACTTCCCAGTTCTTAACTTCACTCCGTCCCCCTCTCACCTTGTCCTTCTTCCTCTCCTCCCCCCACCTCTTCCAGGTGTAAAGCCCTGGTTCACACCTTTACTGTTGTGTTGTCGGTATTTCATTCGGCAGCTCGGCTTTCAGCCTGGTTAGGTCATTGTTGAAGATAAGGGATGATGTGGAATGTGTGCCAGGAGATTTTCTGATGAGGGACAGTAAGGTTGTGCTTGGGGTTTTTTTGTTTGAGAGGAGATGAAGAGGGAAGATGCTGGGGAGAACCAGCCGTAACATACGATCTGGTGAGAGACCTGTTTGTTCAAGTTGAACTGTGAGCGACGTTCAGAAGGTGTGTGTCCTTTCATGTTGACCGAGGGCCCAGCCCGTGAGTGACAGAGAAGTTCAAGATGAGCTCCAACTTGTGCACATTTGACTGTTTAATTAGAATGGGCTTTTTTCTTTTTGTTATTCTTTACTAACCCTTCATTTAAGATTCATAAATATAATTCCTTTAATCGTACGCAGTGTACTGTGTTATTTTGTGGCATTAATTTGTAACAGGGTAGTAATTGACACAACACCCACACAGATCTGGGGTGGGATCAAGCATGCCTCAATCTGACGAGTTCGGTGGGGCCGGAGGTTGTCTTTCTTAGACTTATGCAGCCTAGGAAACGGGGTGTTTCACACTGATTTCTCATCTTTTTTCCAGTCTTGATGAAGGGTCTCGGCCAGAAACATTGACTGTTCATTCCTTTCCAAGAGAGATGTCCCTTTGACCCGGTGGTGATCGATTCTTTGGATCTGGTTTACCAGTTACCAATGGACTTCCTGGGAACCCTCTCTCTCTCTCTGTACTTCTAAATGCCAAACCATTTCTACATTTCAGCCTGCTCCTCGTATATGGAAGCTTCAGTTTGAATCACAATGCCGGGGAGCATCCCAGTGTAGTGATGTTCCAATGTTCAGCTTCTGAACAGTATTCACAGAATAACAATGTAGTTTCACTCCCAAGGCTGGGATTAGTTATTGTCAAGACCATATCAATTGATCATTGACAATGGGTCCTTATTTCATTTGCTGGATGTGTACATGAAGAAACATCAGTGTAGTGGCATGCACATCAGACTGGACTGCAGATTGGGAAAACCCCAGGTTATCAAATGTGTTTCTGGAAGCAACAACAAGCTAGTTTTATCTCTGCCAGTGACTCCACACCTGCCCATGTCATTGAGCTCACCGTAGCTTCTTCATCCCCGTGCCCTGACGTCTGACCCATCTGTGAGATGGTTGGGTTGCATCATATTGAGGAGGCTCGATACCAACCTGACCAACTGAGGCCCATTTCCATAACCTGCAACACTTTGTTTGTTAATCCTGCGTTGAATCATTTGTGTCAATCTGTTATTTCAGTTTCCATACAGCTTTAATGTTGTTCATTTCTCCACATGGAATCTAGGAGACAAACGCTGGGGGTGGTGCCTGAATATCATTAACGTTGTGTCTCTTGTCTGCAGTCTCACTGCCTTCATTTGCTGGATTGTATTTAAAGGTAAGTGCAAAGATATTCCTTATTAACATTACAATGCTAAACTTTGTACAGTGTAGAATGTTGGACTGGGTAAGTACCTCAGTCAGTACATTGTCGGCTGCTTTTTCTGGAACAACTACACCGGCATGCTTTGGTTCAGTGTAGCAGTTTATGAAAGATCAGATTGTGTATTGGAACATAGAAGGCATTTGATAAATCCATCGTAAATTCAATCTCACAGAATGGAAGACATTGATAATTGGGTCAATGCATGAACAAATAGGTCACTCGCAGGAGGCGGAGGATAAGGATAACTTGCAAAGATGTAAGTAATAGTGTCCTGCAAGGAATTCTGGGTCTGCAACTTTCCACATGCTGACACAGGTGAGTAGATAGAGTCATAGAAGCAAGTTTTCCTAAGATGATATTCAACAGGGTGGATGGTAATGTTACATCGGAGAGACTAAAAGGTGATGTGACGTAGGACTAGAAAATGTAGAATCCTCAAGTAGAGTTAAGAAACTTCAAAGGCAAAAAATACACAGGAGATAAATACAGGCCTCTGAACAGCAGCCAGGATGTAGGGTACAAATTACAGAGGGAACCAAAAAAGACATGTAAAAAATTTCATTGCCTTGGGCATGGGGAATTTCAATTTCCAGGTAGGTAGGGAAATCAGATTGTTGCTGGATCCAAGGAGAAGGAACTTGGAGAATCCCTGTGAGATTCAAGTTTAAATTTAATTATCATTCAACCATACATGAATACCCATGAATACAGCCAAACGAAACAGTGTTTCTTCAGGCCAATATGCAAAACACAGTACCAACAGTCACACACAGCACAAGCCCACATATCACACATACAATATAACAGTAAGGTACAGTCACTCAAAAAAAAACAGTATCTAGTCCCTGAGTCCATAAATGTTGCAGCAGTCTGCAGTTGAAGACAATACAGCTTGTCTTGGCCCAGCGAACACTGGAGCTGCACCACATCGCCTTCGGAACCAACTCCGATGCCTCTCTCCTGGATGGCTTAAGGCCTGGTTCTCACTACAACTGAGGTCACACAGCTCCCCCACCATCAGTCCAACCAATAACCCAGTGCATCGGACTTGCAGCATTCCACGTTACCAATGTCCAACAGGTCCTGCAATAACAAGAAAGGCGATTAAGACAATCACTCACTTATTAGACTGCACGCCTCCTTCACACACCAACTCTGATATTTCTCTGTAGCAGGCAGCAACACGGTCCACACCAAGTCCAGCTCCTTCAGTTTCTCTACCAAAGAGCAACTCACTGATGGGGTAGACCTGTGTTGTTTTCAAAACATGAGAAAATCTGCAGATCTACGAAATCAAACCTCCAGCTGCCTCAGTTACTCTCGCCCAGTGGCATTCATATCAACTGTGATAATGTGCTTTGAGAAACTGGTCATGGCAAGAATCAACTCATGCCCAAGCACCTGGGCCCACTCCAATTTGCCTATCGCCACAATAGGTTTACAGCAGATACAACCTCACTGGCTCTCCAGTCGGCCCTGGATCACTGGATAGTAATGCTTACGTCAGGCTGCTGTTTGTTGACCACAACCAGTGTTCAACACAATCATACCCTCAGTTCTAATCAAACAACTCCAAAACCTGGGCCTCTGTAACTCCCTCTGCAACTGTATCCTTAACTTCCTCACCAGGAGACCACAGTCTGAGTGGATCAGGAATAACACCTCCCCCTCGCTAGCAACAACACTGGCGCATCTCAATGATACAGACTTCACCCACTGCTCTACTCACACTGCATCCGTGACTGTGTGGCCAGGCACAGCTCAAACACCATTGATAAATTTGACAATGACACAACTATTGTCGTCAGAATTTCAGATGATGACAAGAAGCCGTACTGGAGTGAGATAGTTCTGCTGGTTGAGTGGTGTTGCAGTAACAACCCTGCACTCAATGTCAGTAAGATCAAGGAGCTGACTGTGGACTTCAGCAAGGGTAAGTCAAGGGAACACACACCAGTCCTCATCGAGGGGTTGGAGGTGGAAAGGATAAGCAGTTTCAAGTTCATGGGTGTCAACATCTCCGAGTATCTATCCTGGGCCCAACAGATTGTGCAATTACAAAGAAGGCACAACAATGGCCATATTTCATTAGGAGTTTGAGGAGAATTGGTGTGTCACCAGAGACAATTGTAAATTTCTACAGATGCACCCTGGAGAGAATTTTAAGTGACTGCATCACCCTGTGGTATGGAGTGGCCATTGCACAGGATCAGAAAAAGCTGCAGAAATTTGTAAACTCAGTCAGCCCCACCATGGGCACCAGCCTCCCCAGCATCCAGGGCACTTTCAAATGGTGATGCCTCAAAAAGGCGACATCCATCATTGATGACCACCATAACCCTCAAAATACCCTCTTCTCATTACTACCATCAAGAGGAGGTACAGGGGCCTTAAGATACACACTCAGTGTTTTAGGAACAGCTTCTTCTCTGCCATCAGATTTCTGAATGGACATTGAACCCATGAACACATTCACAGTGTTTTTCCCTCTCATTTTGCACTATTTATTCACTTATTTTACACATATTTTTCTAATTTTATGACTATGTACTGCAATGTACTGCTGCTGAAAAACACAAAGTTCACAGCACATGCCAGTGATATTAAACCCGAGTCTGGTTGTTACTCGTGGACACTGACCCGGGGAGCGGTTCAGCTACTGGTGAAAGTGAAAGCCAGATAGATTCATTTTGTGAAGTGAACCGTGTATTCAGAAAGAAGGGTAGGTTACACCACTCGAACCTGCTCTGTCATTCCATGAGATTTATCACAATCAAGGACTCTGCCCGGGGTCTGCACACCCTCACAGGCGGTCTGGGGAATGGGTCTGGCAATCACACTTGGTCCAGACAATTAGTGTTTCATGGCAGCAGTAGTTAACTCCCTTCCTCTTGTTTCAGTCTTGTTGAGACTTGATCAAAGCCAGAGCACCATCAATGCTCCCCACTGGTTCTGGAAAAGAAAACAACCATGTAGAATGACACTGTTAGTTGTGATACTTACTGACTATTAAACTACTACCACTGAGCTACTGTTCCCGTGTTAACTTTAGTTTGAAAGTTCTAGTTAATGGCCCTGTTGGCCAAGTGTTTATTCTATTTCCCTTATTTCTGCACATTTCCTGTTAAAAGTCAGTCAGCTGTTTAATAAGATTCAAGTCCTAGGCCTCAATACCTCCTTGTGCAATTGGATCCTCGATTTCCTCACTTGCAGACCCCAGTCAGTCCGAATTGGCAACAAATCTCCTCCACAATCTCTACCAGTACAGTTGTACCAGCAGGCTGTGGGATTAGCCCCTGGTCTACTCGCTTTACACTTGTACAGAAAAGCCCAGAAACAGTGGTGGATACAGCCCAGTCTATCACCAGTAAAGCCCTCCCCATCACTGAGCACATCGACATGGAGCACTGTCACAGGAAAGCAGCATCCATCATCAAGGACCCCCACCCTCTAGGCCGGGCTCTTTTCTCACTGCTGACATCTGGAAGAAGATTCAGGAGCCTCAAGACCCACCAAACATCAGCGATTGAAGCAGAGGGGGTAACTTCACTTGCCCCAGCAGTGAACTGTCCCCACTCAACCGGACTCACTTTCAAGGACTCTTCCATCTGATGTTCCTGATATTTGTTGCTTATTTATTCAGCAGTATTATTGTTGTTTCTTTTTTCTCTTTCTTTTTGTATTTGCACAGATCTGTCTTTGCTTTTTTGCAGTTGGTTGATGTCCATCGTGTTAGGTGTGGTCTTTCATTGACTCAATTTTGTTTCCTGTATTTTCTGTGAACACCTGCAACAGAGCAAATCTAACGTTGTATCTGGTGGCAAATATTTACTTTGATAATAAACTTACTTTAAACTTTGATCAGCTTCAGTGTGTCTCTCACTGTACCTGGGTCATAGCTGATGTTTACAGCACCTCATGCAACAAATAACCAGGACACAGCATTCCAATTCTCTTTTAGCAACAAAAATTTCCACTTTTGTATTAAATGGCCTTTTCCTTTTTAGCGGACTGAGAGGTATTTGACAAATTGTGAAACCCTTTTTACTGGGTGTCTCTGGAAATGCAGCTTGTCAGCCGCTCGTTAACAGCCACGGAACTCCACGATAAGAAATGCACCTTTCAGGTTTTGTATGTCTAGGGTGTAAACGACCTTTATCCCACCAAATCAGTGAGGCTGGGATGTCTCGCCCATCCAAACCCCGGTTTGTGTGAATTAATGTCCACAGCAAGAACTAACAAATCATACGCTGCATATAATTATAAAGAAGTACATTTAAGAATGTTAACTTAAGCAAACATTTATTGAGGGAAAGAAAAAAACCCAAAAAGGGCCCATTATACTAAAACAGTCAAATATGCAGACAAGTGGAGCTCATCTGTAACTCACTCACAGGACCTTTGATCTGCATGAAACCACACACGACCTTCCGAATGTCTCTCAAAATCCATATTGAACAAACGGGTCCCCCACGAGAGTGCTGGTCCTTCCTCCGTGAAGCCATTCATCCGCACAAAGCACCTTGTCTCCCAGACAACCTTGCCCAGGCCTGCGCCCTGGAAAACTTCCAAGGCGCAAATCCACGGTTTCACGAGACTAACGGATGCCTACTCCTGGAGTAACCAACATCAGCTGCATCAGTAGAAAATGCATCTTCATGTCCCAACACCTACTCAGTTAATCTTCTTATCCATTCCTCAGACATTCTGGCAAATTCTGGGGCTCCTGTCTAGCTACTCTTCCAGGATGTAACACGACAGGTTTAGACTGGGTGCACCACACAGTTCCTTGTTTCCATTCATCGTCCTGCTTAGCAGAAACCTGTACCTTCTCAAACGCATCTCTGAACACAGGGTGAATGGACAAGGTTTTCAAAAAGTTCTCTCCATTTGTCTCCTTGCACGCTCCCAGGAGCCTCCTCACAATGGCAGTATTTGCCCCACAAGAATGGAAGCTCCACCCTTTTTGATCAGATCCGGGCAGACCGAAATGGGTGTGTCAATAGTCTCAGTTACTCCAACATCTGCTTCCGGAAACTTCAGTTTCAAAAAGAAGTAACCATCGTAATGGTACTCATCAGTACTAGGCTTCCGAATCTCAAGGGCACAGAGTGGCGTCAATGATAAATGCATCGAATACGGTTGTAAAAGGATATATAAAGAAAAGTAAAAACACAAAATGCTGGCAGAACTCAGCAGGCTAGACAGCATCTATGGGAGGAGGTAGTGATGACGTTTCGGGCTGAAACCCTTCATCAGGAGTCACTACATCCTCCAATAGATGCTGTCTGGCCTGCTGAGTTCTGCCAGCATTTTGTGTTTTTATTTATTTCCAGCATCTGCAGATTCACTCGTGTTGCCTATAAAGCAAAGTAACTTGAGAGCCTGTGTCAAGTATGGCTCTAGCATAAACACCTTCAATCAGTATGGATACATCACAGCCTGGAGTTTCTGAACCTTCAGGAATAGTGTTTGATACTTTAGTATTTACCTTGATACACTGATAGGAATGTATAGTCTCTGAAGCATCAGTCCATTCCTTTACTAGGTCCGTACGTAATTTTAATTATTTTCTTCTCTTTTTGAATAGCCGCTGATTTACTTTCTGAAGATCTACCTGTCCTTCGCACTCCCACTTGAAATGTCCATCTTCTCCACTAGTGTAACAGGTCACTTCTCTCGTCAAGGGACCCCACTCAGGAGCCGCCCTCGCCTTGATACATCCCACCAGTGAGTCCAGCTTCCTATTGGCCGTGTCAGGCTTGGTGACAGCACCAACCGATATCATCCGAAATTCCTCAGCTCTCAGATTTTTCCCAATGTCCTGTAACCCCTGCGTCTGTGGCATCAGGGTTCACTTTAGCAACAGAGGCTACTACTGAGGACTGTGCCCCACTGACGGAAGCCTCCCGCTCCTCCATTACGTTTTCCTTCTCTCTAACTTCTGTGAGTAACTCGGTAAAAGATGGTGGAGTTAATCGAATACTTCGATCAATCATGACACGTGACAGCACGCCCTTCGCAACTTGCTCGATCATCAAACAGTTTCTCCCAGACAAGTTGAATGCTCCCTTTGCGGCACCAACAAGGCAGCAGCTTCTCCAGCTTGAAAATGTGGACAGACAACGACCCTCCTTCCTCCTGAAATGTGTTCCTGAATTTCATCCGAAGATCGGCTGCACTTCCAGCAGAGCCAAAGCATCTTCCACAAAATGCTGGAGGAACTCAGCAGGCCAGTCAGCATCTATGGAAGAGTACAGTTGATGTTTCTGGCTGAAACCAAACCGGCAACTGTACTCTTTACCATAGATGCTGTCTGGCCTGCTGAGTTCCTCCAGCATTTTGTGTCTGTTGCTCAGATTTCCAGCATCTGTAGATTTTCTCTTGTTTCCAAAAGTATCTTCCAGAGCTTGTAAGGAGTTAGCTGACATGGCTAATGGATTTCCTTCCTTGAGGAACTTCACTATATCAGCCGCCGACCCTTCAAGCTCTCTACCAGCCGCTGTCTTTTCATATTATCTGAGCACAGTCATTCATCCTGTAACTGAGATGTCTGCTCAGCCCAAGCCTCATATTCTTCTTCCCCATCGGGTGTGGGCTTGACTCCAGAGAACACTCCCAGCCTGCAGTAACTTTGCCTCTCACCAGGTACACCTCTGCATTTATCAGCCAGTGATATAATAGCCAAAACGAGCTCAGGATTTAAATCAACAGCTGAAGGAATCAGTAGACCTCTCACATCAGACAACTCCTTTCCCTCACTCCGCAGAAACGAGAGCAACTTTTCTTTAACGTCCCCACTCTCAGCTATGGGAAACACAAATTCCAATTGGGCACTCTCACCTCCACTCCCCTCTTCTCTGAAAGTATGGACGGCCTCTCCCGGGACCCCAATGGTAAAAGGCAGATCCATTCCTGTTACGTCAGCTCTGGTCTGAACTAACACCACATCTTTCCCCTCCGTTTGATCAAATTGCCGCTTCACGATTCTAACTTTCCCTCATGCTCCAACAGTACTTAAAACCCCAATCAACATTCATCTGGGCTGTGGAAGCACAGGCAAATCTTACTCTGCTGTGCTGACCACTGCATTGGTGCTGCTTCATGTACCCATGCTGAACTCATCAAATTCATCAGCTTTGCCTCTAAATTACACCCCGTCCTTAAATTCACTCAGTCCATTTCTAATACCTCCCTCCCCATCTCCGGAGACACCAATATCTTTAATAAACCTACTGATTCCCACTATTACCTTAACTATACCTCTCCCACCCTGTCTCCTGAGTGGGTGGGATGGTGGGAAAGAGCCTTGTCTTGCTGTTGTCTTATTTTCTTCTGTTGTTGTTGCTGTTTGTGTTATTGTGTGTTGTGTTGTTGTGCTGAACATTGTAGATGTGCTACGTTTGTGCTAGAATGTGTGGCAACACTTTCAGGCTGCCCCCAGCACACCCTTAGGTGTGTTGGTTGTTATTACATGTTTAACTATATCGTTTGATGTTTACGTGATAAATAAAATGAATCTGAATCTAATGTCACTATTGCAAGAGGCTGAAGTTATGTCACAAGAGAGACAACTGACACTAGAAGTGTAATGTAATGGCTACACACTTCACAGTACCAGCGACCCGGGTTCAATTCCCACTGCTGAATGTAAGGACTCAGCACGTTCTCTCCATGACCATGTGAGTTTCCTCCGGGTGCTCTGGTTTCCTCCCATAGTCCAAAGATGTACTGGTTGGCAGGTTAATTGTTCTTTTTAAATTGTCCTACGATTAGACTAGGGTTAAATTGGGGGCAGCAGGGCAGCACGGCCTGGCTAGAATGGTCTGTTCCTTGCTGCATCCCAATAAGTTTATAAAATCTGGATCAATACACACACAAAATGCAGGGGAAAATGAGCAGCCGGAAAGCATCTACAGAGAGAAATGCACAGTTGATGTTTTGGGCCAAGACACTTCATCAGACAGGAAAGGTAGGGGGTAGAAACTAGGATGAAAAGGGAGGGGGCTTGCAGGTGATAGGTGAATCAAGGTGAGGGGGGAAGGCAGGAGGGAGGGACAATGAAGTGAGAGTAATGTGAGAAGCTGGGAGATGTCTGCAAGACAATGAATCTCAGTGTAGCACATGGTGACAGAGACACCCAATGATAAATTGACATTGAACCTTGAACTTAGATAGGCAGAGGGCTGAAATGGAAGGAATTTGATAGGACAGTAGACCATGGATTAATGGGAAGGGGAAGGAGGTGGGGGCCCAAACGGAGGAAGATGAAGTTGATAGACAGGTTGGGAGGGTGGGGAGAGGAAAGACAGAGAGTAACGGGGCCGCTATTAACCATGCTGTGGGTTTGCTTCTCCTTCTTCTGAATGTTAACATTTTATCACCTTTGTGTTTATTTACATCCATTGCATCGTCTTAAACAATCTTCTCCACAAACTCGTGTCAGACCCATCTGATGTAATTGCTGCAGAAAGAGGCTAAAGTTATGTGCTGATGGCTTTGTTTCTGTTGTCTTCAGAAAACTGTTTTTCATTTCTTTGTCAGACTGAAGTTTTGTGCCATTAACTCAATCCACCCCCACCCCCACTGAGATTTGGAGTTATTTCCCTCACCTATTGCTGTCTCAATTGTCACCCATACCCAATAGGCTCTGCTGTTGGTGTGTGGGGCTCTCTAGAATAACCCCCATAGGGTGATTGCTCCATTCCTATTTCCAATCCCACCAGGACGTCCACCAGTTGTGATACTCTCCCTGATTAGCAATGCCACTCCCCCATCTCTTTTACCTCCTCCCTGTCTCATTTTAAACATCTAATTCCTGGAACATCCAGTAGCCTTTCCTGCCCTTGTGACAGCCAAGTTGCAACATCATAGTTCCATGTACGGACCTTTGATCTAAGTTCACCATCCTTGTTCCTGATACTTCTTGCATTAAAAAAGGGCACACTTCAGTTTTGCTGTGTCAACTGCCTGTCTTTCCTCACCATTTCCCTATATCCTGTTTCTACCTGTAAACTAATTGCCCATCCTCTGACCCAGCCTTTCTCAACCTTTTTGCCCTGGAGGAACCCTTGAAATAATTTTCAGGTCTCAGGGAACCCCAGTATAAAAATCATTATATCTACAGTTCATGGTACATTAGCATGAACAGCAATTTGTAGATACTTATTTATTACTATTATTTTATTTTTTCTTCTGTATTGTGTATTGCATTGAACTGCAGATGCTGAGTTAACAAATTTCACATCACATACCGGTGAAAATAAACCTGATTCTGATTCTGATATAATAATCCAAAATAATTGTCAATGATGTTTTGAGGAGGGAATACATTTTTAGTTTACATTTCTTGAAATTAAACAAGAAAAAGCTTGCTCACACATAAATGACAGGATACTCTTCTTTCACAGAAATCCAGAACTTGTCCAGGAGCAGGTCAGTAAATCCCATCTTGAGTGCACGATCAGTCTGCATCTCACGAAGTTCCTCCTCTTCTCTCAAAGTCAAGTTCTCAGGTTGAGGAGAAGATTCAGAGAAAGGGTCCCTCACCCAGTCATACACTTGTGTTGAAAGGGAGGAAAAATACTGTTCAATTTAGTTCTCAGTTCTTCAGGCGATTTTCAATAAGACTCGAGACTCTCTGATGTCCTTCCTCACTCTCAAGCCCAACAGCATTGGAAACATTTCAAGATTTCCTTTTGCAAAATGATTTTTCCAAAGATTCAGTTTCCTTTTAATTCCAAGAATTTTGTTACTTGAAGTCAAAACGTTTTCTCCAGAGCCTTGCAGAGACTTGGTCAACGAGTTCATATGAAGAAAAATGTTTGCTAAGTAGGCTAGCTTCTGCAGCCATTCTTCACTTAGCAAGATGTGTCTATTTTCACAGTTTTTATTTTAATAAAGGGAACCATAGGAAGACATGAGGGGTAGGTTGGCTGTGACAGGTTGGGAAAGTACTTCAAATGAGTGTCAATGTAGACAGAAAATGGCTCAAACTCAAAGAAATGATACATAATTTGACACAAATATACCTGTGTCAGGGCAAAAATATTGGTTCAATTTGAATTACAGGAGACATTAAAGATGGATCAGGAACAAAGGAAAGGTAGTAAATCTGGTGATTGGGAACATTAGAATTTATGGAGTCATAGAGCACTACAGCACAGAAACAGGCCCTTCAGCCCATCTCGTCTATGCCAAACTATTAATCTGCCGAGTCCATTGACCTGCACCAGACCATAGCCCCCCCTTACCCCTCTCATCCATGTACCTATCCAAATGTCTCTTAGTTGTCGAAATTGACCCTGCATCCACCACTGGCAGTTCATTCCACACTCTCATCACCCTCTGAGTGAAGAAGTTTCCCATCATGATCCTTTTAGACATTTCACCTTTCACTCTTAACCCATGACCTCTAGTTGTCATCTCACCCAACCTTGTATTCACCTTATCTATGCACATTCTTCATAATTTTGTATATCTTTATCAAATGTTCACTCAATCTTCTACATTCTAGGAAATAAAGTACTAACCTATTCAACCTTTCCCTATAACTCAGGTCTGTAATATCCAGCAACATCCTTGTAATCTCCTCGGCACTCTTTCAATCTTCTTTACACCTTTTTTGAAGGTAGGTGACACAAACTGCACACAATACTCCAAATTAGACCTCACCAGTGTCTAATACAATTTCAACATAACATCCCAACTCCTCTATTGATTTATGAAGGACGATGTGTCAAAGGGTTTTTCACAAATCTAAAACCCTAACTACCTATGATGTCACTTCCAAGGAATTATGGATCTGTAGACTGAGACCCCTCTGTTCTACCACAGTGCCCTACTGCTCACCGTGTAAGACCTACCCTGGTTGGTCCTCCCAAACTGCAACAACTTGTACTTGTCTGCATTAAATTCCATTTGCCATTTTCCAGATCCCACTGCAAACTTTGATAGTCTTCCTCGCTGTCCACCACACCCCCAAACTTAGTGTAAACCCTAAATTTGCTGATCCAGTTTACCACATTAACATCCAGATCATTGACATAGATGACAAACAACAATGGACAAAGCACTGATCCCTGTGGCATTCCCCTGTTCACAGGCTTCCAGTCTGAGAGACAACCATCTACTACCACACTCTTGCTTCTCCCACAAAGCCGTCTAATCCAATTTACTACCTCATCTTGAATGTCGAGCAACTGAAACTTCTTGACCAACCTCCCATGTGGCAGCTTGCCAAAGGCTTTGCTAACATCCATGAAAACAAAACCCACTGCCTTGCTATCATCAGCTTTCCTGGTAACTTACTCAAAAACTCTATAGATTGGTTAGGCACAAATTACCACACACACAGTCATGTTGACTGGATATAATCAGTCCCTGTCTATCCAAATATATCTGGTCCCTTAGAATATCTTCCAATAATTTTCCCAATATTGATGTCAGACTCACCAGTCTATGGTTTCCTATCTTTTTCATAGAGCTTTTCTTAAGCAACAGAACAACATTACCTATCGCCCAATCCTCCAGCACCTAAGGATGTTTTAAATATCTCTGCTGAGGCCCTTGCAGTTTCTGTACTAGCCTCTCGCAGGGTCCGAGGGGACACCTTATTAACCCTGGGAATTTATCCACCTTAGTTTGCCTAAAGACAGCAAACACTTCCTCCTCTGTAATCTGTGTAGGGTCCATTAACTCACTGCTGCATTGCCTCACATGTGTAGACTCTGTGCCTCGCGTCCATCTCCCAAAACAGAGGGAAAAAGATCCATTTAAGATCTCCTCCATCTCTTTTGGCTCCTCAAATAGGTGACCACTCTGATGTCCCAGAGGACCAATTTTGTTTCTTTCTATCCATTTTCTCTTAACATATCTGTAGAATCCCTTAGGATTCTCATTCATCATGTCTACTAGAGCAACCTCATGTCTTCTTTTAGCCCTGCTGATTATCTTCTTCAGTGTCCGCTTGCATTTCCTATACTGTTCAAGTACCTCATCTGTTCCTGGTCCTATACTTGCTATGCACCTCCTCCTTTTTCTTAACCAGGGCTTCCATATCTCTTGATATTACCAAGGTTCCTAAACCTGTTGTCCTTGCCTTTTATTCTTATAGGAACATACAAACATTGTACTCTCAAAATTTCACTTTTGAAGGCCTCTCTCTTACCAAGTACACTTTTGCTAGAAAGCAACCTGTCCCAATTCACGTTGGCCAGATCCTTTCTAACACCATCAAAACTGGCCTTTCTCTAATTTAGAATCTCAACCCAAGGACCAGATCTGTCCTTTTCTATAGTTACCTTGAAACTAATGTCATTGTGATCACTAGATGTAATGAACTTCTGCCACCAGCCTTGTCTCATTCCATAATAGTAGATATCGTACCACATTCTCTCTAGTTGGGACTTCTATGTATTCATTAAGGAAACTTACCTAAACATATTTGATAAGCTCTTTCCCATCTAGTTCTTTCACAGCATGGGAGTCCCAGTTAAAAAGTGGCAAATTAAAATCACCTACTATCACAACCTTATGTTTCTTGCAAAAGTCTACAAATTCCCTACAAATTTGCTCCTGTAAATCCCGCAAACTGCTGGGTGGTCTATAATATAATCCCATTATCGTGGTCATACATTTTTATTCCCAATTCTACCCACAGAGCCTCACTGGACGAGCTCTCCTGTCTATCCTGACTAAGCACTGTTGTGACATTTTCCCTCACAAGTAAAGCCACATCTCCCACTTTATTCCCTCCTGCTCTTTCACATCTAAAACAATGGAACCCCAGAACATTGAGCTTGTCCCTTCTGCAAACAAGTCTCACTAAAGATTACAATGTTATAATTCCACGTGCTGATCCATGCCCTAAGCTCATCTGCCTTTCTTACAATACTCCTGGCATAGAAATATACGCAGCTCAGGATATTAGTCACTCCATGGTCCTCTAGACTTAACAACTTCCTTCTCCGCAACCACTCCACTATCTGTTCTGGTGCTGTGGTTCCCATCCCCCCTGCAACTCGAGTTTAACTCCTCCTGTGCAGCACCATCAAATCTTCCTGTGAGGATATTAATCCCCCTCCAGTGTAGGGGCAAACCGTTCCTCCTCTACAGGTCCAACCTTCCCCAGAAGAGAGCCCAATTTTCCAAAAGGGTCAATTCCTTAAAGGATCAGTCAAAAATTGATAAATAGAATATTAAGTGAGTGTAAATCAGCTTGAGGCAGAACAGGCTGACTCGATATGTGAAAAGGAAAAGAGTGGACGGCAAAAATACCTCTCTCACATAAACACACACACGCACACATTCTCCTTTGACCTCTCTCATTAACAAGGCATTTCACCCAGAATCTCAGCTCACTGGATGTTTTATTTTCTTCCCACCATTCTCAGTAAACTCTAGAGACTGTCATGAGTGAAAATCCCAGGAGATCAGCAGTTGCTGAGATACTCAAAGCACCCCATCTGGCACCAATGATCATTCTATGATAGAAGTCACTTTGATCATATTTTCTTCCCCTTTCTGATGTTTGAACTGAACTGATTGACCATGTCTGTTATGAATTGAGTTGCTGGCACAAGACTGGCTGATTAGATATTTGCATTAATGAGCAGGTGTAGAGGTGTATCTAATGTTGTGGCCACTGAGTGTATCATGAGGAAGCAGAAAAGGCACATTGATTCAAACAAAGGCTTTATGTCTATCTGCATGAAAGAGAAAATTCTCAGAAACAGCGAACTGAGGATCGTCTGATGGAGAAATAGGTATCAATACTGAAGAAGTTAATGAGAGTAAAACTCGTCAAAACCCATTGGATACATGAACTACAATCAAAGGTTTGAAAGTGCTGGGTAACTGAGATAGTGGATCCTCTGGGATCATCTTAAAAAAACATATTCTAATATGTCTTCTGTAGATGGATGCAGGCAAACGTGGCCCATTTCAAAAAGGAGCAAGATAGAAAATATGGAAGTTCTAAATCTGTTAACCTGAAATCAGTATTTGGGGAAAATCCTGGGATATTATACAATATTATGTTGTTTAGAAAACAGTCAGCATTAACATGGGATTCCTGAAGGGGAAATCATGCTGTGGTGTAAAAAGTCCCACAATAGGTGAGTGAACAAGATTGCCCCACTTGGAATTGTGGGATGGTGAAGGTTCAGAGATGAATGTTGTTACTTTTGTTTCTCAAACACCTCTCAGTCCAGTAAAAATGAACAAACTATTCAACAGGAGAATGGAAATTTTCTGCACTCAGAGGACTGTAAACATTTGTAGTTCTCTGTCTTGGGAATTTATTGCATTAGAAATTGTTAAAACTGAAACATATGATGTTTTATGAAAAGGTGGAATATTGAACTCATAATCTACCCTGCTGTGACCTTTCACCTTGCTAGCTACATTGCACTTTCTCTGTAAAGCTTTATTCTGACACTGTTACTGTAACACCTCAGTGCACAGTGTAATTAATTGATCGGTACGAACAGTATATGAGACAAGTCCTTTACTTTATTTGTGACAATAATAAACTAATTTACCAGCTTTCGGTGAGGATGGTTGGAACTTCAGCCATGACCTTGTGGACTGACACAGCAGGTTCCAATGGCATAAACTACCCTTATTCCTCAATACATTGTTCAGTTCCATAATCAGACTGAGTCTACCTTCCTTTCATTTTCACAGGTAGCTGAACCACTCCCTGGTTCAATGTTCAATGTTTATGATTGGAAGCTGTTGTCGATTTTACTCTCCACACATCCCCCAGTCTCAGTGCTCAGAGTCCAAAGTCCAGGAATCTGAGACTCTGGAAACTTCCCTGAATTGTCTGGAAACTTCGGCTCCGCTCGGTGCTCGGACATGTTGTTGCTCGCTCTTCTCTTCACGCTGGGAGTGTTTAACACAGAAGGTAAGGAGATAGTTTACACTCAGTCAGGACACAGGAATGGTTTAGACAGATATCCAGATGGGACATCCCCACTCCGGCACTCAATACCACAGCCCCACCCAGGGACAAGATGGCACCCGCCCGTCATCTCCTCAACAGACTATCCAGGCAGCCTCCTCCTGTACTGTCATACGGAGGCTAGACACAGATCAGAGGTACAGCACCTCTTATTATTAGAACTTTGGAACGTTTTTGACAAGAACAGGCCATTCTACCAGCTTACCAAATTCCTATTCACACAATGTGTTGAACTACTATCAACTACGTAACTAGGTAGTTTGTTCAATGTGTCTGCAACTCACTGTAGAGAAAAATGCTTCCTGATGTTAGTCTGAAATCTCCCTTTAACCGGTCTCCACCTAGTCCTCACTGATGGATTAATTTTAAAGTAGCAGCTGGCATCCACCTTACTTACACCCTTAATGATCTTGAACGCTTCGATCATGTCTCCTCTCGTTCTACATCATCTTAGTCTAAAACAATTCAGTTCCTTCAATCTTTCTTCATTGCTCATACACTGCAGACCTGGAATGAGTCTCATTGCCCATCTCTAAACACTCTCCTGTGCCTTCACATCCCTCACAGTATATGGAGACCAAAATTGTTCTCCATACTCAAGGTGTGGCCTCATAAGCACATTATACAGCTAAAAGAGAACGTCTCTAGACTTGAACTCCACTGAGCACATTATATAGGCCAATGTTCTATAAGCCTTCTTAATCGCTTCTGTGTATTGTCTAGATGTGGATAGTGATGAGTCTACCAGGATGCCCAAATTCTCTCATACAGTGCACTTTCTAACTCAAGACCCCCATTGTATGTTTATATCTATCATTTCCACTCCCTATATAACCATATAACAATCACAGCACGGAAACAGGCCATTCCGGCCCTCCTAGTCCGTGCCGAACTCTTAATCTCACCTAGTCCCACCTACCCGCACTCAGCCCATAACCCTCCACTCCTTTCCTATCCATATACCTATCCAATTTTACCTTAAATGACACAACTGAACTGGCCTCTACTACTTCTACAGGAAGCTCATTCCACACAGCTATCACTCTCTGAGTAAAGAAATACCCCCTCGTGTTTCCCTTAAACTTTTGCCCCCTAACTCTCAAATCATGTCCTCTCGTTTGAATCTCCCCTACTCTCAATGGAAACAGCCTATTCACGTCAACTCTATCTATCCCTCTCAACATTTTAAATACCTCGATCAAATCCCCCCTCAACCTTCTACGCTCCAATGAATAGAGACCTAACTTGTTCAACCTTTCTCTGTAACTTAAGTGCTGAAACCCAGGTAACATCCTAAATATGTAATATTTTACATTTATTTCCACTAAATTTCATCTGCCATTTATCTGCCCACATCTGGATTTCATTTAGATCCAGCTGTATTGATCCTGCTGCCTGAATGTTATCATGTTGTTATGTTCTGAATGTTATTATGTCTTGGCAGTCTCCAGCCTGATGGCATGAATACTGATTTTTCTAGCCACCACCCCACTGCCCCTCTACCTCACCCACCAGCCACCAGCCCCAAAATACTATCTCATTTTCCTTCCCACCCTCTCCATCTGTCTATCACCCACACATTCCTCCATCTGGTTTCCCTCATCACCTCCTTCCATTGATTCTGTCCTGTCCAATCAGATTATTCATCCTTTCCTCGGTTCAACCTATCACCTCCCTGCTTCTTACACCATTCCCACTTTTCACCCTCCTTCACCTGCTGATCACTCCCCCCATACCTGGATCTACTCTCACCTACCAGATTTTGTTCCACCCCTCCCACCCCACATTTTATAGCTCACTCTCCCCACTTTCTTTCAACTCCTAATGAAGGGTCTCAACCTGAAATGTCAACTGTCTATTTCCCTCCAGAGATGTTGCCTGACTCCAGGTTATGGGTACATCACATCAAACCATGGGGACTTATCAACCTTAATGTTCTTCAAGAGACCCAGTACCACTTTTTTCTTTATCTGAAAATGCCCTGGTATATTAGCTCACTCCACATTGATCTTGCTGTCCTCCTCATCCTTCTCCTTGGTACACGCTCCATCCTTTATCCTTACGGCGATGTTTTCCTGGCAGCTTACAAAACCAATAGATATTGCTTTTTATGAACTACCATTGCTGGTATCTGCCACCTATGATTTCTCTTTAAGAAACATGCTTTTGAACTGTCTAAACAAACTGGTAATTTTACGATCTCCTGAAGGATTCTTAGTTGCTTAGCTTAAGTCCATCACCTCTACTGGGGCGTAGCTCACCAAAGTCCTCTGTCCTGGGCCAGTGATTCAAGTATTCCCCAGGTGTAGCCCATATGATGTTTTTCTCTCCCAGGGATAAGGTCTTTGGAGCTTTTGTTGCGGTGTCTGTAGCTCTGGGTTTTTAATGGGATGGGGCTGCTGGCCTGATGCCAAACCCCTCCTTTCTCAGCCCGAGCTTGGGACCATCCACGGCAGTTTCCCAAAGGATTCGGCTCAGATTGATTGATCGGTTCATTGATTTATCCATTGATCAATTTATCAATTGATTGATCGATTGAATTTGCACCTTTTGTCTACTTTTGCACATTGGTTGTTCATCAGTGTTGGTTTGTGTGCATTTTTCATTGATTCTATTGTTATTTTGTTCTTCTACTGTGAGTGCCTGCATGAAAATGAATCTTAGGGCACAAACTAGTTTCTGGGCTGACTTTGGTTTATTTCTTACAATTTTCATGTTTGTTGATGTAAAAATTATGTTTATGTTTAATATATTTTCTCCTTGTGAACACTGCTTATATTATGTATCAGTGTTGACGCTGCAAGTAAGTTTTTCATTGCGGCTGTGCTCAGATGTACATGCACAGTGACGGTCGAATGGGTGGGAGCTCAGAGTGTGGGTGAAGATATGAAACAGCAAATGGCTGAAAGCATTGATAAGGACATGAGAAAACAGGAGCTGTTAAGGACAGAAAAAAAATAATAGGAACTGTAGTTGGCCATCCAGCCCGTGAAACTTACCATCATTTAATCTGACCATGGCTGATAGGCCCCAGGCTTCATCTGACATTTTGCATATTCTTTAATTCCCTAATCATCCAGAAAATCATCTATTTCCTCTTTAGAAGGCAGAGTCTCCATTACCCTTTGGGGTCGAGTATTCCAGTGTGTCTCTGCCTTCTCTGAGAAGAAATTCCTGTGTACATCAGTTTTAAATCAGTGGCCCCTAAACCGCCTGGCCTGCTGAGTTCCTCCAGCATTTTGTGTGTGTTGCTTGGATTTCCAGCATCTGCAGATTCTCTCTTGTTTGTGATTTTAACAGTGTCACTCTGTTTGAGATTCTGTCACTACAAGAAATATCTTAACATCTTCCTTGACATGCCCAGTTCTTCTACCTGCAAAGAATATATATGCTCTGTCCACAACTGGTAGGAATTCTGGGTGACCAGCCATTTTAATTCCACTCCCCATTCCCATTCTGACATGTCAGTCCGAGGCCTCCTGTACTGCCATGATGAGGTCACTCTCCGGTTGGAGGAGCAATATACCTTGGGGCAGCACGATAGAGCAGTGGCTAGCACAATGTTTTACAGTACAGGCGACACAGGTTCAATTCCTGCCACTGCCTGTAAGGAGTCTGTATGTTCTACCCGTGACTACATGGGGTTCCTCTGGGTCCTCTGGTTTCTGCCCACAGTCCACAGATGTGCTGGTTGGTAGATTAATTGGTCATTGTAAATTGTCCCGTGATTGGACTAGAACTAAATCAGGGGATTGCTGGGTAGTGTGTCTCGAAGGGCCAATTCCACGTTATAGCTCACTAAATAAGTAAATAAACCCTTCGGGTATTGGTAACATGTATTAATTATATAGAATCCTGCAGGCCAGAAGCCTTGAAAGTTTTGTAGTTCATGTCAGAGGAAGCCTGGATCACCTTTCTGGTTCAGAATGTTGGAAGTTTAAGGTTTACGGGACAAACACAGGCAAGTAGTATTAGCTTTAGATCGGCAACGTCTGGAGATGGGCCAATATGGAGGATGGATTTTTGTTAGGTAGACAAGATTGTTTATGAACTTAAAGCATTTCTGTCAATCTTCAGAGAGATTACAAGAAGCTAAGGGAGTGAATCACCGAATGGAATTTGTATTAATAAATAAAAACAGACTGGAAATGTAGAAATAGCAGTCGCAGTAAAGAACTGGTACTGGCAAAACTAATGGGATTGAAGGTGACAAATCCTAAGACTCGATGACCTAAATTCAATAGTTTGAGAAAGGTAATTATGAAAAAGGTGGATTGTGTTTCTGGTTTTCCAGACTTCCTTGAATTCTGGATGGCTCCTGTGGATTGGAGGGTGGGAAATGTGAACACATTAAGAAAGACGGGAGACAGAAAGCAGGAAACAATGGAGGTGTTGACATCAGTAGAAAGAAAATATTGGAATTTGTGACAAAGGATGTGAACCATTTGGAAGAGAATAAAAACAGAGAATGTTGGTAACATATGAGACCAAGTAGGTTAATGTGACAGTTAAAGCAGATTATGCCTCTCTATCTGAGTTACGTGTCACTAATCACAGGGCTAAGGCATATCATGACCACCCAACCAGGCTGTTCCAATGGAGAGAGAAAAACAGAGCCAAATCATAGATGGATGATTGGTAGAAATGGCCAGTTCTGATACAGCCAGGAACAAATTACCAAACATTGGGGAATTCAATATTGAGTCAGGAAGGTTGCACTGTGTAACACTGTGCACTCATTGTAACAGGGCAGGAGGCTGTAGACATTGAGGTGAAAGTGGATGAAGTACTGAAGTGGCAGGCAATAGAGAATGGCTGCTCTCTGTGGACTGAACACCGGGGATCCTAAAGGGATCACACAATGTGCTTTTGATTTTCCCAGTGTCGAGCACTGAATGCAGTCACTCGATTGGGGGAGGTGCAAGTGAATCACTGATCACCTGAAAGACTGCTTGTGCCTCTGAATGATGGGGATGGAAGTGGGAAAAATATACACTGCATACCCTGAGGGTGCAGAAGAAAATGCCACAAGATGGCAAGTGGTTGGTGAGATAAAAAAAGCAGAAAAAGCTTGAAATACTCAGCAAGTCAGGCAGCATCTCCAGGAAGAGAAAGTTTCAGTGTGAAGGCTGACTATTTCAAGCATTTTTTTAAGATTTCCAGTATCCACAGTACTTTATTCTTGAAATGGTTAGTGTGGAGAGAGATAAGCCAAGGAGTCAGAAAGGGACCAATATTTCTGAACTGCTGAAAGGAGGAAGGGAGGATGTGCCTGATGGAATTTTGCTGGAGCTGGTGGGAATTGTGAAGGATGTAGAGACCAGTGGGGCGGAAGATGAGGAGCAGGATAGTTTCCGTAGCTGCTGTCTTCATGGGTCAAGTAATATTACACAGAAACCTAATTGTTTTCAGGCCAAAGGTGATCATAGGCAATTAGTTACTCCATTTGTGTTTGCAGAGGGATTTTGAATAGGGAAATGCTTGCAGATTTTTAAGATCAGTGTGGGATCGTCTTTTACTGCTGCCAGTCCTGATAAAGGGGAATAGTAATAGAAACATAGAAAACCTACAGCACAATACAGGCCCTTCAGCCCACAAGGTTGTGCCGGACATGTTCCTACCTCAGAAATTACTAGGCTTACCTGTAGCCCTCTATTTTTCTAAGCTCCATGTACCTATCCAGGAGTCTCTTAAAAGACCCTATTGTATCCACCTCCACCACCGTTGCCGGCAGCCCATTCCACGCACTCACCAGTCTCTGCATAAAAAACTTACCCCTGACATCTCCTCTGTACCTACTCCCCAGCACCTTAAACCTGTGTCCTCTTGTGGCAACCATTTCAGCCCCAGAAAAAGCCTCTGTCTCTCAACATGATCAATGCCTCTCATCATCTTATACATCTCTATCCCGTCACCTCTCATCCTCTGTTGCTCCAAGGAGAAAAGGCCAAGTTCACTCAACCTATTCTCATAAGGCATGCTCCTCAATCCAGGCAACATCCTTGTAAATCTCCTCTGCACCCTTTCTATGGCTTCCACGTCCTTCCTGTAGTGAGGCGACCAGAACTGAGCACAGTACTCCAAGTGGGGTCTGACCAAGGTCCTATATAGCTGCAACCTCTCTGCTCCAAAATTCAATTCCACGATTAATGAAGGCCAATACACCGTATGCCTTCTTAACCACAGAGTCAACCTGCGCAGCTGCTTTGAGCGTCCTATGGACTCGGACCCCAAGATCCCTCTGATCCTCTACACTGCCAAGAGTCTTACCATTAATGCTATATTCTGCCACACTCCTCCCTCTCCAATAGTGATTGGAAGTGTGGGGGTGTGGAAATCATGCTATTGGTATCACAGGCTCTCCTTGGTGTTATGTCAGCGGGAAATCTTCTGAGGGAAGCTCCTCATCATAACCATATCGAGTCGTCTTATCTGCTAAATCATTCTAATCCATATCTCCATATTCATCCACCTCCCCTCTTTCAGATCGAAACGCACATACTATTCCTCTCTCTGCAGAAAATTGCCCCTGCAGCTCTGACTCCATCACACTGAACACTGCTCAGCCCACTGCCATTTACACTGCTAACACATGACTGTGCAGCCAGATTCAAGGAGAACCTGATCATTAAATTTGCTGATGATACCACAGTGGTGGGGCTCATCAGCAAAAATGATGAAACAATGTACAGGGAGGAGATCAAACACCTAGAGAGCTGGTGCAGTGACAACAACTTGATGCTTAATGTCACCAAAACCAAGGAGATGATTGTCGATTTCAGACGGTCTCATCCTGAGCACACACCCCTCAGCATCAGCGGCTCCACAGTGGAGAGAGTGGAAAACATCAAGTTCCTTGGGATGCAGATCTCGGACAATCTCACCTGGTCCAGGAACACCACTGGGATTGTGAAATGAGCCCAGCAGAGATTGCACTTTCTGAGGAAGCTTAAACAAGCATCACTTCCCACTAACATCTTAACTACATTCTACAGAGGCATGGTTGAGGGTGTGCTGACCTTTTGCATCATATTCTGGTACTCCAGCTGCAGTGCTGCCGACAAAAAAGCCTTGCAGAGGGTGGTTAGGGGAGCAGAGAAGGTGATTGGGGTCTCCCTACCTTCTGTCCAAGACCTCTTCAGAGTCAGTGCCTCCAGAAGACACGATACATC
Source organism: Hemitrygon akajei (assembly GCF_048418815.1). Lineage (NCBI taxonomy): Eukaryota > Metazoa > Chordata > Chondrichthyes > Myliobatiformes > Dasyatidae > Hemitrygon > Hemitrygon akajei. The sequence continues at coordinate 183,729,424 of NC_133125.1, forward strand.
ACTAAAGACCCCTCACACCCTCTCCATGAACTGTTTGTTCTTCTGCCATCAGGCAAACGTTACAGGAGCATCAAAACAAAAACCACAAGGCTACTAAACAGCTTCCTCCCACAGGCAGTCAGACTGCAAAATAGCTGCTCTACCTGACTCTGCTTTGGTCACTTTTAACTTGCACTGGACACTTATAACTTGATTTTAACCGACATGTGGTTGTTGTGTTTTACTTTTTATTGTTATGTTTATTATTTAGTGTTGCGTTTGTTATGTTATGATTTGCACTGCTCCTGGGAAACGCTATCTCATTCTGCCCTGCAGAGCTAATGTACGGTTAGAATGACAATAAAGTTTTTGAATCTTGATTCTTGAATCTTGATAATGTATAGCCGCTGTCTTGTCTTCTTTATGCCTACATCGATATGTTGGGACCAGGTTAGATCCTCAGAGATCTTGACACCCAGGAACTTGAAGCTTCTCACTCTCTCCACTTCTGATCCCTCTATGAGGATTGGTATGTGTTCCCTTGTCTTACCCTTCCTGAAGTCCACAATCAACTCTTTCGTCTCACTGATGTTGAGTGCCAGGTTGTTGCTGTGGCACCACTCCACTAGTTGGCATATCTCACTCCTATACACCCACTCATCGCCACCTGAGATTCTACCAACAATGGTTGTATCGTCAGCAAATTTATAGATGGTATTTGAGCTATGCCAAGCAAACCAGTCATGTGTACACAGTGAGTAGAGCAGTGGGCTAAGCACACACCCCTGAGGTGCACCAGTGTTGATCGTCAGTGAAGAGGATATGCTATCACCAATCCGCACAGACTCTACAGATCCCTGGGGATGATCCTAGGGAACTGTTCCATGAAGTTAGTTACCAGAAAGCAATACCTGGTCTCAGTAATGCCGCGGAAAGGTGATTGATTATAACATGCTTGCATCTGAACATACACTCCACTTTGCCAGAAACGCTGCGACATGCTGGGGGAACAAATAAGGAGTTAAATAATGTGGTTCTGACTGTTCTGGGTAATAACAACGGGGACCCAATAGATGAGTTGTGTAAATGTTCCCAGAGGAAAGGAGAACACACACTGCATTTGCGTCCTCTCTGTGGATGGTGTCCCGAGGGGTGTATGGATCAACATTAGATCGAGATCATTTCAAACCAGAAACACAAACAGATGGATAAGTACATTAGTGTCTCATATCACCAACAAATCTGGAAAGATGTTGGAACGCTTTCATCCCAGTGACCCTACACATACTGAGGCACGAGTACTGAGGAAAATGAATGGAGCATGGGAGAAGGAAGTACAGGAGTTCGATGTTAACTTTGGGAATAATTCAGAGGCAGCTAAAGTGTTTTCACTTGAAGGAAATACACAGGGTATCGTGTGGGGAAATGCAGGTCAGGGTAGAAGCCAGCAGAGAGATTGTAAAAGGGAAGTAACACAGTGCTGGATTTTCCCCGTACCCAATCGGGAAAGCTGTTGTTGGTGGCAGGATAATACTGAAATCTGCTGTTTAGCTGTGGTAACGTGGGCCATTATGTCTGGAACTCTACAGCGGACAGTTCATGTGATCAGAATCCCAACAATAATCAGTGATTGGTATTACTGAATGGTCAACATATGTTGGAATTTTGGTTAATGTGGGGATTTCATGCTTTAGACTTGTTGAATGTTGTTTACCTGTGCATGATGAATAACTTTCAACATTTCATTGTTTACAGTCTTAGAGTAACACAGTTCCTCAATATTGTTGGATTATAACTCAATATATTTGGTAATGATTTAACCCTCAGGGAAAGAAGATTTTCAGAAATGTTTTAATCTTGGAATAATTTGCATGTTTTAATTATGTGTAGTGTGGCCACGTATGAATTCACTTGTGAGGGAGGGAGAGTGAGAGTGTGTGTGTGTGAGTGTGAGAAAGAGAGAATATAAAGGCTATTTTTGAAGAGGCTGTGCCTTTAAGAGTTTGCATCAATGTGTTAATATGACAGGGGCACCCACCCAGCAGTTTTTCCCCCTTTCCTCTTTGGTCCTTTGAAAAATGTGTGAAAACTTTTCATGGAGAGAATTAACTGCTAATTTGCAGTTACTGGCAAAGATTCGCAGGGATGAACAGTACAAACATGGATTCTGGATATGAGATGCCCATATTTCAGAGGGAAATGGGCATTCAGGAAAACTGTTTACGAGTGGACAGTTAAATCTGGAACTAGAATTTAACATCTTGGAAAGACTGGAATATTTGGGGAGCAATTCTACAAACAAGAGAATATTTGCAGATGCCAGAAATCAAAGCAACACACACAAAATGCTGGAGGAACTCAGCAGGTCAGGCAGCATCTATGGAAAAGAGTACAGTCGATGTTTCGGGCAGAGACCCTTCAGCAGGACTGGAAAAAAGAGATGAGAAGTGTCAGAGTAAGAAGGTGAGGGGAGGGGAGGAAGAAATACAAGGTACTATAGCAGGTGATGGGTGAAACAGGGAGGGGGGAAGGGTGACGTAAAGAGTTGGAAAGTCAGGTGAAAGAGATAAAGGGCTGGAGAAGGGAGAATCTGATGAGAGGATGGAAGAAAGAGAATGGGGAGGAGCCCCAGAGGAAGGTGATGGGGAGGTAAGGGGATCAGATGAGAGAGGGAAATGGGAATGGGGAATGGTGAATGGTGATTGGTGAAGGAGGGTGGGGAGCAGTTACTGTAAGTTTGGGAAATTGATGTTCATGTCATAAGGTTGGTTAGGAAGGTTTTCAAAGCCTGCAGAGGGATTTGGACCCGCTGGAAAAATGGGCCGAAAAATGGCAGATGGAGTTTAATACAGACAAGTGTGAGGTATTGCACTTTGGAAGGACAAACCATGGTAGAACATACGAGGTAAATGGTAGGACATTGAGAAGTGCAGTAGAACAGAGGGATCTGGGAATACAGATACAAAATTCCCTAAAAGTGGTGACACAGGTAGATAGGCTCGTAAAGAGAGCTTTTTGTACATTGGCCTTTATAAATCAAAGTATTGAGTATAAGAGTTGGAATGTTATGGTGAGGTTGTATAAGGCATTGGTGAGGCTGAATTTGGAGTATTGTGTGCAGTTCTGGTCACCAAATTACAGAAAAGGTTTACAAGGATGTTCCCAGGACTTGAGAAACTGAGTTACAGAGAAGGGGAGATTTGATAGCGGTATATAAAATTATGATGGATGTAGATAGAGTGAATGCAAGCAGGCTTTTTCCACTGAGGCTAGGGGAGAAAAAAAACAGAATACATGGGTTAAGGGTGAAGGGGGAAAAGTTTAAAGGGAACATTAGGGGAGGCTTCTTCACGCAGACAGTGGTGGGAGTGTGGAATGAGCTGCCAGATGAAGTGGTAAATGCGGGCTCACTTTTAACATTTAAGAAAAACTTGGACAGGTACATGGATGAGAGGGGTATGGAGGGATATGGTCCAGGTGCAGGTCAGTGGGACGAGGCAGAAAAATGGTTTGACACAGCCAAGAAGGGCCAAAAGGCCTGTTTCTGTGCTGTAATGTTCTATGGCTACCCTGATGGAATATAAGTTGCTTCTCCGATGTCGCCTCATCGCAGCAGTAGAGGAAGCCATGGACTGGCATGTCAGAATGTGAATGGGAAGTTGAATTGAAATGGGCGGCCACTGGGAGAAACTGCTTTTTCTTGCAGACAGAGCAGAGGTGCTCGGCAAAGCCATCTCCCAATCTACGTCAGGTCTCTCCGATATACAGGAGGCCCAACGGGTGCACCAAATACAGTAGATGACACCAGCAGACTCACAGGTGAAGTGTTGCCTCACCTGGAAGGACTGTTTAGGGCCCTGAATGGTAGTGATGGAGGTGGTGTAGGGGGAGCTGTGGCACTGGTTCCGCTTGCAAGGATAAGTGCTGGGAGGGAGTTCAGTGGGGAGGGATGAACGGGTGGAAAGCCCCCACCCATTCTGTGCTCTGTTACGGCATATATTTGCAGAAGAAAAGAGGAAAGAATATGGACTTACAAAGGTGAAATTGAATAAATTTAGAAATAATCATAAAATATTGATTACCAGTTATATTTTGGGCCATTTTGCTGATAAGGAGGTGTTTAGTTGCTATTCTTAGACCAGAAAACAATAAAATAATTAAAATTCTTGTTTAGACCCTAAGAGCATAAAACATAGGAGCAGAATTAGGCCATTTGGCCATCAAGTCGGCTCTGCCAATTCATCCCGGCTGATCCATTTTGCTCTCAACCCCATTCTCCTGCCTTCTCCCCATAACCTTTTATGCCCTGAGAAATTAAGACCCGATCCATATCTGCTTTAAATACACCCAATGACATGGCCTCCTGTGGCAACAAACTCCACAGATTCCCCACCCTCTGGCTAAAGGAATTCCTCATCTCCATTCTCAATGTTTGTCTTTTTATTCTGAGTCTGTGCCCTGTGCTCCCAGATTCCCCCTGACTCCTAGATAGGAAACATCCTCTCCACATCCACTCTATCTCTGCCTTATTTACCATAAGTGAATCATTTTTATTTATGTTTTAACAACTGTACCTATGAAAGTTGCAGGAAGGGAAGGGTTAAGATGAGGTGCTGACAGAACAGTGTGCAGACATTGTACAGTTACTGATCTGAACATGGTTCCCCAAACAAAACTCAATCCCTGAGAGCCCAGCTCCTCTTTGCTCAGCTTCTTTGCCACACTGGGACCCAAGGCCACCGGGCATACCAAGACAAGGTAAGAACGTAAGACTTGTTCATCAGTCACTGAAGGTGAATGAGCAAGTGCAGCAGGCAGTGAAGAAGGCTAATGGAATGTTGGCCTTTATTACAAAGGGAATTGAGTACAAGAGCAAGGAAATCCTCTTGCATTTGTACACAGCCCTGGTGAGACCACACCTGGAGTATTGTGTACAGTTTTGGTCTCCAGGGTTAAGAAAGGACATCCTGGCTGTAGAGGAAGTGCAGCGTAGATTCACGAGGTTAATTCCTGGGATGTCTGGACTGTCTTATGTAGAGAGGTTAGAGAGACTGGGCTTGTACATGCTGCAATTAAGGAGATGGAGAGGGGATCTGATTGAAACATATAAGATTATCAAGGGATTGGACAAGATAGAGGCAGGAAATATGTTCCAGATGCTGGGAGAGTCCAGTACCAGAGGGCATGGTTTGAGAATAAGGGGTAGGTCATTTACGACAGACTTAAGGAAATACTTCTTCTCCCAGAGAGTTGTGGGGGTTTGGAATGCACTGCCTCCGAAGGTAGTGGAGGCCAATTCTCTGGATGCTTTCAAGAAGGAGCTAGATAGGTATCTTAAGGATAGGGGAATCAAGGGATATGGGGACAAGGCAGGAACCGGGTATTGATAGTAATTGATCAGCCATGATCTCAAAATGGCGGTGCAGGCTCGAAGGGCCGAATGGTCTACTTCTGCACCTACTTTAAAAAATAAATAAATAAATATATGAAGGCACACTAGCAATTGGACAGTGATTTTACTAATTCTAATGCATGATTGGCATTTAACTCATACATTTTTGCTGGTTTATGGTACCTGAAAAATGTATTATGATTGGAACTTAAATATGCAAGTAATGGGATTCAGAAGTACATTAACTTATTATTGGATCAATATCTGTATAAAACTCATCAATTTTGAGCTGAAACTTCAGAACAGTTTAATTACCCTGACTGAGCTCTTGTCCTTGTGCACAAGTAAATAAAGAGTGATTGACAAACAAGTGCAAGTTGTAGAATAACTGTCCAATAGCCCGTGTGCGGATGTCTGAATGAATTTGACATGGGATGTGTAATCATACAATCGTTCATTATTGTCTACTCCTCAATGTGAATATTACATGCTATTTGTAAATCAATGAGAGATTTTGTCATTGTGTTTATTTCCTGTTTCACTGTCAGACATGAAGATTTCATTGGAATTGATTTTTCTTTTTGATAAAATAAATGCAATGTTTCACACAGATCCAATCAAAACATTGCACAGTTGTAACAAGACCACCCTACTTTTGTACTCCTTCCTTCTTATGTTAAAGGTAGCATTATTTTTGCTTTTCTAGTATTTGAAAATTCACTTTGTGTTTTGCTTCTGAAGGGGCCTGATCTCACTAATCCTGAATATTCATTAGCCTCACTCCATTTTAAATTCCAATGTGGCTATTCTTTGATCATATTCCAATTACTATATTGTCCTCACTCTGTAACCATTCTTTATCCTGCCTTAGGATTCTTTCATCTTCTCGCAGTTTATTTTCCAACCTACATCCTTTCATTATGGTCATTCATACAACTATAACCAAGACTAAATGGAAACACAAGAGATTCAGCAGTTGCTGGAAATCCAGAGCACACATAGAAAACACTGGAGGAACTCAGCAGGTCAGGCAGCATCTACAGACATAAGCAGTCAATGTTGGGGTGAAATCGTTCTTCAGGACTAATTGTGCCCCTTTACTCATTTTTCATCCAGCAAAACTATAAAATGATGAATTATATAGTTTCCCTGTTTTTGCACAGTAACAAATCTTCTGTCTATGATAATACATTTTTCTCATTTGGATGAGTTTATGGTGTGCGATTTTTCCTTAATGGGGTCTCCATCCCTCTGGAGATAATGAGAAGAGGCCATGTTCCAGGTGGTGAGGATCCTTAATGATGAATGTCACCGTCTTGAGACACTGCCGTTGGAAGTTGTCCTCAACAGTGGGGAGGGCTGTGTCCGTGATGGATCTGACTGAGTCTACAACTCTCTGCAGTCTCTTTCCCCTCATTCCCACTCATTCTTCCCATGCCTTCCCTGACATTCATAAGTTCGTGGCTGGCATTTTACCTTCATACCACCCTCCTGCACTCACCCATCATTCTCTTCATATTTAAAATCTTTCTCTTTCTTTTTTGAATAGTTTATACTCAATGATGAAGCCCGTGTGTGAAGAAACTTGTCATTTCTGTACTGAGTGGCCAACCCCTTATTTTGAGGTTGTGGACACCCTTGAAAATGTAATCCTATTTTTAGCAGATTTAGTAAATCTTATTTGGATTATATTTTGTTGTTTTAAACTCTGGCAAGTACAGACCCATTCTGGTTAACCTCTCCCCATTCAACAAGCTTGAAAGAACTTTCAAAAGAATGCTCTCCAAAACTCAAGCCAACTGTCATAGTTTCACAACTGATTTTTAAAACTTAAAAATAAATTTTCATAATACAACATATATACAAAAAGATTTGTTGCAAAAAGAGTATTGTAATTTATTTTTAAATTCTTAGTATCATCTATTCAACATATTCAGTAGTTTTAACTTCTCTTAAACCATAGTACCATCACAACTGATGTGGCCCTCTAATCAATGTTCGAGGGGCTTCCCCACCCAACTCTGCCCCTCCACATGTGGTGGCAGAAGGAGCTTAGACTGTGATCTTTCCCCACAGAGCCTTTGCATTGTCTGCACTGAGCCTCAGCACAAACTCCCACAGCCTGGAATGTGTCAGTCAGGAGCATTCCCACACGGAAGCATTGCTGAGAATCCATACCACCCATCCCACAATCTCTTTGACCCACTACTGTTAGGAAGGAGGTGCAAAAGCATTAGGACTAGGACTGCCCGACTGGGTAACATCCGACGCTGAAGGCTAATTCCTTTGAAGTTACTGACAGAGAACGCCATTTCCACAAAGACAGTTTTTGTTTTACCGTCCCAGTCTGCTCCAGCCATTTTGTTACATGCTTCAGCAACTCCAAACAAGATGCCCGGCTCCTTCAGGTCGTCGGACCTGATGGTGATTGTGACATTAGATCGGTCCAGTGACCTCGCTCTGACCAATGATGGTGATTCAAATGGCCATAGATGCCGATGGGTTTGTGAACTGACCATGGATCTGAGCACAATACAGTAACATCATGCATGTATCTCCATCGCCTGACAACACCACCTCTCTTTTCCCTTCGTTCTTCCTGACGGTTTGCCAAAGGTTTCTACACAGCACACAAGCAGGGGAGAGTGAGCACCCGTGTCTGACACCAGAATCGATCGGGAAGCTCTCTGTTTCCCACTGATTGATTTGGACTGCACTACAGATGTCTGTGTGGAGCAGTCTGAAGCAAATCCTGACTACCCCAAACCCATTTTGGGGAGCATTTCTATTATGATCCACCCTGCGTGGTGAAGTCCTGAGTGATGGGCATTCAGAGTTTTTGATCAGGATTTCTCCCCTTCTATTGTAAACACCTGGGCTATCCTCCAGTTCATCTGGATATGTAGGATGGAGCGAGTCCGACAGGTTGCCGTGCACAATTCCCCAGAGAAAATTGTACCAAATGTTCCCTTCATCCCGATGACCGCCTTTGTGCGTGGCTGCATCTAGTTGTGCGTGGATCTGAAGCACGTGGACACCGAGTGTCAATGTGCCGAGGTTCGACCCATCACTGGTGATGTGGCCGATGGGTTTGCCCTGTTCTCCGGACACATACCCACGCGAGACAGACATCCGGTGCTGTTAGGAGATCAATTTGGTGAAGGACTCCCTTAGACGTGTCTGAAACCGGTTGATCTTCCAGCAACAGCAAGAGGCGGAGAGTGAAGAAGTAAAGGCATCTCAGAGAGAAGCCAATTTTTTTAATTGATCGGGGAGAAGAGGTTAGACTGCACAGGCGTGTAACGTAGCGCGCCAAAGGTTTAAAAAAAGACTGCCATATACAGCGGCCATCGTCGTAGCGGCCATTGTCGGAGTGGACTGAGTCGGAGTGGGACAGCTTTGGCTCAACAGGCTTCAGCGTGAACAGGCAGAGGCGAGGGTGGGTTCCGGTAAGTTTTGTTTTGTTTGTTTAGAGTAGAGAGAATGCCAGGCAGGATGTTGGAATGCTCCTCTTGCAGGATGTGGGAAGTCAGGGAGACCTCTGGTGTCCCTGACAACGATACCTGCAAGAAGTGCATCCAGCTGCAGCTCCTAACAAACCGCGTTAGGGAACTGGAGCAGGAGCTGGATGACCTCCAGATCATTCGGGAGAATGAGGAGTTTATAGACAGTAGCTGCAGGGAGGCAGTTACGCCAAAGGAGCAGCACACAGATAATTTCCCCTTCTCCTTCGTCAGGCGCGGGAAGGGGAAAGGGCAGGCAGAGCAGGGCTCCCCTGTGGCCATTCCCCTCAACAACGTATACTGATTTGGATACTGTTGGGGGGGGGGGGTGGCTTACCTGGGACAAGCTGCGGCAGCCGGATCTCTGGCACTGAGTCTGGTTCTGCAGTGCAGAAGGGAGGGGGGAAGAAGAGGAGAGTGGTAGTGATAGGGGACTCCATAGTCAGGGGTACAGACAGGAGATTCTGTGGTCGTGACAGAGACTCCCGGATGGTTTGTTGCCTCCCGGGTGCCAGGGTCGGGGATGTCTCTGATCGTGTGCACAGCATTCTGAAATGGGAGGGTGAACAGCCAGATGTCACGGTACACATCGGTACCAATGACGTCGGAAGAAAGAGTGAGGAGGTCCTGAAGAGTGAGTATAGAGAGCCTTGGTAGGAAGTTAAATAGCAGGGCCTTGAGGGTGGTAATCTCAGGATTGCTACCTGTGCACGTGCCAGTGAGGGTAAGAATAGGATGCTCTGGAGGATGAACACGTGGCTGAGGAACTGGTGTAGGGGGCAGGGTTTCAGATTTCAGGATCATTGGGACCTCTTCTGGGGCAGGTGGGACCAGTACAAGAGAGATGGGTTACACCTGAACTACAGGGGGACCAATAACCATGCAGGGAGGTTTGCTAGTGCTGTTGGGGAGGGGGGGGGGGTGGTTTAAACTAGATTTGCAGTGGGATGGGAACCAGAGTACCAGAGCAGACAGTGGAGTGAGGCTGAAAATAAATGATGTTAAAGTTTCATGCAAAGTCACAAATAGAAGGGTTGTGTGTGGTGGTAATAATCTTCTGAAGTGTGTCAATTTCAATGCGAGGAGTATTGTGGGGAAGGCTGATGAGCTGAGTGTGTGGATTGGCATGTGGAATGATGACATTGTAGCCATTAGTGAAACTTGGCTACAGGAGGGGCAGGACTGGCAGCTTAATGTTCCAGGGTTCCGATGTTTCAGACGTGATAGAGGCAGAGGGATGAAGGGTGGGGGGGGTGGCATTGCTAGTCAGGGAAAATATTACAGCAGTGCTCAGGCAGGACAGATTAGAGGGCTTGTCTACCGAGGCCATATGGGTGGAGCTGAGAAACAGGAAAGGTATGACCACATTAATGGGGTTGTATTATAGACCACCCAATAGTCAGCGAGAATTGGAGGAGCAAATCTGCAGAGAGATAACAGACAACTGCAGGAAACATAAAGTTGTGATAGTAGGGGATTTTAATTTTCCACATATTGATTGGGACTCCCATACTGTTAAAGGTCTAACACGAGGAAATCTGCAGATGCTGGAAATTCAAACAACAACACACACAAAATGCTGGTGGAACACAGAAGGCCAGGCAGCATCTATAGGGAGAAGCGCTGTCGACTTTTCGGGCCGAGACCTGACGAATAGATGCTGCCTGGCCTGCTGTGTTCCACCAGCATTTTGTGTGTGTTGCTGTTAAAGGTCTAGATGGGTTAAAGTTTGTAAAATGTGTTCAGGAAAGTTTTCTAAATAAATATATAGAGGTATCGACTAGAGAGGATGCAATATTAGATCTCCTATTAGGAAACAAGTTAGGACAGGTGACGGAAGTGTGTGTAGGGGAACACTTTAGTTCCAGTGATCGTGATTCCATTAGTTCCAACTTGATCATGGATAAAGATAGATCTGGTCCTCGGGTTGAAGCTCTAAACTGGAAAAAGGCCAAATTTGAAGAAATGAGAAAGAATCTAAAAAGCGTGGATTAGGACAGGTTGTTCTCTGGCAAGGATGTTGTTGATAAGTGGGAGGCCTTCAAAAGAGAAATTTTGAGAGTGCAGAGTATGTTTGTTCCTGTCAGGATTAAAGGCAAAGTGAATAAGGATAAGGAACCTTGGTTCTCTTGGGATATTGGAACTCTGATAAAGAAGACGAGAGAGATGTATGACATGTATAGGAAACAAGGAGCAAATAAGGTACTTGAGGAGTATAAAAAGTGCAAAAAAATAGTTAACAAAGAAATCAGGAGAGCTAAAAGAAGACATGAGGTAGCTTTGGCAGTCAAAGTAAAGGATAATCCAAAGAGTTTCTACAGGTATATTAAGAGCAAAAGGATAGTAAGGGATAAAATTGGTCCTCTTGAAGATTAGAGTGGTTGGCTATGTATGGAACCAAAGGAAATGGGGGAGATCTTAAATGGGTTTTTTTCATCTGTATTTACTAAGGAAACTGGCATGGAGTCAATGGAAATAAGGCAAACAGGTAGTGAGGTCATGGAACCTATACAGATTCAAGAGGAGGAGGTGCTTGCTATCTTGAGGAAAATCCCCAGGACCTGACAGGGTATTCTCTCAGACCTTGAAAGAGACTAGTGTTGAAATTGCAGGTGCCCTGGCAGATATATTTAAAATGTCAGTGTCTACGGGTAAGGATTGGAGGATAGCTCATGTTCTGTTCTTTGAAAAAGGCTCTAAAAGTAATCCGGGAAATTATAGGCCGGTAAGTTTGACATCGGTAGTAGGGAAATTATTGGAAGGAGTACTAAGAGAAAGGATCTACAAGTATTTGGATAGACAGGGACTTAGTAGGGAGAGTTAACATGGCTTTGTGCGTGGTAGGTCATGTTTCACCAATCTGTTAGAGTTTTTCAAGGAGGTTATCAGGAAAGTGGATGAAGGGAAGGCAGTGGATGTTGTCTACATGGATTTCAGTAAGGCCTTTGACAAGATCCCGCATGGGAGGTTAGTTAGGAAGATTCAGTCGCTAGTGTTACGAACCCTGTAACTGGGTCACTTACCAGCAAAGATAGAGAGGTCCGCTGAAATCAGATGGTACTATTTTTAAACGTTTTTATTTATAAAGGGGCACAAAAGTAAGGTTAATACAAACATTCAGATAATATACGTCGTCAATACTCAATCTAAAGTGCGGGTATAGTAATAATCAACAATAAGAGGTAGCTATCGTTTGTCTAGGGGTAAAACTATTGTCCGATGGAAATATCAAAGTCTCAGAAGTTCATACAGGCTTTTAGCCTTTCAGGGACCGCTGGGGTCTCACGTGTTGGAGAGAGAAAATAAACGTGCCAGCCTTTTGGACTCAACTCGTTGAATCGGGAACGTGGGTTCCCCGTTGTCATTTCAAAGTCTTTTTCTGAGTTATCAGCCACTCGTTCCCCAAGCTAGGGGAACTGAATCACACATGGCTCCAGAACAGCTTCCCGTCCTCACGGGAGCAATGAGCGATGGTCTCTCCTTCTGGTGCGTCGCTGGGGTACTGCCTCCTGCAGTCTCCTTTTTATCATGACTGGCAGATTTGTAAATGTCAATCAAGGTAGGGTGATACAATCCCCACCCCACATTGCCCGAGGGTGCCCATGTCCCTGATAGCTGGCACGTACTATAGAGTTGCAATTCACACAGGTGTCTCTAAGAACAATGGTCAAATCCGTTGCATTGTCTCTCATTTCCTGGGTCCAAGACCCGAATTAATAGCGATCTTGCGATTCTCCGGAAGGAGGGGGCTGGTCCCGCACCCTTCAGCCCCTCAGAGCTGTGGTACATTCATAACACCCCCTTTCTTCAAAGCGTTTTCACCAGTGGTGAAAACGAAGTGGTACAGAGTCTTACAGGATTTTAGAATCTAACACAATACACAAGCTTTTCTTTTCACTACAGAGCTATACAGTTATACATTTAATTCATCATCTAAACAGGTAACGAGTACAGTGGCACTTCCTTTAATATTTTTTTTTCTCTTGTACCCGACTAAAGGCTGGTAGCATCAGATTTCAACTTAACAGGCAGGTTCCAAGGGGGTTGTCTTTGTTATTCACATGCTTTGTCAAAATCCCGTACAGCCAGTTTTCCTATTTAAAAATGGCGCCCCCATTAACCATCACCTTTTTTCCGGTGAGTTTCTACGGGAGGAACTCAAGTAGTTTGGCGGGGTAAACTCCCGTCCGCCTTATTCATAGGAGTTATCTTATCAACACCGGATCCCAGACCTAATTCATTTCTACCCAATTCTTTAGTTTTAAGCAAGTTGCTATTTTTCTCTTCAGGACCCGTCATGCTATTAGTTTCCAATTTAAGATCTGCAAGCGATCCCACTTTTTCCAGACAGCCTGTCAAATGCTGCCTGTTCACCCCACACCCTTGAATAACAATAGCGTGTGGGGCCCCGGCAGCTCCCGGCTTACTCTGTAAGCGAGCTGCAGGGTTTAAATTTTTTTTATTCGATCTGGGAACTACAAACTTTCCGTTCCCTTCAATAATAATATTTATCCCCCCATGGTTGAGTTCCACTTTAAGGTTCACCACCCCTTCGTGTACAAACACGTGGGAACCCTCACTTCCCCCAATTACCAGGGTTAACCCTGTCTTCACTGAACCCAGTCTATCTGACCCAAAAGGACGGCCATCTCGTTCAGTTGAATCAGATACCTCAGAACTTTTCTGGGCTCCGTGACTAGGTTCGGAACCACGTGTATCCCCGTCTTGGACACTCTCAAACGGGACATTGACCTCTTCCAGGCTTTCAATACCTGTACCTTTTTCAAATTCCAAATTCCCTTGCTCCTCCCAGCTACTCTCTGGGCAACTCCCTTCCGGAGTAAACTCAACCCCGCGGGCTGAAACAGCCTCGTCTGCCAACCCAGCAGACCTCTCCAAGGTCTTTTCATCTAGGACTGCCCTCATCTCATTATCGGGAACACCTTTATAACTCTCAACTTCTTCAAACAGGTCTGCCACCCCAGACAGATCATCCATGTCCAACTCTGGACCTTTTAACAGCTTTATCTGTTTCTCATCTTTATTTCCTACCTCTAGGACCTTTCTCTTCACTAAGGGCAGAGCTATCTCCTCTCCCTTACCCCCTTTTACTTTACTATTCCTCGTTTTACCACCCTCTAAACCCTCGTGGCACAGGGTCGGTAAAGACGTCTCGGCCAAATCAAAGCTGGCCAATTTTAAACTGCTCCCGTTCTCAGCTGCCGATCTCGACAGGCTGCGAGTGTCCGCGCATGCGGGATAGCTCGGTGACTCTATGGGCGGGGCCTCAACACGCACCGGTCGGCGGGTCATAGTCATGGCTGACCAAACCTTACCCCCTGCTAAATCGTTCCCAAGAAGGACGTCCACGTCGGTTCTCGGGAATTCTGATGGCACCCCTATTTCAACTGATCCATACACCAGCTCACAATCCAAAATGACCTTACATAAGGACACCATTTCTGTCCATTTTCCTATTCGTCTCAGGGCTACCTCCCCCGTCTGAGGTCTGAATTTTAATACGTTACAGCTAATTAATGATAGCTCCGTCCCCGTGTCTCTCCAAATCCGTACGGGAATTGGTGGATCCCCCCCCCCTTAAAGACACGGTTCCGTGTGACAGATAAATCTCAGACCCCTTGCGCTCTCTGCTTACCCGGGACCCTCTTGCTGATTTTCTGATTACCACTGCACACCCGATAGGGACCACTGCTTTCCCTCTCTCTGGCTCCTTTCTCGGAGCAAAGCACCTAGATGCAATATGTCCCCCCTTTCCACAATTAAAACAGGTCAAGCCCGGAAATCTCGGGCCGCCTGGCCTTTCCCCCTCAACCTTACCACTAGCTCCCGGCGGGACCTCTGCCTCAGCCGGCGGACTTTCTCAGTCGTTCCCACGGTCTCTCAGGGTACTTTTATTTGAGGGAAACTTTGTCTTGTGGGTTAGGGCATATTCATCTGCGAACCTAGCAATTTCTGAGATGGACTTATTCGGCTTCTCATTCAAATACATCCGGATCTCCTCTGGAACACACCCTTTTAATTCCTCAATCAAAAAATAACTCCCTGATATGCCCATAATCCTCGTCCACCTGTTCCGCGGTGCACCAACGGTCCAAGAGCACACCCTTCTCATGGGCTAGCTCGGTATACGTTTGATTCCACCCTTTCCTTAAATTTCTGAACCTTTGTCTATAGGCTTCAGGTACTAGCTCGTAACTCCGGAGAATGGCCTCCTTTACTTTGGCATAATTCTCCGCTTCCCCCGCCTCGATGGGCAACGCCGCATATGCTCGTTGTGCCTTCCCTTTTAATACACTTTGTAACAACGCCACCCACTGCTCTTTTGGCCACTTCTGATTTACTGCCACCTTTTCAAAAAGCAAGAAATAACTATCAACATCCGACTCTTCGAATGGAGGTACTACCCTTAACTCCCGACTAACATTAAACCTCTCCCCTCGGTCTGACCCTTGATCTCTTCGCTCTTTCCTTAACTTCTCCATCTCCAAGTCATGTTTCCTCTGTTTTTCTACCTCCTCATACTCCCTCTCCTTCTCATCTCTTTCTTTCTCTTTCTCAGCTGTTTCCAGCTCCTTCAGCTGGAGCTCATGAACCCGTTTCACCTCTAACTCCTTTAGTTGGAACGCCTGCTCCCTTTCTTTCTCTTTCTCCTTCTCAGCCCTTTCCTTCGCCTTCTCAGCTGCTTCCAGCTGCTTTACTTTAAATTCATGTTCCAACCTTAATTTCTCCAACTCTAACTGATCCGTCCCACTCGCTAGTACCTTTTCAGGGATATTTTCCAAATCCTCAGCTGCAAACACCTTCTTCCCAATGTAATACTGAGTTATGACCCTTCGCACTTCCCGCTTTTTCATTGATGACCTCACCTCTGTGAGGCTTAACCCCTTCGCCAGATTTACCAAGTCTAATTTGGTAGCCACCTCTAGCGCCCCCAGAGTCGGGTTTCCCATAAATTCATCCACGTCCATCTTTGCTGGTTTCCCGTCTGGCTACCCGTTAACAGATCCAAATTTTTGACTTAAGCCCGATTCACTGGCCCTCCAATTTGGTATCAAATCCTGAGACGAGTACCCCAATGTTGTTACGAACCCCGTAACTGGGTCACTTACCAGCAAAGATAGAGAGGTCCGCTGAAATCTGATGGTACTATTTTTAAACGTTTTTATTTATAAAGGGGCACAAAAGTAAGGTTAATACAAACATTCAGATAATATATGTCGTCAATACTCAATCTAAAGTGCGGGTATAGTAATAATCAACAATAAGAAGTAGTTCTATCATTTGTCTAGGGGTAAAACAATTGTCCGATGGAAATATCAAAGTCTCGGAAGTTCATACAGGCTTTTAGCCTTTCAGGGACCGCTGGGGTCTCACGTGTTGGAGAGAGAAAATAAACTTGCCAGCCTTTTGGACTCAACTCGTTGAATCAGGAACGTGGGTTCCCCGTTGTCATTTCGAAGTCTTTTTCGGAGTTATCAGCCACTCGTTCCCCAAGCTAGGGGAACCGAATCACACATGGCTCCCAAACAGCTTCCCGTCCTCACGGGAGCGATGAGTGATGGTCTCTCCTTCTGGTGTGTCGCTGGGGTACTGCCTCCTGCAGTCTCCTTTTTATCATGACTGGCAGATTTGTAAATGTCAATCAAGGTAGGGTGATACAATCGCCACCCCACATTGCCCGAGGATGTCCATGTCCCTGATAGCTGGCACGTACTATAGAGTTGCAATTCACACAGGTGTCTCTAAGAACAATGGTCAAATCCGTTGCATTGTCTCTCATTTCCTGGGTCCAAGACCCGAATTAATAGCGATCTTGCGATTCTCCAGAAGGAGGGGGCTGGTCCCGCACCCTTCAGCCCCTCAGAGCTGTGGTACATTCATAACACTAGGTATACATGGTGAGGTAGCAAATTGGATTAGACATTGGCTCAATGGGAGAAGTCAGAGAGTGGTAGTGGAGGATTGCTTCTCTGAGTGGAGGCCTGTGACTAGTGGTGTGCCACAGGGATCAGTGCTGGGTCCATTGTTATTTGCCATCTATATCAGTGATCTGGATGATAATGTGGTGAATTGGATCAGCAAATTTGCTGATGGTACAAAGATTTGAGGTGTAGTGGACAGTGAGGAAGGTTTTCAAAGCCTGCAGAAGGATCTGGACCAGCTGGAAAAATGGGCTGAAAAATGGCAGATGGAGTTTAATACAGACAAGTGTGAGGTATTGCACTTTGGAAGGAAAAACCAAGGTAGAACGTACAAGGTAAATGGTAGGACACTGAGAAGTGCAGTAGAACAGAGGGATCTGGGAATAGATACAAAATTCCCTAAAAGTGGCATCACGGGTAGATAGGTTAGTAAAGAGAGCTTTTGGTACATTGGCCTTTATAAATCAAAGTATTGAGTATAAGAGTTGGAATCTAATGGTGAGGTTGTATAAGACATTGGTGAGACTGAATTTGGAGTATTGTGTGCAGTCTTGGTCACCGAATTACAGGAAGGATATTAATAAGGTTGTAAGACTGCAGAGAAGGTTTACAAGGATGTTGCTGGGACTTGAGAAACTGAGTTACAGAGAAAGGTTGAATAGGTTAGGACTTTATTCTCTGGAGCGTAGAAGAATGAGAGGAGATTTGACAGAGGTATATAAAATTATGATGGGTATAGATAGAGTGAATGCAAGCAGGCTTTTTCCACTGAGGCTAGGGGAGAAAAAAACCAGAGGACATAGGTTAGGGGTGAAGGGGGAAAAGTTTAAAGGGAACATTGGGGGGGGGGCTTTTTCACACAGAGAGTGGTCGGAGTATGGAATGAGCTGCCAGATGAAGTGGTAAATGTGGGCTCACTTCTAGCATTTAAGAAAAACTTGGACAGGTACATGGATGAGAGGGGTTTGGAGGGATTTGGGCCGGGTGCAGGTCAGTGGGGCTAGGCAGAAAAATGGTTCGGCACAGCCAAGAAGGGCCGAAAGGCCTGTTTCTGTGCTGTGATGTTCTATGGTTCACAGTGAGGCGCCTGTAAGGGATGTGCCGGCACACTCAGGCTGTATGAGGATGTGCCGGGGACACACTGAAGCTCAGTGCAGCCAGTGTAAAGACTCGGTGGGGAAGGACCACAGTCTGGGATCCTTCTGCTCCAGGAAGGGGAGGGCCTGAATCGGCTCGGGTCATAGTGTGTCATCCGAGGGAAACACGGACGGCAATTATTTTTTTAACACTGCTGAATATATTGACCATATGATGAATAGGATGTAAATTTTTAAACATCTTTTTGTGTCTATTTTATTATGAACAAAGATCATTTATGAAATTAAAAAAGAAACTGCTAAAACATACAAGTTTTATTCGTCTGTACAAACTCTGGCTCCTCCTCCTTCTCGATCACAAAGCAAGAAATTGAAACTGAAACGAGAGAAGCAGGAACTTAAAATCATTAACGGACAGTTTAACAGTTGTCGTGTTCAGCTTTTTTTAATCAATTGTTATGAGTTCGTGTGCGGACCCTCCTCTGCTCCCTGTCCGCCAGCGAACGGGGTCAGTATCCCGGAGCAGGTCCGGCACCGATCGGTCGGGAAGAGGCGTGGATCGGATGAGCGTCGGACCCAAGAATCGTCAACCCCGGGTTGAGAAGTTTATGTCGCTTCTCAGCCTCCGGATATTTTCACTCGTTCACCTTTTCTCGCTTCTGTTCCAGCTTGGTGTGGTCGGTGCCGAAGGTAAGGGAATGACTTCAGATGTGAATCCGAGAGCCACAGTCTCCATTTCCGCGCTCGGAGACTGTGGTGTCACCACAACAGATTGCTGACTGAACAAGCTTTTTCTTTTGGGGAACTGCAGCTTTGCAAGCTGAAGTCTGTTGTCCGAGGCATAAGTATACAGAGTATAAATAAATGACACGGCCATTCGCTTTTTTAACAGCACAGTACATTACAAACATGACAAAGATCATTTGTTCACGTGACTGAAATGAGACACAGTTTACATGAACAAATAAACACAACACACCGGTGCCAGCTGAGAGAGAGAAGGAGGTAGTGTTCGGGGTTTTCAGTTCAATTCCAGACCCTGACTGTAATGGTAAATTGGAGGGACATGTAAAACTTTTCTTTTGCATGTCATACAGAACTCCCGCGACATCAGTACATTGAGCTGGTACAAAGGAATATGTACAACAACGGAATGAGGTATGAAGTGTTCCCCAGAAAGCTCAGTGCAAGCAGACTGTGAGGTGAAAGGGCATGATGAGGTCAATTGTCAGGTCAAGTCTCCATGTTATCACTGGGAAACCATTCCAGGATCTCGGAGGAAATCTAATCGCCATAAATATTGACAGGTGTTAGGGATTTGCTGTAAACACAAAAGCGCCCTAATGAAGGGTGTTGGCCCGAAATGTTGACTGTTTATTCATTTCCACAGAGACTGCCTGACTTGCTGAGTTCCTCCAGTGTTTTGTGTGTGTTGCTAGGAATTTGCTGTTGTGTGCTGGTGTGATATGCAATGAAATATTTAATAACAATAAAGAATTATATAAAATAAATTTAGAAGTTAAGGTATAAATACGGAAGGAAATGTGTATAAATACACAAATACCAGCATCTATTCACAATGTAATATACACTGGAATTTAGAAGAATAAGAGGGGATCTGATTGAAACAGATAAGATTATTAAGGGATTGGACACGCTAGAGGCAGGAAACATGTTCCCGATGTTGGGGGAGTCCAGAACTAGAGGCCACAGTTCAAGAATAAGGGGTAGGCCATTTAAAACAGAGTTCAGGAAAAACTTTTTCACCCAGAGAGTTGTGGATCTATGGAATGCTCTGCCTCAGAAGGCAGTTGAGGCCAATTCTCTGGATGCTTTCAAGAAAGATTTAGGTCGAGCTCTTAAAGATAGTGGAGTCAAGGGATATGGGGGGAAGGCAGGAATGGGGTACTGATTGTGGATGATCAGCCGTGATCTCATTGAATGGTGGTGCTGGCTCAAAGGGCCGAATGGCCTACTCCTGCACCTATTGTCTATATTGTAAACAGCATTCAAAAACATAGTTCGAAGTATTTACAGTGCAGTATTGAGGTAATGGATGGAGGTGCAGCTAACTCAAATGATTAATCCGATTAACTACCTGGAGAAGAAACTTAAATTGGTGTGAAGTTTTTGTTCCAATCATCTCAAACCAGTGGGTAAATTGAATTGACTTTATTACTTACATCCTTCATATACATGAGGAGTAAAAATCTTTACGTTATACCTCCATCTAAGTGTGCAATTTATAGTCATTTATAATAAACAGCACGTACAACAGGACAGTCAATATAACATAGAAATACAACTGTATCAGCATGAATTAATCAGACTGATATCCCGGAGGAAGAAGCTGTCCCGGAGCCTGTTGTTCCTGGCTTTAATGCTGTGGTGCCGTTTCCTGGATGGTAGCAGCTGGAACAGTTTGTGTTTGGGGTGATTCGGGTCTCCAATGATCCCTCGGGCCCTTTTTACACACCTTTCACTGTAAGTGTCCTGAATACTGGGAAGTTCACATCTACAAATGCACTGGGCTGTCCACACCACTCTCTGCAGAGTCCTGAGATTGAGGGAAGTACAGTTCCTAAACCAGGCAGTGATGCAGCCAGTCAGGATGCTCTCAGTTGTGCCCCTATAGAAATTTAGACATTGAGGGATATTGTACATTGATGTACAAAAATATAGACATGGAGGGAGAGGTTGTTTTCTTGACACCACTGTGTCAGGGTGATGACTTCTTCTCTGTAGGCTGCTTCATTATTATTTGAGATTAGGCCAATCAGTGTGGTATCGTCAGCAAATTTAATTAGCAGATTGGAGCTGTGGGTGGGGACACAGTCATGGGTATACAGAGAGTAAAGGAGGGGGCTTAGTACACAGCCCTGAGGGCTTCTATGTTGAGTGTCAGAGGGGCAGAGGTGAGGGAGCCCACTCTTACCACCTGCTGGCGATCTGACAGGAAGTCCAGGATCCAGCTACACGAGGCAGGGTGAAGGCCGAGGTCTCTGAGCTTCTTGTTGAGCCTGGAGGGAATTATGGTGTTGAACACTGAACTGTAGTCCAGGAACAGCGTTCTCACGTGTAACGCCCAGGCTGTCGCTTGTGTATGTCTCGGGGAAAATCCGTCCACCCGCCAAACCGGGTCTCCCATTTGCGTGAATGCTGTGAAATGCACACTGATACAAACTCACACTCACAATATCAGACAGCACACCATGTACGTTTACAGAGTACACTTTATAAATCTTACTAGAACTAGGTAATTAATGAGGTCAGAAGTTTTGTTGAGCCCGGTGGGATGTGTTTTCAGGCTTTTGTATCTACTGCCCAATGGGAGAAGGGAGAGGGGTATCTGTTATCCAGAGTACCCAGAGTATCTGGGGTAGATTAGTCTTTGGTTTTGCTGGCTGCTTTCCAGAGGGAGTGAGGAGCGTAAAAAAGTTCAGAAACTGTTGTTGAACATTGAGGTGTGGGTCTCTGGGCTCCTGTACCTCCTCCCTGATGAGGGCTTGGCTGGGACTGTCGGTGTCCTTGATGATGGAATTCCCAGAAGTTTCATTTTGATTTTTATGTACCGTACTGTGCAGAAGCCTCATGCTTATTTATATCACTAGAATGCCTTTGACTTTTGGACAGTCCTGGAGTGATATGGATTGCATTGTACTACTGCCGAAAACAAAAACTAATTTTGTGGCATTTGTGAGTGATGATAAACCTGATTCTGATATGGGTCTCTTTTGCTGACTGAGAGTGGGATGGGGGCAGGGAGAGGGAAGGGAGTGGAAGCCCCTGAGAGATATTCTGTAACGATCAGTGAACCAATTGTTTGGAATGAAATGCCCTTGCCTGGTGTCTGAGGGCTGGGTACGTATGTAACTGTGCCATCCCTGCCCCTGGCAGGCTTTCTCTGCCACCTGTTCCATACCCTTCCTGTGGTGCTCTACCCTCGCCATTCCCAACATCCTTTAATGCCACCAGATTTAAAAACTCACTCTTTGTTCCTCGTTAACAAATGCAGTACTGTGCAAAATTCTGAGGCACCCTAGAATAGATATGTGTCTGAGACTTTTACACAGTACTGTCAGTGTGTGTGTGTGTGTGTGTGTGTGTGTGTGTGTGTGTGTGTGTTCAATTCAATTGTATTCAATTTTGTATGAAAGATGTACATTCAAACTCTGACAATCAGACACACTCGGGACATTGGTGCTGGACTGTCAGAATCAGAATCAGGTTTAATATCACCAGTATATGTGGTGAAATTTGTTGTTTTGTGGCAGCAGTTCATTGCAGTACAGAGTGATAAATCTGATGGTGGAGGGGAAGACTACCAGACCTTCCGGACTATCGGGTGTGATTAAGTGTTAATGTCCCAA
This sequence comes from Hemitrygon akajei, assembly GCF_048418815.1. NCBI lineage: Eukaryota > Metazoa > Chordata > Chondrichthyes > Myliobatiformes > Dasyatidae > Hemitrygon > Hemitrygon akajei. The sequence continues at coordinate 183,751,708 of NC_133125.1, forward strand.
CAGACTTTTTGGTTGAGGTGTTTCACGGTATTATAAATTCTCCACAGAATCTGATGTGTCAGGGGAGAGTGAAACCTGGAGAGCCTCGGGTATAGTGTGGGAATTGTTACCAGGTGAACCAGATCCCAAACCACCGGAATATCTGAATGGCTGATTGTGAATGATTGGATTTTTATTTTACCTTTAGTGCCCATTAGGACAGAGACTGCACAACAGTATGTGTGTCCTCTTCTGATTAGTCCTGACCTGCAGTGGGGAATGGGTTCAGTGACTCAGGTTTTGGTCCATGGAACCTCCAGACCCTGGAAACTCTGCCCTTGGATCAGTAGGAGGCTTCACCTCCTGTTCAGTAACTGGATGTTGTCTGTCACTGGCCTTCTCCAGCTGCCATTCCCACCTCTGTGTTCAATGCACAAGGTAAGGAATTGAGACAAAGAATTAATGGATTTCAAAAGAATCTAGAGAATAAAGTTCAATGCTCAAAGTACATTTATTATCAAAGTATTTGTGCAGAATACAACCCTGAGATTCATCTTCCCACAGCCAACCAGGAAACAAAGAAACACCATGGAACCCATTCAGAGAAAACATCAAACACCCAAACGGCAAAAATCGAGCGAACAACACACAGAACATTAAACATCCAACCACAGAGCCCAGAAACAGTCCAGGAATGTTCAGTTTAGTTCAGTTCAGTTCAATTCAGTGCAGTGTTGTTCCATGACTGCAGTCAATAGACAATAGGTAGACAATAGAGAATAGGTGCAGAAGTAGACCATTCGGTCCTTCGAGCCTGCACCGCCATTTTGAGATCATGGCTGACATCTACTATCAATACCCGGTTCCTGCCTTGTCCCCATATCCCTTGATTCCCCTATCCATAAGACACCTATCTAGCTCCAGAGAATTGGCCTCCACTGCCTTCCGAGGCAGTGCATTCCACACCCCCACAACTCTCTGGGAGAAGAAGTTTTTCCTTAACTCTATCCTAAATGACCTACCCCTTATTCTCAAACCATGCCCTCTGGTACTGGACTCTCCCAGCATCTGGAACATATTTCCTGCCTCTAACTTGTCCAATCCCTTAATAATCTTATATGTTGCAATCAGATCCCCTCTCAATCTCCTTAATTCCAGCGTGTACAAGCCCAGTCTCTCTAAACTCTCTGCATAAGACAGTCCGGACATCCCAGGAATTAACCTTGTGAACCTACGATGCACTTCCTCTACGGCCAGGATGTCCTTCCTTAACCCTGGAGACCAAAACTGTACACAATACTCCAGGTGTGGTCTCACCAGGGCCCTGTACAAATGCAAAAGGATATCCTTGCTCTTGTACTCAATTCCCTTTGTAATAAAGGCCAACATTCTATTAGCCTTCTTCACTGCCTGCTGCACTTGCTCATTCACCTTCAGTGACTGATGAACAAGGGCTCCTAGATCTCTTTGTATTTCTCCCTTACCTAACTCTACACCCTTCACCGTTCACCGTTCAGTCAGCAGAGCTGCTCCGATCAAAATGGGAAAAAGTAGCAATAAAATGAGAGCAACCAGAAACAGAAACCCACATAACATGAACTGCAGATTCTAAACAAGTCCAGCCCACAAACTGTGCAGATCAAACCTTGTCCAGGGTCAAAGACTCCGGCACCTTCCTCCAGCAGCAGTGAGCGAGAGGGAGAGGAAGGCCGGTCAAACGTTCTGAACACCTGCTCGCCTTTTGCTCTCGTCTTCGTTGATTTCAATCTTACTAGATGCTTTCATCTTGGCCTCAGGCTGCACACTCCACTCCAAACCTCATCAAACTCCCTCAGAGACTGCAAAGTGCCAGATCACACAATCGGCCCAAAAACTCACCGTCAAAATGTAAATCACAGGTTCCAATCCCATGCAGTTTAGTAGAATTATATTTGAAAGGAGAAGGAGTAAAAGAATTAGTTTTGTGAACCATCTGAAGGACATTGCCATGGTCACGTTGCTTGCTAACGCCATCTTCTATGGTCGATCCAATGGTGAGAAACATAAAAAGGCAGAAAAAATAGCAAACCTGAGGATTGGGGGCGGTTTTAGCAACTGAGGGGAAAAATACAATGGGAAGGGAGAAATAGCACAAGATCAAGCTTGCGGGTTACATAAACTGAGTGTAAAAGCTGCTATAAACATGTGAAGAGAATAGGATGAGAGAAGGTCAATGTACATCCTTGTGGGCAGAAACGGGGAAATGAAAAGTGAAGAACAAAGAAATGGTCCAATTAGATTTATTTTTGGTTCTGCCATTACAATGAAATATACTCTCATCTCCCTGGTAATGATGGTGAACGAAAGGAATGGTGAGGGATGATACAAATACACTTGACTCCTGTGATTTGCCCCCAGTGTGTAGCTGAGTGCTGGGATTTGGGAGAGTTGATGGGACGTTGAGATGAACAATCAATGAGATGAATGTGGAATTGGTGTAAATGGGTGGTGGGTTGTTGGTGGAGACTTGGTGGTCTGAAGGGCAATGCTGTGTCTCTCTCTGACAATGACTAACTGTGATCACATTGTGAACTCCGAATGCAGGACATGAATTTGCAGGAAGTGCAAGTTAGTCATTGCTTCTCCTGGAATGACAGTTTGGTTATGAGGGTGGTGGGAAGGCGAGAGGTTAAAGGACAGGTGTTACATTTGAAAACTGCAGATGCTGAAAATCTGAAAGATAAACAGAAAATTCCAGAAAAGCTCCAACAGTTCAGGCAGTATCTGAGGAAAGAGAAACAGTCATTGTTTTCTGCCTGCAAACCATCATCAGTAACTGTTCAGTGTTTCCAGCAATTTCTGTGTTCCATTTTGGGCATTGCATCTCCTGTGGTTGTATGGGGAAGCACCTTATGATATGGAAGTGTTGATTAGGGTGGAAGAGTGGACTAGGGAATCACAAAGGGAGTGATCCCTTTGAAAAGATGAAAGGGGATGGGATGAGAGTATGGTTCTGCTGAAATCCTGGCATCAATTGTGAGGGATAAACTCGTAAAGGCTGATGGAGGAGAAGGTGAGGACCAGGGGACCTTTGTTAATGTTCTGTCCAGGAGGAGAACAGGGTGAAAACAGATGTGTGTGATTCAGTCAAGGGCCTTACCTGTTGAGGGGAAGCCACTGTTTGGGAAGAAGGAAGACCTTTCTGAGGTAATTGCAGAATGATCATCACTACAGCAAATGCAGTGACTTGTATTACATCCCCCGTGGGTATCTTGTGACTGTCTGATGACCATGATGTAATTGAGTATTTGGTGAGCATGATGTAATGGTCTTGTGTTGGTGGGGTGATGTAATTTCCCGTCAGTGTGAGGTCACATGATGTAATTTTCCAGCCAGTGTGAGGTCACGTGATGACATGTTATCAATATAAAACTTGAAAGCCTGCTGTGACACAGGAGTTTTTGTATTGAGACCTTGTTTAAGTTGTCAGTTACCCTGTTATGCTGCGTATTTGGTTTCATGACGCAGTTTTGTTTTAAAGTGGAGTTTTACTTTCTATCTTAAGTCTCAAAGGTTATTGATGGCAGCTTCACCAAATGTTGCCAGTTTTGGTTTGATCTACCTTTGCAATCCAGTCGGAGAGTGAAGAATTTATCGAAGTACGGGAACCTGAAGGATCGAGTAATGTTGGTGTTGTCGATGGTTTAATACAGGATCAACCTTATTGGATCTTTGTTCAAGGAAGTAGTAACCTGCATCCGATATAACCCCTGCCTTGTAAGAGCAGAAAGGGTTGGGGCAGTGTTATTTGCCAAGGAAAAGGTCTGTTACTTTAAGCTGATTTAATTTCCTTCATCGTGAGTCTTTTGGGCAAGGCATAGTTCGGCAGGGATCAGCAGTAACGTCACGTCGTCGAGGAATTCGTTACTTCAGGAAAGTCTCTCCTAATTGACTGTATAAATCATTTGGACTTTCACATCTACCACTTTAAGAACTGTGTTCACATTTATCGCTGTAAGAACTGTTGGAGTTGCCGTTTAGCAGTTAACTTCCGGTTAAGTTAGTCGTTTGTTTACTTTTCATTTTTGTTGAGCAGAGTTTAATAAATTGTTTACCTGTTTATAAAAAACCTGTCTCAATTCTATATTCATTGTTGCCGGAGATGTACCGTGACAACTGGGCGCTCATCTAGGATATGTTCCGTTTTTGAGTTTCAGTGCTTGTTTAATTATCGATCTGATTTGGATACCCGATTCTTTTGTTTGATTGGTTTGTGGGTGGTATTCAGCAGCAATGAAACATAGAAACATAAAAAATAGGTGCAGGAGTAGGCCATTCAGCCCTTTGAGCCTGCACTGCCATTCAGTATGATCATGGCTGATCATCCAACTCAGAACCCTGTACCTGCCTTCTCTCCATACCCCCAATCCCTTTAGCCACAAGGGCCATATCTAACTCCCTCTTAAATATAGCCAATGAACCGGCCTCAACTGTTTCCTGTGGCAGAGAATTCCATAGATTCACCACTCTCTGTGTGAAGAAGTTTCTCCTCATCTCAGTCCTAAAAGGCTTCCCCTTTATCCTTAAACTGTGACCCCTCGTTCTGGACTTCCCCAACATCGGGAACAATCTTCCTGCATCTAGCCTGTCCAATCCCTTTAGAATTTTATATGTTTCAATAAGATCCCCCCTCAATCTTCTAAATTCCAGTGAGTATAAGTCTAGTCGATCCAGTCTTTCTTCATATGAAAGTCCTGCCATCCCAGGAATCAATCTGGTGAACCTTCTCTGTACTCCCTCTATGGCAAGAATGTCTTTCCTCAGATTAGGGGACCAAAACTGCACACAATACTCCAGGTGTGGTCTCACCAAGGCCTTGTACAACTGCAGTAGAACCTCCCTGCTCTTGTACTCGAATCCTCTTGCTATGAATGCCAACATACCATTTGCCTTTTTCACCGCCTGCTGTACCTGCATGCTCACTTTCAATGACTGGTGTACAATGACACCCAGGTCTCGTTGCACCTCCCCTTTTCCTAATTGGCCACCATTCAGATAATAATCTGTTTTCCTGTTCTTGCCACCAAAGTGGATAACCTCACATTTATCCACATTAAATTACATCTGCCATGAATTTGCCCACTCACCTAACCTATCCAAGTCACCCTGCATCCTCTTAGCATCCTCCTCACAGCTAACACTGCCGCCCAGCTTCGTGTTATCGGCAAACTTGGAGATGCTGCATTTAATTCCCTCGTCTAAATCATTAATATATATTGTACACAACTGGAGTCTCAGCAATGAGCCTTGCGTTTCCTAACTAGTCACTGCCTGCCATTCTGAAAAGGTCCTGTTTATTCCCACTCTTTACTTCCTGTCTGCCAAACAATTCTCTATCCACATCAATACCATACCCCCAATACGATGTGCTTTAAGTTTGCACACTAATCTCCTGTATCTTGTCAAAAGCCTTTTGAAAATCCAAATATACCACATCCACTGGTTCTCCCCTATCCACTCTACTAGTTACATCCTCAAAAAAGTCTATAAGATTCGTCAGACATGATTTTCCTTTCACAAATCCATGCTGACTTTGTCCGATGATTTCACCGCTTTCCAAATGTGCTGTTATCACATCTTTGATAACCGACTCTAGCATTTTCCCCACCACCGATGTCAGGCTAACCGGTCTATAATTCCCTGGTTTCTCTCTCCCTCCTTTTTTAAAAAGTGGGGTTACATTAGCCACCCTCTAATCCTCAGGAACTAATCCAGAATCTAAAGAGTTTTGAAAAATCATCACTAATGCATCCACTATTTCTTGGGCTTCTTCCTTAAGCACTCTGGGATGCAGACCATCTGGCCCTGGGGATTTATCTGCCTTTAATCCCTTCAATTTACCTAACACCACTTCCCTACTAACATGTATTTCCCTCAGTTACTCCATCTCACTAGACCCTCAGTCCCCTATTATTTCCGGAAGATTATTTATGTCCTCCTTAGTGAAGACAGAACCAAAATAGTTATTCAATTGGTCTGCCATGTCCTTGTTCCCCATGATCAACTCACCTGTTTCTGACTGTAAGGGACATACATTTGTCTTAACCAATCTTTTTCTTTTCACGTATCTATGAAAGCTTTTACAGTCAGTTTTTATGTTCCCTGCCAGCTTTCTCTCATAATCGTTTTTCCCTTTCCTAATTAAGCCCTTTGTCCTCCTCTGCTGGACTCTGAACTTCTCCCAGTCCTCAGGTGTGCCGCTTTTTCTGGCTAATTTGTATGTTTCTTCTTTGGACTTGATACTATCCCTAATTTCCCTTGTCAGCCACGGGTGCACTACCTTCCCTGGTTTATTCTTTTGCTAAACTGAGATGAACACTTGTTGTAGTTCATCCATGCGATCTTTAAATGCTTGCCATTGCATATCCACCATCAACCCTTTAAGTATCATTTGCCAGTCTATCTTAGCTAATTCATGTCTCATACCTTCAAAGTTACCCTTCTTTAAGTTCAGAACCTTTGTTTCAGAATTAACTATGTCACTCTCCATCTTAATGAAGAATTCCACCATATCATTGCTCAATACCCAATCTAGAATGGCCTGCTCTCTAGTTGGTTCCTCGACATGTTAGTTCAGAAAACAATCCCATATACATTCCAAGAAATCCTCTTCCTCAGCACCCTTACCAATTTGGTTCATCTAATCCAGTGGTTCCCAACCTTTTTTTGGCCATGCCCCACCTAATCACCTCTAAAATCCTGATGCCCCCTGTGGTGATATATAATTCTTATTATTCAAAAAGTGAACTCCTATTCACCTGGAGGAAGACTAAAAGACCATTAACTTGGTTTAAACAAGCTTCCAAAGAACATGGCATTCATGAAAGAGAAAAATAAAAGAACCAAAGGACTGTTAAAGTTCTGAGGAAGAAATTACTAAGAAATTGTAAAAAAAAGAACATTAAGTGATATTAAAATAATAATAATAATAATAATAATAATAAATAAATAAAACAATGCCGATTCGTTTCTACAGCATACTGTTACGTTCCCTGTAACCGGGTGACTTACCAGCAAAGATAGAGAAGTCCGCTGAAGTCTGATGGTACTATTTTCAAATGTTTTTTATTTATCAAGGGGCACAAACGTATGGTTAATACAAAACATTCAGATCATATACGTCGTCAAAACTCAATCTAAAGCACAGGTATAGTAATAATCAATCAGAAATAAGCTCTATCGTTGTCTAGGGGAATACTGAGTCCAATGGAATATAAAAGTCACTCATAAATCTGCAGGCTTTTCCGTTTGGGAACCACTGGCATTTCACGTGTTGGAGAGAGAGGATTGGTGAGAAAAAGGAACACTTGCCCGTCGTCTTTGTGAAGCAAATCCCGGTTGTTAGTTAAAACGGTTTTACTTTGGGTTTCAGCCACAGACTCCCGATCCGGAATCTAACGCACGTGGCTTCCTTCAAAATGGCTTCCTGCTCCGACGGGAAGCGCTATCGTGTCTTCTTCGTGTGTCTCCTTGGTGCGTCTGAGGGACCGCCTCGGTAGCCCACCCTTTATCTGGGCTGGCAGGGTTGTAGATGTCAATCAGGGTGGGGTGAGGCAATCTTTCCCCATCACCCAGCCCACGTTGCCCTGAGGGTTTGCACGTAGTCCAGACCCTTATTCCACAAAGGTGTCTCCAAAGACAATGGCTATGTCCGTGGCTTTTGTCTGGCTGAGAGGCCAGACCACATTCCAAACCTTAAGGCTTCTCTCTCTCTTGCGATTCTCACAAAGGAGGGGGCTGGGGTCATAACAATACAAAGACAGATACACCGTTTATAAGAGATGACGCAATGTACACACCTTCACACCACCAAGAACCGAAAGCTACTGCAAAAAGCAGCATTGGCGCGACCTCGTACGAGTTTCTTACGCGTTTGGACTTGTTCATTCGTTCCTTCCTACATCAGTCAATTCATTAATTTAATTATGAAAGCCATTTGATGGTTGTAATGATGGTGATACACTATATATACAGTACATACGCAGTTACACATGTACATACACACAAGTATTTTTATGTATGCATACTGTATATACACATATGTATTAACTCGCACACACACTCATATTCACACAGACTTACTAGAAAAAATTCACTGTTAATAACTCATTCTCGAATTGCCCCCCTTAAAAATCAAATTACCCCCCTGTGGGGCGTATGCCCCACGTTGGGAACCACTGATCTAATCTATATGTAGATTGAAGTCACCCATTATAACTGCTGTTCCTTTATTGCACACATTTCTAATTTCCTGTTTAATGCCATCCCCAACCTCACTACTACTGTTTGGTACACAACTCCCACCAGCGTTTTCTGCCCCTTAGTGTTATGCAGCTCTACCCATATCGATTGCACATCCTCCAGGCTAATGTCCTTCCTTTCTATTGCATTAATCTCCTCTCTAACCAGCAAGGCTACCCCACCTCCTTTTCTTTCCTGTCTATCCCTCCTGAATATTGAATATCCCTGGATGTTGAGCTCCCGTCCTTGGTCACCCTGGAGCCATGTCTCTGTGATCCCAACTATATCATATTCATTAATAACTATCTGCACATTCAGTTCATCCACCTTGTTACGAATGCTCCTCGCATTGACACACAAAGCCTTCAGGCTTGTTTTTACAACACTCTTAGCCCTTATACAATTATGTTGAAAAGTGGCCCTTTTTGATTTTTACCCTGGATTTGCCTGCCTGCCACTTTTACTTTTCACCTTACTACTTTTTGCTTCTACCTTCATTTTACACCCCTCTGTCTCTCTGCACTTGTTCCCATCCCCCTGCCACATTAGTTTAAATCCTCCTGAACAGCAGGACTTCCTTGACTTATTTCTATTTTCCTCTTCCTCGACCCTAACTCTTTGGTTTCCTTCCCCTTGCCAACTCAGTTTAAACCCCCCCCCCAACAGCTATATTAAACATTCCCGCCAGGATATTAGTACCCTTTGAGTTCAGGTGTAACCCATCGTTTCTGTATAAGTCATGCCTTCCCCAAAATAGATCCCAGTGATCTAAGAACTTGAAGCCCTGCCCGCCGAACCAGTTACTTAGCCACACATTCATCTGCTTAATTCTGCTATTCTTACCATCATTAGCGTGTGGCTCAGGCAGTAATCCTGAGATTATTACTCTGGAGGTCCTGCTTTTTAATTTTCTTCCTAGCTCCCAGTAATCTTCCTTCAGGACCTCCTCTCTTTTTCTGTCTATGTCATTGGTACCAACATGTACCAAGACTTCCAGTTGCTCGCCCTCTCTCCTGAGAATACTCTGGACCCGATCTGAGATATCTCGTACCCTGGCACTGGGGAGGCAACACACCATCCGGGTATCCTTGTCCGGCTCGCAGAATCTCTTGTCTGTTCCCTTCACGATGGAATCCCCTATAACAACGGCATTTCTCCTTGCTCTCTTGATCACGGCGCTGGGCAGAGTACCAGAGTCCCATTCGTTGTGGTCTTCCTCTGTCAGGTCAACCTCTCCAACAGTATCTAAAACTATATATCGATTCCTGAGGGGGACTGTCACGGAGGTGCTGTCAACTATTTCTCTATAGGTACTATCGATCACCTCCTCACTTTCTCTAATAAGCTGAAGGTCATCAAGTTGTTGCTCCAGATCCCTCACACGATCCCTAAGGAGCTTCATCTCATTGCATCTGGAGCAGATGTATTCCTGGGGGAGGCTGGGAGTCTCCCAAGGTCCCCACATCTGGCACTCCAGGCACAGCACTAATCCTAAATGCATACCTCTAATGCTACTGTTAGCTCTAAATAAATAAACCTGTAACCTACCACTTAACTGTAAGACTCAACCGTCACAGGCCACTTTCTCAATGAATATTGACGACTTTCTGGCATCGCCAGACCTGGAGTTATTAGCAAAGGCGAAAAAGAGTGATGTATCTGCGATTGCTAGTAGGTTTGGACCTTAAAGGTATTTAGAAGGCTACAACAAAGCCTGTAATTCAGAGAAAAATCACGTCACACTATGTAGATTCGGGTGTTTTTGATGAAGCGATATTAGATATGTTTCCAATAAGTAAACTAGAGATTCAGTTACAAATCGAACAAATGAAGTTAGAACAATGTAAAGCTGACTTGGAACTAAGTTGGTTAGAAGCTGCAAATAATCAGAGGGAATTTGAAGAAAGAGAAGCAAATAAAAAGAGAGAACTTGAAGCCAAAGGAGCTGAGAGAAAGAGGGAGTTCGAGCTAGCGATGGAGAAATTAAGGTCCGAGAATCAGTCCTCTGGTCCTAGGAAACAGTTTGTTGTTAGCCGAGAAGTTATATTAGCTCCTCCATTTAATGAAACAGAAGTGGATAAATATTTCCAGCATTTCGAAACTTGCTCTGATTTCAGAGTGGCCGACAGAGAAATGGCCAGTGATGTTACAGAGTGTAATTAAAGGCAAGGCACAACAAGTTTATACAGCTTTAACTGCTGAGCAAGCACTTGATTATGATATTGTGAAGCAGCATATACTGAAAGCATATGAACTGGTTCCAGAAGCTTATAGAGAAAGATTCAGAAATTTGAAGAAATCTGTGGAAAAAAACTTACGTGGAATTTGCCTACAATAAAGCTGTGTGTTTTGAGAGATGAGTTTCCTCTAAAAATGTGAATGGGTCTATAATAAATTGAAAGAGTAGATTTTAATCGAGGAATTTAAAAGGCGCACCCCTATTGAAGTAAGAGCATATGTAAATGAGAGGGACACTGCTACATTGTAGGAGTCTGCTAAATTAGCTGATGAGTATGCCATAATCCATACGAGTAAATTTCCTCAGGGTAGAACTTTTAAAAGGAAAAATAGCACAGAGAGTCAAGGTAAACTAGAAATTAAATCAGAAGTTAGTGAGAAAGGTAAGGAGGAAGGAAAACGTGAAGGAAAGACAGTTTGGTCCCATTTGTAATTATTGTGAGAAACCTGGTCACGTAATACTAACTGTTTCTGATTGAAGAAGAAGGGGAAGGAAGCAGTCCCAGATGCTTGTGTGCAACACATTGAAACACCTGTGAATCCACAGGGTTTGATAAATACAAATGAAGCTTTGTCAGAGTCTGACCAAGTTAAGGAGAGATATGATCATTTTATAACTGAAGGATTTGTATCTTTGAAAGAAATTAAGTATATGTTAGAAAATAATATTATTAGACCTTCTAATTGGAATTGGAGTTCACCTTGTGTTATGGTACTTAAGTCAGACGGTAGTATTCGGTTTTGTACTGACTACAGGAAGGTGAACGCTGTAACGAAAACAGATGTGTGTCCAATCTCTAGAGTGGATGATTGTGTGGATAAAGTCAGAAAATCAAAATTTCTTACAAAGATTGATTTGTTAAAAGGGTATTGGTGTGTTCCATTGACGGATAGAGGGAGAGAGATTTCTGCATTTGTAACCCCATCTGGGTTATATGAATATAATGTTCTTCCATTTGGGATGAAGAATGCCCCAGGTACTTTCCAGCGGGTGATTAATTCTGTGATTCGTGGGTTAAAAGATGCAGATGCCAATATTGACGATTTAGTTACAGGAAATGATACTTGGGAAGCACATGTTACTGCGGTGGAGAAGCTATTTGAAAAGCTTTCAAAAGCTAACTTAACTATTAACTTAGCTGATAGTGAATTTGGTCATGCCACTGTGACTTATCTTGGTTATGTTGTAGGTCCGGGCTTGGTTAAGGAAAATGGTTAAGGAAATTGGAGTTTGATTTATTTAGTAACAAAGGTTTGATGTTACAGGAGTATAATATTTTGATAACTCTTATTAAAGGCAAAGATAATGTGATTGCTGACTGTTTAGCTAGATGTTGAATGTACAATTTTTTTTATGGAGTAGTATGTCAACATTTGTAATATTCCTATATATTAATTAGTAAGGTGCTGTATGATAATACTATATATATTGTGTAGATTATAGATTTTATACATTTGTATATTTTTGTAAATAATTGTTAAAATTTTGCTCTTGACAGATCAATATTTTTAATTGAGTATCTGGTGAGCATGATGTAATGGTCTTGTGATGGTGGGGTGATGTAATTTCCTGCCAGTGTGAGGTCACATGATGTAATTTCCAGCCAGTGTGAGGTCACATGATGTAATTTTCCTGCCAGTGTGAGGTCACGTGATGACATGTTCTCAACAGGTATAAAACTGGAAAACCTGCTGTGACGCAGGAGTTTTTGTGTTGAGACATCGTTTAAGTCGTCAGTTACCCTGTTATGCTGCGTATTTGGTTTCATGACACAGTTTTGTTTTAAAGTGGAGATTTACTTTCTATCTTAAGTCTCAAAGGTTATTGTTGGCAGCTTCACCAAACGTTGCCAGTTTTGGTTTGATCTACCTTTGCAATTCAGTTGGAGAATGAAGAATTTATCAAAGTATGGGAACCTGAAGGATCGAGTAAAGTTGGTGTCATCGATGGTTTAATACAGGATCAACCTTATTGGATCTTTGTTCAAGGAAGTAGTAACCTGCATCCGAGATAACCCCTGCCTTGTAAGAGCAGAAAGGGTTGGGGCAGTGTTATTTGCCAAGGAAAAGGTCAGTTACTTTAAGCCAATCTAATTTCCTTCATCGTGAGTCTTTTGGGCAAGGCATATTTCGGCTGCGATCAGCAGTAACGTCACGTCGTCGAGGAATTCGTTACTTCAGGGAAGTCTCTCCTAATTGACTGTATAAATCATTTGGACTTTCACATTTACCACTTTAAGAAATGTGTTTGCATTTATTGCTGTAAGAACTGTTGGAGTTGCTATATAGCAGTTAACTTCTGGTTAAGTTAGTCGTTTGTTTACTTTTCATTTTTATTGAGCAGAGTTTAATAAATTGTTTACCTGTTTGTAAAAAACCTGTCTCAATTCTATATTCATTGTTGCCGGAGAAATACCGTAACACTTGGAGAAACTAGGAGAATGGAATGGAGTCACTCACAACAAGAAGCGTGGAGGGAAGTACAGACAAGATGGGTGTTAGAATCTTGGCTTGTAATGGATAGCGGAGATCAGTGTATCTCCTGAACTATGATGGAGAGATCCAGGAAGGGAAGAGAAGAGACAGAGATGCACCAAGGGAAGATGAAGGGAAGGTGGAAATTGGCAACAGTGGAACTTCTGTGTTGACTAAGTGCAGGAAGCAGCACCAACAGATTTGTCAATGTACCAGAGAAGGTGTTGTGGGAGTGAGACACTGATGTTCCAAACATTACACAGGAGGACGATGAATGTTTTGGCACAAGTGAGTGTCCATAACGAGGCCTTTGATATGGAGAATGCAGCTGAAGGAGAAAGTGTTCAATGTTAGGATGAATCTGATCATCAGACCCCCTGATCTGAGACACCAGTGCAGATGGATTGCACATCCATGGTGAAGATAAACTGACTGGGAACATGGAATTGTCAATATTCTGATAAAATTCAAAGATCATTTTTACTTTGATGCTCAGTTTATATTAACTTTCAAGCTGATTTATTTATTCAGTGATATAGTGCAGAGTGGGCAACAACCAGTGTCCGTGGGTGGGCTTGCAAAAATATAAAAAAGTCGTCGGGTGATTAAAAATGAGCGAACATACCAATGAGGGAACTCGACTGATACAGACACTCAGTGGCTACTTCTGGAGGTACCTCATAAAGTGGCATTGAGTGTGTGTTTGTGTTCTGCTGCTGATATCACCAATCCACCACTAGGTTTGATGTGTTGTGCTTTCTGAGATGCTCTTCTGCATACTGCAGTTGTCACAAGTGGTTATTTGAGTTACTGTCGCATTCTCGTCAGCGTGAACCAGTCTGGCCATTCTCCTCTGACCTCTCTCATTAACCCACAGAAATGCACCTCACTGGATATTTTTGTTTTTCACACCATTCTCTGTAAACTCCAGAGACTGTTGTGCATGAGAAAACAGGAGATCAGCAGTTTCTGAGATAATCAAACCATCCTATCTGGCACCAACAATCATTCCACAGTCAAAGTCACTGAAATTATATTTATGTTGTATTAAATTATATTTCTTCCCCATTCTGGTGTTAGGTTTGAACAAGGACTGAATGTCTGCATGCTTTTATGCATTGAGTTGCTGCCACATGATTGTCTAATCAGATATTTGTATGAATGATCGGGTTTCGGGGTCTATCTGATAAATGGCCACTGAGTGTATTAGACAAGATGGCAGTCAGTGATCAGTGAAATATCGGAAAGATATTCTTCACAATTCATTCTTCAGAAGTATCCTCATTTACTGTACTTGGTCAGGGACGACAGATAATAGGGATGAAAGTTTGGAGTAAAAACAAAATGATAAAAGAACGATAGAAATAAAATATTTAACATAATCAGTCCCACAAGCTGAGCTTTTGAAGAAATATGCATGAACAGTAGAAAGCAGAAAACCCTGAAGGGAGGCAGAGATAGAAAAACAGCAGCTGAAAGTACACTCGACCAAAACTTTGTGAAACGAGATGCATGCTAAAGAAATGTTTACAAAATCAGGAGCTTATCTAACCAGCCCTACCTCTGGGAAAGAAAACCTGTTGATCCACTGCTTTCACCAGAATGGAAAGGGACTGAATCATCCCCCTTGTCTGATTTCACATTTTCCAGAACATTCCTACCTGGGGCGAGGTGGGAATTCCCCTGAGTTTGAAGCAGGATATACTGGTTGGTAAACAAAGTGTAGAAATACACAAATGCCATAGTATGAGTAACAAATGTTTCAAAGTTATCATTTGTACCAAAACTATACGGGAGCTGTTCAGAGTCAGGAAAACAGACCCTTTTAAAATGTTCCACACATCTGCGAAGTGGATAAGTGACCGGGATGAAAGTGTCGATGGGTGGGTTAGTAAGTTTGCAGTAAGTTTAAGACTAGTAATGTTGTGGGTAGTGTAGAAGACTGTCAGAGATTACAATGGGACATAGATCAAACCCGGCCAAACGTGAAGTGTTGTTCCTTGGTAGATCAAATGTAAAGAAACAGAATACTGTTAAGGACAAGATGAGCAGAGGGATCTTGGAGTCCAGGTTGATAGCTCAATGAAAATGGCTCGACAGGTTGGTGGGTGGTTAAGAAGGTGTTTGGCATGCTTGCCTTTATTAGTCGAGGCATTGAGTTCAAAAGTCAGGAAGTTATGTTGCAGCTTTATAAAACTCTAGTTAGGCCGCATCTGGAGTAATGGAAATAGTTCTATAGGAAGGGAGTCCAGGCTTTGGAGACGGTACAGAGGAGGTTTACCGGGACGCTGTCTGGATTAGAGGGCATCTGCTGTAACGAGCGGCTGGTTAAACTTGGGTTGTTTTCTCTGGAGCAATGGAGGCCGAGGGGAAATCTGTTAGAGTTTATAAGAATATCAGAGGCATAGATAGAGTAAACAGAGAGTATATGTTCCCCAGGGTAGGAATGTCTAATACCAGAGGGCAAGGTGCAAGGGGATCATTTCAAAGGAGATGAAAGGGCAGGTTTTTACACAAAATGGTGGCTGCCTGGGGTGGTGGTAGAGGCAGAAACATTAAAGACTTTGAAGGGACATTTCGATAGGCTCATGAATGTGAGGAAAATGGAAGGATATGGACAGTGTATGGAGATTAGTTTAGTTAGCCATTTGATTACAATTGAATTGGTTCAGTACAATATTGTGGGCCGAAGGGCCTGTTTCTGTACTGTACTGTTCCATGTTCTATGGATCATCCATGGTGGAAGTTGAGAGGAAAACGGGGTTCAGTGTTTCTGTTAAGGATTTTTAATTAGCATGTCGCACCAGACAGTCAACTGTTCTTGTCTGGCGTGTGGTGTCAGGATTGGTCTCCTTTCGGATTAACCAGGTCATGATATGAACGTTCCTGACTCGACCCTTTTTTCTCCCGAGGCCGAGTGGCTAGCTCGACGCTCACCGGCACGGATGGAAACCGTGCTCAGGGGGTGGCCTGACTTGGATTCGAACTCGGGAGCCTTCGCTCTGGAGTCCGGTGCTGATGCCATTGCGCCACCTGCTGGCCACTGTTCAGGATGACAGCAGACCAGAGATTATGACAGCAGCTCAAACTATCAGAAACCACGAGTACACAACACACTGAATTAGTGACTGTGACATGGACAGTTAGTGATTCAGAATAATTGGGGAATCATAGAATCATTGAGCATTACACCACAGAAACAGGATCTCCAGCACATCTAGTCTGTGCTGAACTGGTATTCTGTCCAGTCCCATTGACCTGCACCTAGAACACAGCCCTCCCTCCATACCCCTCCAATCCATGTACGTATCCAAACCTGTCTTAAACGTTCCAGTCAAACCCTCATCCACCACTTCTGCTGGCAGCTCGTCCCATGCTCACACCACCCACTGAGTGAAGAAGTTCCCTTTCAGGTGCCACTTCAATATTTCACCTTTCACCCTTAACCTATGGCCTTGCTCCTTACTGTCTGCGTCACCCAGGACATGTCCTCTTCTCATTGCTACCATCAGGGAGAAGGTACAGGAAACTGAAGGCTCACACTCAATGATTCAGGAACAGCTTCTTCCCCTCTGTCATCAGATTTCTGAATGGATATTGATTCCATGAACACGACCTCACTACATTTTTTGCTCTTTTAGCACTATTTATTTAATTTAACTATATATACTGTAATGACTGTATATAGTTACTGTCATGTAGTTATTTTATTATTATATATTGCAATGTACTGCTGCCGCATAACAAAAATTTCATGACAAACACCAGTGATATTAAACCTGACTGATTCTGCTCTTCACTTTGTTTGTCACATAACAAGTTATTCGGCATTGTTATTGTGATGAATTGCTCTGGTGTTAAATCTGCTCTTCAGTGGGAGTTCAGTGAAACCCTCTCTCACTGCTTTTCCTCTGTGATCACAAAATACTCTGCAGATTCTGGGGTCAAAGCAACACGCACAACACGCTGGAGGAACTCAGCAGGTCGGGCAGCATCCGTGGAAACGAACAGTCAACGTTTCGGGCCGAGACCCTTCGTCAAGACTGAAGAGGGAGGGGGCAGGGGTCCTATAAAGAAGGTGGGGGAGGGTGGGAAGGAGAAGGCTGGTAGGTGCCAGGTGAAAAACCAGTAAGGGGAAAGGTCAAGGGGTGAGGGAGGGGAAGCAGGGAGTGGATAGGCAGGAAAGGTGAAGAAGGAATGTAAGGGGAAAGCACTGTAGGTAGTAGAAGGAGGCAGAACCATGAGGGAGGTGATAGGCAGCTGGAAGAGGAGGCAGAGTGAAACTGGGATGGGTAAGGGAGGGGGAGGGAATTACCGGAAGTTGGAAAATTCAATGTTCATACCAAGGGGCTGGAGACTACGTAGACAATATATGAGGTGTTGCTCCTCCAACCTGAGTTTGGCCTCATCGTGGCAGTAGAGGAGACCATGTGTGGACATATCTGAATGGGAATGTGAAGCAGAGTTGAAGTGGGTGGCAACCGGGAGATCCTGACGGAGTAAGTAAGTAAGCAAGAAAGTTTCTGGTAATATTTTTTCATTTAGTACATAGCTAGTGTGCTGAGAGTGGGTCCGGAGTTAGTGTGTGTTGCTTGTAGAGATGTGGGAACTCTGGGAGACCTGCAGTCTCATTGATAACGACATCTGCATGGAGTGCACCGAGTTACATCTCCTCAGAGACTGTGTTAAAGAACTGGAGCTGCAGCTGGATGACCTTCAGCTCATACGGGAAAATGAGGAGGTGACAGACAGGAGATACAGGGAGATAGTCACCCCTCAGGTACAGGATGCAGGTACCTGGGTGACTGTCAGGAGAGGGAAAGGGAATAGGCAGCCAGTGCAGAGTACCCCTGTGGCCGTTTCCCACAATAATAAGTATAACACTTTGGATACTGTTGAGCAGCGGCTGAGTCTCTGGCACTGAGTCTGGCTCTGCAGCTTCGAAGGGAATGAGGAGAAGAGGAGTCCGTAATGACAGGGGATTCCATGATTAGAGGAGCAGAAAGCAGATTCTGTGGACGTGAAAGAGAAACCCGGATGGTCTGTTCCCTCCCAGATCCCAGGGTTAGAATTGTCTTGGATCGAGTCCACGGCATTCTAAAGGGGAGGGTGAACAGCTGTAAGATGTGGCACATATTGGTACCAATGACATAGGTAGGAAAACGGAGGAGCTCCTGAAGAGAGAATCTAGGGAGTTAGACAGTCAGTTGAAAAGCTGGTCAGGGTAGTAATCACTGGATTATCACCTGTACCACGGGCCAGTGAGGGTAAGAATAGGATGATCTGGCTGAGGAATTGGTGCAGGGGGCAGGGTTTCAGATTTCTGGATCACTGGGATCTCTTCTGGGGAAGGAACCACCTGTACAAAAGGACAGGTTACACCTGAACCTGAGGGTCCAATATTCTTGCAGGCATGTTTGCTAGAGTTGTTGGGGAGGGTTTAAAGTAATTTGGCAGCAGGATGGGAACCGCAGTGATAGGGCTGAGGATGGGCAGTTGGTATACAACTAGTTGCAGTGTGCAGTGAGGCTGTGAGGACAGACAGGGAAACGATAGGGCAAAATTGCAGTCAGTGGGATGAGTTAAATTGTAACGGGGCCAGAAACAAAAAGGGTGATGAAGGTGTTATATTTCAATGTGCACAGTAGATGGAATAAGGGAGTTGATCCTGTGGAGCAGTTAGAGATTGGCAGGTATGATGTTGTGGGCATCTGAGTTGTGGCTGAAAGAAGATTAGAGTTGGGAGCTTAATATCCAAGTGTACACATTGTATGGAAAAGATAGGCAGGTAGGCAGAGGGCTTGGGGTGGCTCTATTGGTAAATATTCAGTTAAATCCTTGGAAAGAGATCGACATCAGAAGATGTAGAAACTTTGTGGGTAGAGTTAAGAAACTACAAGGGTAAAAAGATCCTGATGGGAATTATATACAGGCCTCCAAACAGTAGACAGGAAGTGGGCTGCAAATTACAGAGGGAAATAGAACAGGCATCTAAAAAGGGCAATATTTTGATAATTATGGGATACAAATATGCAGGAGATTGGGAAAATCTGATTGGAAGTTAGGTTTCAGCAAAGTGGACATTGTGTGAGTGGGCCAGTGTTAGAGTGGGATTTGAGGGTTTGCCTCATCGAGGCTTAGGGGAGGATTAGTCCGTAGGCAGATTTTTCTTTGCCATTTATTCTTTCATTCTTTCTTTTTGAAAATTTAGAGCAGTGGGGGTGCCAGACAGGGCAGTGGAATGCTCTTCTTGCCGGATGTGGGAAGGCAGGGAGACCTTCAGTGTCCCTGACAACAAAACCTACAAGAAGTGCATCCAGCTGCAGCTTCTAATAGACTGTGTGAAGGAGTTGGAGCTGGAACTGGATGAACTCTGGATCATTCAGGAGGCTGAGATCATTTGATAGACAGCACACACAGTCAGGTAGTTCCACACACTGTGCAGGACACGGGTAAATGGGTGACTGTCAGGTGGAGAAGGTGAGAGGCAGCCAGTGCAGAGTACCCCTGTGGCCTTTCCCCTCAACAGCAGGTAGGATGTGTTCGATACTGTTGAGGTGGGGTATCACCTAGCAGAGGAAAGCCACAGCAGTCGGGTATCTGGTACTGAGTCTGGCTCTGTGCCTCAGAAGGGAAGAGGGAGAAAAGGCAAGTGGCAGTGACGGGATTCAGATTGATGAGGGAAACAGAAAGGAGCTTCTGTGGCTGAGAGTGAGATTCCCAGATGATATGTTGCCTCCTGGGTGCCAGGATCAGGGATATCTCAGATGAAGTCCACAGTATTGTTAAGTGGGTGGGTGAGTGGCCAGAGGTCGTGGCCTACGTCAGTACCAATGACATGGGTCGAGGGTGACGAGTTCCAGCAAAGTGAGTCCAGGGAATTAGGTGCCCAGTTAAAGGGCAGGATCTCCAGGGCTGTGATCTCAGGATTGCTACCCATACCATGTGCTAGCGAGGCCAGAAATAGGAAGATCATACAGTTTAACATGCGGCTGAGGAGATGGTGCAGGATGGAGGGCTTCAGATATTTTGATCATTGCACTTTCTTTCTGGAAAGAGAGACTTGTAGAGAAGGTATGGTTTGCACCCGAACTGGGGGACTAATATCCTAGTGAGAAGGGTTACTAGTGCTGTACAGGTGGTGGGGAGGGGGAGGGGGTTGAGTGGTGGTGGAGTTTAAACTCGAGTCGCAGGGGGATGCGAACCAAAGTGCCCAAACAGATCATGGAGTGGTTGTAAAGAAAGGTGTTGTTCAGCCCATGTACAAAGTCAGGTAATTGAAAGATTGAGCATAGTGGGGCAAATGTCCTGAGCTGTGTATATTTCAATGTAAGGAGTATTGTAGGAGAGGTGGGTGAGCTTAGGGCATGGATCAGCCTGTGGAATATGACATTGTAGCCATTACTGAGATTTGTTTGCAGGAGGGAGGACTGGCAGCTCAATGTTCTGGGGTTCCGTTGTTTTAGACATGATGGAGCAGGAGGGGTGGCATTACCAGTAAGGAAAAATGTCATGGCCGTGCTCAGTCAGGACAGATGGGAGAGCTCATCTCGTGAGACTTTTTGGGTGGAACTGAGGAATGAGAAAGGTATGGCCAAGTTAATGGGATAATATCATCGACCATCAGCAGTCCACGGGATTTGGAGGAGCAAATTTGCAGAGATTGCAGACTGCAGCAAAAAGAACACAAGGTTCTGATAATAGTCGATTTTATCTTTCCACATATTGACAGGGACTCCCATGTTGTAAAAGAGGTGGATGGGAAAGAGTTTGTCAAATGTGTTTAGTGAAGTTTCCTTAATTAGTGCATAGAAATCACAACTAGAGAGAATATGATACTACATCTCCTATTAGGAAATGAGACAGGGCAGCTGACAAATGAATGTGATCATAATGCCATTAGTTTTATGGTAATTATGGAAAAGGGTAGATGTGGTTGGGTTAAGATGATAAATTGCAGAAAGGATAAATTTGATGGTATCAGAAAGGATATGGCAAATGTGGATTGGGACAGGTTGTTTTCTGGGAAAGGTATACTTGGGAAGTGGGGGGCCTTCAAAAGCGCAATTTTGTGAATACAGAATTTGTATATTCCCGTCAGAATTTAAGACAAGGATAATAGATTTAGGTAATCTTGATTTTTGAGAGATATTGATGTCCTGGTTAGGTAGAAGGAAATGCATAACAGTATAGGCAGGGTAAAACAAATGAGATACTTGAGCAGTACAAGGAATAGAAGAGAACAATATAAAGAATGTAAAGAATCTAAGAAGAATCTTAAGAAAGAAATTAGAAAAGCTAAAAGATATGAGGTTGCTTTGGCAAGTAAGGTGAAAATAAATCTGAAGAGTTTCTACAGTAACATTAATAGCAAAAGTATAGTGAGGGATAAAATTGGTCCCTTAGAGAATCAGAGTGGACAGCTATGTGTGGAGCCGAAAGAGATGGGGGAGATTTTGAACAATTTCTTCGGTATTCACTAAGGAGAAGGGTATTGTATTGTGTAAGGTAAGGGAAACAAGTAGGGAAGTTATGGAAATTATGATGATTAAAGAAGAGGAAGTACTGGCGCTTTTAAGGAATATAATAGTGGATAAATCTCCGGATCGTGACAGGATATTCCCGAGGACCTTGAGGGAAGTTAGTGTAGAAATAGCAGGGGCTCTGACAGAAGTATTTCAAATGTCATTAGAAACGGGGATGGTGCCGGAGGATTTGCATATTGCCCATGTGGTTCCATTGTTTAAAAGGGTTCTAAGAGTAAACCTAGCAATTATAGGCCTGTAAGTTTGATGTCAGTGATGGATAAATTAACGGAAAGTATTCTTAGAAATGGTATATATAATTATCTAGATAGACGGGGTCTGATTAGGAACAGTCAGCATGAATTTGTGCGTGGAAGGTCATATTTGACAAATCTTATTGAATTTTTTGAAGAGGTTACGAGGAAAGTTGACGAGGGTAAAGCAGTGGATGTTCTCTATATGGACTTCAGTAAGGCCTTTGACAAGGTTCCACACGGAAGGTTAGTTAGGAAGGTTCAATCGTTAGGTATTAATATTGAAGTAGTAAAACGGATTCAACAGTGGCTGGATGGGAGATGCCAGAGAGTAGTGGTGGATAACTGTTTGTCAGGTTGGAGGCCGGTGACTAGTGGTGTGCCTCAGGGATCTGTATTGGGTCCAGTGTTGTTTGTTATATACATTAATGATCTGGATGATGGGGTGGTAAATTGGATTAGTAAGTATGCAGATGATACTGAGGTAGCTAGCGTTGTGGATAATGAAGTAGGTTTTCAAAGCTTGCAGAGAGATTTAGGCCAGTTAGAAGAGTGGGCTGAACAATGGCAGATGGAGTTTAATGCTGGTAAGTGTGAGGTGATACATTTTGGTAGGAATAATCCAAATAGGACATACATAGTAAATGGTAGGGCATTGAAGAATGCAGTAGAACAGAGTGATCTAGGAATAATGGTGCATAGTTCCCTGAAGGTGGAATCTCATGTGGATAGGGTGGTGAAGAAAGCTTTTGGTATGCTGGCCTTTATAAATCAGAGCATTGAGTATTGGAGTTGGGATGTAATGTTAAAAGTTTACAAGGCATTGGTAAGGCTGAATTTGGAGTATTGTGTACAGTTCTGTTCACCGAATTATAGGAAAGAAGACAACAAAATAGAGAGAGTACAGAGAAGATTTACTAGAATGTTACCTGGGTTTCACCATCTAAGTTACAGAGAAAGGTTGAACAAATTAGGTCTTTATTCTGTGGAGTGTAGAAGGTTGAGGGGGGACTTGATAGAGGTATTTAAAATTATGAGTGGGATAGATAGAGTTGACGTGGATAGGCTTTTTCCATTGAGAGTAGGGGAGATTCAAACAAGAGGACATGAGTTGAGAGTTACGGGGCAAAAGTTTAAGGGTAACACGAAGGGGAGTTTCTTTACTCAGAGAGTGGTAGCTGTGTGGAATAAGCTTCCAGTAGAAGTGGTAGAGGCAGGTTCGGTATTGTCATTTAAAGTAAAATTAGGTAGGTATATGGACAGGAAGGGAATGGAGGGCTATGGTCTAGGTGCGGGCTAGTGGGACTAGGTGAGAGTAAGCACATACTAGAAGGGCCGAGATGGCCTGATTCTGTGCTGTAATAGTTATATGGTTTATATGGTTAATTTACCCGGGTCCTGCACAGAATGCCATGGGAAGGAGAGTCTCCATTGCAAGAGGTGCTTTGTGCAGGTGGATATCTCCAAGGACGAGTGCCAATACTCATGAGAGAAAGCCAGTTTGCTGAAGATGGCCTTCAAGGGAAGTTAGGACTGTGGTGGGTGCTTTCAGGGGGACCGGGGGTTCAGCACCATGAGTAACGGTTATACCCAGCTTTGGAAAAGATGAGCTCCAATATTTAGACAGGTTTAACTCTAATAGGCTCTTTTTTAAATTTCTTTCTTTTTAATAACTATTTGATGAAACTGAAATTGATAAATATACTTTCTTTATAATATGTGGTGTACAATCTGTTATTTGTTGCCAATTGATAATTGGGTTTGGGCATAATTTACAAAGTATTCGCTCAAATTGAGGTTTCTTTAATGAGAACATCATGACATTCCTGTTTGGTTTGAACCTGAAATCATACCGACCCCAGATGTATGTTGTTTATGAAAGGTGGCTTCTCACCGCTGAGTCAAGTGGCTGTTGTTGCACCAGGAACGTTGAAGACAAGGCGTGGATGTTGTTTACATAGACTTTAGCAAGGCCTTTGAAATGGTCCCACATGGGAGGCTGCTCAAGAAGGTTCAGTTGCCTGGCATTCAAAGTGAGGTAGTAATTTGGATTGGACATTGGCTTCACTGGAGAAGAGAGAAGCCAAAGAGTGGAAGTAGATAGTTACCTCTCTGTCTGGAGAGCCATGACTAATGGTGTGCCACAGGGATCACTGCTGGGTCCATTAGTTGTTTGTCATTCATATCAATGATCTGGATGATAATGTCGTATTCTGGATCAGCAGATTTGTGGATAACACTAAGATTGAGGGTCTGGTGGATAGTGAGGAAGACTTTCAAAGCTTGCAGCAGGATCTGGAGCAGCTGGAAAAATGGGCTCAAAAATGGCAGATGGAATTTAGTGTAGACAAGTGTGAGGTGTTATACTTGGCAGGATCATCCAGGCTAGGGCTTGCAAGATGAGGGGTAGGGCACAGAGGAGTGTCTGTAGAACAGAGAGATCTGGGAATGCAGATGCATAATTCCACGAATGTGGCATGACATGTAGATATGGTCGTAAAGAAAGCTTTTGGCACATTTTGAGCACAGGAGTTGAGATTCTATCTTTAAATTGTATAAACCATTGGTGGTCATAATTTGGAGTATTGTGTCCAGTTGTGGTCATTCCCATAAGATATAGGAGCAGAATTTGGCCCATCAAGTCTGCTCCACCATTTCATCACGGCTGATCCAATTTTCCTCTCAGCCCCAGTCTCTGCCCTCTCCCCATATCCCTTCATACTCTGATCAATCAAGACTCTATCAACCTCTTCCTCAAGTATACCGTACATAAATACTTGCCCTTCGCAGCTTCATAGAAGCATAGAAACATAGAAAACCTACAGCACCATACAGGCCCTTCGGCCCACAATGCTGTACAGAGCATGTCCTTACTTTAGAAAGTACCCAGAGTTACCCATAGCCCTCCATTTTTCTAAGCCCCATGCACCTATACAGGGTCTCTTAAAAGACCCTATTGTATCCGCCTCCAACAACATTGAGGGCAGCACATTTCATGCACTCACCATTCTCTGCGTCAAAAAACGTACCGCAAACACCTCCTCTGTACTCACTTCCAAACACATTAAATCTGTGCCCTCTTGTGTTAGCCATTTCAGCCCTGGGAAAAAGACTCTGACTATCCACACGATCCTTGTAAATCTCCTCTGCACCCTTTCTATAGTTTCCATATCCTTCCTGTAGTGAGCTGACCATAACTGAGCACAGTACTCCAAGTGGGGTCTGACAAGGGTCCTATGTAGCTGTAACATTACCACTCGGCTCTTGAACACAATCCCACTGTTGATGGAGGCCAGTGCACCATATGCCTTCTTAACCACAGAGTCAACCTGCGCAGCAGCTTTGAGTGTCCTTTGGACTCAGTCCCCAAGATCCCTCTGATCCTTCACACTGCCAAGAGTCTCACCATTCATACTATATTCTGCCATCATATCTGACCTACCAAAATGAACCACTTCACACTTATCTGAGTTGAACTCCATCTGCCACTTCTCAGCCCAGTTTTGATTCCTATCTATGTACCACTGTAACCTCTCCAGTCCTCCACACTATCCACAACACCTCAACCTTCATGTCATCAGCAAATTTACTAACCCATCCCTCCACTTCCTCATCCAGGTCATTTATAAAAACCACAAAGAGAAGGGGTCCCAGAACAGATCCCTGAGGCACACCACTGGTCACTGACCCCCATGTAAAATATGACCCATCTACAACCACTCTTTGCCTTCTGTGTGCAAGCCAATTCTGGATCCACAAAGTGAGGTCCGCTTGCATCTCATGCCTCCTTACTTTCTCAATAAGCTTTGCATGGGGTACCTTATCAAATGCCTTGCTAAAATCCATATACACTACATCTACTGCTCTCCCTCCATCAATGTGTTTAGTCACATCCTCAAAAAATTCAATCAGGCTCATAAGGCACCACCTGCCTTTGACAAAGCCATGCTGACTATTCCAAATCATATTACACCTCTCCAAATGTTCATAAATCCTGCCTCTCAGGATCTTCTCCATCAACTTACCAACCACTGAGGTAAGACTCATTGGTCTATAATTTCCTGGGCTATCTCTACTTCCATACTTGAATAAGAGAACAACATCTGCAACCCTCCAATCCTCTGGAACCTCTCCCACCCCCATTGATGATGCAAAGATCATCGCCAGAGGCTCAGCAATCTCCTCCCTCGGCTCCCACAGAAGCCCGGGGTATATCTTGTCTGGTGCCTGTGACTTAACTAACTTGATGCTTTCCAAAAGCTCAGCACATCCTCTTTCTTAATATCTATATGCTCAAATTTATCAGTCCACTGTAAGTCATCCCTACAATTGCCAAAATCCTTTTCTGTAGTGAATACTGAAGGAAAGTATTCATTAAGTACCTCCACTACCTCCTCCGGTTCCATACACACTTTCATTGTTACACTTGATTGGTCCTATTCTCTCATGTCTTATCCTCTTGCTCTTCACATACCTGTAGAATATCTTGTTGTTTTCCTTAATCCTGCTCACCAAAGCTTTCTCATGGCCCCTTCCAGCTCTCCTAATTTTGTTCTTAAGCTCCTTCCTGCCAGCCTTATAATTTTCTATACCTCTACCATTACCTAGTTTTTTGAACTTTTCGTAAGCATTTCTTCTTGACAAGATTTTCACAGCCTTTGTACACCATTGTTTCTGTACCCTACCATCCTTTCCCTGTCTCATTGGAATGTACCTATGCAGAACGCCACACAGATATCCCCTGAACATTTGCCACATTTCTGCCATATATTTGTCTGAGAACATCTGTTTCTAATTTATGCTTCCAAGTTCCTGACTGGGAGCTTCATATTTCCCCTTACTCCAATTAAACTTTCCTAACTTGTCTGTTCCTATCACTCTCCAACACTATGGTAAAGGAGATAGATTTGTGATCACTATCTCCAAAATGCTCTCCCACTGAGATACCTGACACCTGACCAGGTTCATTTCCCATTACCAGATCACGTACAACCTCTCCTCTTGTAGGGTGATGTACATACTGTGTCAGGAAATTTTCCTGTACACACCTTATGAACTCCACCTATCTAAACTCCTTGCTCTATAGAGATTCCAATCAATGTCTGGGAAATTAAAATCTCCCATCACGACAACCCTGTTAGACCATAAGACCATAAGATATAGGAGCAGAAGGAGGCCATTCGTCCCATCAAGTCTGCTCTGCCATTCATTCATCGGCTGGTCCAATTCTTCCAGTCAACCCCACTCCCCTGCCTTCTCCCCGTAGCCCTTGATGCCCTGGCTAATCAAGAATCTATCTCTGCCTTAAATGCACCCAATGACTTGGCCTCCACAGCCTCTCGTGGCAACAAATTCCACAGATTTACCATCCTCTGACTAGAACATCTCTTGTTCTAAATAGACGTCCTTCAATCCTGAAGTCGTGACATCTTGTCCTAGACTCTCCTACCATGGGAAATCACTTTGCCATATCTAATCTGTCAGGCGGCCTTTTAACATTCAAAACTGTTATTACTGGATCGTTCCAGAATCTGTCTCCCTATCAGCTCTTCGATGACCCTGTTACTATTGGATGGTCTATAAAAAACACCCAGTAGATTTATTGACCCCTTCCTGATTCTAAATTCCACCCGTGACTTCCTACTTTTCTGCAGCCCTAACACTATCTCTGATCAATTGTGCCACGTCCACACCTCTGTAGCCTCCCTCTCTGTTCTTTCTGAAACATCTAAAGCCTGGCATTCTAAGTAGCCATTCCTGCCCCTGAGCCATCCAAGTCTCTGAAATGGCCACAACATCATAGTAGTGATCCGCGCTCTAAACTCATCCGCTTTGTTCATGATACTCCTTGCATTAAAATAGACACATCTCAAACCATCAGTCTGAGCACATCCTTTCTCTATCACCTGCCTATCCTCCCTCTCACACTGCCTACAAGCTTTCTCAATTTCTGAGCCACTTCCTCTGTCTCTTCAGTTCGGTTCCCACCCCCCAGCAATTCCAGTTTAAACTCTCCCCAATAGCCTTCAAAAACTTCCCATCCAGGATATTGGTCCCTTTCAGATTCAAGTGCAACCTGTCCCTTTTGTACAGGTCACGCCTGCCCCAAAAGAGGTCCCAATGATCCAGAAATCTGAATCCCTGTACCCTGCTCCAATCTCTCAGCCACGCATTTATCCTCCACCTCATTCTATTCCTATACTCACTGTCGTGTGGCACAGGCAGTAATCCTGAGATTACTACCCTTGTGGTCCTGCTTCTCAGCTTCTTTCTTAACTCCCTGTAGTCTGTTTTCAGGACCTCCTCCCTTTTCCTACCTATGTCGTTGGTACCAACATGTACCACGACCTCTGGCTGTTCACCATCCCACTTCAGGATATTGTGGATGTGATCAGAAACATCCCGGATCCTGGCACCTGGGAGGCAAACTACCATCTTTGTTTTTTTCTGCGTCCTGGGGCAAAGAATTCCTTGGATTCACCACTCTCTGGCTGAAGAAATTCCTTCTCATTTTCCTTCAATACACGATTAAGTTTTTTATGGATCCCCAAAACCAAAGGACTTTCTACAGGGGCACAATTGAGAGCATCCTGACTGGCTGCATCACTGCCTAGTTATGGGAACTGTACTTCCCTCAATCACAGGACTCCGCAGTGAGTGATACGGACAGTGGTGAGTGTAGATGTGGAGTGCAGGTAGTTTTGAGGAAATAAGGAGGCTACAGAAGGACTTGGGTAGGGTAGGAAAATGGGCAAAGAAATAGCAAATGGAATGTGGTGTCGGGAAGTATATGGACATGCACTTCGGTGGAAGAAATGAAAGGGTTGATGATTTTCTAAATGGAGAGAAAATACAAAATTCTGATGCACACAGGGATTTGAGAGACCTTGTGTAGGATTCCCTGAAGTTTAATTTGCAGGTTGAGTCTGTGGTGAGGAAGGCAAATGTGATGTTAGCATTCATTTTGAGAGGACTAGAATATAAAAGCAAGGCTGTAATGTTTCCAGTCAGAACTGTGGGAATGATTGTTTTAAACACTGAGCTGAGGCCAACAAACAACATCCTGACGTAAGTATTAGTATTGTCCAGGTGACCAAGGCTACAGATCAAGTCGCCCTACACAGCTTGGTCCTGAAACTGCAGTAAAATGTCCAATAACATCTGTTCATGTAATATTACTCCTGTGCTGTAGTTGTCTCACTTTCACCTGCTCTACAGTTTAAGTGATTATATTTTCTTTCTATTCTAATCAGCTGAAAGGGAAGAAGTGGTTGGTGTCCTTGGTTCATCAGTTTTACTGGATCCTGAAATCACCGTTGATTCCAGCAAGAATGAAATCCTTTGGACTTTCAAAGCCAGCAACAAAAGCCGTGATGTTATTTTGGATCACATCCCAGGTGTCGCCACATTTGAACCAAATGAACAGTTCAAGGACCGTTTACAATTCAACGCTTTGAGTGGTGCACTGACGATAAGCAGATTAAATGCCAGTGACCAAGGAGATTACACCTTCACTGTTGATGGGAAAGAGTTGAAAATAATGGAGTTGCTTGTCATTGGTAAGAAGTTTCAGATATTTGTGATGTAGTGTGTGATTTATTAATGGCAGAATCTGCCATAGAAACTATGATGTGTGATTTTTATTTCCATCAAAGTCTAAGCAGGATAACCTCTGTTGTGACTCATCAACTGAGTCATCAGAGAGACATTGAAGCTGGTGATATAAAAACAGCAGAATTTTTGCAGGGAATCTGATTCTCCTCTCATCACACACAGTTTTACAGTTTTTAAACACAAATAAAGTGATAAATGAATCACCACAATTTCAATAGGTATAATTTCCTACCGACCTCTAACATTTTGAATATTTGTAGAATTACATATTTACAATAGTCGTACATCCCAGCCAGTAGAATCCTTTTGAAAGCTTCAGAGCACAAACTCCAAACACCCAAAATACATCTCTTTTGTTAAACCTGGGCCTCTGTACCTCCCTTCTTGACTTCCTCACTGGAATGCTTAGCACACTTTTGGCGACAAGGAGGCGTACAAGAGTGAGGTAGATCAGCTGGTTGAGTGGTGTGACAACAACAACCTTACACTCAACGTAAGTAAGGCCAAGGAATTGATTGTGGACTTCAGGAAGGCAAAGTCAATAGAGAATACTCCCCAGTCCTTATCAATGGATCAGCCGTGGAAAAGGGTGTGCAGTTTCAAGTTCCTCGATGTCAACACCACTGAAGATCTGTCCTGGGCCGAACATATTGATGCAATTACAATGAAGGCACAACATCGGCTATGTTTCATTACAAGTTTATGGAGACTTGGTATGTCATTAAAGACTCATGCAAGTTTCTACAAATGTATGTGGAGAACACAGTGTTTCAAGAACAGTTTTTTCCCATCTGCCATTACATTTCTCAATGGACAATGAACCCATGAAATATACCTCACTTTTTTTTGCTCTCTTTTTGCACTATTTATTTAATTTATTTTTAATATACACTTATTGTAATTCATTGCTTTTTATTATTATGTCTTACAATGTACTGCTGCTGTAAAAGAACAAATTTCATGACCTTTGTTGGTGATACTAAACCTGATTCTGATTCGATGATTAGTTTCAGTCGCCTTAAACTGTCAGTTGAAGGTGGAGGGGCCGGTCGTGTTGAGGAAGCAGAGAGGCTGCGGAAGGACTTTGACAGATTTGGAGAGGTGTCAGATGGAATACAGTGTCAGGAATTGTATGGTCATGCACTTTGGTAGAAGGATGAAATACATAGATTATGCTCTAAATGGGGGATAAAATCAAAATCTGAAGTGCAGAGGGACTTGAGAGTCCTCGAGGATTCCTGAAAGGTTAATTTGTAGGTTGAATTGGTGGTGAGGAAAGTGAATGAGATGTTCACATTAATTTCAAGAGGACCAGAACATAAACACAAGGATGTAATGCTGATGCTGTATAAATTACTGGTGAGGCCTCACTTGGAGTATTGTGATTAGTTTTGGGCCCCTTATTTAAGAAAGGATGTGCTGACATTGGAGAGGGTTCAGAGGAGGTTCACAGGGATGATTGCTGGAATGAAAGAGTTATCATACGAGTAGTGATTGAAGTTTCTGGGCCTGAACTCAGAGGAATTTAGAAGAATGATGGCGATCTCTTTGAAACCTATTGAAAGTTGAAAGGCCAAGATGGAGTGGATGTGATGAGGATGTTTGCTTTCGTGGGAGAATCGAGGACCAGAGGGCACAGCCTCAAAAGAGAGGGATGTCCGTGTTGGCTGAGGCTGAGTGACCTGGACAAGAAATGTAACACAAGAACTAATCATAGATGCAAAATTGGCATCTTTGAATGTGATCAGTGTAAAGAGAACAGTTTGATGTGTCAACGCTTTACAATAACTGGCCAAGGTCAAGGCTGATGTGAGTTTTTTACAGGAGTGTGGGCTAACACACTCTGCAACTACCAGAGTTGGTTGTGATGGTGGCCCCATGGTCCATCTGTGTGGTTGGGGGCAACGATTGTCATCCTTCTGGCCTGGGAATTCTGTTACAGGGTGACAACTTCTCAATCACCCAAGTCAGAGAGGTGGTTGGGGTGTGGCTCCTTGTGGCATACATAATGTACTGAAACACTCTACTCTGGTTAATTAACACTTACACCTCACCCGTGCGGAGTGAGCGGCTGGCCATCCTCGAGCCGCTCCCACCACTGCCGGTGACATCACAGCTGGTCATTCTGGTTGGTGACATCATCGATGCAGCTGGTAGTGCCGACAACAGGCTGGACAGCACCTCCAGATTCCTGATGGAAACAGTTAAAATAGACAAGCTGCACAATGCCTTCAGCACCCCTTCAGAAGGATGGTGATGGTTCACTGACTGAGTTGTACTCGGCTACGTGGGACTGGAAGTGTGGAGTTTGCAAAGATTCAGCATGACATCTAAAACTCTGACAAACCTCTATAGATGTGTGGTGGAGTGTGTATTGACTGGTTGTGTCACAGCCTGGTCTGGAAACACCAATGCCTTTGAATGGTAAATCCTCCAAAAAGTATCGGATATGGTCCAGTCCATCATCAAGGAAAGCCCTCCCAACCACTGAGCACATCTACACAGAGTAATGTAGCAGCAAAGTAGCATTCATCATCAGGGACTCCCACCACCCAGGTTGTGCCCTCTTCTCACTGCTGTCATCAGGAAGAATCACAGGAGCCTCAGGGCTCACACCACCAGGTTCAGGAACAGTTATTACCCCTCAACCACCATCATGCTCTTGAACCAATGGGGATAACTTGACTTGCCCCATCACTGAAATGTTCCCATAACCAATGGACTTGCTTTCAAAGACTTTTCATCTCATGTTTTTGATATTTATTGCTTATTTATTGCTACTATTATTTTATTTGTATTTGCACAGTTTGTTGTCTTTTGCACATTGGATGGGGGCGTCATTTGTGTTTCCTGTAGTTACTGTGAATGCCTACAAGAGAATAAATCTTATTGTTGTATATGGTTGCATATATGTACTTTGATAATAAATTTACTTTGTATTTTGAACTTTGAATAATTGTCTGGACTGGACTGAGAGGATAAAACTGAAATTGGGACTGTGGGGAGGGCGCTCCCTATCGATATCTGGGAAGAACCTGGTCAACAAGTGTGAGTTTCTCTCAGGCTGCTGTACTTGGTGCAAGTGTTGCCCATGCCCCGCTCCTCCAGCTTGAGAATCACCCGAGCTGTTTTCAGGTTCATCTGGGGGTCCGAGATGGAGTAGGTGAGGCACAGATCACAACGCACTCCCTGTATAACGGGTGCAAAAATGTACCCAATATCACCCTCTCTCTGATGACGAACTTCATGTGTGGCTGCATCAGGCTGTGTGTGGAACCTAAATACATGGGCACCAGGTACCACTACGTGCTGAGGTTCTGCCTGTCCCCTGTGTTGCCAAGGTGTTGAAACTGAGGGATGTTCCTGAAAAGGGGATGAATGAACCCCAGAGAAATCTGAAGGTGAGGCAATTCAACTTTCTGAGAGATGGAGAATAGAGAAATCTGAAGCCAGTGAATTCCCAGTTTTGGAGCCAGTGTAGATCAGAAGCACTGGGGTCTGGCTGGAACAGGTATAGTGCGAGAGTGTTGGATCAGACAAAGTTGATGAGGGGTTTGAGGTGGGAGGCTGGGCCAGAAAGAATTTCCACAACATTCTTGTCTGAAAGACAAGTTCCTGTAACCCCAGTAAAGAGTGGCTCAATATCTATTCAGTAGTATGTTCTCATTTGCTGAAGTTTCACAAAGTTCTCTGTTTAAGTGTTTCACAGCCACCACATTTTAAATGAGTACAATTATTTTTATTAACAGATAAAGTTAAAGAAGAGGTTGGTCTCCTTGGCTCATCAGTTTTACTGGATCCTGAACTCAAAGTTGATCCCAGCAAGAGTGAAATAGTTTGGACCTTCATCGGCAGGAGCATTTTGCATCATGTCCCAGGTCACAGCTTAGTGGAACTGAGTGACCAGTTCAAGTTTCGTCTGCACTTTAATACTTCTAATGGTGCTCTGACTGTGAATGGAGCAGAACATGGTGACCAAGGAGATTACACCTTCATTGTGGATGAAGAAGAGCTGAGAATAATAGAGCTACACCTCTTTGGTAGGTAGCTTTATGTTCCATAGAACAGTACAACATAGTTCAGGCCATTCGGCCCACAATGTTATGTTGACCTATTAACCTATACCAAGATAAATCTAACCCTTCCGTCCCTCATAGACATCCATTTTTCTTTTATCCGTGTGTTTATTCAGGATGTCATTGGGTACAGAAGTCACCATAGTTTTTGTGGTTGTATTTTCCAGTTGAGGCTAGACACTTTGGGCACTTCACCTGATAGAATAAACACAGAGGTAGCAGATATTGAAAGCTGCTGTCATTCAACCCCCATCTCTGTAATGTACCTGTCATCCCGAGGAGGAGCCCGTTTGGGATTTGATCCAACATTCATTGCTGCACTGGTGGGATGAGAGAAGAAGAATTGTTTGTCAAACCTGAGGCTTGGGTTTCCTGTTGGAGAGAACAGAAGGAAATGGTTGTGAAGTGAAAGTGTGGATGGATGGAAAAGGTGGAGAAATGGAAAAAGTAGCAAGAGAAGGGATGGGAGGGGAGGGAGGTACAAAATGCATTAGATTAGTGTGGGAAATGGGGAAAGGGGTGTGACATGATGGTGAAAGAAACTTCAATAACGATAATAAATAAAAAGATGAAATTTATTTGTCGAGCACTTTTCACACAGTTGATGTAGTTCAAAGTTGTTTGCAATGGGATAAAAGTACAAATATGAAAAATAAAATAAAAATAAATGTAAATAAAAGACAAAACGATGCAAGGTTAAATAAATAGATTTTAAGCTCTCATTTAAAGGTGTTAACTGAGTCTGCATCCCCTATAGTTTTAGTATTGAATTCCACAATTGAGGAACGCAGTTCAAAAAAGCTGACCTGCCTATTTTCTTCTGAGGGAGATTTTTTTTTTAAATTTAAGAGACCGGTGGCAGAAAACCTGAGAGCCTGAGCAGGATTATGAAAGGAAAGTGATTCTGTGATGTACTCTGGTCACAAACCATTAAGAGTTTTGAAATCAGGGAAGACAAGATTAATATTAATTTTAAAAGATACAGAAAGCTCCTGGAGCTGTCAAATTTCATCCCACCAAATTTTTATTGGCGTGTTTATGTGGGATAAAACCATTCTCTGCACTGTGAAGTCAGCAATGTATTGTCATAAACTTTTCCATTCTGTTTGGTAATTCCAGGTACTGAGATAAGGACTAGAATTTTGGGCAATTGACCAGGAAGGAAGATGGAGGATATAAAAAGAATTAAGATTGGTGTCTCTGTTTATGTTTTTGAAATCCATACAAGGCTCACAATGATCACATTAATCTTGTTGTTTAAACCCTGCTTCTGACATAAACATTCAGCCCCTGGAGAAGGTGATCAATGAGAGATATTAAGAGCCTGGCTGACAAAAAGGCAACAAACCTGAGGATGTTCTCTGAAATAACAAGACCAGAATCTTATTTAAAATGCTGAGATGTCAGGGTATCGATGTTCCCTGTGCAGATGGGTCACTGATGGGTCAAAATGCAGTAATGGAGTGTGAGGGAGGGGTAATTCCACAGCTTATTTAATGTACACCTTCCCCTTCCTCCTGAGGTGTCGTGTCTGATGGTTTCCACGGCAGTGCCCATTTCATTGATTTCAATGTCTGTTCCTCATGACAAAAGTCAGTAAAGCATTTCCATGTGTGAGGCTGCTCAGTCCCACTGGGAAAACAGCAAGAGTTCTTGGAGCTGGTGGTGATTCTGGGATGAAAGGTGGTGATGAATCAACATATAGGAGGGAGACTGAATATCTGTCTGAGTGGTGCCACAGCAATAACCTCTTCCTCAATGTCAGCAAGACCAAGGACCTGATTACTGACTTCAGGAGGAAACCAGAGGTCCATGAGCCATTCCCATCAGAGGATCAGAGTCGGAGAGGGTCGGCAACTTTAAATTCCTTGGTGTTATCATTACAGAGGACTGATGCTGGGTCAGCAGTTAAGAACAAAATGAAGAAGGTGCAGAAGTGCCTCTACTCCCTTCGAAATTTGTGGAGATTCGGCGTGACACCTGAAAATCTGACAGACTTCTGCAGATGTGTGGTGGAGAGTATATTGACTGGCTGCATCATTGGAACCACCAATGCCCTTCAACAGAAAATCCTACAAGGAGTAGTGGATACGGCCCAGTCCATCATTGGAGATTAAGGAAGAAGAAGTGCTGGATCTTCTTAAAAACATTAAGATTGATAAATCCCCAGGGCCGGATATGATACACCCCAGGTTGTTGTGGGAATTGAGAGAAGAGATCGCAGGAGCGTTAGCCATGATCTTTGAATCCTCTTTGGCTGCAGGGGAAGTACCGGAGGACTGGAAAATGGCAGATGTAGGTTCTAGTGTCCTCGTATAAATCAGGACATAGGAGAGGAGTTGCTGTTCTTATCTCAAGTAAGCTAAATTTTGAAAAAGTATTCGAAATGGGAGATAAAGAGGGCAGATATATTCTGGTAAGGGGGAATATAGACGGCAGTTCAGTTACTGTATTGAATATATATGCACCCCCGGGAAGTGATATTGGTTTCTTTCAGAAAATTACTGATATTATGGTAATGGAAACAGAAGGTCTCCTGATATGTGAGGGAGACTTAAATTTACAATTACAACCAAATTTAGACTCTTCCAATAGAAAAACCTATGAAACAAAATCTTTACATAAGAAAGTTAATACACTTTTTGAGGATGTTGGTTTAATTGATATATGGAGAGACCTTTTCCCTGACAGAAGGGATTACACTCATTATTTTCTGCTCCCCATTCTGTATATACAAGAATAGACTATTTCATAACATTTGGAAAAGACAAAGACAAAATAAACACTTGTGGAATTGGGACAATAGATGTAAGTGACCATGCACCTATATATTTATCTGTTGATTTTGACCTACAACCAAAGAATACTATTTGGAAACTAAATTCAAGTCTACTCAATGATCCGTACTTTAAGGAACAAATTAAAAAAGAAATTGGTCTCTAATTAGAATTTAATGATAATGGAGAGGTTTCACCTCCAATATTATGGGATACTCTGAAGGCGGTCTTAAGAGGGAAAATTAGAGCGATATCTTCATATAAGAAAAAAATAAGGAATAAAACATTAGAGGAATTACAAAATAGGCTGAAGGAACTAGAGAAAAAACACAAATTGAATTTGGCACAGGATATATTAGGGGAAATTAAAAGAATTAAGGATGAAATAAATAATTTGGCTACGCAAGAAATCAGGAAAAACTTAATGTTTCTGAAAGTGGATCGAAATCTATGAAAATACTGGCGTGGAAACTGAAAAATAAGGTAGCAGAAAATACAATTCATAGAATTAGGGACCCAAGAATGAAAATGATTAAAAAATAAGCTAAGTGAAATTCAAGAAGCTTTTGAAGTGTTTTACAAAACTCTATATTCCAAAGTTCCAGGGAGAAGCATAACCCAAATTGACACCTTCTTGAAATCTCTAGAGTTACCCACTTTAAGCAAAGAACAAAATAGAACGATGACTGCTGATATAACTGAAGTTGAATTAAAAGCTGCAATTAATAGGCTTAAATTAAGCAAATCACCAGGATCATATGGGTATACGGCAGAGTGGTATAAAGAATTTAAAAATGAGTTAATTCCTGTTTTACTCCCCACACTGAACTGGGCTCTAAAAAGGCACAAATGCCACCCAGTTGGAAGGAAGCGATAATCTCAGCTATACTGAAAGAAGGCAAGGATAAAATGGAATGCGGGTCATTTAGACCAAAATCCTTTCTTAATATAGATTATAGGTTATTTACCTCCAACATGGCCAAATGATTAGAGGAGTTTCTACCCATACTGATATGAAACGATCAGACAGGTTTTATACGACAACGCCAGACAAAAGACAATATTCGAAGGACACTCCACATTATGGATCATATACAAAAAATAAAATCGAAGCAATAGTGATAAGCGTGGACGCTGAAAAAGCATTTGATTTGGTTAATTGGAATTTTCTTTACAGAGTTTTACATGGATTTGGTTTCCAAGACACAATTATTAAAACTATACAGCCATTATATGACAATCCTACTGCTAGGATTAAAATTAATGGATATTTTTTATCAAGTAGTCTTACCTTAGAAAGGGGCATGAGACAGGGTTGTGCATAGGCACCACTATTTGCGTTATATCTGGAACCATTAGCTCAATACATCAGACAAAATGAAGATATCGGGAATTACTATTAAAGGGACAGATCATAAATTGGATTGTTATGTGGATGACATCTTGATCTATCTAGGGCAACCAACATACTCTTTGCCTAAATTGATGCAGTCCTTTGAACAATATGGTCAATTATCAGGATACAAGATCAACATAGATAAAACCCAATTACTTTCATATTACTATAGCCCACCCAGAGAAATTGAAAGTCGATACCCCTGGGCATGGCAGACAGTCTTTCAAATATTTGGGCATCATTATACCAAAAGATTTGGCAAAATTATCAGAATGTAATTATCAGCCTTTATATAAAAAAAATTAAGGAAGATGTGGCAAGATGGAACCTGATTCCTTTTCTCAGTCTCAGTTCAAGGATTGAGTCTATTAAAATGAATGTTCTGCCCAGACTGTTATATCTCTTTCAGACCCCGCCAATAGAGATTAATCAAAATCAATTCAATGAATGGAACAAGATGCTATCAAGGTATATTTGGCAGGGTAAAAGGCCTAGAGTTCATCTCAAAACTTTGCAATTAGCAAAGGAAAAGGGGGGCGGGGCCTACCTTCTCTTAGAGATTATTATTTTGCAGCACAGTTGAGAGCTGTGTATGTTGGTGCAACCCATCATATGACGCTCAATGGAAAAACATTGAGGAGCGGATACTTCCCATCCCCATACAAGCAATTTTGGCTGATAACAACCTGCAAAGGTACATAAATACTATTGATAACCCATGGGTGAAATTGACTCTTAAAATATGGAAAACTACTATAAAAGAATATAATCTAGAGGGAGATATTGCAATTCTTAAATGGTGTGCATATGCCTCAGATTTTACACCAAATTAATTGGATGCTAGATTTAAGGACTGGACAGCTAAAGGAATAACAGTTCTTTGCAACATAATGAAAGAAGGAACACTGTTCAGTTTTGAAATGCTTAAAGAGAAACACTTATTAGAAAAACTAGATTTTTATCGGTTTTTACAGATGCAACAGTATGTTAATAAGACGCTTAAAAATGTAACCAAGGCAAATGCATGCTTGATAGAGCTCTTTAGAAAAGCATATAATTCAGATAATGGTAGTAGAATCATTTCAAGCATGTATAAGGGGTTGTCAAATCTTAAAACACATTCGACTTCATACATTAAAACAAAATGGGAGAAGGAAGGAGGGATAATTATATCTGAGGAAGAATGGACAACAATATGGAGTTATCAATGGAAGTGTACCTGTTCACAGAAATGGAGGGAGTTTGGCTGGAAAAACTTGATAAGATATTTTATTACACCCTCTCAGAAATCCCATTATAATAGCAACCTCCCTGTTTGCTGGAGAAATTGTGGAAATCAAAATGCAAATCATTATCATTTTTTGGGACTGCCCTGTTATCAAAAACTATTGGAGGGGGATATGCAATGCCCTACAAGACATCTTTAAATGTGAAATACCCTTGCAGAGTAAGACCATATATTTTGGATATATACCTCGAGAATGGTTGAAAAGAGATAAATATTTAATGAATATACTGTTGTTGGCTGGTAAAAAGACTCTTATTAGGAAATGGTTATCACAGGAGAGCCCAACCTTAAATGCAGGGATGGAAATTACAATGGACATTTACAAAATGGAGAAGATAACAGCATCTGTTAATCATAAGCTGGAACAATTTGATTCATACTGGGGAAAAATGGTTTAACTACATAGGCCTGATTTTATTCTCACAAATCAATGAATATGTTGTAAGAAAAGATCACTCCCGACTTGTACATAGTTCTTTCCTTTTGCTTGTTTTTTCTTTCCACTCTTTTCTATAAGTGTGTATCTCAGATGACTACTTTGTGGAGATTTGTGATATATATGATTATATGATATATATGTACAATGTCTGAAATACATCTTATGGAAATGTTTGTTTGATGATGAACTTCAATAAAAAAATAAATTACAAAAAAAATAAAAAAGGTAATAAGGAGAAACCTGTGAACTATAGACCGGTGACTCTTACGTCAGTGGTATGCAAACTACTGGAAAGGATTCTTAAGGATAGTATCTATGAGCATTTGGAGAAGTACAGTCTACTCATGGATAGTCAACATGGATTTGTGAAGGGAAGATTGTACCTCATGAGCCTGATTGAGTTTTTTGAAAAGGTGACAAAAGAAATTGATGAGGGTTGGGCAGTGGATGTGGTCTACATGGACTTTAGCAAAGCATTTGACAAGGTCCCTCATGAGCGACTCATCCAGAAAGTCATGAGGCATGGGATAAGTGGAACCTTGGCTGTTTGGATAAAAAAAATTGGCTTAAAGGAAGAAAGCAGAGGGTAGTTGTGGAAGGAAAGTATTCTGCCTGGAGGTTGGTGACTAGTGAAGTGCCGTAGGGATCTGTCCTGGGACCCCTGCTATTTGTGATTTTTATAAATGACCTGGATGTAGAGGTGGAAGGATGGGTGAGTAAGTTTGCGGATGACACGAAGATTGGAGGAGTTGCGGATGGAGCTGTAGGTGGTCGAAGGTTACAAAAGGATATAGACAGGCTGCAGAGTTGGGCAGAAAAATGGCAGATGGAGTTCAATTCGGACAAGTGTGAGGTGATGCATTTTGGAAGGACAAACCAGAAGACTGAGTGCAGGATTAATGGTCAGTTACTTAAGAGTGTGGATGAACAAAGGGACCTTGGGGTTCAAATCCACCATACATCCCCCAAGGTCGCTGGACAGGTTGATAGGGTATTTAAGAGGGCTTATGGGATGCTAGGCTTCATTAACAGGGGGATTGAGTTCAAGAGTAGAGAGGTCATGTTGCAACTCTACAAATCTCTGATGAGACCGCACTTAGAGTATTGTGTTCAGTTCTGGTCACCTCATTATAGGAAGGATGTGGAAGCTATGGAGAGGGTGCAGAGGAGATTTACCAGGATGTTGCCTGGATTGGAGAACAAGTCATATGAAGCAAGGTTAGCAGAGCTGGGACTTTTCTCTTTGGAGCGTAGAAGAATGAGAGGGGACTTGATAGCGGTCTACAAAATTATGAGAGGCATAGATAGGGTGGATAGTCAGTACCTGTTTCCCAGGGCACCAATAGCAAACACCAGAGAGCATATGTACAAAATTAAGTGAGGGAAGTTTAGGGGAGACATCAGGGGTAAGTTCTTTACACAGAGGGTTGTGAGTGCCTGGAATGACTTGCCAGGGATGGTGGTGGAGGCTAAAACATTAGGGGTATTTAAGAGCCTCTTGGCCAGGCACATGGATGAAAGAAAAATGGAAGGTTATGGGGTAGTGTGGGTTTAGTACTTTTTTTTAAGGATTATATGTGTCGGCACAACATGGAGGGCTGAAGGGCCTGTACTGTGCTGTAGTGTTCTATGGTTTTATGGGTAAAGCCCTCCCCACCATTGAGCACATGTACATGGAGAGTTGTTGCAGGAAAGCAGCCTCCATCATCAGGGACCCCACCACTCATTCAGAAACAAGTTTTGACTCTCAACCATCAGACACTTGAATCAAAGCGGAGTGAGTGGGAAGATGGACGATTGGGAAGCTTTTAAAATCCAACAAAAGGCAACTGAAAAGCTATATGAAGGGAAAAGATTAAATATGAGGGCAGATTGGCCAATAATATAAAGCAGGATTCCAAAAGCTTTTTCAGTTATATAAGGAGTAAAAGGGAGGTGAGAATTGATATTGGTCCACTGGAAAGTGATGCCGGTGAAGTAGTCATGGAGACAAAGAAATGGCAGATGAACTTAATCGGTACTTTGTATCTGTCTTCACTGTGGAAGACACTAGCAGTGTGCCAGAGGTCTGTGAGTGTCACTGCTATTACAAAGGAAAAAGTGCGCGGCAAAGTGAAAGGTCTTACGGTGGATAAGTCACCTGGGACAGATGGACTACATCCCAGAGTCCTGAGAGAAGTTGCTGAAGAGATAACGGATGCATTGGTCATTATCTTTCAAGAATCACTTGATTCTACTCCGCCTCCTGGTTAAAGACATGTAAGACACTGTTGCTTCTTGTCCGCCTTTAATCTCTCCCTTTTCCGATTTAAACTTTGAAATTTCAATTTTAATCAGTCGGATCAGCTATAATTATGGCTACTCTCAGAAGCACCAAAAGAAATCCGGACCCAGGCAATGGAAAGTCCAAGAAAACTGAAGAATTCTGGGAGGAACCCCTCTGGGTAAAGAGACTAGAATCTCAAATCAGCAATATCAGCATTGAGATAAATCAACTGAAAGAGAAATTCGAAGGAAAAGTCGACTCTTTGAGCCTTGATCTTAATGAAGTTAGTCGAAATACTGCGGACCTTTTTTCTCATTTGGAAAGAGCTCAACAACGGATCGTTGACCTCGAAGCTCGATCACGTCGGAACAATATTCGAATTATCGGATTAAAAGAGAAATCAGAATCGGCCAACACATTGGATTATTTCGCAAAAATGTTTCAGTCTTTATTTCCGGAGGTTTGTTTACAGCCTTCAGATATCGAAATGGCTCACAGAATCGGCACTTTAAAATCTTTGGATCAAGGTAAAAACATATATTGTTGTACGTTTTCTCTGTTTTAGAGACAAAGACCGTATTATTAAGCTTGCGAGGAAAAAATGACTTTTTCATTATCAGAATTCAAACATTTGTTTTTTTTGAAGATTTTCCACGTGAAATTGTCAAGAAGCGTGCTGAATTTGAAACTGCAATGAAATCAGCGTATGAAAAAGAGCTCTTCCCACTACTTCAATATCCAGCAAAATTAAAGCTCTTTGTTAAAAAGTCTGGTTTTCATATTTTTGCTGATCCAATCGAAGCATTGAGTTTTATTAATTCTTTACCCGACGCATCCGATGACGAATCTGAAGCTTGAATGATTTATAATGGTTTGATTGTCTCGCGGTGTAAAGAGTGATGAGATTGGAAGATTTGATAGTTACAGAAGTATTTACCTTAAAAAAACATTTTTATCTCTGAAAAAGACTGGTTTGGATGGCTTCAATTTCAGAAGACATAGAGGGAGAACTGTTGAAGGATAAGTTTGAACCATTTAGAATTTTTTTTGCAGCACTTAAATGAATTAATCATTTTTTTTTGTATTGTATGCTTTTGTAAAGATTTTTTTAAGTAATTATTTGGATTTCTTTGTGTTTCAAAGATAGACCAGACAATTTAAAGATGGTGATTGTTTTTCTTCTGTGCAAATATTTCAAGAATTGTTTTGGATGTGTTTTTCTTTCCTTATCTAATGTTATGAAGTTTACTTTTACAAGAAAAACACTTTCCTTCCAAGTTAATTATATTGAGATACATGATGACTGTAATGTGATTTATGTTCGGTAGAGGGAGACAGAGATTATTTTTTTCTCTCTTTTAAACTTAGGTGGAGTTTGTATCTGTACTGCATCTATGCTTTTCTTGGGGCTTGCGTCGATCAATATCGACTTGTTTCTGGGCACTGTAGTTTGGGTGGGACTTTTTTCTTTTTTTTCCCCCATTATGGAATCCCGGAGCATACATCAATTATTTTTATTGTTGTTCATCTCCGCCATTCTCGACTATCTTATCCTGACATGCATCAAACTACTTTTTTTAGATACAAAGTCTCATGATGATATCTAGACAGTTAAATGTTTTAACTTGGAATGTTCGCAGTTGGAACATCCTATTAAGCATTAGAAAACATTTAATGTTATTAACCGATTCCAGCCTGATATAATCTTTGCTCAAGAGATGCATATCAGGTTATGTGATAAAAATCGATTTTTTTATATTTTGGAAGGGTCCCCAGTTTCACGCAAACTCCCAGAGTAAAATTAGAGGTGTTTCTATTTTTATTGATTCTAATATTCCTTTTAATCAGGAAGATATTATAGCTGATATTAATGGTAGATTTTTGATTGTTAAAGGAATAATTTGTAATAGGAAAATGGTTTTGGTTAATATTTATGGACAACATGTTGATGATCCTTCATTTTTTTAAAACTGTTTTTGCTCTATTACCTGATTTAAATGAATATATGTTATTAATGGGTGGTGATCTTAATAATTGCCTAAATCCTTTAATGGATAAGTCATCATCCAAACATCAACTCCCTAATCGTTCTGCATCACTTATTAATTCCTTTTTAATTGATTATGGTTTAATTGAGGACTGGAGGCACATGCATCCTAGTGATAGAGAATACTCCTTTTTTTCACATGTTCAAAATAAATATTTGAGAATCGACTATTTTATAGTTGACTTTTATTCAATGTTCAGAAATGTGAGTATGATGTGATTGCTATTTCTGATCACACTCCTTTAAACTTAATATTTGAACTGAAAGATGTGGTTTCTACCAGACCATTTTGGCATTTTCCAGAACATTTATTAAAAAGTTCAGAATTTGTTGAGTTTATCGAAGCTCAGATAAAAGAGTTTTTTCTCTTTAATGATATAGGAAACCTTTCTAAGTTAGTAATTTTGGATACATTAAAAGCTTACCTACGCGGTCAAATTATTTCGTATATAGCTAAACTGAAGAAACAAACAAGATTGGAATTAGATAAAATCTATAAACAAATTAAAGAATTAGATAACATCAATGCAATCTCTCCAAATGTTGTTTCATTTAAAAGAAGAGTAGAATTACAATCACAGTATAATTTATTACTAACATATCCTATTGAAGGATATTTGCTTAAATTGAAAAGTCAATTTTATATCTTTGGGGATAAAAATAATAAACTCTTACCTTCTCAATTAAGAGCAGCCAGAGCTAAAAGACAAATCTTAAAGATTCGTAAAAACAATGGAGATATAGTAAGTAATCATGAGGAATTAATAATACTTCTCAAGATTTTTATTCTGATCTTTATAGATCTCGATTTCTTGCAGATTCCTTTAAAATGAAGGCTTTTCTACATAAGATTAAATTTCCACAAATTTCTCTTGAAGATCAACAGATGCCTGATGCTCCAATTACCGAGCATGACATTCAGAAAGCTATTTTATCAATGCAATCAGGTCAAGCTCCTGGACTTGATGGTTATTCAGTGGGATTTTACAAAAAATTTGAAAGATTACTTTCTCCATATCTTTTGGAAATATTTCATGAATCCTTTGAGAAGGGTAATTTACCTTTTTCTTTTTATGAACCATCTATTTCCTTAATTCTTAAAAAAG
The DNA here is from genome assembly GCF_048418815.1 of Hemitrygon akajei. NCBI lineage: Eukaryota > Metazoa > Chordata > Chondrichthyes > Myliobatiformes > Dasyatidae > Hemitrygon > Hemitrygon akajei. The sequence continues at coordinate 183,796,468 of NC_133125.1, forward strand.
ATAAAGATCCTGTTGATTGCTCATCATATAGACCTATTTGGCTAGTAAATGTGGACACAAAAATTCTCTCTAAAATAATGCCTAATCGCTCGGAAAATATTTTAACAAAATCATTTCTATGGATCAAACAGGCTTTATGAAAGGCCATTATTCTTTCTCTAATGTTTGGAGATTGATGAATATTATATATTCTTCATTATCTAAACAACCTCAATGTGTTATCTCTCTTGATGCAGAAAAGGCATTTGATAGAGTTGAGTGGCCATATTTGTTTAAAGTATTAGAAAAATTTGGTTTTGGTAATAATTTTAATAGATGGATTCAAATGATTTATAAGAATCCTGTTGCCATGGTTATTACTAATATTTTGTAGGTCTTTTTTCTCACTTTCTCGTGGCACTAGACAAGGATGTCCATTAAGTCCTTTATTATTTAATCTTGTATTGGAGCCTTTAGCTATAACATTACGTGAAGCTAAAAATATTCATGGTATCTCTATGAATGGAACCATACATAAGATTTCTCTTTATGCGGATGATCTTTTGGTTTTTATTTCAAATCTTGAGGAATCAATTTCTAATCTTTTGGAAATACTTAAAGATTTTGGTAAATTTTCAGGTGTTACGAACCCCATAACTGGGTCACTTACCAGCAAAGATGGAGACGTCCGTTGAAGTCTGATGATACTATTTTTAACAGTATTTATTAGTAAAAGTACACAAAAATAATATCAATGCAAATATACAGATAATATACATCGTCAATACTAAATCTAAAAGTGCGGGTATAATAATAATCAATAAGAAATAAGCTCCATCATTGTCTAGGGGATAATGTATTGTCCGATGGAAATATAAAGTTCACTCAGTTCATGCAGGCTGCAGCCTTTGGGGACCCCTGGGTTGCAATGGTTGGAGAGAGAGAGAGATTTGGGAGAAAAACTTGCCGGCTTTTCCTTTTATGATTTCGATCCGTCAGGTGTCTCTTTTGTCGTGGCTGTTCAATTGTGACCTCTCCTTTAGCTAAACCGTTCTTCCATGGTGAGCCCGCCACCCTGGCAAGGGAGGACACACACGAGCCCTCACCGGCTGTCACTATTAAACGCTGTCATGGGATGTCTAGCGTTTCTCCTGGTGCGTCTAAAGGGGTTGTTCCCCAGACCCCTCTTTTATCCTTACTCACGGGGTCTCAGATGTCAATCAGGTTGGGATGATGCAATCCCTCAACCAGCCCACTCTGGTTCTCCCCTGCGGGGGGGTTTCAATGAATAGTACAGTACTCAATACACAATTCCGTCTCCAAGAGACAATGGCAGTAATCAGTGGTTCCGTTTCGCTGAGGTCAGGACACATTCCAAACCTTGTGTATTCTGGACGTCTCTCTCTCATTTCCTGGGTCCCAGACCCGAATTAATAGCGATCTTGCGATTCTCAAAAAAGAGGGGGCGACTTTCTACCCTTTGCTTCACATTCATAACACAGGATATAAACTTAATTTGAATAAAAGTGAATTGTTCCATTAAATGTCCCTGTTAGTATATACAATGACATTCCTTTTAGAATTGTTAATACGTTTAGATATTTAGGTATTATAATTACTAAAAAATATAAAGATCTCTATAAAGCGAATATAGTTCCTTTAATGGACTCCATGAAACAACTATTTTCTAGCTGGAATCCACTTACTCTTTCTTTAATCGGTCATATTCATGCTGTGAAAATGATGATTTTACCTAGATTTTTATACATTTTCCAAAATATACCTATCTTTTTAACTAAAAAAATTTTTCGATCAAATTGACTCTCTTATTTCTTCTTTTATTTGGAACAATAAGAGACCAAGAATTAATAAGTATCATTTACAAAAATCTAAAAAAGATGGTGGACTTGCACTTCCTAATTTAAGACTATTATTGGGCTGTGAATATTAGACAATTATGTTTTTGGCTATATTGGCTTGATAAGAACTAAAAACCATTATTGGGTTGACTTGGAATTAAAAGCTGTTAAACAATTTTGTTTAACTTCAATTTTAGGAGCTCCATTACCTTTACAGCTCTCTAAAATTCCAAATTTAAATCTTTATCTGGTTATTAAACAATCTTTATGGATTTGGGTTCAGTTTCATAATTTTTAAAATTTTAAACAATTTAAGTTATCTAGTTTTTTATATCGAAACTTCTCATTTAAACCTTCAACAACTGACCCCATTTTTTAACAACAATATTTACCTAAATTTCCATATTTACAAGAATCTGATTTGTTGGATATCATTTTGAAATTGAATCCCTTAGTGAAAGGTTCCATTAGTAGAATTTTTAATTTATTTTTGTTACAAAAAGAGAACCTATCACTAAAGATTAAACAAGATTGGGAGAGAGAACTTAATATGACCTTTGTTAATGAAGATTGGCTTTGAGTTTTGAAAAACATAAATTCTTCTTCTGTATGTGCTAACCATTGTTTAATTCAATTTAAAATTGTACACCGTTATTACTTAACAAAGGGGAGACTATCTAAAATATTTCCTAGTATAGACAACTATTGCGATAGATGTAAAACTGAAGTAGCTACTTTGTCACACATGTTCTGGTCATGTTCTGCATTAAAATCGTTTTGGAAATCTTTATTTTCTACAATTTCTAAAGCTTTGAAAATTTGGAATAGTTCTGCATCATATTCAGGGTATTTCATTTTCAGATCAATATGTAATCACATTTGTTACACTACTGGCAAGAAACGCTATCATATTAAAATGGAAAGATATTTCTTCCCCTACGTTAATTGGATAGTTTTCTCAAGTGATGTTATGTCTTAGTTTGGAAAAAATTAGAAGTATAGTTTTTGATCCTCGATTTGATTTTGAGAGAAGATGAGGTTCTTTTGCCAAATATTATCATATAATTTGAATTAAGTTATATGTTATTCTTCCAATTTTATTTTTTTTATAAATATGAAATGGTGGTTGATGACTTTTTAAAATATATTTAGATGATGGTTAAATATATTGCTCCGGGGTGTTGATTCCTAATGGATGTTTTTTTTTGTAGTTCGTGGGTTTTTTTCCCAGTTAGATGGGGTTCTTTTTTTTCCCTTTTTCCTATATATAATTTTTTCCCCCCATTTTTATATTTTAAGATCAGTTTTTTTCTTCAGCTTTATTAATTGTATACATATTAATCTGTTGAAGTTTTGTATCATTTTATAGCCGTTGAAGATTATATATCAATAAAAAGATTCTAAAAAAATGAATCACTTGATTCTGATCCTGACGAAGAGTCTCGGACCGAAATGTCGACAGCGCTTCTCCCTATAGATGCTGCCTGGCCTGCTGCATTCCACCAGCATTTTGTGTGTGTTGCTTAAATACACCCAGTGACTTGGCCTCCACAGTTGCTCGTGGCACAAAATTCTACAGATTTACAACTCTCTGACTAAAGTAATTTCTCCGCATCACTGTTCTAAATGGACATCCTTCAAACCTGAAGTCCTGCCCTTTGTACTAGACTCCCCTACCATGGGAAATAACTTTGCCATATCTATTCTGTTCAGGCCTTTTAACATTCAGAATGTTTCAATGAGATCCCCCCTCATTCTCCTGAAGTCCAGAGAATACAGCTCAAGAGCTGCCAGACGTTTCTCATACGTTAATCCTTTCATTCCTGGAAACATTCTCGTGAATCTTCTCTGAACCTTCTCCAACGTCAGTATATCCTTTCTAAAATAAAAATCCCGAAACTGCACACAATACTCCCAAGTGTCAAATCACGAGTGCCTTATAGAGCTTCAACATTAAATCCCTGCTCTTATATTCTCTACCTCTAGAAATCAATGCCAATATTGCATTCGATTTCTTCACCACTGACTCAACCTTTAGGGTATCCTGCACAAGAACTCCCAAGTCTCTTTGTATCTCTGCATTTTGAATTTTCTCCCCATCTAAATAATAGTCTGCCCGTTCATTTCTTCCACCAAAATTGATGATCATACACTTTCTAACATTGTATTTCATTTGCCCATTCCCCTAAACTATCTAAGTTCCTCTGCAGGCTCTCTGTTTCCTCAATAGTACCCGCTCCTCCACCTATCTTTGTATCATCGGCAAATTTAACCACAAATCCATTATTCCATTGTCTAAATCATTGACATACATCGTAAAAAGCAGCGGTCCCAACACTGACCCCCGTGGAACTCCACTGGTAACCGGCAGCCAGTCAGAATAGGATCCCTTTATTCCCAGTCTCTGTTTTCTACCGATCAGCCAATGCTCCACCCATGCTAGTAACTTCCCTGTAATTCCATGGGATATAATCTTGCTCAGCAGCCTCATGTGCGGCACCTTGTCAAAGGCCTTCTGAAAATGCAAGTACACCACGTCCACTTCATCTGCTTTGTCTACCCTGCTTGTAATTTCCTCAAAAAATTGCAGCAGGTTTGTCAGGCAGGATTTTCCTTTCAGGAAACTATGCTGGCTTTTGCCAATCTTGTCATGTGCCTCCAGACTCTGTAATCTCATCCGTAACAATCAATTCCAACAACTTCCCACCACTGATGTCAGAGTAACAGGTCTATAGTTTCCATTCTGCTGCCTGCCACCCTTCTTAAATAGCAGAGTAACATTTGCAATTTTCTAGTCATCCAGCACGATGCCAGGATCTATCGATTCCATCAGGTGCAGGAGTTCTATCCACCCTCAGACCATTAAGCTTCCTGAGCACCTTCTCAGTTGTAATTTTCACTGCACAAACACCACTTCCCTGACACTCTTGAATGTCCGGTATACTGCAGATGTCTTTCACTGTGAAGACTGATGTAAAATACGCATTCAGTTCCTCTGCCATCTCAGCATCTCTCCTTAGAATACCTGCAGGGTCATTTTCTATTGGTCCTATATCTCCCCTCGACTCTCCTTTACCGTTCTATATCCTTAAAAAAGCTATTAGTATCTTCTTTGATATTAGTCCCCAGCTTCCTTTCATAATTCATCTTTTCCTTCTTAATGAACTTCCTAGTTTCCTTCAAGTTTTTAAGAGCTTCCCAATCCTCTATCTTCCCACTAGCTGTGGCTTCCTTGTATGCCCTCTCTTTTGCTTTTACTTTGCCTCTGACTTCACTTGTCAGCTACGGTAGTGTCCTTCATCCATTCTGATTTGGAATATATCTGCCTTGCACTTCCCTCATTTTTCACAGAAACTCTAGCCATTGCTGCTCTGCTGTCCTTCGTGCTAGTGACCCTTTCCAGTCAATTTTGGCCAGTTCCCCTTAAGAAGGGAGGAAGAAGGCAAAAGAAAGGATATTGTAGTCCAGTTTGCCTAATCCCAGTGGTTGGGGACGTGTTGGAGTCTATTATTAAGGATGAAGTTTAAAGGGTTTTGGAGACAAATGGTAAAATAAGTCAAAGTCAGCATGGTTTCTGTGAAGGAAAATCTTCCCTGACAATTTTAGAGTTCTTCGAGGAAGTAACAAGCAATGTGGACAAAGGGGAGGTAGTGGATGTCATTTGCTTGGATTTTCAGAAGGTATTTGATAAGCAACCACAAATGAGGCTGTTTAACACAATAAAATCCTATGGTGCTACAGGAAAGATTCAGCAATGGATAGCAGAACGGCTGGCAGGCAGGAGGCAGTGAGTGGGGGAAAAAGGGGCCTTTTCTGGTTGGCTGCCGGTGATGAGTGGTGTTCCTGGGGGGAGGTGTCGGTATTGGGACTGCTACTTTTCACATTGTTTGTCAGTGATTTAGAAAATGGAATTGATGGCTTTGTGACAAAGTTTGTAGATGATACGAAGATAGTTGGAGGGGTTGGTAGTGCTGAAGAAGCAATGTGTTTGCAGCAGGACTTTGACAAATTGGAAGAATGGGCAAAAAAGTGGCAGATGGAATACAGTGTTGGGAGATATATGATAATGCATTTTGGTAAAAGGAACAATAGTGCGGACTATTATCTGAATGGGGAAAAGGTTCAAACATCACTTCCTGAGCCACTCATTCATCTGTACCATCATCCTATTCCTGCTCTGACTGGCACGTCTATGAACTTGCAAATGAACGTCTAAAACAGAGATGAAACAGTTTTGAGTTTTTGCTTCCACAGCTCTGAAGAAGATTGTTTGGAATCTGAATATTTTTGAGGCAGAGGTAGATAGATCCTGGATAAGCAGAGAGGTGAACTGTTATTGTGGGAGATGAGAATATCTATCATCAGGTTAGCTGTGATCTTGAGCAATGACAGAGCAGGATTGAGGTTTAAATGGCTTTTATTTCCATTGGTGTGTATATATTTGGTGTGCAGAACCGACTGTGCTTTCGTTCCTTTGTACATATCTGGTGCAATGTCAGATGGTAAGATTGCATTCTATATCAAGATAGGAATATCATGGTTTCATATTCTCTCCTTTAGATGAGCTGTCAGAAGCTTCCATATTTACCAACATCGAATCACTGGGTTTCACAGTCCGGCTCACCTGTGATGTCTTTGGAGATCTGAATGTGTATCAGTGGCGAAAGAATGGAGGGGAAATCTCCCAGCATCACCAACTAACAGATGAAAACGGAACACTGGTTATCCCAAGCACTTCAATTGAAGACTGTGGAGTGTACACCTGCATCACAACCAATCCTGTCAGCTCCATCCAGACAAACTACACCTTAATGTTGCGAGGTGAGCTTCATTTATGAATGACATTTTGCAGTTAACATTTAGACCATATTGGTGGGCTATTGAATGCAGCCGATGCAAATCAGTGTTGCAGCAGAGAGAGGCAAAAGCTGAATTAATTGAGTTCACAGAATCCCAGAATAGTTATCGCAGAGAAGAAAGACATTCAGCCCTTTAAGAATGGATTGGTTCTATCACTGAGCAAACAACTGAATCTTATTGTTCTGTCCTCTCCCCACAGCTCTGTAATTTCTTTCTTTCAGATAATTATCCAGCCCTCATATGAAATTACAGTTGAATATCCCTTCACTATTCCTGATGATGAATTCTAGACCCTGTCCACTACTGTGCATAAAGAGAATCCCCAACATATTTTCTGTTCTTCTCCCAATCACCTTCATTCCCAATCATGACTGGTTTTAGAAAGTTTCACAATGATCTTCTTCCACTTTATGCCTCTATTCATGAAGGCAAAGATCCTAACTTTGTTAAGCTACTTTCTTAACCCTTTCAACAAATGTCTTGTTGGTGTAACCCTTTTAGAATTGGCTCCTTGAGTTTGTATGCTCTCCTCATTCTTCCTACTCTTGGGATGGATCAATCGGCAGATAATGCACTTCACCGATCAATGAGAACAAACTGCCCACATGTGCATTTGTGTAGCAGCCCCTGACATCAGGTGGAAAGTAGCACCAGAGTGTGTGGTGACACTTGCAGGCTGCCCTGCCCTCAGCACATCCTCAGCTTGTGTTGGTTGTTAATGCAAACAATACATTTCATTGTATGTTGTGATGTACATCTGATAAATAAATGAATCTGAATAGTCCATTCTTGACTGGTATAACGATGCATTGTGATGAATGATTCTCAGAGTAGAGTCAGTTGGTGTTGGCCTGGGTCACAGATTGGTGAGATTAGACGGGGGTTGGAACATTCCCTTCTCGGCAGGAAATTATAGAACATTATGGTTGTTGCATCATTTGTCATCCACTGCCCGTGAGATGTTTAATGATTTGAATTTAATTTTAAATTCAGGGTTTTTCCTCAATGATGTTATAATGATTGCTGCATTGACTGCAGGACTGGTGATTTCTGCACCATCTCTTCATTCAGCCGTGTTACCGGACCAGTGGAGGTGGAAAACCCTCGGAGGTATCTGTCATTGATTAATTTCCTCTTGCAGGAACTTTCAGACACCACCCAGTAAACCTGAATGAACGATAACATAAACAAGGGAAAATGTGGGAAATCATTTCACCAGCAATCCCCTCCCCCCCACTTCCCCTCTGACCCTGTAACCTGTGGGATGCAATTGCCCATTTTTTCCAGTTTTGAGGTGCTTTGCAGTGACATACAATACCAGAAACCATCTTGGAGTCACCTCTGACCAAACTGCAGAAGATATTTGGGAGAAGTAGCCATGAGAGGAGCCGTCTTCATTCACTCGTGTTTGCTGCATTGTGTTGTCTCATCTCACTGTGTCACCAAGTCTGGTTAGAGGTGGGACTGAGGGAAAGATGCCCTTTCATCCTGATGGTGGCTGTGTCTTTGGAAACAGGGGCCTCATTCACATAGAGAGCAGAGTTGTGAAGGGAGTTCTACTCCCCATCTAGTGTCAGGGGATTGAGCAGTTGTCTCTCAGACCTGCTGGTGAGCATACAGTACAGTGACTCTTTCTTTCAGACTCGGTGGCAATTTCTCTTGGGTGTTTGCAAAAGTTTATTTTGAAAGAACCTCTCTTTCCAATGCAGTTTTCCACATGGGACACCTCTGTCTCCCAGAACCAAAGCAGATGCAATACCTGCTTTATTACCTCTTCCCTTTCCCCATTCCTGGCACACATATAACCCCTCCAGGTAAAGCAGTGAGTGACTTGTACTTCCAATTCTGTGTCCTCACAGCAGTTTCCTGCACATTGGAGAAACCATTACAGGTTGTGTGACCACTTTGCAGAACACTGAGGGTAACAGTGAGCTTCCAGTTGCCGATCACTTTAGTTTTCTCTCTGATTTCCCATCTTTAACCTCTTCCCCAGTTCCAGCAAAGCCCATTGAGGAGCAGCATCCCTTATTCCACATTGAGTCCCAGGAGCTGCAATAATGAATTCATCAATTTCAGATAACCAGCCATTCCAGTTTATGTTAGAACTGACCACTTCTGATACAAGATCAGAGTGTGTGACCATAACTCTGTTTTCCACTCTCCACAGATGCAGAAATGGAAATCTAGAATTCTTTTTTACTCCAAATGTCCAGCAACTGCAGTGTATCGTACACCGTTGTTTTTCTTTCTCTTGTATTTCTCAGGATTTCTGTCACTCTTCTCTGTGACTAGAAACATCAAATCTCTGCACAAATGCTGCTTCTACTGCTGAGTACCTCCAGCATTTTCTCTGATACACTCAGTGACCACTTTATCAGCTCCCTCCTGTACCTAATAAAGTGACCACTGAGTGTGTGTTCATGGTCTTCTGCTGCTGTAGCCCATCCACTTCAAGGTTCGATATGTTGTCTGTCAAAGATGTTCTGCTGCACACCACTGTTGTAACACGTGGTAATTTGAATTACTGTCACCTTCCTGTCAGCTTGATACAGTCTGGCCCTTCTCTGACAAAACATCTTCAGCCACAGAACTGTCACTCACTGGATGTTTTATTTTGCTTTTTGGACCATTCTCTGTGAACTCTAGAGACTGTTGTGCATGACAATCTCAGTAGATCAGCAGTTTCTGAGATTCTCAAACCACCACATCTGGCATCAACAATCATTCCACAGTCAAAGTCACTGAGATCACATTTCTGCCCCGTTCTAGTGTTTGGTCTGAACAACAATTGAACCTCATGACAATATTTGAATGTTATTATACATTGAGTTGCTGCCAAATGATTGGCTGATTAGATATTCACATTAACAAGCAGATATTCAGGTGTACCTAATAAAGTGGCCACTGAGTGTATTTCAGATTCTCAACACGTGGGGTTTTCCAGTCACTATATTGTTTTGGACACATTGTGTTCAGCTCCCGTCACCAGGCAACCGGATGGATTTGAATGACCAGACAGTGATGTTGCCATGGCTGAGCTGCAGGATTTTGCTTTTATTTAAATACAGAGAGGTGACGATGGGAGATTTCAAAGTAGGAGGATCAATATCTGAGGAGAAGGAACTATTAACAATGTCAGTTAACATTTGCTCTGGAAGAGAAGTTGGCAGTGTAGAGGATCAATTGAACAAGAAGGGGCAGAATCAGAACGGGGATGGTACATCAAAGTTGAAAGTACATTTATTATCAAAGTATGTGTACGATATACAACATTGAGATCCGTCTCCTTACAGGCAGCCACAAAACAAAGACACACAATAGAACCCATTAAAAAGAAGACTGTCAAACACCCGATGTGTAGAAAAAAATGCAAACAATAAAACTAAACAGATAACATTCAGAACTGAAGTTGATGAAAGTGAGTCCACAGACACGAAGCCTGACACAGACACACGGTGGCTTTGTAGAGAAACTGAAATTAGAACTGAGATGGGATAGAATCCAGTGAGAGAGAGATGCAATTTCAAGGGCAACAGGAACATTTGGCAACATTGATCCAGTGGGCAAAGGGATGGGAGGGAACCACAGAGACAGGTGGACAGTCTCAGTCACACCCATCGATGGGCATCTAACATGTTGTTGGAGCAAAATTACAGAGACAAGAGCAAATCAGGGATTATTCTTGCACTTCAGGTTAATCTTTGAACAAATAATTTAGTGATGGGGAGGAAGACCGATGATGCTGAATCAGGTGCAGCTGGATCTGATGGTTTAAAACAGTTCTCACCAAGGACATTTACTGTTATGTCTTTTACATTTGGGGAGATTAGATGGAGGGTTTGCCATTGGTAACAACTGGGATGAGAGAGTAACAGTTAAAGTGGAGTCAACAGTGAAATTGTGATTGCTCACTGGGGAGCTAGCATTGATTGATGTCCAGAATGGTCTCCTTCAGTGAGATAATCTGTATGCTGAGATTGTTAACAGTTTTCATATTCTTTTTTATTTCTCCACAGGACGTCTGGGATACAGATTTTATTTTCTAAGCCTGTGGGTCTGTAATACTTTGTCATTTTCTGCAATGTACATTGTGTTAATTTATTGGATTGTCGTTGAAGGTATGTGATCTATACTCTTATCATTCAGAATTGTTTCATTCAAAATTGTTTAATGTAGTTTCCTTATACACAAATGTCAAGGAGAACAAAATAATTATTATTCTGGAATGATGCAGCTAAATAATAATAATAATAATAATAACATTATTCACTTCAGAACCCATGGTATTGAGGTGGTAACAGATCAACCCTAATCCTGAGGGGCTGCTGATGTGCCGGATTTGATTGAGGTTTAATTGTGTTCATACAATGATATCACAGTGTCAGCACACAGAGACCAGTAGTTTATTGTCTCTGGGTTAGTTTCCTGGAGTCTCTACCCAGTTCCCATCATGAGGGATTCCAGTGGGATGCTCAATATCAGCCTCTCAGGACAAGCTGAGGGGAGTAACTACAGGACCCACATCCCCCAAACCAGTGCGAGGGAAGTGTTGCATTTTCAGAAGTCTGGTCTTGACCATTTAAACAAGTGATGGGGACTTCAGATGGTGTTACTGAGGCTACATTTACTCACTGAGAGGAGACCATGGCAGGTAGTCAGGAGCATCTCCAAGTTCCAGTCTAATGACACTGCAGTTTCCCGACAGGAGGATGTTGCACAGGAAATGACATCACCAGTGTTCCGGATGTGGAAACCCCATTAGGGTGTGAGGATGACCACTGTACACAGCACACTATTGAATTTCTGTGGAGGGCATTTCCACTCTGGAAAAGTAAATCCCAACTGTAAAACACTGAATCAAAATGGTGCTTTGTAAGGGAATTTCTGTGGTAACGTTTCTCAGTCCCAACGTGTGGAAATAGCTTCCATCTACCATTAATATCTTGAAAACTCCAATTACACCTGAGTAAACTGCAGGGAATGCAGTCCTGGTCTGTGTAATCTCTGATAATTTAACACCCCAGTACACCTCTGCCTTTGGATGAGACATTAAACCAAGGAACCATTTATGTTCCCTCGGAGAATGTAACGGATCACCTGGTGATATTTCCTAAAGAGAAACAAAGTTCTCACCAGTATCCAAGAAAATAATTCTCCCAACCAGCATCACTGAAGCAGATTTAGCTTGGTTGTCAGAGGCAGAGGTGGCAATGGATGACAAATAGTGTACTGCAGTGATTGGTGCTCGGTCCCCTGTTGTTTGTCATTGACGTTAACGATTTGGACAAAAATGTAGGTGACATGATCAGTAAATCCATGGACAACAGCAAAATTGGTGCAATAGTGGACAGTGAAGAAAGTTGTCTCAGTGTACAACAAGACCAAGATCATCTGTGTAAGTCAGCATAGGAATGGCAGATGGTAATTAACTTAGGACAAGTGGATAGTTCCCTGAAAGTGGTGACAAAGACAGACAGGATTGTAAAGAAGGTGAATGGCCTGCTTGCCTTCATCGGTAGGGCATCGAGTACAAGGTTCAGACGTCACGTTACAATTGTATTATCTTTAGTCAAGCCATACTTGGAGTATTCTGTTCTAATCTTGTAGACATAAATAAATAATTTATAAAAATGTAATCATTAATAAATATTACATAATCAGAATTAGGTTTATTAGCACCAGCATGTGTGGTGAAATTTGTTAACTTAGCAGCAGCAGTTCAAAGCAATATATAATATAGAAGAATAAATCAATCAATCAATCAGTTACAGTGCATGTACATTGAATATAACAATATAACCATATAACAATTACAGCACGGAAACAGGCCATCTCGGCCCTTCTAGTCCGTGCCGAACACTTACTCTCACCTAGTCCCACCGACCTGCACTCAGCCCATAACCCTCCATTCCTTTCCTGTCCATATACCTATCCAATTTTACTTTAACTGACAATACCGAACCTGCCTCTACCACTTCTACTGGAAGCTTGTTCCACACAGCTACCACTCTCTGAGTAAAGAAGCTCCCCCTCGTGTTACCCCCAAAGATTTGCTCCCAAACTCTCAACTCAGGGCCTCTTGTTTGAATCTTCCCTACTCTCAATGGAAAAAGCCTATCCACATCAACTCTATCTATCCCCCTCATAATTTTAAATACCTCTATCAAGTACCCCCTCAACCTTCTATGCTCCAAAGAATAAAGACCTAACTTGTTCAACCTTTCTCTGTAACTTAGGTGTTGAAACCCAGGTAACATTCTGGTAAATCTCCTCTGTACTTTCTGTATTTTGTTGACATCTTTCCTATAATTCGGTGACCAGAACTGTACACAATACTCCAAATTTGGCCTCACCAATGCCTTGTACAATTTTAACATTACATCCCAACTCCTATAGTCAGTGCTCTGATTTATAAAGACCAGCATACCAAAAGCTTTCTTCACCACCCTATCCACATGAGATTCCACCTTCAGGGAACTATGCACCATTATTCCTAGATCACTCTGTTCTACTGCATTCTTCAATGCCCTACCATTTACCATGTATGTCCTATTTGGATTATTCCTACCAAAATGTAGCACCTCACACTTACCAGCATTAAACTCCATCTGCCATCTTTCAGCCCACTCTTCCAACTGGCCTAAATCTCTCGCCAAGGTTTGTAAACCTACTTCATTATCCACAATGCCACCTAACTTAGTATCATCTGCATACTTACTAATCCAATCTACCATCCCAACATCTGGATCATTAATGTATATGACAAACAACATTGGACCCAGTACAGATCCCTGAGGCACACCACTGGTCACCGGCCTCCAACCTGACAAACAGTTATCCACCCCTACTCTCTGGCATCTCCCATCCAGCCACTGTTGAATCCATTTTACTACTCAATATTAATACCTAATTATTGAACCTTCCTAACTAACCTTCCGTGTGTAACATTGTCAAAAGCATTACTGAAGTCCATATAGACAACATCCACTGCTTTACCCTCGTCAACTTTCCTAGTAACCTCTTCAAAAAATTCAATAAGATTTGTCAAACATGATCTTCCACACACAAATCCATGTTGACTGTTCCTAAACAGACCATGTCTATCCAGATAATTAGATATACCATCTCTAAGAATACTTTCCATTAATTTACCCACCACTGATGTCAAACTTACAGGCCACTAATTGCTAGGTTTACTCTTAGAACCCTTTCTAAGCAATGGAAACACATGAGCAAAAAGCCAATCCTCTGGCACTATCCCTGTTTTTAATGACATTTGAAATATTTCTGTCAGAGCCCCTGCTATTTCTACACTAACTTCCCTCAAGTTCCTAGGGAATGTCCTGTCAGGATCTGGAAACTTATCCACTTTTATATTCTTTAAAAGCACCAGTTCTTCTTCTTCTTTAATCAACATAGTTTCCATAACTACCCTGCTTGTTTCCCTTACCTTACACAATTCAATATCCTCTTCCTTAGTGAATACCGAGAAAAAGTAATTGTTCAAAATCTCCCCCATCTCTTTTGGCTCCATACATACCTGTCCACTCTGATCACTAAGGGACCAATTTTATCCCTCACTATTCTTTTGCTATTAATATAACTGTAGAAACCCTTCGGATTTATTTTCACCTTACTTGCCAAAGCTCTCATATCTTCTTTTAGCTTTTCTAATTTCTTTCTTAAGATTCTTTTTACATTCTTTATATTCCTCGAGCATCTTATTTACTCTATGCTGCCTATATTTATTGTAGACCTTTCTCTTTTTCCGAACCAAGTTTCCAATATCCCTTGAAAACCATTGCTCTCTCAAACTTTTAACCTTTCCTTTCAACCTAATGGGAACATAAAGATTCTGCACTTCAAAATTTCACCTTTAAATGACCTCCATTTCTGTATTACATCCTTCCCATAAAACAAATGTCCCAATCCACTCCTTCTTAATCCTTTCACATCTCTTCAAAGTTAGCCTTTCTACAATCAAAAATCTCAACCCTGGGTCCAGACCCATCCTTCTCCATTATTATATTGAAATTAATGGCATTGCGATCACTGGACTCGAAGTGCTCCCCAACACATATATCTGTCACCTGACCCATCTCACTCCCTAACAGGAGATCCAACACTGCCCCTTATCTAGTTGGTACCTCTATGTATTGCTGTAAGAAACTATCCTGCACACATTTTACAAACACCAAACTAGGCAGCCCTTTTACAGAATGGGTTTCCCAGTCTATGTGTGTAAAATTAAAATCTCCCACAATCACAACCTCATGTTTACTACAAGTATCTGCTATCTCCTCACAAATTTGCACCTACAATTCTCGCTCCCCATTAGGTGGACTATAATACACCCTTATAAGTGTTACTACACCTTTCCCATTCCTAAGTTCCACCCAAATAGCCTTCCTAGACGAGCCCTCTAATCTATCCTGCCAAAGCAGCGCTGTAATATTTTCTCCGACATGCAATGCAACACCTCCCCCTCTTGCCCCTCCGATTGTATCACACCTGAAGCAATGAAATCCAGGAATATTTAGTTGCCAATCACACCCCTCCTGCAACCATTCTTCACTAATAGCTACAACATCATTTTTCCAGATATGAAACCATGCTCTAAGCTCATCCAGCTTTCTTACAATGCTTCTAGCGTTAAAATAAATGCATTTAAGAAATTCTCCACCTCTTACTCTCTGTTTATCACTAACAGTACAAATAACTTTACTATCTTCGTTTTCTTCCTTCTCCCCTACATCTTCAGTCTGAGCGCTCCCCTTCTGTATCACTAGCCTATCCTCCCGCACACACTGTCTACAGGCTTTCTCTATTTGTGAACTAACATCCTCTATCCTAGTCTCTACAATTTGACTCCCACCCCCCAACCATTCTAGTTTAAAGTTTCCCCAGTAGCCTTAGCAAATCTCCCCACCAGGATATTGGTCCCCCTAGGATTCAAATGCAACCCGTCCTTTTTATACAGGTAACACCTGCCCCAAAAGAGGTCCCAATGATCCAGAAACTTGAATCCCTGCCCTTTGCTCCAATCCCGCACCCACGCATTTATCCTGCACCTCATTCTATTCCTACTCTCACTGTCGCGTGGCACAGGCAGTAATCCCGAGATTACTACCTTTGCGGTCCTTCTTCTCAACTCCCTTCCTGACTCCCTATATTCTCCTTCCAGGACCTCTTCCCTTTTCCTACCAATGTTATTGGTACCTACATGTACCACAACATTTCGCTCTTCACCCTCCCACTTCAGGATATCTTGGACACAATCAGAAACATCCTGGACCCTGGCACCAGGGAGGCAAACAACCAACCGGGTCTCCTGACTGCGTCCACAGAATCGCCTATCTGACCCCCTAACTATCGAGTTCCCTATTACTACTGCCTTCCTCTTCCTTTCCCTACCCTTCTGAGCTACAGGGCCGGACTCTGTGCCAGAGACACGTCCACTGTTGCTTCCCCCAGGTAGGCTGTCCACCCCCCAACAGTACTCAAACAGGAGTACTTCTTGTCAAGGGGTACAGCCACTGGTGTGACCACCTGCCTGTAACTCCTCTCTATCAACCCCTCGCTCTCCCTGACCAGAAGAAGGTCATCGAGCTGCAGCTCCAGTTCCATAACACGATCCCTCAGGAGCTGCAGCTCAGTGCACCTGGCGCAGATGTGGAGGTCCAGGAGGCTAGGAGACTCAAGGACCTTCCACATCCGACAACGAGAACGATAAGCTGCCCTCACACTCATAATTCCCCGTTTCCTCAAATAACAGGAAAAATTGAAACCTAAACCTACCTTGCCTTGCCCGTTTCCGCCTAAGCTCGTTGAGCCAAAGCCCTTAAGCCTTCACTCTGCTCCCGGCTCACTCCGCTGCCCACTGTAGAAGGCTGTGCTCCTTTTAAATTTTCCCTGCTTCTCTGCCTGACATCACACGCCTGTGCAGTCCCGCATCTCTTAACCCCGATGAGAAGAAAAAGTCAAAATGGCTCCCACAGCTCTCCTGTTCTGATTCTCAGATTTCCTTCTCCAAATTAAACCCAAATCAGCATTTCTGTTATTTTAAATCTTCTGCATTTCACTGCCCGACATCACACGCCAATGCAGTCCCGCCTCTCTTAACCCCGATGAGAAGAAAAAATCAAAATGGCTCCCACAGCTCTCCCATTCTGATTCTAAGACTTCCTTCTCCCTGAAATAGATCCCAAATCATAGATGAAAAACCATACAAAAAAAACAGAAATCATATATGATAAAAAAGTGAGGTCTTGTTCAAGGGCTCAATGTCCATTTAGGAATCAGATGGCAAAGGGGAAGAAGCTATTCCTGAATCGCTGAGTGTGTGCCTTCAGGCTTCTCTACATTCTGCCTGATGGTAACAGTGAGAAAAGGGCTTGGCCTGGGTGCTGGGGGTCCTTAATAATGGATGCTGCCCTCCTGAGACACTGCTCCTTGAAGGTGTCCTGGGTACTTTGTAGGCTGGTACCCAGGATGGAGCTGACAAAATTAACAACCCTCTGCAGCTTCTTTCAAGTCCTGTGCAGTAGCCTGACCATACCAGACAGTGATGCAGCCTGTCAGAATATGATTAGTTTCGATAGGGTACAGAAAAAATTCACCAAGATGGTGGGAAGAGTTAAAGAAGCTTTTCACTGTGGCTCCCATTCACAGAATTTGAATTCTTCGATCTATGTACATCAGTGAATAGATATGCAGAGTCAAATCAGCTGTCAGAAACACTCCTGTTTCTTTCCTCTGTTCACCATCTGACATTCCAACACAAACATCTGGAGTGATGGAGCTGGTGACAGTGACTGACATGTCTGAGTGTTCGATGAATGCCATGTACAGCTTTTTCTTCTCTGATGGACTGTTGACCCCCATCATGAAATTAGGGAAATTAGGTTGCAATCACATTGAATGCAGTCAGTGAGGAATTTCCACCAGTGAAGAATTGGCATCGAGCTCCAGTTATGAACAGCAGATACTACGGAAACTGGTCAGAATTGGAATGGAACATCTTTCAGTGAAATTTATGGGTTTCTCCAAACCAACTGTTGTGGATGTTGGGAGAATGAAACTATGGACCTTAATGAACTCTTTAAGGTCTGGCCATTGGAATCAGAGGGAGCAACCAGTGCAGAAATTGGCAGCAGGTGACATGTAAAGACTGGGCTGGAGACCCATGTGGAAAATAGAGAGGGCACTATGAATTAGTCATACATGCCTGGTATTGCAGTTTAGTGTCTTGTTAATCTACTACAGGGTCTGTTGGTGCAGGTCTGGGTCACAGGTTGGCACACTGGGTGGGAATTGGCACATTCCCTTCACTTGGACATCAGTGTAAGAATTTGGTTGTTGCAACCACTGAAGGTTTTCATTGACATTTCTCTGGAGCTTTGTTACATGTTTGCTTACTTGATTTATTTTTAATTACAGGCCTTTCACCGTTGGACTTTGTTGTGATTGGTGTGACGATCATAGGACTGCTACTTTCTTCATTTTATATCAATGAATTTCTATATGTGACCAAGATCAGGGAATTACTGAAAGGTATCTGTCTAGTATTTGATATTTCCACCCTGGAAAAAAGACTGACTGTCTACCCTATCTACTTCTGTCATAATTTTATAAACTTCTGTCTGGTATCCCCCACACCCTCAGCTTCTGACACTCCAGATAAAACAATCTGAATTTGTCCAACCTCTCTTTATAGCTCATACCCTCTAATCCAGGCAGCATCTTGGTAAAGCTTTTCTGTACTGTCTCCAAAGCTTCCACATCCTTCCTACAACTGGTGTTCTGATAAAACGTCGTGTTTTGATAAAAACGTTACAGCACACTGTATTTGTACTTTTTTTAGATTTTAAGGTATAAAACAATCAGCATTATAAACTTGTTAGATTTTCAACAATGAAGATCTTTGGAAGCTTATCACTGAATTTCTCTGATCAGAAGATGCTTTATCATTAGGGATAGTCAGCTTGGCTTTGTGCATGATAGTTCGTGTTTAACCAATATTTTTCAGTTACTTGAGGAAGTTACCAGGAGAATTGATGAAGGCAAGGCAGTGGATGTTGTCTTTATGGACTTTAGCAAGGCATTTGACATGGTCCCACATGGGAGGTTGGTCAGAAAGGTTCAGACACTTGGCTTTCAGGATGAGGTAGTACACGTTTGTAAATTGATCAAACATTGGCTTTGTGGGAGAAGCCAGACAGTGGTTGCCTCTCTAACTAGAGGCCTGTGACTAATGTAGTGTCACAGGATCAACACTGAGTCTGTTTTTTCTCCTCAATATCACTGATCAGGATGATAATGTGGTTAACAGGATCAGTAAATATGCAGATTACACCAGGATTAGGGGTGCATGGTAGGGCACTGAGGAGTGGGGTAGAACAAAGGGTTCTGGGTATAGAGGTCCATAATTCATTGGAAGTGGTGTCATGGGTAGATAGGATCATAAAGAAAGCTTTTAGCACATTGGCCTTCATGAATCAATGTATTGAGTACAGGAGATGCTTAGGTTGAAGTTGTCTAAAACTTTGGTAAGGTCTAATTTGGAGTACTGTGTGTAGTTTTGGTCACCTACCTACAGGAAAGATGTAAATCATTTTGAGAGAGTACTTTTCATTATATTAATGCCAGGAGCTGGATGTTTTGCTACTATTCTTGAACTATAATCTGTGTTGAAAATTTATTTCCCCAGGGATTGGTGCTGGGTCCGTTGTTGTTTGTCATCTGTGTCAACAATCTGGTTGGTAATGTGATTCACTGGATCAGTAAATTTGTGGCTGACACCAAGCGTGGGGGTGTTGTGGACAGCGAGGAAGGCTGTCATTGCTTGTGGGGGGATCTGGACCAGCTGGAAAAATGGGCTGAAAAATGGCAGGTGGAACTTAATGCAGACAAGTGCTTGGTGATGCACTTTGGGAGGACCAACCAGGGCAGGTCTTACACAGAGAATGGTAGGGCACTGAGGAGTGTGGTAAAACAAGGGCATCTGGGAATACAGGTCCAGAATTTATTGAAAGAGGTGTCACAGTAAGAGAGGGTCATACAGAAACCCTTTGGCACATTAAACCATAGAACCATAGAACACTATAGCACAGAACAGGCCCTTCAGCCCTCCATGTTGTTCCAATCAATATAATCCTTAAAAAAAGTACTAAACCCCATAACCCTCCATTTTTCTTTCATCCATGTGCCTGTCCAAGAGGCTCTTAAATACCCCTAATGTTTTAGCCTCCACCACCATCCCTGGCAAGTCATTCCAGGCACTCACAACCCTCTGTATAAAAAAATTCCCCCCGATGTCCCTAAACGTCCCTACCTTAATTTTGTACATATGCCCTCTGATGTTTGCTATTGGTGCCCTGGGAAACAGGTACTGACTATCCACCCTATCTATGCCTCTCATAATCTTGTAGACCTCTATCAAGTCCTCTCTCATTCTTCTACGCACCAAAGAGAAAAGTCCCAGCTCTGCTAACCTTGCTTCAAATAACTTGTTCTCCAAACCAGGCAACAACCTGGTAAATCTCCTCTGCACCCTCTCCATAGCTTCCACATCCTTCCTATAATGAGGTGACCAGAAATGAACACAATACTCTAAGTGCGGTCTCACCAGAGATTTGTAGAGTTGCAACATGACCTCTCTAATCTTGAACTCAATCCCCCTGTTAATGAAGCCTAACATCCCATAGGCCTTCTTAACTACCCTATCAACCTGTGCAGTGACCTTGAGGGATGAATGGATTTGAACCCCAAGGTCCCTTTGTTCATCCACACTCTTATGTAATTGACCATTAATCCTGTACTCAGTCTTCTGGTTTGTCCTTCCAAAATGCATCACCTCACACTTGTCCGGATTGAACTTCATCTGCCATTTTTCTGCCCAACTCTGCAGCCTGTCTATATCCTCTTGTAACCTTCAACAACCTACAGCTCCATCCACAACTCCTCCAATCTTCGTGTCATCCGCAAACTTACTCACCCATCCTTCCGCCTCTGCTTCCAGGTCATTTATAAAAATCACGAATAGCAGGGGTCCCAGGACAGATTCCTGCGGCACTCCACTAGTCACCGACCTCCAGGCAGAATACTTTTCTTCCACAACTACCCTCTGCTTTCTTCCTTTAAGCCAATTTTTTATCCAAATAGCCAAGGTTCCACTTATCCCATGCTTCATAACTTTCTGGATGAGTCTCTCATTAGGGACCTTGTCAAATGCTTTGCTAAAGTCCATGTAGACCACATCCACTGCCCTACCCTCATCAATTTCTTTTGTTACCTCTTTAAAAAAACTCAATCAGGCTCATGAGGCATGACCTTCCCTTTACAAAGCAAAGTTGATTATCCCTGAGTAGACTGTACTTCTCCAACTGCTCGTAGATCCTATCTTTAAGAATCCTTTCCAGTAATTTGCATACCACCGACATAAGACTCACCAGTCTATAGTTCCCAGGTTTCTCCCTATTACCTTTTTTAAACAAGGGAACTACATTTGCCATTCTCCAGTCCTCCGGCACTTCCCCTGTAGCCAAAGAGGATTCAAAGATCATAGCTAATGCTCCAGTGATCTCTTCTCTCAATACCCACAACAACCTGGGGTGTATCTGGCTCTGGAAATTTATCAATCTTAATGATTTTAAGAAGATCCAGCACTTCTTCTTCCTTAATCTCCACATTGTCCAGCACACAGGCCTGCTCTATTTCGACATCACCCTGATCTTTTCACTTGTGAATATTGAAGCAAAGTATTCATTTAGGACCTCCCCAACCTCCTCCGCCTCCAGGCACATGTTGCCTTCTTTATCCTTTAGCGGTCCCACATTCGTTCTCATCATACTCCTGTTCTTCACATACTCACAGAACGCCTTGGGGTTCTCCTTAATCCTACCTGCCAAGGTCTTCTCATGCCCCTTTTGAGCTCTCCTAAGTCCTTTCTTTAGCTCCTTCCTGTCACCCTATATTTCTCATGAGCCCCTCCTACATCCTGCTTCTTATATCTAACATGTGCTTCCTTTTTTCTCTTGACGAGTTGCCTCACATGTTTCGTCAGCCACGGTTCCCTTTTCCTACCATTTTTTCCTTGCCTCAGTGGGACAAACCTATCCTGAACCCAGCTCAAGTGGTCCCTAAACTTCTCCCACATTACTTCTGTGCTTTCCCCTTTGAACATCTGTTTCCAATTTACTCTCGCTAGTTCCTGCCTCATCCCTTCAAAGTTAGCCCTTTCCCAGTTAAGCACTTTACCATTTTGTCTGATTTTATCCCTATCCATTGCTATGCTGAAGCTAAGGGAGTTGTGGTCACTCTCACCAAAATCCTCCCCCACCAAGAGGTCTGTCACCTGACCAGGTTCATTATCCAGAACTAGATCCAGTATAGCCTCTCCTCTCGTCGTCCG